>NC_090924.1:1270944614-1272194614 GCF_040938575.1 Ambystoma mexicanum
CGGGACTGCACCCCCCCGGGCCTACGGAGCGATTGCGGTTGCCGGAGGTGGAGCCGACCGGGGCCTCAGGTCTCCAGCTGCATGGGTGTCCCCCGCTAGAAGGACCGAGGCAGAAGCGGAGAAGTTCGCCCCGCGGTGCAGGAACGGGCCGGGAGGAGCGTGGCTGGCGCAGCAGGTGAGGAGGAGGGAGCGGAGCCTGCCTGATAGACCTGTGAGAGGGAGTTCGTGCTAGACAGCCGCCCACGGTTCCTCCATCGAAGCTCCTAGAAAAGGAGCGGACAATAAGCCCCTGGGAACTAATCCTACAGAGGGCCGGGAACACCGAACCCCGCCGGCAGTGCACTGACAACATAGGTGGGGGACCCCTGCCGGTCCACCCCTTCAAATCCCAAATAAGCTCCTGAGAGGACGCCATCTTGGATCCGAATCTTTGAAACTCCCAGGACTAAACTCACTGGCCGAGAGCCTGCAGACCGGCCCTTGGGAAGCTCCTTGCTAGACACAGTGGCAAGGGTGGGGTTGAGACCCTGAAACTAGCGGGCAGCAAGGGCCTATGCCCGGCCGGATCGACAGTTCGAACAACAGCGACAGCACCCCACCCAACTGCCCCAGAAACGAGAGAGGGGTGTTTGCGAAACCGCAACTGGGCCGCCAGATACGGAGCTGCTAAGGGCTACTTGATATCTAAAACACATTAGCCGATAAAAGGGGCCGCTAGGCCAACCTGCACACTGCGCAGAAACGAACCCGCAGCCCCAAAAACAAGAGATGTCTCCCCCCAAGGGCAAGCTGAAATTGGTCACGATGGATTCCTTCACGACAGTTAGACCCCAGAGACAGTCACAACAAGATCCAGAACCTGTCGACGAACTGCCCCAACAAGGGGAGGATCTCAAACATGCGCAAGTCCTACAAGCAATAGCTGCCCTCCGTACATCACTCGAAGGAAGACTGGAAGAGGTGAAATCGGACATTCAGCTCATGCGTCAGGACGCCCGCAGCCTAACTGAAAGGGTTGCAGTGGCAGAGACTACTCTCCAGGAAAACGTAGAGGACACCCGAGACCTGAAGAGGATGGTCCAGGATCTGGAACAGAAAGTGGTTAGGCTGGAGGCCCACTCTGAGGAGGCCGAAGGGCGAGCCCGCCGAAACAATATTCGCATACTAGGGGTCCCTCAGGACTTGGAGGGCCCAGACCCAACAGACTTCATTGAAACACTGTTGCTACAGGAAATTGGACCGGGTAACCTCTCCCAAGGGTTCTCTGTGGAAAGGGCCCATAGATCCCTTCAGAAACGTCCTCCGCCCGGATCCCATCCACGCCCAATTATAGCCAAGATCTTAAATTTCCGAGATCGAGAAACCATATTGAGATACTCCAGAGAAGGAGGGGAGATAAAGAGGAAAGATTCAACAATAGTAATATACCCTCACTATACCCCTGCAGTGCAACGTGCAAGGAACTCCTTTATCCCAATAAAAGCCTGGCTAAGGAATCTTAACTTAAAATACATGCTGCTCTACCCACCACACCTCAAGGTTCTCTATAACGGAAAAGCGATATTCCTAGAGACTCCAGCCGCGGCCAACATATGGCTTGAACATAACAACCTGGCAGATGATGGAACAGGACTATCAAAGTCGGATCGGGGCTGAATAGGAACCTGCCAGAAAGAGAAGGAAACGGGTACTCCCCACATAATGACCGACCCCAGCCAAGCACAATCCAATGCAAGTCTTCAGTAAAGTAAGCTATCCCGGACGAGAGCTCAAAGGACCACACGAACGAAGTTAGGCAACCCACCCCACTGAAAACTGTGTGAGCAGTCTGCCCACACACAACCTGATCCGGAAGGCCAGGAGTGGCCTGGAAGGCTCGGGACCCCCTGAGCGTTGCAAGTTGGGAGCAACTGCTAGGGACTGTTCAACTTGTTTTGTTTGTTTTTCCCCATTCAAGGCAATGGGTGTTACTCAAGTTACTGAATCTTCTACGAGTGAAACGAGAGACGCTGGAGAAGGTGGACGGGAGGGGAGATGGCAGGGACCAGGGGACCCTGCAGAAGACACTGGTAGGTGCCGGACTGATTCAGAGACAATTCGATTGATTCGACATGGCATCTAACACTAAAATAAAGATGTGAGGGGCCTGGGAACCTACTTATGCCGAAACAGAATCAAGTCCTACTTGAACAGAAAAAGAGTGCAAATAGCGCTGCTGCAGGAGACACACTGCACGGCGGACTCCCTGGCTAGACTGGGAGAACATTGGGGGGGACAGGGCGTGGGCACTACCTACTCCAAATACGCAAGAGCTGTGTACACTTGGATCCATCCCCAACTCCCATTCCACTTAATCAGGTCTGAGACAGACCCTGAGGGCAGGTTTGTAATTCTCTGGGGCCGATTGGAACAGGAAGAAGTATGCATAGTAAACTCTTACCTCCCCAATACTAACATTCCAGCACACTTGAACTCCGTGTATGCTAAAATCGCACCTTACAGACATGGTATTTTTTTCTGGGGGGGAAACTTTAATTGTGTCCATGATGTGAACCTTGACAGGTCCCTGCCCCACCCGAAAGGACCCTCGGCGGCAACCACAGCTTTGTCCTTATTATCAGATAGATCGAACCTAGCCGACATTTGGAGAGAGCGTCATCCTGACTCTCGGGGGTACTCATACTTCTCCTCCCCTCAAGATCTTCACACGAGGATAGACAACATCTTCATAGGCAAAGAACACCTGTCACAAATAGAAGAAGCGCAATATTTGGGAAGAACCATTTCTGACCACTCGCCGCTCTTAATAGAATGGAATCAAACTGGCCCCAGACCCCCTATCCCTACGTGGAGAATGCCGATAGATGCCCTAAGTGACCCGGCGTTCAGGGAAGAACTGCATGAATTTATAGATAGTTTTATTGAGAGGAACACGGGGAGCGTTACCCACCTGAGCACGATGTGGGACGCTCTTAAAGTAGTGGAGAGGGGAGAAATCATCGCGAAAGCAGGGGGCATCAGGAAACAATTGAGGGGTGAATTGGATCAGTGTGAACGACAGGTTGAGCAACTTGAAGCTACCCCGGTGAACACTCACCAAAGAGAAAATTACCTTAAGGAACTTAGAGTTAAATGTGCCTTGGCATGGGAAAGACTAGCCAAGTTTGATTATGCCACCAAAACAAACAGAATGCACAGAGAAGCTGATAGACCTAGCAGAATGCTGGCCTGGTTATGTAGGAAAGAACACCGCAAACACACAATCACCATGATACAGACTGAAGAAGGTAAGGTAGTACAGACACAGCAAGATATAAACGAAACCTTCAAGGCCTTTTACGAACACCTTTACTCTCACAAGGATCAGGTTCCCCGAGAGCAAATCATAGACACCCTGGAAGAAATAGGGCTCCCCAAAATGACCCCTGAACAGGCTGAAGCTCTTGACGCAGATATCACAGCGGAGGATATAACAGAGGCAATCAAGTCACTGGCCACCGCTAAGACCCCCGGAAGTGACGGACTGCCCACTGAGTTTTATAAGGCATATGAGACCTCCCTAACAGCATTGTTACATGAGGTCTTCCAGGAGGCACATGAGAGAGGGATACTTCCTGACAGCATGAGGGAAACCTTGTTAATACCAATCATCAAGCCTAATAAGCCTGCCGACAAATGTGACTCCTACCGCCCAATAGCCATGCTTAACTACGATGTGAAAATATTGACCACAGTATTAGCAGATAGGCTGGCCAAAATCATAGGGGATGTAGTGCACGAGGATCAGTGTGGCTTCATACCAGGCCGGAACACGACCATGAACCTACGTAGAGTACAACAGGTTATTGCTCAGACGGAGGCTAATACGGAGACATATGCGCTGCTGTCCCTTGATGCCATTAAGGCGTTCAATTCTATATTTTGGGAGTGGCTAGTAGCGGTTCTTGTGGGTTTCGGCTTTGGCCCAGGGTTCATTAGATGGATCAAGATACTTTATACCAAACCTACGGCCAGAGTAAAAACAGGAAAATACATATCAGAGGCCTGGGACATATGCAGGGGAACTAGGCAGGGATGCCCGCTCTCCCCCATGCTTTACGTACTAGGACTGGAACCCATTGCTATATACTTCCGAAGACAATTCTTTGACGCTGGGATACGGCCAGGGGGTATTGACCATATTATCTCTCTTCACGCAGACGACGTACTACTGTATGTCAGAGACCCACAAAACAACGTGCCCACGATGTTAGACGTCTTGGACAACTTTGCAAGGTTTTCTGGTATACAATTTAGTAGGGCGAAGTCCTGCCTGTTCCCCTGGCAGACCTCAAGGGGAAAGACATAACAGAACTTCCTGCGGTAGGAATACACTGGGAGCTGACCTCATTCAAGTATTTAGGGATACACATAATGCATACCCCTTCATTAATGCATGAGCACAATACGAAGACTGCGATCCCAGCCCTGAGAAAATCCATGCAATTCTAGGCGAAACTCCCCCTATCCATGATGGGAAGAGCTGCCATAATTAAAATGATTGTCCTTCCCAGATTCTTGTACGGGTTCCAGAATATACATTTTTACATCAATGCGCCTTTTTTCCGCCTGCTAGAAAGGATAACTCTGGATTTCTTGTGGGGGTCAGGGAGACGCAAAATAGCACTTTCCACCCTGATGCTACCGTACACCCAAGGGGGAATCCAACTCCCAAACTTTGAAAAGTACTACCTGGCAGCACAGCTTAGTTTTGTCACCAAATGGCCAGCAGATGAAGCCACATCTGAGACCCCCCTGCTGCAGACCCTAGTATCCCCGTTGCATGTGAAAGAACTCATCTGGGCCCCCTCCCACCTGATGCGAAATGCCCCTTTCATGGCCATCCTGGGACAAAAAATATGGCGCAGGACAGTAACCCTTACCTGCACTAAGCGCCACTACTCCCTGGACATACCATTACTCTCGGACCTATGCGGCTCCGTCGCAGATTTGCACCACCTCAGACACTGGGAAAGGAATGGGATATACTCATGGGGGGACCTGTTTGTGGATGGGGCTTTTAAAGACTTTGAAACACTTCAGGAAGTAGATGGAGTCCATACGGACCAGTTCCTGTGGTATCAGAAGATGAGAACCACAGAACGAACCAAGTGGACGTCATGGCCGGAAGAACCGGAATCAAACCCCCTGATTACACTACTTTATGCCCTGGGCGAAGGCTGGAAGCCGGTGTCCCAGATCTACGGCCACCTAAGTGACGTCCCCAACCCACGGAGTACCGTTTTGAGAGGCAAATGGGAAGCGGACATGGGCCGGGAACTGTCAGATGGAGAATGGGAAAGGGCCTTGACATTTCCCAAGTCTGTCTCCAGGAACCACAGATTCAGACAAGTACAACTCAACCTGCTACACCGAACATACTTAACCCATCCAGGCTGGCAAAAATCAATAATATGTCGCCCTCCAATTGCACATGGTGTGGACAGAGCAATGCGGACTTGATCTACGTGTTCTGGAAGTGTATTAAGACACAATCCCTGTGGACCGCCATACAGCAGACAAGCGATAATCTGGGGGTGACTAGATACAAATGAACCCCAGAGGAATGCCTATTGGGCACATACACTAGACCGGCCAAACTCAAGCACCTCACCAGACTAATGGACATTGGCCCTCATTACGACCTTGGCGGAGAACCATGGTGCTATTAGCACCATGGTCCATGGCGCTAAGTTGCCAACTCCGCCATGGTGGTTGGCGGACTTACCGCCCCATTCCGACCTTGGCGGGGCGGTAAGTCCCCAATCCCCATTTACCCTTCCCCATTCCCATTTTTGCCCCATAGGGCATAATGGGAGTGGGGAAGGCGTTAATTACGCCACCGTAAATTACGGTGGCGTAATTAACAACAAGGTCCCTTAGCGCCATGGATTTTAACACCTGCTAAAAGCAGGTGTTAAATCCGCCATGGCGCTAAGGGAACTCGTACTCAGGCGGTAAGGGTCGGCGATGTTTACGCCGGCGTAAACCCCTTACCGCCTGGGTCGTAATGAGGGCCATTATGTGTATACTGGCAAAGAGGACTATGGCAATGTCTTGGAAGAAAACGACCGGGCCCCAACAGAAAAGCTGGCACTCTGAGCTGAAACGCTGGGTACAGCAGAAACAACAGCTTGGGAGGACAGTGTAGCCAGATCCACAGATGACTCTAGTATGACCCTGGAGGCCTGGAAAGAACTCACAGACTCCCTGTTGTACCCCTCAGATGACAAGCCCCCATGAACTGGTATGAATCCACTGAAAACAGAACCATGAACTGAGTTGGCAAGACCTGTGACCATTTTGCCGCTACCTCACTGGGCTCTCACAGACATGGGCCCCTCCTTTCCCCCCCCTCCAGACCATCTGGACCCCCCCCCCCCGCTCCACCAAGCAACATCACCTCAACAGGAAAACACTGGAAGATAGTAAATGTTGTAATGTTAATTTGTTGAATGTTTTATTCTTAAATGCTCATTATCCTCAAAATACGGACATGCTTGGTGTCCTGTAAATGCACTAAATAATAAATGCCAATAAACAAATTTGAAAATAAAATGCCCCCAACCCTAAGTACATATTCTATGTTGGGTTTGAAGCTCATTTCCATTTTCACAACATTCACCCTAAAATTAATGTGTTTGCAACCATGCACCCTATATACACAGATGGACAGCCTAAAGATTTGGATGTGGTGATAACATTTATGTAATATCTGTTACTCCATTGGGGGTCTGAGGGTAGTTCTGCTTCCTGCGTCCGAGACTAGGTCCAGAGACAGAGGGCCTTATTGTGCCAAAATATTAGAAGAGGAGGGCTGAGATGGGAAGCGGAATTAGGTAAGGATTCCTGTATGTATGGGGCCCAGTCCCCAATGAACAGATATCCTTATAGAGTTATACATATATAGAATGTGTATTATTATTGTTAATCTAATATTATTTTTATTTTATTTTATTGTTTAAAGGGTGGATCTTACTCGAGAGCAGTGGAGCACTTTACAAGGTTTGGCTAGCCAGTGTTTGGGCTGGAATCTTTTGACAGTAGATCAGTTCTGTGAGTTGTGTTCAATCATCTGTTGGGATTAGTCAAAAGTCAGGTGTTGTTAAAAAAGCCACGTTTTGAGAGATTCGGGAAATTGGAGAATTGTGGGAGCCTTCCCAGTCGATACCGGGATCGAGTTCCAGAGTGTGGGTGCGTGACAGGAGAAGGATTGTTTGTGAATCCTCTCTTTGAGAACTAGCAGTGAATCGAGCCAGTTGGTCAATTTGCTGCACAAGGAGGAGCGTGTATCACCAGATAGGTGGAGCTTAGACGCCAGGTGCGCTGGTGTGCTACTCGTGACTGCTTTGTAAATGATGCATGCAATCTCGAACAGTATCCTGGTCTGGAGAGGAAGCCAACGTAGCTTGCATAGGATGGGGTGATTAGATCAAATGTGCACCCAAACATAATAAGACCTGCTGCAGAGTGGTGGGCTACTTTTAGGGAAACCAAGCAAGCATCTGGGAGCCCTGTCAGGAGGACATTTCCTCCATCGATGTGCGAGACCATAATGGCCTGAACTACATTCCGTAAGTCCTGCTCTGGGATGAAGGGTTTGATTTTGCAAATGGTTTGTTTTTCCGAAGATCAAGACATTTAAAACCGGTGACTCCACCACTGGCTTCTCTTTGCATGTACCTTTAAACAATCAACAAATTGAACAACAACAAATAGAATTGCAGATTATGTCAGCACAATATCTATTGACGTCAGTTTGGGAATAGAACAGCCACAAATTACTTTTTCATGGCAGTACCTGCAAACATGATTTCACTGGTGCAAGCTACAGATAAGAATGTTATCCTGATTATGTAAAAAAATAGAAAAAAGTGTACACACTGCAATGGAGACTTCTGCCATGCATCCTTTTAATAGGGTGTGCAGAGGCAGCAAACACACACACACTACTGTCCTGTTTTGACCTTCCCTGATTACATTCAATGTTTGTATTAAAGAAAATAATCATACACTTTCTTATTATCAGGAAGGGGGTGGGGGGCGATAGTTGTTTCTTTTCACTCAATAGCAGACCAGAGGGCAACCAGCCAATCAGATGGCTGGATTGACGGAACATGCCCGCTAATTGTGTTCTGTGTACACCATGCCTTTACTAAGAGGAGTGGCATTGTTTTCCAGAAGGCTACATTGTATATGTTGGGAGGGTATATACCAATTCAGACCTGTGCCCCTTACTGGAAAATCCATTGTAGAACTTGCCACCATTTTAGGTTGGCAGATGCACAGAGCTTGGCAGCCATTCCTTCCGAACTGTGCGCGATTAACTCTGCCGCTTGAAAGGAGGCGTGTCTCTGAGCGCCTGCCAGGATATAAATTGGATCAAACTGCATGCATCAGGTCTGATCGTGTTGGAAGGCAGCAGCCCACACTACTTGGGAAAGGAAAACAGATGACTCAGTACCGTCAGCTTGATTCACAGAGCGGGAGTGGGAGCTGGATCATCAACCCAGTTGACAGAAGCTTGTGGGAATAAATGGCAAGGGTGACTGTGCTCTGTGATTGGCACACGGATGGTGGATGGGGGGGAGTCATCTTATACCAGAGTTCTTCCCAGCCTCTAGGGTTATTGCCCAAGAGCCTACCTCTAAGGCAATGCCATGAAAACACCATACACACTGGGCAATATTGTACATTGAGGTTGCAAGCGAATAGTGTGATTTATCAGTTTCCATTCCTGTGGGTCGCTTAGAATCATGTGGACTGATGCACCCCTCACTGTGGTCAAGCACCACTTGTGTCCTGGGCCAGATCATCGGCTCTGTAGAAGTTAGCCGCATAGAAGCTCCTCTGCTCTTCCTTTTGGACCCTTCGGTCAGCTTCACCCCATAACCATAACCAGGGAAGGATACAATGACCCCGAGAAGTACAGCATGTGAAAAACGGTATCTATTTTGATAGGATAGTAAAGGGAGGAATCCCACTGTTATCCCATATGGGCCCTGTGTCTGGTGAAAAGCAGGATCCTTGTGAGCATGGTTAGGAGGATAAGAAGAAGGTGGCACCATGTGGAGGCCACCAATCAGGATAGAGTCTCTATTTAACCTCTTTATTCTAGGCCAGGTCGTATGCCCCAGGCCCCGTGGCTTACGGAGTATGGCAGGATGGAGGGACTGGGGGGTTAGGCGCAGGGTGGGGGAAACGAACGCGGGAAACAAAGAGGGAGGGGCAGACAAAGCGGCGCCCCCACCCTCGACGTTGCCAGGGGAACGCACAAAAAGGTGCGAAGGAAACAGTAGGGGGAGGCAGGAAGAAGCCCGCCCCCCCAGCAACGCATCAGCATCAAAGGCCACAGCGGTGGATAAATACCCCCGTAAAAACCCAAGGAGTCACAAACAGGTCCGGAGCTCACCTCACTCGGGTAAGCTCCACGGACCTGGGAAAAAGGGATAAGGAAGCGTTAGCCTCTGCGGGCTTACCGTTTCTGTGTCCTCTTTCCTTTGCAGGAGGCGTCATCTTCGTGGAGAGCGGTCGCCGGTGAGGAAGCAGTACGAAGGAGCCGGAGTACCGTGGGAGAAGAGCGCGACCGGCGGACTGTGTGCGGCGAAGGAATATCGCGTCGGAGGCATCTCAGCGCCTGCTCCATAGCAGAGGGACGCCAGCGGAGCGTGGACGCGGCACGAACAACAGGTCTCCCGGAAGCAGCTGCAATCCAGGAAGAGGGACGCCGGCGAAGCGCCGAACGCGGCGCGCGCTCAAGGAAGCCAGCCCAGAGCCGGCAGGAAAACACAAGCCGGTAAAAGGGAAAAGCATTACGAAAATGGGCGGGGCCAGCATTTAAAGTCGCAGTAGGAAGAGAGCGGCTACACTACAGCGCAAGGCCAACAGAGGCACAAGGAACGACGCGGGTGTCTTCCCTTAGGACATGGTGTCTTGTGGTGCATTCACGGTGGCACAGCTGAGAGACCCGTGGTGCAAGTGATAAGTGCTTGGTATTGCAATACAGGCGATCTGAGTTCTACAGTAGGTGTGTCATTCTGGTTGGGTGCCGTTCCAATAGCACAGCGGGTAGAGCGCTCACAGAGTTCTGTGCAGAGCCTGTTGACTCAGGTTCGAATCCCGGCAAGACCAAACTCCTAAGAGAGAGTAACAATTTTTTTAAGAGGAACACAATAACACTCTTGGAACGATTAATAGTTACATTAATTTTTTGCATCAAAGAACAGTCAAGAGGCCCAGAGGCAATAACCAGGAAAGGCAAGAGGCGGAAACAGAAAAATGGCAGAAGAGAGAGCAAGAAGAGCACAGGAATTCAGTGCATGGGCCAAAAAGGCTGAGAAGGAATATGGAGCGCAATGGGTACGGGACGTGGTACAGTCGGAAGAAAGGGCTAGGGCAATGTCGCCTCTGCTGCTGGAGGAATCCGCCGGCAGCGACGAAGAAGCTGCAGTACCGCAAGGCCAAAAGAGGTTAAGAGAGATATCAAGGGAGCCACAAGAGACAGAGATGCCTAAAATAAAACGGAGGAAAGGAACCAAAAAAGGTATCGTAAAATTGAATAACAATATTAACAAAATTGTAAAAGTGTTAAATGCATGTATCACGGCTCAGGGTAAGTCGCCCAGAGCCAACAGAGGGAGAATGAAAGAGTACAAAAGTGTGACATCTGATACAGATAGTAGTGAAGATGAGGAGAGGGGACACCTTCAGGCATGGGTGAAAACAAAGGGGGTAATAAGTAAAGAAAAACAGAAAACGGATAAGGCAGGCATAGATCATGGGGCAGGAGGTCAAGGGCCAACAGACAGCAGGGTTCCAATACCACAGGGGCTTCCCCAAAATCCTGGTTCCCAGGGGTCACTTACCATTACAACAGTAGCTACGACAGAGCCCCCCGTAGTGAAAATTTCAGAGCCTACCACAGTTATGACTAAATATGGCAGGCCAACGATAGGCAAGGATGCACAGGGCCGCTCCTTAAAGGCACAAGCATGGTACATCAGTGACAAAGTGAAAGAGAAGATATGGAGAAAAGAGTTAATAGATATCTTCTCCCTGCTAGATGTACAGAAAAGGGGCCACGATATATCAAAAGAAGACATAAAAGAGGATGAAAAGGGTCTATTAAAAAGAGCTGCCGTACCAAGGAATTTTGACAATTGGACAGCAGCATTCCAGATAATGTCATCAATCATCTTGCAGAAATTTCCCGAAGACGGCCCATCACTTGTGACATACCAACAGAGAGTTTTGAGCGTGTACAAAGCATTTGGGGGGGATGCTTGGAAAGAATACGACCATGAATTCAGGAAAGAAATGGATTGCTTCCCAGACATAGGGTGGGATGAAGAAAATTACAATCTATACATTTTTAACGTACTAAAAGAGAAATGGGATACCAGGGATCAGTATAGTACGGGGAGCTATTATAGGAAACAATATGGCCAGAACGATTATAGAAACGAGTATAGATACAACAGGAGATACGATAATCCATATGACAGATCAAGGGAACAGAATTTTCGGAGTAGACAATACGAGGCACAGAGAGGGTGGCAGAGCAACATACCCCCGACAGCACAAGGGGGTGGTAAAGGGAGTAACGGGACAGCAAGGGCAGAGCCAGCACAATGCCGTAATTTCGAGAAGGGAATATCATGCAGCTGGGGGAAGAAATGTAAATTCAATCACAGATGCGAGAATTGCGGGGGGGAGCATATTACCGCCAAATGTACCAGAGCAGCGCCCAGCAAGTACAGGGTCCCAGAAAAACGGATCTAGGCACACAGAAGAGAAAGGGGCAACACCAGTAAAAATCGAGAATATGGAAAGGTGGCTAAGGGTGTTTCCAGACCAGGAAGGTGCAGAATCTATAAGGCAAGGTTTTCAAGAAGGTTTCACAATACCATTTAAGGGGCAGGGTTCCCAGGACACTCCAAAAAATCTTAAATCTGCTTTAGAAAATAAAGAGTTGGTGGGCAAAAAAATCAGAAAAGAAATTAAGCTGGGGAGGATGGGAGGCCCCTATAGTTCTCCTCCTTTTAAAGAATATATATGTTCACCCTTGGGCTTGGTACCAATAAAAGAGGCAGGCGAGTTTCGGCTAATTCATCATCTTTCATACCCGCCGGGTGCCTCGGTTAACGATGGCATCACACAAGAGGCGTCGTCGGTAAACTACTCAGATTTTCTGGAAGCAGTGCAGTTAGTGAGGAAAGCAGGGCGGGGAGCTTGGATGGCGAAAGCAGACATTAAGTCAGCATTTCGCCTATTACCTGTGAAGAGCGAATCACAGAGATGGTTATGCATGCACTGGGAGGGCAAATACTACGTAGATAAATGTCTCCCTATGGGCTGCGCCATTTCTTGTGTGTACTTTGAGAAGGTGAGCTCTTTCCTGCAATGGGCTCTTACAAAGGAATTGAAGGGGGCACAAGTAGTCCATTACCTGGACGATTTTCTATTTGTGGGTCCAAAAGGTTCAGAGCTGTGTAAAGATACTCTGCAGAAATTCAAGACATTAACAGAAGAGTGGGGTTTTCCGCTTGCAGAAGAAAAAACGATGGGGCCAACCCAAGTAAGACAATTTCTGGGCATCGAAATTGACTCACAGGTCGGGGTGTGTAGGATCCCGGAAGAGAAGGTGACGGATTTGCTAAGCACAATCACTGATCTGAAAGGGAGAAACAAGGCCACAGTAAGAGAGTTGCAATCACTAGCAGGGAAATTGAACTTTGCGGGGAGGGTCATACCGCAAGGCAAGATATTCCAGAGAAGGGTCGAACAAAGAACAAAAGGCGCTAAGGTGGGGCACCACAGGGTGCGGATCGGTGGAGCAATAAAGAAAGATTTGGAGGTTTGGGAAGAATTCTTGAAATCATTCAATGGTTCAGTGATCTGGCGCACACCTGTAAACGAAGAAAGCGAAAGGGTGTTGTTCACAGACGCAGCTGGGGGTTTCGGCTTTGGTGCAATTTTGGGTACAGAATGGTGCGCAGAAAGGTGGCCAGGGGCATGGCATGAGGCAGCATGGACAAATAACATTACACTGCTGGAGCTATTTCCGATCTGGGTAGCATTGTGTGCATGGGAGACAAAGCTAAACAGCAAGGATTTACATGTGTGGTCAGATAACATGGCAGTAGTGCATGTGATAAACAACGGAAACGCGCCTGCCCGCTGGTCCTGGAATTAATGAGGGCAATAACTCTGGCTTGTCTAAATAACAATGTTAACATAAGGGCGAGACACATCGCCGGTGAAGCAAATATGGTCGCTGATGCCTTGTCTCGTTTTCAGTGGCACAGGTTCAGAGAATTGCGGCCGGATGCAAGAAGGATGAAAACGCCCACGCCAAAAAAGGCATGGGTACCACTGGAAGCTTGGCAAAAAGGTCGGTTAGCCACAAGGTTAACTCAGAAGAGGAGGAAAATCCACAAGAACAAGTTATAGAGAGATTGGCCAGAAATGCCATAACATACAAAACTGGTGAGCAATATAAAAAACATGTGAAGAATGTGTTGAAAGAATCAGGAGTGAAGGATGTGGGGGAGATCACAGTTTCCAAGTTGTGTGATTTTTTGGGGAATGCATTTACGCAAGGAAGGAAGAAAAGCTGGGCGGCAGCACATTTGGCCGCAGTTGCATATACGGCAAAAGTTGCTGGGTTGGCAGACCCAACAACGAGCCCACGGTTAAAATATGCAATGAGGGGATGGTCTAGATTAGAGGGCAAGAAAGCAGACAACAGGAGGCCCCTGAATTTTTTGAAAGTAATAAAATTGTTACAATTATTGCATAGCACATGTAGTGACAACTATGAGAGTATGTTGTTCAGGGCAGCATTCGCATTGGCATATTACGGTGCATTCAGGGTCGGGGAGCTTGTAGCAAGTAACACGATGGCAGGTAACGGGTTAGCAAGGAGCGATGTCAGCATGGGTTCTAAGGGTATGTCAATATTACTAAGGGGATCAAAAACGGACCAAGGAGGGAAGGGGCGAACAATTGAGCTAAATTGTATTAAGGAAAAAGATCACTGCCCCAGGTGCATTACCAAGCAGTTTCTCAAGGTTCGACCTGAGGTCGGGGGACAGCTATTGATACATAGGGACGGCAAGGCCCTCAGCAGGTATCAATTCCAAGCCGTACTAAAGAAAACCATAGCGAAAGCGGGGTGGGACGCAGCCGAGTTTGGGACCCACTCCTTCCGGATAGGGGCAGCCACCTCTGCATGGGCAGGGGGACTAGGGGCAAAAGGGGTAAAGAAAATTGGGGGATGGAAGTCACATTGTTTCAAAAAGTATGTACGAGAGTATTTGATATGATTCGTCTCCCATCCATCCATGCAGATGACACCCCCTACAAGTCAGCATGGATAGTCGGCCATTCATTCGTGACACGAGCAGGCAGATGGATCGAGGATTTCAGAAAAGGTTTACATTTTGAACGGACAATAACATCCTGGTGGGGTCTCCCAGGCATGCACTGGGAAGACATCCACGATCGGCTATCGGACCTGATCGGGTTCAGGGATCCTCCTGAATACCTGGTCATCCACTTAGGGGGAAATGACTTGGTTAAAACAAATAGGGGCGAGCTGATGCGCATCATATGCGAGTCATTAAGGGCAATAGCCCACTGTTGGTGGAAAACCGAAATTTTCATGTCAAAAATAATTACCCGCAGAATTTGGTATGGGGCACGCAGACGGCAGGCCATTGAGACAGCACGGAAAAAGCTAAACAAAGCTGTAGAAAAATACTGTAAGAGCACGGGTCTCCATTTCATAAGACATGGGCTGTCTCAAAATGACCCTGAGTGGTTCCATCAGGACGGGGTGCACCTATCCAATAAAGGGTTGGGCAGATTTACGGACAACATCTTTCAAGCATTAGCAGCATGCGGATGCAAATAGGTTCGCTTTTTGGGGGGACCTGAGCAGGTTAGGAAACACCCGCTCAGGCGTGGCGGCACGTGTCCAGGAAGGGATGCCACAGGGCAACGAAAATTAGCCTGAGGGAAGGTCTCGGCATCCATAACCCCTGGACACGAGGTGGCCAAAAGCGATTGATAAGGATGTGTGGCTGTCATGTTTATTGTGTGGCATTATTTTCTGTAGAAAATAAAAAGGCCTACGGCCACAATTTTTCCACAAAGCAAAAAACGTCTGTAATATCATTTCATTATCTCAGGTGACAGGTTTTAGGTACAAGACCAGGCGGGGGGAGCCCACACTACTCAGCCTATGCCCCAGGCCCCGTGGCATACGGAGTATGTCAGGATGGAGGGACTGGGGGGTTAGGCGCAGGGTGGGGAAACGAACGCGGGAAACAAAGAGGGAGGGGCAGACAAAGCGGAGCCCCCACCCTCGATGTTGCCAGGGGAACGCACCAAAAGGTGCGAAGGAAACAGTAGGGGGAGGCAGGAAGAAGCCCGGCCCCCCAGCAACGCATCAGCATCAAAGGCCACAGCGGTGGATAAATACCCCCGTAAAAACCCAAGGAGTCACAAACAGGTCCGGAGCTCACCTCACTCGGGTAAGCTCCACGGACCTGGGAAAAAGGGATAAGGAAGCTTTACCACCCAACCCACCCGGCAAGAGAAGAAGGAATGAGAGCAAGAACGCCAAGTACTCTTCATCGGTACATGGTAGAAGAAGAAAAAGTCGTAGGCAGCGGCACGTGTCCAGGAAGGGATGCCACAGGGCAACGAAAATTAGCCTGAGGGAAGGCTCGGCATCCATAACCCCTGGACACGAGGTGCCCAAAAGCGATTGATAAGGATGTGTGGCTGTCATGTTTATTGTGTGGCATTATTTTCTGTAGAAAATAAAAAGGCCTAGGGCCACAATTTTTCCACAAAGCAAAAAACGTCTGTAATATCATTTCATTATCTCAGGTGACAGGCTTTAGGTACACGACCAGGCGGGGGGAGCCCACACTACTCAGCCTATGCACTTCATTTTTATTGCTGAAAAACACCAGCCACCAGCCCCCCACCCTGGATGATGAAGAACGTTAGCAAACCAGCGAGTAGAAAAGCAGCAGTAGTTGCTTTTTTGTGGGGGCGTATGGTGTCAATGCTCGGATCGCACGCTGCCCATGCTGATTGCAGGGTCTAAGCAGCAGGGATGATGAGGCGTGTTGGCATGCATAGCTCCTCTTCCCCGGGAAGGGGCTAAGTGGCAGGGCTGACTCTCCACTCGCCTCTGGCTCGAGTACTTCAAAGGTTCCTATTTGGGGACGGCAACACGACTGTGACACCATTTTTAAAAATCATTTCTTCACTGACCCCACCATCCCAACGTGGACCGGGGCCTCTTCCCTGCGGTCCCATCGATGTCTTAACTCCCTGAGAGCAAGATCCCAAGGTGGCATCCCCCGACTACCAGTAGCCCCCCCGCCCATCTATGTCCTATGTAGTGATGAAAAGTGCATATTGTTATCGTATACCGTTCTTTCATCGATGGGCGTTTTTTCAATTTTTTTTTAACAAAACGTTTTTTTTTAAACTCATCGAAAATTACAGGGGGTCAGGGGAAGTGCATATAAGTGGTAGGGGAGGTTGGAAATAACATTTTTTTAAAAATAGTGGAGGGAGGGTTTGGGGAGGACCCCCCGAAAATCAAAAAAATACGATAGTTTTGGAGAAAAAAAAATCGAAAAAACCTCAGTTGATGAAAGAACATAGAACCATTCTTGTTCCAGTTCTTCGATTCAAAACGCACAGTGCATCGTGGGAGATGTAGGACTTTTTTTTATCTTGTACATGCTAAATAACGGAGACTAATGGGGAAGCCTTGTAAGGAGAAATTGACTTGACCTTCCGGTCCGAGACTTCCAAATGATTTCACACTTCGCCATCCATAGACCCAGAACCTAACAGATATGCGTATGTATCGCACACTCTTCCTCACTCAATAGACATAGCCCCAATGACGACTACTGACGCAGAGGTGGTAGTGGAAGAAGAGGCTGTGAAAAGCCAGCGTGAAACACAGGGAGTTTCTGGACATTAGCTGTACTGACGTGCTCACTGTGCTTCATGTCAGCACTTTCACCCTGGTGAGCAGAGGACCTCGGGCTTAGAGCACGCATGTTTAAACTTACTGTCAATGAGAGGAGCAGAACGGGGCGCAGATCCATCTACCTTGATTGGCATACAACCCCCTGAAACAGCAGTGGGAGAGAGGGGATACATGTAGTGTGTGGGTGTGGGTGGTAAATGATTTAACTATAGGATATAGAGGATGAAGGATACGAATAAAGATCTCTCAACCTGGAGGATCCCTCTATTTAAAAGATTCTGCTGGAGCAGAACCCAATCACAATGTAGGGAAGAGAACAATTCTCTTCCCTAGTGCTGGGTGGAGATTTCAACCTCAAATTGACAGGTACACCAGAGTACAGGATAATAGACATGAAAAGAAGACTGTATATGGGACATTTAACCATCAGAAATACTAGTTTGTCAGTAGGCATCGAAGGTGCAAGATTTCAAACAGCTGGTAACTGAGCATTCATAGGCCAAAAAGAAGATTCAAATTTAGCAATAATCGCCCATTGCACGGGCTGAAATGGGTGGTAAAGGCCCGTGTCACGAGGTAAAAGGCCCGAGCTTAGCAAGGGCCTTTAACGAGAGTCCCCGGTGCCAATCAACACCCATTCCAGCACGCAGAATGGGTGATTATTGCTATTAGCACTCCGGGATGCCAATCCTGAAACCTCAGGTGCTAAGAGAAAGGCATTTCCTTTCAATCAAGGGGACGGCTTCCGGCCCCTCTTCCATTTCCATGGGAGCCAGCAGCGGGGAGGCGGCGATGGCTGCCGCCACCATAATCAAGTAAGTGGTGCATGGGTGTTTGAGGGAGATATTGGAAGAAAGGGAAGTGAGGGATCGGGAAAATGGCGGGCGGGGGAAGCAGCCCTCAGGTTGCTTGAAATGCAGGCTTGGATCATGGGATTCAGCCCGCGATCCAAGCCCCCGACACTGGGTGCCAACATGGATTATTTGAATTTTCCTTGTTCACATTGGGTCATTATCGATGACAAGAAAGAATCTTAAGAACTGAGAGGGATCTCTGCCTTCTAGAACTGCAACTGGATCTCCATGAAAGGATAAACCCAACTCTAGTTATTACCTGTTTAACTGAAAGGGAGATATCTAATAAGAAAGATCGATTGGATCGGTAACTAGATCATCAAAATAAAAATACAAATAAAGAGGGCAATTCATTGAACTACGTTGTTATCAAAATAATCCACTCCCTACAGGTGTAAGCAAGAGCCAAACATCTGTAGTGTTGATTGTAAGCCTGGCAATAGAGGACTTCATGACAGCCTTACAAAGGATATCTAGAGGAAGGAAATCCATTCGAGAAAAGAAAAGTGTTTATAAGGAAAGAATCAGAAAGACAAGTCCTCAAAGGAAGACTAGGAAGAACTAACAGTTGCAGCAATTACACAGAAGTTGGCATTTGGTTGCAAGGGACGCACCTTCCGTAAAACAGGGCTTTTACATTAGAGCCACATGTCCCAGCAGAAGCTTGAATTCAGATATTTTCATCAGGGATAAGGGAGAGTCCACTGTGGCATGGGATTGGGGAATAGTGAATCGTTCCCCACTGCAGACTCCTTCCACCGTAGCGGACCTTTTGTAGGCTTTGAACAAGCAATCCAACATGCACTACCTGCCGATAACCAATGTCCCTTTTTTACTGAGGGTTATGGACCATGTTACAAAAAAGGTAGCAGGCGCCCCTCTCTCGAAAGAACACGGCATGATAACCTGTTCAGTGGTTATTAACCACATTGAGAGTTCGCAGTCATTGCTTTTTGCTCACTGTACCTTCACAGATGGGAAATATCCATTTGCATATCAGTCTTTGTCCTGCCAACAAGGGCAGTCCAGCACCGAAATGCTATGGCAATTCCTCTCTGAACAAGAGTACCATCAGCAACCCCATACACGTGTTTCAGCCTTGTTGGGCATCATCAGTGAGGTGAAGCTGAGCCTCTCTAAGCACAGTGAGCAGGGAGTCCACGTCTGGTTGCCCCCAGGTAACCTAGGGCGACCAACCCCAAGTTCCTTTCAAAAATACAAAAAAGGTAGCAGGCGCCCCTCTCTCGAAAGAACACGGCATGATAACCTGTTCAGTGGTTATTAACCACATTGAGAGTTCGCAGCCATTGCTTTTTCCTCACTGTACCTTCACAGATGGGAAATATCCATTTGCATATCAGTCTTTGTCCCGCCCACAAGGGCAGTCCAGCACCGAAATGCTATGGCAATTCCTCTCTGAACAAGAGTACCATCAGCAACCCCATACACGTGTTTCAGCCTTGTTGGGCATCATCAGTGAGGTGAAGCTGAGCCTCGCTAAGCACAGTGAGCAGGGAGTCCACGTCTGGTTGCCCCCAGGTAACCTAGGGCGACCAACCCCAAGTTCCTTTCAAAAATACAAAAAAGGTAGCAGGCGCCCCTCTCTCGAAAGAACACGGCATGATAACCTGTTCAGTGGTTATTAACCACATTGAGAGTTCGCAGCCATTGCTTTTTCCTCACTGTACCTTCACAGATGGGAAATATCCATTTGCATATCAGTCTTTGTCCCCCCCACAAGGGCAGTCCAGCACCGAAATGCTATGGCAATTCCTCTCTGAACAAGAGTACCATCAGCAACCCCATACACGTGTTTCAGCCTTGTTGGGCATCATCAGTGAGGTGAAGCTGAGCCTCTCTAAGCACAGTGAGCAGGGAGTCCACGTCTGTTGCCTACCTTCAGCTACAAAAATGTATTGATGACAAAGCCATTTTGGGACCTCGTCAATCAGGTTACCGTGCCCGTTATGACACAGAAACAGCCATGCTCGATTTAAAATCAAACCTGGTGGCTACTATCGATCGCGGTCACCCAGCGCTCCTGATGTTGTTAGATCTTTCCGCCGCGTTTGATTTAGTCGACCACAAGCTTTTGGCATCGAGGCTGCAATCCCTTGTTGGCTATACCAAGCTACCTACGCAATGGCTAGCTTCCTTCTTGGGCACCCGCAATGCTTGTGTCGTTATTCACGACTCCTCGTCATTTCCCTCTTTGCTGACACGCGGTGTCCCCCAGGCATCCTCTCTATCTCCCACTCTTTTCAGCATTTATATCCTTCCTCTTCTACTGTTGCTTGGTGACCTGGGTGTCCTGGATACAAACTACGCAGATGATTCACAGGTCATCCTTGAACTCCCAGGCTCTTATTCCACCGACTCAAACGCTATTTCTGCTATCTGTTCTATCATCCATTCTTGGATGAGTCAGAACTCCATGGCCTTGAACGCTGATAAAACCGAGATTCTTATACCTGGCTCCATTCACATGCTAAAAAATCTCCCAGAGGACTATGCGTCATTCCTCATCGCCAACTTGTCCATTACAGTGGTCCAAAGCGTAAAGATGCTCAGCGTCACTATTGACGCTGAACTCTCCATGGCTCTCCTGTGGCAAAAGCTTGCACCACATGTGGCTGGATTACTAAGCAACTCTGTCCACTGGGCCCTTTCCTATCCGTCAACAACATGTCTCTCCTTGCTTATGCTCTTGTCAATTCAAGTTTAGACTATTGCAACAGCCTTTTGGCAGGCACATCCTCGGCTAACTTCACTGCCCTTCACATCAACCAAAACGGCGCGATTAGAGCTGTGCTCAGCTTGACAAGGAGGCACTCCATCACTGAAGCCCAGAAAAAATTGCACTGGCTTCATATCAGGTATAGGGTCTCCTTCAAGATACTCACTTACGTTTAAATGCCTAAATGCCAATGCACCCAACTATCTTGCACAACATATTCAACGATACGTCCCAGGACATCGCTCAGGTCAACTGAGCAGGTTAGACTTTGTCAGCCTCGCTTTCGCCTAGCCAAATTCGGAAAACCTAATTTCAATGTCATTGCTCCAGACCTGTGGAACTCTCTACCCCTCTACCTCAACACCCCCACCTCCTTGTTCTGAAGACGTACCTCTTTACTGCTCCTTAATTCTTGCTTCTGCTCATCTCTGACTTCTTTGCTTGTATCTGATTTTGTCTTATTTTGTTTTGTGTGCGCTGTGAGGCATGCGGGCGATATGGTGCTATATCAAGAATTTAAATAAAGAAAAGACCTGGGAGTGATGGGATTCCTATTGACGACTATAAGGGGAATACAGAGATTTGGGGTCCCTTTCTAAGTTCTCTCATCAGTGCAGTCATTACATCTCGTTTCTCAGAGTTGGACAACTTCCATTATTATTCTGAGTGTTAAGGCAGGGGACAATATTGCCCGGGAAAGTATAGAACAACTTCTCTTTTAGATATTCATTATGATGCAAAGGTCTATGTAAGATTAATTCACATCAGACCACAGGATTTGATTTCAGACGACAGTTCTTTGGCAGGTGCTCAGATGGGGGTCGGTTCAGTCAAGACTTGGATGCGTGCAAACAATCCCTTGATCGATCCTTGCTAACAGCCCAATATCCGGCACTATGGAAAATTCCTCTGTATTCAATATTAATGGATTTGTCGAACACTTTTGATGCAGTAAACAGAACGGTGCGGTGGGAACATTCCAAAGGATTGGAACACCAGAGAGTCTTCTTGTACTACTGCTATACAAAGAAGGTAAGGGAGAGAGAGACCTTATGCAGATTGACAGAGGTTTATGGCAGGGATGGGCTCTCGCCTCAAATTATATATTAATGAGTTACAGATACTGTTGTAAGGGGAAGGAAAACTGGGGTGTAGTCTTACACGGATGTTCACATAGCATGGCTCGTACCGCCTACCTGCACTTAAAAATGTCCAAGGAAATCCCAACTGAAATTCATGTTTTTACTTCTTCATTTCTGTTGTTTATTACTGTGCAATTTTAAAGTAGGACATGTGACATGTGGTTGCATGGATATTGTAATAGTAATACACCAATATTAATCTGTAATCAAGTTGACAACTTTCCCCATAATGCACCTTGCTCAGGATGGCGAGCCACAGATGGAAGAGTGACCTCTGCATTCCTCCCAGACCTGACCATAACCTCACCCAGAGAGAATTTCATTGGGCTAGGACGATGGTGTGTGCTTAGGGCGAGGGATAGGGTGGCTGTAGGCTACCTGACTCATTCAAAGAAGGCACTAGCCAGCCACCAGGGAGTGGAGTGCTTGCCTTTTTCCTTCAGCCTTCCCATCCTACCAAAGGGACCCTTTCATGGAAAGAGACGCACTGAAGGAACTCATGGAAACTGGTGCAGAGCCTGGTGGCATCACGTGACTGCTTTTCAGCATGAGAGCGAGCCCCTTTCTTGCGTTTTCTTTCCTGAGAATTGAGAGGCAGAATTGCCGCTTGGAGCCCAGAAATCTGCCAGGGACACAATTCTACTTCTTTAGTGCCACCGAATGTGTGGCGTGGCCATATCTCTGTACATAGAGCGGGTTAACTTCTGGGCCATCAATTATCCACTTTCCAAACTGGAAGGAGCTGGAGCTGAGTTCCCAGTGCTCTTGCCTCTTTGCGGAATTAATGATGTCACTGTGCCCACTCATGTTAAGTCTTGATTGCTCTTCGCAGTGCAGCACTCAGAAGAAAATGCTTCACAGGCCCGTGGGTGGATAATGCTAAGGAAGGAGGCAGGCGCGGGATTCTCTTCCCGGGAAAAAGGGTAACGGAAAGGGGATGCGTGGCGGATAGAAGTACATTATTCAAAGTGAGGCTGGTCCTCACATTCCTGAATGCCCGGGATCCAGTACAGTCCATGGATGCAGACCCAATACCCGTAGGTGCAGTATTAGGAGCAGTATGAAGGCACAGCTAAAAAGGCGGTTATACTCAGGGAATCCTAAGGTCAGCCTTCCCCTGGCAGGGGCGGGTTGAGTCTTCAGCGTAATCAGCCCAGCATCCACAATTCTTGGAAATGCAGCCGTGTTAGAGGGTGTAGCCCCCTTAATTTCACCACGCTTAGTGTCAGCAAAGAGATGCCTGTGTGTTTGCCCCATATCTACTTGCTCCGTGTCACTAACATCCAGGAGGCGCCAGAGTATGGTAAAGGGTGCCTTTTTCTGCAATGCCCTTTTTCAAGTGAGTGCCGCGAGGGACTCAGAGTTGGACCTCGATTCCACAACCATGAATCCACCACCAGATGCAAACAAGTGAGGCAAAACCCTGGCCCTGGCCCTGAATCCAACTACCCCTTCACATTATTCCCCCCACCCATTATGGTTCATCCCCTTCCTGAAAAGGACCCTACCTGTGCAATCTTGCGCCCGTGAGAAACTAAAGGATCCCAAGTAAGGAGACCACCCACCGATCACCACAGACACTCATTCCTACCAATATGCTCACTCTCCGTTTTACATCAACAAACAAAAGAACGGAGCTACACCCCTCGATCAATTCGGCCTAGCTGCACACATACCTATATCACTCAAAGATCACCTCAAACAGCCTGGTAGAATTCTGCTATGCCCCCAAAAAAAATCGGCCTGGCGGCTCACAAAATCTCCTACACATGTCCCACGGCAGCCAGAGTGTAGACTCGGAATCCTCTCTCCTTGCTGCGCACATTACACTGACCTCTAACATTCTCTGCACCACACTTAGCTCTAGAATGAAGCCAACCCATGCAAACCACTCTGGCTGCTCACACACCAAGTGCACTCAAGCACTATATGATACACTACTCTCTCAACTGACACAGGGCACAATCTCCGAGGGTGTTGCACCCACATCACTTTGAGATCATACCAATGGTACATAAAGCGCTATACAAATGAACTATAACATAACATAAGATAACACAATGGTGAAAAAGGTATGCATGGGGAAGCGCATGATATCCTCGACATCTCACTCACATCATTGCAATGAGATCCCCCTGGGGATCGGGTATATAGAGGGATTTTACCCTAGTCTTTCTCCCAAAGCAGGTAATCACACTGGCTAACATAAGATGAATAAAACCAACATCAGAAAATGTACAAAATTCAGCACGCCTGCTCCATGGCCTGTTTTTCCCTCCACTTCCACTTACTCTATCCCGCCTGTGCTCCCTGTGGGGAACATAATAAGGGTGCACACGCTTCCCGTTTCTTGATCCTCAGGGGAACTGATTCCTCTTTAAATCAGCGAAGCATTTAAAAAATGATGAATAAACATGAACATGCTGAAAAGGGCTGCCCTTCCACCACAAATGTCCCATCCCCTCACATCCACATCACTCTCACGAGCAACATCCCTTCCCTATATAAAGCTGGTCCAGAGCAGACCTTATGTAACGTTAGAAATCATTTAAACTGCACCTCATCAACCTCATAGTGGTCTCAAAGTGCAGAGGCTTGTCTGGAAATTGATGTATTGAGCCCTTTTATAAAAACAAAGGATGACTGGGTAAAAAAAAACACATTCATGATTGATCAAAGCAATGTATTACATAGGCAATGTTTATATCCTCCTTGCACACCCAGGAGATACCATACAGTCAGCTATTAAGAAACACAAGGACTGAATTTGATGAAGAGAAATGCTCAGAACAGTTGGATGATATGTCCAACAGGTTTCTACAATGTGGGTATTCTCTGTAAGAAGTTACAACTGATAGATGAAGAGTTCATTAACACACAGGACATCATTTATTACATGCAACCAACACTAGATAATCATCGCCTCTAGTATACATCTCAAAGTTTTCCACATAGATTAAATAGATATTATGCAGAGATATTGGCCAATCATCACACAAGATAGCAGATTGAGTGTTCTATTCACTGCAGCCCTAGTCTACCCATATATGAGGAGCGTAAATGTTAAAGGTCTGTTGTCACATAATGAAGTATTGTACCCGAAGATGTTATCAAAAAGGACAAGTATATATCCATGTCTCCTGTGTGTTAACTGTGGGAAAGTCACTAAAGGTAAACAATGTTATTTACAACATGTTGCAACATGTGACACATATAGTATTACATACAGTATCCACTGTCCTTGCAGCAAGTTCTATCTGGGTCAATCTTCAAGAGAAGACAAATTGCACAGGAATTAATGTTGTTCAAACCTACTTGCACAGAATTTAAAGTCATCTGTTGTTTACCACTTTATTGAACATGGACACCAACTTTAACAGATGAAATTCCATATAGTTGAAGTCATACAAAGTAGACCTTGGAACATCAACATTTCACTTGTAGTGAGTCAAAAAGAGACTTTTTGGATTGACAGACTTCATTCTGTCACACTGGGTGGCATGAATGAAGAATGTAATTTCAATTGTGTTTGTGACCTCCATACATCAATATGTTTAATTTAATTTCATAATTCTTTCAGACACTCATGCTGATGTCAGTCATTACTTTATTCACAGTTATTTCCTTTTATCTACTGTACTTGTCAAATATCTATACAATATCTATTGTCAATTTTTCATTTTTCCAAATGATTGTGTGTATTCAACAATTCTTTCGGTATTCCTAATTGAGTATTTCATTTACAATTCTGGGCATAACCCTTATTGTACATTACAGCATTCAAAAACATTCTTGCATTTGCAATGATATTGTTTCCTCATTGATAATGTCATTTTTGAACTAATATTTTTTGCATTGCATACCCATGTCCCATATTTAGAGATCGATGAGGTATGTTTCTGCATTATTGGAACATACTGTTTACAAACATATATTCACCAGACCCTCCATAGCTCACAAAACTGTGTGCTGGCATCTTCATCTCTGTGATGTCCGTGAGCGTTCATGCCACCACACACCTCCATTTAGTCACAGCTCAATGCTTGAACACTCAGAGGTTGTATTCTGATAAAAGCAATTTTACTGCTAGCATACCGTGCAGGCCTTACATCTAGCTTACTTTAGGTGAGTGCTTTCGTCACATATGGAGGTTGGCTCTCTACTATTTGTATCAAGTCACAGAATATTTAATGGCATGCCTTGTGTTTTAGATGCCACAGAATAACCATGAGGGCCTCAACTATACCAGTAGAATTACAGTAAAATTAGAGGTTTGGCCAATACATGTGTAGAGGAGCAGCTGTATGCATCGGCAGGAGATCCCGCCCCCCACCTCCCTTGTATTGGAGACATGAGACTGTGCCTTGCCTGACACCAGCTATCGTACCAATACTGCAGCGAGTATTTGGAAGGAGATATCCATTGAGATAACCCTATCAAATGTACCCCCAGAGCGATGACAACCTGCAGGAGGAACTCCCCGAATGAATATCAGAAAGAGCCAAGTGAATGAACAGAGGACGTCATAGGAACATGTACACAACGTCCCAGGTTACTGGCTGCAGACAATGTATGGATCCTAGAGGACAAATTATGAAGTAAAGAATCGAGTGAACTGTCAATGTGGAAAAGAAGACGATTACAAGCTGACAAAGTCCTACAATAAATGGAAGTTCAATGAATGTACAGACGCTGAAACACAAGATAGATCAAGTCATCATAGAAGCTAGCTATGAGTAGTAAATAGAATGCAGGTGAAGCCGCCATTGTACAGAAACTGTACATTGGTATCATGAAATAAAGAAGTCAGAAACCATGATGGGGGAATGGAAAACGATGTCATAGCAGAATAGCAGGCTCATGGAGCTGCGTGGCGAGGCTGCCTGGCCTGAAGTCAAGATCTTAGAAATCGAGGTCAGCTTACTACTCTAAAGAACAACGAGTGTGTGGAGGATGAATCTTCTCACATTAAGGTGCAAGAAAGAACACCAAGAATGCCAGGTCTTAATTCATTTAGAGCATTTAAAAGCTGCAAAACGGGCCAAATAGTAATCTCCTGTCACGTGAGCCAAGGATGGAAATAGAGCTTGAACTTGTAGTTCGAGAAATGCTAGTGAGTGTCCTCACTCCAGTGCATTCCAAAAGACGAGAATACTCTACAAGGCCAAGTACAAAGACAATTTCATGGCAGAAGGCATGGGTGATGAGAGATGCTAGGCTAATTAGGTGGTGAGGTAGCTTCATGTTCTATCTCTGTGTATTTGGTTTCTGGGCTTACGTGCTGCTTAATTAACTGAATGTTACAGGCATTGCACAAGCGTGCCAACCAATTGTATTAGTCCATATAACGAAGGACCTTATAGCCTTTAAGACCAATGAGAAACTGTCTAACTGATATTTGTGAAATGACATGTTTTAAAAGGTAGGCATACATTGTCCAGATGATAAAAGACAGTCAATGACAATCCTAGCTCCTATATAAGAGTGTATCTAGATGTTTCCCTTCACCAATCCCGACCCTTGATACGTTTTTTACTATTGCCACATAGTATGACATCACTCTGACGCATAATTGAGTATAAGAAATGTATTTTTTGTGGCGATCATTGAGAGACTGAGCGTCCATCCGTTGATGTTCATTATAACCTCCCTGTTTTAGATAATTGTTAGTAAAACAGTAACTTGTCATCTTCTTGAGATTGTCTGGTTACTTGGACTCAGACTTATTCTGGTGTAATCCCATCCATTGCATATGCACGTTCCAAAGGGCCATAAACTCACATGTTCTCCCTAGTAGTATGGAAACTATTTAACACCATTTATGTTGGTATCTCAATGAATGCTTGTAGACCAATTTGTCCTAATAATTGCATAGTCCAAGTTCTATTTCTATCCTTTTTTGTCATTTGTACAGATGTCCCTGAAGAAGGAAAGTTTGTCTGATTGGATGGATTATCATCTGTATTTCAGCCTGTGGTTACAATATGTGTTTTTACCCTTAATTGTGGCTACACAGTTTTTTATTTGTACTGTTCACATGACATATATGCATATTAAACACAGTTTTCCGTGGAGTTCCACAGGGGTTCACGTGGTTTCTGACAGGAGTGTGTCCGTTTCTTACTTTGGTTATACCCTCGTGCAATTGGGGTTACCAGTGTAGACCAAATATTTGTTGTACTAACAGCTTGCAATTATTTGCAGATCAAATTGTGTAGCTGGTTCCAACCCACAAACGTGTTATGTCTCTTTTTGCAGAATGTAATTATATGACATTAATTTCTGTGAAAATTATTTCAATATTTCAACAACATAAAATATGCTAAGTGTAAATTGAAACAATTATCACAAAAAAGGAAATATCACATCATTCAAATTTTCCACCGACTAAATTTATTGGTAACACATTATGGTATCGTGATCAATTTAAGTTACATGAGCTTTTGTCTATAATGTATTCATATTTTCTATTAATTTTCAATTTCTTTCTAACTATTGAAAATCCCCCTGATGCAGATGTGGCAGTAGAGAGCGTAGAAACAGGCGCTGGTTATATGCTGAAAACAAGCACTGCTGGTGATGTTGAAAAAAATGAGATAACATTGGAACTAAGACTACTTTATTGAAAAAGCAGATGCAAAATCACATGTAAGCAAATAATGTGTCCTGGGCATGTGCCCCTTGTAAACTCTGCATCATGGGCTATACACAAAGAAACCCTTCTAGACCAACACGCCCATTCAGTTGCAGTCTGCAGTTTTCTTTTTTATCACACTTTTCTCATCAGAAGAAGAGGAGACAGCAATAAGCAACCTATTTGATGGATTAAAAGCTAGAATGAGCCATAGTCCTCTTCTAATGTAAACCAGAGAGCTGCTGCTCTCCTGGGCCAGATCTAAACTACTGGGTGGAAAACAGAAAAAGTGAGCAGCGGCGTGATGGGAAAAGAAAAAAAGGCTGTGTCATTCGATGCATGCCAAAGATAGCTATGCCTGAAGACTAACATCTAAGGAAACAGCAGGCAAGTGAGAGAGTGTGAGAACAATGAAAGGGGTAATTAGGCACACAGGGAAGGGAAAGTGATAGCAACAACCAGAAGGTGTAAGTGATGCTTCACTGCGCCTGTGCAGAGCTTCTCTTAAAGGCTTCACTGAATCCACGCCTTGCTCTTACATCACAGGAAGTCCTGAAGGCTTAAATGAGTGTACACAAGGGCCTGGACAGCAGAGAATAAACACTTGACAGAAGATTGAAACAACGTTTCATAACTACTCAGGACTTTGTTTTAAGCTTTTCGTGTATCTTTCATCATTTCTAGGTTCTGACCCTACCCAATATTGGGTGACCTCGGGATCTTGGCAGAAATGGAAGCCATTTGAAACGTTGCAGTTCTTCATGACTATGCAGCGCAGAATCAGCTGGCATCCTGATAGGCCCGAATATTCCTACCTGATGTAACCAGCGTTAGTTATACAGATGGCGGTGCCTGGCGGCCATGGCAGAACAAGCCAGGGACAGGGTCTAACAGAAGGTTAGTGGGGTCATGAGTAAAGGTGGGGTTTTACAGGGGTGAGAGAGGTATGGAATTTGGACCTAGGGGAGATGGGGATTACAGAGCACACATAGGCAAGAGCACTCTGACTGGATGGTCAGCCGGGTTGCGGGTTGCACCGGGAGCAGGAGCGGGTTTTGGCGGTGCGGGCCTGCCACCTTGTCACGGGCTTGGTGGGGTTGGGTGTCGGGGCAGCGTTGGAAAAACCGCCATTTAAGGGCAGCCTGAGGAGCGGGAGAGCATAAGCGTCCTCCTCCTCAGTGTTGGTGTTCTGGCCGCTGGTCCTTCTCCGTGCCCGCCGTTCCCACATTGCTGTTTTTGGTGGACTCCTGCCCTCCGCCTGCCTGCACAAGCTTGCCATTGCGACGCCCTGCCCAACGCCACCACATCTACTCCAAGACTCCCCCAGCCCGTGGTTCCCCGGATCGGGAACTTCAGGATCAGATTCTTTTTCGGGGCCCCAGCCTGGGGAAGCGCAGTACAGGTAAGGCGGCAGTGGCATGGTATATTGATTGGGGGCAGGTGGCAGTGGTTGGAAGGAGCAGTTTTGTGGTATGGCTCTGGGGGAAAGTAAGGCTGGTGGGCCCACCTTGTGTATGTAGTTTAGTGGCTGAGTCCGGCCAGGGCCGTACCAACATTTATTTATTTATTTATTGATTTATTTCTTCTAACACGCTAAATGACCATAGGCCTCAAGGCGCACACAAATAACGCACATATAGCGAGATACAAAAGTACAGTAGCAGGAGAGTGATGCATGGCCAGGAAGACTAACCAAAAAAGTGTATTTTGACTGCTTTTTAAAGCAAAGTAGGGAAGAGATAGAATGTATTTTGTTTGGGAGTCTGCACTGCACTGAAACGTTGCATCCACCAAATTTAGAGAATTTGAATCCTGACTGTTTGAGTTTGTGCGAATCCCCTGATCGCAGGGCATGTGCAGGTTTATCTAGAGTCAATTGTTTCATAAGATAAGGAGGGGCAGTGGATGACCAGCATTTGTGGGCTAGTGTTAGAATCTTATGAGGAATCCTGCGCACTACAGGCAACCAGTGTAACGTTTTTATGGCCTCAGAAACATGATCATGTTTTGGCAAACCGAAAATGGTGCGAACAGCACTCTTCTGCACCATCTTCAGCAACTGAATATTTTACTTTGAGGTTCCTGCGAAGAGACTATTAAAACAATCGAGTCCTGAGTTAATAAGTGCCAATGCTAAGGTGGACCTATTTTCAACAGAGATATAGGGTCTGATTTGGTTAAGGAGTTTAATCACGTAACCACAGGAGGTCCTAATATAGGATACATGATCTTTCATATTAAGCTCTGCATCAACATGGACACCTAGTGTTTTTACACTAGTGGACACAGGAATCTGACTGCTGGCAATGGAAAAGTTCTTATACAAAGCATAATGTTTATTTAACCTGTGATTGTTTGCTACAATAAGAAGTTCAGTCTTGCTATCATTAAGTGCAAGTGAATTTATGATCATTCAGGATTGGATAGCCGACTAAACTTCAGTCTCTCAAACCCCAATTTGTGAACCTCCAAAAGTTTAAAGATCTCCTGGTGTCATCAGCATTGTTTGTATAGCGGACACCCAGGCGATCAAGCAAGTCCATTAGTGCTCTTATATAGATATTGAACAGTGCCGGTGAAATACAAGAACCCTGAGGTACTCCCGCATTAAGAATATAGGGAGGGATTGAGCCCCCTCCATGGCTACTCTTGATACTCGTGGGCCGAGAAAAGATGCCACCCAGTCTGCCGTCCTCTGGGTAAGCCGACCAAGCTCATCAACCTGTCGACTAGTATAGAATGGTCAACCAGGTTGCAGGCTGCCGACAGATCCAGAAGCATCAGCAAAGCTGGGTGCCTTCGTCCCTGATACTAGCAAGGGTAACTTGAGATCTAGCATAGCTGTCTCTGTTCCATTTCACACTCAGAAACTAGACTGGTACGTACCCAAGATATCATTTTTTCCAGGAAATTCTGCAACTGAGGACATGGCATCTTACCCAAAATATTCAGTAAAAAGGGGACATTTGTAATGGGAGGATAATTGTTTACTAGCAAAGGATCAAGCAAACTTTTCTTAAGGAGGGGAGTCACCCAAACCTCCTTAAGGGAAGATGGTACACCACCATCTAGGAAGGATGGGCAAGGAGAAAGGGGCCTCAATCCGTGATCAGTCAGCACCACAGTATTTTTGGGCATGGGAACCTATTCGCCAGCGGAACAGGGGTTGGGGTCATAGGCATCTACGTGACAGCCTGTGGCCATTGCCGCACTCCCTATACACCAGGGGGCAGACCGCAACAGGGGCATTGCATAACACATCATATGTGGCACAGCCCCTAATCAGACCGCCACACGTAGCCACGCAGTGGGGAACCAGTAGAGTAAAGATTCATGGTCAGGGAGTACTCGCACGGAGGTGGAGCTGAGGGGTCAGAGGTAATGGGTTCCCGCCCTGACTACCTTTCAGTGGGGGACATAGCATGCAGGAGGGACAGCGTAAGGGTCAGGTCAACAGGCAAGTGCAGGGGGGAAATCGGCCAGGTTGGCGGTCCACCTACAATAGGGCATGGGGCCCACGCAGCCCATGGCAGGGACATATTCAGGGATAGCCGGTCAGGTAGGGGGTGTGCAAGGGGTATGGAACTCACCCAGAGCAGTGATCCTAGGCTCATTCATGAGGGCTAATCCCACACACGTCCCAGCACAGCCATGTATGATAATGTAGCACATTACTCCAGAATTAAAAGAAAATATGTGGAAGGATATGTTTGTGGATTTGTTTGCACTGTTGGATTATAAGCTGTTGGAAGAAAAGAAGGAGATAAAGTCTGAGGGCAAGGTATCATCGACTTGGATTGGGGCACCAGGGCTATTGACCTGTGGGTAAGCTGCACTATGGTTAAACCAAATACTAACAAGAATGGGAACCAGGGGTCCGCCAGTTCGGGGGAAAACCTCTTTCTGGTTGGTTCATAGCCGGGGGACAAAATGAGGGCTTGGTGGATCTGCAACAAGAAAGTGTGCCCTAGGTCCTTTTGCAAATACAAGCTTGCGCGTACATTCTGCGAGGTGGTTGGACACCCGGAGGTCAGCTGTATGAAGCCGACCAAAAATAAGGAGCATAAGTAAAGAATGAGGTACCACAAAGGGCGCCAAGGGATTGCTCACACCGAAATGTGTGGGCCTTTTGTAGGTATGGGTGAATGAGTACCCAAACGTTGATGACACTAGCCTATTGGTAAATGGGTTTTCTGATGGTTTCCGGGTCCGGTGCAAGGCGTGTCTGTTCCAGAGATTCCAAAGAATCAAGCATCCACCATTGGGCAGCCAGATATAGTAAGAAACAAGGTCGAGAAGAATGGATATTGGAGAGGACATGAGGACCTTTTGAGCATCCACCATGCCAGGACTTTCAAAAAAGGTTGCTGATGCTCCTCTCCAAAAAGAACATGGCATGATAACCTGTTCTGAGGTGAGAGTTTGCAGCACACGCTTTTTGCTCACTGTGCCTTTTACAGATGGGAAATATCCATTTGCATATCAGTCTTTGTCTCGCCCACATGGGCAGTCCAGCACCGAAATGCTATGGCGATTCCTCTCTGAGCAAGAGTACCAAAAGCAACCCCATACACCTGTTTCAGCCTTGTTGGGCCTCATCCATGAGGTGAAGCTTTGCCTCTCTGAGCACAGTGAGCAGGGAGTCCACGTCTGGTTGCCCCCAGGTAACTCAGGGTGACCAACCCCAAGTTCCTTACAAATATTTCAAAAAAGGTAGCTGGCGCTCCTCTCCAAAAAGAACATGGCATGATAACCTGTTCTGAGGTGAGAGTTTGCAGCACACGCTTTTTGCTCACTGTGCCTTTTACAGATGGGAAATATCCATTTGCATATCAGTCTTTGTCTCGCCCACATGGGCAGTCCAGCACCGAAATGCTATGGCGATTCCTCTCTGAGCAAGAGTACCAAAAGCAACCCCATACACCTGTTTCAGCCTTGTTGGGCCTCATCAGTGAGGTGAAGCTTTGCCTCTCTGAGCACAGTGAGCAGGGAGTCCACGTCTGGTTGCCCCCAGGTAACTCAGGGTGACCAAACCCAGGTTCCTTGGTGTTTCTTGGTGCACAGCTTGGGGCAGATCTGCAGGGATGATGTAAGGCTACCCTGTTCAGGGCAGTGTTTGTGACTGCCTTTTTGGGGGCCTTTCGGATAGAATAACTCGTAGGGGCCACCCACAACGGACATCATATGGGGATTCGGATTTTCCAATGTAGTCATGTCCGAGGGGTCAACAGTGCATTTATGGGTGGGACGGTCTAAAACAGACCAGGATGCAGGGGCGTCAGGGTGCCTTTGCATAGACATAGTGATGCTCGGATATGCCCCATCTGGGCCATGGCTGAACTCCTCGAAGTAAAAGGAGAAGTGGGGGGTCCGCTGTTTAAACACCCGGATGGGTTCAGTGTGTCCTATTTCCAATTTATAAGGGTGATTGAAAGCGCCCTGGCGGTGGCGACACTGGAATGGCTAGGCTTTGCCCCTAACTCATTTCGGATAGGAGCAGCGACCACAGCCACAGGCATAGGTCTAGAAGCGGAGCACATTATGAGGATAAGACAGTAGAAGTCTTATACCTTTAAAGGCTACATTAGACCACACTTGTCATGTTGAGGGGAGCACTTGAAACGAGGGGCGGAGGCGAAGGCGTGTGCTCCATATGTGCTATTTAGATCAGTGTACATATCTTGGTTCACTAACATTCTGTTTTCTGTTATCCTAGAGGATACCGCCAAGGTGAGTGGGTTGGATTGTTGGACACTCGTTCCTAAAGAGGCTGGAGCGAAGGGTGTGAGAGCAACCTCGTCTGCTGTTTTGTAATATTGACGGGTCACATTTGAAGGTTTTGTTTTTTCTGCAGTGTAAAGAATGAATGTGGCCATACAAATTCCCAGAAAATTGGTGTCACGTGTTCTTCCGCCTTTGCTTGCAGCCACCTGCTGAGCCCAACAAGGTAAGTTAAGTAGGACCCCCTTCCCTCCAAAATAACGAGAGAGCAACAAAAAACCCTGGAGGCACATTGAATGATGCTGGCCTAAAATGGAGCTAGCCTGGTTCCACCTACGAATGATGCATGTCCAACTCCAGCGAACACCAATATTAAAAATGAACGAAATCCAACGTTTATGATGTCACATATTCCGAGCCTTGTGACAGTCCTACAGGTCAACATAATCCATTTAAACAGATTGATTGACTATGTTAAATAAATGTCAGATGAACAAGGTGTCACGCAAGGTGTCATGGCCCATTTACCTGTTGAAATGTTGGAGACTCCTATTAACGCAGACCTGGTCAAGGCCAGTTTCATACTCCAGGCGAGTGTAGCATAGCAGGATATGACTCTACAATTGGACCAAGCCCTTGTGTCATTCTAAAGCAACATGCATAATTTGATCTCTGCAAATGAAGCCATATCATCAGTTCAACTTTTCAAGACTGGGATTTGAACATGTGTATGTGATTGTCTTGCGGTTTTGCAAGCAGCTCCTTCGGCTTTATACAGACTGCCTAGAGGCTCCTTGATCACTGCTCAACATCATCAAAATCTCCTCTGCGAATTTCTACAGAATTCTGCTGTTCTTCACTTCCCCCTCTCACAGTCAGCAATGACCTGATGTGTGCTGACATGGTCATGATGCTTCTCCCTCTCACAGTCAGCAATGACCTGATGTGTGCTGACATGGTCATGATGCTTCTCCCTCTCACAGTCAGCAATGACCTGATGCTGACATAGTCATGATGCTTTTCCCTCTCACAGTCAGCAATGACCTGATGTGTGCTGTCATGGTCATGATGCTTCTCCCTCTCACAGTCAGCAATGACCTGATGTGTGCTGTCATGGTCATGATGCTTCTCCCTCTCACAGTCAGCAATGACCTGATGTGTGCTGACATGGTCATGATGCTTCTCCCTCTCACAGTCAGCAATGACCTGATGCTGACATAGTCATGATGCTTCTCCCTCTCACAGTCAGCAATGACCTGATGTGTGCTGTCATGGTCATGATGCTTCTCCCTCTCACAGTCAGCAATGACCTGATGTGTGCTGACATGGTCATGATGCTTCTCCCTCTCACAGTCAGCAATGACCTGATGCTGACATAGTCATGATGCTTCTCCCACTCACAGTCAGCAATGACCTGATGCTGACATGGTCATGATGCTTCTTCAAATTCTTTTTTTAACACTCTTTATTTGGGCCAAGTTTATATGCAGAAAAGAATCATGAGCAGAATTCAAAAATGTATTTATATTCTAAAGTGTCATATCTAAGGCATGCACACGTGCATTACTGTTAAGGCCCATCCGCTTTCTTCTTCCCTAAACAGTACAGGATTCACCAATGATTGGCTCACCTATAGTTTACACCATTTCTGTAAATATTATACATCATTCTCTGGATAAAGAGAAGTGCAAATTCAAGACAATGGCCATGCTTTGTGCATATATGAATGATTTCCAATCCCGTGCCACTAAAGCAACTCCTTTCTTTGTCCTTAAATTTGCATTTTTTTTGCACTGAAAGGTGTCATTTTTTGGCAGGAAGCTGGTTATTCGGTGTTATGTGGTGCAAAATCCACCATCGAGAGTTTGGAGATTTAGGTAATCTAGACTCCTACATTGAAAGAAATGAATAACATATTACCTCTTAGGGTTGTTCTGCTTTCTCTAAAGGATGCAAAGGCAAATACAGCACAAACCAACAAGGATCACACAGATCCTACCCTCCTTGGGACAAATGGCCAAGCCCAGCCACCTACACACAAATCACTTCTAACAACAAAGACAAACAAGGCTTGCGCAACCAGACCCCGTTACACTTGTAAACACATAATCTGTTATTGCAAACAGTAATATCATAAAACAAATGGGTAAATGTATGTATCCAAACAAACACAATGATAAACAACTGTTTTCTTTTGGGAACTGGCCAGTGGCATCTACCTGGCCCGTGCCGCCACACCTGGATTGGTTCCCGGCCGTCCAGGTACCACCAAAAATTGCTGTATTATTTGCACCCTCTTGCGGATAGATTTTTAATTATTTAATCGTGGAATTTTTCCATTCCTTTGACCGATGGGTGGACCCTGTCTGGGTGGAACAGATCGGGGTCTGCCAGTGTGATTGTGGTGTGCCGTATAAAATGAATTCCCCTGGTGATGCAAAATTTCTCTAGCCCTCTGTTGAGCTTTCTTCTTGCAATGTCAATTGCTTTGTAGGAATTTGCCCCGCGCCATGATTTTCTTGGTAGCATGGCTGAATAAAATATGTCTGTGTCTCCCCAATTGAGCGCAATTCCTGCCAATGGTGGGCATGTTTCAGCAAGCAGTTTCTTCCTGCCTTGCTCCACTAGGTTGTTGCCCCCCAAATGAATTATTAAAAACTCAAATGGGTCCCTGAAGGCCACCAGATCTGCCATGGATTTCCTCCAACCTAAGCCCATGTAGCCCCACCGTGATGTAATGGTGTTCCTAAATGTCGGCTTCTCCTTTGTCTCTTCGGACCATCTCCCTGTCCTAAAAACAAATGAATGTCCTAAAATCCATGCCGATTTGAGCGGGGCGTCACATTCTGTTGAGGAAAAACCATTGTTAAATTAGCTATGGCCTTATATATTGTTTATAACAATCAGATTTCCACCCTCCTATTTTCTTTACTTTCTCTACTCCCAGACCCCCTTAACATGCTGTTGTGGTTGCTCATATTCGGAAAGAGTGTGTTCCGAATTCACTGCTGTCCCAACCTGCTCTGTTAATGGTTGTTTGGAGGACTGCTTGAAATTGGTATTGGCTTAGGGCCTTCCCCGTTCATGTGCACTAGAAAACATGCTCCTACTTTGGGATGGGAATCTGAGGTACTGGTTAGTTAAGAAAACTGGGCAGTGCCCACTGTCCTTAATACAATAAATCTTACATGCCCTACTATCCCCAATTTTTGACATCCGTAGTATGTCCATCGCGATGTACTCTTTTTGTACCCGTACTTCTAGCATGCTCAGGCCATCAGCAGCCTTTGTGCTTGATGTAATGAGCTTGCTGACCCTGAAAGCCCCAAGATAGGCCATGGAGAAAGTTGTTTTGAAAGGTTGCGCCTCGTATCCGTTGGTGCATACTGTTTCTAGTAATTTCAACAATATTACTAACTTCTGAAAATTTAGTGGGCGTCTCTTATCTTTGTGCTCATTCTCCATTTTTCCCCACCCTTTTCATGCATATGTTATCAGTGTCCGGCGGGTTGGGTCTGCATCGCCTTGTATTTTTGGAAAGTATGCTCCCGCTGCTAAGTGTCTCTTTGCCCATTCTTTTTTCAATTTTTTGGTGATAAGCCCATCTTAAAAATTATTTGTTGTTAACATTTCTACATGCTCTATCTGTGTGACTTTTAGCCCCGTTTCCAGACACTTGTTATACTGTCTTGCAGTATTTGTGGCTAGCGCTTTTTTTGGCCAGCCCTATTAGGAACCCTGTAGCAGGGTCTGTGCCACCACTCTGTGGTGTACTAGTTTTGACCCCTGTTTCTGCGGTGCCTTTTCTGACATTTTACTCACCTTGGTCCCGGCCATTCCGCTTTGACTTGTGTGAGTTTGCCATCATCCTGTGAGTATGTCCCAGCATACCTTGGGTATTTCTGTCATCTTGGATACTGCTTCTGGCTTCAGTTTGTGAAAATGGTCCCACTGGAAGCGAGACAAAGCATCTGCAATGTTATTGTCTGTGGCCGCTATGTGTTTTGCTCTTACATCAATATTGTTTGTCAGAGTTAATAAGGTCATTGCCCTCAGAATTTTTAAAACTGACTGACATGAGGTTGCTCTTCTATTTATGATTCCAACCACTACCATGTTGTTTGTCTATGCTGTTAGTTCTGAATTGGCCAAGTGTTCCCCCCATATCTGGAGTGCCAGCCATATCGGTATGAGCTCGAGTACAGTTATGTTCTTGCTCACCCCTTGTGTGTGCCCTGCAAACCAAGTTTTCTCTGATATAGCTCCAAAGCCTTTGATTCCTGCAGAATCCGTAAACAGAACCCGTTTATTGCTTGTGCTCAACGGCGTACGCCACATTCGTTTTCCGTTTAAATCTTTCAGAAGTGTTTTCTATACTTCTAAATCCTTCCACACCTCTTCACCTAGTCTTATGTGTAGGTGAGGTTTCTGCGTACCTCCAGTTTTTATTTCCACACTTCTTGCAAGCGCCTTTCCCTGCGGTATTATCTTGGCAGCAAAGTTTAAACTGCCTGCTAATGACTGTCATTCCCTAACCGTACCTTTGTTTCTTGCCTTCAGGGCTGAAATGTTTTTGAGTAGCTCATCTCTTTTTGCTGCTGGGATCCTGCATTCCTCTGCCCTTGAATCTATTTTTATCCCAGAAAAATTATGTTTGCATTGGGATGCACTGTTTTACCCTCTGCTAGAGAGATGCCCCAGTGTTTTGCCATTGCTACCATTTTGTCTAGTGCTTGCTCACATTCATTTGTTCCTGGTTGTCCTACTAGTAGGAAGTCATCTAGGTAATGGGTTGCCTGTGCACTTGGGTTCTGTTTTATAAAGGCTCATTGAAAAAATGAACTGAACTGTTCAAAAAGTGTGCGTGATATAGCGCACCCGATGGGTAAGCACTTGTCTGCATAACATTTTCCACCAAATGTAAAACCCAGCCAAGGCCGTGATCCGGGATGTACTGGTAATAACCTGAATGCTGATTCAATATCTAATTTTGCTATTCATGCATTTTTTCCTGCTTTAATCACTATTTGGAGGGCTTCCTGGAAGTGTGTGTAAGACACTGCTGTCTCTGTGGTGGGTATTCCATCGTTTACTGACTTCCCTTTGGGTATGATAGATGACGTATCATTCTTTATTGCCCTGGTTCTTTTTTGGGCACTAGCCCCAGAGGTGAGCATATGTAATGTTTTAAAGGCATTTTTTCCTAGGGACCCCCGATTCTTCCCAATTTTAGTTCTTTTTGTATTTTCTGTTCTACCAGTGTGGGGTTTTCTCCAGCAGATTTTAGATGAGCTGGTACTGTAATGGACCCTTGCCCTTCGAAAGGGATGCTAAACCCTTCAGTAAATCCTACTTCTATGGACTGCTTACTTTCTTGTCAGGGTAGGCTTCCAAAAAGGCCTTAAAATTCTTTACTCATATGGGTGTTTTACCTGGGGTAATTTGTATTCTGTCCTATTGGTAGGGTATTGCCTCCTCCTTGCAAACCCCTTCTGCCCTTCTAGACATTTTAAGGTTCCTCTCTCTTTGGGTTCTTACTGGGTAGTTTAGTGCAGCCGTTGCTGCTGTGTTCACCCCCACATTTGGTACATGCAGGTTTGTACCTGCATTCTTTGCCCCATGAGCAGAAACCTTTTTCAAATTTCGAACATGTAATATTTCTTTTGTTGGCGTTATAAGGTTTGCTACTGCTCTGACTACGGGTATTTGACCTAGCCCCCCATGGCTGCTTTTTAGGAAAGGGCTGTTCTCCCTTGCTCTTTTGCTTGGTGTCCTTCACACTAGTATTTTGTGTGGTATTGGCTGGTGCTGGGCTTTTGTCGGCACAGCATGGTGATTCGGTTTTTAATACTTTGTGTATTTATATGTTTGCTTCCACCTGATCCCATTCTATCTCTGGGTGACTTGCCATGTTCCTTCTGAACTGGTAATCATGAGTGCGCCATGCCTCTCCTTCAAATGATTCTCTAACTTGTCTAATCTTGTCATGGTGTGCAAAGAGCGCCATACCTGCATTTGGGAATTTTTCTGATATGACAGATGCCATAATGTTAAATGCCTTACACCAATTATGATAATTATGCGCCACCTGGGTTTTACGTGCTACGTTTTTCTCCTATAACTTTTTGGGATGCCTGCACACATCATACCCTTTTTGTTCTGCTTCTAGCAATGCAAATATTTCTATAAATTCCTTTCTCCAGATTGTCTCCTTGGCTACCCGATCAATGTTCCAGGCTAGTGATCCCTTGTATTTGTCCTGCATTACCTGCTCTATTTGCCTAATTATTGAAGGTGTTAATGCCTGGATCCCTGCGCTCACCTCTAGAGGTGTGCAGTTGCCAATGTTGATCGCTGTGCTGTCACTTATGCTGCTTGTGCTCTGCACTGTGGCGGGTGGCCCTATAGCGCCCATTGTGGTTGCCCCCCGTTTAGGGTGCTTATTACTACAGTTGATGTGAATGTCATGCCCCCTCCTATGGCCTCCTCTCTAACTGCGGTACTCTGGGCATTATTTTCCCCCAACCATGCCTGCAAATGACTGTTTATGGATGGGCCGTTTTTGTCTGGCTGTTCAGTCGCCTTCCGCTTTTCCCCCAGTTCTGTCATTCATTTTGCATTTACCATCACTACTTGTTGAGCCATAGATTTGCTAGCAAACATTTCCATAAATGCAATCATATATGTAACATTTTTACCTTCACTTTTCTTGCTTGACACGTCACTGTCTGCTTCCTCTGGCGAGGTTAGCTTCTCCCCCTCCTTCGCCTTCTTTCTTGGAGGCTCATCTTTGTCCATTTCCACAATGTCATCCTCATCAGAGTCCTCATCCAATCTTTTGCACACCCATGGCCATCCATGTATTTTTCTGCTTCTGCTGCCCGCTCCACCAGCTTCTTTCCTCATTTTTCTGGTGGTGTAGGTGTTTTGCCTGCTGCTGTGTTTTTCTTTTTACTCAGATTCGCCATTCTGCTTCCCTTTTACTTTATTTCTTATTGTTTTTGCTGCAATTTTGCTTGCTTTTGCTGTTCTTATTGTCCCGTGTTGTTTCCATGAATCCCTCGGTTTTTCTTCCTATGCTTTCTGCACTTTCCTCTTGCTAAACTGCTACTTCCTGTTTGTAGCCACCCTCATTTTCTGTGGTATTCTTTCGCCAACTTGCTGTTCCTGAAAGTAACTTTTTTGGTTATGTGGGCTATTCAATTAATTTTCCGGGCTTGTAATAAGCAATGCCACACTGTTTCTTCTTTTGATGTACATGCCTGCTTTCAGTCAGCTGAAACTGACACGCAGGCTTACTAGCCGCCCGTACTGCCTCTGTTATTGGCTGCCTAGCAACTTCGGTCTGGGCCTATTGCTGCTCCTCACTCGTGTTCTCGGCTCGCCGCTCTGTTTATATTCTCTGTGGGGCCTCTAGGGCTTGCGCCGGCTCACGCTTCCTTCATCTGCTGGTAAGTCTATCTGTTTCTGTTTGCTTAATCTCCTTAAATTTGTTTATTTTTTCATCTGCTTTCCCGGTGATACACCAAATTCTGTCACTGCTTGTTATTTACATTTGTTTCGCCGCTCTCGACTTCGACTTTTTTCCACCGCGCTGTCTATATAAAGTCGTAGGAGTAGCTGAGCGGTCGTGGGAGCAAGAAAAAGCTTCTTGATCTGCTGTTTTTATCTTTTATTACTCGGACAAGGCAAAGCTCCAGAGCATGCAGTAGTTTGTTAAATTCACAAAGCTCACGGCAAGTGCTTGGTAGAGCGATGCCAAAGAAGAGAGTGTTCTGCATTCGCAGATGACTGTTGGTACTCAATGCAGAGCACCAAGGAGAACTGGCTTTCTAACAGCCAGTTATCTGCTTATATTCCTTTTTTCACTGCCTGTAAGCATGTATGTCACCAGAGGCTTCTTGCCCCTATGGCCGGCTGACACTGACGGCCATTCACACCTTGGTGTGTGGCCTTGTACCTCCCTTCCTGCCTGGCACCTTGGCCCTGATGTTCCCCTTTTGTTGTCTCCCCCTTCCTTAGTTAGTGTTTGGGAGTGTGGGTGATAAGCAAGGCGGCGCCGGGCTGCCTCCCCCTACCTGTTACTTGCACGGGCCGTCCAGAAGCCCTTGCCTGGTGTCCTGTTCCCTTGCCCTGCACCCCCTGATTATTCCCCCGTGCCCTTGAGCTCGATTGGTGCCCAAGCTTGCGGCATCAGGACAGAACTGTGTGGCAAATCACATTACTGACAGCCTGCAGCGGTATCCTGTATAAGGTCATAGGAATTGCAGTTGAGCCCCATACAAATGCCATGGAATATATATCATAGTTTCACCTTTTCTAAAATCCCATTGAATCGCTCTACAGAAAGATCTGCTTATCACTGCGGATGGTATCCTGGCTCTATCACGGCCTGACATAAACCCATGCCTCTGTCAGTGCACCCCACACCTGCTCCCACCATAGTTACATTTAAGAATTGCAGGTCTGTGAATTCCACCGCTCTAGCAGCTGCATCTCCTCGGGTACTATTTTTGAGCCCGGGAGCCGCCTTTGCTGTCAGAGCGGAAAATGTGCTTTCTTTTCTCTCATCCCTCCTTGAGCTCCCCTAACCTCTTAAACGCAGAGCATCCCCTGTTTCTCTTCCTATCAGTCAAGCTTGAGCTTTCCAAGCCTCTCCTGTGTGTCCCTTCCTCGCCACCACTTTCACTGCCAGCATCTTCTACCCTTGACTGGCGGGCGGCTCAGGGGAGGCGGTGGGTTAAATCTCATCCTGGCTGCTGCTGTAATTGCTGGCAAGGTTGACTAAGAGAGCGGGATCAGGCGTCCAGCGTGAACGGCAGCGAGTGCAGGGCCCGGCGCTCATCAGCCCAGGCAGCTGGATGTCAGGTACCCTCTGAGTATGACGGATTCCCTCTACAGAAGGAATACGCTGGGTACCTTCAACCTGCTGCCACCCTGATGAGGTCTGGGCACGCCGCCAGCGCACTCAACCATTCACTGGCCCACTGGCCCAGTCGGGGTTCCTGATTTGCTTCCTGCGGGCCTTTGTATTTTTTCCACCGCTGTTTTAAGTGGCGGTCACATTGATTGGAACCCCGCAGTAAATCGCCAGACATGGGGGGAAAATGGCTTTAGACATGTGTACATTTTACACCTCCACAGTTACAGCCCAGGCGCTCTGGGATACATGCCTGACAAAGTGGCAGTAAAAAGGGATTGTTGATATGCAAATGCTTTTAATCTGCGCTGTTGACTTTTATTTATTTGATCTGCTCCAGCCATTTTATTTCCAGGCTCGAAGCTAGCTCAGAATAGCAAAGGCGCACAGTACAATAAAGCAATCAAACCCAATAGAAAATACAGGATTACTTTTACACAGTGTGTGCAATAATAGGAAAGCACTGGTAATTAAAATAACATTGTGAATGCACGACAGGCTAGGATTAAATATGTAAAAGGCGAATAACAATAGTAGCCCAGGTACGTTTCCAACAAGCAGTTATGGAAAACGAATCCACCTTTTATGATCCCCATTGATGCATGCATCCATTCTGAAAACTGAGGGGGGATAGCTCAGAAATTGCTTCCGGACCTGTGCACCCTCCAGTCTTGGGTCTGCTGCTTTGTCTGCTAGAACGCCACTGTGCCATTTTAAAGCAGTCATCTTTATCTGCCTGACTTACTTACGGGAACCTACTATCGCAATTTTCAAACCACGCTACTTATAAAATGTGCGCACATGCGATATGATTAGGTAAATAATTTTATCGTTTTACAATATAATTATGCATGTTAGACACCTGCGTCTTAAAACGACAAGAAATTTAAATACTTCACCACAGAATATTGCATATGTAAATTTACATTTTCTGACAGTAACACCATCTCAAGATGGCCGCCAATTGTTTTTTCTGTAACAAGGACTCATTTTTAAGATGCCTGCCTGGCTCGCTTACAGGTTACTCACATATTGTCAAATCGTATGACTCATGAATACACAGTATAAGCATGCATAGAGATAACAGAGGAAATGTCTTTTTATCATACGACAAAGCAATGTTTTGTGTTGTACTTCCCAAACATAAAAAGCTCCAGGAGTCAAAACTAGACCTGATTTTGTTCAATATATTACCACATAATATTACACATGAACACAGTTATTCCCCAACTGCTATACCATCCTAATATAGGGGCTAATTTTTTCACATGGATCGTTCAGTCTTTTCTCTATCTTAATGTCTATAATTAGCATGATATGCGCTGACCCGGGATCGAACCTGTGGTGCTCCGCGTAGTTTTGCTTCCAAGGGGCGCACGCTAACCCTGAGCTACCCTCCCGAGCCAAGAGGTGCTGATTGAACGCATGGTCTGGGATTACACTACTCAATGTAAGGGGTTTATCTGGTTAAACCTCCAAAATACGCAAACTGAAACACTATAGAAAATAATGATGAACTGATATTAAACGCAGATTTAACAACTCACAGCTACAGTTTGTTGATACCTTCCAGATCAACCAACACTGATACGCACTAGTAAGTCAACAATCGGGCGGGCACCAAAACAGAGCCAAATAATGGTAACAAATGAAAGCAACATTAAATTTGGAATTACAAAGAGCAATAACCTGTAGAGGAAAGATTTGGACAATACAGCCCTGATAGACATACCTATCCTAAACCTAATTAGAGCGCAATACAGATATTTAGTTTTTTCTTCTATTTTAAGATTATAAAGAAATCAATAAAACTGTCCAAACATAATGTTGGCAGAAACATGTCAGTTTCAAATGGAATGGCAATTAGCACACAGGAACGGGTGTGCATCCAATCAGGTTGCTTGGAGCATGGGCTTTATCTATCGATGCAAGCCTGTGTTCTGAGTCACATGATGGCTGCTTCCATCGCCCGCCATCTTCCCCCCACCCTCTCTTCCCTACCTTCATTAATGTTAATATTAAATAGCTCTTGTAAGGCGCAACTTGCCTGAAGGCCTCAGTGTGCAGCAAGCCAGGTAAAGGTCGGAGAGCCAGGGAGGACACCAGAATCAAGAAAACAACCTAGTCGTTAGAGACAAAGAGACATTTTTTAAGAGATCTCCTGAAGAGAAGTAACTCCGAACAGAGACGTAGGCAGGTGGGAAGTGGGTTCCATAGGCGAGGAGCAGTACAGTCTATACGAGTACCTCCAAAACGAGCCAGAACGGTTTCTTTATTTTAAACCTCCACCCCACTTACCAGCTTAGCGTGGCGGCACACGCTGATAGTGCTGCTACTTCCTGCCGGTGTCCTCTGTGGCAGCCATGGAAATGGAAGACGGGCCATTACGTCTTGCAGATCTATGGCAGCCATTTCAGTGAATATTTCGTTTAAAGCGTCCCGTACATTCCAGCAAAATACATAGCCTGGGGTGCTGATAGCGTTACCACGCTCTCTGGCGTGCTGGATAGTGTGGTATCGGCCCAGGGTACGAGTTAAAGGCCCAAGCGCAGCGAGGGCGTTTAACAAGGGTCCCAGGGCCGTGGTAACGCTTAATGATGATGCAATAACAGAAAATACCAAAGATCATCTTGTTACACAGGGCCTGATTTACAAAGCATTTTTCCATGGGGTTGAGCAATTGTAAAATGCTTTTGTAAATCATGCACCTGATAAGTGTTTACTAACTGGATCATTGCCAGTTTTTGCAGCCACTTAAAAAGGGAATACCAGAAAAGAAAACGTATCTCGTGACCAAGGCTTAGTAGTAGAGATGTATCTTATTTACTTCACAGAAACTGCGAGGGACACAATATGCATAGCTGCCAAGTTACCCACTTCCATGCAGACTCTTTGACCTAGTCCTGTTTATTTCCCAGACTGCATGGTGGGACTTGTAGGCCCAGACTTGCAATGAGAAAAACAAAACTACAAGTTCCTGCATGCAATTGGAGGCAAAAAAACAGGCTTGGTTCGAGGTGTCAAACATGGAACTGGGAAACATGACAGGGAGGAATAAAAGATGTCACATAATTTGTCTGATATGATATGATGTGGCATTCATAACGTGCCTGTACACAAGTGCTATAAATCGAAGGTGATAAAAGTGATTAATCATTTATTTATTTACTTTTTCCATTTGTAAAGCGCCTAAACCCTCAGGCATCAGGGCGCTGTTGCAAACCAGTTACTTGATACAAAGGTTTTCTTCTGCGCAGATTGCGCCTCCATACAGAGCAGGCATAAAACATTAGGTACACAAATTACACGCAGATCTCATTTAACCAGTAAATGGACGTTTAGGCAAATAACCAACTTTTCAGAGCTTCCCAGAAGGCCCAGTAACAGTGCCTTGCTCTTAGTTCTGGGGTGGGGGGGATTCCAGTAGTGTACAGCTACTGCTGGGAAGCTTATTCCCCTTCCTTTAGCTCTTTTCACTTTTGGAATGGCTAATTTGTGGCCATGGAACGATCTTACAGGTCTGTTAGACTTGGATCTCATGATTTTATGTGCCATGTTTTGTGGGGCGGCCTTGCTCAAACATTTGTGGGCGATGGAGAGAGTCTTGAAGATAATCCTTTCCCTGATGGGAAACCAGTGAGCCTTTTTCCTAGCGGCTGTGATGTGGTCCCTTTTTGGGATGTTCAATGCTGCTCGAAGGGCGCTATTCTGAATTACTTGAAGTTTGGTGATGTTCCGTTTGGATGTTCCCGCAAATAGGACGTTGCAATAATCCAATCTTGCACCTGTGTAATAATCCAATCTTGCCCAGATTTGTGTAATTCAATACATAGGAATGAATTTATTATAGCCGTTAAAGCCTTGAGAAAGCTTGGAACAACAAACCACATGTTGGCTAGGAAGCTATACTTTTGCTGTACCTATATGAAAGACACGATTTGCGTAGCTGTGAAATAAAACATATTGTAGCCATTGTATGCCAAAATTGTTATATGCTCATTGTATACACAACATACATGGGCCATGAATCTTAATTATTTTTAAATTCTAGTGTGACAGATATCAAGTACTTGTATATTATGTGACTGAAATGTTTGTTTGTATATAACATAGTAGAAGTAGACAAGACACATAACTATTTAAAATAAATTGGACAGCTGAATTCTTTCATTTGTCAAGACAAGGACACATTTAGGCACATGGTTTTTCTTTTACACAATAACATAGCAGTAGCACTGGGCATGGTGTCTCTTGTATTTTGCAGCAGGCCTACTCAATCAGAAACAATAGGGTAGAGAGCGACAGATAAATTCACAAGTAAATGTGTTCTTTAGTCTTTCACATGTACTTACTCTTATTCAGAAGAGTTGCATGTATCCTTCTATGTCTGGATAACCTTCATTATTAACCTGAAGTACTGTAAAAGCCGTACTCTCATGTGAAATAATGGCAGAGTTTGGTGGAGGTGAGGTTGTGGCAAGGCTTCTGAGGTTGGCGATGCAAAGAGGTCAGGATGTGGCAGATAATGTGGACAAAAAGAGGACCATATCACTGGAACTCCATGGTTCCAGACCTGTACTTATCTTTAACAAATCAAAGCATTTTGGGAGCTGTGTTGTTGGCTCAAAATGGTAACAAGGGCACTACATGTCTCTTAAAACCTGTCTGTCGCCGACCCGCAAGCCACTTTGGCCTCCCTGGGACAGAGAGGTACCACCACTCACAACTGGCACACGCTCTCCAGGTCCAGTTTCAGACACTCGTGAGGTCCTGTCCCACTTCCCGCTCACCGCCAATCACCCTCCGGAGTGCATGGAGGCCAAGGTTATGTCCACTTTATACCAGGTTCTTGCCGCATTTGGGGCCAAAGATTTGGCCACAATAAGGCCAGGTGGGAAAGGGACGTAGGCCCATTGGAATCTGAGGACTGGGTGGAGGTTTTGATGTCCCCGAGGGAAATAGGGATCTCTGCAAGGATACGACTTAGCCAACTTAAAGTGATCAATAGGGTGCTTTATTCTCACATGATATTGTCGAGGTGTGGCCGCGTGGATAGCACTGACTGTCTTATATGTGAGAGGAAGGAAGGTATGTTATTTCATATTATTTGGGAATGTCCTCAGGTGCATTATTTTTGGCAGAAATGTCTTAATCACTCTGCTTCAAGATTGGTCAGACCTGAGGACCCATGGCTGCTGCTCCTAGGTGTGTGGGGTGTAAATACCAACACTAGATATGAGAAGCTGTTTGTATCCAATGCTATCTGACTGATGAAGCAAACTATTGCATCAATGTGGGGGTGGCGGAGCACCCTCGGCTGAGCCGGTGGGTCATTGAAATGGACAGATGCGTGGCCCTGGAGAAAAGGGTGTAGAATGCCCAGGGCTGCTCGGAGAAGTGGGCGGAAATATGGAGAAAATGGGAGGCGGGGTTAGTGGGGAGGGACCAGACTCTTTTTATGGTGGGAATATATTTGCTTTACTTCCTCTTCCTTGATTGTGATTCTCCTGATCAAGCTTTGTACCTTGTGATGTTTCCCAATGTTGGCCTGTTCCTCTGTGTTTTTTCTTTTCTTCTCCCTTGTTATTTACTGAATAATAAAATGTGTTTAAAAAAAATCAAATAAACCTGGCTGTCGCAATGCAGGATATCATTGGCCAATTTAAGGCTCCTGGCACTTCACATTTTTGAAGAATTGTCACCTGGCAAGGGAGCAAACCCCTGGCTTTTATGTGTATTAACTAATAAAATGATGCAGGTAATTTCATCCCTGAAAGGGCAGTCTGCCGATCAGATTTCCTCTTAATATGCTCCATGCCAAAAGCATACTATGCATTTGTGTCCTGCTGCATCAGTATCCTGCTTTGCAGCGCCTGCTCTACCCATGGTGCTGAGGTTCAGAGGTCACGGAGGCCAATTTTGCAACGGCTGCGACAGACAAATCTCAGCCGCACAGGGACAGCATTTAAGATATGCAACCCTGCACCAAAACTATGATAGGTAACCCATGATGGTGGTGGGAGGATCTCTAAAATAAAGCTTTGCCTGAGTTTAGGCATAGTTCATGGTAATACCTTTGATCATGACTGCACATCCCAATTAATATCGCACATGTGTTAGCTCCTGGGAGTCAGCTCTGCTGTGGAAGGTCATGGGTATTCTGGTAAACTGAGTGTAGCCCGCCAAATGGCAGGACAGGAACCTAGAGGGCTGGGTCTTCTGTTTGATCTCTTTTGTGAGGGCAGGTTACACCCTCTGCCCGAGACAGCCACACAGTGGGCAGCTGTCCTGGGCCCGAGCATCAAAGAAGCACACCTATTCTAAAGGAGTAGCCTCCCACCAGGGTGCTGCACCTCTAAGGGCATTTGTTCTTAGTGAGAAGAGAAGGGGCAGGATCATAATAGGCCGGAGGGCTCGAGTCACTGGAAAGAGAGTTCCATCATTTTAGGTCTCACTGTCTCTCTCTCTCTAGCTCTCCTGTCCCCTCCACTTCATCTGGAGAAAAGCACATTGGGTGTGACATGTGAAGGGCAAAGTCCACTCCATTCAAGATCAGGTATTGGACCACTAAATCAGGCTAGCTTTAGTCCAATCACTTGAGGACTTGTGCCTTTAAAAGAAGGGCTCTCCCACCCCTTCTTCAGATTCTCTCCGATCCTTTAAGGCCACAGGTTCGCTCTGAATAACTCAATAGACTTCCTTTGGGAAAGTTGTAATTTCCAAAGCCCTCAATCTGAGGTGAAGAAGGAATCATCCAAGACAGAAAGAAGATATGTTCCTTGTCCTCTCTCAGGGCACATCAAGCATGACCTCTGCTGTGGGCAGGACCTACCACTGTGCGCCAGAATCTCCTGAGCTGGGAGAGCAGACCCTTAATAGACCCATCCTGTCCTCGAGTACCCCTGAGTGGGCCTCATAGCAACCGGAGGGCCAGACCAGCCAAAGCTCCCTGTTCTACCACACCAAACTGGTTGCTCCATGTTCACCTTACCTGGAACAAGAGGGAAGATGCCGGTTCAGGTTGCTGTGCTCCTCCACTACTTCGAACTTGCTTGCACTTTAAACCAGCTTAACACTGCATTACTGTAGAGTTACACGCCGGCTCTATCCAGGGATTACAACCACTGCTGGACCCAGCTAGCCCTTGACCTGTCATCTCATCGACCTGCACATCGATGCTTCCAAAATCACCACTTCGACAGCTGTCGCCCACCCACTCGAACCGCTGGAGCATCACTCATCAACCCCTCTTGGCGACTAAAGCAAACTCAGCCTGGCCAACTGTGAAGTATTCCTGGGATGACCCTGACCTGCATCCATGAGATCCACCCTTCGACCACAGAGAACAACTTCCTCAGCCCCTTCTCGATGCCCATTTGCTGCTTGGGTCTACATGATCCAACATGCCCAAACTGAGCATGATCCACTTGCATCTATGTTCGAAAATGGGCCTGACTCCATCAGCCCACCAAGGACTGAATCCAGGTACTGTTGACTCTAAATTGACCCCTGAGGCCACTTGGACCCTAGAGACTGGTTAGGCCACGATCACTTCTGTTCTCATCCAAGATATGTTTTTTGTAGCTAGTGATTTACCTCCCACTATGCTGCGTTCTCCAGTCTGTTGCATCTTCTCGGTTCTTCCTTCGGGATTGGTTTTTGTACAGTATTCTTCATTCATTCTACATGCAGATGGTGTGTTTGATTAAAGGGAATATATTTTCATAGAACCTTGATTGGAAATTCCCTTTATTTTGGACTGTAATACTGTGTTATTTGGGTCACTATTGGTTCACTTTCCCTCCCCTCTTAGGGGCATAGCCCTCGAATGGCCCACATTACCATAAAAGGCAAAGGAAGTATCTCTCGTAACTGTCCCTGTTTTGCCTTTATGATTGCACTGTATTTGGGTTTGTAGAAGTGTGCTAATAACCAATAAACATGAACAATCTCGGAATCATTTAGGACCACTGCAGACTTCCTCCTCCCTCCTCTGCATGTGTAGCTCGCAACAACACTCTTGCAGCACCACGGTCGGAGCACATCTCTGGTCATTGTACATGACATGTACTACTCCCAGACAGGACACTCCTCTAAAACAACTCTCATACACAATCACACAATCACACCCTTGCATGATCCATCCCACAGGAGAGACTCAGTCTTCTCCTATCACGTGCCTAAGGACTCTGCAGATACTGGGGCATACCTTAGAGAGACAATCGAATGGACCACCATAGATGGAGCCCATCTCTGGCCCTCAAGCGCCTATCCAAATATAACCCAGTTAGTCCACAATCCAACAACACCCACTTCCAATCACACACACAGGCTCTGGGCCAAAATGGCCTGGACATACCGACAGTGCTACAAGTCCACACGGCTAGAAAGCTACAACCGTGGCAGATGTGTGCCATATTAATGGCAACTAAATTAACACGTACATATAGAGCAACTAAGAGGCCGGGATATAACTCTGGTTTAGGTGGAAGGCAAGACTATAAAGTGTTTAACATAGCCTATTACAAACATAACCAAGCGAACACATAACTTGACTGGAGGTGACAGAATTTAATTCACATCCATAGTGCATTGCAAAAAGATATATATTTATTAATTCATTAAAATATACCAAAGGAGTTAAAAAATCTCATAATATATCAAAAATTAGAAACAGTAAACAACAAATCAGAAAAGGTATTCAAACACAAAAACTACTAATAATTCGATTAAATACAATTCACCACTTACAGTGTGCAACAAAACCAGACGCACTCATATCACCAAATACTCTATCCATACTGCACTCATACATACTAAAATGCATACCTAAAAGACAATGGTGATTACGGGAATACACAAAAATGTGCATGAACATAAACCAAAAGTTAATTGCCTAAAAGACTTATGGCACCATTCACAAAATCTAGTCAGTAGTAAACATAAAACTGCTAGAAATAAAGTTTCTCAAGAATTGGAAAACTTAATAGGTCACATTAATTGACAATCAAAACATGAATTCAAGGACGAATCAAAAAAACCGACATGTTTCTTTCCATCTGCATTATTAAATCAATTGCGTGGAAACTCATCAGGGAAAACAAAAGCCTGAAGTCTTCGGAATAGAATGGTACAGGATTGAAACAAACAATGTATGGCTGTCTTAGCCTGCCACCTAAACAAGAAAGCAGAAATTGCTAATCTCATACTCAATAAATTCGAGAAAACAGTATAATTCTGGAACGCTCTATTAATGGGCCTGGTTACAGGTCACAAGACCTGAGACAAAAGGGGTTCACCTAAATAGGGTCACAAACAAAAATGAACGGACCACTAGGGCATGGGAATTCGGTTAATCAAATTCTAGCCCAATGTACTGTGAAAGAGAGTAAAAAGAAATAGAAATGCACTCTAGGGTTTGCATTTTTTAAGCGCTTATGACACGCGCCGGTTCTGCAGTGGCTCGAATGCTTTCACGCAGCTTTCATTTCTATGATGTCCTATTAGCCTCTCACGGACGTGCTATCATTCGGATATGGTGCCGTTTTCAGTAACGTTTGTATTTTTCCTTACCTACATTGAAACGATCTGCTTTTGCTGGTTTTTCTGATAGGCACTATTATATGCCGACTTTGAGGCATAACTACATCGGACCAGTGATCTTTTCCGAACTGTATGATGGCGCCCAGTATTGTTTAGTTACAAACATGGTTTTCTCATACTTCTTCCAAACGAGTAAGTGCTTCTCTTTTCTTTACTTCCTTTCTTTCATTTTAATTTTATTTATTTTTTACTCACTTTATTTCAGTTTTGAATAAACAGACAAAAAACAGAAACAAAATACAAGTGCAATACATTTGAATATTAAATAGATCGTAAAATACAGAACCACAATAAAGGTCATAAAACATACATAATAACTAATAACTCATGAGAATAATAAAGCAAGCAGGAAATAAAAAACTATTTTACAATCCAACCAATTAACCACTTTTGGACTCGCAACAATCAAGACAAGACCACACAAAAAAGCACAACCAACAACTATGTATAAATCATTCAATCCAACCCCCCAACCAATGTACAATCGCTATCATACACAGGACACTGGAAACCTAGTTGTACATTTCATTAAAGGGGCCCCATAATCTCGAATAACGATCCTCCCTTCCCTGTTTTAAAAACATAACCCTTTCATAATTCGACAGACACTTTCGGTTTCTTCCTCGATTTCCAAACCCGTAGTATCTGTTTCGTCGCCACCACCAAAACTCTATTAATCCAATCCGCATTGTTTCTGGCCTCAAGTCCCCTACCCCTATTTAACAACAAAATATTGGAACAAAAGGTACGTGGAAGCTGTTCCCCCACTACAATGGCCAACCTATCCAACACATCTGACCAAAAGTCCGACACTCTCGAACATGCGCACAACATATGTATTAAAGTACCCCCGCCACACCCGCAACCCCAACAGGAATAATTTTCCAAAAGACCCAACTTCGCCATCCTAGACGGCGTCCAATGCAATCTATAAATGATCCGTTGCCTAATGTAACGTAGTCCCAAATCCAACTTTGCTCTCACCCCTACACGAAGTAAATAATCCCATTCCCTTGCAGATATATCCATATTAGGTTCCTCAATCCATGCCTGGCGGAGCCTATCCCATGCAACTACCTCCCAATCATCCAGTGGCATCAGCTTTATATATGTGGATACAGTACACTGACAGGAGCAAACAACCTCACACACTGAGGGTCTCTCCGCCATTGTATCATTCAGCATACCAGATCGTTCCATCAAAAGAGCCTTCAAGGACCTGTAACGTTCCCGTTCCCTACAGCCAATCCCAAAGGAAGTCCTCAGTTAATCGAAAGGAATCATCCGATCATTGTGCCACACATCACGAATCTTGAGTATACCCTTATTAATCCAACTTTTCCAGCACAAAGGTTTATTCGCCAATTGCAGTCCCAAATATGCAACAGAGAAGCATCATAATGCATCCAAACATTATCACCACTATTTATCACCAAATTTTGTAATGCTTCCCTCGTAGTACATATAGTTGGCAATTTCGCTCCTGAATTCGGCAATTTCGACATAGAGTAGAGATCACTTAGGGCATAAGGCGAAACCTGAGAATTCTCAATAATTTGCCAATGAGGCCCATAGCTGTTCGCACTGCAGAAATAAGAAGTTGATTTTTTCAAGACAAAACCAGTACAATATTTCCCCAAATTTGGGTATCCAAATCCCCCTTCTCTCACAGGACGCAACAATATAAATGTAGGCACTTTAGGTCTATTTCCATCTCCCCAAAGGAAGGACTGAAAAACTTTATCAATAGAACCAAGGACTTTTTTAGTGAATCTTAAAGGAATGGACTGTATTATATATAGAATTTTTGGTAAAAGAACCATTTTTACCGCATTTACTCTAGCCCACAACCCCAATGTCTACTGGCCCCACTTCAGTATATCTCTTTTCACATTTTCCAATACTTTAGACACATTGTACCCGACCATCCTTTTCAAGTCTCTGACCAACGAAACACCCAGATACTTTATAGTACCCACTTCCCAATGGCAATCCCATGACCCAACACATCCCGTGGCTGTCTTACATCTAACGGGAAGGCTACTGTTTTCCCCCAATTAATCTTGTGGCCAGATAACCGACCCACCTCCTCAAACATACTTTTAAGCTTATCGCACCCCTCCGCTGGATTGGATAAAACAACAGTCATATCATCAGCATAACAAAGAACTTTTACCTCCTCATTCCGGAATTGAAGGCCACAAAGACTTGGTTCCTGAGTTAGGTACGCAATGAGCGATTCTAGTGCTAAATTAAATAGATATGGAGACAATGGGCATCCCTGTCTCGTCCCCCTATGCAGGAAAAAAGAAGACGACATAGCACCATTCACCCATACTTTTATGCTAATGTGGGAGTTCAATGTTCTAATGGTATTAATGAACACATCCCTAAATCCCATCTTCTTAAGGGTATGATATAAGAAGGACCAGTTGACTCTATCGAAGGCTTTCTCAGCGTCCATGAAAATTAACAGGGTATCCCGAGTTTTAGACTTTGGCAAACCCATAATATCAATCAATGTCCTGATGTGATCATACCCGTATCTACCTCTCATGAAACCCACCTGGGAGCCGTTTATCAAATTACCAACAAATGCTTCCAATCTATTAGTTAAAATTCTCGAAAGATTTTTAGATCCACATTCAAAAGCGATAGTGGCCTGTAATTTTTGCATTTTCTACAATCTTTCCCGGGTTTCGGTAGAACCACTACACAAGCTTCCCTCATCGAGGGGCATATGGCCCCATCCCTCATAAAACCATTGTACAGATTGCATAAGAAGGGCGCCAACACACCACTCAGCCCTGGTAAAATTCAGCGGGAAGACCATCTAAACCTGGTGACTTACCCCTATTAAGTTGTTTAACCGCTGTTAGCACTTCATCCTCCGTAAAAAGACCATCTACAACCTCTGCTTGATCTCCACTCAACCTGGGCAAAACAATTTTATCAAAAAATGTATCCATATCCACCAGTGTTAGAGACTGTTCCTCTTGATATAAAGTAGTATAAAATCTCCTAAACTCTTCACATATTTCACCTTTTCTTAACCATAAACTCCCCATTCACACCTACCAATCTTTGAACAAAGGAACTCTCTGTGAGACCACAAAGTCTATAAGCTAGGAGCTTACCATTGTTGTCCCCTTGTTCCCAAAATATTTGCCTCATAAAGAATACACCTTTTTCATATTGAATGTCAATCACTTGCTTAACCTGTTCCCTCAGTTTTCCTATTTCTACCTTGTCCTCAAGTTTGTGAAACATTGCATACTTACTTTGAGCTGCTTTCAGCCTATGTTCCAATTTACTAAGTTCCGCCATTCCCTTTCTCCTTATCCTAGACGTAATGTTAATGATTTCCCCTCTTATGGCCGCCTTATAACTGTCCCAAACCATAAGATCCGAGGCTGAGTTAACATTTAGGTCAAAGAAGTTTCTTGTAAATTCTTCCAGGGACTCAATTACCATCGGTTCTTGTAAAATATAAGATTTCATCCGCCATTTAGCAAACCCTGAATCTTCCTGTCCCATAGATACTCGCATAGTTATCATCGAGTGATCTGATATACCCCTTTCTTTTATAATTACAGAGTGAATTTTGTCGTTCAACTTACCCGTGACCAGGAAATAATCAATTCTCGAGTGAGAATCATGGACAGGCGAATAAAAAGTGAACTCCCTATCAGTAGGGTGCATGAACCTCCAAGCATCCAATAGGTTCAGATTGTCTAAAAAATTTCGAAACGCCTTACTAGTATTGTCATCCGTGTATCTGCAGTGTGCTGCACAATCCATCTTTCCGCCAATGACACAATTACAATCAGCCCCTAGAATCACAAATTCACCAGTCATCCCCCTCAAGAGTGAAAATACCTCATTAAAAAAAGAATTCCCACCCGCACATGGACCATAAATAGAACCAATTGTGACAGATCTACCTTCATACTTAGCATCTATCAGAATTATTCTTCCTTCCCCATCCATTGCTACTTTATCCACCACCAAATTCAATCCCTTACGTAACAACATACCCACTCCTCTTGTTTTGCTACTGTAACAGTTAAAAAAAAACCTTTGTGAACCACCTGTTTTTAAGAAGGTGTGCCGACTCATCTAGTAAATGAGTTTCTTGAACTAGAGCAATGTCGACCCTTTCCCTCCTCAACCTGGTCAGCACTTCCTTTCACTTCCGTGGGATGTTGAGGCCTTTAGCATTCCAAGAACATACATTCAATTCAGCCATCATCAGTTCCCTCCTGCATCGCGTTTAGCCAATTAAACAATCCTATCCATGAGAGATATCCAAGGGAGTTTAAACGAAAGAGTTGTAAGAGTGCCCACAAGTCAATGAACAACATTGACAAACATGACCAACAGAAACACAAACGAACACATAGAACACTTAAACACCTATAACATAAAACTAACCACACACCTAGCGCCATCGCCAGGTGATATTGAATCACTATATATACAACTATTCTTGCTTCCAGAATTACAATCACTCCAGAGCCTACACCTGAACATACATCCCAATTCTTAAAAGAGTATCCATTCCCACCCCACCTTCCAGTTTCATAAACCAGATGAATAACAAAGAAGTGTATGACTCTCTTACCTAAGATACTAAGCACCGATAAAACATAAATTATATAGAGTATATAAACACTTGCCATTGAATATGTGTTCCCCTAACTCCAGAATAAATCACCCCCAAACCACAAGGCAAGGTTGGCCAGCACAGTTTACATATACATCATCAACAGATGCACAGATAAAGAAAAAGCCCACATTCCCGCCATATGAGTGACCCCGCAGCAGAGATCGAAGTCATCAAAGAGGTGAAGAGACATGAAGCAATCCACCACAGAACCAAAAACATTGAATGATGAAGGAACCCGCATCTGCTGCACAACAGTCATGCCACTGACCTGTGCCCATTCATGTTTTATTTTTATTTATTTATTATTATTTTCTTTTAACAATGAATTATCAATAGTGGAATTCCCAGGATGAGTCAGAAAATGAGATCTGTCTTTTTCAACCATCACCGAGTCACCTTCTCATCCCCCCACCCAAGCCTAAGTCTAACCAAGCCCAAAACTACACATTTCCCAGAACCAAATCAGTTGCTTGAAACGTCAGTGCCACCTAGAAACCCATGAAGGGCCACCATTGCCCGGATACAACAATAGGATTGATATGCAGCAGTTCCCAGATCCTTGCACATTGGTCGTAAAATAAAATGCATAACAGGCCAACCAGACGCTTCAGCCCCCTGATTAAAGAGCCCCCATGCTGTTGAAAACATGTCGCCAAGTCAAGAGTCCTCCACAGCAGACAGAAACTAAACGCCACTTGACTGCGCTGTAGTCTCGTTGATAGAATAAATAAACAGTGAACAAGGAGGCAACTAACCATTGTCAAGAGAATGCAGGATACAGTTCCTTGGCCAGATCCAGGACAAAGAACCAAGATTGACTTGCCTCAGTCAAATGTATAGTGAACAGGCCCAATGCCATCATTTCCAGGGGCAAGACGAAATTGTACTCAAAGAGGCACTCACACTGGGGGACACAGTTAAAAAACTGGCAGTGCCCCGCCCATCAAAAGGAAGAAACGTCCATTGATGCTGCGTAATGTTGATTCATAGGTCCTCCATGCCGCAACCGCCGATATGAGCGAATACTACGGTTGCGCAGCAGAAAGTGCGGTCCATGCGGTAACAGACTGGACATGCTCCCATTGCACGAGCCGGCACTGAGCCGTTCCACTCATGACTGTCCGCCAACGCCCAACCCGCCTCCTCACCTGTAGCAAAACGGCGGGTGACTCTCCTCCCTTCCCGGGTGACTCTTTAATTTTATTTGACATCCAGTTTTGGCTGTGGCATGTGATGCATTCGAGAACATGGTGATATGCATCTGACATTGTTTGTCTTGAGTCTATTCGATCTTAGACCAACCCTACACTTTTTTATTTATCTTGTGTAGGGGAGTTACACGAATAACACATAGTTTTGTATGTGTTTGACCCAGCACCCCGTGACTAATCATACCATCCGGTGTTTTGGGAGTCTGCCCAGAGGAGAGTAAGTGCCATACCTGTTTCATATCATATATTTTTCGGGTGACAACTGTTAACAGTTCAGGCATCACGATACACTGTTGATGGTAGTTTTACTGTCTGCTTCACTTTAGTATTACCCACTGAAGATGGGCTGTTACCTATTTTGGTAGATGATTTTCATTGTTGCATATCCTTTCTAATTATAATAAACTGTATTTGTCCATTTATTCAAATTGGAATGAGGGCGTATTGATCCCTTTTTTCACTTTAATCAGTCTGTCGTCACTATACCTTAGGTGGTCTTTTACGACCGGTGCAATTATACATTACACCGCGTGACATCATGATACCACTATAGGTTTTTTTTTTATTTCTTTTTACTCTCTCACATAGTGCATTGGGCTAGAATTTGATTAACCGAATTCCCATGCCCTAGTGGCTAGTGGTCCGTTCATTTTTGTTTGTGACCCTATTTAGGTGAAGTATGAGATTAGTAATTTCTGCTTTCTTTTTTAGGTGGCAGGCTAAGACAGCCATACAGTGTTTGTACCAATCCTGTACCATTCTATTCCGAAGACTTCAGGCTTTTGTTTTCCCTGATGAATTTCCACGCAATTGATTTAATAATAAAGATGGAAAGAAACATGTTGGTTTTTATTTATTCGTCCTTGAATTCATGTTTTGATTGTCAATTAATGTGACCTATTAAGTTTTCCAATTCTTGAGAAACTTTATTTCTAGCAGTTTTATGTTTACTACTGACTAGAGTTTGTGAATGGTGCCATAAGCTTTTTAGGCAATTAACTTTTGGGTTATGTTCATGCACATTTCTGTGTATTCCCGTAATCACCATTGGATTTTAGGTATGCATTTTAGTATGTATGAGTGCTGTATGGATGGAGTATTTGGTGATATGAGTGCGTCTGGTTTTGTTGCACACTGTAAGTGGTGAATTGTATTTAATTGAATTCTTATTCGTTTTTTTGTTTGAATACCTTTTCTGATTTGTTGTTTACTGTTTCTAATTTTTGATATATTATGAGATTTTTTAACTCCTTTGGTATATTTTAATGAATTAATAAATATATATCTTTTTGCAATGCACTTTCACCTCCAACCAAGTTATGTGTTCGCTTGGTTATGTTTATAATAGGCTTTGTTAAACACTTTATAGTCTTGCCTTCCACCTAAACCAGAGTTATATCCCGGCCTCTTAGTTGCTCTATATATACGTGTTCTTTCCAGGCACGGCCGTGGATAGATTTTGCCTGGAGTCCCCATTTGTGTGTTTTGCGAACTAAATCAACACAACACCACATGGATCAGAAGATAATGGGTTGCAAAAGGGGAAATCAAGCATTGGATACACAATGCCCTAATGACAAAGGGCTAAAGGGGGGGCCTTGATGAGAACAGCCTACGGTCACAATCAGCCACTGTGTCAGGTGAAGACCCACAAAGGTAGGAAGAGGGTTGATTCTTGCAGTGGGTATTACCTGGGCAGACAGATAGGAATAACTGTTTTACCATGCCAAACAGTAGGATAAAAGAGAGGAATCAGAGGTGACCCCTCTCATCTTGATGACTCCAATGGGTATGAAAGGATTACGGAAAGCAGACATTCAAGCGACTTGCCTTCAGAATGCATCTTAGGTGGAGTGGAAGGGCTGTGGGGAGACTGTCATGGCCACTGAGAGGATTCCGTGGAGCAGCTGCCACATGCAGTGTGAGGAGTACCCTAGAATAAGTGCAGTGCTGGCACGGCAGGCTGGCAGTAAGACCACTACATCATCATGCGCTTGCTATTGTGAAATCACTTCTATCGGGACCTCTTTCTCAAAATCCTTTAAAGCTATCCTCAATAATGAAAATGTATTTCAAATTAAAAGTACACCCATTATTTTGGTGACAGGTCCAAAATAACCATACACTACTGTACCATTCACTCTCAAATAAAGCAGCACACCTTTTAATTATAATGTGCTTCACAATTTCTATCCTAGACAAAGAACGTTGCCCCCAACAAGATATTTATTTGAAAAAAGATGTGATTTTGCAAAGAATTGTGTGTGATCTTCATTCATCTTCTCTTTCAATCGTCTAAAAAGGAGATGCCATCAAAACTCCAGGCTCAGCAAGGGGAATGAGCAGAGGCCAGGCTCCACAGCTTGTGCTTGTGCTCCAATAGACACAGACTCCTGAACACCATTTTCTGACGTCTCAATGTCTACCCTCTGAAGAAGGAAGATGCCTTTAGCCAGCATAGTCAATGGTGATTGACCATGGGTGTCATAGTCCAAAACATCTGGAGACATGCAGATGTCAGACCTCTACGTCCTACGGAGTTGTTCTGTGAAACCCAGGGTTTAACTTACCTAACTGTGAACCTATCCAGCTATATGTACATATGCCATAATGCCCTGCATTGGCTCTCTGCCAAGGCTTGGATCCTCTTTAAAGTGACACACATCGCCTTAAGTGCCTATTCTAAATACCCTCTGGCCATCTATCGACCTTCAACATCCACACCTCCTATGGATATTCCAGTTTGCCATCTTGCCCCTAGTCTCTAGCCAGAGGTTTCGCTTAACCTTCCATGGAGGACGATCCTCCCTTTTCATTGACCCAAGATCTGGTCTTCCTTCTTATCAGCCTTCGGCAAATCTCCAATGTGCTTGACTCCCAGCAGTCATGATATGATATCCTGTGATATGATGTGGCATTTGTAATGCGCCTATACATAAGTGTTTCAAGGAGCGACAAGGTAAGCAAGGGGGAACAGAGAGAGGACAGAGACAACGATCTTACTAGGCCAAGTGACATAGAAATTTCTCAAGTGCAGGGGAGGACGGGAGGGGAAAAGTGCCAGGGGAAGGGGGAGGGGGCAGTGCTGTACATGGGATCAAAACAGTAACGAGAAGTGCGGCCAGTAGGTGGCAGGTGCAAGGGTAAGTGCAGACAGCAGATGTCCCAAAAGTGAAGGTAGGGGGATTATAGCGTCACAGATACAGATCGAAGTGCAAGGGTTGCCGTGAGGCAGTGTTGGGTTGCAACTGGGCGGGTAGGGACCTGGGCCTGAAATCAGAGGGTAGACAGGTGACCAGTGCATTATCAGACAGGAAATCAGCAGGGGAGAGGAAGAGAGAAGGCAGAAGCAGAGAGGAAGTGCTTGAGGTGCTTCTGGAATTGGAGATGGTTCTCCTCAAGTTTCAGAGAGGCAGGGAGGCTGTTCCAGAGTGAGGCCCCAGCCGAAGAAAGAGATCTACCACCAACTCGTTGCTTGGAGAAGCGACTGGCCCTGGGGGGAGTTGGAGGTGGAGGAGCGAAGAGCTCGAGTAGGAAGGTATTTACGAAGAGAGAGATGGAGGTATTGAGGACCCAGTCCCCAGAAGGTCTTGTGCACAATGCAGAGGGCCTTGAACCTAATCCTTGCAGCCACTGGGAACCAATGCAGAGATGTCAGTGCTGGAGAGATACGATCCCTGGGCTTGAGGCCAAGGACAAGTCTCGCAGTCCTGTTCTGGATGAGTTGCAGAGGGCGGAGAGTAGAGGCAGGCAGATTTAGAAAGATGCTATTGCAGTAGTCCAGCCTAGAGAGAACCAGAGCTCTAGAGAGAGTGAGCTTCTGGGGGAAGGAGAGGAAAGGAAGAATACCTCAGAGGAGGTGCAGTTGGTAGTTTGACTTCTTAGAGACATCAGAGTTGTGAGGAGAAAAGGAGAGTGTGGAGTCGAAGATGACCCTGAGGTTCTTAGACTCACAGGTGGGAGCAGGAAGAAGGCCAAAGAAGGCCAGCCGGAGAGTGACAGGAAAGGAGGGTGCAGGTGTGCCAATGAGGAGAATCTCTGTTTTACTGGCATTAAGGCAGAGATCGTTGTTGGCACACACCACTACTGGATAGCAGACAGACAGTCAGAGATGAGAGAAGGAGAAGAGGTGGCAGAGGGGAGCCTGAAAGAAAGTTGAGTGTCATCCGCATAGCACTGAAAGTTGGAGCAGAGAGCGGCAATTCGGTGGGCGAGAGGTGCCAGGTATTGGTTGAACAGCCACGGAGAGTGGTTAGACCCCTCGGGAACACCACAGGTAGAGATTGAGATAGACGAAAGGAAGGAGCCAAGTTGGACCTGGGAAGGTCGTGTAACGCTCACCTGATTCCCGCAGAGGCGCCGGTCTTGACTGGGTGAATGCCGTATCTTCAAAGGTGATGTGTAACACACGGTTGGCTCTTTGGGCTGGACCTCTGTGCACTGTATGTCTGACTCGAAGAGTAAGATGTCTGCAGATAGAAAATATGGGATTAAGGAACTGGGGTTATTGGGTGCCTCTCTCCTCTTCCCTTTCTCTTCTCCTGTAGAACCCCAAAGGTTAACGCCCTCACCTTAGGTAAGTGAACGCTGAGCTCTCCATCTGCCTCGGGGCAGGGTGCCGTAACCAGTTCCTTCACTGGATAAGGGTGCAGGCCTCCTGACCTCAGAGGACTGCTGTCCGTCGTTAACTGCACGAACGGTAAATTCTGGGCGCTTCAAATGTCTTAAAAGTCTTTTGTAATGATATCTCTTGTTTTGTAGAGTTCCGGCGATGGCGGATGGCGGGCTGATGAGAGTTGAGGATCGAACCCGCGTGAAGAATAGAAGCGCCTGGAAGCACGTAGGTAAGCGCTTGTAGCCTGCTTCACGATGCGCACTAACTGTCCCTTTTATCTTGCAGGTACAAGTTCGGAGCTTTAGAGAAGCTGAAGGGTGCTGGAATACCCACTGGATTCGGCGTGGGAAGGAGTAATGGCACGTGAGTAATAAAGTTGCCCAATGTCTTTAAACGCACCTTCTTTTGTCTTTCAGATGCGGGATGCAGCGCCGAAGGCCTCCGGAGCGTTGGAAGAGCTGGTAAGCTTTTGTCTTTCAGATGCCGGAATGCAGTGCGAAGACCTCCGGAACATGCGAAGAGTAGGTAAGCCTTTGTCTTTCAGATGCCGGAATGCAGCGCGAGGCGTTGGTGACAGCCGATGGACCAGGTAAGAGATGCGCTGCCACTGAAGACCGTAGTGCTAACCTGTTCTTTCTTTGTCTTTACAGGTGCTGCTGAAGACTGGATTCCAGGATGGTAAGCCTTTGTTTCCTTAGGCCCAGGATCAGAAGCAGAAGACACGATGAGCGTTCTGCTGCAGAGAATGCAGAATAACACAAAGCAAGATTCATCCATCGGGTGTGGTTTAAATAGCCTCCTGTAGTGCTTAGGTGTCTCCTTCCACAGCCACGCCTAGGTAAGAAAAGAGTTCCTGCTTTCCAGAAGAGTTCCAGTGTTCTGAACCTAGGGAGTGGCTCCTGCCCCACCCAACAGGAAAAGTAGTCCCAAACAGAAGAGGATCCGGGGTTCAACTGGCAGGTAAGTAAGCAGCATGGTCTGCTGCAGGTAAGTCCACCCAAGCATTATGAGCCCGGCGCTTCCAGCGCTGGGACTGGGCATCTTTATGAGATCATGACAGGTCGATCGGAGAGGAACGAGGTCAGCCAGGCCAAAGCCTGATCAGTGATACCAAGGTCATCACGGAGACGATTGAGCAGGATGGCGTGGTTGACCGTGTCAAAGGCAGAAAAGAGAACGAGTAAGATGAGGACAGAGGGGAGATTAGAATCAAGGTTAGAGAGCAGGTCTTCACGGATGTTCAGGAGAGCAGTTTCCGTACTTCTGGCTGCTCTGAAGCCAGACTGATGGTCATGGGGGCAACCAACAGATTCTGTGTAAAGGTTAAACTGGGAGATGGGCAGCTTTTCCAGGAGTTTGCCCAGGAAAGGATTGATGGAGATCGGGAGATAGGGAGATAGTTAGCCGGGTAGGAGGGGTCAGCAATTGTGCATGACTTTGCTGATGCCCTGTATGCCCCTAGTACTTAGAGACTGCCTGCTGTACAGCAAAGAGATACATGAATGTAATCTGCAATCAAAAACGCTAATTTTCAAATTATGGAATTGCATTATAATACCTCAAAAGTAGAATAACATCGGACATATAAAATTGAATAGCTAAAAAAAATGAAATTACAAGTGTGTCATTTTTCAGGCAGATAACGTTCCGCCATCCAACTATGACGATTATCTCTATCCTGCCAGAACTTGCTTAAAGCAGCTTCTTCTTAAGTGTGAGGAGTGTATCTCCCCTCTGCCCTCTTTAGCCTCAGCAACCCCTTACACAACAACACTGTTCCATGCTAAATCCCCACTACTTGCCCCTTCATGTTGCCTCTGGTTGGCTATTTAGAAAATTACATTTTGTGTTTATTTTGAATTTTGAAATTTTAGATTTTTTGTGTTTAGCAAATAGTTTTTTGTTGTACTTTTTAAGCATTCTATATTTTTCACGTTATGGATTTTATTCTGGTATAGTAGTTGTGCCACATACGTGCATTAACTCCAAACTTTCCTGGACTACTTCCTTCCTGTGCCGTTCCATCTAAGATCTGGAAGTTGTCTAGCAAGAAGGTTGCCAGCAGGTGAATTATTGGCACATTGGCTTATGCCCAGAGCATTGGAAAGGACCTAGAGGCAAAGTTACACTCTGGCAGCAAAACAGGCTTTAAAAGAGCACACAAAGCATTGGTAGACAGCGTTAAAAACCCTATTAGTATTGCCACATGTTTTAAATATCTTTTCCGCAAAAATAACGATCAAATTCTACACAAATTCATACATCCAGCTACTTTGCAGCCTAAAATACGGCCCTGGCTGCCAAGATTTATGAGACGCCATCTTGTTGTTCTGTACACAAAAGATCAACAGAGTAAACAGAGACATTGATATTGATGGGAAATTGTTGAGCCATCACCTTTCTGCATCCAGTCAGTCATCAGTACTCCATCGCTAGAGGCACAGGTAGCATCACGTATCCTGGACCTGCCCAGACACTTCCGTCCGTCAGATGAAATGCTCGGCAACCGATTGGGCCCGTGTCCTGACACATCCTGTCAAACATGTGCGGCTATTCCACTGTTCTCCCACCACCACAGCAGCAAGACAAAGTTCCAGGTAATCGAAGAGATCACTCGTTATTGCACCACTTCAGAATCCAAAGGCCCACTTCACAGACTTGGGTAAAATACAAATTCATTTGAGACAATCAGTACACGACTGACATCAATGTGGGTCTGATTTAGGTAATCTCACTGTTGTTCATGAGACATATATATGCTCTTTACTGGAGCCTTTTTGCACAGCCCGCGCAGCCTTGCGTAATTTTAGATCCCCAGCAAAGGTAGTAACTATAAAAGGTAGCAGGAGCATTGTGCTCTCATTACATACATTTTATAGTATTAGCACCGGTAAGAAGTTACTACAATAATTGATCATTAAGGGCCAGTCGCGATGAGAGAATATGTAAAAAAAGATTTATATTTTGTAGTCAACATTGATACAGCGCTTTATTTTAGCCGTTCTAGTTCAGTATTACAATCATGGGTATAACCCTATAAATGCTACACTAGGTCAGCTCAATATGGCTGCCGAGTAGCAGGTAGAAATTCCATAGAGTCTACAGTTACCCTAATAGACTCCAACCTGATTGTTGCACACGTGACAGCTCGGACTTATTAATGAATGAAGCAGGCGGTTTTGAATTTCTAAATAGCCTGAGGAAGTCCGTAGAAGGGTGGAATGTGTGGCAGTTTTTTGCTTGTTTTTATGGTTACCATCTACTTGTTCTGTTCTGTTATCGCGCTCTGAAACACTTGTGTACGAGCACGTTACAAATAAAATAAAATATATCATATCATCTTATGATGTTAATGAACTTTTAACTCTGGTATGATTACTATTGGAAAATAAAACTACTTTTTGCACTTTATTTGGAAACCGAGTGCGGGGCAATTTCTTTCTCTCAGCATCTGGACTGACTAACACCACACGGAGTGGCTGTCTTTCTAGTTGGGCCAGTTTTATTTTAATAAATATATATATATATATATATATATATATATATTTTAACATATGGGCAATGATACTCTAAAACATACACACACAAATCTAGGGCAAAATTGTTGTCATATCCGGATAAAGGTCTCAGTGGGCCAAAATAGAGGCTCCGCCCATCTCCACAGTCCAGCAATTTGCATATACTCACGCACTTCATACACTCATTTAAAATAAGCTGAGATATTATGGAGGGCAGTAAACAGAAATGTCTTACTTGAGTATTGAGCTGAAGTCAAGTGAAAGGCCAAAATCTAAACTGCATGTGGAATGGTACAGATGTCTCCTCACAGAAGCGTGAGGGTGGGTCTGGCGATCAGATAAGAGCCTGGGCCCCCTCACCCTTCATCTCCTATTGCTGGTATGAGAGTTAAGAGCCAAGGAATGCAGCCCTCATAAAACATGGCGGGGGAGAAATGGCCAAATGGGGGAAGGATATTTTCTGTAAAAATGCAGCCAGTTCCACTATAGGTACAGATAAAATGCTAGGCCACATGTTAAAATGAGGAGAGCCACCTAAGGCTGTGAGGAAAAAAGGGGTGAACAGCCTTAGGTGGCTCTCCTTATTTTAACATGTGGCCTAGCCTTTTCTCTGTCCTTTTTCCCATGGAGTGGAAGTGGCTAGTGGCCTGGTAGTGTTTTAAAATATACAGTCGTCCAATAAGACATGTATAGTAGCCTCAGTTGAAGGCCGTGGCCACCTAGTGGGTCCAAAAGAAATATAATGGGGGAACGTGTACAGTGGACACGGCCGAAGGCAAGGGCTAGTGGCCTGGTAGTGTTTCAAAATATAGAGTGGGCAACGGCCGAAGGCCCTGGCTAGTGGGCCCGAAAGATAATGTATAGTCGCCATGGCTAAAGGCTGTGGCCACCTAGTGGGTCCAAAAGAATGATATTGGGGGAACATATGCAGTAGATATGGCCGAAGTTCATGGCAAGTGGCCCCTAAAAATGCTATGGTACAACAAAACCCTTGGCATTTACTGAAAAAAGCCTCAGCTAAGGTGCAGTGAAGCTGCATAGATTTAACACAACAAAACCCTTGAAATTCAGCAGATGATGGAAGTCATGCCCAGCCTAACTCGGCACGTTCCCGTTGCAAAACCCATGAGCACATGCATATTATAAGAGAAAGGATTCACAATGACATACAAAATGGCATTATGGATGACATAGCATTATGGGGAACATCAACGGGAGCACACCAAGTTAAACTGGTCATGACTTCCCACATCCGCTGAATTTCAAGGGTTTTGGTGCGTTAAATCTGTGCAACTTAACTCCTCCTTAACTACATTTTTTTCAGTGAATATATATATATATATATATATATATATATATAGTTGAGTTTGTTTGTACCATGTTAGCCAATAGTTGAACAGAATGTTGATCCAAACGAAAACGAGTGGATATCTTCATTAGGCTAGTAAAGTCATTTATTTTGCATATATGAGAGCCTTTGTGGAATTATGCCACTTCCTCAGGCAGAGATGGAATGAAGCCTTTGAAAAACATTGCAGCATTACAGCTTACATCCCCCTCCTGGAAATACCTGCTTATCTGTGCCTGTCTGTGAACCTAATTTGTAGGTCTGCTTAGAGAGGCATGTATTAGATGTTGCACTCCCCCACACATTGCTATCTTCAAGGTTGAAATGGTACACTGTGTTAAGTGGGGCCAGGGTCAGTGTAACTGAAAAGCAGGGAAAGAAGAAACAGCCCGACCTGTTAGTGTTCTCAGGAAGGCAGCAGGGAATGGGTTAGTGTCAGCCATAGGTGCTGTCCAGTTGAGACTTGGTATGTCAGGCCAGCCCGTTTGCAGGATCAGTGGTTGCACAATCATCAACATATCATGCTTTTGTCTCTAGAATGCTGAAAGAAGGATACACAACAATTATGTGTTAAGCCTGTGACTCGTGGAGCCCAGTGTGGTAACTTTGTGTCATATCCCATCTCGGGATTTTGTTGCATCGCAATCAGAAGGAAAGGGTGGGATTTAGCCAGACACAGGGGCCCTGACAAGTCTCTGAGAAGCCTATTGCGGGTGCATTTTTAGGGCAGGGGGGCAGGCTTAGAGGGAGTCTGGAAATTATTCATTGCCTTAGAGAGGCATGTGGGGCTGGTACAGTGTGAGTTGAATGACTGTGAATGGCTTTGGAAAAAATTATGGAAAGTGTCAGGTCTGAATGTTGTGATCCCTGTATCACGATGTGTGGAAAACATGACAGTCTGTTAGTTGGAAAAGTGACTCATGAAACTGCGATCTCTGTGCATTTGAATTCATAGATCTTGCTGGCATTGTCAATCCTGAAATTACACCTGAGTGCAGCAATTCTGAGATCATCAAGAGTATGATTGGCTTCTGAAAAATGCTCACCAACTGCACTCTCGTTTGTGCATCGCTTGACAATCTGACAATTGGAGGTTTATGCGTGTATGTAGAGGTTGGCTAGTTTCCCCAACACAGTAGCCACGCTAGGGACATTTCATGCACATAATCATGCAAACAATATTGTTGGATGCACATGCTTGCTGGATGCACATGTAAACATGTATATATAGATATATAGATAAATAGATATATACACACACACATACATATGCTATTCTAAGGATATCTGTGGATTGCAGACTAAGCATGCAAGCCCCACACCCCATGCTTCCCCTCTCCCTTCCTCTGCTTCTAAAAAATCTGCATGGGACAAGGTGTAGGGGCCTTGGATCAAAGTGTGACAACAGAGGGCACCGCCGTGGCATCCTCACAGACAAGGGTGAAAGGCATTAAAAGATAGGAGAAAGGGAAAACAAATGAATCAAAATGAGGCGAGAGAAACAAAAAAATACAATAAAATAGGGCAACCAGAAAAGAAAAGGACTAGGTATGGAATAAAAGGGTAAAGGAGGAAGTGCATGAGAAAAAAGATGGAAGGAGAACTAAGTAAGTGGGGAAGGAGTAGAAAGAAGGAACAGAAAATAATTAAATTAAAAAAAGGAAAGAAATAAAGAAGAGACATTAAAAATGAAAGATGAGGGGGATAAGAAAAAGATAAGTAAATAGGGAGAGGCAATGACATGAAAAAAAGGCAGCATTCATTTTAAAAGGAGGAAGTACATGTCTAAGAAAGAGAGAAAATATAGGACAGCTGGGGCGGTAGAGATGAGAGTAGCACAGATGAGGTGATGGTGGAGAATGACTGAGCTAGATATGGAGGTGAAGGAATGCGCACTAAGAGTGAAACTGGGAAAGAAAACAACCTATGAAAGACAGAGGCATGACAATGAAAGAGCTAGATATGGAGGTGATGGAATAAGGAGTAACAGTGAAACGAAACTGGGAAAGACAGCAACCAAAAGAAGACAGCGGAGTGAGAATGACAGAGCTAGATATGGATTTGAGAGAATGAGCGGTAAGAGTGAAACTGGGAAAGACAGCAACCAACGGAAGACAGAGGCGTGAGAAAGACAGAGCTAGATATGGATGTGAGAGAATGAGCGGTAAGAGTGAAACTGGGAAAGACAGCAACCAACGGAAGACAGAGGCGTGAGAAAGACAGAGCTAGATATGGAAGTGAGGCAATGAGCAGTACGAGTAAAACGGGGAAATAAAGCACCAAAGAAAGGCAGATGTGTGAGAATGAAAGAGCTAAATATAGAGGCAAGGGAATGAGCAGTAACAGTGAATTTGGGAAAAGAAAGTAAACAAAGTAAACAAAGGAAGACAGAGATGTGAGAATGACAGAGCTAGTTATGGAGGTGAAGTAATGGTCAATGGGAATACTACTGGGAAAGAGATTGGCTAAAGGAAGACAGAGGCATGGGAATGACAGTTCGAGATATGGGGGTGAGGGGTTGAGTAATAAGAGTGAAACTAAATAAAAGCAACCAAAGGAAGTCAGAGATGTGAGAATGACAGAGCTAGATATGGAAGTGAGGGAATGAGAAGTAACAGTGAATTTGGGAAAGAAAACAACCCAAGAGAGACAGAAGCGTCAGAATGGCAGAGCAAGATATGGAGGTGAGAGAATGAGCGGTAAGAGTGAAACTGGGACAGAAAGCAACTCAAGGAAGACAGAGGTTGTGAGAATGACAGAGTTAGATATGGAGGTGAGGCAATAAGAAGTAAGAGTAAAACTGGGAAAGAAAGCAAACAGAGGAAGACAGACATGTGTAGATGACAGGGCTAGATATGGAGGTGGGGGCATAAGCAGTAAGAGTGAAACTGGCAAAGAAAGCAAACAGAGGAAGACAGACATGTGTAGATGACAGGGCTAGATATGGAGGTGGGGGAATGAGCAGTAAGAGTGAAACTGGCAAAGAAAGCAAACAGAGGAAGACAAAGGTGTGACGATGGCAGGTCTAGATATGGCGGTGGGGGAATGAGCAGTAACAGTGAAACTGGCCAAGAAACAACTGAAAGAAGGCAGAGGCATGGGAATACCAAAGCTATATATGGCGGTGAGGGAATAAGCAGTAAGAGTAAAACTGGGAAAGACAGCCAGCAAAAGAAGACAGAGGCCTGAGAATGACCAAGCTAAATATGCAGGTGGGGGAATGAGCAGTAACAGAGAAACTATGAATAAAGCAAACCAAGGAAGACAGATGTGTGAGAATGACAGAGGTAGACATGGAGGTGAGGGATAATTCAGTAACAGAGGAACTGTGAAGGAAAGCAACCAAAGGAAGACAGATGCATGAGAATGACAGAGCTAGATATGGAGATGGGGAAATTAGCAGTGAGAATAAAGCTGGGAAAGAGAGTGACCGAAGGCAGAGGCGTGAGAATGGCAGAGCTAGATATGGATGCGAGGGATTGACCGGTAAGAGTGAAACTAGGAAAGACATGGACCGAAGGCAGACAGAGACATAAGAATGACAGATCAAGATATGGTGGTGAGGGATTGAGCGATAAGAGTGAAACTGGGAAACTGTTGTGGGAATTGCAGAACTAAATATGCGTGTCACAAAATGAAAGACAAAGGTTAGAGGGAAATCAGGAAAAAGGGGGATAAGACGATGACGGAGCAAGAGCTAGAGAGGAGAGACTACGTTGAAGGGAGCTCATTCGCACATAACCACTTCAGATGTTACTCAAAGTCTGGTCTTGTCCCTCCAGTGCCTCACATCTCCCAAGTGATTTGCCACCTCTCCATTTCCAAGGATATGCCTCAGAATTGCAAAGAGTACTGAGGCTGGCTCCTTTGGAAACATACCAATGGTTAAAGGCGCTACGCAAATGCCCAATAACTAACAGCACTAGTGGAAACACATGAACATCTCTAAATTGCCTCTCACTGTACTTAATACCAAGACCTTTTCTGGAAATTGGCAAAATGGCAGTGTAGTTACTGGGAACTTCCAGCACAAAGCATGTTTAGATTTCAGAAATACCTGCATGCCGATGCATTGCTAGATCAGTATGCATACTGTTGTGTCTCCGCCGCGATGCTGACTTGGCAGCCCGAGTCCCAAGCACACAGCTGTTCACTTCTTATAGAGGCACAATGGTTTTTCATGGCCTTACCTTGCTCCTGATCTGTCCGGAGGTGGACACCTTCCTGATGAGCTTGTTGGAGATTCCATCTTGCTCCCCTTCGCTGTCTGAAGACTCATCCCCAGCGGCGTCAGGCTGGGCCAACCTGTCCATATCCAGAGAAGACACCGACTCACGGCCCTTCCGCTCAAATATGTCTGCGGGTGACAGTTTCTCAGCCATCGTCAGTGGCGGGATGAGGACCAACTAGAAGAGCGGATTGAACTGGCAGATTCCAAGCTCTTCTCCCTTTGCCTAGACTCATACAGACCTGTTAGGTATAAAAACAAACTCTATTAATCTACATATAATATATATGAGTCTTCAAGAACATTTCATTCTCATGTTCATTACACTGTATTTTTCCAAATTGGGGTGATCGATTGAGCGGCCAGTCAAGAATGTTCAATTTATTGATTATTCTTCTAATGAAGAATTTTACACTAAGACTCTTGTCAGTTTTGAAATTAGCCAAAGAATCAAAAACCGTGTGCAACACGGACCACAACTATGGAATGACCTTGCTGAAGGGTTATTCTGAATAAAGCTTTTTTAAATGAAATAAAATGGAATGACCTACCGCTGAAATGGACTGTGCATTAGAACTGAACTGCTAAGTTCACAATGACCCTAAAAAGAATGCTCTTCCTTAAGACACACCACAAGTGACAGAGTTAGGATTCCTTGATTCGCATCTGGGAAGGGATCTACCCACAATCAGAGTCTTGAGCCCAGCCTTACCTCCAACACATGTTTTGGCGTTGGTAAAGAGACCAGCAACCCAAAACCCGAACAATAAAAATAATCCAACTGCTAATATAATGACTGCACCTCTTTATAGGTGAAAACAATGTTTATTACATACAAGAAATTCTCGGACAGTCTCGTAGAATTGAACTGACACGGAGCTTGTCACGCCAAACAAGTTACAGGTTATATAGTGGAAAACTGCAAATCTGCAAATATAGGTTACATTGTTATCCCACCACCCTCATTGGCTACCACCTTTAGACCATGCTAATACCCCCTCTAGTCCCTGGACCGATTGGCCACACCTTATCTAAACCAATTTCCCTAACACGAGCCCCACTACACTGTCACTATTGAATCCAGGTCTGGAATTTTTTAATGAGGATATTGACACACTAATAAATGGCGACCGTCACATGATATGCACCCCTCCGATCCAGACACGATTAGTAAACTGGCGAGGACATCTCTGCTTTTAATAGGACAATAGAAATTCTCTTTATACCAGACTCTGTGGCGCACACGAGCTGCACCCTCAACCTTGTACTAAATGTATTGGCATCACCTCTTCTCCTCCTATCCCAAATCACAGAATGTTCCGGACAAGGCTGCCCCTTTATCCCCTTCAAACCGTAGGTGCCAGAGATGACGTGTTGTTTTGGTTGTGCGTCTGCTTGTAATTTAAATGGGAAGACCGCTCCTTGCTTGGGGGCCATATCGCACTAAATCTTTGCCAGGCCTCTTGGCATCACACATCCTCCTTCCCATGTCTAAGAAATTTGTCGTTCAAAGGCCTTATGCCTACCTGCTCTCCCAACAGCTAATATTCCGTCCCACCACATTTAGGCCCGGCAGCCGGATACAATTAGCGTTTATCTGTGCATCGTGGGTACCTCGGACCTCAGCTTCTCACCTGGGGGACGGAAACAGGATTTGTCTTGGGACTACACAAAATGAAGCAGCAGCTCCACATCAAGACCTGCGTTTCATTCTGTTCATTGTGTACTAGGCTTTAAAATCCAATATGGTGGCATTCCTGCCGTGTTAATACACTGTCCTTGCTCCTACCACAGTGTTTTTCTGACTCCATCTCCCACCTGCTTCAGCTCTTTCCTTGCACCTCACTGAAGAACATAACTTCATATACAGCTACTAAACACAGGGCCTATACAATGCCACATCTATAACCTCTAGACCTGCACCATTAAAATATTTGTTGCTACCTCTGTGTTGCTATATGGAGGTATCTAATAGGTACAAAAACGAACTACGACTGATATGTGTGCCTTCTGCCGCGCAAAACTCACCCTATTCACAATGGTGCCTGCTAATTGATTTTTCTCAGCCTAAACCTTTTTGCCTGTCTTGGACGCTGCACGTGCATCCCAACACATTGTTCCTGTGAACTTAAAGTCATGAATTCCTTTTAATGTGTACCACATACTTTGTTTTGTTCTCACCTCCTTACACTACTGGCAAGTTAGCATATAAACAAAGCCTTCACCAAATAAATGAACAAATACATTGAAGAAGGGGCAAGTGTGAATACGATTTGACAAAAGCAAGTATTTTGATGCTCCCCAATGTATTTGACTTACTTCTACTCTTCGCTACAGGAGACAAAATAGATCAATCTATCCCACTTTGCTCAGCCAAAAAGGGTGAATTTGAGGTTGCCCTCCTCTAGCCTATCCAAGAGACAGCAGTGGACACAATCTCATGGCACCCCAAGCAAAACTATCCTCAGGCAGAGAAATGCAACCCATCCCAGTATACCTCTCCAAGAAAAGCAGTGCAAGCTATCCCAAACTACCCCTTCCAGGAGGGACAAATGGAAGCCATTCCACTATGTCTCACATGGGAGATCAGTGTGAGCCATCCAAAACTACCACTTCCAGGAGGGACACATGGAACCCAACCCACTATGCCTCACATGGGAGATCAGTGTGAGCCATCCCCGACCACCCATTCCGGGATGGACACATGGAAGCCATTCCACTATGCATGAAATGGGAGATCAGTGTTAGCCATCCCCGACCACCCATTCCAGGAGGGACACATGGACGTCATTCCACTATTTCTCAAATGGGAGATCAGTGTGAGCCATCCCCGACCACCCATTCCAGGAGGGACACATGGACGTCATTCCACTATTTCTCAAATGGGAGATCAGTGTGATCCCCCCTCCCCCGACCACCCATTCCAGGAGGGACACATGGAAGTCATTCCACTATATCTCAAATGGGAGATCAGTGTGAGCCATTCCCGACTACACACTCCAGGAGGGACAAATGGAAGTTATTCCAGTATGCTTCACACGAGACAGCAGTATGAGCCATTTCCGACTACCAATTTCAGGAAGGACACATGGAAAGCTACCCCACTATACATCCCAACCTATCACCATCATAAGAGTTATGCCATTACACTTCATATACAAATTAGTAGTGGGTGACATACTATTCTCCCTGCACAGGAAAGAGTAGTACAATCCATCACAAACTACTCAATAGTGCAGGGAGCAGTCATAGCCATGCCATTAACTGCTGTGGATGAGAGGGTGCTGCTGGATCCCGTCCACGCTACTCCATCAAGGAGAGAAAAGGGGAAACATGCATGTCTAATGTGTACAGGAGAGAGAAGCAGACGCTACCCCGCTACCCTCTGCTCAGGAGAGAGCAGGGAAACATCCATGTCTAATGTGTACAGGAGAGAGAAGCAGAAGCTACCGCGCTACCCTCTGCTCAGGAGAGAGCAGGGAAACATCCATGTCTAATGTGTACAGGAAGGAGAAGCAGAAGCTACCCCACTCCCCTCTGCTCAGGAAAGAGCAGGGAAACATGCATGTCTAATGTGTACAGGAGAGAGAAGCAGAAGCTACCCCGCTACCCTCTGCTCAGGAGAGAGCAGGGAAACATCCATGTCTAATGTGTACAGGAGAGAGAAGCAGAAGCTATCCCACTCTCCCGCTCCCCTCTGCTCAGGGGAGAGCATGGAAACATGCATGTCTAATGTGTGCAGGAGAGAGAAGCAGATGCTATCCCGCTCCCCTCAGCTCAGGAGAGAGCAGGGAAACATCCATGTCTAATGTGAACAGGAGAGAGAAGCAGAAGCTACCCCGCTACCCTCTGCTCAGGAGAGAGCAGGGAAACATCCATGTCTAATGTGAACAGGAGAGAGAAGCAGAAGCTACCCCGCTACCCTCTGCTCAGGAGAGAGCAAGGTAACATCCATGTGAACAGAATGTGTACAGGAAGGAGAAGCAGAAGCTATCCCGCTCCCCTCTGCTCAGGAGAGAGCAGGGAAACATCCATGTCTAATGTGTACAGGAAGGAGAAGCAGAAGCTACCCCGCTCCCCTCTGCTCAGGAGAGAGCAGGGAAACATCCATGTCTAATGTGTACAGGAGAGAGAAGCAGAAGCTATCCCACTCTCCCGCTACCCTCTGCTCAGGAGAGAGCAGGGAAAAATCCATGTCTAATGTGTACAGGAGAGAGAAGTAGAAGCTATCCCACTCTCCCGCTACCCTCTGTTCAGGAGAGAGCAAGGTAACTGTGGGATGTATTTACCCATGCATCCTAGCCCTACCTCAAAACTGTGCAGTACTGACATGAAAACATCATGATGACCAGAGCTTCCCAGAAAATGCACCGGGAAATGCAGGAAGAATAGGCTGCCACCCATTTTTGCCGATGTTATGGGCACAGAAGGACGCTGCCTAAAACCACCATTGGACTACCCGCACAGTAGTCTGAAACCATTGTTTTGACCCATGTGGAATCATTAGACGGGGTAAATATGGGGATTAAGCTGTCGCTGCCCATCATTTTGCCCCAGAACAAAAATAAATAATTGGAGTGGGTAAAGATGGGGATGCGCTGTCGCCGCCCATCATTTCATCCCAGAATCCAGGACAGCTGCGCAGTTGTGCGCACACCAAAATGGTTACCTAACTTGCCACCCACCAGTGTAAAGAAAGGTCTTTGTTGACAAAATCCACTTTTACTGATGTCAAAAAGTTGCTGAAATCGTGACTTATTGGACGACTTTAAAGATTCAACCCTTTTTGTGGGGTTCCACATAACCATCTTACTGTAAGGAGCCCCATCAAAACAATGTTAAGCAAGGATTTACTACCATGTAAGAACCATTCCTGTTTAGAATGCATTAATCCAAGAAAATCCCAAAGTTGCATGCAGTGCCAACAAAATCCTCTAGGCGGCACTAGCGGTCTAAACTCTGACTGAAGAACTGAGTGCAGTTGCTGTACAAAGGGATTTGACTTAGCTGACTTCAAAGGCTGCATTTTAATTAAAAATTAGCCACATGCTGTTCCCAGAGGCCTGAAGCCTGGGAAACCCTATCACCTCAAGAGCTTCACACCAGGAGTTAGAATCTCACATGACCTCTTGATTGATAGAAGGCAGACTGGCTGGGAGCTTCCCAGAGACCACACAAAGGACCCTTTCCTCTGAAAGGAAGATGTTAATTTTGTCTGTTTAATGTCAACAAAGCCCTGCCTGCCCAGAGGACTGACCCACCCAAGTCTTGGAGGCGGACCTCAACACTCTGAGGATTGAATTGGAAGTAAAATATATATTTTACAAAAACACTGATAACTCTTTGTAATCAATTGACAGAAATGTATAACTTTGAGAGCTTTAATTTAAAAAATGTACCTTTAATTCAAGGCCAAATTCGAATTTGTGTGATGTTCTGGGGCAAAACCCCATTGTTTATTAATATTACAGACTCCCTGTTTCAGCTAGACAAACGAAAATGCATTGGTATATGGGTAGATATGTGAGGAACAGTTGTATAAAATTTAATGAAGATCCAATGTTGTGCAGCACATGAAAAAGTGCTAGAAGTGGCCATTTTTGAATGCAAGCTCCTAGGAAAAGCAGATTTGTACAGAGACATGACTAAATTCAGCTACACCATGTATATGTAATTTTAAACAAATGTGTACCTGTGCAAATATGTTTTTAGGTCAGATATAGATTGTGTGTAAAGTTGACAGGGGTGGGTTCTCTGTATCATAAACAGACCTCATCATGATGACACTTCATTTCATTCCCCCAATCAAGTAAGAAATGGAAGTTTGACCAATTAGAAGCTGAGAGAGAGGTAGGGTCAGTGATGCTAGAACACACCCACATTCTAAACACATAAAAGCAGACAGTCAGGACACATAGGGACCTTCAAAATCCATCTGCCGCTGGAAGCCCTGCCGGAAAAATCCATACTTACCTCCATCAAACTCCAGAAAGCCAAACTAGAGACTTCAATCTATCCAGACCAGAGAGAAAGCAGTGCTGTGCCCAGCTGAGACCAGACTAGAGAGAAAGCAGTGCTGTGCCTAGCAGAGACCAGACCAGGCGCTGTGAGCAGAACCCGGAAAGACCTGACCAGACTGTTGACCAGATCGTGACAAAGCCGCTTTCCGGTTCAAAATCTCTTGTGAGTACTTAGCAAAACTCAGAACACATCTTTTAGTTTAAATTCATCTAATTCAATCTATTTAACCTAAGTAGAACTGCCTCCTAGCTGTCACCTGTCATTCTTGCTGCAAAAATTTGTCACTTGTCATTTTGAAAAAGTGTGCGTTTAAAATTTACAAAACCAAAAACGACCTTTACTAAATTGCTCATATCTCCGCAACCGTTTGGGTTAGAGACTTGCAATAACTTTTATTTGATAGCTTAGAATCGTGGCTTTCCTATGAACCTAGAACCGCATTCCTACCCCTTATAGTTTTACCGCAATCGCGAAACACGCATCCGCGAATTTTGCCGCGATTTGCAAATTTCTTCACGTGTAAAAAGACAGCAGTTTTGCTTTCCATTGGCCAGAAATTCGTTTAACCTGCTAACTATCCCTGCATCATTGCCAGTGTGAGCCTGGACTAATATTAACTAGATACCACTCACCCTGAACCTCTATAAGGGAATTAAAAGCAAATTTAGCATATTTCTCATTCATTGCCAGCACATATCCAAGCATTGCCTGTGTTTTCAAAACTCCTATCTGTTTTCTGTAAGCTTGCTGGGATTGAACTGAATTACAGTTGATTGCATTTCTGAGAATTGTGTGCCTTCCATTTCCTTGCCTTGCATCAAGGGGAGGAGGGGATTGCCAGAGAAAAGTGATTACATTGTTTGGTTGAGATCATATTGAGTATTTTCTGTACTGCATTCATTGAATATTGCATCCACCTGAGCTTACTTAAAGCATTTTCTACCACATTATACTTCTGTACCTATTTACCAGTGGGCTACTTATCCATTTCATGTCAACTCATTAGTGATTATAAGAAGTGTGCTAGTGCCAGATTCTCTGTTGTCAATCTTTATCATATCAGATTAAGTGTGCTATTCAATTATTAATTTATTATAAAGTGTGATATCTATATTTTAATTTATCAAATAAACCTTTTAAACTTGCAAAACAGAACTACTTCTTGGCTCAGTGGGGTCAGGGGGATTCCAAGAGAGGGGTGTCATACAAGGGTAGTCATCCAGAACGCATGAACTGGACCTAAAGATATATCAATAAGGGTTTTCATTCAGTATTATAGACTAGGTGTTAATTTGGCTGTAGTGCTGAATTGAATCCTCTTACAAAGTGGGGGCTCGAGCCGAGACGTTGGGTTAGATTTACCATTTGTGCAGCTTAATACAGTGTGCTAACTGACGGGATACATACATCCAGTCGGATCACCACGCTGCATTACGCTGTGAAGCATTCCTCAAAAGGGATACTCCAAGAAAAGTTCTGTTCTGCAAAAATAAAATACAAACTTCTGTAAGTCAGGACAGAGACCAATCTCTAGAATGACGGCCTTAGTAGACATGAAAATAGCCAGAGAGCACTTCTTACATAAGTTATTTGTGAGAGGTGAGTGGACTCACCAGGACCAAACAGTCTGGTTGCAGGCCATCATGCAACAGGTCACGGAAACAGGGTCAGACTTATGGAGAGATCAGGGTCCATTACATGTGGCCCTGAGTGAACTATATATGGCTCCTAAAGCCAAAGAGGAACACAATAAGATTGCCAGGATAGCAGCATACCTGTACCTATATATGGGAGACATGCAGGATAGATGTGCTGAAAGCCAAAACCTGGCAAATAGGCAACAGATGGTGTTAGAGAAGGTCCAATCTGACCTGGCCTCTTCTGAGCAGATGCTGCAGAGGAGCCAGGAGTCAGAAAATGACAGCAGACTGTACATCACTAAAATAAAGGAGGATATGGATGTGCTGCAAAAGGAAAAGTCAGAACAGGATACCAGATTTCTGGCCTTGCAGAAGGAACACCAAGAAGGTTTGGACTCCCTACTGCAAAGCCAGAAAAAGCTGGAGCAACAACTGGACTTCAACAGGGTATGTGCTGAGCAGGTAGTCACCCTGCAAGGCCACCTAGATAGAGTGAAGGCAGAGAGCAACAAACTAATTCTGAAAGACCTGGATACCCAGGCGGAGTTTGATCAGGAGCGCCAGAATGCTGGTGCCTTCCAAAGGCAAAGGGACGACCTGGCGGCACAAATGCAGGCTCTTAGTCAGGAAAGAGACGCCTTAGGCCAGGAAGTCTGCCATTTAAAAAGAAAAATGGAAGAAAATCACCTGGCCCACCAGGGACTGGGTGACCTCCAAAAAGAAAACCAGAACTTGGTAGAGCACACCAGAAGGGTGGAGGATGCTCTAGCAAGAAAGGAGCAGGCCAATAGGGACATTGCCCAGGAGGTAACCCTCCTGCAGCAAAGACTGGCCCAGTTCTCCAGGACCAACCAGGAAGCACAGAGGCAAAATGAGGCCCTCTGCCAGCACAATGATAGGCTCCAACAGCAGGTAGCGATGCAGGAGAAACTGATAGAGTCGAGTAAGGCCTTAACAGAGGAACTGAAAGCACAAATGCAGGCTCTTGCATTGCAACAGGGAGCAGGGGCGGATAGAGATGAGGTTCGCTGGGAAATGGAAACTCCGGAGCATAACCTCAGGAGCCCTAGTACCAGAGGCCCTCATACCTCTCAGTCCCTGGACTCTGCCACCCCCATGCCCCCTGGCGCACATGAGCACAGGGCCACAGGGGTGGCAGATCACTATCCAGCTAAGAGTATGGGGCTCATAGGCCAGTACCACTCAGGAATGGAGGGGTGGGCATCCGGGCATGGGCACCCAAGTACAGTACAGTTCAATGGGGAACCCCAGGAGAGTAGGCCCATTAAGGGCATCCTGAAAACCTCTGCCCAGTTAGGTCAGTGGAGGGGGTACCCATCAAATCCTGGCAGCAAGGAGGAATCTGAAGACTCCTCTGAACTGCGCAGGACACAGGAGACCAGGTCCCCACATTCTGCCAGCCATTCCCAGGCTCGCAGAATCCGGGAAAACCTGGAAGAACAGACGGGAACCTCTGGGAGCAGTGCCTCTGAGTCCGACGAAGAATGGACAAGGGTTACCCGAACCAAAAAGGCCAATAAGGCAAAAAGGGCCTTGCGTAAGGACCCCTTAAAGCAGATTAAGGCGATCAGGAGCGTCATCACGCCTTACCATAAGAACGCTAAGTATTCTGTTTGGGAGCACTTAGAGTTGTTTGAACAAATGATGGAGACTTTCCATTTGAAGGACAGCCAAAGCTGCATTCAATATGTAAAATGGACATTCTCCCCAGAATACTCCGGTTTCTTTGCGGGGCTGGAGGACCAGAATCATTTAAGATGGTCCACCTATAAGGCGGCCATCCTGAAACATTTTTCTGTTCACAGAAATCCTCAAGAGGCTCGCAAGGCAGCCTACAATTTGCAATGTGGGGAGGATCAGGCCCCACAAGAATTTGTGCAGGAGTTAAAGCGGGCTTTTGCACAGACCACAAGAAGGGTGCGCACGGATAGCCGTGAATTCATCAACACGTTTTTCCATGCCTTGCCCAAATATATCATGACCCAGCTCGTGAGGGATTTTCACGAGAAAAGATCTTTAGACTGGGTCATTGAACAGGCTACCCGCATCTATGAGGTGCAGAAGCCCACTCCCTGTTTCAGCTAGACAAACGAAAATGCATTGGTATATGGGTAGATATGTGAGGAACAGTTGTATAAAATTTAATGAAGATCCAATGTTGTGCAGCACATGAAAAAGTGCTAGAAGTGGCCATTTTTGAATGCAAGCTCCTAGGAAAAGCAGATTTGTACAGAGACATGACTAAATTCAGCTACACCATGTATATGTAATTTTAAACAAATGTGTACCTGTGCAAATATGTTTTTAGGTCAGATATAGATTGTGTGTAAAGTTGACAGGGGTGGGTTCTCTGTATCATAAACAGACCTCATCATGATGACACTTCATTTCATTCCCCCAATCAAGTAAGAAATGGAAGTTTGACCAATTAGAAGCTGAGAGAGAGGTAGGGTCAGTGATGCTAGAACACACCCACATTCTAAACACATAAAAGCAGACAGTCAGGACACATAGGGACCTTCAAAATCCATCTGCCGCTGGAAGCCCTGCCGGAAAAATCCATACTTACCTCCATCAAACTCCAGAAAGCCAAACTAGAGACTTCAATCTATCCAGACCAGAGAGAAAGCAGTGCTGTGCCCAGCTGAGACCAGACTAGAGAGAAAGCAGTGCTGTGCCTAGCAGAGACCAGACCAGGCGCTGTGAGCAGAACCCGGAAAGACCTGACCAGACTGTTGACCAGATCGTGACAAAGCCGCTTTCCGGTTCAAAATCTCTTGTGAGTACTTAGCAAAACTCAGAACACATCTTTTAGTTTAAATTCATCTAATTCAATCTATTTAACCTAAGTAGAACTGCCTCCTAGCTGTCACCTGTCATTCTTGCTGCAAAAATTTGTCACTTGTCATTTTGAAAAAGTGTGCGTTTAAAATTTACAAAACCAAAAACGACCTTTACTAAATTGCTCATATCTCCGCAACCGTTTGGGTTAGAGACTTGCAATAACTTTTATTTGATAGCTTAGAATCGTGGCTTTCCTATGAACCTAGAACCGCATTCCTACCCCTTATAGTTTTACCGCAATCGCGAAACACGCATCCGCGAATTTTGCCGCGATTTGCAAATTTCTTCACGTGTAAAAAGACAGCAGTTTTGCTTTCCATTGGCCAGAAATTCGTTTAACCTGCTAACTATCCCTGCATCATTGCCAGTGTGAGCCTGGACTAATATTAACTAGATACCACTCACCCTGAACCTCTATAAGGGAATTAAAAGCAAATTTAGCATATTTCTCATTCATTGCCAGCACATATCCAAGCATTGCCTGTGTTTTCAAAACTCCTATCTGTTTTCTGTAAGCTTGCTGGGATTGAACTGAATTACAGTTGATTGCATTTCTGAGAATTGTGTGCCTTCCATTTCCTTGCCTTGCATCAAGGGGAGGAGGGGATTGCCAGAGAAAAGTGATTACATTGTTTGGTTGAGATCATATTGAGTATTTTCTGTACTGCATTCATTGAATATTGCATCCACCTGAGCTTACTTAAAGCATTTTCTACCACATTATACTTCTGTACCTATTTACCAGTGGGCTACTTATCCATTTCATGTCAACTCATTAGTGATTATAAGAAGTGTGCTAGTGCCAGATTCTCTGTTGTCAATCTTTATCATATCAGATTAAGTGTGCTATTCAATTATTAATTTATTATAAAGTGTGATATCTATATTTTAATTTATCAAATAAACCTTTTAAACTTGCAAAACAGAACTACTTCTTGGCTCAGTGGGGTCAGGGGGATTCCAAGAGAGGGGTGTCATACAAGGGTAGTCATCCAGAACGCATGAACTGGACCTAAAGATATATCAATAAGGGTTTTCATTCAGTATTATAGACTAGGTGTTAATTTGGCTGTAGTGCTGAATTGAATCCTCTTACATAACATCCATGTCTAATGTGTACAGGAGAGAGAAGCAGAAACTACCCCGCTCCCCTCAGCTCAGGAGAGAGCAGGGAAACATCCATGTCAGCAGAATCCATCCAGCAGAAGCTACCCCGCTCCGCTCCCCCTGAACAGGAGAGAGAAGCAGAAGCTACCCCGCTACCCTCTGCTCAGGAGAGGAGAGAGCAGGGAAACATCCATGTCTAATGTGAACAGGAGAGAGAAGCAGAAGTTACCCCGCCCCCCTCTGCTCAGGAGAGAGCAGGGAAACATCCATGTCTAATGTGTACAGGAGAGAGAAGCAGAAGCTATCCCGCTCCCCTCTGCTCAGGAGAGAGTTGGGCAAGGCATCCCAATCTGCAACCACATTGGATGTGCATTTCATTGAAGTTGTGCAACATTTCCCACCCAGAAAAAGAAAGTGTCAAATGTGCTACTGGCCCACGCCCAAGGAGAGAGCATCAGAATCTACCCCGCTCTCCTCTGCATGGGACAGACTAGTTCATGGCATCCAAATTTCACATCCGAGAATAAAGGAGAGAGCAATGGCATCAACCCCTGCACCCCTGTCTGGGAGAGAGCAATGGCATTAACCATTGCACCCTCTCTGAGAACAATAGCATCAACACCTGCACCCCCGCCTGGGAGAGAGCAATGGCATTAACCCATGCACTCCTGCCTGGGAGATAGCAATGGCATCAACCCATGCACCTCCACCTGGGAGAGAGCAATGGCATCAACCCATGCACCTCCACCTGGGAGAGAGCAATGGCATCAACCCATGCACCCCCACCTGAGAGAGAGCAATGGCATCAACCCCTGCACCCCCGTCTGGGAGAGAGCAATGGCATCAACCCCTGCACTCTTGCGTGAGAGAGAGCAATGGCATCAACCCCTGCACTCTCGCGTGAGAGAGAGCAATGGCATCAACCCATGCACCCCCGCCTGGGAGAGAGCAATGGCATCAACCCCTGCACCCCCGCTTGAGAGAGAGCAATGGCATCAACCCCTGCACCCCCACCTGGGAGAGAGCAATGGCATCAACCCCTGCACTCCCGCGTGAGAGAGAGCAATGGCATCAACCCCTGCACCCCCGCCTGAGAGAGAGCAATGGCATCAACCCCTTCACTCCCGCGTTGTTGGAATTGAAATAATATTATGCCTCCTATCGCAGTAATTGAATGTGTATTGGCCTACGCCAAGTTGTCTAAAATATCATGTAAATAGACTCCGCGGCAAGGTCTTGACCTTAACGAAAAATAATGTAAGTCGCCATCTTGGATTTAGCCGCCATTTTAGGTTCTCTTGTAAATGTGGAAGTCACCCTGAAAATCAAAATGGAGGCTGAATGACATTCTGAGTGAGATTCTGCCCGTTGTGAACTCCGCACACACGAATAATTAATATGCCTGCAGGCCACTTGTCGGGGTCGCGAACTGAGACCTTGTCCTATCACTGACCTATGTGTAAATGAACAACTGTATCAGCGGAACTGATCAAAATGCATACATTATAGGATTGACCTGGCAAGGAACCCTAGGCCTGATCCCAAGAATGGTTAACCCGCGAGGGGGTTGGCCAAGGGCTGGATAAAGGATATAAAAGCCCAAGTATTCCAATGTACGGTCTCTCTACTAATGCATCGAGCCCTCGTTGAAGTTTGTTACGTTACTCTGAGAGCCGAATAGCTATCCGTTTGTCAATTGACTTTGGTAACTGTTGTAGCTTTTAAATAAAGCACTTGTATGTCCTTTGTAACCTGTGTTGGTGTGTTTCTTTTGGGCTTCCCAGCCTCATATCAATTTTTATGTTTTCACAGTTGGCGCCCGAACAGGGACCCTCAAGATTGATGCCGGATCATTGAAGGTTGACGCAGACTATCGAACCGGGATCGGACGGTGTGATTCTGTGGGCCCGACCGAACGAGACGCGATACCTCGGCAGCGCTGCACGATCCGATCCTTGGACGATAGTCGTGTGGTCTGACACGGCATCTTGACGAGGGTCCATTTTTGAGGCGGGCAGATTTGTCGAAACCACCAAACACAAGGTAAAATTTGTTAGGTAAGTTCTTTGATAAACCGTACGGTCCTCCTTAGGTTTGGTCAGGTGCAGTCGTGACCCAGCTCTTAATTTAACCCTGACAATTTGAATTTGGCGCATTGTATCTGCAGACACAATTATTGACCAGGTAACACCAATTTTTTGTGAAATGCCTGGGAAATTGTCTAGCTGCTTTAGGGCTCTGTTCCGCAGCGATCGACAATCTTTGGAATTTAGCCGCCCAGCACCACAGGAGGGGTCGCCGGCATGTACTATGTACTGTAAGTATGGCATTGGAAGTATAGTATTTAATGATATTTGGCACAGACAGACCAGACATGCCTCCGAATTTCAGTGGCCAATCAATGGTAGTTTTGAGATCCCCCGTATTGAATACCTAGAATCGGTCTTGCTAAAAAAGAAGGCTAGACCTGCAGCCTTTGATGTTTTACAGAATTGGAAAAAAGAAGCGTTACAGCAGCTTAAAAGTAGGGATAAACATGCACGCCGTCATAAAACAAATGCCGGAAAAGCGTTGTTATATGATAAAGAAAAACATTCGTAATCAGTTAAAAATATGGATAGGGCTTTTTCACTTGGAATCCAGAAAATGTACCCCTCTAAAGATTTTCATGTTTCTGAAGAATATATTGAAAAATTGTTAAACGAACGCAGGCCTGGTGCCTCTGCGCCACCTCCGTATGATCCTTTCTTGGGCACTCTGCCCATTCCTGCTGTTGTTCCTGCTGTTATTCCTGTTCCCCCTGTACAACCTATTGTTCCTATTCCTCTAGTTGTTGTTCCTCCACCTATCGCACCGCCCCTTCCTCCTGCGCCGATAGTTGCACCTTTATTAAATTTACCTGCACCTCCGCTCCCGAGTGGTTCCGTATTGACTGAAGTTGATCAAGGTGCAGGATCAAAGATCGTCACTCGTAATACTGTTTCTGCAGATAAGAAACAGGAATTGTTTGCATGGGCTAAGCACTGTATGGAGAAAGGTGATCAAGCTAATGTTTTTTCCACATTATCTAATTTGAACAGTTTTCCCGAGAAAAATGTTTTTATCGAAGGCTTGGGGACTCATTTATGTGTGATGTGGGGTAGATTACAAAATTCGGATCTTCCACAAGGGGTGAGAGATCTAAATGCTTTGGCACTTTCGAGGGACACAGAGCAGAAAATATATGGTCATGTTGAAAGATTGTTTGAGTATAGGAAGGACTTTGAAAAGTCACGAGATGAGGATGACGAAGACGATAGTATGTATGTACAGAAACGGTTCCTTCCGTGTCGTAGATCGGCACCTGAGGAAGTACGAATTTGTACCAAAGATGCGATTCGATGGATCTCGGATTCATCGATTCCGCCAGATGAAGTGTATGACACGTATAGTCAGTATACAGTAGAAATGCAAAGAAAGGTAATTCAGGTAATGGTACAGTACCTGCAAGAAGAATGTGTAAGAAAGAAGGTTAGTTGCCCCATAGAATTGTTGGGGATTTGTAAAAGGGCTTTTTCACCCGACACTTCTTCGGCTGCCTTAGCGCTCGACCTGGCTCTATTGCTTAGTAAGCGGCCGGAGGTACCTATATCTCAGTTGCCTATGAGAGAGGTTCCTCTGACCTTTGTCCCAAAGGTTGAGATTCCCGCCAACGCTGGGACTGGTGCACCCGCTGTGGATATCCCTGCACATTATGTATCGCAATTCGTTCACGTAACGTTTTCACGACAGGAAGTGAACACTATTAGACAATCAGTTCCCGATATCAGGAAAAACCTGACGGGGTTTTACAAAGAGATAGAGTCCGCCTTGCAGTCCTCTGTGTTCACCTTAAGTGATATTGACTTGCTATTCCCTGTACTCCTACCCGTAGATGTATGGAAGCAGGTTCGGACAATAGACGATGCGCCAGGGTTGGGAGATACATGGGATAATATGATTAGGATTGATGGGGAAAGACCAGCATGTGAGAAACCACCACAGGTAATACTTACTTTGCCTGATAGAATTGTCGCAAAATTAAAAACTATAATTCCAGAGAAAAGAATTATTTGGGACAAGCTTACGGCCTGTGTTCAAGGGAAAACTGAAGGCGCCACCGAATTCTTTAACAGATTCGAGCAGGTATTTTCTGACTTCAGTGGCCAGGATTTGGGTACAGAGTCTGGGAAAAGGTTGTTTGTGGACAAATTTGTACGTGGATTGTTGCCCGACATCCAGTCACAGATTATGTCCTCTGAGAGCGCTTGGCAGGCAAAATCTCAGTCTGAGTTTTTGCACATGGCTCAGTATTATGAGAACCGCGTTAATAACGAGAAGGAGAAAATAGAAAAGAGGAAAGGAGATTTGAAAACCAAAGTATTATATCAACAAATTGTTAGAAACCCCAGAGGAGGCACGACACAGACCAGAGGTCAGTATGTCCCAAAAGGAAATGCTCCTTTGGGTTCTGTGAATATTAATCAATGTGCTTATTGCCGCCAGGAAGGTCATTGGCGAGCACAGTGCCCCGTCCTTCGACAACGGTCAAACAGTGCGTTTGGGGGTATGGGTAGACGACCTAGGGGCCGCCCTGGAGCAGGGGGCCCTGATAGAGGTCAGTTTTTGCAAGATCCTCAGCAACCTTTTTCACGGGAAAATCAGACCTCGAGTGTGGACTCGAGGAACATATTTGATCACCCTTCTGCTGCCTACCTTTCCGAAGAGCTTCCTTACGACGATACTCTATTTCATTAGGACTGCCCGAAGCAGGGTTTGGAAACTTCACCTATTCCCGTTAATCAGAGAGGCCCCTACGTTGAATTATTAGTGGGGAATAGGAAACACCAGTTTTTGATAGACACTGGAGCACAGAAGTGCTCCATTGATCATTCTCGGGTTCCAAACATTCCACTGTCAGGGCAAACGAATGTTTCCGTAGGGTTTTCTGGTATACCAATTGTCTGTCCGGTTTCTTCACCGGTGTCTGTTTCTTTGGGTCCCTTTACGGACCATTGCCCTTTTCTTCTGACTTCGAACTGTGGAGAGAATTTGCTGGGGTTGAATTTGTTAAAGAAATTGAATGCAGTAATTCATTGTTCCTCTGATGGAGTACGGCTGACGGTTTCACCACAGCAACTTCCTAATTCTCAGTTTCTGATTCGACCTTTACCTCCTGAGTTTAGCATTGTCCCGGAATGTTTATGGGCGGTTGACGACAATGATGTCGGGGTACTACAGATTGAGCTCATTAAGATAGTTTTGAAACATGGAGTTAAACTACCACGCATTCCGCAGTATAAAATATCAGTTGAGGGCGAGCGTGCTTTGAAATGCATTGTCTCCGATTTTGTGCATCGTGGGGTGATCAAGGAGATTACAGGTAGTTTGTGTAACAGCCCGATCTTGCCTGTATATAAGAAAGGCGACAATGCAATCCCATACCGGTTCATAATTGATCTTCGTGCTATTAACAGAGTTGTCGCCCCACAATTCCCAATCGTGCCTGATGTAACAACGATATTGACAATGATCCCTGCTACGGCTACGCACTTCAGCGTTGTGGATTTAAAAAATGCTTTCTTTAGCATTCCTATACATAAGGAAAGTAGATATTTGTTTGCGTTCACCTTGGGGGGAGGCTCATTTACATTTACTAGGGCACCTCAAGGGTATACTGAAAGTCCAAGCATTTATAGTAGAGCTTTGAAAGAGCAGCTCGACACCCTTGAATTGCCACCTACTTGTACACTGCTTCAATATGTTGATGATTTGCTTTTGGCTGCAGACTCTGAAAGTGCTTGTAAAGAAGGCACTGTACTGTTGCTTGTTCATCTAGCTAAAAATGGTCATAAAGCTTCGCTCAAATAATTTCAATATTGTTGTCAGGAGGTCGCCTATTTAGGCTACCTCCTGTCAAAGGAGGGGAGAAGATTGACACCTGAAAGAATAAAACACATTTCTGGCATATCTGTTCCAAATACACAGAAGGAAGTCAGAGCCTTAATAGGTATGGCTTCTTACTGTAGGTTGTGGATCCCGAACTTTTCGCTAGTGATAAAACCGATGTTGGCTTTGACGAAGAAGGGCATTTCTCTGCCACTGCCATGGAAATCGGAACATCAACGATCATTTGAGCTTCTCAAAACCGCGTTATGCTCTGCACCGGTTCTGGGTACTCCAAATTATGACAAGGCTTTTGTGTTGTTTGTGCATGAATGAGATGGATGTGCTTTGGCTGTGTTAACACAGGAACACGGAGGGAAGAATAGGCCGTGCGGCTACTACTCCTCTGCCCTTGATCCTGTCACATGCGCTTTGCCAAGATGTTTGCGAGCTGTCGCTGCTGCTGCCGCGTCTGTAAAACAGAGTGAGGGAATGGTCCTAGGCCATGATTTGATTTTGATGGTACCTCACTCTGTAGATATACTATTGAACAAAACCCAAACGCAACACCTCACCTCTGCACGGTTAACAAGGTATGAATTAATTTTGTTTGCCCCTCACATTCAAATTAAGAGGTGTTGTGTTCTTAATCCGGCTGCACTCTTACCTTTCCCGCAAAACAGTGTTTGCGGTGACGAAGAATTACATGACTGCCTGTATACCACTGAACAAGAAACGAAGGGCAGAATAGATCTTATAGATACTCCTTTGAACAATGCAGAAGGGGAGCTGTTTTGTGATGGCTCCTGCTTCAAACTTTCAGATGGTACATCTACAGCTGCTTACGCAGTTACTACATTGAGTATAGTTGTTGAAACTAAGAGAATTTTGCATAACTCCGCGCAGGCCGCAGAGATTATAGCATTGACCCGAGCTTGTGAACTCTCCGAAGGGCGTATAGTAAATATATATACTGATAGCCAGTACGCCTTTGGGGTGGCTCACAACTTTGGGAGGCTCTGATCGGAAAGAGGGTTCCTGACCTCACATGGGACCAAGATTCAGCATGGCCCCTTGATAGTGCAATTGCTCCCGGCACTCTCGCTCCCTTGGCAGTTAGCGATCATGAAATCTGCAGCACATCGTAAGGTCATAGATGATGTGGGAAAAGGGAACGCTTTTGCGGACCTGATAGCCAGGCAAACGGCCACAGACCTTAGCACGGAAACGTATGCTTTGAGGGAAATGAAAGATGCTTATATAATGGTTGAAGGTATTGGGTCTGTGCGAGATATTCAAACTGATGCTACAGTAGAAGAATCTAAAAGGTGGGCCGAAGGAATAGGGAAACTAGATGATGATGGGTGTTGGGTGGATACATCTGAAGGAAAATGGTTGCTCCCTGATTCATATGTACTGGCAATGGTTACGATGGCACACGGTCCTACACATGTGTGTGCTCAGCAGATCACGAAAATGTTAGAACAAGTTTGGGTGAATAACAAGATTCTGGAGACTGCAAAACGTCATGTTCGGAACTGCATGATCTGCTTACAGCACAATGTGGGTAAGGCGACAGTAACTCCAAGGGGAAGCTTTGGGCCCCCTTCTGTTCCCTTCGAGGTCATTCACTTTGATTTTATTGAGATGGAACGGTGTAACAATCTGAAATATGTTCTTGTAATTATTTGTGCCTTTAGTAAATGGGTCGAGGCTTTCCCCGTTAAAGATGCTACCGCCATGACCACTGCAAAGATTATGGTAAAAGAATTCTTTCCTCGATTTGGGCTCCAAAGGGTAATTTGGTCGGACAATGGTCCTCATTTTGTTGCAGCAGTAATTTTGCAGATATGCACAGCATTACATATGGAGAAACGATTTCACTCAGCTAGACATCCTCAAAGTGCTGGGTTGGTGGAAAGACATAATGGTATCTTAAAGAATAAGCTTGCAAAAACATGTGCCGGTACCAAACTGAAATGGCCAGATGCCTTACCTATTGTATTATTGGCTATGCGTACCACACCTCAAACTAAGACTGGGCTTTCTCCATTTGAGGTAGTGATGGGGAGACCTGCTAACATTTGGGCTCTCCCAAAACCTAAAGCCCTGAGAGAGGTGGAAAATGTATTGCTTGTAGACTACTGTAACCAGTTAACTAAAAACCTGTATTTCATTTATCACCAGGTGTATTCAGCTTTACCTGTACGATTCACGGGCCCAGGACACGATATACAGCCTGGAAGTTGGGTCCTAGTGAAGGCCTACGAAAGGTCTTCTTGTCTCGCTCCTCGTTGGAAGTGACCCTACCAGGTGCTGTTGGTCACCCGGACAGCAGTGCCGGTGGCTGGGAAGAAACACTGGATCCACGCGACGCATGTCAAGAAACTTCCTCACCCGACGCCACACGTTACAGAAGAAGCAGATCCCCTCGCTGATGCTACAGTCCCTGATCTTGGAGTAGCAAACAGCGCTGTGAGTGCGTCGGAGAATTTCCCTGAGCCCGTGGAGCTTGGGGAACAGTTCATTTCGTCTCCGCACTCTCTTGAAAAATCACTTCCGGAAAACACTGTTTCAAGCTCTGCGACTTCCGTCGCCTCCGATACGTCGCTTGTCATGATCTCTGCTTCCAAAAGATCAGGACTTGCCCGACTCCCTTGGAAGCAGACCCATAACCCCGGTTCCCAGTGCCAGCCAGTCCCAATTGGGACCTTTTGGACCCTGTCCTGGCGCCAGTGGCACCAGGCTCATAAAGATGCCCAGTCCCAGCGCTGGAAGCGCCGGGCTCATAATGCTTGGGTGGACTTACCTGCAGCAGACCATGCTGCTTACTTACCTGCCAGTTGAACCCCTGATCCTCTTCTGTTTGGGACTACTGTTCCTGTTGGGTGGGGCAGGAGCCACTCCCTAGGTTCAGAATACTGGAACTCTTCTGGAAAGCAGGAACTCTTTTCTTACCTAGGCGTGGCTGTGGAAGGAGACACCTAAGCACTACAGGAGGCTATTTAAACCACACCCGATGGATGAATCTTGCTTTGTGTTATTCTGCATTCTCTGCAGCAGAACGCTCATCGTGTCTTCTGCTTCTGATCCTGGGCCTAAGGGAACAAAGGCTTACCATCCTGGAATCCAGTCTTCAGCAGCACCTGTAAAGACAAAGAAAGAACAGGTTAGCACTACGGTCTTCAGTGGCAGCGCATCTCTTACCTGGTCCATCGGCTGTCACCAACGCCTCGCGCTGCATTCCGGCATCTGAAGGACAAAGGCTTACCTACTCTTCGCATGCTCCGGAGGTCTTCGCACTGCATTCTGGCATCTGAAAGACAAAAGCTTACCAGCTCTTCGCACGCTCCGGAGGCCTTCGGCGCTGCATCCCGCATCTGAAAGGCAAAAGAAGGTGCGTTTAAAGACATTGGGCAACTTTATTACTCACGTGCCATTACTCCTTCCCACGCCGAATCCAGTGGGTATTCCAGCACCCTTCAGCTTCTCTAAAGCTCCGAACTTGTACCTGCAAGATAAAAGGGACAGTTAGTGCGCATCGTGAAGCAGGCTACAAGCGCTTACTTACGTGCTTCCAGGCGCTTCTATTCCTCACGCGGGTTCGATCCTCAACTCTCATCAGCCCGCCATCCGCCATCGCCGGAACCCTGCAAAACAAGTGATATCATTACAAAAGACTTTTAAGACATTTGAAGTGCCCAGAACTTACCGTTCGTGCAGTTAACGACGGACAGCAGTCCTCTGAAGAAACTTGTTACGGCACCCTGCCCCGAGGCAGATGGAGAGCTCGGCGTTCACTTACCTAAGGTGAGGGCGTTAACCTTTGGGGTTCTACAGGAGAAGAGAAAGGGAAGAGGAGAGAGGCACCCAATAACCCCAGTTCATTAATCCCATATTTTCTATCTGCAGACATCTTACTCTTCGAGTCAGACATACAGTGCACAGAGGTCCAGCCCAAAGAGCCAACCGTGTGTTACACATCACCTTTGAAGATACGGCATTCACCCAGTCAAGACCGGCGCCTCTGCGGGAATCAGGTGAGCGTTACAGAACACAAAGCCTACCGCAAAACTCCCACCCAGGCGCTATGGAAACCTCGGATACCGACCAGCTAACCCAGTTATTTGGGGAACTAAGAGCAGAAGTGCATGCAGCCCGTCAGGAGACGAATGCTCTAAGAAGGGAACTGATTATTTCCAAGGAGCGAACAGACGATCTCGCTAGACAATTGCTACAGTCACAAGACGGACAAACTCCGTTACCCGCATCAGGGGCAAATCTTCCTTCAACATCCTTTACGAACCCAGTGCAGATCAACCTACCTGGGAATGTACCTCTGGCTCCGCCCGAACGATTTTCTGGTGACCCAAAGAGGTTTGCAGTATTTATTAATCAGTGCCTGTTGCACTTCTTATGCCGGCCAGCAGCCTTTCCAACTGATCAAGCTAAGGTAGGTTTCGTGCTTTCGTACCTTAGTGGCAATGCGGCAGACTGGTCGATCCCTCTAGTTAATCAAGATGATCCGGTTCTCCATGATTTTCAAGCTTTTCAGCTCAGTATGGAAAAACTGTTTGCAAGACATTCACAGGGGCAGGCCTTGGACAATGAGCTCCTTTCATTGCGACAGGGTAATCAAGACCTTTTGGCTTATATTGCGTCTTTCAACAGACTGATAGTGGAAACTCGATGGCCTGAGGACAAAAGGATTACGCTGTTTTATAGAGGTCTATGTGGAGAGCTCAAAGATGTGTTAGCCCAAGTAGTGAATCCCCCGCAAGACTGTTCGGACTATATTGACTTAGTCGTTCAAATTGACCACAGACTGCAGAACAGGAAGGCCGATCGTTCCAAGTTTGATGCTCGAGTATTTTCCAAACCACCAACTCCTACCAAAGGAGTAGACTCCGGGGAACCCATGCAAATAGGGGGCCTGAAAGGACCACTAACACAAAAGGAGCGGGAAAGGAGAAAACAGCTGCAATTATGCCTCTATTGCGGAAACTCGGGGCACTTTCTTCGAGACTGTCCGGTGAAACCAGCCAAGAAGGCAGTAGGAGCTGCAGTTACCAGGGTCACAAACTCTGAGCAGGGAAACGACCTCGCCCGACAAGAATAGAGGTCCTCTTGCCGAGCGTTAAAACCATTTCAGTGACCTCGCATTTCGTGATACCTATGGTCCTCATTAGCCCTGAACATCCGGATCGATTACATGCGATTGAAGCTTACGTCGACAGCGGTGCCATCGGCAATTATGTGGATCATGAAATGGTTTTGAGGATGAATCTGACTCTTTGTCCAAAGGCTGTAAAGGACGTCATTACTACGGTGGATGGTACGGAGATAGCCTCCGGACCAGTAACGCATACCACCCAAGAAGTGACGCTAGTAAGTCAAGATGGACACCGTGAGAAGATCGTGTTCGATGTGATCAAGGCCCCTCAGTTCCAGATTATTCTAGGAATTCCTTGGTTAGAGAAGTACAATCCTCAGATCGATTGGCGAGCAAGAACGGTTCAGTTTCCAGAATGTGTCTCTACTTGTCACCCTCGACCTGGTGTGGCACTGGCAGCAATTTCCTCGGAGGCTCCCCAATTACCTCCTGAATACCTAGAATTCCAAGATGTTTTCCGGAAGGATCAGGCTAACTCTCTACCTCCTCATAGGTCTTATGACTGCCAGATAGACCTGATACCTGGATCTACTCCTCCTTGTAGTAGAATTTATGCCCTCACCGAGCCTGAGAATCTTCACCTCCGACAATACCTGGATCAATACCTAGCGAATGGGTTTATTCGTCCTTCCAAGTCCTCTGCTTCCTCAGCTTTGTTCTTCGTTCCAAAAAAAGAAGGGGACCTTAGAACTTGTATAGATTATCGCGCCCTGAACCAGATCACCGTTAAGAATAGATATCCGTTACCTTTGATCCCTGAACTCCTGGACCAAGTCAGAAAAGCATGCATATATACAAAGCTGGATCTTAGAGGAGCCTACCACTTGGTACGAGTAAAAGAGGGCGATGAATGGAAGACGGCCTTCCGCACCAAGTATGGGCTATTTGAATATCAGGTCATGCCCTTCGGACTTTGCAATGCCCCGGCCGCCTTTCAATATTTTATGAACGATGTCCTCAGAGAGCTCATAGATGTGTGTGTTGTTGTTTACATTGACGACATCCTCGTTTATTCTTCATCGGAAACTGAACATCGGAAACACGTGAAAATGGTCCTCGAGAGATTACATCAACACAAACTTTTCGCTAAGTTGGAAAAATGTGTTTTCAACGTGACTGAAGTTGAATTCTTGGGATTCATATTATCACCTAGCGGAGTGCGTATGGATTCAAAGAAGGTCGATGCAATTCTCAAATGGCCATCGCCATCCTCCGTAAAAGGTGTTCAAAGCATGTTAGGCTTCGCTAACTTTTACCGCAGGTTTATCCCCGAATTCTCTCGAATAGTCCAGCCCATCACCGCCTTGTTAAAGAAAAACAAACGTTTTGAATGGTCTACCGAGGCGGAACAAGCTTTCCAGAATTTGAAGACTAGATTTATCTCTGCACCGATCTTAAAACATCCTCGCCCAGAACTCCCCTACATCATTGAAACTGATGCTTCGAGCCTTGCCATGGGGGCAGTTCTATCACAAAAGGACCCAGTAACCAATCAGTTGCATCCCGTGGCATTTTGGTCCCGCAAATTCTCGCCTCCTGAAATCAATTACACTATCACTGATAAGGAACTTCTAGCTATCAAGTCCGCCTTTAAGGCTTGGCGGCATTATCTTCTGGGGGCCCGACACACCGTTACTGTGATTACAGATCACCGAAACCTGCAATATTTGAAAACCGCAAAAGCTCAATCCTCTAGGCAACTCCGTTGGGCACTATTCTTTGCCGAGTTTGACTTCATAATTACCTATCGACCTGGTACAAAAAACGGTAAAGCTGATGCCCTTTCTCGGATGGGAGTGGAAGAACATTTGATCAATCCTAAACCTGTACCTATCATTCCCGAACAAAGAATTCTAGGTGTAATCGCCACACAATCCATAGAGGAAGTTAAGGATAAAGCCAGGCTACTGGTAACTCCAGCAGACATACAGAATTGGCATCTGCAGGGAAAGGACTTTACGGTGAAGGACAACCTATTATATTTCCAAGAACGGTTATACCTGCCCAGCACAGATTTACAGAAAAAGGTAATCTCTTGTTATCACGATTCTTTAATGGAAGGACATCCCGGTATGACCAAGACCTCGGAAAAGATCAAGCGCTACTTCTGGTGGCCGTCTTGGAAAAAAGATATCAGAGACTTTATAATGTCCTGTGGAGTATGCGCCCAAAACAAGAGTCAAAAGGAAAAACCAGCCGGCCTCTTACGCCCTATTGACATCCCGCCTCGCCCTTGGCATACGCTTTCTATGGACTTCATCACCGATCTACCTCCATGCTCCGGATACAATACGATCCTAGTAATCGTGGACCTATTCTCCAAGATGGCGCATTTCATTCCACTCAAAGGCTTACCAACAGCAGCAACTCTGGCCCAAGAATTTCTCGAAAACATCGTCCGACTGCACGGTTTTCCTTCAGTTCTAATTTCGGATCGAGGTAGTCAATTTATTTCTCATTTTTGGCGAAGTTGCTGTCGGTCGGCTCAAATTGATGTCAGACTTTCGACCAGCCACCACCCTCAAACCGACGGACAAACCGAGAGGACCAATCAAACTCTGGAACAGTATTTGCGCTGCATGCTACAACAAACTGAAAAAACTTGGAAAGATATCCTTTGGATAGCCGAATATGCCTACAATAACTCTGTCCACTCAGGAACTGGGAAGACCCCGTTTTTTCTTTTATACGGTAGTCACCCTCGAACCTCGGAGTTGGATCCACTCCAAGATCTTGGAACACCAGCAGTAGACCACCTGCATTCTACAATCACCCAAGCCTTTAAGGAAGCCGTTTCTCACCTTCAAAGGGCTAAAGAACAATACAAGAAAGGAGCAGACCAACATCGGAAGGAAGCCCCCCAATATCAAGTAGGAGATCAAGTCTGGTTATCCACCAAATATCTACCTCTAAAAGGACCACGCACATTCAACCCAAGATACCTTGGTCCCTATTCCATCACTACCATAGTAAATCCAGTAGCGGTCAAGTTGGACTTGCCCCCTCACATGAAGATACATCCGGTCTTCCACGTCTCTCTATTAAAACCCGTGCAACCTCAAACCCGACTAACTACATCTCCAAAACCTATTCTAGTTGATGGAGAACTCGAGTTTGAAGTCAAAAGCATCCTGGATTCCAAGATCTCCAAATCTAAACTATTTTACCTGATTGACTGGAAAGGCTACGGTCCCCAAGAAAGATCCTGGGAACCTGCAGAATATGTCCACGCGCCTCGTCTAATCAAAAGATTTCATCGAACATTTCCTAACAAGCCCAAACCCCCGGAGAAGCCCGGTTTGGGAGGGGCCTTGAGGGGGGGTGCTGTCATGATCTCTGCTTCCAAAAGATCAGGACTTGCCCGACTCCCTTGGAAGCAGACCCATAACCCCGGTTCCGAGTGCCAGCCAGTCCCGATTGGGACCTTTTGGACCCTGTCCTGGCGCCAGTGGCACCAGGCTCATAAAGATGCCCAGTCCCAGCGCTGGAAGCGCCGGGCTCATAATGCTTGGGTGGACTTACCTGCAGCAGACCATGCTGCTTACTTACCTGCCAGTTGAACCCCTGATCCTCTTCTGTTTGGGACTACTGTTCCTGTTGGGTGGGGCAGGAGCCACTCCCTAGGTTCAGTATACTGGAACTCTTCTGGAAAGCAGGAACTCTTTTCTTACCTAGGCGTGGCTGTGGAAGGAGACACCTAAGCACTACAGGAGGCTATTTAAACCACACCCGATGGATGAATCTTGCTTTGTGTTATTCTGCATTCTCTGCAGCAGAACGCTCATCGTGTCTTCTGCTTCTGATCCTGGGCCTAAGGGAACAAAGGCTTACCATCCTGGAATCCAGTCTTCAGCAGCACCTGTAAAGACAAAGAAAGAACAGGTTAGCACTACGGTCTTCAGTGGCAGCGCATCTCTTACCTGGTCCATCGGCTGTCACCAACGCCTCGCGCTGCATTCCGGCATCTGAAAGACAAAGGCTTACCTACTCTTCGCATGCTCCGGAGGTCTTCGCACTGCATTCCGGCATCTGAAAGACAAAAGCTTACCAGCTCTTCGCACGCTCCGGAGGCCTTCGGCGCTGCATCCCGCATCTGAAAGGCAAAAGAAGGTGCGTTTAAAGACATTGGGCAACTTTATTACTCACGTGCCATTACTCCTTCCCACGCCGAATCCAGTGGGTATTCCAGCACCCTTCAGCTTCTCTAAAGCTCCGAACTTGTACCTGCAAGATAAAAGGGACAGTTAGTGCGCATCGTGAAGCAGGCTACAAGCGCTTACTTATGTGCTTCCAGGCGCTTCTATTCCTCACGCGGGTTCGATCCTCAACTCTCATCAACCCGCCATCCGCCATCGCCGGAACCCTGCAAAACAAGAGATATCATTATAAAAGACTTTTAAGACATTTGAAGTGCCCAGAACTTACCGTTCGTGCAGTTAACGACGGACAGCAGTCCTCTGAGGTCAAGAGGCCTGCACCCTTATCCAGTGAAGAAACTGGTTACGGCACCCTGCCCCGAGGCAGATGGAGAGCTCGGCGTTCACTTACCTAAGGTGAGGGCGTTAACCTTTGGGGTTCTACAGGAGAAGAGAAAGGGAAGAGGAGAGAGGCACCCAATAACCCCAGTTCATTAATCCCATATTTTCTATCTGCAGACATCTTACTCTTCGAGTCAGACATACAGTGCACAGAGGTCCAGCCCAAAGAGCCAACCGTGTCTTACACATCACCTTTGAAGATACGGCATTCACCCAGTCAAGACCGGCGCCTCTGCGGGAATCAGGTGAGCGTTACATCGCTTCCCTCAGGAAGTGACGACACCTTATTTTCGGATAAAACAATCTTGGGTACCTCCAGGTACAACCTTCGACAAAGAAAATAGAACTACGGCACGGGTTTTTCTGTGCATTTGGGAAAAGAGAAGTGATTGAAAGTTTTCTTTTGTATAAGAAAGTTTCTGTTGAACAACAGAAAGAAAAAGGGATTCTGCTGGCTAGGGTTGGGAAGGACTAAGAAATCGCGCGACCGTAGCGTCACCAGCAACGAACATTGGGGTCGTCGATTGAGGAACTACAATGCCTGCCACCTCCACTGCTGCTCCCCGCACTGGACTTGTGAATAAGGGGGTGACCAACTTGGACTGCTGTAGGACTCTGGTACGTCGAAGAAATCTATCCTCTAAAACCTTTACTACCGACCGAGATTGTACCAACTGCTTTGACTCCCTCTGTACACCTTCACACTCTGTCCCCTAGAGACTCCCAACATAGACAAAAGTATCATATTAACACTCTAATGATAGTAATGAATGCAACGCATGCCATTTTTAATAAGAGTAATTGCTGGATCTGCACTCATTTACCGCAACATGGGAACAAGGGACTAGGATGGTATATTCACCCTTTACCTTTAACGACTGCTTGCTATGCCTCTCTTAGAGCACTATTCTTTGGCCGTTGGAACGATAGCATCTCAGGGAACTTTGATGGAACTAATTTGAATGATTTCGAGAAACTTGAATTAACTCCCCTGGGATGCTCGCTTTTTGCAAATAGAAGTAAACCTAATGTCGCTTCTATTAGGCCGTCTGATAAACTGTCTCTTCCTTTCAAAACTTTAATTTCCTTTAAAATGGCTCCGATAGGCAATAAGGACGCCGTGCCTCCTTCTTACTCTATAAATCATAGTCCTGATTCCGTCCCCTTTTGTGTACAAAGAAATGGCACTCGGCCAATGGGAGATTTTGAAGGTTGTATGAACATTGTAAATTCGACTGGAGAAAACAGGCCTCTGTATGTAGGGGGGCCTGTTTATGTTGTTTGTGGTAGTTTAGCATTTCCCTGGTTGCCCAAGGATTGGCAGGGATCCTGTTATTTAGGAATCCTGTTACCCGTGGTATTTGTAGCTAGTACATTGGAGGTTTCTAAGGCTCGCCCACGGCGGGACAAGAACGGAGATACCCCTGGGCAAGTATTGGGAGATATAGCAAAATCAGTTGTGCCCTTTTGGGGACAAATAACAAACTCTGAGAACAGATTTTTAAAGCAATACAGAACTTGCATATCCTTAGTTCTGAAGTACATATCCGTGTAGGAGATTGGAATCTTAGCACCTGGTTCTGGGATTCTTTACGATCTTGGGGTTGGAAGGTGCTTTCTGTTATTCTGGTTATTTTGGGGATCCTGCTATTCCTTTGCTTGCTGTTTTCAATGTCTTCCGAGTATATGTGGAATGCTAGGGGGATGTTGTGCCCAAGCAGTGAGCACAATAGGGCATAGAATGTATGCCCCAGATACAGCATCCAAAGAGTTTGTGTTACAAGAGGTTCTGATGAACGACCTAATGGCTATAGATATTACAGACAATGATTCGGGATGTATGGATGACAATACATGTAGTTATTTGCAAAAGTATTAGAAATGATATTAGCACTTGGCATAGGCCAAAAGGAGGGTCTGTTGGAATTGAAATAATATTATGCCTCCTATCGCAGTAATAGAATGTGTATTGGCTACGCCAAGTTGTCTAAAATATCATGTAAATAGACTCCGCGGCGAGGTCTTGACCTTAACGAAAAATAATGTAAGTCGCCATCTTGGATTTAGCTGCCATTTTAGGTTCTCTTGTAAATGTGGAAGTCACTGTGAACATCAAAATGGAGGCTGAATGACATTCTAAGTGAGACTCTGGCCGTTGTGACCTCCGCACACACGAATAATTAATATGCCTGCAGGCCACTTGTCGGGGTCGCGAACTGAGACCTTGTCCTATCACGGACCTATGTGTAAATGAACAACTGTATCAGCGGAACTGATCAAAATGCATACATTATAGGATTGACCTGGCAAGGAACCCTAGGCCTGATCCCAAGAATGGTTAACCCGCGAGGGGGTTGGCCAAGGGCTGGATAAAGTATATAAAAGCCCAAGTATTCCAATGTACGGTCTCTCTACTAATGCATCGAACCCTCGTTGAAGTTCGTTACGTTACTCTGAGAGCCGAATAGCTATCCCTTTGTCAATTGACTTTGGTAACTGTTGTAGCTTTTAAATAAAGCACTTGTATGTCCTTTGTAACCTATGTTGGTGTGTTTCTTTTGGGCTTCCCAGCCTCATATCAATTTTTATGTTTTCACAGCGTGAGAGAGAGCAATGGCATCAACCCATGCACCCCCGCCTGGGAGAGAGCAATGGCATCAACCCCTGCACCCCCGCCTGAGAGAGAGCAATGGCATCAACCTCTGCACCCCCGCAATCGCATCAACCCCTGCACCCCCGCCTGGGAGAGAGCAATGGCATCAACAATGGCATCAACCCATGCACCCCCGCCTGGGAGAGAGCAATGGTATCAACACCTGCACTTCCGCGTGAGAGAGAGCAATGGCATCAACCCCTGCACTCCCGCGTGAGAGAGAGCAATGGCATCAACCCATGCACCCCCGCCTGGGAGAGAGCAATGGCATCAACTCCTGTACCCCCACCTGGGAGAGAGCAATGGCATCAACCCCTGCACCCCCGCCTGGGAGAGAGCAATGGCATCAACCCCTGCACTCCCACGTGAGAGAGAGCAATGGCATCAACCCCTGCACTCCCGCGTGAGAGAGAGCAATGGCATCAACCCATGCACCCCCATCTGGGAGAGAGCAATGGCATCAATCCCTGCACCCCCGCCTGGGAGCGAGCAATGGCATCAACCCCTGCACTCCCGCGTGAGAGAGAGCAATGGCATCAACCCATGCACCCCCGCCTGGGAGAGAGCAATGGCATCAACCCCTACACCCCCGCCTTAGAGAGAGCAATGGCATCAACCCCTGCACCCCTGCAATGGCATCAACCCCTGCACCCCCGCCTTGCAGAGAGCAATGGCATCAACAATGGCATCAACCCATGCACCCCCGCCTGGGAGAGAGCAATGGCATCAACCCCTACACCCCCGCCTGAGAGAGAGCAATGGCATCAACCCCTGCACCCCTGCAATGGCATCAACCCCTGCACCTCCGCATGAGAGAGAACAATGGCATCAACAATGGCATCAACCCATGCACCCCCGCCTGGGACAGAGCAATGGCATCAACCCCTGCACCCCCGTCTGGGAGAGAGCAATGGCATTAACAATGGCATCAACCCATACACCCCCACCTGGGAGAGAGCAATGGCATCAACCCCTGCACCCCCGCCTGGGAGAGAGCAATGGCATCAACCCCTGCACCCCCGCCTGGGACAGAGCAATGGCATCAACCCCTGCACTCCCGCTTGAGAGAGAGCAATGGCATCAACCCCTGCACTCCCGCGTGAGAGAGAAATGGCATCAACCCCTGCTCCCCAGCCTGGGCGAGAGTAGTAGAGTGCCCCCTTTCTTTTCCTGAGCCACCAGGCTTAATGAATACTCACGAATGCCCATCGTTTATTGATGCCTAAGGACACTAACACGGTAAGGGTGGGTCTTTCTCTGTGACGCATGGAATCTGGACGCCTGACACTCCTGAGTCCTGCTCAAATTCTCTCAAAGGTGGTTGTAGCATTATGGCTGGTGGTGGGCGCTAAACTATAAATGCCGCCGGTGGCTCAGCTCACAGTGAGGAGTGCCATGCCACTATACCGCCCTGGGCATTTCTCGAGGCAAAGTCGCGGGGATTCCATTCGTTGTTTGAAGTTATTTATATTAATCAGAAGATACATTGGATCAAAGCATATGCCAGCCATGCACCAGTTATGTAATGTTATCCCGTGTGTTAGGAAGCAACGGCACCATGCGCTCACGCTCCCACGTCCTTTCTTCTCCACTTCCAGCCTTTAATTCCTTGCCATCGGCCTAACAAAAACATGTTTTCCTCTGAGCCCTCCGCAGCTCCCACCCCCCAGTCCCCCCCCGCAAACACACACACACACACAGGACACTCTGTCTCCAGGCTGATTAGATCGTTTGATCATTTCCTGTTCAAATGATGTGCGGCCAAGGCAAATGACAAGCCAATGATGTCATCACTCTGGGACCAGCGGTGCAGTGCTTAGGGATGTGTGTCGGTGATGCATATATAGACTTCTTTCCCAAATGGGAACAGTCTATCTGCCTGTTTATCCTGCACACCTCCAAACATTCCCATCTTCCCAATGAGCAGGGCTGTGGTACACAGTGGGCAGCAGCACTGTGGGTGGTTTGGGCACGTCCCTGATCAGTCAGTGCCTATCGTTGTGTTGCCCGTGCAAAAAGTGTGCAGAATTCTACCTGCTGGAGCCCTCATCTTGCCCACTTACCCCCCTTGCATGGCTGAACGTGACTGCGACATGCCAGCCATAGAGTGCATCGGAGGTGCTTTGTTACATGTTGAGTGGAGAGAAGGGAAGGACCCATGTCAGTGGCCCAGGCACGGGGTGAGGTAGTGGTGTACAGTGCCTTATTTGCTTTGTGAATTAATCCTACACAGGTGATGAGGCAGAGGTTAGACAGGAGAGAGTCACTAAGTTGAGGAAGGGGTCAGATGGTCATTCTCCTACTTTATTTTCCTGCTCTGTCCTCTTCCCTCCTCATGGGAGAGGGCTGCAAGATTTTGATAATTTAAATTTTCTAAGAATTGCCTGTGTGTGATACAATGCTACCAAAATGAAAACAGCCCTGTACCTTCAGGTTTGGTACAGGCCTTGCAGATTGTCGGGCATCAAAAGTGTTGGACATGTTCTGCGACCCGCCACTGTGCCAGGTCAAGGGCCTGCTTGGTCTGATCATCCCTAACTGGCGTGGCGGTATCAGTGGGCACAGCATTGTGGAAGGATTCAAGAGATGCATGACCAGGAAAGTGAGGAATCAGAACTGGTTCTAGTCCACGGTGATGGAGCTTCGCATGAGGGCACAACGCTAGGACATCTGGAAGAGAATGAGGGCGAGAGACAGCAAGAATGCTGGTCCCGGAGGAGGCCTCATTGAGGGCTGTTCCATGCCTAATGCCCTTCCCGGCAGTCCACCCATCATATCGAAGCATGTGGCAAGAGGAGTGCCCATCAGGCACCACGAGAAGGAGCAAGGCAGAGGGTGGAGAGACATGCTTGCATTGAATGAGTGCTGACCTCAGAGAGTGGGAAACAACTGAGGGGCAAGGCATTGAGGCCAGCCATAGAAGAATAGAGAAGCACCAGAACACAGGACAACATGCCACGGTAGCAATGCTGGCTGACTTGCACGTTTCATTGGCGCTAACAGGAGATAAGAGTGGGGCTTGGCAGTAGCTATGGGACGCAAAGGGTTTTCTGGAAGAGTATGATTCTTTGCAATTTGATGGGGGTTCGGAGGTGGTCAGATAGAGAGACAATTCTGGACCGACCTAAATAGAAATCGATTGAGAGTACAAACCAAATGATGGGGTCAAGCACAGAATTGGTGCAGTATATGTGCTATAGAGACTGCAGCATGAGGTTAGGCAAAGACGAATGCAAATGGGTAGAAATGAGGCACTCAAAGGAAAAATTGTGTGCTGGGTACACACAATTCAATATATCTGACTCCAGTTGAGTCTCAAATACAGGTGTGGTTAGATCTGCACCCAAACTACACTAAAGCATACTGTACGTATACCTTACACCACGTCTGTGGACACAAGCTGCAGGCACAGCCAAACATCCATGCACCATAGAATACAGCTATGGCCAGGCCATTCCGGTCTAGCAGCGCACATAACCGTCCACACTGAAACACCTGAAATACCTCAACACCTCTGCCACTAGCATACAGTGACTATCAACGAAAATAAATTCAGTATAGCTGTGAACACATTGAATCTTCAACAATAGCACTCTATGCCAAACCACCAACAGCACCCACCCACATGCCTGACCTTTGGGCTGCTTAGTGGAGCCTAGCCAGCCACCTAAATCCTAAGCCGGCAAAAATGCACACAAGCATCTCTTAATCTAATCTCTTAGAACCTCCACTACATTGACTGTGGTCACCGAGGGCGTTCCAACCACAAAGCGCACTGAGGCCACACAAATGGGGAAAGAAAGCTATATAAATAACCCAATACAATACAATACAATACAATATGTGCAATAACATTTTGATGGTGGAGTTTATGGTAGTTCTACAATGTTTAGACAGGAAAGCCATTCCTGCATCATTGGGTCCTTCCTATCATCTATCTTCCTCTCTATCTGTGGTGTTCCCCAGGGGTCTAACCTCTCATCCTGGCTTTTCAACCAATACCTGGCAACTCCCGCCCACTGCATTGCCATTTTCTGCTCAAATTTCCAGTGATACGCGGACGACACTCAACACATTTTCAGGCTGCCCTCAGCCACCTCCTCTCCCTCTCTCATCTCTGATTGCCTAACTGCCATTCAAGATTGGTGTGCCGCCAATGGTCTTTGTCTGAATGCCAGCAAGATGGAGATCCTCCTCATCAGCACACCTTTACCATCCTTTCCCCTCACACTCTTGCCGGCTTCCCTTGACCCTCCTCCTACCCCCCCCCAAGAGGCTAAGAACCTCGGGGTCATCTTTGACTCCACCCTTTCCTTCTCCGTCCACATCTCTGAGGTCTCTAAAAAGTCAAACTTCCTACTGCAACTCCTCAGAGGTACTCTGCCTTCCCCAGAAGCTCATGGTATCCCAAGCTCTGGTTCTCTCTAGGTTGGACTATTGTAACAGTCTCTTTCTAAATATACCTACCTCTACTCTCCTCCCTCTGCAACTAATCCAGAACAGGACTGCAAGACTTGTCCTTGGCTTCAAGCCCTGGGATCATATCTCTCCAGCTCTGAAATCTCTCCATTGGCTCCTAGTGGATTCAAGGATTAAATTGCAAACCCTCTGCATTGTCCACAAGGCTTTCTGTGTATGGGTACTGGGTATCCAGAGTGCATCCCTTTCCCTCATGAAACTGTATGTCCTCTGTGTTTCTTTACAGGTTAGGTCCTATTTGTAGTGGGCTAGAACTGTCTGTTGCTGTAATAATAAAGTAGATATTTGTATACAACCGTGACTGGACAGTCCCTTTTATCATTGGGTAATAATTGTATTTTTGCTGTGTTGCAACTAACCAATGATCCACGACCTTTCGAAGATAAGCCTGCCGGTCCGTCCATGTTACCAAACATTGGACAAGGAGGTCTTATAATTTACTTGTATTGCAACCTGTTTGAATCCCTTCTGGTGTACTAGAGGTGTGGGGTTGATTGATGGTTTAGAAACCGATATTCATCTGTGGACCACTGGCGCCCCGGAAGGTGATTTGTCACATCCACATTGAGCCACTAGATACATTCTGTAAATACACCAGTATGCGGATGAAACTCAGCTCTACCGGAGGGTCAACTGAATCGACAACATCCACCAGCTGCACCACAGTCTCCCCATCATTCAAGCATGGATGTTGAGAGATTACTTAAAGCTCAGCTCAACAACAGTAGAGGTCATCTTATTTGTAGGTGCCACCAAGTGCACCCAAGTACAGAACTGTCTGACAGAGATGAAACTCATCAGCTTCTATCCACATTTGGGTGCCAGCACAGACAGTCTTGGCATCACTGTCAATTTGGACCTCTCCTTCAACTTCCAAAATACCTTCAGCTATCCCTTCGCAAATAGCTCCCCTCTCGAGCTCTTCGCTCCTCTACCTCTAACTCCCTTTGGGTCAGTCGTTTTTGAAAGAAACGAGCTTGGGGTAGATCTTTGTCTTCGGCTGGGGCCTCCCTCTGCAACAACCTCCCTGCCACTCTAAAACTTGAGGAGAACCATCTCCGGTTCCGGAAGCACCTCAACACCTTCCTCTTTTCTTCTGCCTTTGCTCCCCCTCCCCCCTGCTGACCTGTTGTCTCTTGGCACCGTGCACCTGGCCACCCACTGTCCTCCGGGCCCAGGTACCTTCTCACCCTGCCATAATCCCGCACTGCCTATGGGCCACCCCTTGCACTGGGGTCTGTATCTGTACCCATTCAGCCCCCCCTTTTTCTTCCCGCACTTATCAGGCCTACCCTGTCTGCTGCCTTAAACCTAGCACTTGCAAATTGCTGGCTGCACTACCACTGTTTGTTGCCTTTATTATTTATTCATTTATTTATTTATCTATCTATTTATTTATTTATTACATTTATCTATTTCTTCTCTGCTTCGCACTTTCCACTTCTCCCCCTTCCATGCACTTTTCCCCTCCCCTCTACCATGCACCTATGCGTTCTCAATGTCACTGGGCCCAGTACAATCGCTGTTTTGTTCTCCCCTGTTCCCCTCCCTTGCCTTGTCGCGCTCTGAAACACTTGTGTACGACCGCAATAGAAATAAAATATCAATATCAATATCATGGACAAGTCCTGCTTGACCTATTTTTTTGGCTTTTGCAGACTGGACTTCAACCACTGCTCAACTTTCTCTTCACCAACATAGGGTTGAATGCCTCAGTCTTTTACTGATTTGACTCCTTTCTCACTAATCAACACTAACTCATCCAGAAAGGCACATATTATCTCACTGATGCCCAATGACCCACACTACCCAGTCTTCTTCAACTTCCACTGTGAGGAATTCGACCATCCACACAGGGAAAATGCGCTCGCCTGGGCTTTTTTGACTATTTAATCATGAAAACGAATGATGGGAGATCAGCCTCCGAGAAATGTGCGAGGCCATTCCACACACATTTCATCTGCTCATTGCACGAAATGCATAGTCACCTCTACTCCGGGAAGGCACAGCCTACAGGCACCATCTTCCCCTGGCATACTCAGCACCAAGAACATCTTCAGCAACAGGTACATTGTGGTTCTGCCCCCCTGGTCCTTCTCAAAAGGCCCCTTATGACATTTGCAACCCTTTGCCCCATTGGTGCTGGAACCGAGTAACCATGACAGTAAGACTGATTACTTTACCTTCTACCCTCCTGTCAGTATCCAGACTGCATCCCTTTCCCTCATGAAACTGTATGTCCTCTGTGTTTCTTTACAGGTTAGGTCCTATTTGTAGTGGGCTAGAACTGTCTGTTGCTGTAATAATAAAGTAGATATTTGTATACAACCTTGACTGGACAGTCCCTTTTATCATTGGGTAATAATTGTATTTTCGCTGTGTTGCAACTAACCAATGATCCACGACCTTTCGAAGATAAGCCTGCCGGTCCGTCCATGTTACCAAACATTGGACAGGGAGGTCTTATAATTTACTTGTATTGCAACCTGTTTGAATCCCTTCTGGTGTACTAGAGGTGTGGGGTTGATTGATGGTTTAGAAACCGATATTCATCCGTGGACCACTGGCGCCCCGGAAGGTGATTTGTCACATCCACATTGAGCCACTAGATACATTCTGTAAATACACCAGTATGCGGATGAAACTCAGCTCTACCGGAGGGTCAACTGAATCGACAACATCCACCAGCTGCACCTGTCATACACAACAAACCAGTCCCGCCACCATGCACCTTTTCAGATACACCAGCACACACGGTTACTGTCCCCGGGTTGCAGCCCACCTCCCGAGACATCTCCTTACCTAGGGTGCGAGGGAGTCGCCATCGTCAACGAGGGCGGGCAGTGCGGAAAGTCCGACCCGGTTTGTTGCCTCGTTTCCATTGGCAACTCCCATGGAGACTGCGTTCGGGTTGGAACACCTGATTGCGGTTACTTCCTGGTTCCGCGGTGCTCTCCCGATCACGTGCCCAGAGTTCCGCTCACGTGATCGGGAGCCGGCACACATGAAACTGGGAAGTTCGAGTTTACTCACCGCTTCACAGCTGTTTCACGACTCTGTTCGGCAATTGCAGCATTCACGTTACCTTGATACTTCGGATTTGGACCTTGGCTTATGAATCACGGACTGGCTTGCTTACTCCTCGGATCTTGTTGCTCGGATATTGGTACATTGGACACTCGGCTTTGATTAACGGATTGTTTTCGGATTGCCCTTTCTTGACTCTGCGATTTTCGGCCACTGGCGCTACGTGGTTAACTCAAGTGCCCATTAAGTTACCGTCAGGCTACAGGTACAGCCGGCAACTACCATCTGGGACACGGCTGTCACGGCTGTCCGGATCTACGGCGCTCCCTCGCACCAGATCCCCGACACCCCAGTATCATCCCTGTTGGGTTTAGGTAAGAGATTCGTACACACTTCTTCATATCACAGTACTGTGTTTGCCTGTGCTAACCTTACCTTCCATTTAACAGCCTCCGGGGTCCTGGGCGTCATCAGATCCGGCGAACCAACAAACCACCTGTGGCCTCAAAGCTCGCACAGGGAGTTTATTCACTCATCCCTGTGGGTGATTTGTGGACAGAGGTCCATTACTCTTCACTACGCGGCAAGTCACGACAGACTGTGAAGCCGTTGCGTCGTGGAGAGTATGGAACCTGAGGACCCCGTGGCTGCCTTGGTACAGGCACTCACACTGCTAAGAGCAGATATGGTTGCCGCTACTGCTACAATACACCAGAGGTTAGACTTGATCCAGAGCACACAACATCCCTTGCCCGCTGATGCTGAGTTCGGGGAGGCTGCTGCCGCAGCGCAACCCCCAACTGCTCAGCCGATTATACCCCAGCCTCCTCCTGCCCCTGCAGCACCTCAGGTTCCAATACTCATGTCCACGCCTTTTCCCTTGGCTGCTCCAGAAAGGTTCCACGGTGACCCTAGAAAGTTTCGCACATTTGTAAACCAGTGTAAACTGCATTTCCTCTGTAGACCTCAGGCTTTTCCTGACGCCACCACTAAAGCGGCGTTCACCTTGTCCCACCTGGCCGGCACCGCGGCAGAATGGGCCAACCCTTTATTGGAGAACGACAACCCCGTCCTGTACGACTTTGAACTACTAGTCACAGAATTGTCCCGTGTGTTCGACACGCGTCACAAAGCCCAATCTCGGGACCTCGAGCTGTTAGATCTGACTCAAGGGAAGAGTTCTCTCCTTGAATACATTGCTCGTTTTAATCAGCTAGCCGCTGAGACATCCTGGCCTGAACCAAAGAGGGCGGTCGTTTTCTATAGGGGGCTTAATAACACCATGAAGGATGCTATGGCTGTGGTTCCATCTTTGCCCACGACCCACACTGAGTTAGTGGACCTCGCATTACAAATCGACGCAAGACGTTCCGAACGTCGGTTTGAAACAGGAATCCCCATTGCCACTTCATCCTCCTCTTCCTCTGGTACAGGCATCGAACCCATGCAAATAGGTGGCATTCGCAGCCCCATCACGCAATCAGAAAGGGAACGCAGAAGAACCGACCATGCCTGTTTTTACTGTGGTCTAAATGGTCATTTTGTAAAATCATGTCCCAGACGCCCTAAGCTCAAGAATCCGGTTTTTCCGAATGCTCGACCCTAGATCCGGGGACGTACTTCCATTTCCCCGGATAGGAACCCCACTTTTGGCAGGATCAGGCCAGTGTTGGTACAGGCCACACTTAACCCTACACCCGACATGTCCCATGTCGTCTCGATTTACATCGATTCAGGCGCCACAGGCAACTATATCGATATAACTTTGGCCAGATCCTTAAACCTACCTCTGATCACCAAGCAACATCCTGAGCCAGTACAAGCAGTGGATGGTACAGCACTGATATCAGGCCCTATCAAGCAACAAACCGCCCCCATCACCCTCACTATACAAAACACGCATCAGGAAATCATCACATTCGACCTGATTACGATGCCACAGTTCGGAATCATCCTGGGTCTTCCTTGGTTACATCTACATAACCCCTTGATTGACTGGAAGTCAGGGCAGGTCCATTTTGAATCTGAGACGTGCCAGAATTTTTGTCTCACCGCACCTGACGACGCAGAATCACCCCCACGGGCCCTAGGGGGCATAGCGCAGCTCACACTGCACGAGGATATCCCTATGGCTCTTGAGCCTCATGTAGTGGGGGCTGTTGCCGTTGGTTTTCCTACTGATTACAGTGATTTCCATGAGGTATTTGACAAGGGTTCCTCGGAGGTGCTCCCACCACACCGATCCTATGATTGCCCCATTGACCTAATTCCTGATTCCGTGATTCCCTCGGGCCGCATCTACTCCTTATCTCCATCAGAAGAACAGGCATTAAAGGATTATATCCAGGTAGCATTGAAGGTCGGTCATATACGTCCCTCCACCTCTCCGGCTGCTAGCCCCATATTCTTTGTCCCAAAAAAGGAGGGCGATCTGCGTCCTTGTGTGGACTACCGCCGACTTAATTCCATCACCATCAAGAATCGATACCCAATACCATTGATCACCCCCTTACTAGACAGGTTAAGCCATGCTACCGTTTTCACAAAACTCGATCTCCGCGGGGCCTATAACCTGGTCAGAATCCGCTCCGGAGACGAGTGGAAGACGGCTTTCTGTACACGTTACGGATTATTCGAATACGTGGTCATGCCCTTCGGGCTTTGTAATGCCCCTGCTACCTTCCAACGTTTCATGAACAAAGTATTTCATGATTTGTTGGACGTATGCGTGGCAGTATACCTTGACGACATCCTCATATACTCGCAGGACATAAAAGAACATATAGTGCACGTCCGCAAAGTACTGTCCCGCCTCCGCCAACACTCACTCTACGCCAAACCCGAGAAGTGCCAGTTTCACACTGAAAGCGTTGAATTCCTGGGTTTCCACATTACACCTGGATGTTTGGCCATGAACCAGTCCAAGGTCCGTGCGGTTTTGGACTGGCCAAAACCCAGCAATCTCAAGTCCTTGCAATCATTCCTTGGGTTCTCGAATTTCTATAGGCGCTTCATCCAGGACTTTTCATCTCTGGTAGCTCCCCTTACTGCTCTAACCAGCCCCAAATCGCCTTTTGTCTGGTTGGAAGAACACCAGGCGGCTTTTGACGCCCTGAAGTCTGCATTCACTACTGCTCCTGTCCTGAAACATCCCGACCCAGAACTCCCATTTATTGTGGAGGCCGATGCGTCCTCTTTCGCTCTCGGGGCGGTCTTGTCCCAACGTTGCCCTCATTCAGGTCAGTTGCATCCGGTGGCATTTCATTCCCGGAAATTCTCTGTTACAGAAATACATTACACCGTCACGGAGAAAGAACTGCTCGCCATCAAAGATGCTTTCTTAGTCTGGCGGCATCACCTGTTGGGGGCAAGGCACACGGTCACGGTGTTCACCGACCACCGCAACCTCCAGGATCTGGCCTCGCTGAAATGCATTAACAGTCGGCAGGTGCGGTGGCATTTATTTTTTGCGGCTTTTGACTTCCTGATCAGACATCGTTCCGGTCTGTCCCACGGGAAGGCGGACGCATTATCTCGCTCTCCGGGTGGGGTATCCTTACCTGTGTTCCCAGAAAACCTGTTAAACCAACATGTTATTTGCCTTTGCACCCCTCCTTTGTCTCTGTTAGACTCAATTCGCACATGGGTTTCGCTACATCCCGATCAGGTCACCGAGTGGGATCCGGTGTTTCATGAAGGGTTGCCCTATATCCAAAACAGGTTGTGGTTACCTTCGACCGACACTCGCAATCTTGCTCTGGAATGGTCCCACGATAGCGCCATCAATGGCCATCCGGGGCAGAAACGCACGTTGGACATTCTCAGACGTTGGTGTTGGTGGCCCTCCATGAAACGCGACGTAGAAGGGTATGTTAACACCTGTGCTATATGTGCCCAGTGTAAGCACCGTAGGGGGCGTCCGGTGGGGCTCCTGCTTCCGTTACCTGTACCCCCCAGACCCTGGCACACGGTTTCCATGGATTTTGTAACTGACCTACCCCGGACAAAGGGATTCGACACCATATGGGTGGTGGTCGATTCATTTTCCAAAATGGCTTGCTTCATACCTTGTTCTGGCATCCCTTCTGCCCCAGCTTTGGCCGATCTCTTCTTTAAATCGGTCTTTTGTTTCTTTGGGTTGCCCACGATTATTGTTTCGGATAGGGGGCCCCAATTCACTTCTCGGTTCTGGCGTGCTCTCACGGCTCTCCTGGGTATAGATTCTCGCTTTTCCTCCGCTTACCACCCGGAGACGGACGGCCAGACTGAGAGGGTGAACCAGGCCATGGAACAATATTTGCGTTGTTTGATTTTGCAACACCAGCAGTCCTGGCTGGGCTTGCTGCATCTTGCTGAGTTTTCGTACAATAACTCCACACATTCCTCCACTGGCTCTTCTCCCTTTTATGTTTTGTATGGTCAGCACCCCCGCACCTTACCTATCCCGGACCTGGCACCCTCTGACAACCCAGCTGCTGTCGCCTGTGCCCGCGACTTGACGGCTGTTCAGGCTCGGACCCTTACTCATCTTCAGGAGGCCCGGGAATCCATGAAGGCCGCAGCAGACCGAAGGAGGGCGGTGGCACCTTCCTATGTTGTGGGGGACAGGGTTTGGCTCTCTTCTCGTCACCTTAGGCTACCTGGTTGTCGCAAGCTTTTACCCCGTTTTGTGGGCCCGTATAGAATTACTGCTGTGATCAACCCTGTAGCCTATCGCCTCTCAGTCCCTGCTTCCTGGCGCATACACCCCGTCTTCCACACCTCTTTGTTGAAACCTTGTCCGGCCCCTACTCGTCTCCGGTCTACGCCTGGCCCTGTGGCGGTGGGTGACTCCGTGGAATATGAGGTTTCTGCTATCTTGGGTTCTCGCTTTATCAGAGGTGGGCTCCAGTATCTTGTTGACTGGGTGGGTTTTGGCCCCGAGGAGCGTTGTTGGGTTCCTGCTGGGGACGTCCATGCCCCGAGACTTGTTTCACGTTTCCACTGGGATCACCCTTCCTACCCACGTGGTCGTGGGCCATTGAGGGGGGGCTCTGTCATACACAACAAACCAGTCCCGCCACCATGCACCTTTTCAGATACACCAGCACACACGGTTACTGTCCCCGGGTTGCAGCCCACCTCCCGAGACATCTCCTTACCTAGGGTGCGAGGGAGTCGCCATCGTCAACGAGGGCGGGCAGTGCGGAAAGTCCGACCCGGTTTGTTGCCTCGTTTCCATTGGCAACTCCCATGGAGACTGCGTTCGGGTTGGAACACCCGATTGCGGTTACTTCCTGGTTCCGCGGTGCTCTCCCGATCACGTGCCCAGAGTTCCGCTCACGTGATCGGGAGCCGGCACACATAAAACCGGGAAGTTCGAGTTTACTCACCGCTTCACAGCTGTTTCACGACTCTGTTCGGCAATTGCAGCATTCACGTTACCTTGATACTTCAGATTTGGACCTTGGCTTATGAATCACGGACTGGCTTGCTTACTCCTCGGATCTTGTTGCTCGGATATTGGTACATTGGACACTCGGCTTTGATTAACGGATTGTTTTCGGATTGCCCTTTCTTGACTCTACGATTTTCGGCCACTGGCGCTACGTGGTTAACTCAAGTGCCCATTAAGTTACCGTCAGGCTACAGGTACAGCCGGCAACTACCATCTGGGACACGGCTGACACGGCTGTCCGGATCTACGGCGCTCCCTCGCACCAGATCCCCGACACCCCAGTATCATCCCTGTTGGGTTTAGGTAAGAGATTCGTACACACTTCTTCATATCACAGTACTGTGTTTGCCTGTGTTAACCTTACCTTCCATTTAACAGCCTCCGGGGTCCTAGGCGTCATCAGATCCGGCGAACCAACAAACCACCTGTGGCCTCAAAGCTCGCACAGGGAGTTTATTCACTCATCCCTGTGGGTGATTTGTGGACAGAGGTCCATTACTCTTCACTACGCGGCAAGTCACGACAGCACCACAGTCTCCCCATCATTCAAGCATGGATGTTGAGAGATTACTTAAAGCTCAGCTCAACAACAGTAGAGGTCATCTTATTTGTAGGTGCCACCAAGTGCACCCAAGTACACAACTGTCTGACAGAGATGAAACCCATCAGCTTCTATCCACAATTGGGTGCCAGCACAGACAGTCTTGGCATCACTGTCAATTTGTACCTCTCCTTCAACTTCCACATTGAGGAGAAGATACAGACAGCCTGGTATCAACTCTCACATCTCTGGGGAATCAAGCACCTCCTCCCTCCTGCACTTCAGGAAGGAACTGAAGGCCACAGGTGCATAATTTCCCACGCTCCCGGTCAATACTGGTGCAGACACAATAGCTCCTACCAGACCAGTTGTCTTTTCAGTAGTTTGATATTAACTGTATAAATGTCTGGCTAGAAAAACCGGTGACAACAGGTTTCTGACAACACCGAATAGCCATCCCTTCCCGCTCTTTCTTTACTTGTGCAGGGATCAATTGCTTTCTCGCAGGGTTCTCACTGTACAAAATAACAATTATATGTTTACATACATGTCAGGTGTAGGGAAAAGGCCTGGGGATAGAGAAAAATGTCAATGTAATAAGAATGGCACACCATATTGTGGACTGGTGTACGTATGATGATGAGTGTAGGGACAGTTTGGGTGCTAGACAGTGTGTATATGGATTTAAGTCTTTTGCGCAATTTCAAGAATTGCTCATGTGCGCCGAGTATTATTAAGTGTTTAATTTCTTAACTTTTGTAGAAACTATTGTATCAACTTAATTCATTTTCATGTTCACAAAAACTATTACATCAACTTAACTTTTCAATCAAAAACCAATTTCTCACATCATCAACTTGATTCATATAACCTACAATTTCAACAAATGTATGTCCCAAAGCACCAACTTCATTTGTTATCAATTCAATCATGGATATCTTTTACAGAAGGCATAATATTGGCTTGAAATTTAAATCACCTCACAATTACTGTACACATCATTGCCTAAATACCATACACCCTGTAATCAAATTTGTCAATCCATTTTTTATTTATTTATACTGCTAGAACAGCTTCCACATTATTGAAATCTATTTTTTATATAAGTATACTCCTAGAAAAGCCTACCTGTGTTTCATATAAATAATCATGGTGAGTTTCTTCAGGGCTAGTTTTACTGGCTCTCTTATTTGCTTGTAAGAAATTGTATGTTTTTTTTTTGTTGTGTGTCTCGTAAATGACCCAATTTTGTACAGAAATTAGTTAAATCTCTTTTATTTTCAAAATATGTTGGTATATATTCCTAGGGAAATAAGCAAACAGGCCTTTTCATGTATTACTGAGGGTGTGCTTCCCATCAATCGATTGTGTTTTGGCTCTCATTGGGTTTTTTCCACCACCATAGGTTTGGAGTTGAAGACCACAGCATGTTAACTGTGTGTTCCAGAGTTTCCGGATTTAAGTCTGCAATGGATGGCCCCAGCATGAGCAGCAATCAATATGCACAGCTTCCTTGTTCCAGGGGTGCCCACCATTCTTGAGTCCCCATCCAGCATAAGTGTTTGGCATTTAATAGAACTCCTGGATCCATTTCTTGGTTGTTGGACGAGGGTTGGGTGCAGGTTCAGGCATGAGCTCCAACACTGTGGGGCCAGGCACCCAGGACACAGTGTTTTTCTAGGAAGGGAAAGAGTGGTTGACAGGGTGGTCCCTGGGCAGCCCAGCAATGTCCGCCTGGAGAGAGGCGTGATTTAAAGAACCTACACCCCTTGCTGCAGATGCTGGAATTACAAAGCTTACAAGCAAGCAGCAGCAAAGCTTGTGAAGAGATTTCAGCGAGGTTTCAGAATCACGTATAAAAGCGAGTGATATCTCCTTTGGCTAAGAATTTTACCATCTGCAGATGAGCATCGGTAGGTTGCAAAGGAATAGAAGAGTAAGTGAATGGAAACACGGATACTCTCCCTACTGGAAAATACACCATCGTAGCCCGATTAAGGTCGAACCACAAGAAGCATTCGCTGACCTCTAATGCATCATTTCTAACTGTATCAACATTAAAGGTGATTAACATATGATTTCAGGACACTGAATGCTGTGAGTGGCACGCATCATTACACAAAGTCAGCAAAGTATCCAGATGTTTTGGTACAACTCCCATGATCTCTCACCATGAACTGTGCTGATTAGGGCAGATGGGAATTGTAGTTCCAAATATCCTGGGAGCCAAACTTTGCAGACTACTATACCAAGTAGTGGCGCTTACTAGGGAGGTGGTGGAAGTTTAATTAGTAGTGAAGTGTGACATAGAGCCCACTGTAAGCCTGTTACAAATAGCGCTGTGCAACGTTTTGAGGATTACTTGAATCACCAGAATTGTGCACGGTTCAAAGCACATCGAACATTGAATTCCTGGAAACGATTCTTATCAGAACTTTATAAGTTCTGATAAGAATCTTTTCCAGAAATTTTCTAGGAAATGTTTGAGATTCAGGAAAAGAGCTCCTGACACCCCTCACAGAGCCCTATAACATACCCCACTTCCCTAATGGGGCCCGGTAGATCCCCCTTCCCCCACAGGGCAGTGGAGCATGTTCAACTTTATTTCTATTTCCAGTGCTACAGTGCTTTTATTACAAAAAGCTGTTTTTTTTTTATTTCAAGGGGTGCTAAGAAAAGGGAGCTGTAGGGTGATGTGGAGACTTAGGGAGGGGTAGGGATGTTTGATGGGGTGCATTTTCCTGGTTCACACATCAAAAAGCCATCAAACCTTGGAAGTATTGACCCTCAATAAATCACGGTTCAATTTTGGGGAGCGGGGTCTTCCATGATTGAATACCAGCTCACAAGGAAGACATTACTTTGTTAGCAATGACTCGCAATTACACACAGGCCTTTTTTGCGGGGTGTGCCAATGCTTAATTAGCGGTTCACAAGGAAGAAAGTACTTTGGAAGCAATGACCTGTGATTACCCTTGGTTCACTTTTGGGAGATGCCCCCGCGATTTATTACTAGTTCAAAGGGAAGGAAATACTTTGGAGGCAATGACCCGTGATTACCCTTGGTTCACTTTTGGGGGTTGGGGTGCTCCCATGCTTAGTTACCGGGTCACAAGGAAGACAGAACTTTGGGAGCAATGACCCACAATTACTCCCAGATCCCCTTAGTGCTTAATTGCTGGTTCACTAGGAAGACAGCAACTCATTAGGTTTCTTGTGGAGTCACGTTTTAAAGAGAGTGACGTCAACAGGCTGTGTGGTTTCCCGTTCATGTTTCATATTCACTGTTTGAACGTTCTTGGAGTGTAGAGGGCAGCTCATGACAGGTGAGTAGGGAGTGCAACATAACACATAACAGAGAGCTCCAAACACGCCTGATTTTTATGATAACCACTGACTATACAAATAACTCTCATTTAGATTAAAATCATGCAATGTTATGCAGGAGGCTGCTATCAATATTAACAAAAGAAGGTGGACCCCATTAAAGGATGTTTGTGTTATGATGGAAGAAAAGAAGATGTCAGTTTTTTGAGCTACAATCAAATGTTGATATGATAAGATGAGGGATAAGCATGACCCATCCCTTCAGATACTGGGCATTTTCTACATGTGTGCAGGGCCATGTAAACATTTGTACTGGGTAATTTCAGCATGTGTGACGGGTATTGCATACATTTGTACAGTGTACTGTATGCATGTGTTTAGAGTACAATATCTATTTTATATGTATAAAATGCTTAGGTATGTTTCTATTCTAAAGTGATGCAATTTTTCAGTGTGAGGTTGCCCTCTGCTGTCCAAATTGCAAAGTGCACCTACTTCAACATCAGCTATCATTTCAACATACGGATGAAATGTATCAGTGTTAGATTGCCCACTGCTGTCCAAAAGGCAAAATGCACCCACTTCAACAGCTATCATTTCAACAAGCAGAATGAGCACGGAACTATAGATAGATTTAAAGTTATTTCTTCCACCCCCACTTCTCTTCACACAGGCCACAGGGTGGTTCCAGTGTCAATGAACAGTTAATTAGCGGGTCAAGGTTTCAGTCTATAAAGAGCAAAAGGGTGTAGGACTTATGCCTCCTCATGAGCTAAGTGCTGTAATTATACTACTACGCAATCTTATGCCATCACAGGGACTCTGCAATGGAACAAGGTTGACAATTGTGCATCTATAAAAAGACAACATAGAGGCCCGTGTAATCGATGGAACTTCAATACTGTTCTTATACCGTGCATACCACTCATTCCATCTGATATGTTTTCAATGACCATTAATAAGTCACAGGGACTTACGCCCTCTTCCTGAAAGTGATCAGTGGCAATTGCGATATTTAAGAAGGGGGACAGAAGTGAACCTATGAATTACTGACTGATATTGACCTTTAAGATATGCTCGAATGGTGTATGTTATGCCGGGAACAGCTGGTACCTTTTAAGAAGCATGAGGACCTAGTACTGCTATTTAATTCCTTTTACATGATGTCCTTACAGAGACATAGAGTGAAGCACACTCTATGCGTGTGTGCATAGTACTGTATACATGTAAGTAAATCACAGTATACATGCATGTGAACCATTTAACAGTGCTCAGTTTGTAAAAAAACAAGTTCCAGGCCCCATTGTCTTCCTAGCAAGCCTGTGACACTGCGGGCCAGGCATCACCCCACCATCCACTGTTGCCACCACCCGCAGCTGCTACCCACAGTGTCAACATATTTCAAGTCAAAACTACAACTCACATCTGTTCATTGGGGTTGATGGATGCACTGACTATGACAGATATGCAATTTAAAATACCAAGCAACATAAAATAACATAACATAATTTGTTGTGTTTTGAAATGCCTCATCTTTCAATGCTTCTTGAAACATATAATCGTTGTTAAAACTTTGCTATGATTCTGTAGGTGGCAAGTGGTCTTATGACCATTTAGCCACAGAAAATAGAGCAAACATGCTTTCCTCCCATGGTAAATTGATGGACAAATGCTGGCAAAATCATTATTGAACTGTTGAACTTTCCTGCCAAACACTGAAGCAAGTTCTTCTTTTGTGTGTTAGCTCCCTGGACAGTTACTCCTGCTTAGCAATGGTCTTTTCCCTGGTATTGCCCCTGTATTGGTGCTGCTGGCTGTCGTGTTGACTATCCACCCTGCTGTGACACTGCTGATGGTTATTACAGTAGCAGCGCTGCACCAATGTCATGCAGGCTGAATGGAGCAAGGAGTGGGCCTGGCCAGCATGCCTGCCCAGCATTGTTACCTTCCAACAGATTGCTATTCATGGAAATGTATGACTGGCACTGCCGCGCCATCGTGGGTCATCAGGTCCATAAATTACAATGAACTGGCCCAGAATGCCGAGACACATGGCCAGTGCACACTGTTGTTGCTTGTTGTACAACTGCTACTAACTGACAGTTAAAATAATAAAGTGGACAAAACAGCACTTCATAATCAAACTGATCTGGAGACAATAAGTGCCGGGGCTCAAAAATAAGTGCCAGGGCTGAGCCCTGCAAACAACCCCACAAATTAAGCACTGCCTTTTAAGAAGTATGTGGACCCAGTACTGATATTCCTATCCTTTCAGATGATGTCCTGAGACAGAGGCAAAGAGTGCAGGACACTGTATGTGTGTGCACCTGGTACCATACACAAGTGACTGAAACACCATATAATTGTGTTCAGGGTACTGTATAGCATTTAAGAAGTATGAGGACCTACTATGGCTATTTTTTTCTTTTTCTTTGTCTTAATTGTATTACAATTTATTTATTTTTTATTTTTTACATTTATAAAGCGCTCACACAGCCCATGGGCATCGAGGCGCTGTTACAGGAATTGTTTTTTTTTTCTTCTTAGTTGCGTATTTTATTTTATTTTTTCATAGTTACGTATTTATAACACGCTTAAACACCTAGAGGTTTCTAAGCGCGTACCCGGGGATCGAACCTGTGTTGCTTCGTGTGGTCTTGCGTCCAAGACGCGCACGCTGCCGCTGAGCTATCCTAAACAATGTTTACAAAAGAGAAGTATGCGGTTCAGAAAACGAAAGAGAAGCCTATAGTCCATGAAAGAAGTGGAGTAATCCAAATGTCTTAAGTTCATCAATTCTGTCATTCCGGGTGATCTCTACACTGGTCTATGTCAATGGCTTTAAAGAATGAGGCTACCCCAATCACCCAGCGTGGATTTTTCCCTCTAGACAGAGCATTCCACCAGATTTCTTCGTCAAGGTTTTCACGACTTGCTAGTATTTTGTTCAAGTGTCTTATTCTAGCCGGTTGAGTTCAAGGACAAGATAATAGTAGATGATGGCTTGTTTCAATCTTCTCTTTATCCTAGCAGTATCGACACTTGTTAGAAGTTGTTTGCTTCCTTGCAGCCCTCACTTCATTAGTCTTGACCTGATTCAGTCTAAATCTTAAGAATAGTCTGGCCAAGATTCTGTCTGGGAATTTCTCCAGATAGCTTCGTACTGTGTTAACTTTCATTGGCGGTCTTGGAATATCCTCTGTTAACTTGTATTTGTTTGCATTTGTATTTGTATTTATTAAGTTTATATAGCGCTTTACACCAAAGCGCTCGGGCCAGCTCAAGTGTCGAAATCTAGTCTGTTTCTATTAAGCACTTAGTGACCTTGTTTGGGTTCGCTGAGAGCTCTGACGTAGTGATACAAATCGGCCAGAACTCTATTAGTTAAAGCTCAATTTGTCATTAGGTAGTTCTTGCCACTTTCTATTTCCATGTTAGCAATATCCAATATCTTGGTCTGGGCTCTGTGATGGCTTTTCTGTAGAGCATCAGCATATTTCTTGTTGCCATTGCCGCTAGTGATGGTAGACATATTTCTCTTCTAATAAGAGCCATAGGTGTAGTTTGGAAAAGGCCTAAACCTCTTCTCCAGAAATAGCTCTCGAGTTTTAACCAAAAGTTTGCTGGTAGGGAAGGCATTGCCTCCGTCCCATATGTCAAGCTCGGCGTGACTTTGCCTTTAAAAAAATGGATCACTGGGATTAACGAGAAACAACCATATTTCTTATCTATTGCTTTGGCTTGAGATGTCAAGGCCTTTAGTCTTGCCAAAAGGAAGTCTTGCATCGGGCCCTCCAGTGTATTGCTGCTTATCATCACTCCCAGATATTTGAAGGAGTTCACTTTCTTTAGTTGCCAGCCATCGACGTTCCATTTGGCCTTTTCCAATTTTTTTTCCTTCATTCCATGACCTTTATCTTAGTCTTTGCTTTATTCATTTCAAGGTTGTTGGTTTTTCAATACAGGTACATGTTGTTGATCTGTCTTTGTAGTCCCACAGGGGTTACATCTATGAGGATGATGTCATCTGCATATAATATTCTCTCCTCCCACTGTCGGTGGGAAAATTATTAGCGCCTCCTCAGTGTCGGAGTAGTCAGCTATGTAGGCGTTATATAAACCTGGATTCAATATGCACCCCTGCTTAACGCCTCTAGTCATCTCTATTAATTCTGTTAGCTGGCCAGGCTTGTTAAGCCTCACTCTCAATATTGTCTCCTGATAAAGGGCTCGAATAGGCCCTATTATTAACTCTGGGCATTTCTTTTTTTCAAGTTTCTTCCAAAGACGATCCCTACTGACTTGGTCAAATGGCTGAACCAGGTCAATAAATGCCATGTATACCGTCAAGGAGGGCTATCGGGCGATACTGACGAGGGTCATCTCTTTCACCTCTATTGAAAATCGGCACAACCATAGCCCTCCTCCATGATGTTGGGATCTCTTGCATTGTATTACAGTTCCTAAAGATTTTTCCCATGAAACTTGCCCAGTCTTCCGGATCCTTCTTTAGATCTACATTTGATATGCCGTCCGGACCAGGTGCTCTTGAGTTTGTTTTTCTTAATTTTTGTCAGAATTGTTTCCTGGTCTATCGGGATTCCCCATGTTGTCAAGGCTCCAGGAAATGCTTGGTTGTTTGCATTTGCCAATGATTTGTGCAGCTTAGAGAAGTGGGCCACCCACTGAGCTTCTCCAACGTTGTTTTGCAGGAGGTCATCATTAATTTCATTCTTACGCCTTATCAGAGACCAAAACTCTTTTGAATTCTTTCCACTTATGGAGCGTAGCATCTCTTCTGCATCCCACTGGCATAAAGTGTGTCTACGCTGTACTAGCCAGTGCTTATATTCTGTTTTTCCTTGCCTCAAGCGTTCCTGATTTTCCAGTGTATTAGATTTTTTTAAGAAGCGCACTAGCCGTCGCAGTACCTTTCTTCTTGCTACCAGTTGGGTGTTGTATCTATGAAGGTGTTGTTTGCTTCCGTTTGCCATCTTCAGACTTTTCTGAGTGTAGATCTGTAAGAGGGGTGTGAACTCTACTTTGTTAGTTTGATTTCTGTAGATGGCAATATTGTCGCCTGTGATCACTTGGTACTGGCTAGTCATATTTCTAATAGCTTTTTCCAATAGTTTTACTCTGTTTCCTCTCTCGTTGGTCTCTAAATCATAAGGCATTCGCTGTTTTAATCCCTTAGGAGCAGACCAGGCTATTTTTAAGATTTTGTGTTCACTATTGACAGTTCACATGATTTCAAAAGAGGCTCTCAGCCCCAACAGTTCCCTTGAAGCGTCAGTATGGTCAATCGTACTGGATTGTTTAGTAGGTTCCCATGATGGTATGTGTTTATTGGATCTGTGTCTCATCCAGTGGAGGTTGTGGAGGTCATTTTCCACCATTAGGCTCTCCAATAGTCTGCCACTTTCAAAGATTGGGGCAGATCGTGGTAGATGTTTCTTTTGATCGCCGATACCTGTGCAGATCACGTTGAAATCACCAGTAATTATTACATGGTGATAGTGGTAGTTCGAAAATGCCTCTTCCGAGGTTTTAATTATGGAGGTTAAATAAAGTTTGTTTGTGGTTACGTCCGGATTCCAGTATGTATTTATTAATACAATAGATTCCTTTATTACAGGCCTTCGTGACTTATCCTACGTTTCCAGGTAAATACAGTCCCCTGAGTAAACGGTGATAAGAAGACTTGTTTGTGGATATCAAGGTCTGAGCCTGATCGTATTGCTGCAATAAGCCCAGCTGTTGGCCTCCCTGTTGGTCCTTTCTTGGCTGACGTAAATGCTATTGAATAGCCTTCCAGATGAGGTTTCGTAGTAAGCCACGTCTCTTATCAAGATATCAAAGGAGCCTAGGTAATTGCCCTTTGTTGTGCTAAGGGAAAAAGTGGGCTTTGATTTTTTTAAGGGCCCTGCATGTCTCCGCTCCTGGTCTCTCTCTACTTCTTGATGTGTTTCTTGTTGAACGTTGCCTGTAGTTCTATTGCATCCCTTGGGTTTTTCATCATGCATAGGGTGAGTTTTGTTTTTCTTGTTAAATTCATTGACTTCCCTATTACTACTTGATGCCTTCTCCACGGTTTAACTGTTGGTTCTGGGCTTTTCATTGCTGTGATCAGGTTTCCTGTTTTGATCGGTTGGAATCCTCGTTCTTTCCTCCTCATTGTTATTTCTTCCTTGGTTTAGTTCTTTCATATCATAACCCAAGGTGTTAAAATTGTCTTCTTCCTCTTTTAATAGAGTTTTAATTTGTTTTGAATGGATATGGAGGAAGGAGTTCCACTATCCAGATGTCGTCATTCTTTAATTGCAGAAAGTTTGGTATTTGTTTGAATAGTCTTATTATTGTGGTTCTATTCAGAGGTAAATAGTCGTTGTTCTATTTTATCCTTTCCAATTTGAAAATGAATAGGCTTTGTATTTTCCTTATAGGTACGTTTGTTTTTCTTTCTCTTGACTCTATGGTTGGCCTCCTTCTTTCAGGTAGATAGTTTCTTGCGTTAGTGAGGCTCCGCTCACACCTTCTATTCGTGGACACAGACTTCCCCTAGTTTCTCTAGAGGCACAGCATGGTGATCTACTGATTTGGTTATTTTCCCCTAGGCCCGTCTTTTTTCACTGGTCTCCTCTCGATGGCCATCTCCTCTGGTTTTAGAAGTTCTTGCAGGGGTCGTTTCTCTAACTTGCCCTGGGGACATTGGTAAGCCTCGTCTTGAACTCCTTCTATGTGTTTGAAGTTTCTTCTCCTTTGGTAAGTGTCCTGTTGTCGAATTAGCGGGAGTTGACTGAATTATGAACACTTTCTTTTTAGGATCAACGTTGAGGCAATTTATTTCTGTCTTGGTCCGTTGTTAATTTCAGATTCAGAGTCCTCAACTGTATATGTGCTCATATTCATCAGGTCTGCCGAGCTTGCAGTACTTTCTTCCAAAGGGGAGCTCACTTTTTTTAGAGTGATGGCTTTCCTTTTTGGAACCTTGCGAGAACCCTTCACTAGTTCCTCTTTGTTTGTTTTCTGTTGTTTTTCAGATAGCTGTGGTTGCGAAAGTGTTTTAGATTTTTTGGCACTCTCCTTCTGCAGAAGTGGTTGGTTGAATATTCAAAAAGTAAATAGATTGTTCATATTTAATTTTTTTCCTTTATCTTGTCGCTCTGTTATAGGAGTTGCAGGACATGAGATACTCTCCGGTTCTTGAGCGATGCAGCAGTTTTCTTTCTGCTTTTTACTTTTTTTCCCTAGCTTTCATTTGGGGTTGTGGTGCCTTTTGAGGTCCCATTGGTCCTAGCAATGGTTGTAGTTCGTTCACTAGTTGGTCTTCTCTATTTATAGGTCTTTCTAGAGTCATGTCAAAAAGTGGTGTTGAGTAAGCTTGTTTTTGTTTTTGTCTCAGTTGGTGTTGAGACCTCCATGCGTTTGCTCCTTAATTTAACCAGGCTAATATTAAAGCTAGTGTGCTTCTCAAGCCTGTTTCTGTCATGTTCAAATCTTTGATTGTATATTGATCAGGCCCCCCATTCCTTGGCCATTATGAAGCCCTCCAAGTAGGTCATCTTAGTATGCATCAATGCAATGAGTGATGTTTGATCTTTTAATGTATCATTTAGCGCTTCATAAAGTTTACTGAACGGTGCTCGTGCTATTGTGACCATTGCCATGATATTCAGAAGGTCGTGCTTTTTACCGAGAGTTACTTTTAGTGATAGTTATCACTTAGACCTCTTGATTTTCTTTGGGGAATATTTGTGTCACAATTTCTGAGCTGAGGTGTCTGCTCAGATCTTCTAGTTGGGTTCAAGCCAAAGCTTGTAGGGAGTAGATCACCCGTTCCTTCTTCCTAGTTTGTAAATTCCTTTATAGGCAGCTCCATTGTCGGGATATTGTGTTTTGGAGCTACTAAGTCGATGTTCCTTGGCTTTTTGCTATGCTGCTCCGTTTGATTCCCATTAGCCGCCAGTAAGGGGAACTCTTCACTGATTATTTGTGGTACGATGGGTGGAGTAGGACTACAGCGAGATTGTGATGGCAGGCCACTTGTTGGGGTCATAAGCTCTTGTACTTTCTCAGTGGCATCCCGATTCAACTTTCTCGGGTTTTGTCCGAAATGCCATCTAACAGGTGTAGACGTTTTGAGTCCTTTTCTTCTATTCTCTGGACTTAGTGTAGAACTAGGCAATGGGATCTTGGCTGCCCCCCTGCCTTCTGTTTTATAAGAGGTTGCGGTCTTTGAGAGTATTAATTCTCTCTAGTATGTCTGTGTCTGAAATTACATTTGGAACTTTTTCTAATGCCACTATTTTCTTCTTGAATTTTGTTTCCAGGAGATTGCGGTCTGCATGATTCGTCGGTATTCTCGGTAAGCCCCGTTTTTTTACTTTCCTGTAGGTTGCTGCCTTACTCAAATATTTACTATTGTTGCCTTTTTTAGTTTTCTATTGGTGACAACATCAACCAGTCTCCTCAAATCTTCTCCATCTGGTGTTGGGTGTATTTCTACGGGAACCTTCTTGGTGAAAATGCTTGATTGTCCGGGTTCATGGGGGCGGGAGGGTAGATCGCTGGACCCAAGAGAGTTACAGCCTGCATCGGGCATCTGGCTCTGCTCTTTCAGAATGGGGGGGGCGGTCGCCGGTTCTACCGAGGGCTTCTTGACAGGCTCCTCTTGAGCCTCCCCACCCCTTAAAGTGCCCTCCACCTTCTGGTATTTCTGCCGTCCTGACACGGCGATGTCCTTGCTTTTTCCAGCTCTGGCTGGATGTCTGCCGGTGCTTCAAAAACCGCGCTCAGTGTGTCTCCCTCGACCATCATCTCCGGGAGACCGCCCGTGATCTCTGGTAGGCAGATTGAATTCAGGGTCCCCTCTCTCCCACCCTCGTCGAGCCCTCTCCCAAGTTTACACTTTTTCTCTCTCGGACCTTCTCCGTTGCCGTTGCCACTGCCTCCCGCTCTCCTGCCCAGCATGTCGGCCTCGTTGGAGTCGGAGCTGATTACGGGCGTTACTAGGTATGGTTTCGGGATTTATTTCAGCAATTGGGGGCGAGGTTAGGTGATCAGTAGTTGAATGATCGTGTGTGTTTGATATGGTACTTAATGTTTGTTTCGCACTGTGCATTGTAAAATCAAGGCCGAAAGCCTGCGTACCTGGTATAACAACATTTGTTGTTGTCTTAATGCACGCTGGCGCTGACATGAGTCTCTTTGAGTGCGGCAACATTTTTAGAGGGCTTCTCCGCTCCATGCCCAAATCCACTCGCTGGGAATGGTGACTTCTCAAGCATCTTCCCTTCCTCCATTATCGGTAGCCACACCTTCAACATACCACCCGAAGCACCCGGATGCCGCGGACTGCAGCTGACTGCAACTCTGCACCAACTCTGCGTCTGCTCCATGGTGGGAATGAGGTTTTGATGATTTCTCCTCCCAGTAATTCAATGAAGATAGTAGACAGACTGTAGCAGCAGCAGCAGGAGCAAAAAGGGTTGGACTGCAGCTGACTGCAACTCTGCACTAACTCCGTTATTTCATTTCTTTCACACAAGACAAAGCGTGCAGGGCACTCTATGCCTGTGTTCACGGTTTTGTATACCTGTGAGCAAAGCACAGTATACATGTGTGCAGGGTACTGGATACCTTTTAAAAGGTATGGGGATCTAGTACTGCTATTTCATTCCTTTTAAATGAAGCCCTGACACAGAGACCAGAGTAATGGGTTGAACATGCAGAATGAGGAAGAACAGGGGAAAATGTGGCCATTGCGAGGGACAGCCTGCAGGCAGTCCATTGCACGCACACAAATGTTCACAACCAAGCGTATTCATGTATCTGACCGTGCAGCCTCTCGTCTGGGAAATGCCCACACAAAGCTGTCGGTCCATCCACCACCCCGAAGGCATAGGAATCACTGGGCAGAGGTGAGATCACATGTTGGATTAAGGGGTGCGTGCATGCAGACTTGGTTCTGATCTAATTTAGGGGTGCGTATATGTAGTGTTGCCGGGTGCAGGCACGGTATATAGGGGGATCGCATGCAGATTGACCGTGAAAGTACTTGAGTTATGGAAAATGGTGTGCATGTTGTCGGGGTGCTACGAACAATTACGGGGGACCCTACCCAGTGTCGCCGGGGTGTTGGTTTGGTTTATTCTGAAGTGGGCTTTACATTCATTTTAGATTTGCCTGCCGATGCAAATGAGGACAATGAAGTGGACATGAGCGTGATCAATTGGACTTCATTGGAGCCATCAAAGTAGGTTCATAAAACACGTTGCTCTTGATTTATCCTTACTGTCTTTAACTAGTGCAATCTTGAGCTTTTTACCGTGGATTGCTCATAGAGGACATAACATTGGAAATACGTGGCATCTTTTACAGATTAGAGAGGAACTAATCAACACATACACCAAATATCCCTACTACGACATTGTGCCATTTTGTCCAAAAAGGTTAGTGAGATTAATATATCATTGTGATTTACCCATGAATGTTCAATCTGAGTAGTATTTAGTAGTTATACTATTTTTGTCTGTTGTTTTTTGACAGTTTGAAGCCATCAGTAATAGCTGCACCTGAAGAAGGGGTCTTTGAACACTGAAACACGTTGTGTGAAGTATTGGTTCTATCCATGACATTTAGCTAGACAGATGAAATGGTCTTAAGAAGGATCGATACACAAATGTTATTGTATTTCATTTATTATTTTTGAAGATTTGGAGAAAATTCCTCTGAATAACCTACCTTATGAATTTGTGAATATCATATATCGTGAATGACACAATTCACTTTGTATGAACTCTTTTCATTTAAATTGTTATGTAAACCAGAATCATATACACTTTATTTGAAGCATTGGAAAATATTGATGTTTTATTTGAACAGAAAAACTATAAATCCATTGATTGAATGTATAGAAATGTATTCGAACACTACTAAAGAGCATAATTCCTCGCATAAGAGTGACCAGGTTTTTCCCTCAGTGGATTCTGGGGTTGTGTGATGGATATGTTGTTAGCTCTTTGTCATAAGTAGCAAGAGATGAACCTGGAAAACCTGAAAAAGTTTGAGATATCACTACAACACTAGTTCAATCAATGAATGATTTCACACAGTAGTGCACCGAGACAATGGGCCTCATTCCGAGGTTGGTGGTAGTCATGGCGCTATTTGCGCCATGACTGCCACCAATAACGGTACCGTATCCGGTGTGGTGCAATGGGGACTTACCAGTCTAGTCAGACCTTGGCGGGACCAGTAAGTCCCCATTCACCAAACCATTCCCCATTCCCATTTGAGCCCCCATAGGGCTCAAATGGGAATGGGGAGGGTGCAAATAACGGGCCGGCGTATGCCAAGCACGTTATTTGCGCCCAGGTCCCTTAACGGGCCCCGTCCTTAACACCTGTTAGACCAGGCGTTAAGGAAGGGACCCGGTAAGGGACCTCGTAGTAGTGCGCTAAGGGATTACCGGCACCGGTCTCCTTACCGGTGCCCCGTGTCCCTTACCGCCCTACTCGGAATGAGGCCCAATGTTTTTATTTGGTTGCTGAGTACCCCACGCAGTATTATCAGGGGCATGAGTTTGCACCCATGCACCGTGCATAGGTAGGCATTAGTGGCTACATATGCTTTGCGGGGGTGTGTCAGGGGCGTTCCGGCAACGACTTGTACATAGGGTTTATTTGCAGGAATATTTCCATGAATACGCGCATCGTGCACAGGTGTCTCATGCGCGACAGGGCATGCACTGTCCTTCTCGCTGCGCCAACTTTGCTGGGTCTATGCACACTTTTCTATGAATCAGGCCCTAAGAATGCAGAGGATGGTTTGACGAATGCTTGGATGGGTGTCAGGTAGCGGTATCTTGCAAGGAGGTCATTTTGATTTCAAGGGCTAGTACGGTCAATGAAATCTTTAGGGAACATAGAAGGAGTTCATGAGATCCTTTTGTCGCCTGCCAGGTCAGCAGGGGCAGGTAGTGTGGTGCATGCAGACTACGGCAGTGGGGGGAGGTGCTCTTTATATAGAAGAGCTCACATAACTTGCACGCCCTACCAACAGACAGTTTTGCACCAGGGATCTGCAACTTAGGACGAATATTTGCACAGACCAAAAAGTACAAAATGTGCTGGATGCTTGCACTCATCAAGTCAGTGCAGAGGCCATATCTGCACTGGTCCCTCAGTTCAATGGCATTTTTTCATCTTATGTCAGTGCAAATGTCAATTCAAAATTGCCCCTCATCCCTCAGGTCGGCAAAATGGCCCGTCAACCACCTGAAATTGCCTGTCACTGTTGCACTTTATGCGGTTCGGGCCTATGTATGTTATTGTCAGAAATAAAACGATATTGCCCTGCACTGATTCTTAATTTTGTTGTTATGCCCTTTAATGAACACTCCCTATATTCCAGCTACTCGGGAGGATAGCTCTGGCGCAAGGTGCTCGCCTAGGAAGCAAGATGACAAGGAGCAACACTGGTTCGATCCCCTGGTCCACGCTTAGAAACCTCTGGCTTTTATGCACATTGTAAATAACCAATTGTTATAATTATATAGAGGGTGGCGAGGGCAAGCCCTTTCATCAGTTGTGGAGAGTGTTGTGGACAGGGGATGGCCCTTTGGCGTGCTTCTTCTTACTCAACATGTATGAAGAGTAACGTGTAAGGGATCAGAGTACTAAGGGCAAGAAGCTCAATCAAGTGATTGCCCCACGACATGCATGGCATGCATTCAGCGTCATGCCTGATAGGAGGAAAGACCCGAGAATGCACCTGGAGGTTCGTGTAGGTGGACCGCCTGAGCACAGTGCAGGGCGTGCTGCCCTCTTCAGCATAGAAGAGGGAGCTGGGTAGCGCTCAAGTCGCGGGTACACGCAGGTGGACGGAGTGCACCCACTGAGGGTGGACTCAGTCCCTCCAACCTAAAATGAGAAAAATTGAATGTCCGCTTTGAATTAAAGCCAACCTCGGGATCGAACCACAGTCGTCAGGTTTTGCAGGCTGGGCACTTCACCACTGCCCTACATGACCTGATGAAAAATAACAAACAACTAAAGGTGAAATGTCCCCTTTCAGTAAGCATGTCCCAGGGAAAACATATGTATTGGTTCTAAAGTGAATGCACACCTTTGAACGTTGTCAAAAACACTATTAGAAGAAAATATCCTCTCTTGGTTGTGTGTGTGTTGATTTTATGAAAGGCAAATTCCATTCGTCCCCTGCAATTTGGGTGCTTATGCAAAGCCAATTTAATGAAATGTCCATATTTCACCTTGATATGCTAATGTCTGGCGACGTCACATCCCATTGCGTTTCTTGATGAGTCCCCCCACTTTTTATTTTTAGGACATGACCCCTGCAGCTGGGTGTGGATCCCGCTGCCCCCCCCATCCTCTCACCCAGTGGCTCTAAGGGAAGAAAGAGTTGGAAAGCAGCGATATGGGCAAAAGGGCTTCCAGAGGGCACAAGGAAGAAGTCTAAAGAGTTTAAAGCAGGCGGCATGACGATGAGCTTCAAACCTCCATCTCAGCGATTCCTAAACCAAGAAATAGTCCATTCAGAAGCAGTACAAATGAAGAGGGTGCCTGCAATATAGACTCAAAAGGCAGAATCTACAGTTCTGTTTAATGTACATATGGGGTAAGTATTATCTTATGAGGAAATCATAGCACCAGAGATCAGAAGTCCTGTTTGTGAAAGAAGACAAGGTTTAGCAAGTTCTTTGCCTCCATATTGAATTCATGTCTTGTGTTTGCAGCCACTGTTTTCCAGCCCAGCAAGGGGGAAGGGTGTACACCTGCCTCACCTAGGCCAGACACGGTTCCCATGGAACCAACCAGCCACCACCCCCAAGGCCAACTGGATAGGGAGGGAAACTGCACCTGCATTAAATCGCTGTAAAACAGGAGATGGGCTCTATGTAAACACACAATAAACATAACATATAACACCTATTATTTTACACAGTGGTGACTGCTGGTGGCGGGGGCGTGCGGGGGTCTGCCTCAGGCTGGGAAATGTCACCTCACCCCAGTCACTCTCTTTTGTAGGTGGTGCCCCCTGCACAACGATGGGAACTGCTTCGCCATGCATGCAATTCCATGTTCAACAGTCAATAGGCCGTCCGCCACGTGGCCCACGGTTAACCTCTGGGCAGCCCCTTACACTGGAGGGCTGCCCATGATCACAGTCGCAGCTTCGCAGCCCTTTAAATCTTCAAGGGCACCCCCAAACCCGGGGGGCCGCCGACTATCACCGCCTTCACCTCACCGTCATTCTTTTTGTTTCGGTGGTATCCCGGTTGCTATGGGGACGCCACTGTCATCAACTGTCGTGCTGGCAGGGCACTTGAGGTCTACTAGCCACGCCGCCTCTCTTCTTGGCATCAGGATGATGCAGGGCATGGTCCACTCATCTTCCGGGGATATGGCCAGCATGGCAGAGCTGCATGCTTTGCCCGGGCTCTCGGAAGTATCAGCCTGGGCATCCCCCGGCCTCCATCTTCATCTGTGCTGCCCAACAGGGCAACCCAGTATTCCTGTACCAAATCTTCACCTCTCAAGCTGCCTGGCATGAACTTCTCCTCAGGGCCTGTCTTGCCTGGCCACAAGGCGGGCCAACAAGGTACACAGCCGGGTAACCCGGTTTGGGCGGCTCAACATACACGCCCCGGGCTGGGAGGCTCTTCCGTCTTCACATGGACCACCCCTCACATGCGGTCCAAGCCTTGATCGAGGAGCCTGTCCGATTTACCCCTTCATTGGTCTGACAATGCCTCTCTGCTCCGTGGGTGCCAGGTTTGCTGCGGGCGTTCAGCCTGGGCCTGCAGTGACTATCAGGCCCTGGCTTCCTCTCGAGGCCAAGGCCCTACAGAGAGCCAGCAGGCCTGTTCCTCTCCTTCTTCCTTGTTGCTCCCGTCCTCTTCCAGCTGTCCTAATGCTTCTTTCTGGAATCCTCAATCTCACCCTCCCAGCCCATTCCTGGGCAGGGGAGCTGTGTTCTTTATTTTTTCCTCCTTTATCTAACATTCAATGAAGCCACATGATGGGCTGGATGGATCAGTACAGGTGAGCCTTCCCTACAATAATACAAACACACATCACATAGACACTACATATAGTATTTTATTCATACACCCTGGTGTCTGTGTCTTTGTTTCTATGTTTCACTTAGGGGACAGACATGTAGTCCTGTCTAGCCAGGCCCAGTGTGGGCCACAGGCTGCATGTTCTTCTGCACAGTGATCCCAGTCTATGGCCTTTCACAGAGAAAGGTCATGTCTCTTTAGGCAAATCGAAGGTATTGCTTGGTGAGTGCATCTCCACGTCGCAGCATGCATTGGATCTCCCAGGGCACCCTGGGCTGGATTACTGAGAACAACATGAAGCTCAAATGCATTGTTTGCAAGATCACACCTGTGCAAACGTCATTTTTTGGTTATGCGGCTTCAGCTAGGTGAGGATGTCTGCTTCCCCGAGATAAGTGCACTTTTTGGTGCTAATGTCATTTGCACATGTAAAAACTGCACATGCATGCATGACAACATGCCCGGTTCCATTCAGGAGATGCGAGTGCAACTCTGGTTTTAACTTTACATTCTGGGACTATGTAGTCTTGGAATTTCACATTATAAACCCAGGACTACAAATACCAGAATGCAAAGTCAGAACGGGGATTGGAGTAGCATCTCTCCTCTCGAATAGGGCATGTTGGTATGTATGTATGTATGTATGTGTACATGCAGAATGTACCATATTAACAATGTTTTAAGCAAAACATGCCTCATCCGTGGTGACACTCTAGGCTTCTGATCATAACTGCCTCATTTTAGCAGCGGGTCTACGGGTGGGTAAACAAAATGCGCGTTCTGACCTTCATATGAATGTGGCATGGCTCGAAGCCGGTTCCCGCTAAAGTGATTGGCGTTCCACTCTTCCAAAGCATTGTCGTCAATTGCCCATGGTTTCCGCACTGCACACATACAGTGCATGCTCGCGCATTACATCTGTGCTTTGCAGCTCTCTTCCCACAGAGCAGTGGGCAGTGTCAAAAGTGGGAGCGCGCACGATGAGCATGGTGGCGCATGAGTCACTCTGGCTTTCCATGGGGGGATCTCACGGCTCACACTTCTTATTCATGGCCACCAAGTCATACATCCTATTATGCGCTCGTGGTGCTGAATACCGATATTGTCATAGCAACAGTCTCCAGGATGTCTTTTTTTCCCTCTCTCCCTCCTATCTAACTGCGCCCAATGCTTCCTCCACCACCGGCTTCTGATCATCACTGTGAGATCGGGTACCGATCCTGCTCCCAGGGAGGACTATTGTTTGGCTTGTGGGGACGAGTACACTGTACTGGGGGCCATGGCGCAGTGGCCCACGCCCTCAATGCAGCTTCCTGGCTTCGCGAACATCAACTTCTCCCCCCACGTGCTCATCGGCGTTACTTTCCTTCTATGCAACATATCTTTCCGTTATGTTTGTGTTTTCTTGGAGACAGGGAACCTCTCCCAGAAACCAAACATATTGAAATGATTTCACGCGGATAATATCATTTGGTGCACTGGAAAGCCTGGGTTTTGAGCTTGGGTGTCTTGTACCCCAGTTGTGCAACTGGACAGCAGGCTACGTCTCCATTGGTGGAGCTGAGTCAGGGAGTCTGCCTTGAATCTAAGAGCCATAAACATGCTTACATGGCAAAAGATCCACATTTGGCTTCCTGCCCACCCACCACACAACACAAAAGCCATACCTGGCACCATCTTTACCAGCCTACCACAGCACAAGAGCCTCACTTGGCATACTGCCTCCCCATAAGTACGCATTATTATATAAATGGTTAATATTTTTGTATGGAGTAACATTATAGATTATAAACCCATATGAGTCAATTGTTCCAAACAGACTGTTAAGGAAAACAAGACACAATGATGAAAAATAATTTTCTCAGGGCAACATAATGTGTGAATTGTGGTTTCATCTTCAATAATAAAACAATAATGCAACAAACACAACGCTTTCTGCAGGTATTCAAAGGCTAAACTAGTACACTGTTCAATAAATCTGGCTCAGCACCAGATTTACTGCATAGCACCAAGTCACATGACAAAGCAACCCGACATAAAATGAAAGACGTCTTAATTGTAACATATGTTCATGAAGCACGTATGAAGAAAGGGGATGAGCCCGCCCCACAATCTGGTACAATGGCATGCAGGTTAGGCACAAATAGCAGAAACAGGCTTCCAACCTTCTTACCAACCTTTCCAGATGTCTACCTCTGTCTCATTTACACTATTGTCCTTGCCCATTACCCTCTGGTGTCTTTCCTAGCACCACTTCCTTGATGCCCCTTTGGTGCCTTCCATACAAATTAACTTTCAGACTTCCTTTCCCCTTTTGCACCATGCCTTTACCCGTAAGTCAATCCCCTTCCCTTGCACCCCCTTACTTGCCCACATTGTTCAGCCACCAATTCCTTAATGCGCTCCCCCTTCCATTGCCCTGGCTCACATGTAGACAATAGACCACCTTGACCTGCTAATGGGCCTCTGCCAGACATGACGAGAAGCTGTCTCAGAGTATTGCTGGTAAATGTGGCTATGGGGTCTGTCCCTGGACAATGCAGAGAAAAAGACACAGAAGGAACTTGGCTTTTATTGTGCCCCCAAGATGAATTTTCTTGAAAGGCAGCTGCATATTTCATTCAGTTCATGGAACCAGAGGGAATGGCGAGGAGAGTCCATCTAGGATCTGGAGAAGGGGAAGGAGTAAGATCGACCTATCAGATTCATTTGTGTTTTCAATGAAGGAGGAGAGTGTGTGTGTGTGTTCTGATGTTCACTTTGTGTGACTGTGGGGATGTGGTTGAGTGTTTTTAAATTTGAAGAATGCATCCATGTTCATGTGACTGTGTGTTGATATATGTGAAAATGTTGTTGATTTGTATGTGTGTATTTTGTTGGTCAGGTAAGAATGTTCTAGTCATGACAAAAAATTAAAAAAAAACATAAAGGGAACCTTCAGAGTTGGGTGGTAATCAAAATATCAGCGGCATTCAGCAAATACATCAGATTTTACTGTGGCCCATATGCAGGGTTTGTTCAAATGCCACCAGCAGTATTACCTCTGTATACCGACGGCAATATTTTAAGTAGACTTTGTGCTGGAAATCTACCAAGCTGGAGTTAAAAAAGCTAAACTTGACACCGTTTTTTGACAACTGTTTTCCATGTACATATGCACGTGCAGGTACTTTCTTTCAATACAGTGAAGCATGTTTTTACAAAGGCCATGGTGAGGGGTTGAAAAGGTGGGCATCCTTGATACCCTCCCTCACCACCTTACTCATGTTTTGCATGCAAGGGTCCGAATTGACCCTTCTGTGCATAAAACAGGTACAGTAGTGGTATAAATCACTCATGTGCATAATCCATTTGCACCTTCACATTGAAGGTGGAAATGGCTGACATTTTTTAAAACACCTTTTTATGTTACCACCTGCAGAGGTGGTATTTCTAAAATATCTATGGAGGTATTCCAAAAATACCATCTCCACCCATGTTGACCCCTGTATTGGGCAGATTTTCACAAGTACCACTGGTGAAGGTGGTAACTCTCTCCAGTAGTATTTCATGAAAAACATCCACCAAAGTGTGAATGGCCCCCTTAGTAATCAGTACTTGAATGTTACAACTTTCTGTGCATGTTTTCCAACTGTGCCCAGTAGTGCCACAAACAATCCAACAGCCATTGCTAGAAGCTCCATATAGTAATATGATATCCATTGGTACTATTCCAATTGTTGTGTAAGGAGCTCACTAGGGATGAAGATATTCACCAGAGGAAAGGGGAAGCATTCTTAAATATTAAAACTGGGGAGAAACTGTAAGATATGGACCCTTGTTGCCCTGGCTAGTAGAAGTCGTGATAATCTGCAGATGATTGTAACAGGCCAATGGTGTATAAACCACAGCCGTGCCAACATTACCATCCAGGGTCATCGAATCTTGTCATTTAAATGCATTGATTGCCACTGGGCGATATGAACATGCCCCTGTACCTAGGCTCTTCTCACTCTCACTTGCCCACTGTGGGGGCCATGTGTGGGGACCACCCAAGCACACCTGCAACAATTCTAGATCATTTGTTTGAGAATGTACAGTGTCTGTCCATCTAGGTTATATATTTAGTGACACTACGTTGTTTGCTGCATTTTAAAAATAATTTTTATTCTTTTAGTGGAAAATAGTTTTATTGCATTCATATATTTATAAACTGCCGCCTTAACTGTTTCAATACGATTTGAAGTTTCTGCTCGCCTTAACATCACTTTTATTGGCAGTTCTGCACAGCTCTACCTTTGAACTGCAAACCCTTTGTTTTTTGAAGGCCCTGCACCGTATTTGCCTATTGGCAGGCGCGTCAGCGTGTCAGTGACCAGCCAGTTTGCATTACATTTAAACTCTGTTTTCCCGCCGCACACCTCATTTACTTATGTGCCCATGACAGTGTCTGCACGCTGTTCTTCCTAGCTAGATCATTTGTTTGAGAAAGTATGTCGTCTGTCCATCTAGATTGGATATTTAGTGACACCAGGTTGCTTGCTGCATTTTAAAAAGTATTTTTATTCTTTTACTGAAAAATAGTTTTACTGCATTTATAAACTGCCACCTTAACTGGTTCAATAAGATTTGACGTTGCTGCTCACCTTAAAAGCACATTTATAGTCCATTTTGCACAGCTCTACCTTTGGACTACACATTCCGTGTGTTTTGTAGTCCCTGCGCCATGTTTACCTATTGTCAGGCGCATCAGTGCCAGCGCATCAGGCACCAGGCAGTCTTCGCCAGTCTGCGCTGTTCGCGTGTTTGTGGCTGCATCCTCGCGTTCAGAACTGGCGTTCAGTCGTGACACTCTAGTTAGCCTCCAATCTGTGTAAATTGTCACATTGCTCCCTTCCTGGCGCCTATGGAGGGGGTGGATGCTCTGCCATTTACACTCCGACATGTTTTTCTTGGAGCGTTAGTTATCGGTCTAGCTCTTTTCAATATGGCCGCAACCAGTCCGCATATCACCATTCAAACCATAAGGGAGTGGCGCGTTACAGCCCAGTTTTCTGTTTCCCAAGGGTAAGACACTAGTACTGTATTTCTCTCTCCTCTTGTCTCCCTATCCTTCCCGCACTCGTGTTTTCTTTTGAGTACTATGCTCCAGCTGCCTTCCTGGACCCTTTGCCTCCCCAATCTATTTCTGCATTCCTTGCCCGCTGGGTTCTACTGCAGCCGCTGCTTACCTTGCCATCTCTCTGCTGCGCTGCTTCCAACGGCTTGGAACTGTTACTTGTCTCTCTATTTGCCCGACTCCTCTGCAGCTATTCTACTCCTCTGCAGCTACCTTTACGCTTACATCAAGAGGCATGGAGCTTTTGAGTTATCACTTTGTATGTGTACTCCAGTGTTACCATCTACAAAGGTGTCCTCAGAAACACTGCAACAGGGTTGTTTTTAGCCTTTTTGCCTTTTTGCCCTATCTGACTGTCCCGGGGCAGAGTCTCTTGCCTGGGCTGATTCTTAGACAGGCATAGTGGCTTCCCCTCATGGCAGACCATATCTCTATCAAGAAAGGAAGACCTCCAAGAAAAAGAAAGGCAAGAAGGAACCTCGTGCAGAATCCTCCCAACAGTCACCTGGGGAAGAATCAGGTGAGAAGCAGGTGGGAATTATTGACATAAGTACTCTTGTATTTAGTGTTTATTTCTTTCTAGCCTTACTGCGCCTGTTGCCTAAGCACAATATGAGTTTGCACCTTCATTTAGAGCTATTGTGAGCCGCCCACAAGCTTGCAAGGTTGGCTTTTGTTAGAAAATATACTGATCTTAAGCTTTTAGTAACAGGGGCATCTAAGATACCTCCCGGGGCTGAACCAGACATAACAAGAACTAATGATGAAAATTGTAACCCTGCCATTGGGACGCATCAGGATATTGAGAATATATAAACAACTCGACCATGCGGGGAAACCGCCATGCCTCAAAATGGTATTACAGGCCGAGTTGTGACACAGTAAGAAGGCCTTCCTGAGCTGTCTGCATGCCTTAACAACAACAATACGACTGTAGAGATTGAATCTGTCCAAGCAACCACATATGCAGATAAACTTACTAGGCCTGTCCTTAAACATATAACCATTGGCACACAAACTATTAAAATATCCCTCTTTAACACCCCCTCATTAGGGAACCATGCTAATGATAACCATGATCATACCCTTGACAATGATATAGATCTGATGTGCCTTGCAGAATCCTGGATAAAAGATTCAAGTGGCCCTCATACTAATATGGCCACACCTAAGGGTTATAGTTTCTTTGGCCAAAATCGAGAACAAGGTAATGGGAGGGGGCATGGGGATTGCTTTCTTAGCTAAAGAAGAATTGTACCTTTTTAACCCACGTATTGCATGCAAAGGATGTGAAATTGTACATTTAGAAATCGCGCCTACCTCTATAAGCTACACAAATATCAAACTACTTTATCGCCCACCCATTGATATGCCAAGCTTCAATGAGGAAATAACTGGTATGTTGCAAGATCTGAACAAACCTAATATCGTCACGCGTATGATTGGAGACCTTAATCGTTGGTCGGGGAATACCCTGTCTATTGAAGCCCTGTTACTTGGACAACACCTCAATAATATTGAGATGATTGTTCCTAACAAAGAAACAATCCATATCAAGTAGACTAACCATGACTGGGTTACTTCCAGGAGTAGGACAATTAGTGCTCTGAACACCCAACCGTGCATGTGGTCAGACCATTATTTTGTAAACTTCAAGATTACTCTACCTGGTAAACTTGCACAAAGAACCAACATTCCTGAGAAAGTTATCAGTAGGAATTCTAATACGGTATGCCAGGACGATCAAGCCAACTGTATGTTTTGACTTTTGAACAAACGGACTCTGATTCTCCGTAAAACTTGCCCGCATGTTATGAAAGATATCTACTAGAACTGCTGGCAGGGTGGCCCCTATGAATCCCAACACAGTCAGGGATGGTTTGAACCGCCACATTTGGTGCACTCCCAAATTGATCAAACTTAAACAAGACAAAAGACGGGCTGAATGAGCCTGGTCAAGAATAAAACAGATGGAAATTGAATGATATGGAAGAGTTCTAAGAAAATCTATAAATCTGAAATACAAGAAGCTAAAAAGAACTTCAATAATGGGGTAATTGAAAACTCTAATAACAATACAAGAAAGCTTTTTGAAATTTTAAAGAAATTGGAGAATCCACAGCCGTAATCTGAGTCTTTTGTTCCTAAGAATGAAGATTAAACTAAAAACCAGCAGGCTTTCGCAGACAAAATTAAGCTGGCAAATTCTAAGATTGCTGCAACTCTTGTCCCTAATATGATACCAGATATACTTACAATGTATGGATCTGAAGCTGATTCTCTGTTTAGCTTTAATTCCATCTCTGTGTTAGAGATGGAAAATGTACTAAAAAGGATGCAACCTACATCCTGTCTTGGAGACACAATTCCATCAAAGTTTTTCCTAAGCAATATTAAATATTTTGCTCCATTCTTAATGCGATTCACAAACTCAACTTTGTATCATAAAACGATCCCTGATTCAATAAAAAACGTGGTAGTTACTCCATTATTGAAAAAACCTGGACAAGATCCTAAAATCGCTAACAAACGGAGGCCTATCACTAATATTCCCTTTTTATTAATAATTGTGGACAAAGTGGCCACTAATCAGTTCCAGGGGCATTTGGAACACTCAAACAATTTATGTCTCAGACAGTCTGGTTTCCGATCTAATCACGAGACTGAGAGTGCACTCCCAGACCTCCAGACCCAGATGTTGGATATTATGGACAGATGTAAGACTGGGCTGATGGTGTTACTTGAATTATCAGCTGCCTTTGATCATCTCAACCATGAAAGGCTTCAGAGATCATTATCAACCATTGACTCCTGTTCAAAGGATGCGATTGATTGGATTGGCTCCTTCCTTGCTAACAGGAAATCCAAAATCTGTTGGGGCCAGGCAACGTCCAGGGCCACTCGTATCACATGTGGGGTATCTGAAGGCGCCTGTTTGTCACCAGCCCTATTCAATGTTTATATATGCCCCTTGTGTGACTTACTTGGATTGGGAGCTACATTTACAAATGATGCTGACGACACTCAGCTGCAGATCGAATTCAGTGGAGATTACCATAGGGACACAGAAAAGATCCAAAGTATGTATAAAGTAATAAAGGACTGGATGACAGCTAGCTGGCTGTGTTTAAATAGCCTGAAAACTGAGCTTGTGATTTTTGGATCTTTGCAAGCAAGGACAAAAGTGGATCCATGTTTTTCTAGCTCCAACATTGAAAACCATCAGATTGAAGTACAAGATAAGGTTGAGACATTGGGAGTCTTCTATGACTCTCACTGCAGATACCCAAGTAGATAGTATCGTAAGCAAATCCCAGTATCACCTAAGATTGATAAGGCTCATAAAGCCCTATTTATCGATAAAAAACAAAAAAGAAGTTCTGGTGAGGGCAACAATCTTTCCCAGGCTGGATCACTGCAACACGCTTTTATGTGGTGCTAACAAGAACTGCGTCCGTAAGCTGCACATATGACAAAAGGATGCAGTCTGCATCATTAAGGGTATCTCAAAGAGAGGGCATAGTACCACATCTAGGAAAGAACAGCATTGGTTGTCGGTGGAATACAGAATATAGTTTAAAGTAAACATGTTAACCCACAGATGCTTGTTCGGATCTGCCCCTGCCTATCTGAAAGAAAGTATTATTCAACAAACATCGGACAGAAAGACCTGCTCTAACAATACTTTTCGGCTTATAGGCCCTAAGGTTAGAAGGGTAAGAGGGAAGGAACGTTCCTTTCCTGTACAGGCAGCGATGGCGTGGAACAACCTACTGACTGTCCCGTGTTTCTCTGTGTTGTGATATGTGTCATTGTGCACCCTGATGCCTGCGGGCTTCGGTGCGTCATAAATAAATAAATAAATTGAGACAGTGGGCCTCATTACACGGAAGGCGGTAGGGGATTACCGGCACCGGTAACTGCACCGGTGCCGGTAATCTCCACCGCCCTACTACGAGGAGCCCTCAGCGGGTCTCGTCCTTAACATGTGGTCAGACCACACGTTAAGGACAGGACCCGCTGAGGGACTTCAGTGCAAATAACGGTACCGCAAATTGTGGTACCGTTATTTGCTCCTTCCCCATTCCCATTGAGCCCTATGGGGGCTCAAATAGGAATAGGGAATGGTTCCCGGAATGGGGTCTTACCGGTCCCGCAAAGGTCGGAGTAGGCCGGTAAGTCCCTTTTCCGGGAACCCGGTCTCCGACGGCGGTAAGGGGGTAGCCATGGCGCTAATAACGCCATGGCTACCGCCTTCCGTGTAATGAGGCTCAGTGTTTCATCCTATATAAACACAGACCAAGAACGTTTGAGAGCATTCAGTTCCTTGAAGGCAGGCTAGATTCTGAAAGATTTCGCCTTTTTCAATTTCTTCTTTTTACATTTTGAAGATCTGACCTAGGGTGCAACAGCCCAGCCAGCCTGGGGGGGTGGTGAGGTGGGAGCAAATTGCTACCTTGCCCACCTTCCTGGGGGGGGCAATTGCTACTTTGCCCCCCTTCCCAGTCAAGCCCCTGCCTGCTCTCCCCCAAGGGTGGGACGGTGGGAAGCACGGACTCGAACCACTGTTGCTCTGCGTTGTTTTGCTTCCAAGACGAGCGTGTTGCCACTAAGCTATCCTACCCGTGCCAAATGTGTATGTTTCTGGGCCAGTGTTGCAGAAAATTGACGCAGGGCAGTGTCATTTGTACACTGTTGCCACAAATTGTCCAAGTGCACATAAATACATTGTTTCATTACAAGTTTTTGCACATTCACAGTTTTGCACAGGCCCACTGCATTACATAATCGTTGCCCGGGACAGCGCAGTTTTTGCACCAGTGCAAATTTGCACTGGTGCAAACATGTATTTAATCAATATATATTTGCATTGGTGTAACATCTTCACCATGCTCGCAGATTCTCAATAGCTTGCCATGCAGATTTGCAAACATTCTAGTCACAAAGTTAAAAATTCTATTTAAATCCATCTGTTCTTTCAGCACTTTCCCACTTTCCATAACAACTAGGTTCGCACACCCTCCACTCCCCACCTTACCTGGTACTGGTCGATTTGACCCCCACTGCTTCCTCCCCTAGTTGCTTGTAGATCCCTTGCTGACTAATTGCCCACTTCCCCCTCCCCTGTTGGAAGCGCCCCACTCTCTTGTTTCTCTGCTCCCCTCACCATGTCGTTCCCCCTATGATTGTAAGGTGCTTCTCAAAGCAAGGTCCGCGCTCAATAAATACCCTAATAATCATAAAGTGCTTGGGTGCGAGTCATTCGGCCCTCGCCTGTGCCCAAAGAACACTTTTCTGTTGCATTTTGCCTCACTATGTTTGGCCAGCACCCTGGCACTACAAGCCTGTATTGGTGATTTGTACCACACATGACAGCGGCTTCTGAGCACCCGTAGGGCAAAGGAAGGCAATTGAAGCAGAAAGTTCCAGCAGGCTCAGCGTCTGCTTGCAGACACAGTCATGCATGTGGATTTCCAGGTAGGTAGCACAGTTACAGGCAGGTTCAGGAAGTACATTTGTAGTATGGTGTTAATCCCCCTTTTCAGTGGCTGGGACCGGGGATAACGGCTCGGCAGCCCAAGCTATCGGTCTGAGCGAAGCGAGGGCAGATAACGAGCGCTCCAGGCAATTATCTCCCATTCCAGCCACTGGAACGGGGGATTAAGATTATTAGCAACCCAGGGTGCTAACAGAAAAGGATTTTCCTTCATACAACGGGACGCGCGGAGCGTCCCGTTGTACAAAGGAAAATCCTTTTCCAAGATGGCCACCATAGAAAGGGAAGATGGGCCCCATGTGAAGCCCCTCTTCCCTTTCCATGGCAGCCTGCGGGAACAAGGGGAAGCAGCGGATGCTGCGGCAGCAACTGCCATCGCCAAAATAAGGTAAGCAGGGGGTAGGGTGGCTGAAAAAATATATTTAAAGGGACGGAGGGTGGGGGGAAGATGGTGGCAGGGGGAGTTGGCCATCAGGCTGCATGGAATGTGGGCTTGTACCAGCGGAATCAAGCCTGCGTTCCTAGTCCTCTGATTGGCTGGCTCCCCATAACAGGGTGTTAACAGAGATAAGGAGACCTACAAGCGGGCCTGGCCTGCCTTGACTGGCTTGAGGCAACTGCCCCAGCAGACACACTTGGAACACACGGCTACATTCCAAGTGTCGTTCGCTCAGCACTCTGGCATTCCATTCATGCAGCGTGAAACCGGACATAGCACTAAGCATCCTTCTATTCTAGGCCATGGTGTATTCACAGACGCCTGGATCAATACTTGTCAGAGAGCTATATTTAGGCATGGGGAGTATTAATATACTCCGAGGTGGGACTATGGGCATCATTCCGAGATTGGTGGTAGTCATATTTGCGCCATGACTGCCACCAATAACGGTTCCGGCACCGGTGTAGTTCAATGGGGACTTACCGGTGTAGTCCGACCCTGGCGGGACCTGTAAGTCCCCATTGAACATGCCATTCCCCATTCCCATTTGAGCCCCCATAAGGCTCAATGGGAATGGGGAGGGTGCTAATAACGGGCTTGCGACTTGCAAGCCCGTTATTAGCGCCCTGGTCCCTTAGCAGGACCCGTAAGGGACGTGTGGTCAGACCACACGTTCCTTACGGTCCCCGCCAAGGGACCTTGGAATAGGGCAGTAAGGGATTACCGGCACCGGTCTCCTTACCGGTGCCCGGTATCCCTTACCGCCCACCTTGTAATGACCCCCTATGTTACGTTCATCAATGTTAGCACCATTCTTGCTCTGCAGAGCGGGGTGTGTGTATAATGTTAGTAAGTGGCTTGCCGTAGGACCAAGCTGGACCGCCTGTGGTTGGTGGCAGCTGTAATCATATACCGCTTTTTGGCCACGATTCTTTAGACTGCTATATAGGCCTGTTCCTTGTAAATCAGAAACCCCCCCAGCGTTCCCAGCCTGCAGCTGTTTCTACGTATGCTTGCAGGTGAGGTTCGTACAAGTTGGCACTGCCAGGGGCACTCTTATTGGTGTGTGAAATGACATTCATACCTCCAGCTGGGACCCGCGACCCCTGGAGAGGAGACCACTGACCTACGCTCCCTATTTCCGCATCCAGTCACAGAGATGGGGGCCTGAGGGCTAATTTACCTCTGAGGCCCTTCACATAGTTTGTGCCATCAGCTGCCGCCTGCTAAGTAGTGACATGGCATTGAACTGAACTGTGTGAGCAGCCCTTCACCCACTTTACACCAAAACCTGCCATTGCAAACCATTGCAAACAGCCCCTTAGGGCCTTCTGAATCAGTACTAAGTGAAATAAATGATTTTTAAAAATCGATTTTTTAAATTTTTTAATAAAAGACCGATTGAGAAAGACCGCAATGTTTTTAAATTGAACTGTCAGGCCCTGCGACGCACACATGTGCAGAGAGGGGCTGAAAGGCTCGGCGGGGCGGACCATGTACGTGGCTTTGTGTGTGTTTTTGTTTGTGTGTTTGTGTGAATAATGTTTGTGGCGGGAAAGGGAGGAGGCGGGGAGCGGGTAAACGTGAGTGTGCGCATGTGACTGTTAGTGTTTCTATGATGGGGCGGATACAAGGGGGAGGCTTTGAGGGGACGCGGGGAAGGAGGGTGCAGCAGGGTGAAACCCTCCACTTTTTCAAGAAGTCCTGCCAGCATGGGCGGGGTGGCGTGGGCAGATGATTGGAATCCGTGGGAGGAAGTTGGGGGACATTTTAGTGCCATATTGTCACATACTGAAGGGCACACACATGTTTTTGGTCTACTCTACACTCAAATATCACATGGAACCTCTGATAGTCCAGGGAAGAAGAGAGCCACTAGGCAAAGCAGCCCCACAGATAAATGTTCCTTTAGGTGCGCCCTGAGGCCTACGGGCATGTGGCGCCTTATAAACATTAAAATAAATAAATCAATAAATTGCCCTGGTTATGGTCGTGGACGACACAAATATGTTACCTCTAGGAACCTTTTTCGTTCATTTACATGAGCGTCTCATAAACCAGGAGCACATACCTGTAGCACCAGAAATATTTAATTATCTGCGGCGAATTCTATTAAAAAGGATTTAACTAAAAACTATTGAAACAGTTGTGCGTGCCCACTCCCCATTACTAAGTGGATGGCACAGTCACTTAAGTGTGGACAGCAGTGCTGCACCACAACTGTGACCTGGGGGCTGACCTCTGCAGCAGACAACAATCAGAAATCCAACACTTCAGAATCTGCCGACTGCGAAATCCATGCCAGCAACTAATTGCTGACAAAGACCCCCTTAACTGGCCTCAAATCTCCCCCAACTCGGCTGGCCACAGCCTGCCTGTTGCTACCACTGAACCATCCATGCTCGTCCTTTCCCTGATGGCCAGGATTCCCACGCCTCTTGCTTCAGCCCCTCTTTCGAGGATTCCCCCCAAGCCAGGCTGGCTTTTCTACAGGAAGAAAGTCATTCCAGTGACATCTCTGGCTTGGAATCCAGCAGGAGGCCTCAGTCTCTAGAAATCGCCGGGTTCAGCACCTTGGACAGCGAACCTCCACAGACTGCCATTGTCCCATGCTAGCCCAAATACCACAAATACCTCTTTGGGGTGGTCGAGTCATGCGTCCCGTTTTTCTTAGGGATGCAGGCTTCGCAGAACAGTTGCTTTCGCCACATTGAAAACATCCTAACATCTGTTATTTCATCATACACTACTGCATATCATTGAAGTCAATCATTTATAAAGGATAATGTTAATATGGGCCTTCTCCATTCGTCTTTTGAGCATGCGCAGTTCACAGCCTTGCCATATACTAAACCATACTAGTGGAGGTGATTAGTTCACGGGTCAGCAGTTCGCCTTCGACACGGCTTTGAAAGGTTTAATACTGACACAGAACCGACTCAGTCTTTTATTTTTCCGAAAGTCATTGCATGAAGTAATAACTGCTATTGGTACAGTGCTTAGAAGCCAGAGAAATCTGCCACAAAGTTCTGTATAAAAACAGAAATTGTTATCACCGTTAACCCCTCCCGATCTGCCAAAAGTGTATTTCTCATGCTTCGCATTCAAGGCAGTTCTGGAAACCCAAGTAAAAATCACACACAGCGACCCCTTTCTCACCCCAAAACGACCTCCCTTTGCGGACCATATAAAACTGTCTATATTTATGTTCTAACTGCGAACTGAGATGCGACGTTTTCAGATCGGTTCTACGCGGAAATACTGAATTTAAAATAACGAGGCCGAAAATGCCGAGTGCTTTTAAAGTGAATTTTCAAAATGGATTTTCATTTTGTGCACTTTTTTAGATTCAGGGGGTGACCCCTCTCATAACCCCCTCCCCAGTCACTGAACTGGATATCCTCGTATCTGGGTCCTTTCCTGACCTCTCTGTTACTTCGCCTTTGCCCGGTCTTCCCACGGGACTTCGCATTCCTATGACTCATCCTGTCGCCCTCACACTTCATGACGTAAAAAGACTCTCTGCGCTTTTCGCAGTGAGCAGGAAAACGCAAGTTCAGACCTTTCCAATGAGGATTTTCAATTATTGAAACTCATTGCAGCCGGGTGCTGCAACCTTGCGTGGCAACTAGACGCACGTGGCGTAGTCGAGGTAGGTAAGCCCTTTAATGGAGCCAACCGGTCTCCGCGTACGCCGCCCCTCCCCCCACTGTACTCCATCTGTGTAGCACATGCCATCAGACCACACAGGGAAATACCCATGGGAAGCAGAAGGGGGAGGGGACACAAGGCTAGACACCGTGCCTAGGGTTTACAATGAAAATGATGTATAATCAGTAGGATCCTAGCACAAGACAACTGAAAAGGACTGAGAAAAAGTATGCTCTGCTCTTGGGTCAAGACACACATCAATCTCATATACACACACCCCCTCTGCTAGAATGCACCTACCCAAGACAATTCGGCCTAGCTGCACACAAACCACTGGTCCCACACAACCTCCACACCACTCCCAGCATTAGACTGCAGCTACCCAAAACAATTCTCCCTGGCTGCAAACATACCACTGGTCCCACACAACCTCCACACCCCTCCGCTAGAATGCAGCTACCTAAGACAATTCGGCCTGGCTGCACACATACCACTGGTCCCACACAACCTCCACACCACTCCCAGCATTAGACTGCAGCTACCCAAAACAATTCTCCCTGGCTGCAAACATACCACTGGTCCCACACAACCTCCACACCCCTCGCTAGAATGCAGCTACCTAAGACAATTTGGCCTGGCCGCACACATACCACTGGTCCCACACAACCTCCACACCACTCCTAGCATTAGACTGCAGCTACCCAAAACAATTCTCCCTGGCTGCAAACATACCACTAGTCCCACACAACCTCCACACCCCTCCGCTAGAATGCAGCTACCTAAGACAATTTGGCCTGGCCGCACACATACCACTGGTCCCACACAACCTCCACACCACTCCTAGCATTAGACTGCAGCTACCCAAAACAATTCTCCCTGGCTGCAAACATACCACTAGTCCCACACAACCTCCACACCCCTCCGCTAGAATGCAGCTACCTAAGACAATTTGGCCTGGCCGCACACATACCACTGGTCCCACACAACCTCCACACCACTCCTAGCATTAGAATGCAGCTACCCAAGACAATTCGGCCTGGCTGCACACATACCACTGGTCCCACACAACCTCCACACCACTCCCAGCATTAGACTGCAGCTACCCAAAACAATTCTCCCTGGCTGCAAACATACCACTAGTCCCACACAACCTCCACACCCCTCCGCTAGAATGCAGCTACCTAAGACAATTTGGCCTGGCCGCACACATACCACTGGTCCCACACAACCTCCACACCACTCCTAGCATTAGACTGCAGCTACCCAAAACAATTCTCCCTGGCTGCAAACATACCACTAGTCCCACACAACCTCCACACCCCTCCGCTAGAATGCAGCTACCTAAGACAATTTGGCCTGGCCGCACACATACCACTGGTCCCACACAACCTCCACACCACTCCTAGCATTAGAATGCAGCTACCCAAGACAATTCTGCCTGGCTGCACACATACCACTGGTCCCAGACACAACCTCCCCAACACTCCTAGAATTAGAATGCAGCTACCCAAGACAATTCTGCCTGACTGCACACATACCACTGGTCTCTCACAACCTCCACACCCCTGTGCTAGAATGCAGCTACCCAAGACAATTTGGCCTGGCCGCACACATACCACTGGTCCCACACAACCTCCCCTCCACACCCCTCCTAGCATTAGAATGCAGCTACCCAAGACAATTCTGCCTGACTGCACACATACCACTGGTCCCACACATCCTCAACACCACTCCTAGCATTAGAATGCAGCTACCCAAGACAATTCTCCCTGGCTGCACACATACCACTGGTCCCACACAACCTCCACACCCCTCCGCTAGAATGCAGCTACCTAAAACAATTCTGCCTGACTGCACACATACCACTGGTCCCCCACAACCTCCCCTCCACACCCTCCTAGCATTAGAATGCATCTACCCAAAAGGTTTTGGCCTGACTGCATACATACCACTGGTCCCACACAACCTCCACACCACTCCTATCATTAGAATGCAGTTACTCAAGACAATTCTGCCTGGCTGCACACATACCACTGGTCCCACACATCCTCAACACCACTCCTAGCATTAGAATACAGCTACCCACTACAAAATATGGTCTAGCTGCACACATACTGAGTGCACACACACACACACTGCTTACCACCCTACTTTCTCCATTGACCTGGACTGCAGTCCCAGTGGGCATTCAACCCACAGCGCACTGAGATCATACCAATGGTGAGAGGCGCTATACAAATTCTCCATAACATAAGATAACATAACATAACATAACATGTTGATTCTAGAAAATGATTTTTCCATAGACAGCCTAGTGGGAGAATTAAGCCACAAACATTGGGGAAGAACACAATAAATCTATGGTAGCAGTAGGGCTTTAAAAGTTCTCAACATTGCAATGAACGCGCCATACTCTAATATTAAATGTCTAAAATGTGCTTATGTTAACTGTCTGTTATGAGATTGATACTACTAAGGGCCTGCAGATCTGCATATCTGCCATGATATCTCTCATCGACTGCCTCCAACTGCACTTATTTGATCAACTGTAGAATGATGAAGGATAAGTTGTGCCAAACAAAGTTCAAACGTGCGACATGCTGGTTCCACGCAGATCTCTGCAGCAGGCACAGGAACCTACTGAGTTGCAGAGTTCAATGTGTTGCCTTTTGTGCATAACGTTCACTTGTGTAAAGCATTAGGTCGCCTCTTGCTATCCCCCTGGGCACTACCTCTCCGTCAGCCCTTCTCGCACCCTAAAGACTTCAATGTATTCTTACATCACACTTCTACCCCCCAGAACGCCTGAATAGCAACTTTAGATGTCCGGTTCTGTGCGGAAATCCAGTAAATTTAGGCTGTAAGGAAAGCTCGATCAGCTTAGCACATCAACTCAGACATGCCTTTGAACATTGCATAGACCCACAAACCCATTTTCCAAGGATTTCCGTGGCCTGGTTTTGTCTACAGCTCCGGCACCAGAACATATCACAGACCTATGTACTTTGGCATGGGAGTGGAGGCAAAGGGAACATGTATGGCAGGCCCCTCACAACAGGTACCAACGACAGATCGCACCTTGGGGTAGAGGGTAGTCAATGCCCAAGACCTCCATAGCAAGCAACTGGACTGGTGCAGTACATTATGCCATCAAGGCAAGTGCCATTCTGGTGCCCCCATCTCCCTAGCGTTAGGCCCAGAATTAGGGAAATCTGGAGACCTCTCTCCCCCGACCCAAGAACCCTATGGTCATGTCATCCCAGACCATCGCTGAGTACTGCCTTGATGTAGACTTCGCTGCACAGAAAGGTCACGCGTTGACGCTACACAAGTACCAGCCACGCAGTGAGAAAGGAAGAAACACATACAGGAGACATCAATGGCTGTCGGGTAATAGTCACCTGGAATTGCTCATCTGTAAAGTCGCAAAACAAAAGGGGTGATGGCTGGAAGGTTTAGAATGAATCTTAACCTCTGGCATTGCTCTGGGCAACCCTCCAGAGCATCGTGCTTCGCCTGCCAAGCCAGTACAAAAAGGTAAAGGCCACATGCACATCAGGCTTGGTCCCACCCCAAAAGGGGCAGTCCAGCCCAAACTGCTTGGTCACATCCCTTCGGTACGAGACCACAAGCATCCCCAGACATGTTTCGGCCTCGTTGGGCCTCATCAGTGAGGAGTAGCCTGTGCCTCTAGGCTCAGCAAGCACGGTACCCACGTCTGAGCATACCCGTCCCACTCAGAGTGACTGCAGCAAAACAAAAAGTGTGATGGCTGGAAGGGTTAGACTAAATCCTAACCTCTGGCAATGCTCTGGGCAACCCTCCAGACCATCGTTCTTCACCTGCCAAGCCATCACATAAGGGGAAAGTCGCAGCAAGTTCTGGCCATAAGAGAAACCTTTCAGGTGACTGTGGATGGCGCAGGTAGAATTAAAGGTCCCACCATGAACATGTGCACTCACCCCCAGTCCTCACCTGCATCCTTTTTTATATGTGTTTCTGGGAAGCATTGGGATCTCTGCCTGCTTTTACTTGTCTTTTTCATGCATTTCTAAAAGAAGGTGTGAAACAAGAGCGAACCCAGAAAACAAAATCATAATAACAATATACCTTTTTTTATATAGTTCTTCATGTTGGAGTCCTACCATGTCTAAGCACTGTAGTATTTATGGATTTTATCAACCAATTTAATGATATTCAATTTAGTGACTTCAGATGGACGAAGAGCTCGATTGGCGCTGAGGAGATTTGAACCCGTGGATACACAAACATGCATATCCAAGGCAAGTCTCAACATGCTAGCTCGTCTTGCCAGCTAATGAAGCAGGAAATGCCCAAAGTTGATAACCTGTCACCACATGCCTAACATCCACTGTGGAAGACAGGATCATGACCTCAATCCCTTATACCTACCAAAGCCCTTTGGCACCACTTACATGAATGAGAAAAAGGCAAAGTATCTGCTGAATTCAACTCACGAAGTAGAGCCTCAAATTGGGAAAACCTCTAAGGCCACTGGAGCCTCTTCAAACAGTTGAGCGGTCTCAGCGATATGATCAGTTGAGCGGTCTCAGCGATATGATCAGTTGAGCGGTCTCAGCGATATGATCAGTTGAGCGGTCTCAGCGATATGATCAGTTGAGCGGTCTCAGCGATATGATCAGTTGAGCGGTCTCGGTGATATGATCATATTGCTCAGACAGCTCATTTGTAGAGGCCCCCCTCAGCCTTAGAGGCTTTCCGAATCGGAGGTTCTACTTTAGAGCAGTATACCTTTTAACTCTTTCTGCTGCACCCACACCTACGCCTTAAAAATCACCAATATATACAACAACGTTGAGCGTTTCAAATTATTACAATATCCTACAACGTCTTAGACCAAGAACATTTCAACTTATTACAGTACCCTACAACGTTTCAACCAAAAGAAAAAACTATCAAACAACCCTGCGCCATTGAGACATAGGTTCTATACCCACACTGTCTAAGCCACTAAACGAGATGGAAGGGCACCACCTCACAAGAACCCAGTCATTGGCAGCAGGGTCCCATTTACTGTTGCACTGATCTAGGGCAGTGCTCTGCAATTTCTGGTGCCCTATCCTCCTCTGCGCCGTACTGAGTCAATGCCAAGCTCGGCAGTCGAAAAGTAGCAACAGATAACAGCTCTCCTAATTACTCTGTTCTGATCCCACTGATCCCAGCAACTACGGTTGTTTTACTGGTCTATCCTTTTAGGCAAAAACCCTCTGAGTTAGGCTGCCCAACAGCTGACCGATGTCATTATAAAAATACCATACAGCAATGCTGCCAGTCGCACATATGACTTGGTGGCAGCACCAGAATTGCCACACTGCTGGTCAATGATACTCTGTCAATTCGCACCCATGGAAGAGTGCTAAGCCAATCAGGTGGCTGGAAACGTAGACGCAAACTGCCAGTGTACACCTGCATTTTGTCAGCTACCCGTGGCCCATCCCCGGGTGGCGCCATCTTGATTTACCAGATAGCCCCTTATCCCCTTCCTATTGTCTCCTGCTCCAGCATGTATTTCTTCCCAAGACATCCTGCACCCTCCCTCACCTCTCTGTCGCTACCCACTTACCTGCTGGACTGGAGCTTTTTTCTCTGGTTGTGGCACTCTGTCCCCATCGTTGCCGCCTGCCATAGAAGTAGAAATGGTGCTGCATCCCTTTTCTATTTGCTATGGCGGTGGCCATCTTGGATTTTATTCCACTGGAGATTATCCCATGCATTATGCGTGGAGACCGTCTCCAGTAAAAGAAAATGAAACTATTTACACCCCGGACCGAACCCAGGGTGCGAATAGCAATCACCCCCTTGTTAGGGGTTCCATTCATGACCAGTAACACCCCAAATGCTTGCCGATGACCTTGCTTTGCTCAGGGCTGCATAGGCTCGGGCTGGTGAGCAGTTACTGGCCATGTAGGCCCTCCCCCTGACGTGGGGATGATTACTACATTATACACTAGAATGAGGTCTGGGCACTAACGTCTTAAGGAATAACGTGATCTACAGCTGCTCAGATTCACAACATGAACAGGTTTCGAATTGAATTTAATGAATTGGACTACAGTATTTAGCACATTTGGATGAAAGAATTGCAAGAGAAATTAAAATAATAAACATCAGACACCAACTATAAAAGAAAAGAAGTTACACAAATATCTAAGGACCCCTCTGTGGAAATATTATCATCAGGAAATGATGATACCAAGAGAAAGATCTATCAATACATATTGAAAATATACATTTGTTTTATGATCCTGAAGAAGCATGTTTCATCACGTGGGATTAAATTTAACACGGAACGTGTGATGCACGTGTAGGTCAAATGTATTTGACAGAAATGTATTAGAATTAGAATTGTAACTAGACGGTATTTTCTATCCGGAGGGAGGAAAACCAATATACATGTGTGAAATAGATACATGACATGGGCACAATTTCTAGCTTAATTTGTTGATGGAAACAGTGAATTCATTAAGAAATATACATGAAAACAATACGATGTCCAATCTGATTTGCCAAGGAATACATTACATTACATTAATTAAATAATATTACATTCATTGTCTCTAGACTATGGAAGCACGGTTATCATCACTACTGTGACTGGTGTGTCATTCATCTGGATTTGTGGTACTACAGCACTTGACTGAATGTCTAATGTAATAATAAATATCAATACTACTTTTGCACACTATGGTCCTGAATGACAAAGCTTCTTTCAATGGGACATTCCCATTGACAAATGCTTTTATAAATACTGCTCTTTTTATGTGCAAGTTTGCAAAACCGCCCTGGTGCGAAAGACATAGGGCCTCATTATGACCCAGGCGTTAAGGGTTAACGCCGTCGTTAACCCTTAACGCCTGATTGTGATTTTAACGGCTGCTTTTAGCAGCCGTTAAAATCCATGGCGCTAACCTGCCATGATGCTAATTACGCCACCGTAATTTACGGTGGCGTAATTAGCGCCTTCCCCACTCCCATTATGCCCTATGGGGCAAAAATGGGAATGGGGAAGGGAAAATGGGAAATGGGGATTTACCGCCCCACTCACCTTGGAATGTGGCGGTAAATCCGCCGTCCACCATGGTGTAAACGTAGTTTACACCATGGTGGTAATGATGGCGCAATTAGCGCCTGGGTCGTAATGACCCCCATATTATTTTAATGCATTTCTGCTGCAGGGTATTGTTGTCCCCCCGGGCTGTTAGCAAGAGGGAAGCATTGTCCAGGTGGAAAAATGCATTGAAAGTGCAATTTCTGTCCTGGTGCTAATACCGTGTGCATGTCACTTGCACTGGCGCAAAGCTCATACAGGCCAAGTTTGTTTATCAATGTTTGGTAACATGCCACAATCACTGCAAAATCGAACTCCTTCAATACAGCAATCAGCAATGCCATTTCTGACACTTACTATTTTCAGGGAATTTGAATCTCCAGCCTTACCCCACTCTACCCTCAGCAAAGACAAAACATGGTGCCCAGACATCCAAACAGCTCTATTAGGCAAAAGTGACGCCCTGAATAAGAAAACCCTCCTACAGCAAACAAAATTTAACAAAGCCCCCAAAACCACAAGCTCCAGCTTCGCACCACCCGCAAACCTTCCACCCTTCAGTTCCCCTTCAGATACCTATCAGCAACATAAGTCAGGAAGCTAATTAAAAGCCTGAAACACTCAAAATGCAAAGGCGATATATATGCCCAGCATCCCTCACCAAAGATTGTGTTGACATACTAGCCCCGTTCATCACAGCCTTCATAAATGCCTCCGTCGCCAAAAGCCCTGTTCCAGCTAGTCTCAAAGAAGCGTGGGGCCTCCCTCTACTAAATAAAACAACATCCTTAGACCCAGCTATTCCCTCCGACTACAGGGCAATCACCACTGTCCCCTTCTTACTAATAATCCTGGATCGTGCAGCCTACCTGCAAGTCCAGCAGTTCCTTGAGGTCAACCACATACTAGGGATGCAGCAATCAGGGTTTCCGCCCCAGGCACGGCACTGATCCTGCCCTTCTCGATCTAAATAAATCAGATAGACGAGATTAGGGATTAGGGAAACTCTGCCCTGCTCCTCTTCCTAGACTTATCTGTGGCATTCGACCTGTCAGCCACCAAATCCTTTGCCACCACCTACGCCAATTTCTCCCCATCAGCCACTGCCTGAAACACCTCCTTCCTGGAAGGAAGAGTCATGAGTGTTTTCTCAGAGAACGCTAATGCCTCATCTTCTCCCATGACCCTTGTGCACATCACAAGGGTCATGTATCTCTCATACTCTATGCAACATCTTCAACAGGCCCCTATTCAACATTTTGGACTTGCTCGGCAAAGCCTTCACCAACTATGCCGACGACACCCAAATTCTGATCCCACTCTCATTCAACTACGCTAATGACTCTGTCATCCTCAACAATATCTATTCCACAATACAGGCCTGGATGGCAGCCAATCACCTATGCTTTACAGGAGGCCACAGCAGCGCTTGATCAGCTGATCATTCAGGTGGGGGCGGGGTTATACTCTAGTGAGAACACGGACGGGGGACAAAAAAAGACAGACAACTTATTTGCTAAAGTAGAAGCCCGCCATAATATTGCTGGTGTTTAGTAAACATAATTGGCAAACCTTTTGTGCTGCTATCCTATATGGGTTAGGAGCACTATGCATGAAGGATTTGACTGGTTGAAGGTCCTTGAGGGAAGATGTTGCACTCACTTTCTCTCTGTGTCTCTGGAGGATTAACCAGGGGCAACTTGCTCTCTTGGAAGCAAGACAACATGGAGCAACACAGATTTCGATTGCCGGGTTCGCGCTTAGAAACCTCTGGCTATTAAGCACCTTATAAATAACCAATTACAACTCTCTCTGGGGGACAATCACGTTGTCATGCTCTCTGTTCCCACCCTCTGTCAAGGAGGTTCAGGAAAGCTCTCAGAATGTTCTCACTTTCTCGGTGTCAGTGTAGTCTTTCTTTCTCCCTATCTTTCTCTCTCTTTGTCGTGCTCTGGGTTACCTTCTCTCTGTCTGTGTTCAAGGGAAGTTTGGTACATATGTGTTCTCTCTGTTGGTATGGGGTCTCTCTCTCTCTCTCTCTCTCTCTCCCTGTCACCTTCACTCTCTCATTGTCTCTCTCTCACTCTCTCTCCCTCGTTATCTCGCCATCTGTATGTCCTATAAACATTTCTTTGGTGCTCAGAGAAGAAAGAAATCATTGTTTTCAATAGGAGTGTCCCCCGTTCGGAGAAAAAAAAACATTTTGAGAGACAAAATGGTGTGCATTCCTGGCAAAAAGGGCTATTAAAAAAGATTTTTTTTTTTATTTTACTTGTCATCCAAAAAGAACGTTATGCTTGTCTTACTGAGCAAAGCACACTATCAGAAGTTAAACTAACCATATAAACAAGTTTATATTATACTCCTTTAAAATGCCCAAGAAAGTCAAAGGAGACAAATAACACCAAAGATGGGTCCTGGCTGTTTTGCATAGCATCAAAAAGTATTTAGGGAACATGACAATAAGCATAGAGCATTTTTAGTTGACAAATATGCCTATGATGAAATGATTGTATGCTTAGACACTGGACTTGATGCTTGTTTCATTTTTGAAATGCAAACCCTAACGTTACATCGTTTGTAGCCTTGAATCATACGTACTCACTTGGACAGTTTCAGTATTCTGATGTGAGTATAAAATGGCTGTGCCACCTGTTACTCCACTGGGATACAATGGCTCATCTTCTTCTGGCCCCACACTGAGGGGCAGAGAGGGAAATCATGGGGTGTGCAGCATGCACATAACCCTAAAGCACACACAGCCTTACACCTACATATAGAGGATTTAATACATTGTACATATTCATGTGTCCAAACAAAGCAAATTAGAAAGTAACTACCTCAAGGAATGACCCAGTCTATGCACCAATACATGTCACTGTGCTAGATTTAGTTTTTTTTTTTAAATTAAAGTCTCTTTCTAGTCAGCACCAACCCACTGGTTACTGAGCCACAAAAGGCAAAATATTAGGTTTCATGCTGATATTCAATACACAATTACCTGCCTTTGTTTTGGCTGATTGGTGGCGCAGCTATTAATTGGTAACTGTTGGCATGTAGAGGAGATTGACTAGAGTGCGTGCGGCCTACCAAATATTCAATATACCCTACTGCATGCAGACGAGGGCATTGCCAAGGTGAGGTGCCACACAGAATGCTCTGTAGTGCAAGCTCCCTCATCCAGGGGGCAGGGGCAATTGTGTGCCTTACATCATAAGTACACTGCAGACATGAAGGCATGCGTGTGGTCCCCACAACAGCATAACAGTCCTTCGGGAATGATGTGAGTACCTGGGCATATGATGGCAATTCCTGATAATGTAGTGTGTACCTGGGTGTTTAATATCATTGCCTGTCAGTGCTGTGATTGCCTGGGCTTTTATGGCACTAGTTGGCACATTATGGCAATGCCTGTCATATGATTTGAGTACCATAGAAAATGGTACTCGCCAGACCAATGCGCCAATGTCTGGAGAATCTGCACTGCTATGAAACCTCTGTAGGAAAGACAAAGCTATTGGCTCTGACAATGCTTGTGATGATCAGTTGATGTATTGAAGGTATCTTAGGCACATTTCTAAAATGTAAACGCCAGGTCATGGAGATACTTGAGGCAGGTGAGAAATTAAAACTGTGCAGATGCTTAAATTATAATCCGACACTTAACAATGTAACAACTGAACTTTAAATATCAGAGCCAGCAGACAATGCCTTTGGTAACCCATAAGCACGAAAGCTGGCTGCTCATGAGGGGACGGTATTACCTCCACCATACCTGGCAGTATTAGTGATGATGAAATTACCGCTTGCAATAATACCGCCGCACTGCAACAATGCCTTACAGAACTTCAGAAACATAAACACAGATAATTGCCCTTACCGCTGGCGGTAACAGCTACGAAGCTTGGCGGAACCAGCAGTGCTAATGCTGCAACAACTGCGAACAGGACCGTTTGGCTGAGTTGCCACAATTTATAACAGCACCTTTACGGTGCAGCTATGAGTGTCATGCGTCTGGAGCACAGCAAGGATGTGCTGCGGCGTCTTACATTATCATAGACAAATATTGTGCAGGGAGTGGTATGACTGTGACGTTAGTTTATGGTTGACTTAGAACCATGAGGTTGAACGCTCGTGACTCTAAAAACCCTGAGGCCATTAGGGTTCATTGCTAAGAATGTGCGAATTCTGCGTTATATTGGTTAGCGACAAACAACCCTTTGAAACGACAAGGAGTTGAATCTAAGGTAGAGTCTTTGCAGCTGATTTCTGTAGTCTCTTTGGTGTTCGCTGAGTCATAGTGCACGTGGTGCGCCGGTGGAGGCGCGGGTTCGGGGTACGGAGGGGTCGAAGGGAGAAAAGTGCCGGTCCTTGTGAAGCAGGTCTGTATTTGAACCCCGCCTTACTGTCAGCAGCTGAATCCTGCGGATCCTAAGATATCCAAGGACTCTTCCAAACTAATAACCTGTGTCCCTTGCCCCGCTACCCATCCCAGCTCCTCTGCTACCTATAACCCTCTGGGTGCGTCCCCTATGTACAGGGCTCAGTTGCTCCCCAGCTTGGTTTGTGCTTTGTAAATCCCATACATACATGCATATACGTGTTATCTTGTAACATATAACCTGGAATCCAATTGACCCTGAGAGCCCAGAACCCTGGTGCAATGCCACAGAGGCTCCTGACACATGCAAGGCACGTGGACGTGTCACTTGTGAATCAGGGTGAACGGCCGTGCCTGGTGTGTGAGTCGTAAGGTGTGTTCATGGTTGCAGCTCCAGTTGTATTCCCAGCAGTGTGGTCATGATGTTATTTGTGTTCTGGGGACCTGCACACCACTAGATGGTTAAGACTGAGCCAGCACCTATGGTTCCTGGAGTAGGTGTGGCATGCATGTGTATTTATCTCCGCTTTTTCCACTCCAGCCTGACTGATCGTCACTGACACCCCCACAGGACATGCTTGTTGACATTCACCATTAACATGTCAAATGTGCAGTGACTGGCGCCAACCTCTTGTTGGTGTACATGAGGTTGACTGGCTGACAAATACCCTTTTTGGTTCCCATGCATTATTCTAAAGGGTTAATCTTGTATAAGGGGCATGCCCTTGGCACCTGCTGCCCTTCACCTCTCTTGTGCTCTGAACCGGCATCCTTGTCTTCTCGTCACATCCACTGTGACTGATTCCCTCTCTCAGTTCTGAGCGATTCATCTCTCAAAAGCCACCCTCCGTGTATAACTAAATCTGGGGAACCCTTACTTTTCCCACCACCTCTAATCAGGCTCCTGCCCCTGTCCTGGAGAAGACTGCGATGGAATGCAAGGGCGTAATGCCGCCAGACTGGCTGGGCTGTAGCACCCGAGGCCAGAACTGCAAAATGTTTTTGAAAAAGACAAAATCCTTCAGAATTCAAACTGCCTAAAATGAACAAAGTGTTGCAAAGCCTGCTCGGTTCTGTGTAGATGGGGCGAGGCACTCATCTTGATTTCAACAATGGTGTAGATGTGCCTGGCTGGACCCAAACATGGGCCTCCACAGTGAGTGAGTGAGAGGGAGCAGTCTAGGCGGCAGTTGCATGTTAATATCAGCAGCGGCAATGTATGCATTTCAAGGACAGATTCTGTGATCCTGGATGGTAATGCTGGCTTCACTGCAACCTTACACCATTGGTCTGTTACAATCCCCTGCAGCTTATCATGATACCTACTTGTTGTATTTTTATAGGTCAACTTGATGTGGTCTTCAACAGGTGATGAAATGGCTGTTTTGGGTGTTTTACCCCTAGAACCTCTTCCCTCACATTCCAACCCTCTCCGCTGGTGGGATTTTGTTTTAATTTGGGGTGTTTCACCCCCCCGAACTCCCCTTTTGCTCACACTCGTCTACCCCGCCACAAACATTGTGTGGCCTCCCACCATCCACCCTCACAACTCAAACACACCCTCACACACATATACACACACACACACACACACACCCTTACCTTCTCTATACACCAGTGACTTCCCTCAGAAGACAGGCCATTCAGCCACTGCATGCACTTGTACGTGGCATGAGGCGGTGCTCAGCCGCAGCAGTGTTCTGCGGCCTTTGAACTGCAAAGGTCAATTCCCTCAAAGAAAAAATCATAGCCAAGCAACTTACCATGCTCGCCAAACCACCACCGCCCACAGCACCAAACCCATCACTCTCGCACCCTGGCACCCCATTCAGCTTCCACCCTGTCTCAGACATTGACGTCTCCATGATTGTTCTGAGCCTCAAACCATCACGTTGCAAAGGCGACATCATCAATGCTTCCTTGTCCACAAACTCAGTGCCAACTTTCCTGAAAAAGCATGGGTCCTACTGCTCCTCAAGAGACCCTCCCCTAGACCCGTCCATCCCTACAAACTACTGCCCATTACCACAGTTCCCTACCTCCTGAAGATCCTGGATTGTGTTTTGCCTACATCCAGGTGCAACAACATCTCGAGGAAAACCATATTCTGGGCACTCGCCAATCAGGATTTCGCCCCAAACACGGAACTGAAACTGCCCTACTAGACTTGAAAATCCAAATTGATGCCACCAAATCCTCTGCTCGCAACTTACTTCAACAGAAAACAAACTTTGATTGGATAAGGTCCTTCCTAGCCGACAGATCCTCTAGTGTCTTCATGAACGACTTCTCCGCTGATCCCACTCCTGTCAATTGTGGAGTCCACCAAGGCTCCTGCCTCTCTGCCACTCTCTATAACATTTACACAAAACCCCTCTTCGACCACCTTGACCTACTAGGCATCTCATACACAAATTATGTTGATGATACGCAGCTCTTTATCCCACTTTCCGTATCCTACGCCCAGGACTCTGCAACCATAAACGCAGTCTACGAGGTCATTCGAAATTGGATGGCCTCTCGCCAACTTTGTCTCAATGAAGACAAAACGGAAATCCTCATCATCGGCTGAATCCCCACACTCCGCAACATTGATCCAGCTTACAAAGAATTCTTCATCAATGGTCGCTGCATCACCACCTCTACCGCTGCCAAAACTCTTGGGGTCTACCTGGATGCCAACCTCAACTTCTCTCACCACGTGAACTCAATCGACTCAGCAGCAGTTTACACAGCTAAACTGCTTCATGCCAGCAGGCCCTTCTGCTCCACTCCTAACCACCTTAAAGTAGCAAGAGCTATCACTGGAGCCAAGCTCAATTATTGGAATGCCTTATTTACCGGCACCTCAGAACGCAACCTGAATTAACTACAGACAATCCAGAACAATGCCCTCCGACCTGCCATTGGCCTCTCCAAATCAGACCATATCTCTGAAGCTATGAGAGCTGCACACTGGCTGCCTATCCGGGAAACGATCAAATTCAAGACATTCCCCTTGGTCCACCGTTGTCTCTCCAACTGTGCCCCGACCTACCTGTCGCAATGCGTAGAGAAATACGCCCCTGCACACCAACTGAGCTCGTACAAAGCTCACCTCCTGAAGACCCCAAACTTCAACCACCTCTCAGTAGGGGGCAAGAGCCTCCGGATCATGGCAGCCATACTTTGGAACAATCTTCCACTTGCTCTCAGAAAAGAACAGGCCTACTGGACCTTCCGCAGAAACTTGAAGATGTGGCTTTTCAAATGACTGTACTCCTCCTAAGACTATTTCATCCCCACTGCCGTTCCCCACCCGCCCCTTTTTTAACTCCCTTTTCTAACTAATGTTCCTATTTAAATGTACCCTAATGTAACTAGCGCTGAGATACTTAACGGTTTTGTGCGCTGAAACAAATGCATAAATAAATAAATTCAGTCTTTACTTGCTTGCGAACAGTAGATTGCAGGCAAAGGGTGGCATATTCCTTGGTTTCATTCTCTAAGAATGCTCCCCTTTTTTATGGTGCATTTCCTGATCACTAGTGAGTTCATAACATAAAGAGTTTAATAGCGCGGTGAACAGCACCCCTGGATGTTACTGTATGGTGTATATAGAAATGGCTGTTGGATTTTATTTGTGGTACTTACTATTGGGCACAGTTGAAAAACACACACAAGAAGATGTAACATGCAGGTATTAATTATTAGAGACTACAAACTAAAGGGAACATTCAGAGTTGGATGATTTTTTAAAATGAAATAACCCTGATTGCCACCACGCTGGTGGTATTTCTGAAAATCTGCCCTATTCAGAGTTTATCACCAGCAGAGGACGGTCTTTCCAAATCTATTTCAGAAATACCACCTCCGCCAGTGGTAATGTACATTTTTTTCAAATCATTTCTTTCAGCCATTTTCACTATCAATGTGAAGGGAGAAATGGATTATGTACAGGAGTGGCTCCTACCACTTCTCTGCAGTTTATTAATGGGCAAAAGGGTTTATTCTGTCCATTTTATGCATTACATGGGTAAGGCAGTGAGGGGGCAATCAGCGATGCCCCCTCACATGGTCCTCTGTAAGACCTTGTTATACTCTATCTACCCATGCTTCCCTTCTGTACACTAAAAAAGCTTTTAAAAACACAGGGCCACTTTGTATTTTTTACCTCCATCTCCTACGTGGTGGTAAAATAGGTGGATGTTCTGCAGAAAGTCCTCCTAAAATACCACTGGCGGATTCCCATGGAGTACCACTGAATGGAGTTTAAACAAACGCTGAATTGCTTGGACGCTAAAATCAGTGGTATTTGCAAATCATTTGCCTCATTACCATCCAACCCTGAATGACCCCTAAGTCTGTGATAATTGTCCACTAGTTTGTCCAGAACACTCTTATCTTATGTGACCATCAAAAGCCACACATGCAAAACAGATTCAGACATATACAAAGTCACATAATCACAGATACCTCTTTCCATCTATAATTTGCACAGTCACAAATACACTTAAACACATCACCACAGTCACGGAAACTGAAACAAACACACAAACACACATACACACAAACACGCACTCCACCTTACTTGAAAACACGTACACCCCCAGATGTCAGGCCAGATTGCCCTTGCAGTTCTCTGTGCTTCCATGAATTAAATATGCATCTGACTGTCCATGAAAGAGGAACATGGGAGCACAATAAAAGCCACGTCCCCTCGACATCCAGGTGCAGACCACATATTTATTTTTATTTATTTATTTGCATTTTTAAAGCGCTCACGCAGCCCCGCGGGCATGGAGCCGCTGTTACAGGAATTGTTTGTTTTTTAGTTGCGTAATTGTTGTTTTTTTTGTCTTAGTTGCGTATTTATAACGCGCTTAGATGCCCAGAGGTTTGTATACACGGACCCGGGAATCGAACCTGTGTTGCTTCCTGTCATCTTGCTTCGAAGGCAAACACGTTGCTGCTGAGCTATCTTCCCGGGACGCATAGCCACAATTACAAGCAAGAGCCTGACACGGGTTCTTGTCACAACTGATAGAGGGTGACTGTCAAATCAAGGTAATCTACTGTTTACATGTGAGCCAGGGCAATCGAAGGTGATGAGGTGCAAGTACTGGGCTTGGTGTGATGAGTAACTAAATGGGGTCAGTGGCAAGGGATGCCACTCCTGAGGTTTGAGGCCAATTTCAAGTGAAACGGTTGAAAGGCCCTGATGCATTCCTGTTTTCAGTGTCCCTTTTTATGATAATTGACATGCCAGGTTCACCTGTGGCGTTACCATGCTTGACTATGGATCACTATTTTTTCTCCCAGACATATATTATTTATGTGTTGATGCCTGCCTTTCTCACCACCTCTCCTCCCTACCACCAGTTTTCCAGTGACCAGGCATGGACATTTGCTGATTCACTGTTGAAGTGTTACTATAGGTCTTGATTAGAAACCACCCAGGATAACCTGTAAGTGCTTAGTGTGAGATTCTCTATGTTCTACTTGTGTCTATTCATTCGATATCTAGAGGCTCTTCTATTGTCCTGGATCTCCATCCCTCAAATGCTATACACTCCGTAACCTCTGTGGCCCTTCTTCCTATTGTTAAATTATTACCAACGTTGGGTGCAGTAGTCTGCCATCGCCCAGACTATTTGCTTACTTTTTACCAGCCTTGATGTTCAGCAGACAGGGCTATGTCGGGAGTTAAAGGCTGCAAGTCCAAGTTAAAAGCCCTTTGCAAGGGCCTTAACTTGGCCTCTGTCCCTTTAAAGGTTGGTATTGCCTGCATCGTCTTCGTTTAGGATATTACCACACCATGGAATTTCTACTATGAAGAACCACTGGTCCTGCTCTGAACGCAATGTGCTTGGATCACAAAAAACTTTCTTCTATTGAAAAGCGAAGATGGACTCCATAGAAATTGAAAGAGAGCCCCTTCACACTTAAAGGAGCCCCCTTGGCATTTCTATCACAGCAGAGGCAAAGGACTGGGAGCGGCAAAGCTGGAGAGGCACGGAGTCAAAGCAGCCATTGCCTCAGCCAACACTACCGCCATTGCACAGGTAAGTGAAAAAAACAGACAGGGGGTTTGGAAAGGCACCCCCTACCCCGCCCGGGTAAGCCCCTCGAGTTTTCCAGAGCAATACTGGCAGTTATTGCTTGCGGTATAAGCAACCGACTGCTTACGCTGCTCTTGGGTGCTAACATTACTTACTACATATCTAGGAAACCTATTCTGTACATGGGCGCAACACTGTTGGGCTAATTGGATCCCAGCCTCCTCTCCTCTCCCCCTAGAATTCTGGGCCGTTCGCATGGGACCTGCTGACCCTCAGAGCCGTCATGAGCAGGAGGAAAAGCAGACGAGTCCGGGTTTGAGTAATTACTTTCCTTTTCTTCTCAGAAGGGCTGTTGTTAAGAGTGAAATGTGACTGCAATGGGGCATTTCCAACTGAAAGTCCCCCATTATAGCGCCAATAAACTAACAATTCTGTGAAAACGCTTTGTAAATCAGGCCCAATGTGTGTAAAACAGAAACACAACCTTTTAATGACTAGTTTATACCCATGATGTTCTCAGGCTGGACATGCAAAAAAAGGCTTTCTTTTAGTTGGATATCAAATGTTCTCAACATCATGTATTGAAGATAGCTGGAAGTTTAAGACATACCAGGTGACCATTTGAACAGAATTTATTTTAGAATGGGGTGCATGTTTACTATGGCAAGGAATAAAAAGCATGTACAAATTATATGTGTAAAGGTTTGACGAATGGTTTTATTTGCCTGCCATATTTACATTTATTCGTATGCCGGAGAGGGGCACCGAAAGCAATGTCCTTTTCTACAACCTCCGTCCCCTCTGTCATACAAAGGCACAGGCATGTACGCATGATATTTTCATGCGAGTGCAAATGCTTTGACTTTTTATGCAGTCTGACTGCTTTTGACACCATCTTAAAGCAAATGGATTCCAGAGGAATCCATTGCGAAACCCACCTGCCATGCACAAATGGCAAGTGGTATTTACTCTGGTCCCACTACCAAGTGCACAAACGAAGGCATGCAGGCGATTACACCTGCATTTACAGCTTTCTTTTGCACTTCATAGTGCAGATTACTAAAATTACCTGGAGGGCACCGGTTTGCATGTAATTTGCATTTTTAAGTAAAGGACCCTCTGTATTTTTTAAAGTGCTGAAAGCACACTGCGGTGCATTCCTTTGGGAAACCAGGAATGGGGCACCATACAAGTACATTTTCCTCACCCACACAAAGTCTTTGAAGGTAGCCCCTCCCCAACCATGTGACAGATTAGCCCTGCCCCAAAGTTACGGTTTCAGTGTGCCCCTATTTCTGTATAAGTGTGGTGCCAATCTCTAACTACCACACAGCATATGCATGACCTGCACTTTTCAAGAAATGCTGTAAGAGTTTGATTAGTTTGTTTGGAGTTGGCTGAGTTTAACTTGTTAAATGTATTGCCTAATGGCTTTTTAAAAATAAGCTCTGAATGTATGGCTGGTTGGCACTTCTCAGCATATTACCTATCTAGTCAATGTACTTTGAGTATTGTTTTAACAGATGGCAGTCTACAATGAAGACACATCTACTTCCAACCGCAGAAAAAGTGAATAAATTGCTGCTTTGCGGTGAGCCACAAATAGGAGATTTGTTCTTCTGTATTTTTGGTATTTTCTAATAATAAGTAGACAGCGTGATTGGCGTCTGTATTATCGTGTTGTTTTTTCTAAAGGTCGAGAAGCTCAGTTGTTCTCTATCTGATGGTGAAAAGAAAAGAAAAGAAAGTTTACACAGTTTATGCGACCTGCTTGGTCAAGTTCCCCTGATGAAGTTCTTGTTAAATGTGTATTTATAAAAGCAGAATGAAATATGTTGGGTTTATTCACCACTGTAAGAAAAACAGTGTAGTAGAATCAAGTGCCAAGGTTTGTGTAGAACCTATGATAAAGGTTGGTTTGCTTCCAATAATTGCACACACAATCAAAAGCTAAAGTGCTCAATTAAGCATAATTTAATGCATGTCAAAAACAGCCGACACGTGTTTCGAGCAACAATGCTCTTCTTCCAAGGCTTGAGATGCTTGAGACTAGCTCTGGCGCTATATGGTTGTTAATTAACTGGTAAATAGAATTCAAGTTCGGGCTCCACCATATAAGTGCATATGCGTATTAAAACAGCGTTTCCGCCCGTACTGAGAATCGCTGGAGCCTAGTCGGTTTTACCGATAGGATTTGGCTAATAAGCTCATTACAAGAAGTTGGCGAATAATCTTTAACCTCAGGAATGTTTCGCATTTTTACTAGACAGCAGTGTGTAAAAGCTTACTTATGTCTCAGGTTGGCCCTTCGGAAGAGGGACTAATAGGTTACACGGTTATTTTTAATATTTGAAAAGAGAAAAAATAGTTTTTGAATTGCACCTTATATCTTGCACTTTTGCACTTTTTTATTGGTAATAATGAAAGTAATGTGTATTGTTTTATATGTTTTTAAGGACAATCATGACGATTGAATAAAATTGTAATACATTTTTTTATTTAAAAAGAGAGTTTTGTTAACGTAGTTCCATATAAGTTAGAGGACTACATTGTCTGATCTTTGTGGCCAAAGAGATCACAAGACGAAGGCCACGAGATTCCTTTAGTTTGGAAGTAGAACACAGGTTTCAATATGGGGATGAATCTCGGGGCCATTTAAGCTATCCCCATTGTCTTTCCTTTGGTTGCATTTTGTAAGAGTTTGATTGCCACCTGTCTTTTTATAAAGCACTGAATTTTTTTTAAGCATAAACCAGATGTTATAGGACTGGAAGCGCGACACGTGTCTGGATCATTGGTTTATAATGGAAACATTTAAGTCCTAATTATTATTTGAGAAATTAGTCACATTTTCATTATGAATACGGCTACCTAGACAGATCATTTCCCGCCCACACTTCGAAGAAGAAACACCGCTTTGATTGCAAGGCCCATCAGCCCCAACTCTGGTACTCTTGTGTGAGCTACTCAATAGACGCGTGTTGACTCAGACCAGGAGTGCAGCCCCAAAACACTTCTTAAAATAGGGTTGCCACACGTGGAAACAGTTTTACCACTTTTGAGATGAGCTATGCCTGACACTGTGGCTTCTAATTTTAGATTAAACGTATGCATTTCCTTCCTGACCCTTGGCTGTCACCCCGCTTTTTAATACCAGTGCTGCTGAACTTTCCCGGGCAACTACTTCCAGGGAAAGAACACCAGTACAGTAATATGACTAGTAGTACTCCAGTCTAATATCTGGGTGGTCATTTGGATGTTTCAAATGCTACAGCTGTTTCTCAAATTGAAAAGAGACAGACAAGATGGCCGACATTCAAATGATTACTTTCTCCATTTCCTCTGGGCCCGATTAGGGGGAAGCAGCGAAGGACATTGAGGATAGCAACTGTAATGGCAGACAGGTAGGTGTACGTTGGGGGATGGTGAGGCAGTGGGGGGGGCCCAGGGCTGCGACAGAGGGTGAGTTGGCGGGACAAGCAATGCACAGAACTAATGTGATGTCCTGGAATGGGGGCCTTTAGCCGTAGGCAGTGCCTGCATTCCTAGCCTTCTGATTGGCCGAGGCACACGACCTGGGTGCTGATACAGATGTATGCAGCCACTCGTAGACATTCTCTGAAGCCTGTGGTTCCCCTCATATGCAGATAATACCCAGATGGATGTACGTCTCGGGGAGGATAGCTCAGGGACAATGCGCTCGCTTTGGAAGCAAGACGACGCAGAGCACCACAGGTTCGATCCCCGTGTCCGCACTTAGAAACCTCTGGGTATTAAGCATGTTATAAATAACCAATCATATCATAAATGCCAGTGGACCCCGCCTCTTGGTACACATTGTGGAGGGGATGAGCAGAAAGGATGAATGGGGATTACAACGGACTATAGTTACTTGGAATACAAAGTAAACAGTAATTAGAATACAAAGTCAACCAATCTAATTTGATAATTTGCAATAGAATAATTGAATCACAAGTAAATATGTCTCGCAATTTGATAGTAACAGCATTAATGATAGCGTAATCAGCCGTTCATACTCTTCACACAGCTGAACGATCATATTGCTTTACGTGGAAGCAAATCAAGAAGAAGACGAGTCAATCCTAAGGAGCCATGTGGATAATAATGCCTTTGAATGAGAAATTGTAAAACAGATATTAATAAGAATCAATAAAACATAAGATCTATCTTTGAAGAATAAGCTACAAATAAGCACAGAACAAACATAGAAAATCACTCAGTACACAGTACAATTACATGAGAATCATTTATTTTAGGATCTCCTACAATTGAAATGAGGATATGATTGAAGGTTTATGAATTCAACGCCATAAAGTTTACGTTGAGGATATAACAGCAGCATGGATGGAAAAGCTATGGAAGTAAACATTCCGAATTCCGTAAGTGAAAGAGATATTTGCAAGTGGCGTAGCACCTCATTGTAAAATATAATTGATGCAATGTATCATTACTGCTTGGAAATGGTATTGATCTATTAACATTTATGTTATATTTATATTTCATATTTCTTTTCTGAAGACCATTTAATTATATTATCTTTAGGGGCTGGGAGGATAGCTCAGGGGCAACAAGTTTGTTTTGAAAGCAAGACAACACAGAGCAACACAGATTCCAATCCTAGCCGTGTGCTTAGAGACTGGTCTATGGTATTTAGTGAGTTATGAAAGATTAATTACAATCAATTTTACAAAAAATCAGGCATTTTGTAAGAATGAATGATGGATTATTCATTTTCTGGTTGACATATCACTGGTACAGTGACAACTGTTATTTTTTTCAGCTTTCGAAAAAGGCCAACATGGTTCGAAATACGCTTTGGCAGAGTGGACAATTGGCTGAAGCACTAATGACATTAGCTCTTTTTAATTTGGAAAGATATCATGTACACATGTCTTAAAGTTCCTCACAATATGAATCAGATGAAAATAAATATATGTTCACTTAAATTGTTTCCAGTCAAACAGTTTACATTGAATGTAATCTCGATCTGAGAAAATTGTGAAGGTGTTTTCAATCCTGTTTAAACAATTCGGTGCTCAGACAAGCTTGCATCAGATCAGTATTTGGAGTTCCATGTCGTCAAGCCTATGAGCTATAGCACACATGTGTAGATGTGTTGTTTTCGTTTAAAATCCTTGTTAGTAAGCAGGGTCAGACTGGGGCAAAATATTGTCGTGGGCACCATTGAAAAAGTGGGCCACAGTTGCAAATTGCAATTCATTCCTTTTGTGACAGACTGTTTGAATAGTAATCAAACCCCAATAGTTTGTTGATAAAATGTCATGCACATTATTCAATTTTAAGAATATTTATTCAGCAGCAATGGTCAAAACTACTATGTACATGATAGGTTATTTATAACGTGCGTAATACCCAGAGGTTTCTAAGTGCGGACCTGGGGATGGAACCTGTGTTGCTCAGTGTCATCTTGTGACGTAACTCATTAAAATTGGCCAAAAAAGTGGGCCACTTTCATTAATAAAAACTGGGCCACACTAGCATTGCGGGTTTTTGGTTCGTGCATTGCCCTGTTGCCCTATAGGCCAGTCCGAGCCAATTAGTAAGGAGCAGCCCGCTATGAAAAGAAAGTCTTAAAAGTATCACGACACTAAGGTTTAGGTCATCTAGTATTCGAACCTTGGAAGATTACATATTAAAGAGTCTTAAGAAAATATACACAAGCCGTTCTTATGAGTAGTTTCGAGCAGAATGTACGAATTCGAGTTCGCTAAAGGAGTGACATTAGGCTGCGTGACGCCGCCGCTGCGCCAGTTTCTCGGATATGTGCAAGTCTAGCATTTCACCATGGCCCATCCGGCCTTTTCCTTGCGCGCATGAATGCACAATCGCCTAGAGGGCACCCCCTCTCTTGCGCCTCGCCACAGCACCGCGTATTAACCCATTCTTCCTCTTTTGCATTCCTCTGCTCGCCTATTTCGAAAGTGTGAGGTTTCCTCTTGGGTTCACAATCACTGCCCCTCCCCCCTCCCACTTTCATCTATTCCATGGATGGGGACTGAATGTTCTTGGTAACCTTCATAGGGCGACGCAAGCTCGCTCTGCTCATGAAAGCTCTTTTGATTCTCTAAACCATTGCAGAGACAATCAGCCGAAGCCGTGGTAGGATTTTTGTTATGTTTTTTGTCAAAAGCCTGAAAACACGTTGAATGATTCAATACATTGACAGCACAAAGGGAACTAATCCAAGTGAGTCATCAAGGGCCATTATCAGATTTCACAGTTTGAGTGTGAACACCGAAGAGGCCATCATTCAAGGGCGAGCCTTCCTTTTTGGCCATTAAGATACTGCTGCCACAAAAGTGTTCCTACTTGAATTGTGCGAGGGAAGATATTTATTTATTTATTGGATCTTTATAAGGCACTTGTACAACAGGGACAGTGTTTCAAAGCGCGAAAGCGCCAGGCGTCAGTATATGCCTTTGGTGTTAGTGCATAGGGTTATGTGTAATCCAAATCATGGCTAGAAATTAAAGGTGGGCTGAAAGAGAGATTTGCACAAGGCATGAAATGTCCCTATGCATTTCCTAGTGATCGTGCAGAATTGATTAAGTCTGTCGTCATTTCAATATTTGCCGCTTGCCTTGATTCCAACTGACTTAGGCTGATAGCGTCAATCTCCTTTTGTCGATAGGATCAGACATCCTAGTGTACAGCATCAAAAAAGGTTATCCCCCTAAAGGGCTGCCCATGTCAAATAATGGGTGGAAAGTCCAGTCTCCACACTGTAGATGCAGAACTCTGGTCCTTGAGAACAGGTCAGGCTTTCAGAAGATCCATCATATATATTCACCAGATGCTCCAGCAAAGAACAGATCTAAATGGGAATTCCTTTATACAGTCATAGTCATTATGCTGAATACCAGGTCAGTTTCTAGATCCGAGGGATCAGAGCTGTGCACCACTGGGCCGTAGACCATCTATGGTTTAAGAGAACAGAACCTTAAACTTGCACTTTTAAGTTAGGTCTGTTGTGACTGATATCCCTTTGCCCTATGTAAGGATGGGATCTACAAATGCATGAACTAACTGGAGGCATCTACATCTGGGGAAAACCCAGGGGTTACAATTTATCGAGTGGGGCAGCAGTGGAGCTTGGATGGCTAGGGGAAGCGGTCAAGGCGGAGCTCCAGAGGGTGGGTATTAGAGTTGCCTGGAGCACGCAGCGATTGATGAGATGTTCCTTGAAGAGTGGGGTCTTCAGGTCCTTCCTGTAGTATTGGAGGGAGTGGGGTAATCTTATCTCCATTGGTAAAGTCTTTCAGATTCAGGGTGGGTAGCAATAAAAGGCTAGTTTCCTATCTTTTCAAGACTGGAATTGTTGTAGCTTCTGTTTTGTGCCAGCCTGTGGAGAAGGTGAGTTTCTTGGCCAGGTTGAGTGGCATTCTGGTTGTGGCTGCTTTGTAGTTGATACAGGCTATATTCAACATGATGAATGTTTGAAGAGGTAGCCGGTGCACTTCCTTGACAATCGGGGTGATGTGACAGAATTTACTTACACTTGTTGCATGGATTACTTTCAGTGGAGCCAATGTGCCATCTGTGACTCCTGCAAGTGTCAAAAGAGATGACACTTGGTGTCACCAACCAAGTGAGAGATGATCATAGCTTTGACAAATGATCTGAAACTCTAGGCAAGGATGAAGGGTTTGACTTTGCAGAGCAGGGCGAGCTGGAACCATGCTGTTTAGGTATTCTTGGCGATATGTTTTAAATTAAAGTCACAGACAATGGTAAAACGGAGAGATTTTGCAGTGGGTGAGCATTGTGGTATTAAACCGTGGAGTTTTGTGTCAGTCAGACAATTCTAGACGTGTGCATGCTTAGTGGAGTTTCCTAGGAGAATACATTTGGCTCATATCGGGTTGAACTTCAGGTAGGCACTGGACTTCCAGGCTTGGATGAGGGACTGTCAGTGCTTGGGTCGATGGATGTCATTGATGCAACAAAACTTAAGGTAAAGCTGCATGTCATCTATGCATTGGTATATCATGATGTCAATCTTGTTGAGGAGGGAACCAATGAAAGGAACTCATATTAGAACATCTCTGTTTGCTATCCAATACATTATTTAAGTAGTACCTGGGCTGCAATTTTGGGAAAATATGTGGGAAATGTTTGTCACACTTTAAAGAAAAGTGGGACGGTGACATTGGTCAAAACTGTGACTGACAATCCTATTTGCCTACCTAAAAGCCCTTTCTGTCACTGCCAGCATGTTCCTCTTCAGCTTCCTTCAACCACTACACAGACATTATGACAAGAGAGGCAGAGACGTCATTTCACCAAAATGCCAGGGGTAGCGGAAATGACATCACATGACCCTTGACCTCTGATGACGTCACAGGAAGTGATATCATTTGACCCCACCGCAAAGTAATATCACGGGAAGCGATGGAAGACGACCTTTCACCCATTGACAAAACAGGAAGTGGCATCACATAGCATTGTACAATACAAAAAATATTATTACGATATCACTATAACGTGATGTACACTTCATACAAGAATGGATCGTCATATGTATCGTTAAGATCAGTGTGTATAGGCCCATATTACCAAATTACTGTGAATGCAAGCAGACGGCCATGACCAAATGATAATGATGTGTTATTATATAGCACTTACGCTTAAGAGCTTTATATAGAAAAAATATACACCCAATTTCACCCAACCTGTGTTGGTACTCATTTATCGACCTCAGAAGGATGAAAGGCTGCGTTGAGGCATTTAAAAACAGACTAAATCAGTGACTCACCCCCTGAAGTGTGCCTGAAATAAAACTTCAATGAGTATAGCAATTATTGTATAGAATTCCAGAAAGACACATTATTTGGTATTCCTATTCTTTCATATTTAGTGTCAGTGCTGAAAGTTTTAGACTTGTGGCACTCCTGTTCTTATTTTTCTTCTTTTTTTTAAGGGGCCTGAACAAGAACGCCCGCAACTCCAGAAGTAAAGAGCCACATGGTACTGGCCACAGCCCAAGAGCTTGCATTACAACAAAAGAAAAAGCGTTTTTTTTGTTTGTTTTCTAGAGGGCACATGGGAGATCAAAGAGGTCGCAAGGGAGATCTCAGAGGTCGCAGTTGCGACCTCTGTCAACCCCTAAATGACATCCCTGAAGAGAGGCCACCCAGCATCGAAGGGCAATTCCAGGAATTCACACTCTGCTGTCTATCTTTTCAGCTCCTCATTTCACCGTGAAGCACCTCCTGCAGGGCTGCAGCATCAATCTGAAAAGAAATTCCTGGTGCAGCCTCAACATTTGGTGAGTCCTGACTGGTGGGGGCGGGAGAATTACATTTTGGCCTATGGCTGTGTGCCTTGTGTGAGAAGAGTTTGGGGCATGTCCGCGACAGCTGTGTTGACCTCTGGGAGAACCAAGCAGGGACTCTCGCCCCTGTTCTGACCACCTGATAAATGCCTTGTGCTGCCCCCAACAGGATCTGACTTTATAGGCAAAAGATCCATCAGGCCACTTAGCAAAACACATGAGCAGGTTTGGGTGAGATTTGGGGCATCTCAGCCTGCCAATCAACATGCTAAGAATGGTGGAACAGGTGCCTGTGGTCCTCAAATCTTTAGCAGCCCTTTCTATGAACAAAGAATATTGCCTCCCATAAGCCCCACCACCCTTAGCAGGTAGCTCATGCTATTGGCTGGAGTTTCCAGATCACCCCTTCCCTGCATCTGCCAACAAACACATGCTTTCTTTGTTGCAATGTATCTATTGGAGAGCAAGAGACAGAGAGAGAGAGAGAGAGAGAGAGATAGAGAGGCAGAGAGAGGATGAGAGGATGGGGAGAGGGAGAGAGGGAGAGAGAAATGCAGAGAGAGAGAGAGAGAGAGAGACAGAAGACACAGAGATATAGGGAAAGAGAGAGAAAGTGAGAGAAAGAGAGGTATTGACTGTGGCAATGTGAGATAACGAAATGGGACCTGTCTGCAAGAGGCCAGTAGTAGGAGTGCAGGGTTGCAGGTTGTTTTGCATTCCCCTCATTGTACCATGAAACAACACTGCTGTAAGCTCTACCAGCACCTTACACCAGAGATACAAATCTTCCACATATGGCCCCCACAGACGTAGCCGTTAGCACGTCAATTCTAACCGAGCCATGACTACGTTCTCCTCTTAGCCCTATCAAACAATCTCACAACAGTGGATAACCAGACCCAAAGTGCAGTAGTCTATCAGATCCCGGGCCCTTCCCTATGGATAACATATTCCCAAAACTCTCAGCTAATCCCAAAGAAAGCAGATTGGCACACAGGAACCTGCCACTTCCAGCCTATGCCCACCAAAACCACAGGTTTCACATCTGCCTCTCTAACTGTCCCACTAACGAGGCCCCCCTTTTCTAGTTTTGACTATTAGGTGGCACTCAAGCACCAGTGCAAGTAGGAGGTAGATGACATATGCTGATAGACACAACGTTTGTGAGTGTTGCTTGGTTATTTACCTATCCATTGACTGCCCATGAAAATGCTATCCCTATGGCCTTTCCCATCCACTTCTTGTCCTGCAAAATACATCCTCCTGGAATCATTTTGAGCTAGCTTTACTAAGCCATAACATCAAACTTTGTGCTCAAGTGCTCAGCAGTCTTCAGAGAGTTAATGGCTTCATTGGAGCTGTAAACATGCTACTTGTGTAATACAAATGTCTTAACCAAGTGTGCCTTCAGCCACTTGATTTATAATCAGTATACATTTTCTTCACTGAACTCTTCTTAAAAACAAGTATTGCCAAAGGCAACAGTTTTGACTTGTTTGTAGGTCTTGCTCAGGTACTTGTACCATGTCGCAACTGCTACTATTAATAGTCACTGAGTGTCACGGTGGTAGTGCTTGGCAATTGCCTTTCCCTTGCCTACACAAAAGCCGTAATGTTTGGCATTGCCAATGTTTTTCCTTTCAGAGCTTTGTGCATCAAGGTCTACTAAAAGAGGCAGAAGGTCGCTACACAAGACCGCTTCCATTCCATTGCATTGCAAAAGCGCCATCAACACAGTTCACTCAAACCTGCCCACACCAGGCCACAACGACATCCCCCGCTAGCCTGTGGCGAGACACTAGCAGCATTGGCTGAAGTGTGAAAAAGTACTGTTATTCGTCCTTAGTTGAAAAATCAAAGCTTGTGGGTTGGTGATGGCAATGATGGCCGCATCATGCAGTGGGACTTCAAAATGCAAAAATGTTTTCTCTGATTATGTCTGTGCTCCTTCTTCATTGGTTACAGCATCTGCTGCAAAGATGTAACCTCTGGCCTGCGATTCACAGATATGAATCACACCAGAGGGCAACATTACACAAATGCCACGAGACCATTCAATGTTTAGGGTGCACTGTATAAGCGGTTGGTATAATATGGATCAATGTGATTTCCTTGAGTTTTTTTAAATGTAATTTCACCGCATATATATGCGGGGGGGGGGTGTACCTCGGATCAGACCCTCCCATCTATATTATTACCCTAACTCACCTCCCCCCACAAACATTTGCAGCGAAATCCATTGTGAAAAAATCAATGAAGTCGAATTTGACCAAATTTACTGCAAAGGAATCTACCGATACCTTATGTTATAACCTGCAGATCATTGGTGCAACCGCCAGTAAAAATGTGCCCGCCTTAATTAGCCTCACCTGGTGAACATCAGCATCCATGTTTGGTTGTGAGGGTTTATTCCGCTCCCTCTATCCCCCAAACATAAGAAAATGAAAAGAAGGTCTTAGGTAATTGCCCTGTCCCGATCCCTCCCATTTTAACAGAAACCTAAACCTATAGGAGTTCGCAATTTCGGTGTGTGTGTGCTTGTTGCCACACGTTGGCGCTCCCTCCCAATTACCTTGAGGGGGCTGAAGGACCACTTCCAGTTCAGAAGAGCTCTTGAAACCTTATTGGGAGTTCCAGTGTAACTCTATGTATCTCCAAATACCTTCGTTGAGTAAGGATTGGTTACCCAGCTCTAGGAAACCACCAGCATCAGTGGCGTCAGGGAGCTTACTAAAACACTACAACTTAAAAGTAGGCTTGTGTGCTCCATCCAAATTACAAATCTGTACTGATGAGTCTGTCGAGATGGTCATCAGAGTACAGGTAGAAGCTGCACTCTATACACCGGAACAGTCTATGCAACAGCTATGGGGCCACCCTAATGGAACGTTCCGAATACCCCAGGGTATACCTTATGAAACCTCCAGCTACAATCCCCAAAGTCCACCCTGACCCAAAACCTCTGAACAGAACTGAGAGTTAAGGGAGTCGATCTCATCACTGGCCTTGGCCCTTTATTATTTTGGGTCAGAATGTGCAACAGTAAGTAGAATAATATATGCTGTGCTGCTCTGGGTGAGCTCAGTACAGGGGACGACCACAGAATCCACCAGGGCTGGTGTGCAACAGCGATTCAGCCAGTAGGCTGCTCGTAATTAACCAAGGCCCCATAACTATTCTGAAAGCCAACCATGGCCATTGGAAGGAGGGTCACATTTCAATATAGACTGTTCACAATAGGAACTCTCTCCTATTGAAGGTCAACTTCTCGGGGTAGAGAGTAATACCCGTGCTGCTTACGTGCTCCTTAACCACAATCTGTATTCACCCAGTTTCTAAGGTCGCCTGATGCGGCCAATCCTAAGCAAGGTAATGAACATCTGTCTGGGCGACGCCTTCGCAGCGAGGATGCACCAGGGACGATTGGTTATTTTCTCAGCTTCTGCTGCCTCTAATTGAAACTTTTACACAAGAAATTGGACCACAACACACCCATCGCCAAAGAGCTCCATTCCAGGCCTTGGAAGCATTATCGCCGTAATGTGCCTCAGAATCAGTGTCTCCTTACATCAGGGTGTCCCTCTTGTCAGTCTTGGGTTTTAGCGTCAGCACTGTTTACATTGGATACTGAGCCGTTGCCTAGGAATTGGCCACGAGTGGCAATTGTGGCTCCTTTGCAGGTTTGGTGCTGACTGCAAGCTACGAGGGACTTACACGTACCTACAAGACTGCTCCAAGATTTTGCTAACATTCTCTGCTGCTCATACGGCATCGTAACATGACTCCAGTGTGTCCCCCACCATTGGCCGACACTTAATACATAAGGAGCCAGTCATGGGAGACGGTGCTAGGCAACACTTCTGCTCTTCTTGGCGATGCCGTTGCTTTGCCAGATATTTTCAGAATGATCCCCTTGGACTCAGGCTTTTCCCGTTAGTGGCGGCATTCTCCCAGGGTCCCTCTCATTCATGTATTTATGTTAAGTAGGATGGGTGGGATTGAGGAGAAACATAAAGGGTCATCCCTTTCTACTCAACGAAGGGAAGGAATGGAGCGGAAGCATCAGGATTCTGGCATGTTTGTGATGAGGAGTAATATGATCACAACCAACTGTCAAATTTCCACGAGAGTTCACAGGAATATGCTTTTCCAAGATAGCAACTCAGAGATGAAAGGAATAAATTCAAACATTCCACGCTCTGGGTACCAGAAGGAACAGGGCCTTTGTGACAGCTTCATAATAACCGATCGGTTCACTGCATAGTCCAGACAAACATTTCTTGCACCAATTCGCAACATTTACCTTTCCTAGCTTTTCCCATCAACAGTGTTCTTATGTCATGAAGGATGAAATTATTACACATGAGCATCTGGGAAGGCAGGTCATGATTGCAGCATTTTGTATGGCCAATTTACACTTGGTGATCTCTGTGTTGAAATGCTCCAGTGAAAGAGCATAGGTGTGGGAGAAGACTGAAGCAGCTAAGCAATCCGTCGGTAGCGATATAGGATACCACACCCAGAAATCACGGGCAGCCCATCAGGCCAAAGAGACAAGACACATAAGCTCACCAGCACCCTTGTTTCCCTACGGGCAAACTACGGGTTTGCCTGCTGGAGCCGTTGTGCCCGACAGTTCTGACCCTGCCCGGCACAGCGGTCACGGTAGGCAAGGCCATTACGGAAGCACCGGCATTGTTAACAACGGTGCCGGTGCTTCTGTGTCCCCCACTTCCATAGAGTCCTGTAGGACTCTATGGGAATGGGGATTAAGAGAAATTACTGGTGACCTCAGACTGGTGGATGTGTGGAGACGGTTGCACCCAACGGACAGGCAATACTCGCATTACGCAGCGCCACATGACCTGCATACTAGGCTGGATTATGTGTTCGCCGCCGCCGCCGAGATAGCGGGAGAAATGGTGAGCGCAGAATATAAAGCCAGGGTACTTTCGGACCATTCACCTTTGGTCTTGGAGTGGCGGCACCACCCCCATAGGGTGCGAATCCCAACATGGAGGCTCAGAGCTGAGGCCCTATAGGACCTGGGATTCCGAGAGGACCAGAGGGAGGCCATTGAGGAATATTTTGACATTAATACCGGCAGCGTACGATCTATGGGAACAGTATGGGAGGCATTGAAGGTGGTGGTGCGTGGGGTAGCCATATCAAAATCCAAAGGGCTCCAAGGGGGTATAGAACGAGAATTGCAGGAAACTGAAAGAGAGTTAGGAGACCTGATGCGAAGGGGGGGACCACCTGGGATGACAGCGCTAAGATAAGAGAGTTACAAAAGGCTAGCAGCAAACTCGGGGACAGATTATGTAAGCTAAATTATAAGACATATACAGAGAGGCAACATGTGGGGGGAGACAAGCCGGGCAGACTACTGGCCTGGTTATACAAAAATGAGACACCCCGACCGGTGATTAGAGAAGTCAGGGATGCGGAAGGCCAGATCCGTGACACCCAGGAAGGATTAAACAAGGAGTTCCTCATATATTATAAATGTTTGTATGAGGACGCAGGTGAAGATATGGGCCAGGAAATTCTGGAAGCAATAGAAGATATAGGGCTGCACACCTTAGACAACTTAGAACGAGCAGATCTAAAGGCCCCAATCACCTCAGACGAACTGGAGGCGGTGATCCAACACCTGCTCACGTGTAAAGCACCCGGGTCGGATGGGTTACCCAGCGAATTCTATAAAGCATATAGGCAGGAGCTACTCCAGCCGTTGTGGGCCATGCTCAATGAGGCCTACGAACAGGGGAGCTGCCGGAATTCCTCCGAGAGGCGGTGATCATCCCGCTCCTGAAACCAGCGAAGCCGGATGTGGACTGTGGGTCCTGTAGGCCCTTATCGATGCTTAATCAAGATAGCAAAATACTCACAACGGTGCTTGCTAACAGGCTTAAGCGAGTAATTGGCAAATTGATACACCCGGACCAAACAAGCTATGTCCCCGGCAGAAACATCATGGAGAACCACAAGAGGCTACACCATATTATTGATCAAACTGAGAAAGACCCGGGCGTGCTAGCCATTGTGTCGCTAGATGCGGTCAAAGCCATGGCTGATGGCGACCCTGAAAGGGTACGGGATAGGGCCGGGATATATTAGATGGATCAAGATGTTATATAGCTCCCCGATTGCAAGAGTCAAAACAGGCACTATAATTTCAGATAGTGGCAACTCAGTAGGGGGACTAGACAGGGATGCCCCTGGTTGCCCATGTTATATATTCTTGCGTTGGAGAAGTTTGCAATTTGCCTTAGGCAAAAATACGGACAGGTGGGGATTCATACAACAGGAAACACACACTTGATATCACTGTACGCAGATGACATGCTCTTCTATCTGCGCTTCCCGGAAGAGAATCTGCAATATGTGCTGGAGGTGATGGACTGCTATGCCGCCCTCTCTGGCATATCGGTAAACCCCGGGAAGTCCAGCGTGTTCCCCTTGGGGAGGTACAAAAGTATTCCACTGGAAAAACTGCCCATTCTGCAGATACTCTGGCGGACAGAGACGTTTAGATATCTAGGCATAAACATATACCACAAGATAGAGGTAGAGCACAAACACAACACGGAGAAAGCCGTTGAAGGTATAAAAAATAGCATGGTGTTTTGGTCCAGATTGCCCCTTGCTATGATGGGAAGACCAGCACTGCTCAAAATGGTGGTCTTGCCCAGACTATTACACTTTTTTGTAAATGTCCCGTACTTGATCCCCAGACGTTTCTTTGTCAGACTTCATAGCCTGTGCAGGGGCTTCATATGGCACAATTCTAGGAACAGGTGGCCCTGTGGAAACTACAAAACTCTTGTGATAAGGGGGGCATAAACCCGCCAAATTTTGAATTGTATTATTTGGCGGGACAGCTACTATATGTAGCTAGGTGGTTGTCCGCAGAGGAATCTGCGGAAGCCAGGCTTTTGCAGGGTGACTCTGCCCCATACTTCCTAAAGGAGACAGTGTGGCCGCACAAAACTAAAGTGTCGGAGATGGGGAAACTGTTGGTGCTGGACTGGGAGGTCTGGCGCAGGGCATGGAGAACTGTGGGTGACCCAGACCCGTTCTCTCAGCAGGTCCCGTTGGTGGTGTTATGTGGGGAAGACTCCCAATTGATTAAAGGGGTCCGCAGATACTGGGAACCGGTGGGCCTGGCCACCCTTGGAGACATATGGCAGGAGGGGGAGGCATTGGAATTCCAGAGGTTGCTGGAGGAGACAGGGGTGCATAAGGGCCAATATATCACTTACTCCAGGATTATGAAACGGGTGAGGGAAAGGTGGCCTGAAACAGTACTTGCAGAAGAACCCGATGCCACCCTAGAAATGATGTACGATGTCTCGGAGGGCGGGCACAAAATATCTCGGATATATGAGCTCTTGAGTATGAAGGCGTGGAAGGAGCTGTTCCAGTTGAGGCTTGACTGGGAGGGGGAGGTGGGTGAACCCATGACAGAGGGGCAATGGGATAGAGCCCAAAGGTACCATAAGAAGGTGTCCCGAAATGCGAGACTCCACCAGATTCAGCTATATGTCACCCACAGAGCTTATTTGACCCCCAGCAGAATAGCCAGGTTTGGTGGTTCGGCTATACAGAAATGCCCCAGCTGCGGGGAGGAGGAGGCTGGGCTGTTGCATATGTTCTGGCTTGCCCAGAGGTGAAGAGATTCTGGGTAGAACTGAAGACAAAAATGGCAAGCCGGGGGTGGTGCTTGACGTGGGGTTTGCATGGGCATGTATGCTTGGGAGCTTCCCTAGGCCATGTAATCTAAAACATATTAGCAAGATGAAAGACCTGGCCTATGTCTTGGCCAAGCGCAGAATTGCAATGTGTTGGAAAGCGGCCCACCGGCCTAGAGTGGAGATGTGGTAGGCAGAGCTCCTGAAATGGGCTGAAGCAGAAACTGCGGCCTGGTATGAAGCAGTCACCATAGGGGGGGAGGAAGAGGTAGGCCCCCGGATAGCCTGGAGACAACTGGTGACTTCGATGGCAAACCCCCCACCAGGTCAAATTTTGAAATGGAAGACTGTGACGAGTTGATGATAATTTAGACACCTGAAGATGCTCAGGTGGATGGCACGGATACGACGGCTCGAGATTTTGGGGATGGAGGGGGGAGGACGGAGGAGAGCATTAAATAATGGAATGTCTTAACATTGATCACGGACGTCTTACATGGTTGTAATGTTTGGAGTGTTGTTTGTTTAAAATAATAAAAATTGTTCAAAAAAAAAAGAAAAGAAACATTACTGGTGCCTGACTTCCCGGCTGCCGGACTTATAATAACCCAGTGGCACTGGGAAGTCAGGAGCCGGTAATTGTTTAAGGGTCCAGCGGGATCCCGCGGGTAGCACCGGCAGGGTTAACGGCAGACACGTAATGAGGCCCATTGTCTCCCAACGGTGATATCAAAAGGCAGATTGAGTACCCCGGGTTCAATTAGGGGGAACACAGAGAAATGTCTAGTGCATAAGACTATATATTGGGGAGACTGTTTGGGTACTATATTCCCGGGATAATTAAGAGAAACCCAACATTTTGGTCGTTAGGTACAACAAAGCAACCTATGTACGCAAAGAACAGGCCCCTCCATCTATGCCTTCCCCAACATGGTTTCCATCGTCTCCACGACAATTGGCCTAGCGTGAGCTTGCACAGCAGTCCATGCATGCGCAATGCCCCTGCTTATCTCAGTTTCCATGACTATGGCCAGTGCTTGCTATTAAGCTGTTAAACGCGAGCGTTCACTTTTCCTATTCCCTCACATGCAGTGGGCACTGCAAGACTCACAGTACTGCTGCCTCCCTGCGGCCACACAACTGTATAAGGCAAGGAGACCCCCACACACTGGGTTTTATTCAACATGGGCACTTTTGGCCCGTGTTCTATATACTCGGGATAGAAATGCCTTGAGATTGCATTTCTCCTGTGTTTCTTTTTCCCCCAAGCAATCTCTTTGAGTACGACTACGCTGCTAACTATGGAAGCGGATCCCTAATACAGATCCCTCGGCTTCGGTCTAGAGCGCAGAGGCCCGCACAGGTAATGAGCCCCCCACTAATGTGTACCTTTGTCAACACAACGTTACATGCACTGAACAAAGAACAATCACAGCTGTAGAAAATAATCATTGTAACTCTATTTCCCTCCTAAGCAATTTTTGAAACATCTCTTCGCCCCCCATCTCGTTCCAACTAATAGAAAGCGTGAGCCGGGACAACGAACAGAACAAGGAATCGAAGTTAGGACAATGATGTCAAGACAGTACGCCCAGCCAGGTGGGTGCACTCATGGCTTTTCTATTCAACCTTAACGTGCACCATAGCACTTCAACAACAAGGTGAACACTTCACTGTTACTTCCTGTTTTCCCATACTAGATCCCTAACATGAAGTCCCTCTTCAATGGTGCAACTGTACCCCATGACAGCCCCCACTAACAGCCCCAGGTTGAAGAAACTCTACTTGTTACAAGGTCAGTCTATGTTGGGCACCTTACCAGCCCTTTTGTTGTTCTTGTTGCAGTCTGTTTACGTGCATACTTGGCTACAATGTTTTAACCAGCAGTTAAACCTCTTAGTAATTAAGCAATTTGGTGTTAACCATTAGGGACTCCACTAACCAGGTCCAGATGAAGGCAGACCAAATCGCACTCCACGGAAACATCCAAAGAAGTGTCAGGACTCCAAAATAGCAAGGCCTGCACAGAACTATTTGTTCATAAATAGTGACGTCTTGTATGTATATCAATTTAAATCTTATTGAATAAAAAATATTTGAGAAATGAATGCACATCACCATATTTGATGTTTGCAATATATCAATATGTGCGAAACTCATGAGATGTTAAATATCATATACTTTGTTAATGCTTTGTACTAAAAGAAAAAATACGTTTTGTCATAATAATTGCAATAAATGGAAAATGTAAAAGGATTTGGATTGATATACCATCGCTCTGTACTTAAATATAAAACAACTTGAATCACAATTAAATGGTAATTGTACCTTATTGTTGGTAACAATGCTGGTATTTTCGAGACATTAAATGTAAAAAAAGCAGTAGAAAACTGAACGAACACTATTGTGCTTCTAAACGAACCAACTAGCACAACCCCATGTTATACAGTATTTTGATCCCAGGTCCTAGCCTTTGGGGGTAATCCCTCTAATTAAATACGTTAGATTTGAAATTCTGATAAACTCTGCCTTCTCTGTACAAATTGATTGCAGGCGAACATTTTGTAAAAAAAGAACCCCTTTTAGGGGGACTATATATATATGTAAGAACCTATTGAGATTCTAAGAATTGATTAGGCAATTTACTCATGGGATCTAAGACTATGGATGCATTTTGTAAGAGGGTCCTTCATATGTATATGGTTTCCATGGAGTGTGCTGATAGTTTGCTCTACAAACTTAAGTTACATTTTTAATTTTCAGTTAATATAATTCCTATATGCCATTATCCCTTCTTTGTGCGACCGTGGAATGCTAAGGGTAGTCTTGCTGCTAAAATATGATACACAGTGACGGTACCACAGCAACCACAATATCATTCAGTAAGACTCTGGGGCCACGAGACGTGGATTTGGCATGGATATTGGCATCCCAGAGAAGACTAAGGAGTTGGCAGGCTGGCACAGTTCCATGTCATTTCAACAACAGTAATTACTTCAAAGTAATTTACTTTGAAATGTTACTTTAAATTTGGGGTTCTCTCCCACCCCACACCCCCTTCACTACTAGCCCAAATCCAGCGCCAACCCGTTTTTACCCCTAAACCCACAACTACATATATTTTTTCGAAGTAATCACTTATAAGTAAATTACTTGGAAGTAATTACTGTCGTTGAAACCACAGGATACAGGCTGGGATGGAACCATGGACAGGATATTCTGATGCGTATCTGATAGCAGAGAAATAAATAAGTACACATTTATGTTTCAATCCATGGGAAAAAATAGTGCTATTGGAGGGGAGTTGACTCCTGGTTACCAAAATAGACTACAGCTACCAGAATTCCTTGAGTCAAATGAGACTAATCTGTAACACCTGAAAAGACTGCCTCCCTGAAGATTGTTAGGGACATGAAAGCACATGGAGCAATCATATCAGGCAAGAGGTCGGGAGTGGGCAAGAAAGCATCAGGTGAAGTTAGGGATTTAGGGGTAGGTGGGGGGGCCAGTTACAGAAAATATTCAGTTAATCAGGGGAAGACTGTGTGAATCTCATGAGATGACAGCAGAAAGGCTGCAAGACAGCTCAGAAAGATGTGTGTCGCATGAAGCAATGAGTGATAGGGGCTAATGGGAGAGGGTTAGGGAGGTAAAATGAAATTGAGTAGAATGAGGGGACATGGAAAAAAGAAGAGGGACACATGTTGAGTGCCTGTGAGGACATGGAAGTCTTTTTAATTCAGAGCAATTTTTACTGTTATCACGGAAATCAGTGAACCACCATTCTACCACAGGATTATTGGAAACTACTGTGTAATAATCACAGGAATAAGGAGTACCAAGAAAAGGTTTAACATATGTAGTGCCTACATCTACTGGCAGGGGGCAATGGGTGTTAGTAACACCTTAATGCCGTGACATGGCCAGTGGCCATGGCTAGTGGGCCCAAAAGGAAGATTTTGGTGCAACACATACAGAGGCCACGTCCAAAGTCCACAGCTAGGTAGACCTCAAGAACCTATGCAACATGTTCGGGCGTGGCCACTGGATGGATACAGGTAGAAACATATTTAATCATAAGACTTATAAAAATAGTCATACATACATTTACATGCCTCCTTACCGTAATACCGTCACATGAAAACAATATTTTTTGGGATTTCAAGTTTTATCCAAAATGATCTCATATCCAAGAAAGTACGTGCCTGTGTGCATTGTGATAGTAATGAACCTATGCATTTGAAGTTTGGTTAATTTCCCAAAATAATCAGTTACTTATACAACACAATTACATTTATAGAAAAGGAATGAAGATTAGAAAGTAAATATTTAATCATAGACATAGCAATTGTATTGCTAATATTCTTGTCTTCTCTTGTGAAAGTAAATTATGATTTTGTATTCAAATATAACAGATTTCCTCCCGAAAGTTCCTAAATGTGTATGTATTCTTCTTCTTTGTAATAATGTGGGTATGCACTTAGAATTGTAGACCGTATGTTACACTTAAAGAACCAGGGGCACACTTCAATGTATTGTGTAAGCATGAAATATGTCTATATATATGGTACGTAACAAAGCAATGTTGTCATATTTCAAAATATAATGAATCCAACGAGTGATATCAGTTATGTCATGTATGATGTCATTAGAGATGTCATCTGTGATGTCATCATTTTGGTCATACGCTGCGCAGCATTGGGCACAAAGTTAAGGTGCTTTTGCTTCAAATGCGAGTGTTAAAATTCAGGTGTTTTGTTGTGTTAAATCTTACCAATTTATCTCTCTCTTAACTAAAGTTATTTATTTATTTATTTCACATTGTTTGTGAATTGTATAGATGATTACCAGAAATTGTAGATTAGCAATCAATGTGATTTAGATCTGCGCTCTATGAAGATGCTAGGATGCTGATGATGCAGAAGGCAGATCTACAGAAACGTCAACCTTTAGAGCTGAATATTCTTTGGTGACTGGTGACTTTTTAATATAATGGAATGGTGCGTTTAATCGTCACGTCCTCATGATTGTTTTGAAATCTTGAGCACAGCGGATTCCAAAGCTCATATAACGTAACTGATGGATTAATGGGGTGCCATTAATGATTTCTGTTAGAATCGATGTCTAGCTTATCCACTTTGGTAACATGCTTGTGTGTGTGCAAACATATGTTCTTTTATGCATTATTAGTAATTCTAGTTTTAACTAGTATCACTGTTTATAAGCTTGCCTGGTTCATGGATTATTCAGATGAAACATGTAATTATAATGTCACTTTCTACACCCGTAGAGCAAAATGCATGAGGCACAGATTACCAACAAACCTTTGTGCATTTGAAGGAGCAGTATTACGCAACATCCACGTTTCTAAATATTGAGGTAATCATCAGAGGCACTTTGGGGTACTGCAACGTTCTATATTTAAATATTCAAATTAGCACCCCAAATGATTTCTCAAATTAACTCATGTGAGATGGGGCAGTGGGCAGCCATTTTAGAATGAATGTTTGCCACTTTACAACAACTGTTACAAGGCTACCAGACTGATGAACTGAAGCCTGACATTGTTCACCTGAGGCTGCTTCCTGTCTGGAAGTAAACGCAGGCCTGGTCTGTCCCTTTTGGGGTGGGACCATGCCTGATTTGCATATGGTCTTTCCGCTTTTGTAATGAATTGGCAGGCGAAGAACAATGGAATGCCAGGCCTGGTAATTCATTTTTAATACACCAGTAGTGGGTTAACAATGCCAATTAAGTCATTAACTCTCAGAAATCTGCTTTGAAAAAACACTGGTTGGCACTTTATTTTATTTTATGTTGTTTTGTAACACCACAGTAACTCTACAAGCATCAGGGCGTGGATCACATAAGCACTCAACAAGATAGAGATCACTAACTGAGCAAGGGAGTAGATCTTGATAGAAAGGCAGAAAGCACAGGGGCAACGTGCTGGTCTTGGAAGAAAGACCATCCAGAACAACAGAGGTTTTAATCCTGGATCTGCGCTTAGAAACCAAACTCAGGTACGGTATTAGGTGCACTATAAGAAACAATGAAAGAAAAATAGAAATGCAACAGCTTTATGTTCATTTGTTCAAATACATGAGTTTTCAGACCCTTTCTAAAAAGCAAAATATTGTTTTCTAAACGCAATTCTATTGGAAGGGTGTTCCATGCCACTGACGCTGTGTGTGAAAACGATTTACCATTTCCTTTCATTTTCTTCACACGAGGGCACATTAGTAGCATGGTGTTACTTGAGCTAAGTTTTCTGTTTGGTTGATATAAGGTAACTTTCCCTTTCAAGTAGCCAGGAGCAGTTCCATATATTATTTTGTGCACAAATCAAGCATTTTAAAGAGTATTCTAGTTTTAATAAGCAGCCAATAGAGGGACTGTCTATGTTCCATAATGTGTTCTCCTCGTGGCACTTGTTTTATGATACTAACCGTGTCATTTTGTACAGCCTGAAGGGCATGAAGGTCTTTCCCTGAGGCCCCACCCAGCAAAACATTGCAGTAATCCATCTTAGATAAGATGATTACTCTTGCCAGTGTTTCACAGTTCCGATCAAGTATCAGAGGTCTGATTTTTCTTAAAGGTTTTCGGTAATACTGGGTATTTTGTATTACTCCATTTGCTTGAGCCTCTGAACTGATGGAGCAGTCCAGATAAGCACCCAACGTTTTTACCTTAGGTAATGTTTTTATGACTCTTCCATCCAACTGGAAGTTTTCATTCCTGGGATCTAATTTACTTCTCAAATGAGTAGAGCCAAAAATCAGCAGGTCCTTTTTTGTATCATTGAGACAGATCCAACGTTTTTGCATCCATTGTTTTACTATTCTCCTAGTCTCCAATCAGTTCCAGCAGAAGCTGAGTGTCATCAGCATAATTTGTGAATGTGACATTTGCATCCTCCAACAGTCTACACAGAGGTTCCATATACAGGTTAAACAAAGTTGGGGACTTTAAGTGCACAGTTTGATGGTAAGGCTTGAATAAAGCAAGCTCAAAGAGTTCCCATGAGGAGGTGCTTTGGGTGGGAAGGTGCAGGAATGGGTAGGAATGGCCATAGGGATTAGCATGGCCGTGGGCAGTCAATGGGTGGGTACATAAGCAAACAACACCTACAGACTGCGTGTTCCTCCTCATATGCCATTCCTCCCTATCTGTGCTCGAATGCAATCATTTTGGCTTAAAGGTGTTGCAATGGCGCTGTGGGGATGTGGGCATGGGTGAATGTCACTTTTCTGATGATTAACAGCACAATTAGCATCTTTAATCTGTCCAGCTTGTTTATTTTTTTTATGGGCTGCACTTTAGGGAAGGAATTGCAAAAGGAAGTAGATCGGCGATAGACCAAACAGGAGGAAAGTGTGAATTTGCAAAGCACTTCTGGGCCACTAGGCTTCCTTTAACATGGCCAATTGCAAAGGTGGTCTTTCCTCCACACATAATGTCTTGAATAAGAGTATCTGCAGTTTGCATTTGTAATGATTTGCGACATGGGGCTGCCAACAGAAATGCTTAGGCTGGTGCATACTTTAGTCAGTGCAATCCCACTGGCATGTCTCTTACAACAGACAAAGAACCCCTTGATGACACGGGCATTGTAGAACATAAACTGGGGACCAAGATCGAAAGCAAGGGGAAAAAAGAGGCAGAGCGGTGTGAGTACATGGGAATTTAGTAAAAGTGTATTGAAGGGGGAGAGCGGTCTTGATAATGGGGCACGACTTCCATTTCAATAAAGGAATTTCTGATTCATGAGGACCCCTGTTAACCTTTGTTCCTGAAGGTGTGGTTGAAATTCGGAAAGTTTGAGGCACTTTCTTCCAATGGTTCAATAGTTAACAAGTATTAGGAAAGAAGTCGTTTTGGGGCTGTGCCCATTCATTCTGCCATTGGTGAAAAGGTGCACACTTTAGACGCACGCTCAGTGAAAACTGCTGGACGGATTTACGTCAAATGAGAAGAAAGTTGGGGACAAAGTTGTGCCTTTTGGTGGTTTGGTACACATTTGTCCAGTCTTTTTTTCAAAGATTTGACAGGGAATACAGTGCCCCAGCCCAAATAAACATTTTCATGTCTGCCATGCTGCGTCGCTGTAGCTGAGCATTTTCAGAAATGATGAGCTGTTTCAGCAATGTAAGCCATTCCCGAGGGAACCACATTAAATTTGTCGCTCTTTTCTGGTAAATTCACATGAGAACAAAGGTGGTCATTTGCCAACACATTTTTATTGTTTCAGCGGACCACCAACCTTAGCACATATGTGCGGTTGGGCCCCAGGGTTCCCAGCTTAACCATTTCCGAAACAGAGTGTAAAAGTGAAGAGTAAAACCTGGCAAAATCGCCTTTACTCTTCACTTCTTTACCCTGCTTTGAAGAACTGTAAATGCCGCCTGCAAATTTGCATTTGCGGACAGCATTTACTGTCGATCCCTGTGGAATCTGCCTGCTTTTTTCATGTGCTAAATACAGGCGGATTTGCAGGCATCCATTGGTTAAACACTTGCATGAAGCTCTCATGTTGCAGTTAAACCATGTGCCCTTTGAAGTTGGAGAAGGAAAGCTCAGGGGAAATGTTAACACCATCTCATGCTCCCAATCTTCCTCCAAATGGCACTAAAATGCCCATGAGTCTAAAGTAAGGAGTAAATGGCTACCGCCCTGCTATTATGCCTGGCTTTTGCACTGCGTTACTTATACAATAACCTCGGTTCTCTTCCACACTCCCACACACACCTATTATGATGCTGCACTCACACACACACGCACGCACACACACCTGTAATGATGCTGCACCCACACACACACACACACACAGATCTATTAGGATGCTACAGTCTCACACAAACACATACACACACACAAATATCTATTAGGATACTACAGCCTCACACAAACACACATACCGTCATATTTATGATGCTGCAGCCACACACACACACACATCTATTATGATGCTGCAGCCTCGAACACACACACACTGTCATTGTTATGATGCTGCATACAAACACACATACATCTCTATTATGATGCTGCAACATCATACAAATACACAGTGTCGTATTTATTATGATGCTGCAGCCATCCACGCACACACACACACATGCACAGTCACGCGCGCACACACATCTATTATGATGCAGCTTCACACAAACACACTCACTGTCGTATTTATTATGATGCTGCAGTCACCCAGGCACACATGCACAGACATGCGCGCACACACACATCTATTATGATGATGCAGCCTCACACAAACACACACAGTGTCATATTTATTATGATGCTGCAGCCATCCACGCACACACACACATGCACAGACATGCGCGCACACACACATCTATTATGATGCAGCTTCACACAAACACACTCACTGTCGTATTTATTATGATGCTGCAGTCACCCAGGCACACATGCACAGACATGCGCGCACACACACATCTATTATGATGATGCAGCCTCACACAAACACACACACTGTCATATTTATTATGATGCTGCAGCTTCAGGTTTTAAACCGGCTTGAAGAGGGTTGCTTGTAGAAGCAAAGAACCAAGCCACATGAGTTAGATAGATGGTTTATTGCTTATAAGGAAGACTGGGTAGTAGAGACCCCCAACCATCTCCACAGTGTAGCATCAACTGACTGATAATCAAGCAATAACAATCTAAAGCAATGCTCCAGAACTACATGTCATAGCATCATGTCATAACATCACTCACCAGAATTCCACTCAGCACAATCACAGAAGACTGTGCTAAGACATCACCATAACATTGCTCTGCTTATTTGAGTGCTTACAAACCACCATCTGAATCCTAGGGTAACGCGTCAGTGTCAATGACATCACATGCCCTTTGACCATCTGCTGACTACCCAGGGCAATGATTTCCCAAGAAAAGACAACGCAGTCTTTGACTCTGATGAAAACTTGAGTAAAAACGAAATCCTAAAATAAGTGCCAAACTACTAAATAATTTCACACGCCTACATAATTGAGCTTTCCTGAATTTTCCCTCTCTCGCAACTAACCTAACCCACCCCTCAGTTTGAGATTTGAAGACCAGCTCAATGGTAGCAGAGTGCAGTATTAGATCCAGTAATATAACATGACATAAAAGATAACCTCACATAAGTGGATTAAAGGCATGCATAGTTCACAAGGGGAACCACTGAGGCGGTAGTATATTCCTTCATGATTACCCTGTCTTCCGGTGCTGTGCCGTAGTATACCTTACCATCAATCATTGGTTTATAAGATGCACACCCATGGGCCTACAGCTTCGCTCTTTTAGGAGTTGGAGTTGTAATTGGTTATTTATAACGTGCTTAATACCCAGAGGTTTCTAAGTGCGGACAAAGGGATTGAATCTGTATTGCTCCATGTTGTCTTGTTTCCAAGATGAGCGCGTTGCCCCCGAGCTATACTTCTGAGACTAAAATGCACTGCTGCTATTTTGCAAATTAATCGTAGACATAAAAAAAGTCACTGTGACATTTTGTTGCCGGAACACATTGCAGTCCATTTGCTATTTTGCACTTTATAGGCAGAAATCATCACCCGAATATTTGAAAGAGTTTATTGCATGGTGGAAAGCTTGAGGTGTGTGGATTCTTTCTCTTTAAATGCTGTCATACTTCGAGCTCCCCCTGTAAGTCCCAAGGCTAAGAGTTTCTAAATATATGTAGGCCTTGCTGCTACTCTGCAAGTATCATGTGCAGTAGCACCTTTGGGTGTTCTTTATGCTCAGAATGGGGTTACCATGATAACGGATCTCGGACCCAAATAACCAGACAGACTCAAAGAATATGGCAAAATACTACTTAATTATCAGTTCAATAAAGTAGGGAAATCTGCTGAACAACAATTCGTAGTCCACACACTCTCAATTACTTTTCAGTTACATAAAGGCTTTGTACCTCGATGTGCGTCAGCTTTGCTGTCATTCAACGTGGCAAATAATAAAACCTATCGGACCAAGGGATTGGTTAGGGGAACATATCTACTTATAGTTTCTATAAGTGTTAGCAACTTCATTGGCTGCCCCTCTTCTGGCAGGCATGCCTTGAAATTCACTCGAAATACGTATAATATAGGTTATAGTAGCATAACAACAGTGGATTGGCCCCTGCAACAATGCATGCTCACCATTTCAAAGCCCTCATGATTGGTTGGCATTCTCTCCCAACCGTGGACATTCGGCTCGTTAGCAGCACGTAAGCAAAACAAAACCCAGGCGCCGAGAACAACGCCAGACTATTGCCCACTTGCTCATTTAGTCTACCATCTGTCATCAGTCAAGTCTTCAGCCAACGCTTCTTAATTGTACTTGACCTTGCTGAATGTTCTCTTCCCTGGAACTTAAAAGGGAGTTAAGGTACATCGTTATCTTTGCCTGGGGCTTATGAATAGACCTTGTTTTATGGTCTTGCACCACATGTGAAGAGACCATGATTTTGTCCATATAGCCTTCTGTTTACTTCTATTTGATTCAATTATTCTGGGTGTCATGACTCTCTTCAGCCTCTGGAAACTTGGTTGCTTTGTCTCAGATATGCTTTCTGCATCTTTAATTGTTCAATACTTGGCATCCACAAATGTTTTTTAATTTACTTAATCTAAAAGAAATATGTGCTGCGTGCATTTGCTTATCCTCGTTGACTGGCCTTTTCACGCTGCACTTGATTCTTGCTGTGGCATCCTTGATCTCTGGCCAACAGCTATCCTTTGTTGGTGTACAAATCCATTTTCCAGCGTCTGTCAGTTCGGAAACACTGGTCTCTCTCCTACAAGCTTCTTGCTTACTTTTATTCATAGCCGACGTCCATCTTTTCACCATGGACTCATTTACCTTGCATTTCTGCTCATATACATTTACTACTCACCTGGTTACTCATCTTCTTTATATATATGGTTGCTTCTCACTCATATACATGTTTACTTTGGTTCTTCAGTTGCATCTTCATTCTTTAAGTATTCTTATATTGTTTCTGTGCGTCATTGTATCTTCTCCTTATGACATCACTTTGCACCTGTCAGATTTCCAGCTATTCGATGTTCAGTGGTGTCTGCAAATCTCCTGCTACCACTTCAGTTCGAGGGTACATTCGGTACGGTTGTTTGAGTGTATAACGTCTCTCATATACTCGATGCAGTATTGGAATGATACCTGTTGTCATGCACACTTTTTTCTTCATCCAGTACATTGGAGGTGAGGGGACAGGTTCTATCAATGACGTGCACATCTGCTTCTCTACATTCACGTGTAGGATCTTGAACTACCTATTGAGGTTTTAAGAACACATGGACACATGCAATTTTTGTGCTCATTTGTTAGCCTTTTAGGTCCATATTAAAGAAACACTACACTGGCAAGGCGTGATTGTTGTGCTAGGACAAATAATTGTTTCACTGCGAAAGGTCTGATTACTTACCAGTATTCTTCATTAGTCCAAGGCGTGGGCCCTCATTACGAGTTTGCCGGTACCCCGCTGGTAATTCCGGTGGGGTACTGGCAAACTGGCCCTACCATCTCCGCCGGCCGATAGCCTGGCATTGCCAGGATATTATGGGTGGCAGAGACAGCGGTAAATTCCCATGCCATGGAGTCCAGGGAACCTATACTTCCCCTGTCCGGAAAAAGTGCCAGTCCCGGAATAACAAGCATTTGGACAGGCATTTTTTCTGGACTGAGGAAGTCGTAATGGCCCTCTTGGTCTTCCTCCACACCCTTGAAATAGGGACTAGAAATTTTAGGTGGAGGGGAGCATCCGTTTCCTGTTTGTACATGAAGTGAGGAAATGGGGAAACAACAAAATATAGCATTCCCTGTTCCCTCTTCAATGTTTTTAGCAAGATGGCAGCAAGTACATCTGTTGGCGCTCGCCATTTTGCAGAGACTGCAACAAGGAAGACTATATATAGTATAGTAAGATGTATAGTATCAATACATTTTAGTCTTTGCAAACCTTTTCACCATTCTCAATAACTGCATGGCCCCCTCACACAGTTTCTTGTAAAAGAGGCCTTTTTCCTCAACGCGGTTTTGTCTACTTTTATTTTGGCCACTGCCATTCCTCACTTTTCTTTGGCTTGTATTTTGATGTTCCCTTGACAGGAGGTGGATAACATTATGTTAAGTATAAGATCATGATGACAATAATGGGCCTGACTGGAGTAAAGCGACTGAAGAGAGGGCATTTCCCTATTGTGTCCGCTTCTTGATGGGACGTCGATGAGAAGAGACGTCGACGTCAATCACCCAAATGAGAGCGGACTTTCCACCATGGCGCGATACCAATCCTCTGTGACAGGTGTCAAGGAGACACGCTCTATCAATTTGCTGCTGAATTTGCTGGACTACTTTTTGTGTCTATGATTGACCATGAAGTTGGGAAATATTCTTTTAAGCTAATATTTGTTCACTGTCTGTATAAACACATATCAGCATCGTGCACCATGTAATAATGTATATCCCATATGTATACAGCATTTCATACACATGAGGATTACAGAATGTGTTAACCAATCATCATCTCATTCATATTAACTCAAGAAACCATTAAGAAGTAATCCCGCTCTCTGAGACCCTGCATGCAAGGAAGAAAAGCCACCCTTTGTCTAGCGCTCACAGTTGACTATATGCTATGTCAGGTTAAAATATGTGACGGTTCATTACTTTGTTTTGCTTTAATGTCTAATGTCCAAGCGCCTTGAAGCAGCCATAATCTGGCAGATAGCACCCCCCAAAACACGCGAATAAATAGAAAACAGGAGAGGCACTCAGTTTGTAGGAAGGGTGCCATAGCATCCACCCTAGGTCTGGACATGTTATGCGGTAAGCAGAATCTACACCCATGTTTTGACCTAAGATGTTTATGCTGCCCTCCAATAACAGGGCAAGGTAAACAAAGCCCAGGTCGCAAAGACAATACAAGGCTGGATTATGCAGAATAGCTCCCGTATAAGGCCAGACCCAGCCTAAAAGGAGTCAAGCCTCACACAATACTATCACCATCCCAGTAAAGTTCCTAGCAGGCCTCAAGAACCTCCAGGAATCCCAGACAGAAGCTTTGCACCCAGAGGAGCCATTGTTCCAAACCCATCCTCATTTAAAAGGGGCCATATTTCCTTGCAACTTCCCTGTCTAGGGAACATAGCCATTCCTGGCCATTTGGATCTAAGGGGAGTAAGCAGAGGGGCTTTGCTTTCCTGGTATATTGAGCTTGGTTCCAACATGCCCAGGCTCACAATGGCACCCGAGGACTGTAGAGGCTTAAAGGCCTGACCCCTGCTGTGCAAAAGACTGTGTTTCACTGTCTATACATTGTTTGCACAAACAGACAAGCTGAGGCTCTTGGAGACTACTGCAGTGGTGGTTTGGCACAGTGTAAATATTCGGCACCATTAAGGGGAAAAACAACATGGATGATTTTGAAGGGATTTGCGGACATGGCAAATTTGCATTTCTGACCTACACCCCCTCCAGAATGTTTTTATTAAAAAGGTTTCTGTGTGTACAATCTGAATAGACTACAATTTCTCTTGCAAGTGAGTCTGTTTTGGAACACAATTGCTTCTGCTGCACACCCCTTCTCTCCACTTTGGCTTGGTGGCAGGCTGGCCATGGAACCCTTCTTTAATGATCTCTGTGTAAACTGATGTTCATGTTGTTATCTTGCAATCATGAACTAATTACCCCTGTCCCTTAGCCCTGATGTGGCATCAGTGTGGTCCTGTACAAGTAGCTTCATTACTCTCTATCCTCAAATGCTTCTGAAGAAGTTTGATTAACGCGTCAAGCGAAGATGGAAATACTTTTGTATTTTGTATGAGGCTTTGTTGAATGAATTGATGATTGATCAAGTTGCTTTAAATAGTAGTTACAGTGCAATGATGAATTGGTAAATCGACTGGAATTTACTTATGCATGAAATATATGTCTTATTTACACTAATATAAAGTTTTGGATAATTGACCTGAAAATTCGACAATCAATTTTCTTGATAAAATCATGTATTAACATTTCAATGCTTTAGAGTTGGGAAATGATGCTCCCGCAGAGGATGAGGGCCTTTCAGTATCCTTTGTATTTCTATCCCTGAAGTGCCACCCCTGTTTCAGGGATAGAAATGCAAGTGGGACAGCGGCGGTACAAACCACTTCGGTTCCGTGTAAAAGAAAATGCATGACCGCGTTGGAAAAGACCCTGCCATGCCTTGTGCATCCCTTTGCACCTATGGCAAATAGGCATAGGGAAATGTGGCTATTTTCTGCACATTCAAAAAGCATTCTGTGTGTGTACCCGGGATGCACTCTGAAATGCGCAGAAACATCCCTTTATTCGGGCAAATGCACAAAGAGGGTGCAGAAGTGTATGATAATGTGTACATCTGTGATCCACGCACGGAGCCGCCCTTTGGGAATAGCGCACAAGTTCTTTTGGCTAAAGTGATGCGATGCAGAAGTACATCTCACCACGTGTTCCCCAAAAAAAGTTTGCAGAATCTGCCCCATCCTTTCCAAATATCACATGGTTTGTGGAGGTTTTTTAACCCAATTCAAGACATTTGGGCCTCATTACGACCCTGGAGGTAACCATGCTACTTTTTGCGGCATGGCTACCCCCATTCCGGGTACCGGGTCCGGGTTCCCTGAATGGGGAAATACCGGGCCATTCCGACCTTGGAGGGCCCGGAATTTCCCATTCACAGAACCCGGACCCGGTACATCCCCATTCCCATTTCAGCCTCCATAGGGCTCAATGGGAATGGGGATGATGCTAACAACGGGCCCGTTAATGACGGGCCCGTTGTTAGCATCCTGGTCTGCTCGCTGGAGCCTCTAAGGACGCCTGGTTTTACCAGGCATCCTTAGTGGGCCCCGCGAGCAGACCCCGTAATGAGGCGGTAGGGGGTTAACGGGGCCGGCAGCTCTATCGGCCCTGTTAACCCCCTACCGCCTAACGTGTAATGAGGCCCATTGTAACCTATGGCTCGAATTCGGGTCGAGCTGATTCAGCCAAATCTAGCATTTACCGACTCGGCTCAATTAGACTTGCAGGCCATTTCAATGGAGGCTCGAATGTCACAAGCCAATGGAAACCTTTTTTTCTAAGTTTCAAACCAGAATTCGAGTCGAATAGCTTAACACTCGTCAATCCCTAGTTTGCACGCTCAATAACAATCTTTCTATACAACATGCATTTTCCTTATGTGTGTTAACTGAGTGGTGGCATGCAATGCAATGATACAGAATTGATATGTTCCAGCCCAACTTGGCAGGAGGTAACCAGCATTATTGGCGCAACTCCTGATGTAAAGACCTCCGGCAAAGCCATTGATGTTTAACAAGGGAGATGGGTTGAGAACAAACGTTGCAACCACCAAATCAAGCAAAACCGGACTGTAACACCATTGTAATGCTGACAACTGGAAACATTATTACAAAATGAGATAAATCTGATATAGCCATATAAATGGAGCAAGTTAGAAACTAACACGACGCGACGCACCCCCACGCACCTAGCAGAAAGACATTGCGACAAGGGCAGGATGAATCAACAAACCAGCAGATGAGAGGCAACCTACCAAGTAAGAAAGCTATGAAGAGAAAGGAGATTGTGCTGGAGGCTGGTGCAGGCGGAGCACAGGGACTGGATACAAGATGGCGGATTGGTGCCTCTGTTTATTCTCACATCACTGTCCATCCTCTCCACTCTATTTACTCAACCCTTCGCAATCCATACTGCATGAAGTTATGACATGATTTACAGGACGGGAGCAGCAGTGTCCAATCCAAACAGCAAAGTTTCATGGGCTTGCAAATGGGGCTGTACTGATTCATGGAGCATTCATGCTAGTGCTAGTCGGAGAAATGAACACGCAAACATGGCGGCAGAGCAAACATGGGGCTTGTCAATCTGGCAGACATTATGAAGTGGTCTCATTGGTAAATCTCTTCAATGACAACTCTACAGAACAAGCATTGGCAAAATCAATAGGTCTGCTTTTGAAAACAGAGTTTTCTAAAAAAAAAACAGTATTCTGTTTTTTTGCCCACTTGGAACATTACAAACGAGTTTACCCTCTTTATTTACAAAGCTAGCCATGTTGGTGTGCCCAGTGTTTAAATCGAGTGATGTTTTTATCCATTTTGTCAGAAGCTGCCCATTTTAGTAAAAGGCTCTGCAGGGGTTCAAATGTATTGCTTGTTTTCTAAGATCCCCATGGCAAGGATGAAAACACCTGTTTCAAACCTTTACAGCTGAGCATGTTTCCTTTTTCATGTCAATTTGGCAGGAAGGTTTGTGATTGAGGACTGTTGAGGCTCAGAGGAGAGCGGGACTGGCTCACTGCTGCTCAGTCTGACTGTTCCGGTTGCAAATGAATGCAAATCAGAAGGACCATTGGCAAAATCCAATGGCATCTTTACATTTCCAGGAGTTTACTCCAAAGGGAAATCACCACCAGGAGCGATTTGGTTGCACCACGAGAGGATCCAGCCTACAAAACGAAGTTCCTTGGGCCTACAACACCAAGAAATCTGCCTGCAAGTTTGGAAGACATCTGGAGCACTGTGGTTGGCTCTAATAGAGACATATGACACACTGCTTCCCTTATTCTATCTCCCCTGGGCATTTGGCATGGGCATCTGCATGCAAGGGCCCAAGGAAGCAAAGGGCAGCCCCCTGTTTGGGCCTGTGAGGGCTGGAATGGGCCTAGAGCCAGAAGCCCTGCTCAGGCCAGGACTTCAAGGGGCTCACCCTTTGTCTGACTCCTGCTTCTACGCATAGCGATCCTTCCACCTATTGACTATCCATTCACAGTGGAGCTTCTGTTACCTCGAAGGACCCAGGAACATTGCTGTTTTGAGCCTCTTGGTTACCTATAGCCCTCTTCTAGCCCAACTCAGAACTTACAACTGCTTCTTCTCAGCCGACCATTCATCCCTTCTCTTTCCATTCACCCACCTCCTCTCTCTCTCTCTCTTGGGATGCACCCTTTTTTCATTGTATTCACATGTATATATTTTCTACCCTTCATCATGCACCTTGCCTGCACTCCATTCCTCCTTCTACTCACTCTTCTCCTTACCTTCTCTTATAGACTTCACCCTCAACTTGGTGTCACTGCTGCATCACTCTCCAGCTTCCCTAGCTTCCTCCGTCCACCCTACTCCTCTCCCCCTCAAATAAGACACTCCTGTACTGCGAGGACTCCACCCTCATAAACTCTCTTTACTACTGCATAACACCTGCTCCTCTACCCCACCTCCTATCACTTGGCCTACAGAATGCACAATCACTCTGCAACAAGTGTTCTTACTTCACTGATAGTCTTCTTACTTCACTGATCACTTCAACTCTTATCACCCTCAACTTTCCCTTCTTGCTTTCAAAGAAACCTGGATCTCCCCTCATGCCTCTGCTACACTAGTAGCTCTCCACACTGACCTTGCTACCTTCTCCCACTCTCTCTGACCTGTTAGGAAGGGTGGTGGTGTAGGCTTCAGGCCCTCAACATTGGCCCTCTACCCCCTCTGACATCAACTCTTCCTCTTTTGAATATGCCACACTTCAACTCTCCCCTCTTATTCCTCACTCTGTTCTAGCTCTCTATCGTCCCCCTGGCCATCTCAACTCCTTCTACTGTGATCTGACCCTTCAGTCACTTCCCACTAACATCCCCATTGGATGCTGGAGGAATTAAACCTCCCAAGCCCTCTGCAGCCCCCTGCCAGGGACGTCAATTCACCAAAATACCCGGGGTAGCGGAAGTGACATCACAGACTGGATGGCATCACAGGAAGTGATATCACTTGACCTTTGACCCAGATAGCATCAGCTCCCCTTTAACCCTGGTGACATAACCAGATGTGGATTGAGGGCATAAAAAAGTTCATAAACATAAACATTTTAAAATACCAAATACATACTGAAGCAGATAACAATATTTTAAATACCAACCACATTTAACAAGGGTGCTGCCTTCATATGCCATGGATGGGGTCATGATATGATAGGGTTAGACCCAATAGTACAACATAGGCTGAGGCAATATTGGTCTACCATCAGGTTTGCTATTTGAAGATTTAAATATATCTTTAAGCAATAATTATGACAAAGCATTGAGACATGTTGGGGACTGCTGTGGCCTGATTCTTGCTTCAATGAACTTGATAGAAAGCCTGGTGGAGATGTACAACTAAATGAAAATTGTAAAATGAGGAAAGCTATACAGAGAATGTCATTGTATAAACTACAAAGGGGAAATATAAGGAGATACAGTCCTCTGTGATGAGATTCCCGGGGTCGAAGTATAATTTCATTTATATCCACTTTTGTCTTAAATTGCTAGGCTCCCTACAAAGGTGGCGGCCCATAAGAGGGATCCCTTGGCAAGAAAGACATTGTCGGCTGTGTAAAAAGCCAGGGAAGGCAGAAATGCTAAAACATTGGCTGATTGGCTGAAGTGCAACACTAGGGCCAATGAAAAGGTGGAAAATGTCATCTTGGAGGTTATAAAGTGAGACCCTGATGCATATATAATATATGGTATTATATTGTATTATGTTGTGTCGAATGAATTAACGTCTGTAATGTTTTTTTTAGAATGTTGTGTCTGAAGTAATGTATTGCCATTTGTAATGAACTAAAAGTTTTGAAGTATATTATTAAAAATGTGTTAACGTTTTTAATAAACTAGAAGCACACAAGCAAAAATAGGCTGAGGCACTGTCATAGATATGCCACTTCAGCATTGTATGGTCAGTCAAATCCATATTATGGCAATTATAGCTGCATGTCCAGTATTGTCATTATATGAAAAGTAGATACTCTACATTGCCAGTTGCTGCAATATTACAGTATCCAAAAATCCAAAAGATACAAGTCACTTTCAGTGCAGAGGAGCATTAATGCTTTAATTAATTATAATGATTTCATATTTATATCGTTGAAGAAGGAGTCCCAAGTCCACCGCTCCATGCCCCCAAGTTCATTATAGGATGAAGAGCTAGAAACGCTTGCCGCCATTCATTTTATGTTGGGCGAATCCTGAGTGCACCAATGATCGACAAGTACACTGAAAGATATCCTCTCGGCCAGCCATACAGACCGAATACAATGCAAGTTCTCCCGTGGGTGGGAGAAGAGCCAGTGATAGTGGACAGAGACACCTATATGACAGCCTTGACTAAACACCAAGAAGCCATGGTACTGATGTCATTAGTGACACCACGACATAGCAGCGTTCGACATGAAGCACATGTGCAATCCACACTGCGCCCCATAAACCTACACTCGTATACATAAAGAACATGAGCGCACAGTTCTATAGCTACAGGACAGATACACATACATGCTGTCAATGCTTTTATTATTTTATCATTAGCCAAATGCAGTAACGCAGAACCGCAAGGCACAAGAGATCCTAAGCAAGCTTTCTGATGCTTGAAGCTAGGTTTGGCGTGGACATACAGGAGTACATATGAAACCTGATCAAACCACGTATAGCTAACCCATAGGGGACGAAGTACCACATAGACAATGTAGAAACTGTATTATAAGATTTGGAAAATTACAGCATGCCTCAAGCCACTGAGCACGAGACACGGAAAGCAAGACGGATGAGACAGGCCCACAGCCAAAGTCAGAGATATGAACATACATTCCAATCCCCAGATGACAAGGGGACCAGCTGCAGAGAAACAGAATAAATCCTCATAACTGTGAGCTGCAGAGCTCAAATTTGTGGTCTCTAAACACGTGGTGCACCCAAGCAAGACAATGGACAGTTATCCACGGTGAGAAAGGGCAGCCGATCTCAGCAAAACAGATGCAGATTGCAACGAGTGTTGCTACCATAAGGAGAATATTCCCATAACTCAAAGGGGTGTACACAAGTTACAATACAGACACATAATCGTTCACATCACCTTGAAAAGGTGAACAGCGATCTGGGAACTTAATCGAGTCCTAGGCCTGGGGCCATCAGCTCTAACCAATCACAGTTTAGAATCCCAGGGATAGCAAGGAGCATGAACCAATGGCGAGCCCACTACTCTGCAACAATTTAATAGAATAGTTTTTGGGGACAGGACAGCCCAGCCACCTAACATGCAAGGACCAGTAGACTAACACTTATAGGTTAAATAGTTTTTTATGGGAAGGGCCTGAGTGATAACGCAATAGGGCTAGAAAAACCGGCCTGCGCCGTGGGTCCTTAAGGTGTGCCTGAATCTTACTGTATTTGTGTACTGATCCCTGTTTGTTTTATTTGCAATAAACCGCAGTCTGACTGAGTCCTCTGTTTATTCTATGGAGGGAGTTAGGCCCTCCGAGTCTGCGGACCCCCAGCATCACTGTGACATACCTGGGAGTCCTTTCATCAAAGTGCTGTATATTATTTACGTACAATTATCATCCTAACCAAAGTTAGTACTCATTACTCATTTATCACACTCTGAAGAATGAAAGGCTGAGATGGCCTTGCCAGGATTTGAACCTGCAACCTGCAGATCACACACAGATTGCAGCAGTGGGTACTTAACCTGCTGAGCTATTTTACTGCTTTGCTATTAATAATGCAATGCAACCATAAGAAAGCAAAACTGGCTGCACAACGTAGGCCAGACATGTAATAATACTTATCATGTTTGCTGTTGGCTTGATGATGCACAGTAAAAAAGGCCATGCCACAGTAAGACATACTTAGACTAGCAACACCAAAATGACAATCCAACCACGTAATAACACTTATCATGATTACATTATCATAGCTGCCCAGAAACATATACAATGGCACAGTAAAGACTGGCTGCATCCAAATGCCAGTCTAGCCAGTAAATTACACTTATCCCAATTGCTTTATCAGAGATGCCCAGTACAGAATTTCAAGCCACAGTAAGAAATGGCTAGTCTAGCTGCAGCAAAATGCTAGTCTTGACACATAATAACACTTATGAATATTACTTCATTATAGATGCCCAGAAGAATATGCCAAGATGCAGTAAGAAATGGCTAGACTGGCTGCACCCAAATGTCCAACTAGAAAGGTAATACCACTTAACATGCTTTATCATAAATGCCCTGTAGAAATGTCATGCAACATTAAGAAATGACTAGACTCTCTGTACCAAAATGTGAGTCTAGCCACTACCAGCTGTCATGATTCCTGCCCCTCATGTCCCCAGCCCTCCAAGATGTCAGGCTGGAGCCAGGCCACAATCACCTACATGGCCCTCAAGGGCCTCTCCATCCCTCCAAAGACCCACTTTGAGTCAGACTTGGCGCTTGTGGCACCAGACTCACTCACTCCCATAGGATAACATTGAAGATTGGACTTGTAGTGCATTGATGGGGACAAGATGGATGCCCCCACATATTTCGGTACCCAGAACTGCATGTGCAGTCTAGTCTTTTGGGTGTGGTTCAGCCCAGAGACACCTGGGATACCCAGAGACTATTTAAGCCACTCCCAGGCTGAGAAACATGATTTGTGTTTTCTGCACCTGCATCGTGACACTCACTGTGTTCGGAACAGTCTCCAGTAGGCCTGCATCTTTCTTCTGCGCTCAGCTCCTGCAAGAACAAGAACACCGTTAGGAACAGCCTTACCTTGCGGCGCTTCTGCCCATCATTCATCGCTTCTTCTGTTCTGCGGGCATCTTCGACGGTGTCATTCCCACCCCGACACACCGCTTCCTAAGGAAAAGGGAAAAGAACAGAAAAAAGGCATTAGTAAGCATTCAACAAATCTTTGCTTATTTTTAAAGACTGTATAAGCTTCAAACGCTTACCTGAATCCCATCCGCTCTGGGGAAACTCTGTCTCCGGAACTTCTCATCCATCTGTAAGAGGGAAAAGACACTTCATGTTAGCGTGGAAACATCTAGAGGTGCCGCATACCACGCTTACTCACTGCATTTCTTCTTCATAACCGACATCCACGCTGAAAACGTCACGGCACCTAAAAGACACAGAAAAAGAACTCAGTTTAATACAAATACGAAAAGGTCGCATCACGCATCGTGCTCTCACTCACCTTCAGCGCTACTCATCTCAGCAGCATGTCGCCATCGCCGGACGCCGGCCATCATCTAAGGAAGGAAAGGAACAAAGTTAGAGACCTGTTCAAAAGACTCATTATACTTACCTGTCGGACTCTTGCCAGTGAAGTAACTAGGCAGCAACAAGCCTGCATCAATCAATGTGCCCCTGTGCTGAAAGCAGGACGGAAAGCACACTTTCCAAGAAAACAAGGTGAGCTGTGGATCAAAGGGAAGGGTTGGACCCCGGCGAAGAAGGGGTTCAAGCACACAGAGACAACAGGGAGTTAAACTCTACCAATCCTGTGTTTCAGGCCCAGTCTCCAGTCGAGTAGACTCCAGGGAAGGGTTTGAGGTCGTAAGAGGTCAGAACAGGCTGAGTGACGTCCCCGTGGATACCAGGTGAGCGTTACACTAGCACATATCATGCCTGCTTTATCGTGGATGCCTATTGCGTGATAGCGCACCTCCCGCCTGCCCCACCCTCCAGACATTTCCTCTCCCTCCCACTCTCCTTCTCCAACCACAAAATCAGCCCCTTGGCCTAGCATTGCCTCCACGTCCCTTTTCCTCATCCCAGTTCATATGAGGCAAGGTGCTTCATAGGCAACTATTGGGGCGAAGAAGAGTAGAACCAGGAGTAATGAAGATTACAGGTAAGTAAAGTAGACAATGAACAAAAGCACACACATTCACACAGAATTTACATGCACATTTACACTACACCATCACCCATTCACTCACAAACCCAGCCACCCATAGATTATGCATTCCCTCACACACATTACGTAATATACAAATACATACACATACACCCATTCATGCAAACACCCACACATATTTACAAAAAAAGAAATGTCTTACCTTTTTCCGAATCCATTGCTGATCCTAGGAACTCCTCTGCAGGGAGGCCTCTCTGGCTGCCATGTTCCACACATGCAAGGAACCAGCTCTGGTTCTGGTTCCTTTCATGCGCAGAGCATGGGAGCCATAGCCTTTCATGTCCTGTGGTGGGGAAGGGAGGTTCTTTTTGAAGTCATTGTGACTCCAAAAAGAAATTATTTGATTACAGAAAACTGTAAAGGAAATAATTTCTTGCTGAAGTCAGACCGAATTAAAAAAGAAAGGAAGTTAAAGAGGCCTCTTGTTTGAGATCCCTCTTTACTTTCAGTTTCCCTCTGCCTCTACACTCCTTAACCAGGAGGGTTTGCACAGGAGTTGCCAGGAGTCGCAGTTGCAAACCCTGGCGATCCCCAATTGATGTCCCTGCCCCCTGCCTTGACATAAATGTTCTCCTATCTGACCACTCCCTTTGCTCCCTCCAACACCAGCCTACCAACTCTGATGGGAACACTGTTGACCTTGTCTTTCTCTCTAATTCACTTTCCTCCTCTGATTCATCTATTCACCCCTGTCCCTCTGATCACTCCATTGTTTACATTAACATCTCAGTTCCTGAAACTTCTACTCCTCAACGCTCCTTTTTAATGATTAAGGGGACATTCAGGCACGACTCTCTTGCCCATTACCTTGATGATGTAAGGACGTCTCTCCTATCTCTTTCCCCTATTGATGCCTCTTCAATTGACCGTGCTTTCTCTGACTTTCAATATGCATCCATGACTCCATTTAGCCAACACTATCCTACTCCCACATTCACAACTTCCCATCATCATCCTCAGCCTGTGATCACATCTGAAATGTAGGCCCTCAAACAAACATGCACCATGCCCTACGACACTAGTACAAACTACAGACTTCTACCCTACCCCTAGACATCAAACAATTCCTTGTTGCCAGAACCTGTGTCCTGGCCTCTGCCAAGTCCTCCTACTTCACAAACCTAATCTCTTCCCTTCAATCACCCCTTCAAAAGTTCATATGCCCTCCAATCTTTGCTCACACATCCCAAGCAAATATTCATTGCCTCCTCCCTTTCTGCTTATGACTTTGCTCTGACTTTTCCTGTAAAATGTCTACAATTTGTGACGTTCTCACAGCCCTTCTCTCCCTCCATCCCCAACCTTCCAACTGTCCATCACACCATTACCTATGATACTTGCAAGCACTTCTCCCATACCTCTTCTACTGCATCCATCCTTCACCCGGACAACCAATCGTGAGCTCCCATCAACACTTTTGCTCCCCAAATTGTCAATTCCGGCGTGATACCAGGGGAACTACCGAACCATCTACACCCCTTACAGGAGGCAGAGATGCTGGTAACTCCCCCTTCCATGGAGTCCTATGGGTTGCCTGAATCACTGGCCCTGTTAGTACTGGTGCCGGTGATTCTGGCATTTATCTGCCAATAGAGGCCTGATCTACCAGAAGCTCAAGCCTGCCAGTAGATGAGAGCAAACTTGTGGTTGGCCGGTCCAGAAAAGTGACAGTACCTAGAAATACTGGCACTTTAATACCAGACCGGCCAATCCGTAATGTGCCTGATAGTCTCACTCACTTGCCCATATCTCTCTGAGTCTTGCCTGCCCCCTTCAAATCTGCAACTGTTTTACCCCTATTAAAGAAACTGTCTGCTGACAAAAACTCCCCATAGAACTATCATCAATTTTCTCTCCTTTCCCATTATTAGTCCTTGAGCAGATGGCCTTCGACCGAAAAACTAAGGATATTGGTCTTGAGGATAATGACCTTGGAGATCCACCTCAATCTAGCATCTGTAGTAAGCACTCCACCAAGACTGCACTCCAACTTTCTCTTTCATGCTTACCACTCTAAACTCTCACATTTCTGCTGATTTTGACACTGTTGACCGCTCCTCTCTCCTCCTCACTCTACAGGACCTTGGATTTTACAAATCTGCTCTTGTCTGGATCGCATTCTACTGGGAAGGTTGATACTTTAAAATCTCTTGGAACTTGTAAACCTCTGACCTTGCCTCACTCCCTGTTGGTGTCTCCCAGGGATCACTACTTGGACCTCTGCTCTTCACCCTTTATACCTCTGCTCTAGGAAGACTTATTTCATCCTTTGCCTTTCACTATCACCTTTTTGCTGATGATACTGAAATATTTTTCTCCTTTCCCTCTCTCACCCCAGAACGGATTACAAACTGCCTCAGCGCAATTCATCACTGCATGGCTCTCCTCTGCCAGATTCTCAACTCTTCAAAAATGGAAGTCATCTTTCACCCAGCTGTCATTGCCAGCCCTACTCTCCCCTCTCCTATCTCCATCCTGCCGACCGTCTTGCTCCTTCACCCAAGGCTCGCAATCTAGGGGTTCTCTCTGATAGTGACCTACGACTGCAATAATTCATCACAACCTCTGCCTTTGCTGCTGAAATAATTCATGACAACCACTGCCTCTGCTGCTGCAATAATTCATCACAACCACTGCCTCTCGCCTCAACATTTGGAAAATGAGTCCTTTCCTTACTAACCACTCTACAAAAACTCTAATCTGCACTCTCATGATCAGCAAACTGGACTACGGATCAAGCCTACTCCTTGGCATTCCTGTCTACTCCTTCCTCCCTCTTGACAAAGTCCTCAACTTTTCTACCAACACTCTCTACAACCTACTCAGATCCTCCCCCACTTCTGCTTACCGTTGACATGCTGTTTGGCTCTCCATGCACAACCACTCTCTTTTCAAGTGCCTTCTCATAGTCTACAGTGCTATCAATGGCCTTTCCCCCTACCCGTCTGATTGTATCTTAGTTTACTCACATCCCCTTCCCTCTGATCATCCTCTGCACTCATCCTCACCATTACATACCCTTTGTACTGTCCCTGGTACATGTTCCACTGTTTAACACCCTTATAAACTGTCTCACCACTTCTTATCATTGTGCATTTGTACAGGCACTCTAGGAATGATTCTGCCATCTGTAAATGTGTTATTGGAAGCCATTTCTGATCAAAATTGACATCCCTGTTCTTCAAATAAATACAAAATACAAATGCACATAGCGTGCAAATGGCTACCCTGGCTAAAGAGCATGAAAGCCAATAGTTAGGAGCTGCCAATTAGAATCGCTCGACAATCCACTTGACAATTCTAAAATCAAATGGATGATAAGGCAGCCACTCAGATCCGTAAGAGCACAATTGTGGACCAGTGAATAGAGGGGGAGATACTGAAGGGAAAAATGGAATATCTGCCAGTTTATAAATACTTCCAAGGGTATTGATGTACAGGTAATATTTTGCAACAGGAAAGACCAGAAGACCATTCTCTTCAAAGAACCAAAGATCTCGCCAATTGCTGCTCCCAGCACTCAACCCTATTTTGTCCCCTGCATAGTCCCTCGCTCTGATGCGCCTCCTACTCATCACAACTCCTCTGCTACCCCTGGACCCTACTTGTAACACCCTGGTTGTGTCCTCGTGCACAGCACTCTGTTGCTTCCCAGCTAGCATTGGGATTTTTAAACCCCATACACTGCAATCAACGGAAGTCTTTCACGCCCAATTTCCAGGATGGTATTGCACATGGTTTCTATTTGGTATAGAAAAAGGAACAGGGCACAAACTTGTGATTAGCACACGCACCTGAATGCACATGCAGCTATTAACCATAAAAATAAAGTGTGCATGCATGCGTGCACGCTCATGCACAACGGCAATTGTCAGCTCTGTTGTTGCTTGAACTAATTGGTTTTGCACATGCACTGACATGCACACATTGGCACCATCTTCCATAACCTCACAGTCACGAGCTCCCTGCACATGCGTGTGGGCTAAAGACGTTTTCTCTTCCGGCCTCTTACGATGCCCAAAATCTCAAATATCATATAAAACCGCCCTACATGTTATAAGATTTGTGCCTCTATATAAATGTTGAAAAACCCTCACCTGAAGCTTGGTCCCCACCATAAAAAATAGACAGTACCATCCACTGTACATACATCATAATAAATTAAATCATTAGGGTACCCATTGTTAGTTTCGGAACAGAACATTATGTGACATGGCGGCCTAGAGTGTGACTAATAAGAGGACACGGCTAATGTCTGTGTAGCTTCGACTCCCAGAGCGTGTGTCTGTTTCTCATTAGTGCAGTCATCATGATGTTAACACGACTGCACCTCACTGTTTGCATAATCATATTGCCCATGCCAGATTGAGAATCTCCAGAGAACTCTCTCGATGCCGGCAATCGCGCACTTACCATTAGTGTAAACCATATTCCCGTTCAGAAACCCTTATTGAATTTGCACAAGGCAAGCGTAGTGAAAGACGATTCTGGGTGAACAGTGTTGGCCTAAGTTATGTGTATAAAGGTTTTCCGTTACATTCTGGGAAAAGAATGAGGGATGCGGCATGGCGAATTTAGGGTAGGATGTGGTTCTGTGAGTCTCCTAGAAGGGAGACGGGAGGTTTGGCCACAGTAGGGAGAATTGGTGCAATTTATTGTGCTGAATTTTAGCACAAATGTATGTCGGGGGTGGGTTATGGTAATTTGTATTTGTATTGATTGTGTTTATATAATAAAGGTAAGAGAATTGGGGGTCCTGCGAGGGTTCTCCCTTACATACATTTGCAGTAAAATGTCCTTATGATGTGATATGATATTTTATTTGTATCGCGCTCGTACACAAGTGTTTCAGAGCGCGACTAGGCAAGGGAGGGGAATAGGGGAGAACACAACAACAACAACGATCTTACTAGGCCCAGTGACATTGAGAACGTGCAAGTGCATGGGAATGGGAAAAGGGAAAAAGTGCATGAAAGGGGGAGAGTGGAAAGTGCAGAGGAGAGCAGATAAACAATAATAAATACAAATAAATAGAAACTGGGGGCAATAAACTGTGGTAGTGCAGCCAGCAAGTGGCAAGTGCTGTGTTAAAGGCAGCAGACTAGGTAAGTCTGATAAGTGCAGAAAAAAAAGAAAAATGGAGGGGGGGTTGGGCTGTAAGGGTGCAGATACAGTCACCAGTGCAAGGAGTGGCCAGGAGGCAGTGCAGGAAGGTGGCAGGATGAGCAGGTACCTGGGCCCAGGGGACAGAGGGTGGCAAGGTGCATAGTGCCAAGAGAGAGCAGATCAGCAGGTGAGAGGGGGAGAAAAGGTGGAAGCAAAGAGGAAGGTCTTGAGGTTCTTCCGGAACCAGAGATGGTTCTCCTCAAGTTTTAGATTAGCAGGGTAGCTGTTCCAGAGGGAGCACCCCAGCCAAAGATTGAGATCTACCCCAGCTCGTTTTTTTGAAAAACACTCGACCCGGAGGGAGTTAGAGGTAGAGGAGCGAAGAGCTCGAGAGGGGAGGTATTTGCGGAGGGATAGCTGAAGTTATTTTGGACCCAGGCCCCAGAAAGCCATGTGGACAATGCAGAGGGTTTTGAATTTAATCCTTGCATCCACTGGGAGCCAATGGAGAGATTTCAGGGCTGGAGAGATACAATCCCAGGGCTTGAGGCCAAGGACAAGTCTCGCAGTCCTGTTCTGGATAAGTTGCAGAGAGCGGAGAGTAGAGGCAGGTAGATTTAGAAAGAGGCTGTTACAATAGTCCAACCTAGAGAGAACCAGAGCTTGGGAGACAGTGAGCTTCTGAGGGAAGGAGAGGAAAGGCAGAGTACCTCTGAGGAGGTGCAGTAGGAAGTTTGGCTTTTTAGAGACCTCAGAGATATGGGCGTAGAAGGAAAGTATGGAGTCAAAGATGACCCCGAAGGTTCATAGCCTCGCCGGTAGGGGTAGGAGGAGGGCCAAGGGAGGCCGGCCAGAGGGTGAGGGAGAAGGATGGAGATGGTGTGCCGATGAGGTGGATCTCACTCTTGCTGGCATTCAGACAAAGATCATTGGCGGCACACCAATCCTGAATGGCAGTAAGGCAGTCAGAGATGAGAGAGGGCGAGGTCAGCCAGATAATGAGTTGTGTCATCAGCGTGCACTGGAAATTTGAGCAGGAAATGGCAATGCAGAGGCGACAGTTGCCAGGTATTGGTTGAAGAACCAGGGTGAGAGGTTAGACCTCTGGGGAACCCCACAGGTAGAGAGGAAGATAGATGATAGGAAAGAACCAAGTTGGACCTGGGAGGGTCGATCAGAGAGGAAAGAGGTCAGCCAGGCCAGAACCTGATCAGTGATGCCCAGGTTATCATAGAGAGGGTTAGCCCAGAAAGGGGTAATGGAAATTGGGCAATAGTTAGCCAGACAGGAAGGATCAGCTGTGGTTTTCTTGAGAAGAGGATGCACAAGGGAGTGCTTCAGAGAGGAGGGGAAAGATCCTGAGGCAAAGGAGTGGTTGCAAAAATCGGCAAGGCTGGAGCGAGGGTGTCAATGTGGTGCTTGTTGGTTTTAGAGGAACAGGGATGAACCTGTTTTGACGAGGATTTCATAGATCGGACTTGTCTAGCGACCTTGTCAGGAGAGAAAATAGGAAAGGAAGAGGACGGTGGGGGTGGTTAAAGGGGGGTCTGCAAGCACAGACTGAGAGGGAATGGGGGCAGGGGAGGAGAACATGGACAGAATGACCTGGGTTTTTGAAATAAAGTGCGAGGCAAGGGCATTGCAGAGAGCCTGGGAGGCAAGAGGAGGGGTGGATACTGCCGCAGGGTTGGCCAGCTCCTTGCAGATTTTAAAGAGTTCGGCCAAGTTGTTAGATGTTGCAGAGACACAGGCTTGAATGTGGGCTCTCTTCTTAGTGCGGACAAAGAGTCGGTATTGCCTTTGAAACAGGCGACAGGCCAGTTTGTCAGAGGATGAACATGAAGCCCTCCATTTCCTCTCAGCCACCCTACACCTACTAGCTACCTAGCTAGTAGGTGTAGGGCGGTACAGGTAGGTGTAGGGTGTACACCTGTAGCTTGGTCGGAGTCATACCAGGAATTGCACTTGGCTTTGGACTTCAAGTGGATCCGCATGACAGGGGCAAGAGCATCAAGAGTATCAGGGATAGAAGAGTAGAGAAGGGACAGGGTTGTGTCGGGGTGTGAGTCAGACAGAGGAAGAGGGGGAGAGAAGGAGGCAGCGAAAGCCTCAGCTGACACATACTTCATAGGTCGGATGTCCGAGAAAGTAAGTGGCAGTGTTGGGGTGGGGTTGGCTTGGGGGGAAGAGAGTGAGAGATGGGAGGAGAGAAGGCAGTGGTCACTCCAGGAGAGAGGAGTGGTCAGAGGGATAGAGAGGGGGAGGCCAGGGGAGATCAAGACATCAAGTGTGTGTCCCGCAGAGTGCGTCGGGCCAGAGGGAGGATAAAGAGGGAGAGGGAATCGCAGAGGTTGCTAAAGAGCAGAGATGAGGGAATGGGAGAATCGAGGTGGGTGTTGAGGTCACCAAGGAGGAGGAGTTGAGTGGTTGAGGCCAGGAGGGAAGTGGAGAGGTCATTCAGAGAGAAAAGAGGTGATTTACTCCTTAAAACCTAGGACATCAAGGTCCAGTTCTTCAAGGAGGTGGCAGATGTCAGAGGAGTGTTTGACAGCAGAGCAAGAGTTGAGAGTGGCAAGATGAAGAAGGTTGCCGGCCTTAAAGACCTTCCAGGGAGTGGTACAAATCAGAGGTACGCCCTGCAGAGTTGTGGAGGTAACCTGAAGAGTGGCAGAGGAGGAGGAAAAAGTGGTCAAGGTAGCCAAGGAGTGAGAGGAGGGGACAGCTGGAGATGAGAGGAAGTTGATGAGGCGAGGGAAGCGCCTATCGAAGAGGAGGAGATTGGGCTGAGGACCTTGGACCATGATAGTGCCATTTAGGTAGACATTAAGGATGACTCTGGAGGAGTTGAAAGAAGCCATGAAGACATCCCAGCGAATGCCACCATTAATGGGAGAGGAGGAGACAGGGCATAGAACAGAGATCATATGGGGTCCATAGATCCGGCAAAGGGACAACAAAGAGGATGTCAGTGAGGGTCTGTTTGGAAGAGGCGCTGGTATAGGTATCTGTGATATGGAGACCAGGTTTGCAGGCCAAGATATCCTTTTTAGAAATATCCTTAAAGAAAAAAATAATTCAACCAATTCTCTCTCGATGAAATAAATTCAATGAAATCACATAGAACCTCCAAGCAGATACGCCTAGAGGTGGGTTTACTTGTTTCCTTTGCCCAACTAGGCCTTACACATATCTGAGTTATATTGGTGTATACATGCAAGTGTGATACGGAATAGCAGTCAGGATTGCGGTATTTACTCCGGAGGAGGGGCAGGAATAATTGGTTTGCATATGGTTGACCCGCTTCTGAAATGGTAAAGAAGAGCCAAAAACCTATGGCATAGAATGCGTGCCAGAGGACTTGACATCGGTTAAGCTGCATTTGGTCAAGCATGTTTGCGTTGGCTCATGAATGTCCATCCATCACTTTGTGGCTTTCTTTTGGCTTTCTTTTGGCATCTAGACCAACCACCTCACCCACCCTAACACAACTTTGGGGTTTACAAGCAGTAACGGGTCCTTTCCCATGTGGAACATGTACCTGCTGTGCATTAACTAAGAAAACCACATCGATCGATATTGGGTTAAAAACCTCTTGGTTACAAAAAACGCAGACCAACTGTAATACAAGTTGGGTAATTTATGTAGTCTGGTGTCCATGCAACAAGCTATATATAGGTAAGACAGAGAGAAAGGTGAAATTGCAGATAGGTGAACACCGTAGCTGTTTAAAGAATCGGACTAAGAATGCCCCGTTGGTAGAACACTGGGTAGAATGCACTCACCAAATACAGGATCTCTCCTGGTCGATTGTTTCCAGTCAGAAACCGAGTAATGACATCAACCGGGACAGACTAACGCAAATTTATTTTTTTGACTAAAAGTATGCTCAATGGTCTAAATGAAAAATTGTACTGGGTACTGTAGAATTCCAGTACGGTTTGAGAGATGGTTTAATAAATATTGTAAACTTTGTCCGTCACTCTGTGAGTAGAACATGCACGGCAGCTCTTATATTACATCGACTTGTTCACCTGGTAAGGTGGCTTTTCATCTTCCCCTCTATGGCATGGATGGTAATGGAGACTTGTAGTTTGCTCCGGGCTTTTCCTCCTGTTTTGGTTGTCCTGGGATGGTTCGCATCTGACGTGCTGTTTCTCTGTGGGCGGCGATAGATCAGCGACCATAGAGTAGAGATTGGATCGGACTGAATAACATTTCCGCGATATACAGTCGGGTCACGTGACATGGTTAAGGTCACATGCTGCGATGGGCACTCTCTGATTGGCTAATCATGAGGCGTTTGTAACGAATTTAAAGACGGTTGGGTCCTCTGAACCGAGAGATACGAACACGGGGGACAACGGCAGTCACCAGGAAGGATGCTGAGACGGACCAACGCAGCGAATGATTATACGCTGTGATGGGTCGACAAGTTACAAGCCAGACGAGGAGGCGAATCAAACGGAGCTCGGAATATCCAGTATGCGGTGTTATACCCATATAGAGGTGAGTAAGAAGTCGGCTAGCGATAACCGACTGAGGGCTACTCAGGTGGGGAATAAGGAGCCAGATCTTACTGACACCAACTGCAACTTGCTGATACTATTTTTTATTGTTGTCAACAGTGTTGACGCTCTCCGATGCTCCAACGTAATGGGGATAAGTTTGACCCCAAACAAGTCGCATTCTAGACCTCGGGTCAATTCGGCTGTGCGAATTCCGGCTACCAGACAGCAATAGTGGAAGATAACGGTCCAGCTTCCGCTGTAGGACGAATTGTTCGCCATTTACAGGGTAAGCCAACCCTTTTAAGAGCAATTAGAAGAGGCTAAAGGCAAGAATGTATCTGGTGGGGGAACTACAATGTAATAGAATGGTTGCTAATAGTTGGCTATATCATCCTTTCCAGATCTATAATCTTGTTGACGTCCAGCGAGTTTGACGCATATAAGGAAGGTTGTGACTATCAAAAAAGACAGCATTCATTTGCTTAGGATAACGTGCCCCATCCGTGGGTAAGTTAACCAGGGCTTCATGATGAAATATGGGAGATGGGTGATCAATGCCCGTGTTGAAGGGCAGTGAGCTAAAATAGCCCCCTTGATAGTACTTCCTGTATGTTTTGTTATCTCCAGACGCTCTGTGCCTTTCTCTCCAGATGCTGTGAGTTTTCTTCGAGTAATTGTGTCTTTTTTCCTCTTCATCGAGTTTCTCAGTTTCGTAGTTTCTCAGTCTCTGGTGTACCAGTTTGATTATGTATTGTCACACATGGGGTCGAGTTCTCAACAGGATAGAAACTCAAAATCACTGACTCAATGGAAACTCTCATGACATAGAGGGGTGATATATATATATAGTACTTCTCAATGGTGGTGGAAGGGGGTGTCTTTGGCTATGTGTCATGGTTGAAACCTTTATTGAGCTAGTCATGAGCTCTTGTACACTGAGTAGGGTAACTACTATGTTTCTCAGGTACTGGTATAACCATAAGGTATACCTTTGTTAACAGTTAATTGACATACTGTTTTTATGTACCGCTCTCTTATAGGTGAAAACTATCTTGTGAAACTATCGACCTGCAATTCCGTGAATGCAAAGATTGGGATTGCCAGTTATCAAAGTATTTGGACTTTGAGGAGAATTTTCGAGTTCATTTAAAACCAATCACTGTCAGTATGCAATGATTCTGATTTTTAGTCTGCCCCTGATGAATCTCCTAGAATAACCTGTATAAGGAAAGAAACATGTTGGGCCTGTTTTTATCATTGTTAAAAAGTTTTTTTTTGGTGTGTATATGTATGAATGAGTCATAAGTTCTGTATGAGATTGTATGGTACGAATGGTGAGGAGTGGGTAAATGAATAAGTGAACTGTGATCACAAATTATCACTATGTATAAGCCACTTTGTCATCTTGGCTCCCATTTATGGATAGCCATTATGGAATTACGTTGCATCAGTGGTATGAAGTGATTCTTTTTTTGTTTATGCTCTTGTTCTTTTTTCTCCTTTTTGTACTCTCTTGATTAATTCAATAAGAGCATTTCTTAACTAGAATTTCTTAACTAACATTTTGAAATGATCTTTTGTATTGGAGATATATTAAATATGTATATGAAATTTTCAAATAAAATATGTAATTGTTTTATAATGTTCAATCTTGTGGTTGTGCAATATTGATGAATGCGGTAGCTTCTGTTGACTGAGATAGCTTTTTCCCTTTCAATTTAAGAGAGTCACAAGCCTTTTTGTTATGCGCCAAGGGTTCCACCCTTAATGTGAGGGTCTGCTTGTGACGCATAACTTTTCCCTCAAACCTCTCAGTGTTTTCTTGTGTTTCTTTTGGCTTGTGACAGAGGCTGTTGAGGAGGAAAGGATTCCCCAGCCTCTGATCCTCTGGTCCGACCAGCCACAGGCCCGTTCATCTCAGAGATGGTCAGGCTATCAAGTCAGGAGATGTCTATCAGAGAAGACTAAAGGCTTAACCGACTACAGGAAGGGAAGTTTATTATGTACAGTTATTTTTTGTGCAGTGATAGGGACAGTGAATCATTGCTTTTTTCTTTGATTTCTTCAAGCAAAATACACCATACTGGGCACTATAAGGTTCTTTCAATCTCCAGTTCACCTGAGAGAAGCCTACTATTCTCTCAACGGGCAGACCCTTTTGGGGTAGCAAGAATGTGCACCTGCAGGAAAAGCACCAGCCAATCAGGAGGCCCGGAAAAGCAGGCTTTACTCTATGGTAAACCCAACAATCCATGAAGGCCAACTGTGCCTCTCCCACATGCCATGATTTATAGATTCCTGCACTGAACCCTTAACCAACCCCTGCACCATGCCTCACACTGGACTCTACCTACCACCACGCCCATGTACAAGGACTCCTTACCCCCACGACCTGTCACTCCCCAACACCCTGTCTCACTTTCCCGTTTGGTCCCTCCGAAGTAGTTTTGTCTCTACCGTTGACATGGACATAGAATTTGAACTCCTTACCATCTTTGGTTGTAGTTTTTTTAAGGCCATTTGGTGGGCACAATCCACTCTAACCCAAATTCTCTTAACAAAACAATTCTTAGCACATGGATCGGCATGCGCTGGGTGCGCATAGCCATATACTCGGAGGGTGGATTTACTGGCTTGCAACAGCCGACGGCCTGTGGAAGTGGCATTTACTTTTGCCATCACAGGGTAAAGATTTCGAGTAGCCGTGATTAGAAAGCTAACCCAGTATTAATATAAGGAACGCAAAATGAGAACGATTTCTCTAACCTTTCAAATAAAACAGAATAGTGTACTAACTAGTCCCTGCAATCATCAGCTTTTTATACATTTCAATAAATATAAATACACAGGCTACTAAAGCCAGTAGTGGTAAAAATATTTGTTTCCTCTGTGGATGGCCTGTTATTTTAGAACAGAATTTGTTAAGTTTATCCCTATTATTGCTAGTTTAAAACAGCAGTGAAATGCTTTAATAATGTGTCAATCCATATCAAAGAAATTCATAGCTGCTACAACTAGTCTGATAACAACCCTAAAGTTTAAATGTACTATTCTTTTTGCGAGTATTGCTAATGTTTTTTTCCGGCCATAACTGGGCTTGATGTGAATGCTTGTTTCCTGTACAGAAAATCTGCCATCTTAGATCAGAGTTTTCTTAGATGTATCTCTTATTTTAACTAATCACAATGTTTAGAACAGCATCAACACGTCTGATCGGAAGGTAGTAGCCCATACTAATTAAAGTAAATCCCTAGCTTCTGAAGAAAACCTTATGTATCTCTTCTGCACTATTTATTTGCCACCTGTCCTTCCGTATAGCAGAAGCAACCAGGAACAGTGGTAATCACAAGAAAAATTTGTCTTTACTTACTCTGCATTCACTTCCCCACACATTCACTTAGTCACATTTACTTCTCCTGTCTTTCACTTGCCCAAGCGTTCACGCTGTCATTACAGGCAGAGATCCTCGGTAACCTCCTTATTTTTTAGCCCACAACCTGCCCCCCTGCAATTCCTTGACTCCAACCATAACCTTTAGCTAACCTCAAACCCATACATTGACACCTTTACAACGTGAAGATGCAGGCAAAGTAAAGTCAAGAAGAGGTACATGTCTGACAAAGTACATGTCTGGTATGGTAAAGGAGGGATGCTACCAAAACTACTTTCCAAGCTGATTCCCTGTATCTTTAATCCAGTATTATGGAGTGCAATAGTTGCCTTTTTTTACTTCCTTATCATTAATATTGGCATGGAAGCTGATTCAAAGAAATATGTTGCTTCATAGCTCCATAATCTATGTTGGTTATGTACTGTATATAGCTTTGAGGCAATATTACAAAGGAATTAACTCCTCATCTTTGAACAGCATCTAATCACTACATCACCAAGCAGTTTCATACCAATTTACCAACTTCAAATACAATTGCACCATTAGAATTCCTTTACAGAAAATAAAGTCCTTCACAGTGCTGGCTTTCAATAAGTATACAGACAAAAGGTAGCATGTTGTGCATAACTTCATATTTTTCAAAATTAATACTCACCCCATAATGATATGAAATACTCTGAAAAACACCCATAGAGGTGATTCAACAAACCTCTCTGGTTACAGAATCTTAAAAATATGTGCTCATTTTGTATTACTTTTACATCAAGGTCTATACTAGAAAAAATATAGCATCATAGAAACCCATAAAGAAGGATAAGACACATTCTGAATTAATCCTCTTGTGTAAAAGGTACATTTTTAATCCAGAATATTTCTTTTCCTCTTTTGGGTACAGTATTTGATTGATGTCCTCCTCTTTCGTCAACCTTTGGGAATTTTGACGGTTTTGTGGATTATACATTTTATTATACACTTGTGACACAGTATGCTTTTGTTCCATAAAATTCAAAGCTATCGGAGATTTTGTGTTTCTTGTTCCTACATTTGATTTGTGTTCTATCCATTTTTTGATTTTCTAACAGTTAAACCTCCATAGAATGACCGACTTGAGCATCTGATACCATAAATTATGCAATTCGAATCACAATTCACACAAGATTGTTGTTCAATTTCCTTTCCACTGTCAAGATGATATAGTGTGTCACCTAGATATTTGACAAAATATTTGGCCATCTTGAAAAGCAATATTTACTTTACTGAACTCCCTTCTGAATATAATCCTGTCATGAGTGGAGTTAAGATATTCAAAAAAATTGGTCAAAATACGGTTGCTTTATTGTTTAAATCACAAAAATATCAACATAGTAACGTTAGAATTTCAAATGATGTTAACTATTTTTTGCAAGAAAAAATAAACCTTTGGTCAGAATAAAACCTGAAGGTATTTAAATTTTTGAGGCCATTGTTTCCCCCGTTTGAGGTACCCTGTGAGATGTTGATTTTGAAAATGATTTTCTTTTATTTAATATCAATTTTAATAGTGTCAATACAAAAATGTTGTTGGCTTCCGTACTATCTTTCTGTTGTAGTATTCATCTCATCCGCTCCATCCCTTCTGCATGTGGGATCGAAGTGTAGAGACTAATAACAAAGTCAATATTTCGGATGACGCTTTTTTTGCTGGCCTTCTGGACGTGTTCCACACTATATGTATGGATAAATTGGTTACACATACCGTTGTATTGGGCGATTTAAATCTAAACTGCTGGAAAGTGGGACCACAAAGTCAAGAGGTCCGGAAGTGGTTGTCAATCATGCATGAACGCAATTTTAACATGACAAATGTATCAGTACAGGGGGACCTTCCGCCACATTACACGTGTCATCGAAGGCAGGTGAACAGTATTATTGACTGCATATATGTCGACTCTAAAATATTTCCGTATGCAAAGCAACTTAGCGTTAAAGACCATCCAAATAGCGACCACTGTATGTTGATTCTTCAGATTAAGTTAAATCTCACGACAACGCGTAGAGATCTCCATATTCCAAGCAATTTGAGAGTTAACAACTCTCGTACCCGCCTGAAATGGACGGCTAACACTCTGAATCAGTTTGAACACCAAATTGTGGTCAAGTTCATTAGCCACGGGATCAACGATTATAGAGATCTGTTGCACTCATTTGCTCATAAGGTCGTTATTCCGCAATGTAATGTGGTTAAACATCTCCATGTGTTTGATGCGATTGTCTCCAAAAGAAAGGCAGAATATAGAATGCTATAAAGACAAAATTTGCTTTCGGATTCTGTCAATAAGTGGCAAGCTTTAAAGTCAGCTAAGTGCAAATACAAGAACTGGATCTGTGGGTGAAAGGCCATTCAATTTCAGCAGGACAGCGAAGCAATGGCTTATGCCATGCGGAAAAAAAAACTCTGCCGGAATGTGGTTTCTCCTGAACAACCACACCAGCAAAGCTCAAGCAGATGCACAACTAAATGGGGTTCCAGAGCAAGTGTGGGTCGAGCATTATTCAACCTTGTATGCTGACCACCAGTATGCAAATTTTAAACTTCAATTGTTGCCGATGTTGATATGGGAAGTAGAAGCCTCAGAAGAGACAATTTACGACATTATCAGAAAGTCAAGCTCCTCGAGAGCTGAGGGTCCAGATGGACTATCAAACCACATGTTCAAAGAACATACGTATAGATGGGCACACATTCTTTACATAATCTTCCGAGACATTCTAAAAACTCGTCTTATTCCACCCTCATGGAAGTCCTCTATAATAATCCCAATATTTAAAAAGGGAGATCGGTCTGTCCCAGCAAATTATTGGCCCATCGCGTTACTGGACGCTCCGGGCAAAATTTTTACTAAACTGATACTTCGTAAGTTTAATACCTGGACAGGAATAAATAACCATCCCGATCCTAACCAGACAGGCTTCATTGCGGGCATGAGCACCACCATCAATCTTTTGACTCTCAATGCCATAAAGGCTCAATGCCACGAGACTAAGCAACACATTTTTTTCGCGTTCATCGACTTAAACGCAGCCTTCGACTCTGTGAGTCGCTTTTTGTTATTACAGAAGCTCAAAAGAGATAGTTGCCCGACAACATTAATTGAAATTATTTATTACATCAGGCCACCTCCATTCAAATTCGTATCACTTTAGATGGTCTTCTATCAGGAAAAATACCCACACATCGTGGTTTGAAACAGGGATGCTCATTAGCATCGGCTATGTTTAATTACTATATACACAATGTGGGTAAATCATTGACACAAGTCACATCAGATTCTCCCAAATTGATGGATCGGCAAGTGCAATCCCTGATGTACGCCGATGACCTGGTCCTTATTTCTCGGACCCAGGTTGGACTACAACGGCTATTTAGTGTGTTTAAAGAATATGTAACACTCAATGAATTATCCATCAATACAACAAAAACCCAGATCATACAATATTCCCCTAAACGTTCTGGACCATTGACTTTTACCTGGACCATTGGAGTAACCCCAATTGGTGTAGTCCAAAATTATTGTTATTTAGGGACAATCTTCGAAGAACATCAAGGGGCACATTGGTAGATAGAGAGGGTGGAGTCCAAGTTGCTATCTGCCATTTCCCAGGCCCGTATTATCATGCACAAATATGGGAAGTTCTCAGTCCTACCGGCATGGCACTATTGTACAAAGAAAACTGTCCCTATCTTATTATATGGACTCGAAACATTTCCCATAGATTCAACATTTAAATTTAATCAATGGGAAGTAATATTTTGGCGCACAATACTCCATCTTCCCCAATGCACGCCGATTCCGTGGATGAGATACAAACTTGGTCTCCTCTCTCTTGAAGCCCAATATAGCTGGCGTTTGTGCTCGCTGTTCAGAAAAAGTTTGCTATCCACGAATGACAATACATTGCTTAAAATTCTTTCACAGTATCTTTTTCTAAACAACAATCTAATTATATCTCCAACTGGTTAAATAAAGTGTATTTGACACTAGCGAAAGCAGAAATTACCCTTAACTTGCTGCTGTTTAATCCCGACAAAGCTAAGTTAAAAATTTACCAGACTGACTGGATTAACACCTGTGATTTATGCCTGGGGTATCGTGACGGTGATACTGTACGTTTTCCACCCAAAAAATTAAGCATTTTGCCAATGTACTTGATACGCTCACCGTCTCCAAAATATCGACACAAATTACTTCGTTTTCGCTTTAATCTGTGGGTAACAAGAGATATAAAAGCAAGACGTGGCATCGTAAGTCTAGAACAAAATATATGCCGCTTCTGCAAGAACAACAATAGTCGTGAGACTCTTGTTCATCTGCCTACAGAGGGCACCCCATTAAGGAATCAAAGACAAATAGCGTTTACCAGATATTGTCATCATCTGGGAAACATACAGCAATCTGAATGCTGGGCAGCATTGCCAGGGCACAACAATATGGCAATTCAAATAGTAGCGGTCAATTTTTTGACCAATCTTAACCTGGAGGAAGAAATAAATAAAGAAAACTAGTATAGACATAGCATTAGGATATACTGTGAACCATGATTAGTTGAACACAAATGTATATGTTGACATGGAGGGGCTCCTATCACATGCTTTTATTCGAAATTGAGTGTGTTTGTTTTGCTTTTGATCCTCTTTGAAGATGTTTTTTTTTCCTTGATAATGCAAAATGTCAAATGTGTTTTGAACCAAATGTAATGTAAGAGAATGAAAGACTTTATATTTGTTTTATAGTTGTATGCTCTTACTGCTAAGTAAGTAAGTATTTAAGCAGTTAATTCTATCATGAAATATGTTGATTTTGTTCTTCATTTTTCCTTTTATGAAATTGATTCTTGTATGTTTTGTTTGTACTTTTTGAAAGGTTGATTTAATTCAACCATATCAATAAAAAAAGAGACTAATAATACCCATGATGAAAATAATATATATTTTATATGGTTGTAATCCAAATTGTGTATTAACTGTGAAAAATGACCTATGTTTTTAAGGTAGGTGTTGGGAGAATTTATAATAAACTGATCAATCTTTTCTATTTACTGAGCCAATGGTTCCATAATGCTGCTAGAAGCTCAAGTGATTGGTCAATGTAGTGTAAAGGTTCATACATTCTCAGGAGAGTGTAGAAAAGTTACATAATGAGATGATCATTATTTAGAAATCTACGTGAATTATCTGAAATCCTATCATTAAATCCTTATTATATAGTTATAACCGATATGTATTTATTGGATATGGATCAACACCACATGCATTTATAGATGTTGATTCTGATATAAAATAGTGACTAGAGAAAATAATAATACACTTTGTTCTAAGATGGCAGCTAATCAACTTTGGAAACAAGCATTGTTTCCACTTTTGACTTAAACTGGATTTGAAACGTCTGCTTTATATGCCCCACATCGGTCAGAGTAATTTGAATGTAAGCCATTCTGAATTCAGCGTGACTAATTGAAATGCAATGTAGGATTTGTCGTCTTTTTGTAGGACTGATCTTTACCATCGGGTTACACTCTTTAAACACAGAAAGATTTATTTCAGTGAGATAATGGCAAATAAAATATGATAACATTAGAGATCAGTTAGTACGCTACCCTGTTTTATTTGGAAGGCCTTAGAAAGCAGAGGTTTCTCCTTCGATGAAGACAGGTTATTCCTAGCATTTACAAGATAGAGAATACAGTGAATTGTAAAGGGGCATGTCAACTTAACTATATACTGTATTATGATACAGGAAATGGTTGTGGACGATTGTGGGAAATTGCTTTAAAAACCCAGACAGTTCTAGTTCTAAACCTTGGAAAGGGTACATTTAATTGTGGTTTAACTTATTATGCCATACAGTATTTATGCAAAGTAGAATATAATGTTTAAGAAATGTCTAGTTTTGTTTTTTAGGGAAATAATAACAAGGTTTTGTTGAGACAAGGTTTAAAGTTGAACCTGTCTGCGCAGGCATGATAGTATTATAAGGTTGAATGTACTCCTTACTGGGCTTCCAAATGCACAGCTGCCCCCCCCCTCAAAGCAGCACACCACGCTGTAGCCCGCCTCATTACAGGCGCCCGATAATTCGACCATATCTCTCTAACAATACACACGTTTCACTGACTCCCCCTCCCTACCAGGATTATATTAAAAACTGAAGGTATTCCTCACAAAGCGGTTTCAACTAAAACACCAACATGCTTGGTGGCTAAACTGCACATCTCTGAAGCCTCTTGGACTTCACGTAGCAAAAATATCAAAAGGTTGGAGTCAAAACTAGCCCGCAAAGAGAACACTCGCAAGCAGTCTTTCCCCTAGCCCTCCCCAACCATCTGGAGCCCAAACCCAGTAAATGCTCAACATTCCCCTACCAACCTCCTGTTCTGCAGAACACTTAAAACGTTCCTCTTCCAACAATACCTGCCAGACAAATAAGAATTCCTTGCTCCTTCCACCGACAGTACCGCGTTACTGTCTAAAAAGCGAAGGCTAACTCTGGCACAGTGCTGAAGTAAAGCACTATGCTGCTCTTGAGCTAGATTTGGCCTATAAGCTTTCAAATAAAGTGTATTCTCCTATCATATCAGTACAAGCATGTTGATTCTTAATTGGTAGTTTAGTTATTCCGGATAAAGAATTTATTTTTGTTTGGAAAATCTTTAGGAAGACAAGTTATATCTCTTCTCAGGAAGAATCAAAACATGACTTGAAATGCGTTGAGTAAAGACGTGGAAGGATACGATCAACACTTAGATATTCCTCACAATTATTTATAAACATGTGTCTGTGTGTTTTTACTGAGTTTCTGTGATTTACTACAATGATACACTATTGGGGAACTTACAATGCATATTTGAAAATTGGATTCTTTTTTGGGACTGTGTATATTATTAAATAACAAACTGTTTGGGCACATTTCTGTTGAATATAATGAGTCCATTCTCCTTAGAATTCTTTTATATTTGAAACAATGTACTCTTCTTAAGCAAAGAGGGACACTTTCCCCAATTGAGAGCGCAGAATGGGTCATCCACAATAGGCGTGATACACTTTAATAAACTCAATCTAACTTTAACTATAAAAAACACAGCACCACCTCCCTCCTTCAAGATGGCTGTGCTTTTTCCTCTTCTCACACTGACGTTGGCAACAGCTTGGATGGCTCTAGCAAAGGCCAACCTAATGTAAGGGATTTCAATCAGGCAGACACCCAGGTCTCGCCTAGCATGTAATGCGCAAATGAAACCCTTATTTTATATTTTGTCTATAAATTCAATATTCTGAATAATATACCACTCATATCACACCCTTCTCAAAATACCCCCCATGTCACACTGAACCAGGAATCAGGCTAGTTTGTAAAGGTAAAGATTTATTTATTTATTTATTTATTTATTATTCAATCACACATAGGTTTAATATAGATATATATGGGGCACCAATCACCCAAAGGGTGACAATGCAATTCAGAAATAAGCAAAGCAATTGAATTCACTTATAAAAAGACAAAATAGAAAACACAGGGAAAAAGAACAGTCTTGCTTTACACACAGATAGCGTTTAGGTTAAGGTTCTCCGTGCAACGTTTTTTTAAAATACAAAGGAGCAATCCTACACCAATGTGAGTAATCAGCATGTTTTCAGGAATGAAATACAATGGCCCTCATTACGACCCTGGCGGAATTCGGAAAACGATGGCGGAAATGCAATACCGCCATCGAATAGCGCTCGGTGCGACTATGACCCGTCACCGCAAAGTACGATGCCATTAGCGACACCGTAGTGAACGCCAACGCTAACTGCACCAAGCACGCGCGCGCGCGCCATGCCAAACCGTAAACACCACCATGGCGCAACGGTACGCCAATTCCGACCCTAGCGGACATGTACCTAACGCCATCAAGCATGGCGGAATGCACCATTCCGCCATGGTGAGAAGTACGGCATCGCGAATCAACCGTAAACGGCCCCACTGAGTGCCCGTACACCGCTCCCTGCCCACAAAGTACAACTCCCCGTAGGTGCAATGAAGCCACAATGCAACCAGTGAAATGTACAAGTCACCCATGCATGCCAACGTACAATAGAAACACAACAGGGGCCAATGGGAGCTGCAGGGCACAGATGGCACGAATACAGAAGCCATCCCAATGGACATGACCACAGTCCCCCACCAAGAAACGCACGCAAACACAGGCACCTGTGACCAGCAATATTCCGAAAATCACATCATTCCACCAGTCCACCTGGCTGACCGGCATCTGTTACACAAAACCCAATCCCCCGCCCCTGAGCATGACAACATTCAAACAGTCATATTGGCAGCCCCCATCCCTGACCTCACGGGCTTCGTAGGCAAACGCGCCCAGTACAGTACCACGGAACTAAACTCCGAAGCTGGAACCCAGTGCAGATCTCCTCACAATACATCGCCCCCCAAATAGGCATATGCCACATCACTTGCAAAGAAGAACGCTACACGGGCCAAATCAGAATAGAAATTTAATGCACATCAAAATCACCAAGCCCATACAGCCATCAGGCCATGAACTCCAAAACACATTTCACCATTGTGGGCTGCATCCGCAAGAAATGACCAGCCACTACTTGTGTGACGCCCTGTTCCCTCATGGTACACAGGGGCTACATTCACGTACGAAAAGGCAACATGGAAGCGCACAGAACCGCAGGGCCGTCCCAATGGGGAGGCACTAGTCCAGCTGAAAGGCCGAAATGTTGCTCCGAGCCACCAGTACTGCGTAAGGGCATGTGACCCATTGGCGATCGTCCCATAAGATCGTAATGCTGCTCCACTGATTAACACGAAGCAGCAGGTGTCGGGAGTAAAACCCATCTGCAGGAGTGGCATACAGATGGCAGTGGCAAAAGGGGAGGAGATACCTGTCAACCAAAAGAAAAGAAAAAGAACAGAATGGCCATCAGTACTACATTCCAACAACTCACTGCAATGATCACACTAAATCCACAGCCACATGCATGCTAGCCCACTCCAAAGGTCCATCACCACCCAAAAACCACTTGCGACTCATAACTATCTATATCGAGGTGTAAACACCATCACAAACGAGTGTACCTGTGCATGCGCCTGTGAAAACAGAATCCATCTGATGGGATTGGTAACGTGCATGGACACAAGTGTCTGAGGGCGCGTCGAGACAGGGAGGGCTCAACAAGGCCAGATAGACGATGGCCCCACTATGGCAGCCCTGCATCACATAGCGTAGGGGAGGCGGATAGATCCCAAGAAGCCCTGTACATGGCAAACTCTGTATCAAATCACCTGCCCATGCATCCATTCATCATTCCCTCATCCCGGGATTAAAACGCCTGAATATTTACTCACATAACATTAGAAATATCCATTGAGTCTGTGCGTTATGCAGCCTGCAAAATCCACAGTGCCCCAGCCCGTAATTCCAGTGTAGTGAAGTAACATGTATTTGGGAACGTCCTGCCTTATCGTCCACTACGCTATTGCGCATCCCATACTATTCATATCAATCATTGCATTCTCGCCATGGCCCCTGTCCCAAGGACATTGAACAATAGAACGTTATATTTGCAGTCAGACCTGTGGGCATCTCCTCGCCGCTAGCTGGAAACCGAAAGCGCCGCCCTTCGAATTCCTCATTTGCAACATCACGTCGAAGAGGCATCTGTGGCCGTTTGATTACACTAATTAATCCATCGAGTGCGGCTGTGTGTGAAAATGGCAACTGCCTTCACCCACGAATGGGACGCCCCGCCCGTCGTTGCAACTCGGTACAGTGATGAATGAGGGCCCACCGTTACTCGAGTACTACGTTCCACTGACCCTTCACAACTCTGTTCGCGACTGCACAGATAGTATGTGGAACAATGGGACCACAGCAGAATGAACATATCAACCAATGTTACACGGCCATCGGGTACAAATACATGATTGCAATAGCAAGATGCCATTCCACGAATTGCAGCGTTGTGCGCGGGACGTGCTCGCCCAAAGGGGAGAGCAGTTTGCACAGGTGGAATGAATCACCACAGGTGGAGGCCATTCAGCCTGAAAACACATAAATTGCACGCCCAGTCTCCTCCCACAACCACTCCGAAATGCTACCAGCCGGACTCGCGATGTTGGCCCTGGGGGACCTGATAGCACTGCAAGTACTCCAACACCAAGAAGAAGACGAACACCAACTACAACCGGCCGCACGGAGGAGACGCAGGAGGAGGAGGAGGCCAAGGCAGGGCCAGCAAGGGCCGCCAGCACAGCCACTACCACCACGCAGGCAGCCCGCAATCCCACGCCTCCGAGCACATCCGTTCAACCTCACTGATGAGCAGATCCACACCCTCTACCGTCTGGACCGGGACACCATAGCCGCCATTGTGGACATGACACAGGCTGACCTTGTCAGCATGATAGATAGCCCAACCGCCATCCCACCCCTACTGAAGGTGGTGTCTGTACTCCACTTCCTGGCCACAGGCACCTACCAGCACACAGTCGGACAGTTGCATGGCATTTCTCAGCCACTGTTCTCACGCACACTATTGCAAGTGCTCGATGCCCTCCTGCAGCACGCAGACGACTACATCTCCCTACCACGCTCGGAGCAGGAAATTACCAACACAAAAGTGGGATTCCATGCACTTGCCGGCATACCTGGTTGCATTGGTGCCATCGACTGCACCCATGTGGAATTGGTCATCCCACATGCCATGGAGGCCCAGTACCGCAACCGAAAACAATTTCATTCTCTGAATGTACAAATGGTGTGTGACTCCAACAGGATCATTACACATTGTTGTGCCCGATTCCCTGGATCAACCCATGATTCTATGGTCTTGAGGAACTCTACAATACCACGCTACATGGAGCGACACGCAGGGAACAGATCCTGGCTACTCGGTGAGTCTCATTTCATGCATGATAATGTGGGGTATGTGATTCGGCAATGACCTGGCAGGAAGGGGGGGGGGGGTGCGTACGTTGCAATGGCATTCCACATCATACGTTTCTCGTCCACATACAGGTGATGCTGGATATCCACTGAAGAGATGGCTCCTCACACCAGTCCGGAACCCACGGGACCAGCATGAGGAGGACTACAACCATGCCCACTCACGTACCCGTGTAGTCATTGAACAGGCATTCGGCCTACTGAAGGGTCGTTTCCGCTGCCTCAGCAGGTCTGGCGGGGCACTCCTGTACCGCCATGAGAAGGTTGCAAAGATGGTGATGGCATGTGTCATGCTCCACAACATGTGCGTACGTAGAAATGTGCCCATGCCCCCTGACGCAGAACTGCAAGCACCTGATGATGGTCATGATGAGGGTGGGGATGTGGCAGCACCTCAAGGAGTCTGCGAGGCACCGGAGGCCCGTGACATTCGTCAGCATCTCATTGATGTATGCTTCTAGCACTCACGCCTGGTGGCTGATACATGGACACGGGACTCGTGGCACTGTGTGTGTCTGGGACATGCACAATATGGACTGTACGCCTATGATGGCCTAGTACACAAAGATCAATGTCCACACATCTCATTGGTTGATCGTGCACTTTTTATGGCATATGTGATATCATGTTGTACACCCTATCGACCCGCCACCCAAGTGAGCCCAACACACCCCCTCCACCCTCCCACCTCCCCCCCGAACACCAGTGTCCAAAGATGCTCATTGTCAGTGGGCAGTCGCTATTGCAAGCCCCCTCTGCGGGTATCAGGGGCACCCCTGCCTGTGGAGCGCAGGTTCCTCCCAGATCTACGTTGGGGGCTGCCCTGGACGGAACTTGCAACGGATGATGTCTCTGCCTGCTCACGTCCATGCATGTCCCTAAGGGTTTGCGAGAGCTCAGTGAGCACACGGCGCACTGCGGCAAGTTCGGCACATACGTCCTTGGACGTCGCATGCAGTTCCCCCCTCAGGCTCTCGGTGCTTCTCTCCATTTGTGCCCTTAGTGTCTCTGTACCTCTCTCCATTTCTGCCCTAAGTGTCTCAGTTGATGTTTCTATGTCTGCCTTAGTGCCCCCACATTCATCGGCATGGACCTTGAGGAGCGTGGCCAGTTGCTGCTGTTGCACGATTAACTGGTCGAGGGACTGTTGCCTCTGCTGGGCCATGGCCATTTGCGGGGGTGTCACAGAGGGGCTGTTGTCCTCATGTTGCCCTGCCACAGGGCTTGTGGGGGATGGCCAGTCGTCGTCTTGTGGGTGCCCCTGCGTGGTATCCTCATGTTGTACGGGATGGGACAGACAGGGGGATTGGGACAGGTCATGGATGGATCTGACTTCGACATCCCCGTCTTCTGTGTCGGAGCATGCTGCCATCAATGGGGTGTCACCTATGGTGCTGCTGCCACCGGAGGCAGTGCCTTCTGTGGCATCCGTTGGGGGGACCTGTGGTGGTGGTGTTGTGGGCATGCTGGCTGCTGGGGTGCCTGTTGATGTTCCCTCCTCTGTGCTGCCACCTGATTTGTGCTGCTGCCGTGTCTTGATGCGTGCAGCTGAGGTGGAGGGTCTTTGGCCGTTGGTCTTGGCCCTCTTTGCAGGTGTGCTGGTAGGGGTGTCCTGGAGCTCGTCGTTTGGATCGGACCCTGTGGTGGAGTAAAGGAGGGCGAGGGTTATTGATGGGTCTGTGGGAATTGGAATGGCATTGTATCACATGCATTGGGGTGGTACCTGAGGGTGATTTGGGTCGGGGCCTTGGAGGTGCTCTCATTTGTGTGTGGAGTGAGGGTGCAGTTGTTTGGCAGCCTGCAGTTGGGGTGTGCCTGCTGCACGTGTAGTGCGTGTTTTAGGGGTTTTTAATTATTTATGTATTTATTGTGGGTTTTAACGTGCGCTATCAGGCCGATGTGTGTGGCCGTTCTCCTGGACATGTGTTTCTGTTGCACTATGTGGACGCATGGTACTTCACATGGATGGACTTTGTGGATTTGGCATTGTTTTATTTGGGCCACCTACCTGAATCTTCGGATGTCTGCACTCCTTTCTCCATCCCTCCGACTCCCTCTATGCTCTCCATTCCGATGGTGGAGGCACAGATTTCTTCCCAGGGGGTCAACTTGATGGGTGATTCAGGACCTCCCCCGGTGGCTGTGGCAATGTTGCGGTTGGCAGAGAGTATGCTGCGGACGCGTATCCGCAGGTCGTCCCATCGCTTACGGCATTGCTGTGGGGTGCGGGGTGCGGTCCCCACCGCACTTACCCGCTGTGCCACCAGAGCCCATATGGCCTTCTTGTTTGCAAGTGCCGTCCTGGTCATTTGCGTGCAGAAGACGACGGCAGCATTCTCCTGGAGGGTCTCTGTTAGCACGGTGAGTTCCTCACGGGAGAAGTGGACCTGCCGCTTGCGGTCGCACGCTTTCTTCGCTACTTTTCCCATTTTTCTTGGTTTCGCTAGGGTGGATGACGGGTTGGGATGTGTCTCAGGGTAGTATTTTTAATGGTTGTGTGGATTTAGTGGTTTTATAGGTGTACGGCGGGATGTTTCCCGTTCCGGCCCCGTGTTTTAACTTCCGTTTCCGTATATTTCCGGTCACCGTACTTTCCGGTAGGCGCACACTGCGGTGTCCGCTGTGATGGGTGGCGGTATTGCACCTAGGGCGCCGTACGGCGGCGGTGTGGGCCGTTTTGGGTTCATTTCCGCCATCGCGGACTTTGCACTTCCGCCATGCCGTGGTGCTCGTGCCCGATGGGTCGGAATGGGCCGCACTTTGCTCCTTCGTGCAATGGCGGAAACGCTATTTACGCTGTGGCGGTCCGGTCAGTCACTTTCCGCCAGGGTCGTAATGAGGGCCAATGTCTAGAGTTATAGGCAATCCTCCCTCCCAACAAGAGAGAAACCTTATTTTGGCAAATGACACTTTGAAAATGACAGGTGAAAATGGCTTTGTGAAATACTGCAAAAGGGTGCCAACATGCTTAAATGGATAGAAATTCTAAGAAAAGCAACACTAATCAGGTCCTAACATACATGAGCTATAATATAAACAACAATACGCACTTGAGATTAGGGTGGGATGGAAAAAGCACTTTGAAATGGGGAAATGACACGTGTAAACTTGGGAATTTTGCAAATTCGCAGCAAACTTTTACTATGCAAATTCGCAGCAAACTTTTACTATGCGATATTGAAGAAAAACGGGTTAGATACACTGTTCCGTGATGCGGTTATTATTTGTGCTTGTAGCTAAGGATGTTAGATATCAGTGAGAGTTGAAATTGCGTTTCTATCTTTAAAACTGAGTTATAGAGGTTTTAGTGAGAGGCGTTTTTGCAAAATAGGGGTGAAAATGAAAACAGAAATGCGCTTTTGAAATTGACAGATGGGTTGATCACACTATATTATGACTATGAAAAAGAGAATGCCACAGATGGATCTTACAGTCACGTGATCAGCGTAACCCGTCCTGTTGTAGATACTTTACTTCTTTACTTGGAACACAGGTGAGACAATCAGCGCAAGAAAGATTCTAACAATACTGGTGTTCTGAATTAAAGATGGGATGGGTTGAGATAGGGATAATACAATGCAGATATACTAAGGGTCACTGTTCTTCCTGTTAATACTTACAGAAGAAGTTATTAAATTGGCCCGTCAGCTCTGCTCAATGAATTGGATCTGGTTTACCGGCAGAAGGGCACCTCTAGCGGGATTGGATCAGCAAGGCGGTTCTGGTCAATTTGGACTGCACCTCAGACGGGATTTGGATGGGCCCTTTATGGTTACTGGACACGGTAGATAGCAGGATGCATGTTTTCAGTGGGCCTGCATAGTGGTAGCAAGCCAAGCTGAATCAAAATTAACTCCCTTCAAGTTTGGGATGTTTGCAATTGTGTCAGGTTATCAATAATTTTTCAATGCTAGAGTCTGGATTCTGCAAGAATTCTGGAGTCAGCTACAAGTTGAAGAGTTCTAGAATAAGGTGCTGCACTGACATCTGGATGGGTTCTGGAATCAGTGTGTTCTGGAAGCAGTGTGTCCTGGAAGCAGTGTCCTTTTGTGTAGTGAAACTTCTATATGTATATGTTACAAATGCCAACCCCCAGTTTATGGTGTGGGCAGAACTTCAAAAAACACCCCTATGTCTGTGAGTGGCTACTGGCATGTGCTTTGTCCTGGTTGGCAGTCTAAACAGAGCTGTCATCTTATGACAGGATTTAGGAACTCCCACCTGGATTTTTACCCAAAACATACTTTTGCACAAATGTACATTCCTACCATTATGTACCCTCATAAAATTGTACACATATACTTTATACTCGATTATCTACATTTACATTCACTTCCCATTTTTGTGAGAGCTGTATTGGTCATTCTATGGATTTTTATCAATTTTACCCATAACACTTTGGATTAATAATTTCTAATTTGATACATCTCTGGGCGCTTATCGAAGAAGCGGAGCATTGTAACTCACCGCTTGATATGATTAGGGGAATCAACAGCAGATTGCCAAAAATCACTGGGAATAACTACTGGAGCTGGCATATTCCAGAGGGGGTAAAGAATTATATCTGGAGGAGGAGGTTCATTTACATATGCTCGTTGCTTGAGCACGAGACCAAAGGCCATGCCACCTTGCAAGGGAATGGAGGGAGGGAGACAGTGAAGGGCAGAAAGCGGGTGAGGCCCGATGAAAAATTTGAAAACTGGCTGGAAGTTTTCAAAATAACAGCCCAAATCATTTTACAGAAGGAACCTGATCAAGGGCCAGCATTATTTAATCACCACAGATGCGTAAGGGGGCTCTATATGGTTACTAAGGGACCAGCGGTTCCGCAATAAGGATGGAGTATGATCCATGTATGAAGTGGGACCATAAACAGGTTAGGAGTGGTTAGATTCAACAAAAGGGGCAACTGAGAAACCGGATGGGAAAATCACATCAGCTTGGGGGGGTCTCCATATGGTGCAACCCAGTCAAGAAGCGCCGCAACCTCAGCAAGGTCGAGACAAGATCAGAAACAAGGAGGTGGGGGTGAGGGCATGTGGTCTGGCTCAAATTGGGGTGGTGGGGTGAGCAGCTCTCATCAGTCATCCATGGAAAACAGGGGGCCCAGTGCAGCAGCTCTGGGCCTAGGCTGCCGCAGGGACCTTCTCAGGGAGGTTTTAGGGGCAGAGGGGGTCCAGGCAACCAGGCCAATAGGCGCCCCTTGTTCCCATGCAGATTTTACAATAACAGCGAGTGCAATTAGGGACCCAATTCCCGATATCGGTACAGCTGTTCGATGTGCAGGATGTTCGGGCACACCCTGCAAGGAGTTGCAGGAGTGGGGGTGGGGGAAGGCAATGATCAGTGAAAAAAATGGGCCGGAGCTCACTGAGATTCGAGTCTCGGAAATGGGTGTTTGTGGAAATGTTAGATATGGAATGTGTGTTTACAAATGTTGTTACTTAACCTAAATAAACAATGTATTTCTTCAAGGTGGCAGCATTTATGGGGCAACTAGAAGAGATCCACGAGGGGCTCACATAGGCTTCAATGCAGCCGTTTTCCGGCAGAATGGTAATTGTAGGCCTACAGCGGGGGAAAAGGGGATCATCAAGGGGGCGGTTGGGCAGAGGAGGGCAGACGGGGTGGCGAACGGCCATGGGAATTGGGGAGTATGTTACAGGAAGGACAGGGGAGGAGGACAAGGGGTGCTTACCACCAAAGGCCCATCACTGATCAAGGTGGAAAACTTTAGTTCTGTGGTTATCTTAATACACCCTGGCACAAGAGAAGGACCTACTGGTTGGAGGTTTTACAATGGGGTTCGAGACACCATATAAGGGGCCTCGGAGAGCAAGGACAGCAGAGAACCTGAGGTCAGCTAGGGACTTCCCCAAGGTGGTAAAGGCTAAAATTGACAAAAAGAGGTCACTAGACAGGATCGTGGGCCATTACCTGGTGCCTCCTTTGGGGGATTTAATAATTTCACCGTTAGGGGTGGTGCCCAATAAGGAAAAGGGAAAATACCGGCTAGTGCACAACTTGTCTCATCCAAGAGGGTACTCAGTAAATGATTGGTTGGAAAAGTCAGACTGCTCCGTCTCTTATGCTCCATTCGGTCAGGCTATCAGTCTGGCCAGGAAGGCTGGAAAAGGGGCACTATTGGCTAAGGTGGACTTTGAGGCAGCTTAAGACTGCTCCCTGTGCACCCAGAGAGCTTCCACCTATTGGGTTTCCAGTTCAAGGGGGAGATTTATGTCGATCGGTGCATGCCGATGGGGTACAGCATATCATGTGCCTATTCCGAAGCATTCAGCTCATTCTTGGAATAGGCTCTAAATGAGATGGAGATGCGGGGGGGGAGATTTACTACTTGGATGACTTCTTGTTTGTCGAGGAACAGGGGACGGAAGTCTGCAGTACCTTGCTCAACAAATCCATAAACTTGGCAGGTGAACAGGGGGTGCCCCTAGCTGGGGAACAAAACTCAGGGCCCCTGCACAAGGCTGATGTACCTGGGCATCGAGAACGACACAGTCTTAGGGATTTGCTGCCTCCCCGATGAAAGGATACTCAATTGTATTTCAGACATCAGCACAGTGCTAGCAGGCAGCAGGGTCACGGTTGAGGGCTATCCAGTCTCTAGAAGGCCGACTGAACTTTGCGGGTAGTGTCATTCCGGCAGGAAGGGTATTTGCCAGGTGCCTCGCCTCTGCTACAGGGGGTGCAGGGAAAGGGTGGCACAAGGTATGTTTAAGCGCAAGTTTGATGGAGGATCTGTGAGTTTGGCTTGAATATCTAAGGAATTTCAATGGGGTTTGCCTGTGGCAGGCCCCCTTGGTCGCCTGCTCCCAAGTCCAAGTGGTCAACACACATTCGGCCGTTGCCCAGCAACCCTAAGTTTGCTACGACACATGGTGAGGGTGGGCCTGAAAATAAACACAGCCATAAAAGCGTGCCACATCCACGGGGTATATAACTTTGCAGCTGATGCACTTTCTCGTTCGCAGATGGCACATTTATGGAAGGTCCACCCAGAGGACCAGGCAACAATGACACCATTCAGCAACCACCTTCGGAACTTAGTGAGCTGGGAAAAGGCATGAGGGAGCTAGCATCACTGGCCTTGTCTGGCGGACTAGAGAAAGATAGAGCAAAAATGTTAGCACCTTGTTGCAGGCAACCAAAGGCACTGGGTCGGATGACTGGGTCCTCAAAGATCAGCGATTCTTGTTGTGGGCCAGAAACACAAGGAAAGCATTGTCTTGGGTGGCAGCCTATCTCAGAGCTATTGCCTTCCACAGCTAGCTGGCGGGGAGGGGCGATCCAACCAAGGATTTTATGGTGAGGGTGGCTCTGAAGGGGTGGGACAGAGAGGCACCACCTCGCAAGGACGATAGGTGGCCCAACCACTTTGATCTCCTGAAAAAGATCATGTCAGTATTGGAGTTTGTGTGTTGCTCCTTTTACAAACACACTTTGTTCAAAGTTTGTATTACATTGGCTTTCTTCAGGGCCCTGCGCATTAGCGAGTTGGTGGTCAGGACTAAGGTAGATCCAGACCAAAGGACACTATTTACGAAGGACATGGCCATAAAGGGGGAGCATTGCACGTCAAGATAAGGTTATCCAAAACAGATCAGCAGGCAAAGGGGAAGGTGATGGTGTTCGGGAAGCTGGGACAGGATGCTTTTTGCCCAGTGGTGGCTATGTCTGCATTCCTGGGACAAGGGTGGACGGGTAATTTTAGCTTTTCTCACACAAGGATGTTTCACCCCTCACGCAATTCCAATTCAGGATAGTCTTAGCGGCAACGCGAGTCTGGGCCGGGTGAAACTCAGCCTTGTATTCCCCACACTCATTTCAGATAGGGGCGGCCACAACAGCACACAGGGAAGATATGGGGGATGATTTGATAAAAAAACATTGGGAGATAGGATTCAGGCAAATTCAAACTCTACATCAAACCTGAAGAAGGGCTGCTTGGTTCTGGAGTGTGAAGGAGTGAACAGGGGGGAATAGGTTGGTGGGGGGACTTTACGGGGGGATCTGGAAACAAGATCTGGAAACAAGGGGCAGCGACTGTGGGGGTCCATCAATGAGCCATTTGGGGGTAACTTACGTTCATCTCTCCACAGATGGTACTTCAGTATGGGTCGTTGGCCATTCGTTTGTGGCTCGAGAAGCAGAAAGAGCAAGGAAGGCGAGACGGGATGGCAACCTGGGTTTCTGTAGCACACACAAATTTGGTGGATCACAAAAGGAGGGCTGCATTGGGGCCAATTATGGGGGGCACTAGAGATGGCCTCACGGCAACACAGACCACCCGACATCTTAGTAAAGCACATGGGGGGCAATGATTTGGTCTTAATGGGAAGAAAGGAACTAACGTCTGCTATGCTGGGGACTCTTACGCAAGTGGGGATCGAGTTTGAAGGCACAGAGGTATTTTGGTCCGAAATAATCACCAGACAGAAGTGGCAGGGTGCGTCTTGTCACAAGGCAATGGAGACGTCAAGGAGGAAGTTGAACTCCAGTATGGGGGCATATTTAAAAAGTAGGGGCATGGGCTGGATTAGACATCCATTGATCATGTTGAAGACACCAGGGTATTTTGGGGAGGATATGACCCACTTGTCAGATCTAGGTGTGGCACTGATGACCATGGAATTGGGGGAAGCCTTGTCAGGTTCAGGGTGTGTATGAGGGCATGAGGGGAACAGGGGGGAGGCCACTAGGCTGGGTGGGCAGTACAGCTGGAATCACGAACCCCAGAGGCCACCACCTGGGATCGCCCCGCCTTCAACACCTCCCATACCTTAGGTCCCATCCGCCCTCACCTAACAGCAGAATAGCAGTCAGGTTTAAACACAGTGGATGCACAAGAGACACTTTCGCATTAAGGTGAAGGACGGGCTGCAGCTAGTCTACAACGTTCGATACGTCGGTGGACACATCTGGAGGGCCCCTCTAAATGTAATTAATTTTGGGATGAGTGTGAATGTGAGCGGGTAAGCAGAAATTATGGGGAAGTCCCTTGCCCCGGGGCGAGCCTCGATCTGGTGTCTGGGGGGATCTCTCTGCCACCGGTAACCACCAGAGAGTCATGCCAGAGTCACAGGTCGATCCCATAGAAATCACTGACAGATCCCATAGGGGACTGCGCAGCCAATAGCTTAGACGTAACAGCGCTCAGGAGTACTAAACTCAGGGGAGGCCCTGGGAAAAAAGAGGAGGTGTTAGGGGGTTTGGAAGTCCTTCCAACTCCAAACGCGAGGTGGGGAAGGAAAGGGAAAATGGAAACTGGGGGAAAAGGGAAGGGAAGTTGTGGGAGGACGAGAAGAATGTGTTACCGCAAGGTTTGGGTAAAGGAAGAGTTTAGGGAATGGATAAGGAGGGTGGGATAAGGAAGGAGCGGGTAAGGAAAGAAACGGGGGAAGGGGAAGTATCTAGGGGAAGGTGCTTAAGAAGCCACACCCAGCGTAGAATAATCCTGAGGTGTGGTGGAGAAACATATCAACTGTAAGATAACTCCTGGCTTCACGCAATAAAGCTTGTTGCAGCATTTGTGACTTCCACCTTTGAAAACTGGTCCTGCCTCTTTATTTCGAGGAAACATCTGGAGTTCTTGGCAGGGTGGGAGGAGGGCAGGGGCCTGAATGTGGTGATGGAGCCTAAATCCCAGGGAGAAGCAGTTGTGGGATGTCCCCGCTAAGGAGTGGGAGTTTCTGTGCAGTTCCCACTGTGCCACCACAACTTGCACCAAAGGGGCCCTTTGTTGGCAGTTTCAGCCAAGTGTTTGTTGAGCCTGGATTCTGCAGTGCTCCCTCACACTCTTGAGTCGTTCACACGGGCAGGCAGCAGCGTGACTGTGGAAGGCCTCTCGACTCGAGGGGGCAGCAGCTTACTGCGCTCTCGCCCCTAGACCCTCCGTGGCCACTAACATTCACATCCAAATAAAACGTGCTCAGGGGAATGCTCGATGGCAGTGTGCGCTTTGCAAAGCGCACCCACTCACTCCCATTCCCGGCAGATTTCAGACATTTTTCCAATCCCTTTTCATATGGACAGCAGCAGTCACAACGTTGCAACACAACAGCATTATCGCCGGCTGCACGCTCATTTCGTTGTTACAGAAGATGCTCGCCGTGGTTGCCAGACATTTGGTCGAAAAAAATTGGTCGACCAGACAAATGGTCGAACCAATTTGATCGAAAACCAAATGGTCGAATTTTTATTTTTTTTATTTTAACCCTTTTTTTTTTTTTTTTTTGGGGGGGTCCCCCCCCAACCCCCTTTTTTTCTCTAAAAACCCCTTTTTATATTAAACGAAAACCCGAAAAATAAATATATAAATGAAAAAAAAAATTCGACCATTTGGTTTTCGACCAAATTGCGTCGACCAAATTGCAGTCGACCAGTTTTTTTTCGACCAGTTGACTGGACACCGCTCGCCGTTACAGTGTTCCAAATGAAAGCTGATTTTTTGTGTTTTGATGCAAAGCATATGTTGTACATGTTGACAGGAGGATCGCACACAATAGAATCTTTCATTTTTGTTGTCATGTGTAGGGTTTTGCGCGGGCCCCGTAAACCGCTTGGAACAAAGGTCACAAGGGAGCCGGGATTCATGCAACCTCTTTATTCCTCCGTCTCACACGAACTGACCCAACATTTCCCCGCCCCCTCCCTAGCCCAACGTCACTTCCCCTTGTCCGGGGAACTAAGACGGCAACGGCGGTCTGCCCACACAACGATGCGGGCGGGCTGCAGAGCCCTCAGTAACAACCTGACATCCCCCCCTTTTTTAGCAACCACGTTGCTCTCTCCTCCTTACTCCATTTCTTCTATGAGTCTGTGAGGCTTGAAGCGGCTTCTCTGGGGTCGACCACTGTGGCCAGGCGTCTGCTCGGCCAGGCCCTGGGGTGACGAGATGTCCTCACCTTCTGAGGTCTCGCTCTCCTCCACGTAATAGCTGTCCCGAACGTGGTCGTCCTCACTGTCTGCTTCTCGGTCCTGTGCGTCCTCCGTGTAATACCTCTTGGGTTTGAAGTACGACACATTTCGAGTGACGGAGGACTGGTCGGTTCTCTGGGCCGTGATCATCGTCCCTTTCTTGTGCGTGACCGTCAGTGGTTCCGGTGCAAACGTGGCATCCTCCTTGCGTTGCTTGGGTTGCCGCAACCACACTTGGTTTCCCAGTTCCACGTTCGACTCCTGTGCCTTTCTTTTGTGATCAGCCTTGTCCTTCATTTTGGCTTTAGCTGTGTCGTCCCTGTGTCTGGCCTCCTGTTCCAGGGGCGTGGCCTCTGCTGCATGTGTTTCTTCCGGCAACCGTGTCTGGACTGGTCTGCGGAACATCAAGTCGGCTGGGCATATGCCCGTCGTGCTATGGGGGTGTGACGATAGTCCCTGAGGAACTGATAGAGTGCTTGTTCGAATGGTTTATGGAGGATGGTCGCTATTTGCAGGGTTCTTTTGATGTTGGCCATGAACCTCTCGACCATCCCGTTGGCCTGTGGCCATCTAGGAGTTATCTTCCGATGGTGGAAGCCCATATACCTCACAAAGTTCTCGAAGTCTGTGCTCATGAACGGCGCTCCGTTGTCGGATTTTATGAACCTGGGTATTCCATATGTGGACAACATGCGGTCCAGTACCGGGATGACACTGGCGGCTGCCGTGCTGTCCACAATTTGTGCGTCCGGGAATCTGGAGTGTTCATCTATTAGCACTAACACATAGGTGCCATTTCTGAGAGGTCCAAAGAAGTCCACCGCCAGTTCTTCCCATACATGTTTCGGTAGTGGCGACATGTGGAGTGGGTTTGGGTGCGGAGGCGGTGCTACCTGCGCACACGTCGTGCATTGTCCTATAATTTCCTCCACCATCATGTCCAGCTTGGGGAACCACACTTTTTCCCTTAGTAGTCTCTTGGTGGCAACCACTCCTCGGTGGCTTTCATGTGCTACCTGGATTGTTCTGGTGCGCAGTGACTTTGGGAGGAGTACTTTGCACCCTTTTAATATTACGTGATCGTCGACAATGGAAAGTTCGTCCCGGACATGGTCTATTAGTTTGATGTCCTCTTGGATCTCTTCCGATTCGTGCTGCGCCTTTCGACGCATGTGTCCCCTTCTGTCTTCCTGCACGCAGTGTCGTACAATTCGTAGAGCCGGGTCTTGTTCTGAGTGTGCTATGATGTCTGCCCACCCCACTGGTAACGGTTGTAGGTGGTGAACCACATAATTGAGGTATTCATCGGCGATGGATGGTTGGGAGTTGGCCGGGCCAGTCGGGTGGCGCGACAGATAGTCCGCTGGATTGTCTTCTTTTCCAGGCCGATGCTTGATGATGAACTTGTAGTCCTGCAATCGTAGACCCCATCGGGCTATTCTGGGCGGCATCCTTGACTTGGGGTCTCCGTAGATTGTAAGCAGTGCCTGGTGGTCCGTGATGATGGTGAACTCCTTGCCATACACGAACAGGTGGAAGTACTCGCATGCCCATACCACCGCTAGGCTCTCCTTTTCGGCCTGGGAGTAGGCTTGTTCTGTCGGGGTTAGGCTCCTGCTGGCGTATGCGACTATGTATACTTTTGCGGGTTCCAGTGGGTCAATTTGTGTTAATATGGCGCCCAGACCGACGGGGCTGGCGTCCACTATTACCTTGGTGTGCCTTTTGGCGTCATAGTAAGCCATGTCCTCTGCCCTTGAAATGGCATCTCGTATCGCCTCAAACGCTTTTTGGCAGTCTGTGGACCATGTGTAGGGTTGATCTTTGCACGTTAAAAGGCGCAACGGGTTGCTGATGGTTGCGTAGTCCTTTAAGTATCTGGAGCAATAGCTGGCCAGTCCCAGGAAGGAGCGAAGCTCCGTCGTGTTCGTCGGGGGTGCGGCTGAGTTGAGCGCCGCAACTTTCTCCGGGTCTGGTCGCATCCCTTTGTCAGAGAATATGTGGCCGAAGAACCTTAGTGAGCCTTTCCCGAACTCGCATTTGGCCTTGCTGAGTGTTAGTCCAGCCTCTTGCAGTGCAGCGCACACTCTGTGGAGAGCTGTGTTGTGCTCTTCTTTATTCTTTCCAAATACAAGGACGTCATCCGAGTAGTTCAAGCAGTTGGGCACGTGTCTGATGACTCTGTGTATTTCCTCTTGGAAGATTTCGGCTGCGGAGGATATCCCAAAGCTAAGCCTTTTATACTGGAATAGACCCAGGTGTGTGACGAATGTCGTGATGTACCTGGATTCGGGAGCAATCTCAATTTGATGATAGCCTTTCGTGAGGTCCAATTTCGAGAAAACCTGTGCCCCATGGAGGAGGTGTATCATGTCAGTGATCCTGGGCGCCTGATGCCTTTCCCTCTCAATGGCCTCCTCATGTCGACACACAGGCGTATCGATCCGTCCGGTGACTTCTTGGGGACGGGAACAATGGGGGACACCCATGGGGTAGGCCCTGAGACTGGTTCAATGACGTTGAGCTTGATTAGCTTGTCTAGCTCCTCTTCGACCTGGTGTTGTATGTTTATCGGAATGCCCCTGTAGTGCTGGGCGACGGGCGGTATCCTCGGGTTTATGTGCAGCTGTACCTTTCGATGTTTTAGTTTTCCTAGGCCTTTGAACAGATTGGGGAATGTCTGTTCGATGGCGTCCTGTCTGGCGAAGTATTTATGGGCCATAAGCTGATACAGTATGTGCACCAGACCCAGCTCGACGGCTGTCTTAAAGCTGAGGATGCACCCGCTGTTGGCTTCCGTCTTCAGGATGTGTAGCGTGATCTTTGCCGCGTGCGATTTGTGCACGCACCATGCTGATATTGTTCCTTTGCATGGGAGCGGGGTTGTAGCTCCATAAGGGTATATATCCACTGACGCCTTTCGTATCTTTGGGGGGTTGGTGAGTGAGTTGTACGCCTGTTCACTTATTATGTTAACTGTCGCCCCCGTATCTATGAGGAATTCCAGAGGTGTGTTGTTGACTTGTAAAAGGAGCGTCGGACTGTGTTGGGTGGCTGTGGCGTTGTTGAGTGCCCACACGTACCCTTTTTTCCGTTGATCGTCCTCTGACGACTGGGATTCGCTGCCTGACGGGGATCTCATCTCAATGTACCGGACAAACCGTCTTTTTTGTGATCGCCTTGATCCGTCAGATGGCCTTCTGTCGTCTCTGGCGTAGGAGCTCCTTCGAGGTTTTTCTTCTCTCCGGGGTCCCGTCTGGTCTTCTTCTCCTCTGCCTGCCGGTGGGCTGTGTCGCGAGCTTCTCCTTCTCTCCTGTTGTCTCGGTCTGCTGGGTCCCTGTCCCGGCGGATTCTTGCAGACAGCTCTGTAGTGGTCCATTCCGCCACACGCGGCACACTTTTGTTCTACTGCTGGGCAGTCACCCACGTGTGGATACTCGAACCCGCATCTGTAGCACGTGGCGTCTGTTCCTTTCCCTCCCGGGTTGGGCGCAATATACAGTCTGTTAATGGCATCTGCATTCGGTGTCGGGTGTTGAATGGTGACCTTGCCTAGGCTGTCGAGCTGCGACTCAACTACGGCTTCCATCCTGGCAAGTGCGAGGATTTCCTCGAGGGACCTTTGTTTTTGGAGCAGCTGCTTCCTGAAAGGCTGCGAGATGCAGCCGGCTATGACCTGGGATCTTAGCGCCTCGTCATTTGAGTACCTATGGAATTCACAGTACTTTAATTTGATGCGTAGGCGCATCACAAAGTTATCAAGGGACTCTCCTTTTTCCTGTCTGGTAGTATGAAAGACATGGCGCTCGTAGTCAATGTTTGTATGGGGCGTGAAGTATTCTGATAGCTTCCCATGTAGTTCTCCATAGGTGACCGTGTCTACGTTCATCAGTTCGCCTGCGATGTCCCTGACAGCGGGGCCTACTGTCATGAATAGGGTGTTTTTCAGCATCGTGTCATCGGTCAAACCGATTGCCCCCGTGTAAAATTTAAAATCCCTGAGCCATATGACCCATCTGGGTCCTAGGTTGGATGTGTCTCTGACATCAAAAGGGCCCGGTAAGGGTAAGTTTTGTGCGGCGGTACCTGATGTTGGCGCCTGTTGGGGGCCATCGGCCACGGCTCCAGATCCGTCTGATGAGGAGGCTACGGGGCTCGTTGGGGCCGACATGTCCGCTGTAGGTAGTGGACACCAGGCACGCCTATGCAGACTTCTGCCGTGCTGTGCTGTAGCCCTCAGCACGTGTTAGTGGTGTGCAGCCTCTTCGCGGGCTGTTGTTTGTCCTTTTCGTGCTGTCCCCTGGGTCCCTGGCACTTCTAGGGGCCTCCCGCCGACTGCGGGTTGATGTGAGAGGGGGGGCGGGACCAGCGCTCTCAGAGCGCAAACGCGCCCGTGCCCACTTGGTGTTTGCGAGGGGCCGCTTCCCTCCTTGGCACTCCGTGCCTGCGGCAGATCCGGCGGGTCCCTGTTCCCGTGAGGTGCGCCGACGCGCCATGCCGCTCGACCGCGGACCTCCGTGGCACCCCCGGGCCTTCGGAGCGGAGGTGCGCCGACGCGCTGCACCCGCTCGCCTGCGGGCCTCCGGTGGATGCGAGTGGGTACGATGTACCCCTCGTCGCCAAATGTAGGGTTTTGCGCGGGCCCCGTAAACCGCTTGGAACAAAGGTCACACAGGAGCTGGGATTCATGCAACCTCTTTATTCCTCTGTCTCACAGGAACTGACCCAACATTTCCCCGCCCCCCCCTAGCCCAACGTCACTTCCCCTTGTCCGGGGAACTAAGACCGCAACGGCGGTCTGCCCACACAACGATGCGGGCGGGCTGCAGAGCCCTCAGTAACAACCTGACATCATGACTCGTTTTCTAGAGTTTGAATTTCCATGAGACACACGCGATATGTCCACGGCGAATTATGTTCGTTTCCGCGTTGCAGCCTCAGCTTCCCCGAGGTTGTGTGTGTGAGATAGCTCAGCAGGCCGAGCACCTGTCCAGGATACAGTCTAGATGCCCATGCACGTAGATAGATTTCCAGGCATTATGGCAGCCTCCTCAGATTACGTCGCTTGATTTATGTCCCCAGCCACATTGTGCCCAGTGAATAATGCCCGAGCCACGTTATACCTGGTGAGCTGTATCCCCTAAACACATCATGCCAGTTGTACTTGCTGTCTGTTGCATTATAGTCTAGTCACAGTGTGTCTGTGGAATTCTGTCCACAGCCACATTGTGTCTTTTCACATGTGTCGTGCCACAGTGTGGCTATTTGGTTATGCTCCGTGTGTGTGTGTCTGTTCAGCTACGCCCCATGCCACATAGTATCTGGTCCACTATTTCTCCCCGAAAACCCCCTCCTTGTTTACTCTATTGCACTGGGTTCTCCAGCCACGTTGACTGTTGAGTTATGCCCCAAGCTACAATGTGTCATGCAGTAGCATGAAGCCTAAGTGCGTTTGTAGCGTTATACCTGACGTCACATTGCATGTTTTGAGATATGCTACGCCACAGTGAGGTTATTCCGTTAGTTTCCAAGCCTCTCTGTTTAAATTGGGCCATACCCCCCTGCCACATTGTATGTAATGAGCACACTAGGCCTCATTACAAGCCTGATAGTGCGGGTTAAGCAGTGAGAATGTGGCAGTATTTGCGTAACCGCCACCTTCCTGCACTGCAAACTCCAAGTTTAGCTGAGAAGTTGAGGGTTTACCTCCAGCGCGCACAGCTCACGGTAAACCCACCATTCACCTCCAAAAATCACCAGATTTACTGCATCAGAATTACGGCTCATGGCAAATCCAACAAAATCCCCATGAAGTCCAAAACGGGGAACTAACTATGCCGTTACCCGACTCGTTGTCTCGTGCTAGAACCACGGGACCATAGTGGAGGTAATATTAAATTAGTTAGGCAGTAATTATGAGGAAATTGTGTAGGTGTTGTTGAGTGTCACGGCATCAACCCTATCTCGAGGTTTTTAATCATTTTATTATACTAGGATATACTGTCTGCATCCGGTGGGTGGGGAAAAGACTGCAACACCCTACCAGTCATTTGAGAAAATGCAATGAACAGGTTTGTCCCCCCACAGTCATACGTTCAGTATCGATAGCTTCACAATCACATAGTCAATTAGATAAGTTTAATCTGAATATTAAGTCATGGTCCGTTCTATACATGCAAAAAGAGAGCGTTTTCCTATTAGGGAAGCTTCGTCCCCTGCACACTATCTAAAAGGCCAAAGCCTAATGGTGATTAGAGAATCGTTAAAGATGGAAAGTCTTTTAAAGGCATTTTAGATATATATTCAAAATTTCACTAAATAATTAAATTTTGACAACTTGAAAGATAAATTCATAAGCAAGACGATTTATTATTCATACAAGAAGGTAGGCCCTTATTCATGCAAGATGGTAGGCCCAACGCGTTTCGAGTAGCAAACAACTCTTCATCAGGGGCATTTTTTCTTTAAGAATAACATTTCTATAAAGAAAAGAAACATTTTAAATTTAAACAATATAATATTTTTAGTCAATAAGCAATTTCAAAACAACCTCAATTCAAGGACATCTCTGAGTTACATGTCAACACACAGATCCTGGAGTCCTGGAGTTTAATTATTTAGTGAAATTTTGAATATATATCTAAATGCCTTTAAAAGACTTTCCATCTTTAACAAGATTTAAAAATGTTTACAGATGTGGGACACAAATTACATAACGGTGAGACAGCAAAGATAGCAGGAGTAAGAGTAATATACACGACGAGAAATTGATTTTGAGATAAGAAGAAGCAAGAATAATTTGTAGACTGCAGAGTACTATCACTGGTTCCAACAAAGATAATGATGTGGAGGTCTTTTTATGAACCAGAAAACTGTATTGTAACAACAGCTCATAGAAGTAAATATGAAAGGGGCCTAGACAAATTGATGCAAGTTGAACCAAATACACCTGTCAAGAAGGATATATGTACCAGGGATTAACACCTGTATTAATAGGTGATCCTTATGCGGATTGAAACAACATACAGTGATTAGGTAACCAACCAGGTCGCACTATGGAGAGTGGCAGACATAATGTTACATGTACCTCACCATAGGTCATGATGGGAAGGGAGCGAGGAACCAGTGCATTTGGAGTATGACCACATGGGGACAGATGCACTGCCATTCAAGCACAATCACTAACCAGTGTGCCATCAGCCAAGATGGATATGATAAGCGGAAGAGGCCAAGCATGTAGCTGACCCAGAAGATGACTGATCATTAAGGACTATAGATGCCCGCAGCATACGAATGCAGAGGGAGACAGGTACCAGCATGTCTAGTCTTGCATTTGCTAATATATGCATGCCTTGACTTGTGGACCACCAAGCCAGGCATAAGAGGACACTAACAACATCACGCAAGTCAATCCAATTGAACGATGATGACTTGGAAGGATATAGGATCCCATACCTGCAATAGGGAACCCGCCCTCCCATTTTGTAGTTGGGAGTAAGTATGTAGAACTGATGGATCCATGCAAGGTGCAACTCCAACTGTTAGTTTTATCAGGCACTATTTTGGCCACTACACTTTTCCTAAGACTTCTTTTGTACTGAAATAATTAAATCCACAGGACACATTTACCAGAAGGTATCTTTTCACAGTTGGGTGTATTTATGTACAACTGATGGATATAAGCAAGGGTCATCTCCCATAATTAGTTGATGTAGGCATCAATCTGGTCACCACACTTTTATCGAAGAATCGAGTGGTTCTGAAATATTCGAATTTGTAGAAAACAGTTACCTGTGGAAAGGGGACCGGGCCGTATTTCATGATCCATCCGCCATAGGCTCTGTGTTTACACACGTCAGATGCGTTGCGAACGTCACTAAACATGACACAATACCTCACGCATATGTGACGTGGACAAGCCATTTAAGGCTTTTTCAAGATGGCGGCAGTGGAAACCCCATGCTGAATGCCGCCGCCGTCTTGAAATAAACCAGTGAATTTGAATGCTTAAAGGTACGTGGAAACTCGTGTTAGCATCACGCACCTTCCCGCTTTGATAGAGAACTAGCCCTAACCCTAAAATATATATTTACAGGTGAACACACCAAACACACTTTTGAAATAGTCTAAAGAAGAAGCGGATGTGAGCACACTGGGCTATGGAGGCTAGTGATTGCATTAGGGAATACAATCCTCGGAGCATACAAAGCTATATAGGTAGATACGAAGGGGTCAATGTAATTGAGGCGCATTTTGGTGGCACTTATCAAATGATATATTGTACACATACATACTTTAGATTACCACCCAGAATGGGTTCTACGTTATTTAATCGCGGGACTTTTCATCGCAGGGTTTTTTACCGTGAATTTTTTTTTTTTTTAAAAACATCAAATTTTATTTTTTATTTTTAGGGGGGTTACCCCCCCAAACTCCCCTTCACTTTATTTATTTTTTTATTCCCTTACATACATTTTTTAACCCCCCCCCAAAAAAAACTGTAAAAAACCCTGCAATGAAAAGTCCCGCGATCAAAGGACGGTATACCCCAGAATTGTATTACAGATCATGGATCCCGATATAATGAAGAAGGGGCATCACTGGACCGGTTCTAGGATTTGAACCACAAACCAGTTGGCACATCTATACACAGGGCGCAGAGCGCGTATTTAGAGGTAATCATAACTTGATAGCTCGCCCAGATCAGAGCCCATATGAACACAGGTTGGCATAGAGAAGAACAATGTGTTTTGTTTGCTTCTAGGCAGGAAGCACTTACTAGGCCAACATGATTAATTCTTACTGAATTGACAGAGGAAACTGAATATCATAAACAGTTACTAATAATAGCAATACCACAAGGTAATAAGCGCAATTGCAACTTCTTGATTTCCATAAGGGACATAGAGAAGCCCATATGTTAGACACCAGAGGGGGCTAATACTTACCCACAGGATGGGGGCTCACATGGAATTCCAGAGCTGTACTGCTAGAATCTACTCACAATGTGTGACATAGATGTAAGGCAAAGTTTGCACAAGGATCATTTGTACAGATAATGTGATGTGTTGACTCAAAAAGCATAAGGACAACAACGGGGTATTTACATATATAATACACGAAATGACAAGTGGTCCATTTTTCCCACTCATGCATTTCGATCTTGCTTCCTCCACTCTCTTTCACAGATGGAACTCCATAATCTTACTGAAGAAATGTTTGTCAATCATTCTGTGTAAAATGATTGTATGATAACTTGGTCTAGAAAAGGATTAGATCATAACTGGGTACCCACATGTGTATGGGAGAGATGGATTTTCATGCCGTGTGATGCAAACAGGGTTTCATGTAACTGGATACAGATCTTAAATGTATCTATAACATGTTTAATGATCTGCTATAAAACAGGTAATCACTCCTTAGCCTAGAGAAAGCCAAAGGATTGGCGAAACAATAGGCATGTGCGCCAAATGGTGGTTGTTGACTAATTCATTGGATTGTTTGTACTGAATTTGTTAATTTCATATGGTTGCATGTACAAAACTGAACATGACTTAATATTCAGATTAAGCCTATGTAATGAGTAAGATAAAATTGCCTACTTTATTGGGAAGCTATCGATACTGAGTGCACGACTGTGGGGGAGACAAACCTGTTCATTGCATTAACCCGCAATAAGGCCCATTGTGTTTGCTAGCTCGTATTCTAAATCACATCATGTGTGTTATGTTCCACACAGTGTGTCACTTCAGATTATGTTCAAGAAGCACGTGCTGTGCAAGTCTGTGGCCATAGCCAACGGCCGCATGGTGGATTCTAAGTTTACTTGTCGCTTGATTGCACCTTCAATGTGGTGGACTCCTAAGATGTTGAGCCATTTTTGCACAGTGGACACTGGGAGTACATGATGCCCGGCAGGCAGGTATGTCACACCATATCAGTAAACACTGTACTTGGCATGCCAAAATAAAATGTCAGAATGACACGCTTTAATTAGAAGCACCTGACGGCAAGGAGCCTTTCTCCTACTGTGTGAGAGCATCCTTGACGCGTGCAGTTGTTCATGCAAATACTGCTACACTCACTTATACTCACACTAGAATGCAAAGCATGATATGAAAGCAAAAGATCCCAACCAGAATGTTGCATGATCCTCAGACCAACATATCACACAGGCCAATAAGCCCCCCAGGAGATATTGAAAAAAGTGTGGCGATAAACTGCAATCTAAATAAATGGCTTAGCATTGCTTGATTTATTCCCAAAAGACATGGATTAATGTGGCCTGCCTTCAGAAGTAATTCACTGCACAGCTTCGAGATCAAGTGTAGCTGGAACGTTTGTATTGGCCACAGATGTAAGATCTGCAAGTTGAAACCTGGCCGTGCTGTTGTACACACCTTGAATCTGTGCAAATTCAATCTTTATAGTATTATGTCCAAATGGGCCCGCAATTGCTTGCATGGTTGTCCAACTCCAGGCCTCGAAGCCGGAAACCTGACAGGTGTTCAGGATATCTCCCATTAATATTCATGAGCACAATTTTCATACACTTAGAATTATTGTATGCAAATGTATGTCATGAATATTAATGGTGGTTGGAAAATGTGATATATGTCCGGCCCTCGAGGCCTGAAGGTGGACAACCCTGCGATATGCACAATTCTCAACACAACACTGTAATTGCATCACAACACTTCTTTAAAAAGATCCACTCCCACACTTTTGTTATTTTAATAAGCTTTGTTACTTTGCCCAGTAGTGGATTTACAGCACCAGGATCTGTCTAGAAAGTGGTGTATTGTGCCCCTGTCAAAAGGAATTAGACCGTGGTCTGCTGGAGGAAAGGAAGATGAGAAAACTGAGGAAGGGAAGAAGAGAAGACGATAGAAATCACACAGACTAACCATTAGAAGAATAAGAGGTGGTAGAGCGAGAGGATGTGCAATTGTGAAAGTGTGGGTGCATGGCTAGTTGTCCCTTGTGGATCAGATGGTATGCTGATCAGAAGCAAGGAAAAACAACATCTTGTGTAACCAAGCATTGTCCAGTGATGCAATTTCTAATCCATTGGAAAGTGGTACTAGGACAAATCACAGCCAAATTGTGTGCAGGACGCGAGATGTGCTCAGGTAATGGAGGCTGATTGTAATAAAGCATCTTTAGTCACCACCTTCCAATTGCCAGATAAATCTTCTGGGAATGCCAAGCCAACTGGCAGAAGTCACAGAGCCAATAAGTGGCTATGTAAAGAGGAACGTGGGGAACAACAAAAAAGGAGATCAGGCACAGGGAGGAAAGGGGGGAACCACCCCTCCAAAGGTAGTATGTGCATGGCCTTTCAGTTACGGATGCTCACTTATGTGGGTTGTGAGTAAGGAGACCATCAGTGCATGGGGGAGGCTGTCACAGTGAACCTGTGCATCTGAATGGGAGACGTGTGTGATATCCCTCGGCATATCTGGGCCATAACACATGGTACAGACTTTTAAAACATAAGTTTCTTATTTTACAGATTTTTTCCCCACTTCAGAGCAGGGGTTAGGGATGCTTGTATTGTAGGTCTTTAATCTTTCCGAGTAATGCAGGACTCAACCATCACCAAAGTAGTTTAGGCATCAAGGACATAGCAGCCTCTGCCGCCCTCCAAATGGAGTTGAAAAATCCTGTAAGTGATGTGTATAGAGTGTAGTGCAGTAAGTATGGGGCTGCACATTTATTTTAGTAATAGTTGCCCATACCTCTGAAAGTGGTTCAAATTCTATGGCCATTCTGTCATTGGATGTTCTTTGCTGAATGAGCCAACGTGGTCTAAAAGCTCTGACTATTTGTGGCAGTGGATTTTTAATTAAATGTAGGCCACCATCTTATTTTGGAACGCAAAGACTCCAATAGGCCATGATGCACTGTACAAATGCACCTAATCAATCAATCTCTCACTCTCCTCATTGGGGATCACACACATCCCATCAGCTTATAGAGAGGGAGATGTCCACAACATGTATAGGGCCAACCCCTCACCTGTGTCATACTGGAAAACAGCAAGAAAGCACTGTATATGATGCCTTGTATAATCCCAGTAACACATCACAGATATGAGAGACGTTGTACACTTAGACAACCGTAACGAATGTATCCCCGAACTGATGCTGTAGACATGAGCTTGCAGACACCATTGGACATAGAAGAGGTATAAGTAAAGTCTGACAGATGTGCAATGACGTCATGAAGAAGGGAAGATACGGGGACACACTGAAATCAATACATGAATATCCAAAGAATGAAGATGTCACGAAGGAAACACATATGCAAATATAAAGAAAACCATATACACTAAGAAGATAAGTGACAAGAGGTGTAGTAGATTTATATGCACAGAAACGCAAGGTAGATAAGACAATGTAGTAGCTTGCTAAAGTAGGTAATAGGATGCGGGTAACTCAGCTATTTTAAGAAAATGGACGTCGGCATTGTGTAATAGTAAGCGAGAAGCCTTGAGAGGGTAAAGACCAAGGCTGCAGAGCTGACAGGAACTACAGATTTGTGCAAAAACAAAGGGTATTTGTTTGGCTCAAGATCAAGGATGCCACAGCAAGAAGCAACTGCAAGGCTTGAAAGGAATCGAAGAGGAAAAGCTGCATATGCAGGAAATATTTCTCTTAGATTAAGTAGATGAAGTAAAGGAGTGAACAGTTGCGAGTGCCAAATATCGTACAAATTAAAGATGCAGAAAGCGCATGCAGAATGGAGAAACCAAGTCTCCAGAGGCCAAGTAGAGTAATAGCACCCAATATAATTTGAATCAAATAGCAGCAAATAGAAGGGCAGAATGGATAAAATCATGATCTCCTCACACGTGGTCCAGGACTGGAAGACAAGGCCTATTCATAAAGCTCCAGACGAAAATAGGTACCTTCATTGTCTTTAAAGTTCTGAGGAAGAGAACAGTAAGCAAGGTCAACTACAAAGAAGAAGCCTTGGCCTAGGGCCTAACTGATGGGAGATGGTAGGCTAATTAGCTAAGAAAGGCAGTTGTCTGCCGCTGTTCCCTCGCACCTGGTTTTGTTGCTTACGTGCTGCTAATGAGCCGAACGTTCAAGGTGGGTAAGAAAGTGCCAACCAATCATGAGGGACTATGTAATGTTTGACCATACATTGTTGCAGAAGCCTATCCGCTACTGTTGTTATGTTATTATCAGTATTTTACATAGTTGGAGTTAGTTCAAGGCATGCCTACCAGATAAAGGGCAGCCAATGATGATACTAACACTCACATAAACCATAGGTATATACGTTTTCCTTAACCAATCCCTCAAACCAGTAGGTTTTTACTGTTAGCCACGTAGAATGGTGTCATAGCTGACGTATGTCAAGGTATACAATCTTTTGTCTAACCAAAATGTATTGAGAGTGTGTGAGCTGTAATCTGTTTGTTCGCCAGGTTTCCCTACTTTAGCTTTTCAATGCTGGACTCGGCTGAAGGACTTAAACAATTTCTACACCCTAACCAAGGCTTCTTTCCTACACCAATCTCTTGCTCTCCTGATCTTGGCTTATTTTTATGGTGTTTCTTCTCTTTTTAGTCTCTATGTTTCTCTTTGTAAGCACCCTGAGTCCTACAGGTTAGTGGTGCTATAGAAAAATATAGATAGATAGATAGATAGATAGATAGATAGATAGATAGATAGATAGATAGATAGATAGATAGATAGATAGATAGATAGATAGAACTGATAATAAAGTAGTATTGTGCCATATTCCTTTAGTCTGTTCAGTTATTTGGGCCTGAGATAATTCATTGTGGTAATCCCATTCGGCACTTGGAACGGTCCAGGTGCTACTGGAGATTTGGTAGCGGTGCGAATGGTTCAGATCTTCACTTTCGGATTCTTTACGTCTTCCACCATCAGCCAGAAGACCACAGAGTTTCCTGTGGAGGGCAGAAGAATCACAAGTGTAAATCGAGATGGTCGGCAAGTGGTTCTTTAAAGAAATTCCTGTCCAGTCCCAACGGGCGCGCCACGGACTGAAGGCGACGTGGTCGATTGGGGAAGAGTTGGGGAAGAGTTGACACCGAAGGGCTTGAACTGAGCAACGGACGTAAGTAGAACATTGAAAGTGGGAAATGAAAGGGGAGGGATTGCATTGCATGTGTAAATGTATATAGTGTGAAAACGTAACAGGAATGATTTAAGAAGAGATACCTTGATACATAAGCTCAAGGAGATCAAAGAAAACATATTGCACTCCGGAACAGAGTATTTTGATGAGAGATTTCTGAGGCAAGGCCTATGAAGGATTTTTTTTTTAAATTCCAAAATGGGGTAAAATAGGAGATGAGATACTTTTTACTAGGCAGGTAAAGAAAAACGATCGTAGAATTTGTTGTGCACATTTGTTTGGGGTTATGAATATGTTAGTGTAAGAAGATGATCGGTTTTGAAAAAAGGCAAGTGGTTTTTATTAGTTGTGATAATTTAGGTTGTGGACTGGAAACATAGAACGATATCGGACCCTAAAAACAAGCGATTGGCGCCAATCATCGTAAGGTGATATTTGAGAAAAAAATAGCAAAATAAGATTCTTAGATTGTCAATAATAAAACAACAGGACAGTGAGAATTGATAGAGTTGTAACGGAGAAGCAGAAAGAATATTATTGTCTAAGTTTGAAAAGGTTGTTCGGAAAATATTTTGGAGAAATGGGTGGCGATTGATGGTGCTTGCCTGAATTGATTGTTGTGATATAAATAAAGTAATAACAGAATAAAAGATCTGGTAAGCATTGACAGTTAAAAAAAACATTACCGAGGTCCACTCCTAAGATTAGGACATTTCATGGTGAATGGGTACTCAGGGAAAAAGTTACAAAAAGGTTAGCTATTTTAGAGCTATGGAAAATATATCAGAGAAAGAAACAAGACCCACCCGAGAAAGAGTGGATGCTTAATCAGCATGTGAGAGGGGGGGCACAATGCCATTGGCTCCTCGTACTCCTTCTGAGGACAATAGTACAACCAATGAGAAACAGGGATTCCATCCTCTAAAGGAGTTAAATGCAGCAGCGGGGTATAGTAATCCGACATATGTACCCCACGCTTTTAGTACTGAAGACAGTATAGAAGAAAGTAAGATTAAGATCGCAAATATATGGCTGTACATAAGGAACATGAGGAGTGTAGTGAAAGAAGGGACAGATTGACCCAGCTAAAAGAAGAGACCAAGAGACAAAGAGGAGAGAAAGATAAAGCCAGCAAAGTGACAATGAGAATGAGTGGATGGGAGGACAGATACTACTCAAATTAGATGGAAAGGACATTGATGAGGTTAAAGAGAGAGATTAAAGTGAGGAACGGGAAAGAAAGGAAAAAGAACAGGAAAGGGCATACATGAGAAGGAAAAAGGGCGTTGATGAGGTTAAAGAGAGGATCAGGAAAGAAGGATTAAGAACGGGAAAGGGCATACATGAGAGGGAAAAAGAGAGGAAGAGCGAAGAAGGCATGAAGAGCAGGTAAAAAAGAGAGAGAAAAGAAGGCAAGAAGATGAAGAAAAAGGGGAATTAGAAGATGGGAAGAGCAAGAGAAAAAGGAAATGAGAAGGAGCAGAGAACAAAGGGAGGACGAAATAGATCCCATCGTTAATAGATGTGTAATACCAGTTGAAGAACGAGAACGATGGGAAGAAGACAGAAGGTCACAACAGTTCTGTAGAGAGCTGCACAAGATACCTAGAGTACCGACATGGGCTGATGAGCATTAGGCAGAAGGAATAGGAAAAAGGATTGGGGATCTTTATAGGCAGATGAGGGAAAAGGATGGTTACAAGACCAGAGGGAGTATTGAAGGATCTCCAGTGAGAGAAACAAGAGGTAGATTGGATGACGTAATGATGGACAAGCATGGAATGCTGTCCCTGAGCAGACTAGATCTTGATGACGAGGAAACGGATAACAGCCATACCAGTTGGGGTATAATGATGTCAGATGAAGAAAGGGAAGAAAATTTGAGAGCGCCAGGAGAGGGTACATATGGTTTGTCAAAAGCCACAAACATAGAAAGGGGGATAAAGTGGTCAGATTTAGGAGAGCCAGAAGGAAAAACACCAGAATCTATATAATATCCCAAATAACCACAATGACAGTCGCATAGTGTAGGGGAATTATCCCCACCTTATGTCAGTAGATTGAGGTCATTACAAGGAAGAAGGCGAGCAGGAAAAACTAGCCCCACCGGGAAGACAAGATGGGTGGATACAATTGGGTGTATACGATTGTAGAACAGGATTCACACAATTTCCATTATTAGAGAAAGGGGAGGACGACCACAATATTTACTGTGGTCACAAATGGATTAAGATAATTTTAATCGTAAATTACCTAACTTGACTGCAGGAGCAAGAAAATTGATTTATGAATTTGAAGGAATGATATTCGCAGTGGGTGACGTAAAAGGCCTACTAGCAACTATTCTATGGGAGAGAGCTGACAGTGTTTGGAGACGAGTAGGATATGCAATGCAAGTGTGACTGCACAAAACACGACACATGATAGAGCGCTATTTTTTATTAATTGCAGAGCAGATATATGGAGGGTGCTTAGAGTACAATATTCTGATACATCAGACATGGTCGCAATTATGACACAGAAAATGTGAGAGGACGAAGATCCTGTTGCTTTTATTCAGGAAATTCAAGAACGCTGGTGCCTTGATACAAGAGAACCGTGGGATAAGACCCTAGCATTATTTTATCATATTTTATGTTAGGGACTGCCCGAGTCAGTGCAAAGGAAAATGAAAAAACAGGTAGGGATGGAAGCGAAGCCATGGCCAGAAATGCAGTTGACTATTGTACATCATTGTTGACTGTTCCAAGAGAAGAATAAGAAAAAAGCTGAGAACAGGAAGCTTGAGGAAGCAAAGTTAGTTCAGAAGAAGTTGTCAAAATTTGCTGTAGAGGGAGCAGTACTGACGAGGGACGAAGGAGTGGTCACACAAGAATTACCGCCTACACATCCAATCAATGTAGGGTACCCCGCAGATCCGAGCTGGTAAAATCTTTGGCCATGTGGTAGAGGCTGAGGAGACGGATTTCAAAACCCTCGAGGGGGAGGAGGATTTAATGGAGGACAGCCGCAACAGTGCTGGAATTGTTGGAGGATGGGACTCATTGCCCTAATGTCTAGAAGTAGTGGGGGCATGCAACAGAACTGGCAGACTCCAAGATGGGGTATGGGTTATTTCCCACACTATAATACAGAACCTCTGGGGTATTATGCCCAAGATCACATGCAGTATCAGACAAATGTGCTGCAAATACAGCAAACACCACAATCCCAGTCTCCACAAGGGCAACCACAGCAAGCCCACATGCAAGCACAACAAGCACAGGCACAACAGGCAATGATGCCACAATGGAAGGTGAATACTGGAACCCCACAAGCACCTAGACTCAGGATATGGAGTGCGACAATAATGAGAGGGAATCCTTTTGTTGGTACAGGGATACATTTGTGTTCAGTACTATATTTCTTGCAGACACGAGAGCGACTTGTTCCTGTGTTCGAGAGGGAAAGTATCCAATGTCTGGTATTGCCAAAAATGTGCAGGGATTCTCTGGGACTATTAGTTTGGTTCCTTGTACTGACGAATAACCAATTTCAATAGGAGAACATGATGTGTCTATGCCACTATTGTATTCTCGACAGACAGCAGTAAATATATTAGGACATGACTTAAGGACAAAACTTAATATGATATCTTTCACTGACAAAGGAATGATATGTCCCACTCAAGGGATATACTACATACGCGTAAGAGAATTCATATTAACATTTACAGGCCAAAAAGCATTACGACGTGTCCCTTTAGATTCAAAAGTGTTTTTATATGGAGTAAATATTTTGTTGGCAGGATTGATAGGTAAATTGTTGAGGATGCCTGATGAATTTATGTTTGGGTTAGAAGTACCCATGGATGATGAGGGAAGACAAGTTATTCCCATAGAACTGGAGGAAGTAATAGTGAGAGTGGAAAGGGTGATTATTCATGGGCAGATGACGAAGGAAGAGCATGCAGAACAGTAATAGCTCTTGACGAAGGGTATAGACTAACAGACTTAACCGACGAGGAGTTGTTTAGAGATGAGAATTCAGATGATGAATTAGTAGTTTTCATAAGCCTCACCTATTGGATGAAAGTAGAGAACAGGGTGTTAGTTAACAATCGATGCACTCACACTGTGTGTGACTACACAACACTAATCTGCCTGGTAGTAGGCAACCCAACTTTTGGTATAGGTCTGTACTACACAAGTTGGTAGAGTGACTGAGCAGCCAGACCTATCTCAAGAGGGGTAGATGTGAGCTGTAGAACTGTAGCAATGAAATTCGTAAATACAAGTAACCAAGCAACACTTATACTCAAGGTTTCTGATATAAATAGTTATTTATTTAACATCAATTTTTAAATAAGCATTCTTTAAAAAGGCAATTCATGTTACAATTTAAATATACTTTAAAATACTTTTCATAATCAAATAAGTTAATGAATACTCTTTGGATATGCTTCTTACACAATTCCTACACCCTAGGGTGAGTTCATTCACAAGGACAGTAATAGCATTTATATATCACAATAGTTATACTTTGCAGTTTCTGAGTATGCAAAAAGGCAAGGTTTAAGGAATGAAAAGGTTAAACAGGTTCTCAGTATATGTGAGGACAATTACATCTTCCAATGAAATCTAGACACGCCTTTCCCAGCAATAACAGTCTAAAACAAGTTACCACCTATGAGGGACAAACAATATCAAAGTCAATGGAATGGAATAGTCTGCAGGGAGCCAGGACAGCCAAAGTTAATTTGAAACAGTCTATGGAGCTGAGGCACTTCTTAGAATCAAAGTTAGAGAGTTTGTAAAAAAAATCCTTGTAGGGTCACAGGCTTTTAGGCCTGTGGAAGGAGAGTTGAGATCAACTCTAAAGGTAAGCCAATGCAATTCCTAACGTAGAAATTCACAGCTAGAAAGACAACGAGGTAAGTACCCCAAGTCTCAACAGTGCCTCTGGTTTGAGGAAGAGTGGTCCAGCTGGTTTCTCTCCTGTTACAGCGATGCAGACCCCGTGTTCCTGAGCCTCAGTCGTGAGGACAAGAGGGAGGACATCTGGAGGGCTCCTGCAGCGGTAGTCGGGAGGTCGTCGGTAGCTATGGGCTCTTTTTGGTTCTATGGCATTTCGCGGTTTCAGCGCTTAGCAAACAGCACTGTTGCGGATCTCGGATATCGGATGGGCTTCCTTCACTCCTTGGGTCCTGCACTCTGGTGAGGGGACTCGAGCTCTGGTTGTCCTGCTTCTGGAGGGTTCTTAGGAGAGTCCTGGAGCTTCTGGACGGATTTCAGATGTTGCACTCGGCTGCGGATGTCTCAACCCATGGCACTCTGTTCTTGCAGCAGTGAAGAAGTACAGCCAGTCGGGGAAGATGGTCCAGTGGAGTTCGTCTCGGGGTTAGTTGGTTCCACTAACCCAAGTGAAGAAGTCGTCCCTTCCAGAGCTTCTCTGTCAAATTGAAAAAGGAGTTTCAGCACAGCAGCAGGGCTTCACCGGGCAATTCAAAGTTCCAGGAGGATGCAGCAAACTTCATTCACGGTTTCTGCGTCGGGTGTTATTCCCAGTGGTAGACTCTGCCTCTAGTCCAAAACGCTCGCCCTTTAAGCAGGTTTCTCCTATTCATGCATAGCCTAGGCTGTCAATCAAGCCTGGAGGCTGTCCTAAAAGGACAGCCAGCCAATCAAGACTGGTTGCAATCAGGAATTCATAGAGACAAAGGACAGGGGTGTTTCAGGAACCCCCCTCACATCCTGTCCTTCCAGACACACTGGAGACAGAGGCGGGTTTCAGGGCTGAAGCCCTCCAAAGGTAAAATGAACAAAGGGCTCAAACCTGGCTCAACGCACAGAGTAAAACCCAAGAAAGACCTCACAAACAGAAAATGGCAAAAAAAGAGGACTGGGGCCATTTTGACGAAATGGTCACCCATGGGTGCTGTACTGCAGCTGGGCGTTCAGCCCGGTGTAGAAAAGCACAATGGTAGGAACAATTAAAACACTGCCACCAGCCATTAAGTAGTAGTGAGGGTAACATAAACATGTTACATGAAAATGTAGGCTAAGGGGCTACTAGGAAACCCCCCAGCATTCCACATAATATGGTGTGTGCTGGTCCTACAAAGATAAAAGGTAAGTAAAGTCAATTTCACTTTACTATTCTTGGGAACAGTAGTTCACACAAGAAAAGGTATTTAAACCTTATGAGAAATCTAAAGGAGTTATCTGTGGCACTGCACTGCTGGTGCTGTGCCTCACCATAAAAAATGCAGATGCCTATGGAGTTTGTCAGACTCCAAAAACAGTGAAAACACATAATCCAAATCAGGTCACAACACATGAGAGAGTGGGAAAAAGGTCTCACTCACTCCATAGTTAAAATTAAAAAGTCCTAAAGTCCAGCAAAAGAGCTGGGGGTCTCTAAGGTTGAAGGGAATTAGCACAGAAATGAGAATTCTCCCTAACACAGTGAAACATCACAAAGAAAATATTTTTTCCGGACAGACCTAGAAAGGGTGCCAAGCATTTTATGGACCCACAGTCCATATGATGTGCGTATAGTGAGTGGAACAGGAGCAGTTAAAATAAAGCTTAAACCAGGAGCAATTTTACCACAAGCAAAACAGTACCCCATGTCCAGAGAAGCAGATGAAGGTATATCCGAAACCATTTCTGCTTTAATACAGCATGGAATGTTGGTACCATCAGATTACACATGTAACATAGCTGTGTACCCAGTGAAGAAATCAACAGGGAGGTTGTTGAGATTTATTCTGGGTCTACGCCCCTTAACAATCTTGTCAAAGTAGAGATTCCTCTGGTTCCAAACCATCTACGATATTATGTAACATCCCAGCTAAAGCCAAATATTTGACAGTAGTAGATTTAAATAATGCCTTCTTTTCAATTCCCCTTCATGAGGACTCCCACAATTTGACCACATTTTCATATAGAAACCAGAAGTGGAAACATACAAGATTACCACAGGGGTTCTGTGAGTCCCCATCAATCTTTAATAGGGTCCTTCAGATGGACCTAGGTAACATACAACTTGAGAGCACAATAACTCAGTATGTAGCTGACATCTTAGTGTATAGTGAGACAGAAGAGAAATGCAAAGAAGATTCAGTCCAGTTAATGTCAGTATTGTCAGGAAAAGGATACAAGGTAGACAGACAGAAACTACAGGATTGTCAGGACGTTTTCCTGTATATAGGACAGCTTATCTCTCAAGAAGGGAGTAAAGTGACACCCGAGAGAGCAGAAGCAATCATGAAATCTCCAAGACATGAGACAGTGATGGAAATGCACCCGTTTTTAGACCTATGCCATTATTGTAGGGCCTGGAGTCTTGATTACAGTACATATATTAAGCCACTTTTAAAATGACTTAAAGAAGCACAGAGAGGTAAAAGTGAGATAACATGGAGTTAAAAAATGTGATTTGTACAGCCCCTGTGTTAGGGATTCCAGACTAGAATGAGGAGTTTTATTTATTCTAGCATTCAAATGGAGTGGTAATGACGGCAGTTCTTACTCAGAAGACATCAGGACATGGACATAATACATTAGTTTATTACAGTGGGATTTTTGATCCAGTAATGAGAGGGCATTACCCTAGCGAACAAGCATTAGCTGCTGCGGCTTTTGCAATTGAAATAAACTGCAGTTATAACTATGGGATGCTCAATGATGTTATTCATCCAGTATTTCTTATTCTCCATTTTGGAAAAACCTAAAAGCACATTGACTACACACTGTAAGGCTGTAAGCGCGGGAGACAAGGTGAGATGGAGAAAAGGGGGGAGTGACCATGGATAGACGAATGGACCTAACAGAGACATAGAAAAACTCCATACACATATATGAAAAATTTAAAAAGAAAATGTAAGATTATCTATAGAAATGTAAAGACTACGCATGTTTGAGATGCCAAAGTTACGGTGCATTCACTCAGTACAAAAATCAACAAAACTATTTGGAAATACCCACATTAAATATGAATATTTTAACAAAATTCACTATTGCAGTAAAAGTAACCTCTCCATCACACTCCACTACTACTGCCCAAGCCTCATTTTAATCATAGCTCAGATGTCCAATACATGATATTTACATTGAGTAAAGCCAAGCCCTGCACTTGCTACCCATTTGTCTCTGTGTTTGGTTCCAAACTTTCATCTAGTGTCTTCCTCCTCAGATGTCCTGGCACCTTTCTCCTGGGTCCTTTGCCCAACAGACTTCTGATGCCTCTTTCCTACCGCCTCCTGTCACCTTTCTCCAACCTCCTCCTCGGTCATTTGCCCAACAGACTTCTGATGCCTCTCTCATCTACCACCTTCTGTCACCTTTCTCCAACCTCCTTCTGTGTTCTTTGCCCAACAGACTTCTGATGCCACTCTCCTACCACCTACTGTCACCTTTCTCCAACCTCCTCCCGGGTCCTTTGCTGAACAGACTTCTGATGCCTCTCTCCTACCACCTCCTGTCACCTTTCTCCAACCTCCTCCTGGATCCTTGCTCAACAGACTTCTGATGCCTCTCTCCTACCACCTCCTGTCACCTTTCTCCAACCACCTCCTGTTTTCATTTTACAACCACTCACTGATGTCTTTTCCAAACCACCTCAGATATTTCTCTCCGAACACCTCCTACTCTCCTTCTCCAATCACTTCCAGTTGATTGTTACCAACAACCCCCTGGTCTTTTTACCCAACCACGTCTTGATGCTTCTCTCTAACCAACTCCTATTGTTCTTCTTCAAGCACCTACTGATGTCATGCCCCAACCGCATATCGAACTCTTTTTCCAACCACCTGCTGATGTTTCTCTTCTACACCTCCTGTTGTTCTCCTCAAACCATATCCTGATGTTGCTCCTCCTGTCTTGCCACCAGCTACTCACGTTCTCTCCTATCGCTCACTAAATCACCCCCTCCACTCTCCTCGCTAAATCTCCAACTCGCTCCAAACGCCTAAGTCAACCCCTTCCTCCAAACGCCTCCCCTCCCCTTTCGTGGATGTTCCTAATCTATGTTAATGAGCAGCCCTCCAATGCAACCAGTTTAAATTTTTGGGGCTTGCGTATTCTTATTATTGCGGCCATGTCATTGGTCGGATAGCAGTTGCTGTCCTTTATCACCTGTAGAGTACTTTCCAATGTGTGATCCAATCAGCAGTGGGACCACAGCTTTGAGAACCATTTCCCCCATCTTGGATTTTCAGTATGGGTGCCACAGTGCATGTTCGTGGTTCTCTGTGCAGCACAGGGGAGACATTTTCTGCAGGTGGACCCACAGCAGGCGCTCTCAGATCCTTTGAGTTAGTATGGTAGCTTATGCCAATAACATTCTTGTATTTGGTTGGACATGGGATTGGGAGGAGGCGCATTGCTTTGGGCGAGGTTGCGGACGGCCTGCATACGCCCTTAAAGGCCCAGTGGCACTTTTAACCAGTATGTGATGGGGCCCTGCCCCAAGATGGGGGTCAAAGTGAGGGTGACCAGGTGACCCTCTCCATAGAACCCCCAGGGTCTTTGTCTAATAGCTCTGGGATGTCTGAGGCCCCCTGGTTCATCCCACCAGAAGTCGTCAGATAAGGCACTGGACTTCCAAATATATAGATACAATTTTCATGATCTGATTTTAAAAATGTATTTTGTGTTTGCACAACTCCAGAACAAGGGCTATATTTGTGCCAAAATCTAGTAAATTCGAGCAGCCAAGTTTGAGAAATCTGTCCCAAAACCATGATTTTTGGAGCCCTATGGAAACCCAATGCAAAAAACACATTGGGCCTCATTACGAGTCCGGTGGTAACTGAGGAGGTAAAACCACCTGGTTACCGCCGGACTCGTATTACCATTCCGCCTCCGTGATTCCCGGAATTACCGGGGCATTACAACCCTGGTTTTCCGGGAATCACTGAGGCGGAATGGTGTTAATCTCCTATGGGACTCGATGGGAATGGGGATCATGGAAACACCGGCAGCATCTCGGCAGCATTTCCTCGTCCTCCTACAGGCGGGCGGTGTTAAACCCGCCAGGTCAGACCTGGCGGGAACATCACCTCCCGCCTGCAGGAGTCGGGGTCAGGCGGTACGGAAACAACGGTGGCGGCGGGTTTACCGCCACCGTTATTTCCGGACCGCCTGAGTTGTAATGAGGCCCATTGTGTTCAACATTTTATTTCTACATGAAAACGTTAATAACACTTCACCACATTTTGCAGAAAGGTTTTGAACTGGCCAAAGTAGTTGCTTGCCAAATTTGGTATCATTTAAGTGCCATGGGACCATAACGAAGGTGTCTCTATTTCAACACCATAACATGCCGACTCCCCCTCGGTCAGGGAAGTATCATTTCGAGTCCACACTCCTGGGCTTCTTCTTAGGAATGTTTATCAATGCCATTAATAAAAACACAAGTTACACGGATGATGTGGAGACCCTCAATGGTACATTTCACCTTCTCGTCAGAGTTAACAAATCTGTTGTTGTGGTTAAGTTGCACTCCACATAGAAACTGCACCATTTGACGGAATTGAATGAAACGTTCTACACATATTTTCAGGCAACATTAGATTTTAATCAAGTGTCTTGTGAGGTTGGGTCCAGGCAGGCCAATGTTGTAGAGGGAGGTCTTAAAAAGTCAATTTCCCAATTTTGTTCAAACCAACAGCAAACCACGCTACACAGACTGGGACCAAATCTGCGTGAGAAACTCGTGTCTGGGCTAATTCCTGATCAACACTGGGTTTGGTGAAAACGGGCCCTGCTGTTGAAATGGGGCTAATAGAGTTAGAGCTGTTTTCATGGAGGAGTCCTCAGACCCACTTGGTAAGAATCCAGAAATATAAGTGGCTGAAGGTAGCCGGAAAAAGCGCCTCTGGCTCTCTTCTTGCATTGAGATCTTGCACTGAAAGCACCTTTCAAATGGCAAATAGTCGTTCCCTATGGCATGCCTGACACAAGAAAGGAGCATAGCAAGCTACAGAGGGGTAATATATGCCCGCTCCCAGAACAAAAGCAAACTTTTGGACACCGCTTTGCACAGGTTGTACATCCTGTGACAAAAAAAGAGGGACATTGCATTAATATGGCTTTCACCCCCGCTGTGGGGGGAGGACATGGCATTTATGGCCTGCCCGTGCGAGCCAGTGGCCAGCCCGTGCGAGCCAGGTAGGCACGAGCAAAGCGAGGGCCTCGGCGAGGTCTGTGGGCCGTTAAAGCCATTCGCACCCTGGGGTTTATTCCTTTCGCACCCCGGAGTTTAACCTTTGCACAGGTTGTACATCCTGTGACAAAAAAGAGGGACATTGCATTAATATGGCTTTCACCCCCGCTGTGGGGGGAGGACATGGCATTTATGGCCTGCCCGTGCGAGCCAGTGGCCCGCCCGTGCGAGCCAGGTAGGCACGAGCAAAGCGAGGACCTCGGCGAGGGCTGTGGGCCGTTAAAGCCATTCGCACCCCGGGTTTATTCGGGGTGCACATTTGATTTGCAGCCGCAATGATCAGAATGAAATTAAATACATGTGAAGACGGGAATTAAAAATTATCTCTGAAAGTTATTAAAGGAGGCAACAAAAGGCCAAGGATTTTTTAGGAGCATGTTATATCTCAGACATAATTTCTCCATTGGTTCATCTAGTACAAACAAAATAAACAATCACTCTGCCGCTCGCTAGGAACTAAGTTTGGTTGTGGTCATTGCTGCCAATATACAGTAATGCTATTTGTTTCAAAAGCGAGAGAACCACTTGCCTCTTCCCTGCCATAAGGCAACCTCTTGACCCATGCTTCCTCTCCAATTTACTTCCCTGTTCAGGCTCACCATAAAAGCACTTCAAAGCAGGGAGGGCGCCGGGGCCTTTCAGCCATTTCCAATGAAAGATGCCTCGAGCCTCAGGCTTTCAACCGTTTCAGATGAAAGGGGCCTTGAGCCTCAGGGGGCCCCACTGCACCTGTTCCCTTGCTGCCAGTCAAAAGTCTTAGAATAAGGCAATAGTTGTGTTCTAAATTATTGTCATTCGGGGACTTCAAATGTACAAGGTTTCAATTTCCACTTTGTCTTATTCAGCACAATGCTAATTGGGTGCCTGCCTCTGCATGCAAAGTAGATCATAAACCATAACCTATCCTATTTGTAGGTGTGTTTTCCAAGGGGTTTAGGAAAATAAACTGACTGACGTGGCTGAATTATATGTTTTTCAACATAGACTTTTTTTACATGCCAGCTACACACACCTCTGTGCAGTAAGTACATTACTTGTGTACCATGTTTTACTTATGTTTGTATTGGTAGACCATGAGTAAAACCAGGAATCCTTAGCGGGTCCCGCGAGGGGACCAGGGAGCTAATAAGGGGCTGTTATTAACGGTCCCGTTATTAGCTCCCTCCCCATTCCCATTGAGCCCTATCGGGGCTCAATCAGAATGGGGATGGGTTTTTCCAATGAGGACTTACCAGGTCCTCCAAGGTTGGAATAGCCCGATAAGTCCTCATTGGAGGAACGGGGTACTGGAACCCGGTATGTAGGCAGCCATGCCCTTATTAAGAGCATGGCTACCTCCATACTCGTAATGAGGCCCCAGGTGCCTAAACCTGCTCACCTCTCTTGTTTTCAATCTGTAGACTGCACACAGGGTTCTGTCAGCTAATGTAGTGGAATGAGCAATTTACTAGCACTTTGCCAGCATTTTCCAGTTTCTGAGGTGAATGGGCCCTCTGAAGAAGTTACCACCTTAGTGCAAAATATGTTCTCAAGCAGCCTTCTGCCGCTCAGCGTCATGTAATGTGCGCTAGGTGTTTAAGGTGCGCAGCACTCTTCTATTACATTTTTCAGGCATTTCCAAATGTAAGAAACTACCTGGCAGCCCCTACCCGCACTATCCGTGAAGTGATTCTGACCCGATTCTGAGGTTCATGTATTCCACTGTAGTGGTGGGGGTGGAAAAAGGGCTGAAGGGCTAGGCCCGCCCACAGCCAGTTTAAAAAATCTTTTTTGTTTGGCCTGGGGAAGCAAGGGAGACAGCAGGGGTTGCAGCTCAGACAGTAGGGGGCTATAGGTGCGACCCCTGGTGACCCCCAAATGCCATCCCTAGCTGCCGTCTATGCCATAGGGCACTGTTTGTATTGGTACAGGGAAGACTATGCATCAGGGACAGTGCCCCCTGCGCTCAAGAGCAGTGCATTTCTAACCATAATTGGGAAATTCTGCTGTTAGAACCATAGTTCTCTCCAGCCAATGTATATGTAATTATCATAAGATGCCTGTGCATTAGGAACTGAGCATGCACACAGCCTGGCCTTTGAACCCCACGAGGCTGGCTTATCGCACAGCCATTCTAACCTCACATCTGAACCCTGAAGCTGTCCCATTCAGTGTATAAGGTTCAAGGTTACAAACCTTTTAATGTTAAGGTGAGTGTTGTGAAAAATAAAATGAGTGCCAAGCCCAGTTTGGATTATGCAGTTAGTATTTCAGACATACAGCCCTATTATGACGAGCAAATATTATGTTGCCAAAATGCTCTTTGATTTTGTGCAAAGCAACCAGGAACACTCACTGGTGCTATTTTCACCTTCCCCTTTCTCATAGGAGTTTTTCAAAGGAGCACAATACGAGCGCACCACACTGTGCATATGGAAACGATAACCTTCTAACAGAACATAATTGATATGACAATTCTAGGTTTTGCTAATATGCTCGGTTCAATAAGGCAAGTGTAAAATCCTGATTATGACTAGAATACCTACTGGAAATCATCACTTGGAATTAAGACTGTATATTTTTTAAAGGGCCATTTTATAATGTGTCATTAAATAATTTTTTAACACATTTTTTACAAAGAACACAGCCCTATATTCCCTTTTTTCCCCTCTGGCAGCACAGCTTTTGGCAACGGCTGGGTTGGGTCTGTGCTCTAGCGCCTTTAAGCGTCTCTTGTCCTAGATGGGATTACCAATAAAGATATCAAACCAAATAACCAGACAAACTCAAAGAATATGGCAAAGTACTTCTTTAATTGCAATTTAATAAAGCTGGGCAAACTGGCAGACATGGGACTGATGCTTGCACACTCACAAACAAACTTGATTACAAAGTGGTTTTTTACCCCAATATGCGTCTTCTATGATGTCATCCTATGTGGGAAACTGTAAAACCTATTGACGGGAGGGATTGGTTAGAGGAACATACCTACTTATAGAATACATAGGGCTTGGTATACCATTGGCTGCCTCTTATCTGTAACACTGGACACTTATAACCATGGGCTGAATGAACAATTTCTTCCCACTACGTACTAATTGTGGGCAGAGAAACTACCTTGTGAGGGACCTCATCCACACCACATGAACCGACTAGAGGCAAGCAACCCAAAGCCCCAACCTTTTTTGGAATCCCTAGAAGTCCCTGATGTACATTGGACGCTGGCTGACCTGCCATATGGTCACATGGGACATGCCTGCATGTACTACCCGTTCGATTCTTCACACTGCTTCCTTTACCCCACAGCAGTACCTGCAACCTTACGAGCTGCCCGGGAACAACACATCATATACAAGAGGCGGTTCCACTCACTTGCCCCCTATGACAGACCCAGCATCTAAGCACATGACAACGATGCTCGTACTGCGGGCGTCACACATATACAACACCTATCACCAGTCTGACCCAACTCGCAGCGTCAGTTGCCCTGACAACCTTTTGAACATATACGCAGAAACCCGGCACAGACGTACACCGGCTGAGACCGCGACCCGCGTTCCTCACCAGTCATTCCTTTCACGAAAGGTAAGCACCACATTGTAGGATCCACACTGCACCCCTTGGCTCTGGATGCCCAGATCCGCACCGGGGCTTTCATATCCGGATTTGAGGTCAGACCAGTGAGGTGCTTTGCATATACACCATCTTGCAGCAGCACTCGTACCAGCGAACTGACACCAATGCAGATCCCGTTCTGCCTCCTCCCTCTTTCCCTCCCCGTTCTCCCCCACACCCCCACCCAAAGCCCCCACCAATCCGACCCCCAAACCCCTTCTTGCCTGCACTACATGCACGCACTAATCCAGGCAGCCTGCTACCCCACAAATTATACAGTAACCAGACACACCAACAAATGCAGAGGACTTCGCACACCCAGATGAGATATATTGACTAAGGCACATTCTAGCTGGTCCCAGGGAGGGCTCCTGTGCCCTAAGAGAAAGGTGTTGGCTGTCCTTGGGGCGATCATAGAAGCAACGGGCAGGCCACTGCCCTACCTTGCTGATGGGGGACAGGTAGCCCAAATGGCTAATGCACATCAGTCCTGTCATGGTTGGAGCGCTGCTCAACAAGCTGGCACAATATGAAATCCAAATGTTGTTTCTGTACATTTGTGTGATATCAGTAACCACCATGCCACAACCAGGCCTGACTTATATTTACAGTTTAACGTGCCACCAGGCTAACAAGGGTAGACAACTGCTATGTTTTTAATCAGAGGTGCAGGTGCTTCCTCTGTCTGTTAGAACTATTTTTTCCAGCAGCTCCCAGGAATGCACATGTAAAATTTGAATCTACCCTGCAGCCATGGGAGAGCAGTTGCTATAGGTGGTTGGAGGCTTGCAGAGAAATGGAAAATTAGTGCACTATGCTTTTGGCATGGAGCTTTAGGAAAAGGGGGTCTGATTACCAGACATCCCTTTCAGAAACAAGATTAACTGCATAACTGTATTTAATGAAATCATAACATCTCAGGCCATTGCACCCTCAGCAGATGTCATTCTGCCACAATGAGGATTAAGAAAAGCAGCCAGGGTCTGGGGCATTTTCCACAGCAACACTTTGGTACACGGAGGGTTAACCATGGACTTCCACAATCCTCCTTTTTAGAACCCACATGTTAAGTTAACGTATATGTTTGATTTTGTAATTGGACAAGCTGTTTACGAATATCAGAGCTTTTTTCAATCAAAAGGGCGTTTTAAGCGTTTGTCGGTGTACGACAGTACAATAATCGAAAATAAATAGTTGAGCATTCCTTGGTTAAGATGTAAAAATGATCCTTTCTACCACTGTTCATATTATTGTTTTACTGCTTTCATTGTAGCCAATCTAATGTCATAAGAGTGCACATGAAAAAAAGAATATTGACTAAAAGCTTCAATCCCAGCTCACAAGCCTACTTCCTTTTTCAAGATGAGTGACCAAACCTCTACAGAATCAATGTTGTGGCCATGAGTCATGTGCAAGAGTATGTAAGCAGAGGTTCAGCATGGTATGCCACTGTGCCCTTGACAAGCCGCTGGGGATGGCCTTGTGGGACTATCCTGCAGGACAGTAGATAATGTGACATGTCGGCACAAACTAAAGCTTGCGCATGGGTGGTGCAGGTTTGTGAGTGAAGTGGTCTACTTATTTTGCTTTCATCTGTATTGACAGTGGCAAACAAGAAATACATGTGTGCAAGGCGGCCTGAGAACATGTAGGGTATTGTATTACAGCAAAGGGTGCGTCACATGTTGGTTGATAATGCTAATGTCAATAACTGTAATGTAACATGCTAGCAGGCTTCTCAGATGCTCCATATCCTCTATCTAAACATTGATTCTGGAGATGTCATAAACAGAACCAGCATCAAATACTACTTTCACTGGTGAGTCCTACAAAAAAGGCTTCTAGCCTTGTATTGCACATTCCTCCAATCAGTTGCTTGCTTTAATATCCTCTACATTTTAGACTGGATATCTCATTGTGGCTTAAGAAATTCTCATCTTTAAAAATACAACTCCCTCAATATACAATTCAAAGGTGCCCCACATGTAGGCATGTAGGGGACCAGTCGCCCAGTCCTGGCAAGAAAAGTACTCAATCTCATAAGTAATAAGGGCACTGGACATTAAACTGGAGAGAATGTTAGGTTTACACCACCCACATCACAAAAGACGCTTTCTTGCAGAAAATGTGTGCTATAATCAGAAAAATGTCTAAAATGCCTGTATGAACCCACCAGCCTTCATGATATAGTAAATTTTATTTGCACCTTAGTGCTTAATAGTAGGTGTTAATTTTCTTTTTCAAATTTTCAATGTGTCCCTGCCAAGAAGGATGGTGTTACTTTCTTTTACTTTCTTTTTATTATTATTTATTTATTTATGTATAGTGTGGTACGGTTGAATCAAACTTCTCACACTGATTACCAAAATCATTAACACAACAAGAAAAGTAAAAAAAACTATTCTAATCTCATATGCGATAAACATCATTAAGAACCCATTAATAAATCAAACAATTATATCATGCAATCTCATCTATGTTCATCAACTAAAATTAGGCTAGAAACTACAATGTATTAAACTACGATAGCAATATTTAAAATCAGGAGATCGACTCTAAATGTCATTATGATAAACAAGCAATACAATGCATTTCATTCAATCTCAGTATGAGTGGTTCCGGCCAATTTCTATTCGATTTCATAGCAAAGATTGATAATAGCAAGGCATATGATAAAGGTCAGACACCTAAGCCAGACACCTAAGCCAGACACCTAAGCCAGACACCTAAGCCAGAATTATTTAGTGCAGATAGTGTACATTTAGAGGCAAATTTCCCTAGATATTCCTTCTGCAAATGTTCACAGCGGATACATCCCATTAAAAAAGGATTGTAGGATTTCTATTGTATAGATCTTACATAGTTGGCAAATTCTATTCTGTTCAGGGAACCCCTGATGAGGTCTAAGTATCAATAAAACAGGTAAATGATTTACCCTAATTAACATAAAGGTTCTTCCTTGCCTGGCACAGCGAAATTTGAGGAGATATCATTTGTGTATAGGAAAGCTATAGGGAAGGCATGGTATCACAAGTATTGACACTGACACAATGGAGATATTTTGTAACACCTTTATTGCAAATGTTGGGGTTGGCCAAACTCCTGTTCTGCCCTATAACTAAGATGGCAGTAGTCTCGACCATCAAACAATAAACAAAACAGTCCTAGTGGAGTCTATCAAATCAAAATGCCCTATACTAACAAACACCTAATGCCTGCCCTATCTCTTGTACAAAAAAGTGTAAAAAGGAGAAAAATGTATGCAAAAGGAAAAGTCAGTGTTCAAATGATAATGTGGCTGAACCAACTCTCCTACCCACGTTAGGACTCGCTGGCATCCTAGAAACACAAAGCAATCTTCACTTGTGGGATCTGGCCTTCTTCATGCATCTTTCGTGGCCTGTTGGAGGCAACAACCTACAGTAGCGGACCCTTGGGATTTTCGGCATGTTGCTCTTGTCCCTTGGTCTGTTGCTCTGCTCAAGTAGGTGTGCCTTAGTCCCGGCAGTTCTGCTTGTTCTCGTGTTCTGCCTTGTTCAGAGTGTGTCTTTACGTGTTGCCTTTTATTCGTGTGAGGAGAGCTAATTGGTATCAGGTGTATGCACTTATGGTAAAGTGCCTGACTTTGCATGACCTGATTAACAGAACATGTCGAGTACGATGTGAAAGAGTTAGTCTGGTTACTCAGTCTGCCTCTTCCTTGGCCCAGTGTTTGTGTAAAAAGGGACTGGGGGTTGGGACTTCTGATATATGAAAAAATATGATGGATAGATGAACAGAAAAGGGGGAATACCGCATCTCACCATCGGTTATCTCACCCACACTACCAGAAGACCCCTCACCCAGGTGATCCTCCCACACTGGTCCATCTCCAGTGTCTGGATCCAAAGGTGATGGCCATGCCCTGTCCACCTGAGAGAGAGATCCCTGGGGAGTAGCGGGTGAGATACTCTCTGGTTTCTCACATACCCTTCCCTGTCATGAGTCCGGCCCCTCATGTCCCCAGCCCTCCAAGATGTCAGGCTGGAGCCAGGCCACAATCACCTACATGGCCCTCAAGGGCCTCTCCATCCCTCCAAAGACCCACTTGGAGTCAGACTTGGCGCTTGTGGCACCAGACTCACTCACTCCCATAGGATAACATTGGGGATTGGACTTGTAGTGCATTGATGGGGAGAAGATGGATGCCTCCACATATTTTGGTTCCCAAAACTGCATGTGTGGTCTAGTCTTTTGGGTGTGGTTCAGCCCAGAGACACCTGGGATACCAAGAGACTATTTAAGCCACACACAGGCTGAGAAACATGCTTTGCATTTTCTGCACCTCCAATGTGACACTCACTGTGTTCGGATCGGTCTCCAGTAGGCCTGCATCTTTCTTCTGCGCTCAGCTCCTGCAAGAACAAGAACACCGTTAGGAACAGCCTTACCTTGCAGTGCTTTTTCCCATCATTCATCGCCCCTACTGTTCTGCGGGCATCTTCGGCGGTGTCATTCCCATCCCGGCACGCCGCTTCCTAAGGAAAAGGGAAAATAACAGAAAAAAGGCATTAGTAAGCATTCTGCAAATCTTCGCTTATATTTAAATACTGTACAAGCTTCAAACACTTACCTGAATCCCAGCCGCTGTGGGGGAACTCTGTTTCCGGGACTTCTCATCCATCTGCAAGAGGGAACAGACACTCCAGGTTAGCGTGGAAACATCTAGAGGCGCCGCATACCGCGCTTACCCACCGCATTTGTTCTTCATAACTGGCATCCACGCTGAAAACGTCGCAGCACCTAAAAGACACAGAAAAAGAACTCAGTTCAGTGCAAATACGAAAGGGGTGCATCGCACATCACGCCCTCACTCACCTTCAGCGCTACTCCTCTCAGCAGCACGCCGCCATCCCCGGACGCCGGCCATCATCTAAGGAACGAAAGGAACGAAGTTAGAGAACTGCTCAAAAGGCTCATTATACTTAGCTGTCAGACTCTTGCCAGAGAAGTAACTAGGCAGCAACAAGCCCGCATCAATAAACGTGCCCTGGTGCTGAAAGCAGGACGGAGAGCACACTATCCAAGAAAACAAGGTGAGCTGTGGATCAAAGAGAAGGGTTGGACCTGAGGAAGAAGGGGTTCGAGCACACAGAGACAATAGGGAGTTAAACTCTACCAATCCTGTGTTTCAGGCCCAGTCTCCAGTCGAATAGCCTCCAGGGAAGCGTTCGAGGTCGTAAGAGGTCAGAACAGGCTGAGTGATGTCCCCGTGGATACCAGGTGATCGTTACACTCCCCTATGCAATGTAGCCACAACTGTTTCACAGGGGAACTGGGAATGGAAGAAATTGACGTTCCCCTGTTCTTTACCCTTTCTGTGTTCCACAGTGAAGCAGTAGGATTGCAGGTCTAAGAACCATCGCATGACTCGAGGGGTAGAGACCTTCCATTGATTTATCCATACCAATGGTGAGTGGTCGATAACAAGTGTGAACTTTCTCCCTAAAAGATAATACCTTTGATGGATGGTTGTCCATTTGATGGCAAGGAGCTCTAATTCTAAAACAGAGTAATTATTCTCTCTTCTGCTCCTAACTCTGGCAGAGAGGCATCCTTTTGTAACACAAATTCTTTCAAAAATGTCTACTACCTTTAGAATTGGGTTCTGACACAAGGCTTGTTTTAGGTTATAGTGACATGCACCGTCCTCCCTATTCCAATGAATCTTCTGAGGTTCAGCATTCTTTAGTTTCTCTATTAACTTGGTCCTTCTGTCTGAGAAATTTGGGATAAACCTACGGTAATAGCCAATCAGTCCTAAGAATGCCCTGAGATCTCTCTTGGACTTGGGTGTGGGGGCATCTAGGATGGCCTTTACTTTTTCTTGTAGGGGCTGGACACTGCCATTCCCTACAAAGAAGCCAAGGTATTTCGCGGCCAATTGAGCCAGCTTGCATTTGCATGGATTAGCAGTTAGGCAGGACTCTCTGATGGTCCTCATAATAGTAGTAAGATGATAAAGATGGTCTTTCCAAGATCTACTATAAATGACTATGTCGTCAATATAGGCCCAACGGAAATCAGAGTAGGGCTGTAATATCCTGCCCATAATAGTTGGAACGTGGGTGGGGACCCGTGCAGGCCAAAAGGGAGGACTTTGAACTGGAATAGTCCCAGGAGTGTCGAGAAAGCTGTCTTTTCCTTATCCGGTCCATATGCTGGTACCTGCCAATATCCCTTGGTTAAATATAGGGTTAATAGGAATGAAGCATTTCCAAGTTTATCTATTAACTCAGCGATGCGTGGCACAGTGTAGGCATCGAAGGCGCAGATGGTGTTAACCTGCTGGAGGCCTATGCAAAACCTCCAAGAATGATCGGGTTTCGTTACCAACACAATAGGGGAGGAAGAGGACTCGATAATGTTTGCCTTCATCATTTGTTTCACTTCCTCAACCACTATTTGTTTTCGTGCTTCTGGGAGTCTATATGGTTTCAAATGGACGACTTTTCTCTTTGGAGTTCTGAGATAATGATAAGTACCATTTACTCTCCCTGTTTTCCCACAAAATACATTGGAGAATGCCGTAATAAGGTCATTCAAATCTTCTAGTTTGTGTTTAGATAGTGCTAGGGGACTAGGTTCAGAGTTATCTATCTCCTCTGGCACCAAACAAGACAATATCGAGGAGGAGGAGGAGGAGGTAGCAGAAGGATTTTATTTCCACTGCTTTAGGAGATGTATGTGGTAAAGCTAAGTCTTTTGTTTTCTATCTGTTTGGGCTATTTTATAGGTACAGGTTCCTGTTTGCTCTAGCACTTCCTATGGCCCGTGCCACTGTGAGACAAGTTTATTTTCAGAGGTAGGTAAGAGGACTAATACCTTCTGTCCTACTGAAAAAGTTCTAAAATTCACCTTCTTGTCATAGGTGGACTTCTTTTGGGCTTGAGCTCTCTCCATTTGAGTATGGACTAGACTCCGGACGAGTTTCATGTGCTCTTGTAATTGGGTAGCTGTTTGTGAGAGGGGAATAGGTGCCTCTTCTCCCTCTTCCCAGGCTTCCCGGAGCATGTCTTAGACATCTCTTGGTTCTCTACCATAATGTAGTTCAAAAGGACAGAATCCAGTAGATGCCTGACAGGTCTTTCTTACTGCAAATTTGGCCCATGGGATCATGTGGTCCTAGTCCTTCCCATCCTCATCTAACAATGTTCTGAAAATTATTTTATGGGTCTAGTTAAATCTCTCTACCAATCCGTCTGTTTGGTGGTAGTAAACTGAGGTTCTTAAAATGGTAATGTGTAGTAATGCCTTGACTTCACTCATAGGTTTGCTCATAAGGTTGGATCACTGATCTATTAGAATTTTCTTGGGTAAACCAACCCTAGAAAATAATGGTGATAGGTGTTTTAAAATGTGCTGGGTTGTGATGTTCCGCATGGGGAAAGCCTCTGGGTACCGGGTAGCATAATCAAAGATTACTAGAACAAATGTATTATCTAGTCTAGAGGTTTCCAACGCTCCAATGATATCCATTCCCAATTTGGGAGAAAGGGACTTCTATTATCGGCAAGGGGTTTGGAGGGGCAGGTAAGGTATATGTCTGCTGGTTTTCTGGCATATCTCATATGTCCGAATGAAGTTCCTTATTTCAGCATTGATACCTGCGCAGTTAAATTTCCCACTGATGTGAGCTTGGGTTTTAGATTGTCCTAAATGTCCCACTGTCAAATGCAAGTGTGCAATCTCGAGCACTATCTTGTGATCGGTTTTGGGTATTACTAAGTTTTACTTAGGACTTCTCTGTAGGTTTCCTTTCTATATAACAACCCTGTTTCAGGAAAAAAGGGCCCCCTTTTTCTAGTCCTTCGTCCTCAAGAATCACTTGTAAGAAGGCCTCTGCAAGTGCTGGATCATTTCGCTGAGCAACGGCTAGATCGGGAAGGATGGTGGGTTCTTCTTCCCTCTTTGCCTCAGTGATAGGTGTTTCATCAGCCTCTCCAAAGCCTTAGCTACCTCTCTCAGTTTCCTTTGGCTCACTTTCTTCCTTAAAACTGGGAAATAGAGCCTTCTCCACAATCCCCTGTGCAATTTTGTCACCACAGTGTATTTCAAATTGAATTTCACCATAGTTCTTTAGGAGAACTTTTATGTCTCCCAGAAGGTCTCGGTCTATGACGCCTGCCAGGACATCTAGGCCGAACTTCCAGGCCAGACAACATTTTTGGGGCCAATCCTATGTAACAACCTGGAAGGAGTATTAGAACTAAGTCAGTGGGAATCATCCCTCTTTTCCCTGTAGGGATAGTGGCTTCTCTGCTGCTACAAATGTCAAAGCCTATGGAATATTTTGTGGTGGCAGATGGGTCTGAGGATCTGTGACTACGTTTCTGGAATTTTAGGGTGCCCCAATTTTTCTCACTTGAGTCGTATCCATCTCCTGACACCATATATATGGAAAGCATTGTATCACAAGTATTGACATTGACACAATGGATACAATTTGTAAAAACTTTATTGAAAATGTTGGGGTTAGAGAAACTCCTATTCTGCCCTATAACTAAGATGGGAGTAGTTTCGACCATCAAACAATAAACAAAACAGTCCTAGTGGATGTTAGGCAAGACTTTATGTAATAACCGTGGGGGGGACTACACCAGCCTTGTCCTCTTGGCAATAGGGAACCCAACCTTTGGTATAGGCCTGTACTACACAAGTTGGTAGAGTGACTGAGCAGCAAGGCTTATGTCAAGAGGGGTCAATATGAGCTGCAGAGGTACAACATAGAGATTCACAGCGACAGGTATTCAAATACATTTATACTCAAGGCTTCTTCTTAAAATAATGATTTATTAATGTAACAGTCCGTTTTAAAATAAGAAAGAGCAATTTGCAACAATAAAAAACACTTCACAAATACACTCCTTCAGTTTCAGTTAAGTTCAGTTTAGATAACCTTTTGGGATGTCACACACACATTTCCTACACCCTGAGGTGACTTCAATAGCTAGGACACTGTGGACATTGATATATCACTTTAACACGTAACGCAATACTGGAGTTATGGAAAAGGGAAAAGGTTAGGGAAGGAAACAAAGGTTAAAACATTCTCTGAACAGGTAAGTACTTTTCAATCCTCCAATGAAGTATAGCTTAACCCTTTCCCAGCTATACAAGTAACTTATGTATGACTTTTGGAGGCACAGATAAACACATAGGGCCTCATTACGACCCAGGCGGTAAGTTACCGCCTGGGTCGTACCTTTACCACCATGGCGTAAACTACGTTTACGCCATGGTGGTTGGCGGACTTACCGCCCCATTCCGAGGTAAGTCCCCAATCCCCATTTACCCTTCCCCATTCCCATTTTTGCCCCATAGGGCATAATGGGAGTCGGGAAGGCGTTAATTACGCCACCGTAAATTACGGTGGCGTAATTAACAACATGGTCCCTTAGCGCCATGGATTTTAACACCTGCTAAAAGCAGGTGTTAAATCCGCCATGGCGCTAAGGGACCTCGGAATCAGGCGGTAAGGGTCGGCGCTGTTTACGCCGCCGTAAACCCCTTACCGCCTGGGTCCTAATGAGGCCCATAGTCAAAGGGTCAGAAGAGCCTGCAGGGAGCCACGACAGCCAATATCAGATGAACAAAGTGTAGAAGAGCTGAGGCACTTCCGGAAGATAGCACAAAAGTTTTTCACAATGTTATATAGAGACTTTGTAGAAAATAATCACTGTTGGGCCACAAGCTGCAAGGCTTGTGAAAAGCAAAGATGCAAGCAACTCTGCAAAGGGCAGCTAATTCAAGTCTTCAGCGAGAGCAAGCAAGCCACACACAACAAGAGGTAAGACCCCTAGTTAGACAGTACCTTAGGTCTGAAGAAAAGGGTCCAGCTGGCTTCTCTTCCTGTTGTAGTCCTGCAGATCCTGTATTCCTGGACCTTAGTCATGGGGACTAGAGGGAGGGCATCTGCAGACTCCTGTACTCCGGTTTGAAGGTCAGCGGCAGCAATGGGTTTACTCCAGACCAGCAGCATTTTGTGGTTTCAGCTACCGGTCAATAGCACCACTGCGGTTCATGGACACCTTGTGGGCTCCCCTTGCTTCTGGAGTCCAGCACTCTGTTGAGGTGGCTCAGGTTTGGGTCATCCTGCTTCGAGGGAGTTTTTAGGATCTTCTTGGAGCTCGGGTCCGGCTTAAAGACGATGCACTTGTTCCTGGTGTTCCTGCCCCCTGGCTCTCTGTTCCAGCAGCAGCAAAGAAGTACAGCCAGCAGAGAGAGGGGTTATAGTCAAGTAAGTGGGGTCAGTTGGTCCCACCAATCTAAGGGAAGAAGTCCTCTGTTCCGGGCTTCTCTAGTCGATTCAAAACTTGGAGCTTCAGCACTGCAGCAGGGCTTCACTGGGCAAACCAACGGTCCAGGGGGGTGAAACAAGCATCTTTTGCAGTTTCTTCTTCGGTTCCTTCATCCAGTGGTCGACTCTGCCTTCCTTGCAAAAGAACACACCTTTTATGCATTTTTCTCCCATTCATTTGCAGCCTAACTGTCACTCACAAAGCAGGCTGGCTGTCCTCCAAGGACAGCTAGCCAGCCAATTACCTTTAAGCACATTCCTGTAACCAAGGAGACTAAGCACAGGGGGTTTCGGGAACCTCCCTCACTTCCTGCCAGACACGCTGGAGCCAGAGGCAGGCTTCACCCGTGAATCACGCCAAAGACAAAATGAGTAAAGGGACCAAACCTGGTTTGGCGCACAGAGTAAAACTCAAGAAGGACCTCACAAGCAAGAAATGGCGAAAAAAGAAGACCGGAGCATTTTGACAAAATGGGCATCCATGGGTGCAATACTGCAGCTGAGGATTCAGCCTGTGGTAAAAACGCACAATTGTAGGAAAATTAAACAACTGCCACCAGCCATTAATTGTAGTGAGGGTAACATAAAAATGTTATATGAGAAAATGACTAAGTAACCCCCCAGCACTCCACATACGTTGGGGTGCGCCGGGTCTACAAAAAGAAAAGGGTAAGTAAAGTTAATTTCATTTTACTACTCTTGGAAACAGTAGAACCAAGAGAAGGTATTTAAACCTTATGATAAATCCAAAGGACGTCTCAGTGACACTGCACTGAGGGTGATGTGTGTCACAATGCAAAAGGTGATGCCTATGGAGTTTGTCAGACTCCAAAACCAAAAAGAAACACAGAGTCCAAATCAGATAAAATGCATGAGAGAGTGAGAAAAAGGTCTTACTCCCTGCAGGATAGAAAATCCAAAAAGTCCCAAAGTCCAGCAAAAGACTTAGGGGTCTCTAAGGTTGAAGGGAATTAGCACAGAAATGGGAATTTTCCCTAAGAGTGGAGTCTGTCAAATCAAAATGGCTTATACTAACAAAAACCTAATACCTTCCCTATCTCTTGTACAAAAAGTGTAAAAAGGAGAAAGAGTTATGTGAAAGGAAAAGTCAGTCTTCAAATGATAATGTGGCTAGACTAACTCTCCTCTCCACGTTAGACCTCACGAGGTAAGGTTATCTGTGTAGGCAGGGTGTCACACTCTGGCTCAGCTTCTAACACAGTACACAGTTAAAAACCATGGATCAAGTGCCGCATGGCCTGCGATGTTTAAAGTTAATTTCTCTGACTTTCAAAATAATTTTTCAACCAAAATGCTGTGCTCAGACCTTTCAACACACAGTTCTCGTAGATCCCCCTCTGCCGGGCTCAGACCTCTAATGATACAGTTCACACAAAGTTGCAAGGGGGCTCCCTTCTCCAAGGTTAATACACTTCGGGTCTCCCTCAATCGGGCTCGGACCACTTTCGGATATCAAAGTCTTTCGATTGTGCGTGGCTTTCTTTACAGACCACCGCAGGACCACTTCGACGTAATGTTTACTATTTACTTTCACTCTTGCCATTTGTTCGCCCTTTAGCTTCAAACAATGCACCTTTCACTGAGACTTTCAAATGGGGTACTTACTTTCACCAGACCACTCAGTTACTTATATCACGGATCTTGCAGCTGTATTTCACTTTAAAGTCGATTTATGGGTCTGCCTTTTGTTGTGTCTCATCCACATGCGTGCAACATTCACTTGTGATATGATGTTGCTACTTCATTCATTTTAACACACACTGGTCTCTCAGGTCGCCTTCCAACTCCCTGACTCTGTGCGCTTCTTTCTTGTGTTGCGTTTTCTGATTTTTCAGTCAAGGTTAGTACCATAGGCTTGACCTCGCCACCCCAAATCTGCCGTTCACCCGGGCGGGTCACTGGCATCCTTGAAACACAATTCAATCCTCACTTGTGGGATCTGGCCCTCTCCACACGTCTTTTGTGGCCTGTCAGAAGCAACAACCTCCAATAGGGAAGCCTTGGGGTTTTTCGGCCCACTGCTCTCGTCCCTTGGTCTGTTGCTCTGCTCCAGTAGATGTGCCTGCATCCCGAAGATTCTGCTTGTTCTCGTGTTCCGCCTTGATGTGACGATGTGAGAGAGTTAGTCTGGTTACTCTCAGTGACTCTCTTTTTTGGACCAGTGCTTGTGTAAAAAGGGGACAGGGGAGTTGGGACTTCGGAAAGTCTTAAAGCATAAGATGGGGTAGATGAACGGAAAAGGGGGAATACCGTGTCTCACCATCATCTATCTCGCCCCCACTCTCCAAAGACCCCTGACCCAGGTGATCCTCCCACACTGGTCCACCCCCAGGGTCTGGATACAAAGGCGATGGCCATGACCTGGCCACCTGAGAGAGAGATATCCCTGGGGACTAGCGGGTGAGATACCCTGTGTTTTCTCACAAAACTGAATATCAGAGTGATTCACATACTCATAATTCCTACGCCAGTCCCATTGTTTCACCTAGTTTTACATTGTTCCTTAAGTACATAGAAGTTAAGGGTCCTGTCAATTTCAAAGTCAATATCATCACATATGTCTTGTTATCCTTTCTAAATGCATTTAAACTCTGTATTTTTCCGCCGTTCAACATAACAGGTGTAATTGTAGAGTGCATGTTCACCCATAGAGGGGTATCTTGGTGCTCTTGACACACAACAGTTATGTATTGTTACCCAACTTAATGGTACTCATTTTATCAATCTCAGAAGGATGAAGGTCTGAATCAACTTGCCAGGATTCGAACCTGTGACCATGAGGTCAAACACATTCCTCTGTAGTGGATGCATTAGTCCACTGAGCCACAGACCCAGCTGCAAGGCCTCTCCCTGGACAGAAAACAAGCAGCATGAGGGTGAGTTACATGCTTTTATATAATGATGGACATTCATCAACTTTAGCCATGCCTCAAGCGATGTGAGACCCAATTCGAGCCTAATATCCTCTATCAGGATAGATTGGGTTAGGGATACAACAGAACACCAGACCTTCCCCTCCAGTATAATTAACCATGCTGTATCACTAGCACAGTCTGCCCCAGTCCATATAATATAGTTTATGTTACACATTGTGAATAAGCCATCAATATCCCCTTCATGCTATAGCATGCTGTTCCTTTAAAAGAGTTTCTAATGCACAATATTAAGGACAAAGCTTTCGTAGATTTCCTGCTAATAAGCTCAGGATTTTTTTATCTTATTATTGATGGGGTGTGATGATGCAGATAACACAAGTGACGCGCAAGGCCATGTAGAATACGAAAGATAGAGTAAGGGGCCATTTTGTGTTTGCCACCAGCATGTATAATGTAACACACGCAGGATAGATAAATAGATAGATAGAGTTGGTTTGCTACGCAGTAGGGAGCTAGTGTGCCACAATATAGGGAGGGTTAGGTTTCTGAATACACAGAGAGGGAATGCAGTAAATGGTGGTATTCACATTAATGTAGGTTACATGTATAAAACAACATTATAAATGCCAAGAGAAACACCATTCTTTCCCTTTATATGGCACTGTAGGGTACATGATGTAAAAAGCACAGCAGTGCAGTTTAACTAGCTTAATAGGGAGGATAGCTAAAACTACACAAATTGGCCTTTCCCATGCTTTCAGCTTAGATAAGCAACAATTGAGTTAGATTTGTTGTTAGCAGACAGAAATATACAAGTTTGCATTGCCAGGTGAACACAGTAACATTGCCAATAGCACATTAGCCAGATACACCCTCAGTGCCCCCAAAGGTGAAAGTAGTCGAACACACGCACGAAGAACACATTAACAGGTCAAATAAACTGACGGCAGAAGGTCTCATAATCGGGCCTCCTACTAGAATTAATAAGCTACGCATGTCATGACCCAATTAGATCAAACACCTCCAAGTAGCAGTTGGTGTCAAACAGAGTACGGGACAAGCTATCCAGGGTTGGGCAAACTAGCGGGGATGTTAGGGCCTGGTGTGATGTGAAATAATGAGATGGAAGTGAGCTTGATAGTTCTTTGGCCAAGGCAACGCTCGATCTCTCCTATCCCACCAAGGTAAATTGAATTGTTGTGGATATGTGTAACACCCGAGGTCACATCAATAACAACTACCAGTATTTTTTTTTTATACTTTAGTTTTTATTAGCATTTTTAGATACAACAAACACATTCAAGAAACCAAAAAAAAACCTGCCCCCCACACTCCCCACCCCAGCCCCTGCCCACCCCCCCATGTCCCCCCACACCCCTCCACCCCAACCCCTGCCCACCCCCCTACCCTGTGTTCAAAAACCTATATTTGCCTTGGTAGAATGTCAATGTTCAGACCTTTGTTTGTACCGTGGAGATGATGCGATTTGTGGCCTTTCATCTATTGGTTAGATGCCGCTTTTCCCCAGGTCGTGGGTTCCCTGGCGTGTTGTCTCACCTTTCGGAGTCAATCCTGGCTCGTTCAGGCCAGAAGCCTGGTGTCGAAATCAATGAACGTCCCAACCCCAAGACTGCTGCACACCATACCAGTTTGTGAGGAAGGTGCTGCTTTCTTTGTTCACCATTGCGGTTAGTTTGTCCATCAAGAACATATTTTTCACTTTTAGCAGCCAGTCCTCTTTGGAGGGGGGCTCGGGGCTTTTCCACTTCTGGGCAAGGGCCACTCTGCCCGCCCTCAGCATGGTTTCCCACATTCTAGGGTATCGATATAGCTCTGTTTCCTCCTGGGGGAGACCCAACAACATTGTTAAGGGATTCAGTGTCAAACGTTCTTCTATTACTTCCGCCATCCAATCCCGCACTGAACCCCAGTAGACCTGAACTTTCGGGCACAGCCACCACATGTGACCTCTGGTGCCAGGCTGTCCGCACCCTCTCGGACACCTAGGCGAGTCCCCCGTGAACATCTTCGACAACTTCGCGGGGTCCCTGTGCCACCCCTGTAACACCTTAAAGTTATGCTCCATGTCCGAGGTAAACAAATCTCTGTGAAATGCTATCTTGAAGATTCTGGCCCAGGAGTCCTCGGAGATCTCTTCCCCTGCTAGGTTGTTCCAAAACTTATGAAAGTTCCTTCTGCCTTGAAGGTCGTAGGTGTTTAAGGTTTTGTACATGTTGGACACCGCCCCCTTCCTTGAGGTCGCCAGGTCGAGGAGTTTCTCGAAGGGGGTCAGCTGTCTCCTCAGGTTCGGGCCCCATGACGGGTTGCAGAGGATGCCCTTCAGCCGGAGGTATTCGAAGATGGATAGCGAATCTCTTCCGAGAGCGTCCCTCAGGTCCTCATATGTTAGGAATTCCCCTTCTCTGAACAACTGCCCTGCCCATTCCATTCCCTTATCCGACCATTCCTGAGAGTGCCAGAACCCCCTGCCTCCCAATCTAAGGGGGTGGCCCCAGAGAGAGGTCATCGGGGACGGCCAGGTGGTGAGGTGAGCAGTCCGGGAGCCCTCTCTCCAAATGTCCCAGAGGACTCCCAGAGTCGGGTGGGACCTTAAGTGTTGCGGAATCGACCTGCGAGGGGCCCACAAGAGGTCTCGGACCTTCAGGGGATGGGTGTTCATGTCTTCCAAGTATGTCCAATACGTCCCCATTCCCTCTTTCATATGCTCCAGTCAGACGTGCAGTTGGGCGGCACAAAAGTAGAGGTGAAAGTCCGGGAGCCCAAATCCCCCCTCCTCCCTAGGCAGAGTCAAGATGGTCCTTCCTATTCTTGGGGTTTTCCCCTGCCACACAAAGTCTCGTACCCCCTTTTGTAGCTCTCTAAATGTCTGAGCTGTGATGTTGGTTGGAAGAGCCGTGAAGAGATAGAGAAGCCGTGGTAATATATTCATTTTTACTGCAGTCATTCGGCCATACCACGATAGGATCATCTTGTCACATCTCCTCAAATCTGATTTGATCTCTGCCATCATGGGGTCATAGTTAGCGGCGCTCAATTTCGATATGTCTCTGGTGAGGAGTACCCCCAGGTACCGTACAGCGGCCTTCTCCATTTTAATCCTGTGAAACCAGTCCAGAAGGTCGAGCCCCGGGTCTATTGTTCTCATAGGGAGCAAGACAGATTTTGCGGCATTTATCTTCAGACCTGAGAAGCGACCGAACGCAGCCACCAGCGCCACGAAGGGGGAAAGAGATGCGCCAGGGTCCACCAGATATGCCAAGATGTCATCTGCAAATAGGGAACGTTTGAATTCAACGTCCCCCCTTCTGATCACCCTGATGTCCGGGTGAGCTCTAATTGCTATTGCCAATGCATCCATCGTGAGGACGTATATCAGGGGGGAGAGAGGGCAGCCCTGCCTTGTCCCTCGGGAGAGGAGGAATGGTTCGGACAGGCTCCCGTTCACCTGTACCCTTGCCGTGGGGGCTCTGTAGGGGGCGGTCACCCAGCTCATGATGTGGGGCCCGAAGCCCATCCTCTGGAGGAGGAGCTCCATGTATCGCCACTTGACCCTGTCGAAGGCCTTCTCCGAATCCAGGGAGAGGACACATGCGTTTAGCCCCGACGTCTGGACAAAGTGGAGCAGGTCTATTGTCTTGCTTATATTGTCCGACCCTTGCCTTCCCATAATAAAGCCCACTTGGTCACCATGGATTAGCTTTGGCATAATTCCCTCCATCCGCCTCTCCATCACCTTGGCCAGAATCTTGAAGTCAATATTTAACAGAGATATGGGGCGGTATGAGGAGCATTCCGCGGGGTCCCTCCCCTCCTTGGGCAGAACTGCTATTATGGCCCCCATCATGGACTCGGGGAGGATGCCATCCTCCAGCACAGCATTGAAGACTCTTGCCAAGAACGGGGCCAGGGTGGAGCGGAATCTTTTATAGAAATAGACGGTGAGGCCGCCATCCCACCTATCACCTTGTCAATCTCATCCTCTGTCACCGGGCCCTCCAACCCCTCTGCCATCTCCCGCGAGAGGGATGGGACCTGTATGGAGTTCAGGAAATCCTCTATCTGGGTATCGACCCCGTCATACTCCGAGGAGTAGAGGGTTCTGTAGTATTGGCGAAAGGCCTCTCCTATGTGGGAGGAGTCACGGCCTAGATGTCCCTGGGTATCCCTCACCTCCTTCACCCTTTTGCTTCTCTGGACGTCCCTTAGCTTCCAGGCTAGGATCTTGTCCCCCTTCTCATAGTATTTTTGTTTTACTATTAAGAGGCTCCTCTCGGTTTTGTGTAGGAGCAGATCCTTCAGTTGGAGCCTGTAGTCCTCCAGTGCAGCCACACGGTCATGCTCTAAAGCCTGGTCCGTGGATCCCCCCGGCTGGAGACAGGCTATTTTACCCCGCAGGGTTTTCTCCTGGGATTCCCTCTCCTTCTTCTTCATGGAGCCTATTTTTATGAGGACTCCCTGTAGGGTGACCTTAAAGGCGTCCCAAAGTGTGTGCATGGCCACCTCTCCGTTATCATTAAACTCAAAGAACTCTGCTATGGAGTCGAGGATTTCCTGGGCCAGTACCTCATCTCTTAATAGGGCATCATTGCATTTCCAGCGCCCTCTACGTTGTTCACACCAATCCAGCGCTAAGGTGATTCGGACCATGTCATAGTCCGACCAGGGGACTGGGTCTATCCCATAGCCCGCTACATCTGGAACGAGGACCTCGTCCACCAGATTGTGGTCTATTCTCGAATACGAGTTATGAATAGCTGAGTAGTAGGTAAAGGAGGGGGTCCCTACTCTGGGGGATTGGATCGTATCCGACAGTCCCAGGTCCCCGTTAACCCTCTGGAAGTGCTGCGCCATGGCCTCATCCGTGGGTCTGAGGTTCTGGGGGCCAACCCGTCTTCTGTCTATAGTTGGGTCTAGGACCATGTTGAAATCTCCCCCCACCACCAGTGAGCCCTGTACAAACAACCTCAATTTGTCCCCTACCTCTTCCCAGAATTGGGCCTGGCCTTTGTTAGGACTATACACTACTGCTAGAGTCAAGGGGGAGCCCTGCAGGGAACCCCGCACCATCAGGTACCAACCCTCGGGGTCTCTCTGGATGGCCTCCTTCTCGAAGTCCATGTCCCTCACCACCAATATGGCCACCCCTCTTTTTTTGGCCTTGTGGGAGGCATGAAAGACCTCCCCAATTCTTCCCCCTCGCATTCTAGGCTCTTTTCCTTTTGCCCAGTGTGTCTCCTGCAGAAAGACCAGGTCCAGTTTCGCCCTCTTAAACTCCCTATGTACCAGGGACCTCTTCGTGGGGGTGTTCAGTCCCCGCACGTTAAGGGTGCCCACACCCAGGGCCGGCCGGGCATCAGCCATGATCTATGTTTTCCTCTCTGTTAGCCACTGTCATCGCATCATTACTCCTTTCTTGCACCCCTTGTTTCATCTTTTGGACACTTTCGGAACCTTCCCCCAACTGTCCCCCAAACCCTTTCCCCAACAAACAAACCCCAACTAATTCGTACTCCCCCTCCCTCCACCCCAGCGTCCAGCCAGATAGTTCCGCCATTACTGGCATTGTAGCCGGACCACCAGCCCGCCTTCCTCGGCCAGGCAGTCGTTTCAAAAACACCTATCTTCTTGAGCCCCCCCCACTCCCCTCGTCCCCCCGGTTGGCCCCGCCATACTTGCTTTACTGGGGGATTCAGGGAACTACTTAGACTACAGTTTCTCGTTTCCAGACCAACAAGTGGTCATGCCCCATTACACGTCCCCATGTTCTGAACTCCCGTGCCGATCTTGGCCGGGATACCAGGCGATCATCCCTCGGAGTCATTCCGTTCTCCCTCCTTTGTCGGGGAGGGTGTGTTCATCTTCCTGAATTTCCTTGGGCCAGATTTCTTCCTTCTTTCACTCGACGGGCCCTGGCCTTTCGCTCCACCCGAGACGGATCCAGTTGGTCCCCTCTGAGGGGCCGGGTCCGTCACGTAGTCCTGGATGGCCCCTTTGATATCCTCTTCGGTGATCAACGTCGTCCGCTGACCCAGGTATCCGAAGGTTAGAGAGAAGGGGTAGCCCCATCTGTATCGTACCCCCTTCTCTTTTAACAGATGTGTGAGGGGACGGCACATCCTACGCTTGGCCAAAGTATATGCGGAGAGGTCCTGAAAGATGGAGACCTGGGAGTTGTTATACGTAACTTCCTGAGCTTTTCTGGCGGCCTCCAGCACCCGTGACTTGTCGGCATAATAGTGGAACCGGACCAGAATCGATCGAGGTCCACCCGCACGTCCCCCCGCCCTGTGCACCCGATCAAATATGAGTTCAATGGTCATCTCATCTCCAAAGAGGAGGGCAATAATGTCTTGCACCACTCGGGTGACCTCTCTCTCCCCCTCCGCTTTAGGGACCCCAAAGAATCTGAGGTTGTTTCTCCGTTCTCTGTTTTCAAAATCGTCCATTTGTCTCGACCTCTCCTCCTCCCGTTTTTCAAGGGCGGATAGCCTCATGTCCATCTCCACTTCCAGGGTCGCTGAGGATGACTGGTTAGATTCAACCTGAAGGAGCCTGTACTCCACCTTGTCTATTCTTTGGCCCATTTTGTCGAACTTTTGGGCAAAGTCGGAGCGCATGTCTCTTATCTCCTGCAAAATGGAGACGAAGCCCCTTTCCATTGCCTCCGCTGAACGCGCCGAGGCTTCAGACTGGGCCATTACACTGTAGTGCGGCGGGCTGAAAGCGAGGGGACTAGATTCTTGGTGACGATATTTTTGTAGCTTCCTCTGCCAGCCCATCTGATTGCCCTGCTTACCGTTGAGTGTGCCTCGCTCCTGCGGGGGCTACAAAGTCACCTGGCGGGTCCGCTGATAACTCGCACTCCCCTCCCCGGGCCTCGCTGTTGGGTGGGCACACACCCCGCCGGCCTCCGGCGGAGGCCTCACACCCAGAGCAGGGGTCCTGGGGCCTTCGGGGTCGTCTGCACACTCCAGGGAGGGGGGGTGTTTCGTTCCCTCCGGGGTGAAGAGCCGATGCTCCGACCCGCCTGTGGTGTTGGTGGCATCCCTCAGTTGTCGTGCCCGGGTAAAGGCGGGCGAGGCCCCTCCTCCGCGGGTTCCTGGCGGTTCCCCCAATCGGGGGCCGGGGAGGAGGTCGTCGCCGCATCCGCAGGTGGTGGAATCGGTCCGTGGAGGGAGACGGGTTCGCTGCTCCTCAGGCCTCTCGCGTGGGGGCCAGGCGCGGTGCGGAAGCAGGCCTCTGGTTTAGGTGGCCCACGGCTCCTCCCCCGCCCAGCTCTCCGGAGGCGGTTTTGCCGCCGAGGCTGCAGCTCTGGTTCTCAGCCTTGCGGGGGGCCTCTGATGCCGCTGTTTCTCTCGGTGGGTGCCCCGGGGGTTAACTGCCCGTGCCGGCTCCTTCATTCTCAGTGGGGGGGTGTCAGGGGGGGCTCAATCCCCAGTTCGACCTGGCCGCTGACGGAGCACGGGATTCAGGCTGCCATTGCCTGTGCGCCCCCTGGTGGCCTCCCAACCACCAGTATTTTAATGCTGTCAGCATATTGTGTAGCCAACCAATTAGAGCATGGTCTGATTATGTCTGGGACATGACGTACGTCTCGCATAGTGGGTGGTACTCTGGGCGGGGTCAAAGATAATGATTGTCCAATTAAGGGACACACTGTATATAACATATGTGATTTTATTTTAATAGCCAATAGTAATGGTGGATGATATTTTTGTATGAATATGACATTGTAATATAACCCCTGAACTACTAGTTGGTAACTGGGATTGTCTGTGGACCTTCCCCCAGGCGAATGTATCAATAAAGCTGGTTTGTTTGTGCATCAAGGTTTGCTTCCTTATTTTAGTTGGTGTGCATTATTGGGAGCAACTTTACAGGGTATCCAAGGAAAACAAAGGAATCAACTTCCAAAATGTGCATAGATCCTAGGGTCCAATATGTAGCTAATCTGAGGAGTTTTACCTATGCAGATTATTTTTAAATTTGTTAGGATTAATCCTGTGTCCATTAATAACAGCATAATGATTCAAAGCAAGTAGAGATCTGGCAAGCCTAACAGAGGTGTGCTCTAAAAGGACTGCATCATCCCGTAAGCAATCCAAGATATGTGGTTGTGACCTCTTTTTGGAGGAAAATTCCCAATGGTGTTACTATGGGCACTAATCTCTGATAGTACCCGAACTTTAACTCACATTGTGCCCTGCTGCACCTAACGTTTGTGCTCTCTCCCCTGCCCCGGTCACATCTCTTCTGTCACTTTTGCCTCCCTTCCTCGCTCTCACCTCAGCCCCCTCTCCTATCGGCATTTCGGTTTGGACTGTTTTGCAATAGCCTGGCTTTAATCTCCACAACCAGTTGCGCCTTCCACCTTTGCACATGTGTTTCCATTACAAGGCGGTGCACAATGAAATGCACCTCTTCCTTTGCCTCTTGTTTTTCCTCAAGCACCAATAAGATTAGGGCTTGTGGCACCTCAGTGGGAACTAAAACTAAAAGCACAAGTCATCACGGGTGGGACCAATCCTGATTTGCATATGGTCTTTCCCCTTCTGTAATGGCTTGGACGGTGAAGAACGACGGTGGGAGGGTTGTCCAGAGCAATGCCAAAGGTTCAGATTCATTCGAAACCTTCCGGACATCACCTCTTTTGTTTTGCTGTAGTCACCCCGAGTGTGACGGTTATGCCCAGACGTGGGTCCCGTGCCTGCTGGGCCTAGAGACCCAAGCTACTCCTCACTGATGAGGCCCATCAAGGTCGAAACATGTTTGGGGATGCTTGTGGTCTTGTGCAGAAGGGATGTGACGTAGCAGAATTTGAATATGGTATTTCCCCTTCTGTAATGGCATGGCAGGCAAAGAACGATGATCTGGAGGGTTGCCCAGAGCAATGCAAGAGGTTCAGATTCATTCAAAAACTTCCAGCCATCACATCTTTTGTTTTGCCATTGGGTGCCCTACGTCCTCCATAACAGCCCACACGAATTCAGGCTTGTGGACACCTAATACCCTCTATTGCTCCCCTACCTGAGATCCATGGGCCTAATTAATGCTCTTAACGCAGATCCAAATTCATGTGATATTTGATTTTGGTGCAGGTATATTGACAACATTTCCTCATATGGGGATATGATGTGATATGATACAGAGAACAGCATTTTATTTTATTGTGGACAGACTGAACATCCTCAAACCTTTGAGTGCAGGCTCCTCCTCTCCCTCAAAACCCAAGTGTGGGTATATAATGATTGTCTATGGAAATTATACTTTTGTGTGTGTGTATACACGTAAATAGGAACAAATTTAATATTTTCCAGTTCTCTGTGTAGATTTTGGGGAGAATCCTGCGGATCACTCACCAAAACTCTGCCTAAGGTCTCGTCCCAGGTCATTAGGAAAGAGCAGACACTTCCTGCTTCCAATCCTGGGGGTGGTGTACTGCGGGAGGATCACCTGGGTGAAGATAAGGCCCAGGCTAGTGGGGAGAGTGCGCAGGGTTATACATGATATTTCTTTCCTGAGAATGATACTGTTACTACCCTTCCAGAAGAGGTTATGGCTTGTTGTTGTTCTGATATTTTTCAGTCTACAGTTAAAAACTAAGGTAGTAAAACCCTGGTTGAACCTTCTAAATCTCTTATATAAAAAAAAACAGGTGTATTTAATCCCCAAGTATAAGTGTCCTCTGCATTATCTAAGGTATAACAATCCCTCTTCTAAAACATCATGGGAATTAAAATCACTATTAAAAGTGGAAAGGACGTGGAAAAACCTAATTTCCTTAAAATGGACTACATGTCCCAGAATCCCTCAGCGACTGTGATGAAGAAGTGGGTCAAAGAGGCATGCAGAGGTAAAGGACAGGTGAGCAGTCCTGAAAGACTTTACCAGGGTCAGGCAATTAACCCTAAGGGTCTACCAATTGCCCCACCTGAGAGGCATAAAAGGCTGCGAGGGGAAAGAGCAGCAGATAGAAGCTAGAGCAGGAGCTGGAAGGTCGGCAGTAGTAGCAGAAGAAGAAGCAAAGCTTGAGGCTGGCAGTTCACTAGGAAGTGTGACCACAGAAGGGACGCCAGGACGAGAGAAGAGCAGATTGCACCTGCAGGTTCTGAGTTGGTCCTTTGCTCACAGACCGTGTTTGGCTGTGGCTGCATTGGAAGAGACTGGGAGAAGTTAATGATCTTTTCAGGTGTGCTTAATTGCTGTCAATGCAGAGCTGAAGTCGTTCATCTACCCAAGGCTCATGTGTAGAAGCCAGGCAAGGGAACCAGTAGAAAAGGAGACTCTACGCGGTCGGGGAGGGATCTGAAACACCCATACTGCAGAGGGGTGTGGGTCCCAAGAGTGCCTACAGCAGGAGAAGCAGATGAAATTCGGGAAGTGGAAGCAGCGCACAACCATTGTGACTTTGGAGCCGGTGAGTGAAGCATCGGTACCCCAAATCACGAGAAAGGTCTTGCTGGTAACTGTAGCCAGCTGAATTAACACTTGCATTGAGGTGAGAGTGAGTAAGGTTGTCCCTAATAGTGGGAAGTCTTCACAACAGAGGCAGATTGTTGCACATGCTCATTCGGCACAAGTTAAAGTGCTTGCGACGAAAGGAAACCTTTATATTTCCATTGTTGTATTTAAATAATTACCGGAGTGGTATCGTGTCTGCTATTTAGAGGCAGAAAGTTGTTGGTAATCACTTTAGAAGTAGCAGCTGACTTTCTAGAAGTGTTACAAGACCAGAACATCAAAGAAGGGTTCCGTGTAATAAACTGTTTCCTGATCAACGTTTAAGCAAAACGCTGTATGAATAAAAGGGAATGCAAGGAATTAAGCTGATGTTCATCATCAAAGAGTGGTTGCATGTACCTATAATTGTTTCTAAAGTGAAACCTAACTCTTTGAACATTCACAGCAAATACTTTGAAGTCATAGAAGTCCTTGAAGTCATGAAAATAACAAGCATTGCCCAAGCGGGTAGACAGATCCTTTTTAAGGTGAAACCAATCCAATTACAATCTAAACACTGATGTTTTGAAGTTGTTGAAGCTATTTTAAACCCATAGTCCTCTGATACAAGCATGACAAGGTTATCCCAGACTGGAAATGTTGCAATACATCTTTTGGGGTACCTACCGGAAACAAGAAGGTGTACATAAAACTGGGAAGGGGAGCTGGGTACTTGTTAAAAGAGATGATCAACAATCTGTGCAGCTGAGACTGTGGAAGCTGAGAGAGAGAAGCAGTCAACAAGCCAAGACAGATTTCTGTGGTAGCCGTAAGACAGACAGAAGAGGCAAAGAGGCTGCCCTTTCTTATGGTATATGAAAGAAGAGTGCCTTGCCTACCTGTAGAGGTCGAAGAGTTGTGTCTAAATTGCCTAATAATTTTGTGAAGTATCAAGTTGCAGCAGAACCAGTAGAACTGTGGTTGTCTATAACATTGTCAGAACATTTTTGGAGTTGAAGCAGTAGTAGACTGTGAAGCAAAGGAGCCTGCTTTCACAGTACCATTTACAGAAGGGGGTTGTCAGGGAGAAGTAACCCCCTTAGACAAAGCATACTGACAAGTTATATTAAAGACACAGCATAGGTTACAAAAGAGGAGTCGTTGTTGAAGCGGAGTGGTACTTTTTTAACTTTATCAATTCTATCCTGGAAGGAGGTTATTCAGGATTACCATTGGTGCTGTTTTCTTTGTGGAACTTGGAAAAGGAACTTTTCAATAAACAAAGAAGGAACTGTTACCAGTGGGTTTTTGTTTGAGTGAACTTTTGTTTCTTTGGAACGTTTCACAAACTGATTTAAGACTTTCTTTTCTTTGAGAGAAATTAACTTTGGACATTCCTGGGGAAGAAGAACTATCCTGGATAAGTAGAAGTCATCCAAGACACTGGGCCTCATTACACGGACGGCGTTAAGGGTTAACGGTCACCGTTAATGGCAACGGTGACCGTTAACCCTTACCGCCGTACTACGAGGTCCCTTTGCGGGTTGGAGGATTTAACGCCTGCTTCTTACAGGCGTTAAAATCCAACCCGCTAAGGGACCTCGGAGCTAATTACGGCACCGCAAAATTGCGGTGGCGTAATTAGCGCCTTCCCCATTTCCATAGAGCCCTATGGGGCAGAAATGGGAATGGGGATGGGCAATGGCGGAAAGGGGATTTACCGCCCCTCCAACCTTGGAATGGGGTGGTAAATCCCCTTTCCGCCAAGGCAGTGCCGGTATTTTACCGGCATGAGCCATGGCGCTAATAGCACCATGGCTCACCGCCTACCGTGTAATGAGGCCCACTGTCTATTTCGTAATCTGTCATTTATGTTTGTTATGCCTTGTTTTGACTGTTTTGTTATTTAGTGTGAGGGCCAGTTTTGGGTATGCTCGGAGTTTTTCCCATAGATTCTAGACTAGGTAAGGAATCCCCTGGTTGAGTAGGCTTAGTTTTCTTTGCATTATTTGTTTAAAATAAAATATAAAATACTAAGAAAACTACAAGCAGTTGTCCGCCTCGCATTACTGACCCCTCACAACTGCCTAAGGTCAGTCAAACGATTACTGCACAGATGACTCTACCTAATACTGCCCTTCAGTTACAAATCCATCGCTTGTTATTATGTCCTCATCCATGAAAGCATGGAAATGCGCCAGCCTCAATATCTCACAGAACCCCGGATAAGAATGCCCTTTTCATTGCATTCAGCCGCCACCAGCAATCTTCAGAAAGGGATGTCTGTCACCCACACTTTCTAGGAGTGAGAGGGAACAGCTTAGCCATTACATGGAGTTACACGTGAAAAACATATTCCGCAATAGCATCTTGCCAGGTTTGTTTCTTTATTGTGTTATGGTTTTTGTTTCTCCATTTGTTCATTGTGGGGGCTACCTCACTATCCCCCAGATGCAAAGCCATACATGTCAGCTTTCTGGTTACCGGCCAACCCTTTCCTATTGATTTTCCTTTTCTTATTATGCATTTGACTGCTCTTTTGTTCAACAAGTTATATAGGGCGACCTTATTAAGTTAGACATGATTGACAAACGTTTTTCAGAAGATGTCTGTACATGTGACCAATATGTTTCAGATTAAGCAGTGATAAGCCTTGACATGAAATATATGAGGAAACTTCACCATCAAATCCCAAAATATGCAGGATGCCATTTGCAAATGAATGTAATAAGCGCTAACCAAGTAAGACGCATTACAAAAAGAAATCTTGGCATAGTCCTGCCAATGATCTAATCCTTCATAAATTCTCCACTTTTTCTGTAACAAAGGGACAAGAGTCTGCAAGATATCATAGTTCAAGGGGGTGGCTCAATGCAACATAAGAAAGAGAATCCATGTATCTCCAATGTAATGGCTCATACAGTTGGCATAGAAACAGCATCTGAAACAACATGATTGTTGGAACCTCATCCCCAAGCTTCAATGCTTCCACAGTATAACAATATGAGGAATTTATACCATGGCAAACAGATTTCATAGACTATTCATTTTGCCTGTTTCTGCAGGCTCAGGTATGCTGTAAAACCCATCATGACTCGAGCAAAAACCCAGAACAAGATCAAATAATTGCCATGGATACAGTCCTGCGACATATCACTAAATGCGAACCTCACAGGAATGCGCTGAGGTGCCAAGGCATATCCAGAGATCATGTCATGATAAGGGATTCGTGTGCAGCCAGATAGGTTTGTAAATCTGACGACAGTGGCAGGATTGCTCATGTGTTGTCCTTAAAGGGATTGCTGTAGAATGCATGCTACCTGTGATTGAAGAGGCGTGCATGCGATATCAGTTAGGTAGCCTGTGTCCTGGCGGTTTCCGAGCACTATTTGCTATCATCCTTATCCTGGCTGCATGTGCAGGTGAGAATGCTTGCTTATTGGTTAGACTGTGGCATCTGTAGGATGCATGCTACCTGTGATTGAAGAGGCGTGCATGCGATATCAGTTAGGGAGCCTGTGCCCTGGCGGTTTCCAAGCACTATTTGCTATCATCCTTATCCTGGCTGCATGTGCAGGTGAGAATGCTTGCTTATTGGTTAGACTGTGGCATCTGTAGGATGCATGCTACCTGTGATTGAAGAGGCGTGCATGCGATATCAGTTAGGTAGCCTGTGTCCTGGCGGTTTCCGAGCACTATTTGCTATCATCCTTATCCTGGCTGCATGTGCAGGTGAGAATGCTTGCTTATTGGTTAGACGGTGGCATCTGTAGGATGCATGCTACCTGTGATTGAAGAGGCGTGCATGCGATATCAGTTAGGGAGCCTGTGCCCTGGCGGTTTCCAAGCACTATTTGCTATCATCCTTATCCTGGCTGCATGTGCAGGTGAGAATGCTTGCTTATTGGTTAGACTGTAGCATCTGTAGGATGCGCATGTGGAAGATGGGGGGGGCAGGCTCTGCCTAGTGCTTGATATGGGAGCCATAGCTCAGTTTAGTCATGGAGATGCAAAGGTCCCGCAGGTATCCCGTGTGCAAGGGGACATCCTCTCATGGCTTTATATATTACTTTATATATTGCTCAGAAGCCAGATTTAAGTCTTAGAAGTGAGCCATGCCAGGAGACGGGACCTGGAGTGCAAAAGAGTGCATGGAATCCGCAATAGTTCCCAGACGTGTCATAGATCTGGACCTTGAACTAAGCAGCCGAGTTGAGTTGCCCAAAGTGCAGAAGAGCAGTGGTTTGAACGCGGGCCAGCAATTAGAATTGCCATTCGTAAAATATTATGTTTTGCATGTGTTTGTTGGCATGAAGGAGTTAATGGTTTGCAAGGCACTTGTTTAAGTCAGCTGAATGCTCGTGTCTGACATCTGTGCATAGCCTGCTGGCGCAGGTTCTAATCTTGGCACGGCCAGCTCAGCCTTTCATCCTTCCGAGGTCGATAAATTGAGTACCAGTGGTGGGTAATGATGTCAACTTTTATTACAGCGCTTAGATGTCCTCGGGTGAGCTAGCGCTATAAAAACTGGTATTCATTGTTATTATTAAAGGGTGAGTCAATATCATAATATGAACTTCGGAGTGTGACTAGTAGTTGATTGACATTGACACAACTGTAACAATCTAATTTACAGGCATTATTGACAGGGATTGATGTGAGAAGAAAGGAACATTTTATGAAGCAGCGGGAGAGTGATAATCTCTCTGGAACACCGCTGGGTACAGGCAAAAAAAAAGAACAGAGTGAAACAGAGGAGGAGAGATGGCAGCAAATCCGCTGGTCAAAAAAGTATCTTGGACATGGTGGTCCACAGGATTGATCTTGATTTAATGAAACCGTAGCAAGTGAATATAAATGTTCCCTTTTCCAGTTATTCTGATCGTATCCACACATACCAACCTATTGGTATGTCCTTGTAAATAAATGTTCATTTAGTCTTTCGGATTGTGGAAGAGGGGGCTTACTCTTACGATAGGAATACAGCAATAGATGGGGTGAGAAAACATCTAATAGAGCCTAGAAGAATGTGAAATCCAGTCAAGAGAAATAGCTGTGTTTGCTAAACCTTTCAAGATGCGGGAACCAACAAAGACTGGTCTTTTTGTCCTGAGGAAGGCCAACATCAATGGACCGAAACATGTGACAGTCTTAAAGTGTTAGACGTGTATACATTTTCTTTAGTAACTCTTGACAGCGTTATCATTTTTTTGTCTTCTGAAAACAGTTTCTGTGTATTTTTAAGTCTGTTTGACGCTAACTACATGGAAACAATCTCCTCCCTCTAATACTTGCCGGCTTCATTGGGCATATTGTTTCGCTTATTGTACAGGTCATAATGCACCATGACCTTCTTGATCAGAATATATTTTATGAAGGAAGAGTTAACTGCCAGGCAGAACCCACCTGTTCGACACACATTTTAGACGATTCAATGTTTAAAAATCCCTGTAATATGCACTTGAAGTATACAGGAATTCCAACCTTCATGACAATCACCACACTCCACAGCATGCATCACCCTGCATCACCTGACACTTGGAAGGAAAGCTAGCAGTGTTTGATTGTTAAGAGCCTCGATATGGCTGTTCCCTAAATGACCTTGAAATGTATTTGACAACACTTATTTGTGTTACTGGCCGTTAAAAGCAGTTTACAGATTTGAAACCCAATGGTTCTTTTTTTTAACCTTTCGAGGACTATAAGAAAACGTATAATCCTCAGTTGAGAAATACAATCTTTAGAAGTGTAGGGCTCAGGAATGCTACATTTTGATTTGTTGGATAGAACCACAAAGTTCAATGAAAACGCATGATACTGTAGATTATCGCACAGTGAGTCGATCAAAGTTTTTTGTCTCTGATTTCTGATTTTTACGTTCCTGTTTTTTTCAGTTTTATCATGTATAAGTTCATGAATACATATCTTTTTCTTTATTGCAAACGTTTTACACTTGTTGACACTGTTTGTCAAAACTGGGCAACTTTGTAACCGCGCTTCCTAAGATTGTGGGGGCGCCCTGCTCCCGTGCCACTTTTCCAGTTTTTCCTGAGGGTTTACTAGGATCACATCCCCGCCAGGCAGATGCCGGTCTCCAGTGACACGCTGATGTGGCAATTTGAATGCAGACCCCAGGCTCCTATGGGATGGAGTGGAATTAGGCAAGAAGGGGACAGCAACTAGCTTTGTGGTTCAGACAGGGTTGAACCCTGGGATACCCCACTAAGATTAAATTAGCCCCAGTGTCCAGACCATGATTTCCATGAAGCATGCCAGAATGGGTGTTCTGGTGGTCGGCTTCCTTACAGGAAGGGGGCCATGAACATATATGAGGCTGTTGTTCTCTGCTTGCGTTCCCTGGTCCAATACACATGTATGTTGTCATCAATAACTCCTGTATGGTTGTGTGCAAAGTTTAAATTAGACGCACTTGGCCCTGATTTGCTGTTCAAATATGAATAAATGCATAAGTGTGTTTTTGGCTGATATCTCTCCCCACCCACCCCTAATTCTATATATAAGTGCTATGGCTCTGAAGATCCACGTTGACATCGAACAGGAATTATCAACAGAACAGCTTCGCAATAGCACCCTCTTCATTACCATTGGGAGCAGAATCCTCCATTGTGTGGCTTTGCCAGAGCACTATCCTGATTCCTATTGGGAAAAAAGATGTTCCAAAGGGCAGCTTTGCAGAGCACCAACCTGAATCCCAGTGGGAACAGGATGCTCCATTGTGAGGCTTGCCAGAGCACTATCCTGATTCCCAGTGGAAACAGGATGCTCCATAGTGAGGCTTGCCAGAGCACTATCCTGATTCCCAGTGGGAACAGGATGCTCCATAGTGAGGCTTGCCAGAGCACTATCCTGATTCCCAGTGGGAACAGGATGCTCCATAGTGAGGCTTTGCCAGAGCACTATCCTGATTCCCAGTGGGAACAGGATGCTCCATAGTGAGGCTTGCCAGAGCACTATCCTGATTCCCAGTGGGAACAGGATGCTCCATAGTGAGGCTTTGCCAGAGCACTATCCTGATTCCCAGTGGGAACAAGGGTCTTTCATAATCTGGCTTTTCCAGAGCACTATCCTGTGGGAATAGGATCTTCTATACTGTGGCTTTGCCAGAGCACTATCCTGATTCCCAGACGGAATAGGATCTTCTATACTGTGGCTTCCAGCAAACTATCCTGATTCCCAATGGGAACAGGATCTTCCTTACTATAGCTTTGCCAGAGCACTATGCTCATTCCCAGTGGGGACAGGATGCTCCATACTGTGGATTACCAGTGCGCTATCATAGTGAGGCTTTACCAGAGCACTATCCTGATTCCCAGTGAGAACAGGATCCTCCTTGGTATAATTTTCTAAGAGACGCTATCCTGACTCCTGGTGGGAAAAGGATTTTCCATAGTGCGGCTTTCTCAGAGAACTGGCCTGATTCCCAGTGGGAACAGGGATCTTTCATAGTCTGGCTTTGCCAATGCACTATCCTGATTCCCAGGTGGAACAGGATTTTCCTTAGTATAGCTTTGCAGGAGCACTATCCTAATTCCCAGTGGAAACAGGATCTTCCATTGTGTGACTTTTCCAGAGAACTATCCTGATTCCCAGTGAGCAAATGAGCTTCCATACTGTGGCTTTGCCAGAGAACTTGCCTGATTCCCCTGGTATCAGGATCTTCCATAGTGTGGCTTTGCCAGAGCCCTATCCTGATTCCTAGTGACAACAGGATTTTCCATAGTGTTTTGCCAGAGCACCCATTTCATTCCCAGTGGGAACAGGAATTTCCATAGTGGGACTTTCTCAGAGCACCCTCTTGATTAACGCTGGGAACAGGATGCTCTATAGTTTAGCTTGCCAGAGAACTATCCTGATTCCCAATAGGAAAAGAATATTTCATAGTGTGGCTTTGCCAGATCACTATCCTGACCCCCAGTGGGAACACGATCTTCTATACTATAAATTGCCACAGCACAAGCCTAATCCCAGTGGGAAAAGGTTCTTCCTTAGTATAGCTTTGCCAGAGCACTCTCTTGGTCCCTAGTGGGAACAGGATTTCCCATAATATAGCTTTGCCAGAGCAACCATTTGATTCCCAGCGCTATCAGCCTAGGTAAAGGCTCTTGGAACCTGCCCTAGCATGCACGCCAAACGAGAAATTGATCTCACATTGAAAGGGAAAACCTATGCCAAGCCAACAGCCTATTACTGCTCCCCTAGACTTTCATCAGACAAGTCCATGAGAAAGCCTCACCCTCCAAGGAGAAGGTCTAGCAGACCTATGAAACAGCCCCTGCCAAGAGGTCTGCATGGATGACTCAAGGCCACAATGAATGATGGGTGATCCTCAGCTTGATGCGGCAACCTACTACTCATCCACTGCACTCATAAGAATGCAGCACCCCGTAGTCGAGGCATTGGCTGGCAAGTGCATTCCTGATGGAACCCAAAGACCAGCCATATTGCACTTTTGGGAGCATGTGCCTGCTGTGTTAGCGCCCAACACCATTAATACTTCAAGGCTGCTTCAAAGCACTGAATACTCAAATGTCTTCCAATTATGTTCTGGGAAGTGATGCCCTCTTTGATATGCTGTACACAGCTTGGTGCTCACCAGCGTGCACCTGAACTGACCTCCCGGGGAGTTGCTAAATCTGGAAAAGACCCGGGGCTAAGCTAATGTCAGAACTGTCGGGACTGAGGGCTAGCTAGTCTTTTGGCTGTAGCTCCTGAGATTCTATCCGGGGCTACAACCAAAAGACCAGGGGCTATAGCCCCCTTTGCCCCACCCTAGCAACGCCCCTGCTGACCTCCATTCCATCTCTGAAATTGAGTGCAGGTGCACAGCAGTGCTGCTGCAACACTGTTGCTACCTTGCAAGTCCACGTGAAGTGAACCAATCGGGAGCATCCTGGCTCAAGAAGGTGGCAGAGGAGCAAGAAATTGGCACTCAATCAATCCTGGTACCACCAAAAGCCATGAACAGGCAGGGGGATAGCTCAGGGGCAAGGAATGTGTCTTGGAAGCAAAACAACACATAACATCACACAGAACACAGGTTCGAATCCTGGGCTTGGCTTAGCAACTGTGCTCCTGTATTAAGTGTGCTATAAAAGAACAATTATAATAGAGGCCATAAGTGGAGAAAATTCCCCACTCTAGCAGAAGGCACTGCTGCCTAGATGAGCGCTGTCCCTTTGCTTTCCTGCTATGGTTGAGACCCACCTTTGTAGTCAACGTTGTAGTACTAGGGAACTCTTCAGCGGTTACAGACGGAGCACTCTGGTTATTTTTACCCAGATTATAGTACTAGGGAACTCACCCACAGAGGATTTTGGTTACTTTTACCTGGATTATAGTACTATGGAACACTTTAACGGTTACAGACCAAGGATACTAAAAGCAAGTTTTGACTGAGGGGCTCTAAGAAAGGCTACGTTTAAAACATGAGGAGCAGGACTTTAAGTGGCTGGGGCTGACAGGACCTAGCCCTGACTAGCCCCAGCCACGCCGACTCCTCAGGTAGCCTGTGTAAAGCCCCAGCCACGCCGACTCCTCAGGTAGCCTGTGTAAACGAAGCGATGCACGGTTAAACGGGCTGCATGCAGGTGTCAGCACTTCGGATTGGAAAAAAAGAAAAAGGCCTCGCCTTTTTTTCTATCCCAAAGTACTGACACCTCCAGACAGCCTGTGTAACCGTGGCTTTGGCTACAGGGGCTCCCTAGAGACTTTTTACTCAGAAACAGGAGGGCCCAGCTCTCTTATTATGTCTAAGTAAAGAGTCATCACACAGCATGAAAGCCTTAACCGCCCTCCAGCCCATTTGTGGGCTGTGGACATCAAAGGTAATGATGCCAGTGCGCCCCAGCTCCCCTGCTTTCAACAGCCTCCCCACCTCCCAGCCCCCCTCCTTTAGGCGAAGGGGGCTCTCCTTGGTGGCGTGCCTAACGAGACCCCCGTCCCTAAGTTTTAATATCCCACTTAAAGCACTGATTAGGAGTGATACTCAAGCGCTTTCTAGTGTGCTCTGGCCCAGAGGCGGGAGTGCTTCCATCCTTGTGTGATGTATGGATCACACACACACTTTGCAAGGTGTCATCGAGCAGCACACGCCCTGGCGCAGTAACTCCCGCCCATTTGCACTGCATTTTCGGAATGTACTGTAGGTCAGTGATCACGTCTGTCGCGCCACTACGTTATGCTCAAACTCAATCTACAGTACGTGTCTGTTTACGCTCGCCGTTAGAATTCCTGGCGACTGCCCATTGCAAGCCATGCATTACACAGTTTAACACACATTCGTACTTCTTGTTATGAACGCGCGTGCACAATTCATGAAGCCTTATAACAGCCCAGCGAGTATGTGTACATGAGTCTAATCCCCCCATGAGCCCGTGCTGCATGCATTACGGGTGGGACGCTCCAAGAGCGCGCGACAAACCTCGCGCAGGCCAGCTGTTTAGTTCATCTTGACTTGTGAGTGACAGAGGCACCAGAAAGTGATGAAATCGCTCGATTATAGCAGTTGGGATTCATACGTGTGGCGAATGTAATGTATACAGCGTATTTCTCACTTCCGGATGGGCGGGGCATAATGATATGGAGGGGACATACACATGAAGATTGTGGGAAATCATAAGAGTGGGCATCATTATTGAACCCCCTGTTTGTGGGGAAATGCAGAGAGCCTCGGAGATGCGAGACCGTCTATAAGACAGGACCTCATTACTAATATATAACTGGTGTACAGGCAAACAGGCACATGTATGTACGGGTTTCTGCGCACACTAAATGGGAATGGGGCAACATGCCAATATATAAACATATGCATGCCCTGGTGAAGCATGGTTGGAGGGTAGGCAGACGGACAGGTGGGCGGGCGGACGGATGCGTGGACGGATGGAAGGATGCACAGATGGACATAGGGGTGGATTTAGGATGGATGGATGAACAGATAGATGGACAGATAGATGGATGTATGATGGCCGGACGGACGGACGGGTTTATGGATGGATGGGACTGACAAATGAATTTATCATGGACGGACAGATGGACAGACGCACGGGTTTAGAATGGATGGATGGTTAGACAGATGGATTTATGATGATGGATGGATGGACGGACAGATGGACAGATGGATGGATTTATGATGGATGGGCAGACGGATGGGTTTAGGATGGACGGATGATTAGACAGATGGATTAATGTTGATGGATGGATGGCTGGATGGATGGATGGATGGATGGATGGCTGGATGGATGACAGATGGACAAACGGATGGATTTATGATGGATAGACAGATGGACGACAGATGGATGTATGATGTATGAATGGATAGATGGATTGGATGGACGGACGGACGGGTATATGGATGGATGGCTGCACAAATGGAAAGATGGATGGATTTATGATGGATGGACAGATGGACAGACGGATGGGTTTAGGATTGATGGATGGACGGACGGACGGGTGGGTTTATGGATGGATGGCTGCACAAATGTACAGACGGATGGATTTATGATGGATTAATGATGGACAGAAGGGTTTATGGCTAGATGGACAGACGGATGGATTTATGATGGATGGACAGATGGAGAGGTGGATGAATTTATCATGGATGGATGGAGAAATGGACGGACGGATGGATTTATGATGGATGATGGATGAATTGACAGACGGGTTTATGGATGGATGGATGGACAGACAGATGGATTTATGATGAATGGACAGATGGATGGAGGAATTGACCGACGGGTTTATGGATGGATGGATGGACAGACGCATGGATTTATGATGGATGGATGGACGGATGGATTTATGATGGATGGACGGATGGATGATGGATGAATTGACAGAAGGGTTTATGGATGGATGAATGGGCAGACAGATGGATTTATGATGGATGGATCAATGGACGGAAGGGTTTATGGATAGATGGACAGCTGGATGGAGTTATGATGTATGGACAGATGGATGGAGGAATTGACAGATGGGTTTATGGATGGATGGATGGATGGATGGACAGACGCATGGATTTATGATGGATCGATGGACGGATGGATTTATGATGGATGGACGGATGGATGATGGATGAAATGACAGAAGGGTTTATGGATGGATGAATGGGCAGACAGATGGATTTATGATGGATTTATGATGGATGGACGGATGGATGATGGATGAACTGACAAAAGGGTTTATGGATGGATGGATGGACAGACAGATGGATTTATGATGGATGGATGAATGGACGGAAGGGTTTATGGATAGATGGACAGCTGGATGGAGTAATGATGGATGGACAGATGGATGGAGGAATGGACAGACGGGTTTATGGATGAATGGATGGATGGATGGATGGACAGACGCATGGATTTATGATGGATGGATGTACGGATGGATTTATGATGGATGGACGGATGGATGATGGATGAATTGACAGAAGGGTTTATGGATGGATGGATGGGCAGACAGATGGATTTATGATGGATGTATGATGCATGGACGGATGGATGATGGGTGCATTGACAGAAGGGTTTATGGATGGATGGACAACCGGATGGAATTATGATGGACAGACAGATTGGCAGACAGATGGATTTATGAAGGAAGCAATGATGTGTGAGGCTGGATAGGTTAAAGAGCAAATGGATGCTTGATGTGGATGAGTGATGGATGAGAGTGTGCATGGGAGGGGAAATTGAGAGTGCATCGATGGATGGAGGAAGGGAAAGGTAAGTAGAGAGATGAGTTGTAATGCACATACATGATAAATAGTGGATACATTGGTGGGTATTGGAAGCAAAATAGCAAGCTGGATACATGGCTGGTGCATGGGTCGGAAGTACGAGAGATGGAGAGTTACATAGACAGACACTTTGCGATGCATTGTAAATAGATACGTCGTTGGTATACGGGGGATAGTTATACAGGCATGGTTGCAGAAAACGTGATTAGATGACAAATACACCAGATGGATAGATAGATAGATCGATAGAAGGTATGACAGATAAAAAGATAGATAGCCGCAAGATGGATGGATGGATGGATCATAATTACATAAATAGATTGATAGAAAGGCTGTGTGGATAGATGGGGAGCTTGATCAATAGATAGACAGGCAGTGGAATTAATTGATGGATGAATGTCTAATACAAAAATAGATTGAGGGGTAGGCAGAGAGCCGTGCTGACGGCTGGAGAGCTAAAGTAAGCGATAGGTCATAGCTGGATAGATAGAAATATCGATCGACTGATAGATAACCAGAAAGGGGGTTAATTGATGGATGGGTGGACAATATATGAATGCATAGATAGAAGTGCTGACGGATGCAGAGATAGATTGATAGAAGATGATAGACGGCATTATGGTCAGGTGTATTGGTAAGCAGGTCTTTGGGCTGGTGGGCGGCGGGAGACAGACAGATTGCCCGGCTGAAGGATGGAGAGATGGCCGTGGGGAGGTAGGGATGGACTGGTGGGCAGGCAGCCTGGCAGACCGAGAAGGCAATCTATGAAATGCTGCAGAGAGAGCCGGAGCCGGCAGAAGTTCCCTCGCTGAAACGCGCGCGGGTACTCGCCTCTTTTGGAATCTGCGGCGGCAGGTGCCTCATGGGGGGAATCCGCTGGTCTCCTCCTCGGGTCGATCATGGAACCAAGAAGCGCCGTGCCATGGGCTCGCCTTCCCCGGATGTCCCCCGCCGCTCTCTGCGGGTATCCCGTCCCTGGACTGCGAGCACGTCCACCCCGGGGGGCGCCTTCTCTCTCCGGCGGGCCGCTTCCGCAGCCTGTTTACTGTATCAGCCCTGGGGGTGCTGGCAAATCCTGGCGCGATTTCAGTCCATCAGAGGCATCCTGGAAATGTCAGTCCGGCAGCGGTGGCGGCGACAGCAGCAAGTGCAGCGCCCCCCTGCACCTCCCCCTCCCTCTGCATTGCTCAGCCCTGCAGCCCCTGTGCCCAGCAGCAGCACTGCCAGCGCGCGCCGCTCTCCTGGTGCAGCCGCTGCTCAGCCCCTCTCCTGTTATTACGCTTGTTATTGTTATTTCCAATTCTGCGATGCCCGTCCGAGGAAGGGACCCTAGAGGTGGAGAAAGCCACCAACCGCCTGCACGCTGCAACCCCGGCCCTAGTATGGGGTCTTCCTGCCCATTTATCTTTCCCTAATTATTGAATCTGGAAATGGGTCTCCTCGAAGCCCCCTGCCCCACATGTTCAGGTCCATGCAGCCACAGTTTCAGTGGGTGGTCAGTAACACGTCCTGTGGTGCATCGCGTGGGGATCAGGATAGGTGGTCGCGGTGGTGGGTTGCCGAGGTGGATGGAGGGAGCGTGCTGGGAGTGGGCTCTGCCAGCTACGGGATGGCTCCAGCACTTCACTCCACCAATGAAGCCTGCGCCCTGCACCAATGCCAACACTACCCTCCACCTGCCAGGGAGCACATGTCGATCTCAGCCTCGTCGGTTACATTTCTGTGCGGCGTGCATGCTGTGTGTCATTTCTTCTGCTCTGCCCACCTGTTTCTTTTTATTAAATCGCATTCGCAAGCACGCATGCACTGCCAGCTCTGTCCTCTTCCTCTCCTTTGCAGGCGTGCCACTATGCCATGGATGGGTCGCTCCCCAGGCCCGGCTGACTTCAGTGCACATAGATTGGCAGTTATTGCAGGACCCCCGCCCTCCCTTCCGCACAGCAGCCTGGTTTCCCCAGAGGCTTGCTTTCATCTATGCCGTTGCCTCACTTTACTCGCCCCCTCCCGCGGGGGTGTGTGATGTTTGCTTTCTAACTTCCCCTCTGCAGTCAGTCAGCGAGGCCTCTCACTGCTGAGGCTGCTGGAGTGAACCACCGTCGGTGCGCGCGGCTCTGGGTGTGCAGGCGGCTCTTCCGCAGAGCAGCTGACGACTTGTCGCTCTTTCCTCCAGTGGAAGAGTGGCGCTGCTCTAAAAACTTCCGAGTTCGCCAGCTTTATGAACGCTGCTTACCATATGTGAGGAATTCGACCATCCACACGGTGGTTGTGCACACGCCTGTTTTTTAAAAAAAAAGAATTGTAAATTAAAATTGAATGATGGTAGATCAACCTCCGGAAAATGTGTGGGGCTAATCCACACACATGTTCCTATGGTCACTGCACAACACATGTATATAGACCTGTGTACTCTGATTGGACACAGTTTACAGGTGCCCGCCCCCCTGTCATATTTAGTTGGGATATTACAGGAGTACAGATGCATCTCCAGAAGGGGGAGGGTCAAACATTCCCCCTGCCATGGACAGCTGAATTAACTAACAAAGTCTCCATGGATCTGCTATGTCCTTTTGTTGGGCCCTGTAGCTGGTGGCAGCAATTTGCATACTAATCAGAAAATAATTCAAACAGGTCCAGGCTAACAAAGGAGACAGAAACCCCCAATAAACTTTCACATGCAACTGTGTGCACCTGATGCCAGCTCCCACCCTCACCTAGCCTTTCAAACCAAATCGATTGACAGTGAAATGTCATGCCTGGGAACACGTGTTTACAGTAGTCATCCTGGCAGGTGTGGGATTTCACCAAGGGCCAAAACAAACATAATTGAAAGGCCAGCTGGAATAATGCAACGCCAGCATTTAAAAACCTTCACGCTGAAAATGGGCCTATTAAGGCAGACTGTTGGGGTTTCTGCAAGTAGCACAAGGAAGTGCTATGTGAAGGGCAAACTATTGGAAATCGAAAGGCCTATCTTTCATTACAAAAGGAAAGGTTCAATTGAAAAGCATCCTTTTAATTCACAGTGACAGAAGAAATTCAAAGGCACCTTATACATGAAAATCAGGGTGTTCAAACACTGTAACTAAAATGGCTAAAATGGTTTGCCTGTGCTTTTTGCAGTTTGTAATGCAAGATATGAGGAAAATGTTCCCCATCTAAAATAAAGATATGAGAGAAAAGATTAAGTGTGTGTTGACAAGGTGCAATCTATTGATATAGATAATATGCTTCACATGCAAAATACCAGCAACAATTGAAAAGAGAAGGCTATTTAGATTGTCCAACAAAATGTCAGCATGGGGATCTATTTAATCCACCCATTCACTTTCATAGGGGGTTATCTTCCATAAATCGATGGGGGGGATATTGTGTAGACCCTTAGCATATTGACTGTATATTAATGTATTTAACTCCCAAATAGATTGACTCAGAGGGGAGCTTGGAAGAATTCAAAACTTTCACCCTCCCTCTTAACGGGAACAATGTTATAGCCATCTAAAATAATTGGGGTGTCCTTGCCTTTAAAACGAAAGTGAAGACTGTCACCATCCCCAAACCTTGCCTTTCAAACTAAAAGATCCTTGTCCCTAAAATGAAAATTCTTCACTGAAACACATTCCCCAACGTGCTTTTAAATAAAAGGCATTCTAATCTTAAAAAACTAAATTCCCAATTGTCACCACTCTTTCAACATTGTATTTAACCAAGGGGTGCCCTTGGCCCCACACAAAAAGGAAATTCTAAACTGCCCAACTTCGCCTGACACGGGCCTTTAAGTGGAGGGGGTCTGAAAAAACAAAATTCGCAATCATCCCCATTTCACTGTCAAACCTACCCAACATGGGCCTTTAAGTGAGGGCGTCATCAGCAAAGCGAAATTCGAAACTGTCCAACTTCCCCCAAAACAGGGCCTTTAAGTGAAGGGTGGTCTGAAAATCCCAAATTCCTAGTCATCCCCATTTTACTATCCAACTTCCCCAACACTGATCTTTAAGTGGGGAAGGGATCTGCAAAACAAAATTCCTAAATTGTTCCCACTCCCTAGACCTGGCATTTGAACAGAAGGGTGCTGCATGTCATTGATGCTTGGGTTTTTGTGGCTGGAGGAGAAGTGTTTTGCAAAAGTGATGAAGAGAGGGTCCCTGGAATGCCCTTCTTGACACCTCTGAGCATGACTGCCCGAAGAGATGCAAGATGGCAGTCATTGTTTGGACAGCCCCCAGGTGGGCCAGTGACAAATACATATGTAAACATATATTCTCTCAGGCAACCATTCAAACCCTATCCTGCTAACGTCATCATGGATACAGGTATCCTATCCCCGATCATTGATCCAACCACCCCGATGGACATGATCAAATAATGACAAGTATCCTGTGGTGCTGATTTTATTAGAGACACCACAACGTAGTAACGTTAGCCAGGAAGCACACTCACATCCACGTACAATGTTACATGGACACACACCTGTAAACACGACGAACATGCTTAGACAGTTCTGTAGCTAGAGGACAGATACGCATACATACTATCGAAAGCCTTTATACATTTCCGCACTAGCCAAAAGCAGAAATGCAGAACGCGTAGGCAAAGAAGAGATACAGAGCAAGCTTGCAGCAGCTTATTGCAACTAAACATATGAAACTACAAGGAACATGTATAAGGAACCTGGAAGAACCAAAACACTACTAACCTATACAGAGGATAATACAATATAGACATATAGAAAGTATAGCACAAGTATGATAGAATTACATGAAGCCACAGGCCGCAGAACGAGTGCCAAAGCAAAACAGAATTGGCTTGCACGAAGCACCAGGCCAGGACTTACAGCCAAGGTCAGAGATGAGCAGAACATTCCTAAGCCACAGAGACAAGTAGCCACCTGCAGAAAACAGAATACACCCTCACTAATTGCAGAGCAAGAAAGCTCAATGTTGCAGTCTTCACCCACGTGGTATGGCCAGGCCAGACAATGGACGTTCACCTGCAGAGGGAAGAGGAGCAGTTCCCAGCAAAGCGGAAACAAAATTATACATATATTATTCTTCAACGTTGCAACCCCGCAGGCACTATGAAAGGCAAAGTGGTAATACTGATGGCTACACTGGGAACACATAATCTTTCTCATCACCTTGAGAAGGTGCACTGAGTGCTGAGAACAACGCTGGGTCCCAGGCTTGGGGAGATAAGCTCCAGCCAATCAGGGAACACAAATCCAGGGATGGATTGCAGAGGGCAAGGGCCAATGGTAATCCTGCGACCCTGCAACAATGTAATAGATTGTTATTGGGGAAAGGTCACGCAAGCCACCTGACATACGAGGGCCAGTACACTAACATCTATATGTGCCGTCTATAGGCACTACCACCCCAGCTGCCCAATCATGTACACTCTTACGTTTTTGGGGAAGAGCCCCACATCGTGATATAGTAAAGGAACAAAATTGCCTGACAAGGGCTCATGAGTGATGATTTCGGGAAAGTCTAATGTCCTGTATGATCCAAGTCTGTCATGGAAAATTAAAGACAGTTCTAACTTTCCCTTGTCTGAGTCCCATGTTTGTATGCCTGGGGAGGGTTTGTTTGGCCCCCGGTGCTTTGAGCGGTGACTGTGTAGTGCGAACCCTCGTCCTCTCTGGCATACCCATATACAAAGTGGTAGCAGAGGAGGGTTCACAACACCCATTCAGCATAAGCCGCCTATTCCGTTGCAGTGCCTGGTGGACTGTGAGGCACCTCGCGGAATGCAAGTGCACACAGGAAGTGTACCCCGTACAGAAGCTGTCAGGAGCCATCTTGGAAATATTCTGCCTGCGGTCCGTCAGGAGCCCAGCAAACCAGAAGGGTGGTGTGGCAGCTTTGGGGGAGCCGGTGGCCGAGCAGCGTCAGAGGATCATGGAGTGTAAGTATTGACTCAGCCACACGGCAACTGAGGGTGGTGGTAAAGAAATGTTGGCTGGGGGTGGTGATGAGTATTGTTCAATATTGGTGTAGTATTGTTGAGTATCATAAAATATTGTCAAGAATCGTGAAGTATAGTAGGGAAAGGAGCGGAAGTAGATGTCATTTTTGTGGTTAGGAAAAATTCGATCTTGAGGTAAAAGGTTCGGGCGAATAGCCTAGACTATTGACAAAAGTTAAGTAAATATTGTATTCCCTGTGGATTGGGCGTTTTAGCTCGGTTCATGGATGATGGTTCATGGATGATGGTATTCCCGTATATAGGGTTTAGCAAATGGAGCTAGCTGAAATTGCAGAAGGTGTTCTTCTGGTTAAGTCTCGCAGAGGTGTTTTATCTACAAGGCGATGCTGTAGGTACATATTGAGCATGTGAAATATTGGTATTCACTATAGGAGTCAGGATGACAGCTGTGGGTATAAGTCTGGGCCCAAATATTTGCAGAGATTCCCCTCGAGACACCATCGGAACGGCTTCTTGAAATTAAGATTAAATGCTATAAAAACAAATCAAATGCTCGTGGCACGTCACATGGTAAAAACACAAGATGACGCATGCAGATTTTGTAAGATACACACTGAAACACCTAAACATCTTATAACAGTATGCCCAGAGCTTAAGCTTAGGAGAAAACTCCATCTTGGGAAATTTGCGCCAAAAAATGATAACATGGACGATTGGTGGCAAAGAATATTAGGTGGAAGTTCGATACATCTAACTTGCTCGACAATAAACTTTCTAGATGATTGTTTGGCAAATGAAACTTAAACCTGGGTGACGAAGAGTGAAATGAAATGTAACAGCTGATTTCTTAAAAGATTTTAAACAAATGTAAAGGAAAATGTTGTGATAAAAGTTTGATTTAAAACTAAAAAAATTACAATAAAAAAAAAAAAAAAAAAAAAATAAGTCTGGGTATTGAAAATATCTGTGTATCACGAAAGTATTGTTGTGAGCTCTTTTAATGATTTCTACCATTCCCTTATTTAGTACAAAGGTGACTTCACCAGGGAGGTTTGTGTATAGGACGAAGAGAGCGCAAGGTGGTGCAGAATCCAGTCTCGGTAATCAAACAAAATTGACAGAGTACGCTGTTCTGAGACAGTGCACAGCAGCTATTTCGGAGGACTGGTTTGTACCAAACCTGTTAGAGCACTTTGCATTGTATGTAGTAAATTGCATCGTATGTCAAAATTTAACCGCTTGGCACAAACTGCTAATGATCAGAGGAGTGATTCCTCGACCGAATGGTCCATTTCAGCATTTAAGTATCGACTATATTGACATGCTGCAAGTATGTAGTGGATACAGTTATGATAGTGGTGGTGTGTCCCTTTTCTAGGTGGATTGAAGCAGGTCCATGAACACAAGCAGATACCACTTGCGCAGCAAAGTTTTTAGCCTAAGAAGTCTTTCCAAGATGGGTAATATGTGATGTGCTGAGATTTGACAATGGGCCCCATTTGTTAATGAAGTGTTTGAGCAGATTAGCCTATTGTTAAGCATTAAGCACAAGTTTTCTTCTGGTTATCACCCACAAGCGAACAGGATATGTGAGAGTCTCAACAGTCTCCTTAAAGAGAGAATTACAGAATTGAGATTGACACGGAAGAAGGGTTGGCTGTATTGTCTGCCACTTTTTTTATATGCATTAAGGAATCAGCCTAGGTCGGACCACCACCTCACACCCACAAATTAGTTACACGGAAGCAAATGAGAATGCCACTGGGCCTCATTACGAGTATGGAGGTAGCCATGGTGCTATTAGCGCCATGGCTGCCTCCATACCGGGCTCCAATACCGGGTTCCTTCAATGGGGAATTACCGGGTAATTCCAACATTGGAGGACCCGGTAGTTCCTCCTTGAAGGAACCATTCCCCATTCCCATTGAGCCCCCATAGGGCTCAATGGGAATGGGGAGGGAGGTAATAACGGGTACATTACAAATGGCCTATTATTAGCTCCCTATTCCCCTCGCGGGACCCGGAAAGGACATCTGGTTTTACCAGACGTCTGTTCCGGATCCCGCGAAGGGAACCTCGTAAGAGGTGCTCCTGTAATGAAGGGTGCCGGGCCCGTACCAGCACCCTTCATTACGGGACCGCCAGGGAGGCCCACTGTCTCCTCCATCAAGGAGCAGAAGTGATGCCCAGGAGACTGCAGAATTGTTAGGAAATGAGCTACATGCGCATTTGACATGTATGACCGCTAGATCTCTGTCATTTCAGATCAACTCAAGCGTAAGGGGGGTTAGTCTCAGGACCCAGTTGAAGACCATTCAGCAACCAGACTGCAAGAACTATTTCCTGTACCTAAATTATTTGTCAGAGGTTTAGTCCTAGTGCATAACTTCACACGGAAGTGGCACAAGCCCTGTTTTAGTGGTCCCTATATTATTGAGAATGTTACTCAGCAGTAAAAGTCCAAGAAAGGCATGCCTGGATACACTTAAGCGATGTGAAGCCATATGCTGATGAGACCGACGCACCCCTACCCGTTGATTCAGAAGCAAGACAAGAAGAAGGGCAGCATGACTCGATCAATGAAGAGGAAGAAGGATGCTATGTTGCTAATTAAATAAATGCAAGTGTGCACTTGGACTGTGACTCACCACGGACACCCTTTAAAGATATTTTAGCAGGAGTGCAAAGCAAAGTTCTTGAGTCACAGGAATCTTTTTGAATGGGACTTTAGCAAATATTGACGTTCTAAACATGCCAAACCTGGAATTTGAATTTGATGACTGGAAACGTGAGCAGTTTCCAGATTCCTTCCTCACTGTGTTTCTTTTTGGTTGGTCCATTGGTTTTAATAGGTACTGATGCCCACAGGTTACTTTTTGCTGTTTTTGTTTCTATACTATGAGCTTATCTGGTTTATCCTGCTATTTGTACTTATTGTTATTATTCAATTCCCATGTACTGCACTGTTCCTTCCTCCTTACCCCCACACTTTCCCCTTTCCCCATCCCATGCACTTGCGTGATCTGAATGACACCTGCCTTAGTATGATCATTGTCTGTCCTCCGTTTGTTCCCCCTCCCTTGCCTCGTCACGCCTTGAAACACTTGTGCATTGGCGCGTTATAAATGCCATATCATATCATACCATATCATTATGGGGCGCAGTACTAATATACGTGTTATTCTGCAAGATCCTAAAAATGCCCCTGCGATTAGAAGGCTACTTACGTCGATAATTGAGTAGATCCTGAAACTACCTGAGCATTTAAAAAGGTTGCCTGATTAAAAAGTTGTTTTCCTTCCTTAAAGCAGTATACAGGGATAATGAGGAATTTCAAGGATGAAACAATTTCGGAAAATGAGTAAACCCAACGATGTATCGAGAATCGTAAATGGTGGGGAATAATGTACTGGTGCATAATATATGCATGTTCAACCTTTATTATCGTTTTCCTGATTTTGTTGGTCCATACTGTCTATTTTGTTGGTTCAAGAAAGATAGAAGTCCCTTCAATTCTTTCAACTCCAGTAACACTCACAGATCTATCTATTACTGACAGGCCTAGGCCATTTGTGATTATTCCTACACCAATGACACATGTGAAGTCACATATTTCCATTACAAGTGTCCCCATGATTCCCCCTGTAGGAAGATCCATTTTTGATATACTGCATGAACATTATTCACAAGCTCCCCTTCCTTCTAAAGGGGAAACACAAGAAGAGTACAAGGAAAGATGATTATGAGTTAAATGATTATCTAGACAGTACAGCACATTTGGGAAATAAAATGTGGTATCAACACAAGACAAAGGTAGGAGAGAGAACCTCTAAGGAGAGCTGCTATGTTTGTGCTCTCTTACCTTATGCTGTGGGGAATTACAAGATGTTCATAGCCATAGAAGTAGAAGTCCAGAAAGCTCATTGCTTGATGCACCTTGTACGTTGCTATGCGAGAGGTCAATTCCAGGGTCGAACAGCATCCTTGGTATGTGTGAATGAGAATACAGCTCCAGAAGAAGAAGGTTATGTGCAAGATTTAAAGATAAGAGAAAGACCACACACCAGAGACCATGTCATAAGATATGAAGAGCCTGGAATGAATGGAGCAGGAATCCGATGGGAAGTAAATAAAAAGCTCAATTGTCAAGGAAAGAATTGTAAAGAAATACAAAGATGCAGAGAAAGAGCCCAGATGCAAATCAAGGGAACAGTACTCTCTCCGGACAGATGGGAGGAAGGCCTGGTTGTGTGCAGAGCAGTAGCGATAACAGGACATTATGGACCAGTTTTGTATCGTGTAAGAAGGGTTCAAACCCCTCTGGCCGAAACTTGCGAAGTTGCTGACAGGGGCAGATGACAAAGGAGGCCCGTTGCAGATAGTGCTTCTGGCTAATGCAGAGCTACGCTTCAGAAACCATGGTACAAGAAAAGTCAGAGATAATCAACAGTGCGGTCAAATCTTCGGTGAGGTACATTTTAAGGCCCAAAGCAGAACTCCCCTGTAACCGAAAAACGCATTTAAACAAGGCCACAATGACAGCTGTGCTTATGTCTGCTTGGCACATGTGTGTTGAGCTTAAAACACTACCACCAAAAGTATGGTTGCATTTGCCTTATTTCATTTAAACCATAAGAAAAGTGACCTGCATTCAGAACGGCTACATTTGCTGTTCTGCCATGTGAAAACTAAAACCTGCCCCCGGCAGTCAAGACGGCATTACAATTTGCTCTTTCTTTCATTTTAAACACTCCAAGGTTGTTCGCTCCAATGAAACAGCCCAGCCCGTGTATTTCATCTGATTGCCTAGAAGTAAGGCAATACATCTTCAGAACGGCATTATGTTACTGATAAAATACTTGAAGAGCAAAGAACTCCATTTTGACGCAAACACGGCCTTTGTTTTCCTTTGAAATTATTCATTGCACTCAAATCACAGAAAAGGAAAGAGATAACACGGCTCTCTCTGTTTTCCCATGTTAATTTCAAAGAAATTCTTTGCAGTATCCTGTCATAATCATGAACTCACAGTACATGCAAAAGCACTACCAAAGATTAATGGGAAAACAGTCCAGTGATTTGTAAAACTGCATTTGTAACCATAAAGAAAAAGCCTGCTTGTGAATTTGCATTTGGAAAATAAGCCAAAATGTTGTTTAAAGTTGAATGTCAAATGTCAGATGTTGCACAAAAAGAGTACTGTATATGTGGGTGGAGGGGCTGCAAAGCCATGTACATTATGCTCTTCCCCACATGACCTTAATTAGCCTAGGTGAGGCTCAGGACTTATAGGAAACCAGTTTGGCAGGGGGTTTTTGCTCCCACTTTTCGCATCCACAAGTGAACTTATGCTGCAAGCACATGTGCTGGGACTGACAATGTGATAATTACTGGTTCTACCAGACAAGCCGCAGGACTGTCCAAAAATAAAAAGGAAGGGAGTGAAGCCCAGTGTTTGTCCCAGAGGTGTGATTTCCTTCAGCACCCTTTTCCCAGGACAAACTGCAGAGCTTCAAAGGGTCTCATAAAAGTCCTTTGTGCAGACTGACCGAGGGGGAGACAATTTTGCTGGGGTAGTTATGCAGGACCGCCCACTTAGTGACAAATCTACCCTATTGACTTTAATGAATTGTTGTACATTAAAACATTTCTTCCAGCATCCTGATTATGTAGTAAATTGATATTATGCCAGTATTTCATGGGATTTTTGGACAAACACAAAGAGACCAGGTGTAGGTTTCTAGCACTTGAGGAACTGAAATGGCCATGAAAAGTGCATTGTGGAGGGAATCATAAATGGCAAAATTATCAAACTAAATGCAAAGATGCGAAATGATGTTGGGAATAGGTTCATATTTTTAGATATTATGTACTTTATAGACATAGCGAAATTGTGCCAAAGAGCGATGTGACCTCAAACAGTGTCGGCGGTCGGACTGTCCAATTCCCTGTGACCTAGTAAATCTGTATATCTCATTCTTATTATGGTGACTAGTACAAATTTGAAGTGTGCTTCGTAACTTATTTTTGGTAAAAAGTAGCTTTGTGAAACAAAGCAAGGTCATAAATTCACACACATAAAATGATGTAATTTCCCCTGAACCAATCAGCCCGGTGGGAGAAGGGAACACTGGGAGACTGCCCTATCCCAGCAGAGGGGTAAGTCCAGGGTACTTCCCAGCCAGGTTGTAAACAATGATGTCATTCTAGCTATTTAAGGGTGAGACAGAGAAACACAAGTGACAAGCCACTGAAATTCAGACTAAAACACCAGATCCAGATAGAGACTCAAAAACCAGATCCAGAGGTAGCTGATTCCATCCAGACAGAACCACCAATCCAGATCCAGGCAGAACCACCCATCCAGATCCAGGTAGAACCATCCCATCTAGGAGAGCCCAGCTGTCCACAGTGACCATACCTTGCTTAGCTGTTCCGCATCTCTTCTAGGAGAGCCCAGCAGTCCCAGTGACCAGATCTCTTGGCCCCACTGTCCCAGTGACCTGAGCCCTTCGCCTCACTGTCCAGAGACCCTGCTGGCTGTCCAAAGTCTCAAACACAAGCTTACTTTGTAAGTATCACATCACCCAGTATCCAAAAACTGCATATCCCACTCATTTATTTTGCATCCCATAGAAAATCCCATTGAAAGTCCCATATTGTATTCCCCTCTCTTTTGAATCCTGCATCTCTTGTAAAATCCTATTGAAAATCCCAAATTGCCAGCATCATCTGTTCACCTTTTCCATAGAAACATCTGTTTTAGACTGTGGGCCTCATCACGAGTTGGGCGGTAACACCACCGGTATTACCGCTGGCGGTATTAGCCCTACCGCCAAACCCCCCTATTAGCGTCGGATCACGGGGTTGGCGGTAATGGAATTCCCCATTCCCCACTGAGCCCATTCAAAAATGCCCCATACCCCATTGGGCTCAATGGGGAATTTTCCCGCCGGCGGTAATAGCGCGAAATTTCGGGGAGAAATCCGCCGAAAGCCCTGATTTGGCGGACCCTTAAATCCGGCGGTAATAGCGTGACCGCCCGATTTAAGGGTTACCGCCAAACTCGTGGTGAGGCCCTGTGTCTGTTAGTGTATTTTTTTATAATTATTTCAGTTATCTGTGTAAGTCCGTAGTATCATTTGAGGTAAATCAATTAATTTCCCAATTGAAAATTCATGTTCATTATTGTTGCCATTTGAAACCAACAATTTTGCTGATTGTTTTTTTACTAACTATAGTCATTAAAACATAGTCTCAACATAAGTAGGCTTGTTGAAAAAAAACTGAATTTGCTTGTGCAGTGTGCTTTCCTCCCAATTCTGATTTGCATTTCCCATAGACAAACCCCCTCTATCATCCTATTAAGAGTGATCCCTTTCCCTCAGAATCCTATCTGTTGTGTGACTGTGTCTCTCCGATTTTGACAGTTCAGCCCTTCTCTGTGTGCCATTCTTCCACGTGTGTTTGTTTTGCATTGTTTTGTTTCCAAACATGATTTTCTCACCAATGTTCACATTGCTTTGGTGCTCTGCTCAGTAGCCTGTAATCTTCCTTATTACTTAGGTGCAGCCACACAAATGTCTGTCCTAGCTATCCCACTGCAATTGTAATCTGATGCACAAATAATAAGTAAAATCTGAGAATGCCGTTTTGCTCTAAAATAAGGCTTTCAATTTCGTTTCTGCCTCCCAATTTGGGGTGGAGGGCGGATTCACATTTCAATGTTTTCCTCTTCTTACTGACTCCTTGCCACTACTTTCCATCCACAAGGAATTTAGTTAGCAGTTGTGGGGAAGTGTTGCAAGGGGATTGCATATCCTGTGTGCCGTCTGTCATTTAGCAAAACGAATTTGCTTCTGTTTGTTTGTTTGCTTGTTTGTTTGTTTATTTATTTGTAGGGCGCACCAAACCCTTAGGTAACTGGGCGCACAGCATAACAAGAATACTTACAGCTTAGTTACAGATTTAGAAAGGTACAAAACAGTGCTTAGGAGCTAAATTGCAAATGTAACTGGGTACAGGTAGAAATCATCCACTTATACATACAGCTGCGAACATTCGTCTTAGTGGTCATTAAGGCATAACCAAGTGAGGGTGTTGCATATGAAACTGTAATAGGATTGATCCCTTTTGAGCTCAATTGGAAGTGCATTCCATTGCTGGGCCGCTTTAACTGGGAAACTATTGCCTCCTGTTAAGTCTAAATCTAGGTATTTGAAGGCAGTAATAATTAGTTGTCCTAGAAGGTCGTGCAGAGGGTTTTCTAATTATTCTTTCCTTCAGGTATGGAGGGGCTGCATTATTAAGACCTCTGAAGGTTAATGACAGTGTTTTAAAGAGGATCCTATCACAACATTTTCAACCAGTGATGGTTTCTCCTAGCATTGGATATATGTTCTTGTAGGTAGGTTCAAGGCCGTTCTGAGCGCATTATTTTGCAGTGTCTGTGATTTGTTGATGATATATTTGTTGGCTCTGTGGTACAATGAATTACAGTAGTCTAGTTTTGATACAATCAGAGCATTGGCTAAGATAATGCAGCTTGCTAATGAGAGGAAAGGTCTACATGCTCTATTGAGTTTGCCAGTCTAAGCAGTGGAGGAGGCCAAAGAGTTTACCTGTTTTTTTAGAGTTAGCGTGGAGTCTAGATAGAAGACAAGTGTCTTCACTTCTTTGGCGACTGTAATTATATTGGCGTCAATGTTGAAGGCGCTGTAGTTGGTGTCAAGTTGCTTTAGGTTGTTAGCCGAGCCTGCATCAGGATCTCTGTTTTATTGTCATTCAGGCAGAGGCCATGGGTTGCCATCCATGCCTGAATGAGGGTGTATATTTTGTTTACCAAGGCTGTATCTGAGGTGAAATTGCCCGAAATGGGGATGAGGTTCTGGGTGTCGTCTGCTTAGTTTGTATAGGTGACACCCAGTCTATCCAATTTATCCAATAAAGGCTTAGTAAAGATATTATACATGGTTGGTGAGAGACAGGAACCCCGTGGGGTGCCACATGTTGTTTGCATTGGGTCTGCTGATGCTGAAGTAGAAAATACTTGTGTATTTCTGTTGTCTAGAAAGGACTGGACCCAAGCTATGGCTTCGCTTGAAAAGTGGGCAGCCGATGCTAGGTGTTTCCATAGCACCACAAGGTCCACTAAGTCAAACGCTGCCGACAGATCAAGGAGAAGCAGCATAGCTGTGTTTCCTTTGTCGTTGAGTTTGTTCGTCCTTTGTTCCTTCTGTTTTATATTAAAGGTTTATGTAGATTATGTTAGGAATCTGAATTAACTGTGTTGTAGGATTGTTGCATTTGTACCGCCACACAGTGGTGGCTGCATCCCTATTATTCGATTTTGCTTGGATTTTTCCTTTGAATCCTAAATTAATAAATATTTCATTGTTACACACCAGTCTGGTCCATAGTCCACTGCAACGCAGCATATTTTGTTAAGGTGGGTGTGAGACGGGTTGGAGGCCTTCTCAAGAAAGAACCTAGGGTTCAAATAAAAATAAAAACGCATTTTTATTGTGCACCACATTCATTGTCAGCAGAAGAAGTCCCTGGCTGGGTTGTGCCATGTCATAAAATCATTACACAGTGGGTGCTCGTGCAGTGATTGAGATTAGAGGTTCGACTCATGACAGTTTAACACAGCAGGGTAACCCAGAAAAGCTAGTGATACCTTTGGTGGTTAGAGAACTGTGTTACACTGTAAAAGTCTCATCCTAAAACCTATAACCTAGGTATCAGGCCTGTGTCTCAAAATAAAGTAAAGTTAACCCTAAACTAATAAGAGGAGATATTTTTGTCCTTACACAAATAATTTAATAAAAGAAGAACACTTTTCATAATGAGCACTGTTGAGATCAACATAGCTAGGCTGCACCTTCTGTCCAAACTATTCATTAGAGGGGAATGGGCAGAGCAGGAACAGGAAGCCTAGCTAGCCAATCTGATGCAACAGGTCACCTCCATAAACATGGATGTGTGGCAGGACAGTGCACTGTTACATCAAGCCTTGACTGAGTTCTATATGACTCAGAATATTAAAGAGGAACAGCTTTAGATGGTCCGACTCACTGCCTATATAGAAATCGTACAGAAATGTCGCCCTCATTTGTGCGCCCCTGCAGTTACTGCGACTTTGGGGGCACACACAATGAGGGTTACATTTACTGTGCCCAAGCAGAGCGGGGATTGCAGGGGTGTCCCCCGCTCTGCTTGGGTGCCGTAACGGGAGTCGGGGGTTGCAGGTGTGCACCCAGTTTACCTTTTTGGTAAGCAGGGGACACGAAAAAAAAAAAAAAGAAAAACACCCTGAGGCGTCAGCTCTAACCCACGTTAGTGGGAGGAGCTGGTGCCACAGGGATAGCAGGGTGCAGGCGGCACACACAGAAGTGTGCCACCGTGAACGCTGGGGGCGGGGGTAGGAAGGGAAAATCAGGCCGGGGAAGCGGGCACAGTGATTTTTGTGATCACTGCACCGCGCCGTAACTGGATCCCCTATATATACCTCCACATGGTAGTTATGGAAGAAAAATACCAAGAAAGTATAACCTTTGCACCAAACCAGGATGACTTCTTAAATCAAACCCAAAGTGAATTAAAGCATGTAGAAGAAAAAATGCAAGAAAACCAAAATTCTGAGTCAGAGTTCAGAGATCTCATCAAACAGTTAAAAGGGGAGTTGGCAGTACAGCAAATAACTAATTCAGAACAGGAGCCCCAACTAACGACATTAAAAGAAGAGTGTCAGGAAAGAGTCGATTCCCTGAAAGAGAGCCAACAAAAATTAAAACAAGTAACATACAACAGAATCTGCTTAGAGGACATGGACGCTCTCTAAAACAGATTGAGAAATTGGGCAAGGAGAATGTTAAGTTTATCATTAAAGAAGTCCATTCCGAAACAGATTTTGATCAGGAATGCCAAAAATTAAGTGCTATGAAACAACAGAGGGATGACCTGACTAGACAGATGGGCACCCTTTATCAGGAAAAAGATGCCCTATGCCGAGAAGTGTGCAAATCAAAAACAGACCTACAGAAAAGAGAGTCAGACCTTCAGGAACTGACTCAACTAAAAACCAGAGTATGAAAATTTAACGGGACAGATGAGACAAGTAGAAGGTGATCTAGAAGAGACCACCCAAGCCAAAGATGTGCAGTGACAGGAGATTCATCTCTGGCAACAAAAATGTTCTGAGTGTTCCCAAGCAATACAAGAGGCCCAGAAAAGAAATGAGGCCCTTTATGATGAGAACAAGGGACTCCAGAGCGAGGTAGCAGCACAATGGAAGGTCATGGAAGTAAGTCAAGCCTTGATAGCTATCAACAATGTCTGACGCTGTGGGCGTATCTGCAGGGTTGTCCGTGATGTGGTCCACCCCACTCAAACCCTGAGAGTCGTTCAATTCCCCTTCCTCCTCACCTGATGAAGACGAGAAGTCCAACTTCCTTCCACGAGGTCGACGAGTAAAAGTCCTCTTCTCCTTGTGTAGATAGGGTCTGCCTCGTGAGGAAGCCACCGCGACCCTTTGGGAAAGAATTCGCGGGGGCTCCCCCTCCGCGACAGACAAGAGCGGCGAGGGGAAAAGCCTTACGGCACAAAAACCCCTTTGGAGTGTAGGTATCCGAGAGGAAGGTCCAAGCCAGCTGGTAATACGGGAGGCTGGCTATACTGATGGTAGGGAGTAGCAATAAATGTAGAGCACGGCCCTGAAATGCGAGGGGTCCAGAGAGTGAAAACTAAAACAAGTAAGGCAGGAGGAAAGAAAGGAGGAGAACAAAACAAGTGCCCGTGTAAGAAAAGGAGCACCAGGTATGAAGAGAGAGAGAGAGAGAGTGGAACAACAGGAGGAAAATAGTACAGGAGCGGATCACCGCTAAGCGAGAGTAACTGTGGAGCGCTAGCACGAAGAAGAATTCAGAAGTTGCAACGCGCTGAACCACTGAGCGTGAACAGAGAAATAATCTCAGCGGCGGCCATGTTGGAAAAGACTAGAACGTAACCTCGCTAGCGAGCATCACGTGGCGGCACGGTCTGACGACCGCCATGTTTCCACCTCTTCCATAAACGCCAGGAACCTGCGGTTGTGACAGTATGCCCCCCTCGAAGTCGGGTTCCCCCCGGCTTGCCGGGATGTAATCTGTGAAACTGACGTAACAAGCGGGGAGCATGTACATGGATCCTAGGTTCCCAGGTATCTTCCGATGAAGGATACCCCTTCCAATGAATAAGATATTCGAGGCGTCCTCTGCGATACCGTGAATCCCGGATATGGGAGACCTCGTATTCTTCAGAGATGGGAGCAGACAAAGTAGGGAGTCTGGGGGTATTCTGTTTCCTGTTTCCTGATCTGAAGGGACGTAATTGAGAGGCATGAAAGGTCGGATGTATGCGACTAAGATTGTTAGGCAGTTTGAGGCGATAAGCCACCGGATTGATCCTGGATAGAACATCGAAGGGACCAATAAATCGGGGGGATAGTTTAGAAGGGCGTACCCAGCGGGGTAAAAACTTTGTGGACAGCATGACCTTAGATCCTTTGTTCCACTCCGGTACAGGTCTCCGGTGTTTATCCGCTTGTAGTTTGTTACGGGTATTGGCCTTTAGAAGACTTTGGTTGGCGGTGTTATGGGCTTCCTTTATACTATACAGAGAGTTTTCCAAGGAAGGTATGGGAGTCTCAGTCCAGAAGGTAGGTACTATGGATGTAGGATGGTACCCATACGTACAAAAGAAAGGGCTGATTCCCAGTGCGCTGTGTACTGAATTGTTATAAGTAAACTCAGCTGTTGGTAAGAGGGACACCCAGTTGTCCTGTTGTTGGTTGATGAAACACCTCAAATACTGCTCCAGGGTACCGTTTAGCCTTTCTGTCTGCCTGTTGGTCTGTGGGTGAAACCCAGAGGATAGAGCCCTTTCGATACCCAGCAGTCTGCACAAGGCTGTCCAGAACTTTGAGGTGTATTGACTCCCACGGTCAGAAACGATCTTTTTGGGAAGTCCATGTAATCTGAAGATATCTTTCATGAAGACTTCAGCCATAAGGGAGGCCGAAGGAATTCTGGGTAAGGGGGAAAAATGAGCCAACTTCGAAGAAGGAGTCCACGGTTACCATAATACAGGTACAGCCCTGGGAATTTGGTAGGTCTACGATGAAGTCTGTAGATATGTGCTTCCAGGGGCCTGATGGAATCGGGTCTTGTTGAAGCAAGCCAAGAGGACTTCGAGTGGAATGCTTGTTTTGCATACAGATAAGACAGGTCTGGATGTATGCCTGAGTATCGGCTCGCATACCGGGCCAGTAAAAAGATCTTTGCAGTAATTCCAGGGTCCCTCGTAATCCTCTATGCCCGGCTACCCTTGAGTCGTGGCACCACTGGAGAGCTTGTATTCTGAGGTCCTGTGAAGGAAGGATGAGCCTTCCTCGAGAGAAGTACAAACCGTCCCTCAGATCCACCGGAGTTCTCCCCACTTGCATGAGTGTGTCTTCGGGGGACCGAGATTTTTCTCTCACCTTTTCCAGGAAAGAAGATACTGCGGAAATGATCTTGATATGGGGAAACATGAGTTCTTTTTCGTATCCCAGAGAGGTCTCATCTCTGCGGGATAATGCGTCAGCAACCTGGTTTTGGGTTCCGGGTATGTATGTTATGAGAAAATGGAACTGTACAAAGAAATGTGCCCATCGGGCTTGTCTGGTGTTATAGCACTCTTGTTGACGTAGGATCTGTAGGTTCTTATGATCAGTCCGTATCAGGAACGGGTGTAAACTTCCTTGGAGAAGATGTCTCCATTCAAGACAAGCCAATTTCATGGCTAAAAGTTCCTTTTCTATAACGGAGTAGTTCTGTTGGCTAGGATTGAGGGTCTTTGAGAAATAGGCGATGGGATGTTCTTGACCCTGATTAGTTTGTAGGAGAACGGCGCCAACCGCCCCCGCAGAGGCGTCGGTCTCAAGAATAAAGGGGAGTAGTTGATCCGGCTGTCTCAGTATAGGGGCTGAACAGAACCTTCTTTTTAGGTTAATGAAACTCTCTTCGGCTTCCCTGGACCATTGAAATGGCCTGGAGGCTTTCTTCAGTAATGAGGTGATGGGTAGGGTGAGTCTGGAGAATTCGGGAATGAACTTCCGGTAAAAGTTGGCCAGTCCCAAAAATCTTTGGATCTATTTAACCGATGAAGGGGAGGGCCAGCCTAGTATAGCTTCGACCTTCTTTGGATCCATGGCGATTCTTTCGCTGGATAAGATGAAGCCCAAATAGGAGACAGAGGTCTTAGAGAAAGCACACTTTTCCGGCTTGACCAGTAAATGATGATGCTGCAGCCTGCGTAATACTTCCTTCACATGATGGGTATGTTCTTCGGGTTGACGGGAGTAAACCAGAATATCGTCTAAATAGACAACGGTATTTTGACCCAAGAGATCTGAAAATATACGGTCCATAAACCTTTGAAAGATTGAGGGAGCGTTGACCAGTCCGAACGGCATTACTTGATATTCGAACAATCCATAGGGAGTGCGGAAAGCCGTCTTCCATTCGTCACCAGTTCTGATGCGGAGTAAATGATAAGCATTCCGTAGGTCGAGTTTGGAAAACACTACCGAACCTTGGATGGCCTCCAGGATCTCAGTGATGATGGGCATAGGGTACCGGTCCTTGATGGGTAGTTGGTTGAGCCCTCGGTAATCGATACAAGGTCTTAGGTCTTTGGAGTCCCTCTTTGGAATGAAGAATAATGATGCTCCTGCTGGTGATCTGGACGGTCGGATAAGTCCATTGGCTAAGTTGTCATCTAAGTAACATCTAAGGACTTCTTTTTCCGACAATGAAAGGGGATATATCCTACAAAACGGAACCAGAGCCTGAGGGACTAAGTCTATCCTACAGTCCTCAGGTCGGTGAGGGGGAAGTTCCATAGGTTGTTGTTCTTGGAACACTGTGGCGTACTCCTGGAAACTGTTTGGGATACAGTGAATCGTGCTCCTCTCTGGGGCACACCCCATCTTGACGTTTTCGAACAAGGGTCCTGGAAGACACTTCTCCTGGCAGAAGGCCGAATGAAAACTTAGGAGATTTGCCGACCAATCGATGGTAGGGTTGTGTCGTCGGAGCCATCCAATTCCCAAAACGACTGGGAAATGAGCTGCTCGGATGATGTCGAAGTTCAGTTCTTCAGTGTGTTGCTGAATGGATACTCGTACCACCTCTGTGGTATGGGTAATGAGGCCGGAGCACAGAGGGGTACCGTCTACACCCTCTACCTTCTGGTCTTCCTTCTTGGCTATCCTACGAAGGCCTATCTTGTCGGCCCATAGGGTGTCCAGGAAGTTTCCTGCTGCTCCACAATCCAGCAGGGCCAGAGTCTCTATTTCCTTTCCTCTGAACTGAAGCTGGACGGAAATCACCATAAGACGTTGGTCCTCCGAGGGTTGAGCAGAAGTAACTGAAAGTGTCACATAGGAACTGAGAAAAGCCCCTCGGTAGTCCGTCCTACCAACTACCGAGGGCGTTCGTTTCCCGAACGTCTGGGAGGTACATCTGGGCAGTCTCTCAATAGGTGAGTGGAGGAGCCACAGTATAGACACAGGCTGCCTTCTCTTCTCCTCTTCTTCTCTTCAGCTGTCAAGGGCGATCTGGTTGTTCCTATCTGCATCGGTTCTTCCCGGGTGGATGGACGAACGGCAGGTGAGGAGGTCGATGGGTGAGTCTCGGGGTAGGTACTGACGTTGCGGGTCTTTCTCTTTTCATTTCTCCTTTCCGACAACCGGAAATCTATTCGTACCACTGCATTTATGAGATCTGAGAAAGAATCAGGGCGAGGGATTCTAGCGAGCTCGTCATTTAGCTCTTCGCGCAAACCTCTCCTGAAGATGGTATATTGAGCCTCTTCTTGCCAGCCGGCTTCAGCAGCTAGTCTTTTGAAGGTGGATATGTAAGTTAGTAGGTCAGAACCACCCTGACGTACATCCAACAGGTCTTCACTAGCCTGGTGAGCGCCTTCAGAGCGAAGAAATGCCTGCTTTAGAAGATCCTTGAATGCTACATAGTCCTATAATACTGGTTCGGACCGGGACACCATAGGGGTAGCCCAGGCTAGGGCATTCCCAGTCATGAGAGTGATCATAAATCCCACTTTAGCATGATCAGAGGAAAAGGTGTTCTGTCTGAATGTGAAATGGATATTACAAGCCTCCAAGAATTCTTTGACTCTTTTCTCAGAACCGTCGAATTTTCCCGACACCAGAGGCAAAGGCGGTAAATCTGTGACTTGCTGTTCTCTGGCGGTAACTCTCTGTTGGAGGGCAGTATTTGCCGTTTGAAGTGCTTGAACCTCCAGGTTTAAGTTTTGTACAGCCGTGACCAATTCTTGAAGTTGCTGGGGAGTTGCCATGTCTGTATCTTGGCGTTGCAAGCTATCAACAATGTCTGACGCTGTGGGCGTATCTGCAGGGTTGTCCGTGATGTGGTCCACCCCACTCAAATCCTGAGAGTCTTTCAATTCCCCTTCCTCCTCACCTGATGAAGACGAGAAGTCCAACTTCCTTCCACGAGGTTGACGAGTAAAAGTCCTCTTCTCCTTGTGTAGATAGGGTCTACCTCGGGAGGAAGAAGAATTCAGAAGTTGCAACGCGCCGAACCGCTGAGCGTGAACAGAGAAATAATCTCAGCGGCGGCCATGTTGGAAAAGACTAGAACGTAACCTCGCTAGCGAGCATCACGTGGCGGCACGGTCTGACGACCGCCATGTTTCCACCTCTTCCATAAACGCCAGGAACCTGCGGTTGTGACAATAGCAGAGCAAGAGTCTCAGGCCGTTGCTTACTGTCAGGAGATAGGGACTGAGACAGAGCAACTTGAGAGGTTAGGAGAAGAGTGTGCTAGGTAAAATCAAAATTTGAGGGACCCCGACCAGTTAAAGAGAGACCGGGTCACCCCTGATCACAGTGTGATGCCCTCTGTACCAAGGGCCTCAAACCCATTTACCACCCTGTATGCACAAGACACTGCTAACTTCATGGCCACAGGTTCACAAGAACCAGAAACCATGAGGCTGCCGGACTAAAGTAAGCCCAGCATGATTGAGCAGGCATGCCACCGCCCATCAGAGATTAATGGACGGGCATCCCTGTACAGGTTCAAAAATATTATGGCCCATGTATCTGACCAGGAAGACTCCTATGAGGAGACAATCATGGAGCTAGACTTGAAGAAACATCATCTACTAAGGGACCATTTGGTTCTCTTTGCAGAGAAAAAGAAGCATGAATTGAGTCCCCAAAAGAGTATTCTGAAAACCTCCGTCCTATCAGGGAGGTGGGGGGAGTTCTCCACCAACCCTGGAAGCAGGGAGGAGTCAGAAGACTACTCCCTTGTGTGAAAGAAGGAGTCCAAGGGGAGTGACCCAGAGAGCCCAAAGTACAAAAGGGCGAAGAAACTAGGCCCCATCATTCTGAGTGAGACTCCCAAGCTCAAAGAATTAGGCAGCGTCTGAAGCATAGCAAGGGAACCTCAAATAGAAGCATCTCTGAGTCTGAGGGCGAATGGACTCAGGTGCAGGGAAAAAGAAGGCTACAAAGCAAAAGAGAATTCTGGTGAAAGACCCGACTAGACAGATTAAGGCTATTAGAAGTTTCATGACTTTGTACCACAAAAATGCCAAATATTCAGTCTGGGAGCATCTAGAGTTATACGACCAAATTCCCACCTGCTTAAAATTTAAGAGAGCACAGAAACCCCAAAACCCAGACGCATATGTATACCTGAATCACCATCTCCAACAACAGGGGTTGGGGTTAAACCAGATGCTGTTAATTAGCTTAGAACGCAATACCATTCCAATATTGGTGGATAACAGCAGCCCTAAGAGTATCACTCTGGGAAAAGACACCTTTATTGGAATGGCTGTTGATGACCAGAATCTTTCCATGGACTTAGGAAATTAAATCATGGAACCAATACCCAATGACTGTTATGACTGTGACGATGACATCCCACCAGAAAAGATCTTCACCTAGCAAGGGGGGAATTTCTTGGTGTACTCTTCCTGCCCTTATGGGCGGGGAAGAGGTGGCTTGTGACATCAGGAAGGATCAGGTGATATTCCAGGTCCACAATGACTGCCTCTCCTACCTGAACACCTCTGTACAGGTCAACACCCTCACCAGAGATCTCTCCACACAGCTGAAGGAGACCGCTGAGATCGTAAAACCCGAGGCCTTCCCAGGCTTCAGACAGATGGTTGAAGAATGGGTCAACTTCGCTGACATCTGTGAGACCGAGGAACAAAAGCAAAAGTTGAAGCAGGTATTTTTAGATTTTCAAGATATCTTTGCTGTGGACTCGTACGATTGTGGTCGCACCAAGAAACATTCTACCTCAGTTCCCACGGACACTGGGATGACTCCAGTATTCATGAAGCAATATCGCTTGCCTCTTCTGTCTATAGAGTCCCTTTACAGAAATCATAAAAAACCTATAGTCCTGTGGGATAATTCATCCAGTCCACAGTACCATTAATAATCTGGTAGTGGGGATTTTAAAACCAAATGGCCAATGGAGACTTTGTGCAGATTTTAGGGAGCTGAACAAATGGATCTACATGTCCCGATAGCCTCTTCCATGCGTAGACCAGGGACTAGCCCAGATCCAGGGGTCAAAAGTGTATACCGCCATGACCTGACCAATGGATACTGGACAGTACCAGTAAGTAGGGAAGATCAGTACAAGCTGGCCTTCACCTTTGGGGGGCAGCAGTACACATGGACCCAGACTCCCTTCGGATACATAAACTCCGGCAATTAATTCAACATCTTTCTGCATAAGGCCACGCCCAACTTGGGTGAAATGACCTGGCTGATCAGTTGGCCAAAACCAGAGCCATCCAGGGAGATCTCCTTGCGATCGAGTCCCTGCTGGGAGAAATCCAGTTCACTGCTGTGTCATCTTCTTAAGACATGAAATCATCTCTGTCCCTAGGCGAAGAAAGTGGAAGCACTACTGAAAGTGAAAGACCCCACAACTCTGCGTGAACCAAGGAGCCTCCTTGGACTGACTAATTACAGTAGGGAGTTCATTGAGGATTATGCAGAGGTCACGAGACCCTTGATCCATTTGTTAAAGGTGGGTGTCAAGTTGGAGTGGGGTCCAGAACAAGCCGAGGCAGTGAAACAACTCAAAATAAGCTTCTCACAGGCGCCTTGTCTAGCTTACCCCATGAAAAACAAGGAGTTCTTCTTGGAGACGGGGTTCTCGAATACATGCTTGACAGCAGTATTATACCAAAGCAATGGCAAGGTCAATAAAGTCATCTCCTATGAGAGTAAGACTTTATCCTCTGTGGAGGAAAAGTTTAACGATTGTGAGAAGGCACTCCTGGCAACGATGTGTGGGCATTGAAGAATTACTTCCTACTCACCGCTCATCCAGGGGGAGCACATCATTGTGGAGACTCCTCACCAGCCTTTGCAATATCTCCAAAGTGACAAAATCCGGGCAGGAAATGTGAGTAATTCCAGAATTACTTCCTGGATTCTGTCCATGCATGGCTTTCCTGTGGAGGTCAGATATGGCCAAAACAAGAAGAGTCCCCTAGTGCAAAGTCTGGCTGACTTGCATGATTGGTCCAGAGAAAACTGTCTCAAGGACGAAAGTCTCAAAACCGAAGACCACATGGAGGTGTTCCTGAATTCCCCGCACAAGGTCTATGAAGAAGACACCTGCAAGGGGGTGCCCACAGTTTATGTGGATGCATGCTCCTACTATGTGAACAACAACAGGGAAAAGGAACTGGTGGTCAGCATTGGGAATGCCAGGGTGAATGATGCCCCAAAGCCCTCCACTGGGTACAAGATTGTTCCTCGCAGTTGTCAGGTGGCGGAGTTGATGGCAGTTCACCAGGCCATCCTCACTGCCATGCAACACTGACTCAACGAACTGGTCATAATCACTCATTCAGATTATGTCCGTAAAGGTTTCGTTGAGCGCCTGATTAATTGGAAAACCAGAGGCATGCTGTGTGCAAATGATAAACCACTCAAGCATGGCAAGCTAATCCAAAATATTGATGATCTGGTGCCCTCTAATGGGATGACCATCTATCGGAAAAAGATGAAGGGTCATTCCAGAATAGAGGGACCAGACAAAACTGCAAAGACCTGGCTGATCAGTTGGCCAAAACAAGAGCGATCCAGGGGATCTCCTTGCGATCGAGTCCCTGCTGGGGGAAATCCAGTTCACTGCTGTGTCATCTTCTTAAGACATGAAATCATCTCTGTCCCTAGGCGAAGAAAGTGGAAGCACTACTGAAAGTGAAAGACCCCACAACTCTGCGTGAACCAAGGAGCCTCCTTGGACTGACTAATTACAGTAGGGAGTTCATTGAGGATTATGCAGAGGTCACGAGACCCTTGATCCATTTGTTAAAGGTGGGTGTCAAGTGGGAGTGGGGTCCAGAACAAGCCGAGGCAGTGAAACAACTCAAAATAAGCTTCTCACAGGCGCCTTGTCTAGCTTACCCCATGAAAAACAAGGAGTTCTTCTTGGAGACGGGGTTCTCGAATACATGCTTGACAGCAGTATTATACCAAAGCAATGGCAAGGTCAATAAAGTCATCTCCTATGAGAGTAAGACTTTATCCTCTGTGGAGGAAAAGTTTAACGATTGTGAGAAGGCACTCCTGGCAACGATGTGTGGGCATTGAAGAATTACTTCCTACTCACCGCTCATCCAGGGGGAGCACATCATTGTGGAGACTCCTCACCAGCCTTTGCAATATCTCCAAAGTGACAAAATCCGGGCAGGAAATGTGAGTAATTCCAGAATTACTTCCTGGATTCTGTCCATGCATGGCTTTCCTGTGGAGGTCAGATATGGCCAAAACAAGAAGAGTCCCCTAGTGCAAAGTCTGGCTGACTTGCATGATTGGTCCAGAGAAAACTGTCTCAAGGACGAAAGTCTCAAAACCGAAGACCACATGGAGGTGTTCCTGAATTCCCCGCACAAGGTCTATGAAGAAGACACCTGCAAGGGGGTGCCCACAGTTTATGTGGATGCATGCTCCTACTATGTGAACAACAACAGGGAAAAGGAACTGGTGGTCAGCATTGGGAATGCCAGGGTGAATGATGCCCCAAAGCCCTCCACTGGGTACAAGATTGTTCCTCGCAGTTGTCAGGTGGCGGAGTTGATGGCAGTTCACCAGGCCATCCTCACTGCCATGCAACACTGACTCAACGAACTGGTCATAATCACTCATTCAGATTATGTCCGTAAAGGTTTCGTTGAGCGCCTGATTAATTGGAAAACCAGAGGCATGCTGTGTGCAAATGATAAACCACTCAAGCATGGCAAGCTAATCCAAAATATTGATGATCTGGTGCCCTCTAATGGGATGACCATCTATCGGAAAAAGATGAAGGGTCATTCCAGAATAGAGGGACCAGACAAAACTGCAAAGACCTGGCTGATCAGTTGGCCAAAACAAGAGCGATCCAGGGGATCTCCTTGAGATTGAGTCCCTGCTGGGGGAAATCCAGGTCACTGCTGTCACCAGGTCCCAAACACTTGCCCACAATGAACTCTCAACTGCCCATTGGAGTAAGGAGACCATAGTTGTTGATTTGATCACAGCACAAAAGAGGGAACCGATTATTCGGAAATTTTACCAACACATTGACGACCCTGTGAGCTTTCCTCTGACGGAAACCAATTACATAGAGAAAGAGGATGTCCAGGTGCTGATGAAGTTTCCCAAAATGTTCAGAATCCAAGACAGTTTGTTGGTAAGGAGATCCATCACTGGATGTGACCAGTGGGTGGTACCTATCTCATTCCGAAGCCTGATGCTAAGTTACGCACATGACGTGGCCACAGACGGTCATCAGGGGTTTCATATTAGAAATCTTGTGAGAGGTTACATAGTGGCCACACAAAGGGCAGGACCATTTCAGCCAAGTTCACATACACACGGAGCTCCCCTCCAAAAGAGGGGGTTGGCACTGCCTTGGTCATATTTACAAGTAGATTTCATCGGGCCCATGATTCGCTCCTCTAGGGGGTTAACAGTAACATGCTTGTTTACTAAATGGGTGTAATGTCTCCCTGCGCCAAATTGCGAGGCAGGAACAGCAGCTGCCCTGATGATCAACCACATCTTCTTGCGTTTTGGCCTCTCCCAAAGGATTGAACCATCAGACCGACGAAGTCACTTCACCATTGAAGTGATGACAAATATGTGGAAGATACTTGGGGTAAAGAGAAAACTCCATATTGCATACCGCCGATCCTCTAGTGGGGGAGTTGAAAGGTGCAATAAAACCATCGAGAGCATTCTTAAGAGGTTTGTGGTTGATTCTGAGCCTAGTTGGGACATCTGATTACCGATAGTCCTGATGGCCATCAGATCTATACCATCCTCTGAAACCAAAATGTCTCCATTCAAGCTAATGATTAGACGGAAAATGGTGCTACCCCAGCAGCTGCTCTATAAAACACAAGAGCAGACACTGATTAACGCATCCATGACACATGAATATGTTGAGAATCTAAGAAAACACATTCAACATGCTTTTGCATACGCTCAGTGGAATCTGGAGAACTTGGCAGAGGGGATGAAAACCTACTATGATTTAAAAACAACTAAAAAGTATATCAAGTAGGAGACAGGGTCTACTTGTACAATTTTCAGAGGAACCAGACTAAGGAGAGGACATTCCTCCCCTCCTGGTGTTGTCCCTTTGAAATGTAGATAATATTTCACCTGTCACCTACAAGATCTGCATCCCCAAAGGAGAGCTGTCAGAAGAGAAATGGGTCCACATTAATCAGTTTAAAAGTTGTCAACCCAGACACACTCTGCAGGTGATTGATGAGCCAAAGGAAAATCAAACAGAGGAGCCATCTGAAGAATGAGAAGAAAGGAAAAGAAAAAGCAGAGGGAAGTATTTAGGTGCATAGGTATATCGATATAACAGTGTCACACTCACCTGTGTCTCTGCAGGAGCGATGGATGAGCCTCCCTTGACCCCCAAGTTCTCACTTCCCCTGTTTTCACCAGAGGGATTCCTGTCAAATACAAGGTAAACACTCAGACCTGAATTCACCTGATTCCACTGGGCTCTTCCCTTTACTTAAAGGTGTGCTGTGATGTCCCCTAAGGGCTTACCTTGATCATTGGTAAGGTGTGCACTCCATCCTGCATTCACAGGGGTGCGATTTGCTCATATGGATGATGACAATGTCTGTTGGCTGAGTTCAGATGCCACACGCTGTTATATGCCTTCACAGTGAGGCCGAGTGTTCAAGGCGCCAGTTTCTTCACTGGCTAGAAAGTCTTTTCCAAGTGAACGTTGCGCAGAGACTGTTTAGTGTACTGAATTGTTCGTATTGTCCTTGTTTGCCTAGGTATTTTGTGGGTGAGTAGCGCTGCGTGCTGAAGTCAGCTGCTGGTAGGTAAGCACAGCACCTTAAGTCCAAGCGCGCCTGGTAATGTCTCTCCTTTGTCTTCCCTTGCAGGAGTGGATTACGTGATATTAGCGCCTCGAGTCCGGGTTCAGCACTACCGAAGACTTGGTGGTCTGGTAAGTTTGCACAGAGATATTGGTAAGTATATACTGCGTTATTAGGGCGAGCGCAATGACTAATGTCTCTTCTTTCTTTTGCAGGGGTTTGTGAGCTCGCACAACTGACCTGGATACCAGCGTCGCGGGAAGATTCGGTGAGTATGTGCAGCGTTATTGCAGCGCACGCGCTAACGCTGTTCTTCTTTGTTCTTACAGATGCCGGTGTTGAAGTCCCTTCTTGACAGGAGATAGCCGCGGCATGGAGAAAACACAGAGTACCTGTAAACTGAAGCAGAAGGATCCGAAGCAGGTAAACAAAAGTAGGATGTTCCGGAGAAGGTAAGCTGAAGCAGGATGATCCGGAGCAGGTAAACTGAAGCAGGAAGATTCAGAGCAGGTAAGCAGAAGCTGGCTGATCCAGAGCTCGGCAAGTGTGTTGCTGATGCAGCTCACAGTAAGCAGCACGAAGCACTGGAAGATTCTTGGGTGTGGCTTATATAGCCAGACACACCCAAACACTAGAGAGCTCATGGATTGTCATGCACTTCCTGTTTGGCAACAGGAAGTGGTAATCAGGAAGTTACTACAAACACTAGGACGGAAGTAAAGGATGGCTATGCTATGGGTTCTTTGTGTGCCTATGCCAGGCCTGCCAAGCCTCCACCCAGCTTGCCCCAACTATTTGCCTGATTCCCATGACAAACAGGGAGTAATTTACTTGATGTTATCATAAATAGAAAAAAAGTTGCTTTAAAAGTCACACTGTTGTCCTTATCCTGTTGAATAATTTGCTTGATGTTGTTGTTGAAAATTGTAAAATTGCAATCATTGTTCCGCTGTTGTAAATCTTCCGGGAATAACACCCATGTAACTCCAGTACCCTCTAGAATGATGAGGACCACCTCGGGGACCTCGAAGGAAAGGAAGGAAAGTCGGTGCCGCCCCATACCATCCAAACGAAAGACAGAAGGGAATCCTGGAGTGCCGCTCCCTGAGGAAGGAGAATTCCACCACATGAACCCCACTTTGCCCCTCTCTCCCTCAACGAAAAGTCACGGCAGAGCAGGGAGGTTTCTGTGGGGTTCATATTAAGGCCCAAAGAAGAAACCCCTGCTGTTCTTTTGTCTGCTTGGCACATGTGTGGCGAGCTTCAAACACTGCCACCCAAAGAATGGCTGCATTTGCCTTATTTCATTTAAACCATAAGAAAAGTGACCAGCATTCAGAACGGCTACATTTGCTGTTCTGCCATGCGAAGACTAAAAGCTGCACTCAACCGTAAATACGGCATTACAATTTGTGCTTTCTTTCATTTTAAACACTCCAAAGTTATGTGCTCCATTGAAACATCCCTCTCGGTGTATTTCATCTGATTGCCTAGAGGTAAGGCAGTACATCTTCAGAACGGCATTATGTTACTGATAAAATACTTGAAGAGTAAAGAACTCTGTTTTCACGCAAACACGGCTTTTGTTTTCCTTTGAAATTAATCATTGCACTCAAATCACAGCAAAGGAAAGAGATAGTGCGTCTCTCTCTCTTTTCCCATGTCAATTTCAAAGAAATTCTTTACACTATCCTGTCGTGTTCATGAACACAGTACATGCAAAAGCATTACCAAAGGATTTTTTTTTTAAAACAGTTTTTATTAGTTTTTCCAAAATGTCAACCAAGCAGTTCAGTAAAACATTATACATATGAACACTCACATGTGGTTTTGTGTTGCTTTTTCACACTTCTCCCTTTCACCCTCCCCCCAGCCTACAACATATATAATTCTTCCTCCACCCTCTTCTCTGGCCGTTTCCTCCGCTACTATGCCTCTGAAGGGCTCTCTGCTCTCTCTGACTTCTTTGGTCTAACTCGAATTACGTTGCTACTAGTTGTCTCCAGGCAACCATTGTGTCTGCTTCCACTTCCCCTCCTTTGCTTATTGCCGCTTGCCATACCGCTGTCTTGGCATTCGCCCATTTCTTAAGGTCTTGCCACCAGACGAGTGCTTGCGGTCTTGTACTCGCTTTCCAGCTCATTGCCATTCTACGTTTAGCCAGTATATACTCCAGGTCTTTGAGATTGGTCACGTGTCTGGCTCTCCTCGGCCTGGGAACCCCCCCAGCAGGCACACCCACGGGGAGCTTACATCCAAGTTTATTTCTTTTTCTGCCATGTATTGGGCTATTTCCTTCCAGAGCTCTCCTATTTCAGGGCAGGACCAAAACATATGTACCATTCCTGCATCCACTCCCTCACATTTCAGGCATGTCTGAATATCTGCATTATTAAAATTAGCTATTTTTTTAGGGGTCATGTATAAGTGGATTTGTTGCAGTCTTGCATTTCTTGATGCCTTTTTATGGTATACTTGCACTCTGACCCACAGCCCTCTTCCATTGTTTCCCCATCTCCACTTCCCCATTTAATCTTGTCTGGACCACCTCTTTCCCGACCTTAGATATCAGCAACTCATATATGTGGGAGACTTCATGGCCACCTTCCGACACATCATAAAATATTTCTATGGCTGTTTCGGACTGTTGGGCCAGAACTTCTTCGGGCCACGTGCCTTTGATCATCCTCATCAGCCTAGCATATGTGATATGCTGTCCATGGTGTAACCCTGTGTCTCCCACCAAAGTATCAAATTCCTTCATCTTCCCTTTATGCCACACATTCCCCATTGTCACTATGCCCACCGGTTCCAACTTTGTTGTAATGTTCAGCCTCATTTGCTCATCCACTCCTTCCAGCCCCACTAGCAGAATCTGCTGGGAACACAGGGATATGTTCTACATTAATTGGCAAGCTCTACACCATGTCTTCCCTCCCAGGTCTAATAATCTACTTTCTCACACTCTCTGTGACTTTGGCAACCACTTCCACTCATTCACGAAATAAGGGATGCTATCAGCACTCAACAGTTTAGACTCTAGTGTTTGACCTTCTGATAGCCACCTTGCTACGTATTGGAGTTGGCTAGCCAGATTGTAAACTTCAATGTTCAGCAATCTAATGCCTCCTTGCTCATATGAGTTTTGTAATTTACATAGTGCTATTTTGTTCCTGAAATTGTGCCAGATGAACCCCCTGCATGTACTCTGTAATTTCGAGAAGAATCGTCTGGGTATTGTGTGTGGGATGTTAGCAAAATAGTGTAATAGCCTAGGCAATACCACCATCTTTAGTAATGCCGCTCTTCCCATCATAGTCAAAGGTAGCTTGGTCCATATACCATAATGTTTTCTATTTTTGCCACTGCCTTCACAGTATTTTGCCTACGTTCATCTTCGCTGTTATGATATATGTCTATGCCCAGGTATCTCAACGTCTCAGTTTCCCATTTTATCTGTAGTACCGGTAGTTTGTGTAGCGGCGTACCTACATATTTTCCTAAGGCAAATATGCTTGACTTTTTTGGGTTAATTGTTATGCCAGACACCCTCACATATCATTCCATGACCTCCAGAATATACTGCAGATTTTCTTCTGGGTACCTCAAGTACAACAGCATGTCATCTGCATACATCGATATGAAGTGTTGTCCACTTTTAGTGCTTACAGACATGTGCCACGATTGTCTGTGTCCCGCAGTCATGGTGCAGCAGTTTGCCTCTGGGTCTCAGGCCTTTTAGCAGCATTGATCTCTGGACTCTCCTCTGCCCCGATATTTTGTCCCCTTCTCAGAGCTGGTGCTGAGGTTACTTAGCCAGCTTTGTTCCCCGTGACTTGGGTCAGCTTCATACACCCTCTCTCAGTGATCCTATTTCTTCTATGCCCAGTAGGGTTGCCTTTGGCGGGCGCTCCGCTGTGGGGGTCTATTAGTATTCAATGACACATTTAACTGGTCTTTTCTTTTGCAGAGTCTCTTGTTCTGTGTGCACCTACATCTGTGCCTCCCTTCCACTCAGGGCATCGATCCCTGCCCGTACCTTGATTCTTGTTGTGTCTCCCTCCACCTTCCCTGATGTTCGGTTCCTCGCCCGTTCCGCTCATTGTCTTCTCTTCTCTTTGCGTAATCAGGTGGAATTCCACAAGGTTATTGTGTGTATTGCGCTAAAGGATCACCATTTGTTGTGTCCCTTCATTTCCACTGTATGCTCATGCGGATTCTGGGTTGATTAACAGTTGAATGCCCGTGTCAGTGTGCATAGGACTTGCTGTATCAGTGTATTTCAGTGAAATAATGTCTCTTCTCCAGGTTACACACCACATCTGCCTGTAACTCCACCAATCTGTCCCCTCTGCGTTTCATAATATCCTTACTGCTTGGGCCTTGCAGATGTTGGGACAGCACCCTGACTCTGTTTCTACCTTTGCTTCCTGCTGGTGTCGAGGCTCTTCGTGCCATCCATTCGCCCCTGTCTGTAGGCAACTTTTCATTTCCGTCCTGGAGCCTCTGTTCATTGCGAGCGCCCCGACTAGCAGGCGCCCACTTTCATGCAGCTGTGTCTCACGATTTTATACCACAATAGCACTGATGATGCCCGTTGCAGAGTGAGCCGGCTCGCTACAGTTTCAGTCACAGACACAATTTGGTAATTTTTGTTGTTCCTAATAGTTACATTGAATCCCGTGGATGTTGGTACACCAGAGGCTATGCTTCCTCCTATCTGCCCAGTTGTATTTGCTGCAGTTCCACAAGAACGGAGACGCGCTGCCTCTGTGACTGTGTCTCATTTCGAGTAGGTTTCCCGGCGCGAGGGTCCAGCCCTTTTCAATCAATCAGTCCTTTGTGTGCCCTTTCCAGATTCTGTGTATTCCTTCAGTTCGTTTCTCTCATCGGGGACTCACTGTCAGTGCTCTGCACAACCCCGGAGAGTCTATGCTGCACTATTCTGCATCCATACCCAATTGTTAGAATTGGTACGATCCCGGTGCCACAGTTCACCACCTCCTGGGCACAGACGCTCTTCTTCATTCTCTGTCCCTTTGTTCTTAGATGATCGCCATTTTGGATCTTCTGACCACTATCCGTGGCAGTATCCTTCGGGCTCGGTGTTCCAGATCCCCTCTGCCAATCAGTGCAAATTGTTCGCCAGCCTTGCCGTGTAGTTTCACGAGCCTGCTTGTTCGATTTTGGTCAGTATTTAGCATCTGAGTGCCTGGTTTCTTCCCGGATCATCGGATCATTACAGGATCGGCCGGAGCTCCTCCAGATACACGTCTCCCTACATGGCCTTGTAGCCATGCCCCCCATGCACTACCAAAGGTTATGGGAAAACAGTCCTGTGATTTGTAAAACGGCATTTGTAACCAGAAAGAAAAAAGCCTGCACACGTGTGAATTTGCTTTTGGAAAGTAAGCAAAAATGTTGTTTAAAGGTGAATTTCAAATGAAAGATGTTGCACGCACAGAAATATTATTGTGTATGTGGGTGGAGGGACTGCAAAGCCGTGTACATTATGCTCTTCCCCCAGCAAGACTGTAGTTAGCCTGGCTGAGGCCCAGGACCTCAAGGAAACCAGTTTGTCCGGGGGTTTTGCCTCCCACTTTTAGCATCCACAAGTGACCTAATGCTGCAAGTACATGCACTGGGACTGACGGTGTGATAATTACTCATTCTCCCAGACTGGCCGGCAGGACTGCCCAAAAAGACAAAGGAAGGGAGTGAAGCACAGTGTTTGACCCAGAGGTGGGATTTCCTTAAGTGCCCTTTTCCCAGGACAAACTGCAGAGCTTCAAAGGGTGTGATAAAAGTCCTTTGTGCAGACTGACCGAGGGGGAGACAATTTGGCTGAGGGAGTTTTGCAGGACCGCCCACACAGTGACACATCTACCCCATTGACTTTAAAGAATTGTTGTACATTAAGACATTTCTCTTCCAGAACCCTGAATAAGTAGTAAATTGATATTATGCCAGTATTTCATGGGATTTTTGGACAAACACAAAGAGACCAGGTATAGGTTTCTAGCACTTGGGGAACTGAAATGGCCATGCAAAGTGCATTCTGGAGGGAATCGTAAATGGCAAAATTATGAAACTAAGTGCAAAGATGCAAAAGGATATTGGGAATAGTTGTAGCCACTGGCATATTTTTAGATATTTTGTACTTTATAGAAATAGCGAAATTGTGCCAAAGAGCGATGCGACCTCGCACAGAGTCGGCAGTCAGACTGTCCAATTCCCTGTGACCTAGTGAATCTGTATGTCTAATTCCTATGAGAGTGACTAGTACAAATTTGGAGTTTGTTGGTAAAATGTAGCTTTGTGAAACAAAGCAAGGTCATACATTCACACACATAACATGATGTAATTTCCCGTGCAGCAATCGGCCCAGCAGGAGGAGGGAACACTGGGCGACTGCCCTATCTCAGCAGAGGGGTAAGTCCAGGGTACTTCCCACCCAGGTTGTAACCGATGATGTCATTCTAGCTATTTAAGGGGGAGACAGAGAAACACAAGGGAAATTTGGTGTCAGAAACCAGATCCAGATAGAGATTCAAAAACCAGATCCAGAGGCAGCTGATTCCATACAGGCAGAACCACCCATCCAGATCCAGGCAGAACCACCCATCCATATCCAGGCAGAACCATCCCATCTAGAAGAGCCCAGCTGTCCACAGTGACTAGACCTTGCATAGCTGCCCCGCATCACATTCAGGACAGCCCAGCAGTGCCAGTGACCAGATCTCTTGGCCCGCTGTCCCAGTGACCTGATCCCTTGGCCCCACTGTCCAGAGACCTTGCTCGCTGTCCAAAGTCGCAAACTCAAGCTTACCTTGAAAGTATCACAATACCCAGTACCCAAAAACTGCATATACCATTCTTTGTATTTTGCATCCCATAGAAAATCCCATTGAAAGTCCCATATCGTATTCCCCTCTCTTTTGAATCCTGCATCTCTTAGAAAATCCTATTTAAAATCCCAAATTGCCAGTGTCATCTGTTCACCTTATCCATAGAAAAATCTGTCTTAGTCTATGTCTGTTAGATTTTTTTTATAATTCTTTCAGTTATCTGTGTAAGTCCCTAGTACCATTTGAATTAAATCAATTAATTTCCTAATTGAAAATTCACATTCATTATTGTTGCCATTTGAAACAATTTTGTTGAGTGTTTTACTAACTATAGTTATTAAAACATAGTCTCAACAGAAGTATGCTGTGTTGAACAAAAACCGAATTTGCTTGTGCAGAGTGCTTTCCTCCCAATTCTGATTTGCATTTCCCATAGAAAAACCCCCACTATCATCCTATTAAGAGTGATCCCTTTCCCTCAGATTCTTATCTGTTATGTGTCTGTGTCTCTCATCCTAAAAATCGATTTCTGATTTTGACAGTTCAGCCCTTTTCTGTGGCTGCCTGTCAGCACAGTTCGATGTAGAATAGAAGTGCTGTTCTGCGCGTGTGCTTATTTTGCATTGTTTTCTTTCCAAAATTGATTCTCTCACTTGCGTTCACATTGTTTTGGTGCTCTGCTCAGTAGCATGTAAGCTTCCCTATTACTAAAGTGCAGCCACATGAATTTTTGTCCTAGCTATCCCACTGCAATTGTAAACTGATGCACAAATAGTAAGTAAAATCCGAGTATGCAGTTTTGCTCTTAAATAAGGTTTTCAATTTTGTTTTTGGCCTCCCATATTGGGCTGGAGGGCTGTATTCACATTTTGATTTTTCCCTCTTCTTTCTGACTCCTTGCCACTACTTTCCATTCACAAAGAATTTAGTTAGCAAGTGTATGGGTAAGTGTTGCAGGGGGATTGCATAACCTGTGTGCATCTGTCATTCAGAAAAATTATTTTGGTTCTGTTTTATATTGAAGGTTTATGTAGATTATGTTAGGAATCTGAATTAACTGTGCTGTTGGATTGTTGCATTTGTACAGCCACACAGTGGTGGCTGCTGCCCTATTATTTGATTGTGCTTCGATTTTTCCTTGAATCCTAAATTAATAAATATTTCATTGTTACACACCGGTCTGGTTCATAGTCCACTGCAACACAAGTTATTTTGTTAAGGTGGGTATGAAACGGGTTGGAGGCCTTCTCAAGAAAGAACCCAGGGATCAAATAAAAATAAAAAACATTTTTATTGTGCGCCACATTCAATGTCAGAGGAAGAAGTCCCTGCCTGGTTTGTGCTGTGTTATAAAATCATTACACTTCAATGTACCATGAATGAAGAATGGACAGTAGTGTGAATGACCACTACTGGGCCTGTGGATCCAGAGCACATATGAAGTTGCCCAAGGACTGAGGAGGGCTGTGTTCTATAGTGATTGTTCATGTTCCAGCATTGGTGATTCCAAAGAGTGACCTGAACATTGGAGAGTTTCCAAAAGCAGATGCTCACATGAGAAAGAGGAGAGCAATTGGATTTCTCAATCGAACAAAGAGAGAGAACTATTTCTCGGCTAAATCAATAGAAGCTTCCGATGCCATTTCCGTATGAACACAGGTTGTTGAGTCAGAGTTCATATTTTTGCAAGGCCGCTCTTCGACATCCTGGACTCGCTCAGTCCTACACGAACAATGCGGATGACACGCAAGTCCTCCTGTCACTGACAGGTGACTATGAATCAGACGCTAAAGCCCTCAACACCATATACATGACTATCCAAGCTTGGATGGGCCTGAAGGGACTTTGTCTCAACAGTGACAGAACTGAGCTCCTCATAATTGGGTCCACCGAAACCCTAAAGAATCTCAATTCCCAATTCAGGCACTTCACTATTGATAACATCCTAATCCCAGTCCCCGACTCAGTGAAAACATTTGAAGTATACCTAGACTCAAACCTTTCCATGACAAGGCAAGTCAATGCCATTGCCTCTGCCACTGCACACCACCCTAAACTTCCAAACGCAGCCAGACCTTTTTTATCCAAGGAAAACTACCTAACCATGGCCAGAGCCATAACAGGGTCAAGAGTTGATTACTGTAATGCCCTTTTCTTGAGCATGTCAACTAAAAACATGCAGAAGCTGCAGGTTATCCAAAACAGTGCTCTCTGTTCAGCATTTGGCATCCCCAAAAGGGAACATATAACTGCAGCCAGGAAACAGGCACACTGGCTACCCATTAGACAGCACATCCTCTTCAAGACCCTCGCTTTGACCCACAAATGAGTCCATCAAACCACCCATCCCTACCTGCACCACAGAATACATCAATCCACATCCAGAAGACCAATCTGAAATCCCCACTCCAACATGCTAACAGTTCCCAGAATCAAGAGAGTCAGAGCAGGTGGAGCTAGCTTCCCCTATCTTGCAGCCCATCATTGGAACACCCTTCCTCCAGCCCTTAAAGGAGAATATTCACCCATCGCCTTCCGCAAAGTGGTCAAGATGCTACTATTCATCTAATCATCTTCACTTGATACTATCTGTTACATATACTACCTGCACAAATGTATTATGTATGTATGTAATTAACCTGTATTGATTCCAAAGTAATCAACCCCCTGTAACTAAGCTCTTCTCATGTAACAGTGCCTCGATGCACATGGGCTGTTTGCATGCTATATAAATCTAAATAAATAAATAAATTCAGCAGTATTCGCGACAATCTTCATGCCAGGGATCCAGATGATGGCGAATGCAAAGTGGTCACAAATCACTCGCTGGGAGCTTTTGCAGACAATCAATACTACCATAAAGGGATTCAACACGATCAAAGAAGAGCTGAGAGCCGTAAGACTGATGACTCCCCAGAACAGATATATCTTGGACATGATCACAACCATGGATGGAGGTGTTTGTGCCAAAATCGGAGAATTATGTTGCGCATTCATATGTTCTCATGATGAGGAGAATGGAACCTTGACAATGTTAACAAAAGTGCACATCAAGATGGAAGATGAAACAGAAGGTATTGCAAATGACAGCTGGTTTGCATCGATCTTCTCATGGGTTCCGCAATGGATGGAGAATATCTTCAAGTTTCTTGGAGCATTACTGGTAATGATCATGTTTGGATTCTGTGTGATCAGAATAATCATCACACAGTGCAAGAAGATGGCAAAGAAAGCAGTTGGAATGAAGATCATGATCAATGTAGAGTCAGGGTTTGAATCCAAAGAGTTGACAGATGAAGAAATCAGAGACTACGCAAAGGCCAGTATTTATGCACATGAGGGAACAAAGTTCCTGTATCCGAGGAACCACAAGAAGTATGTGGGAAGATGGATCTACTGCAGTCCGAAAGGACAGTGTAAAAACATGACCTGGAGCATTGATGCATGTCAAGTCAGCAGGATCTTTGAAAGGAGTAGTGAAGATATGGACTCCAAAGATGCACTTTTTCAGAAGAGGATGTCTAGATGTGAAGACTGATGGGGGAGTGATTGATGAATCAACCAGAGGGGGGAGTGTAGAGAAGGATCCAAGTGCCTCTTCCGGAAATCCCACCCCTATTCTACCCATATGCTCTAATCCGGAAATTACGACAAGTACAATGCCAGTATTAGTGTCTATTCCACAAAGAGTTCTCGAAACAAGGTATCCGCTAAAAAAGCCCTACATGATGTACCCGCGGAGACATGATGGTTTCTTAGGAGAAATGCCTGAAGAAGTGTGAAATGGTGAAGGCAAGAACCTGGTGACGTCACATGAAGTGGAAATGATGCACCAAGAAGAGACAAGAGGTGCAAATAACACTAAGGCACACCTATATTGAGGGGTCTTCATGGTAAGTACCCCAAGAGGTAATGTTAAAGATATTTAGAAATGCTATATGCGATTTTTGAGGTGCGGGGGGCAAAGGCTCAACCTTGGCAACTAGGTTGGATATATAAGAACAAAACAGTGGTTGTTCCTAACAAGTCAATTAGGAACTCCCGTCCCCTGCACACTATCTACTGTCTGAACATCACACCAAACATTCAAATGGGTAGTCAATAATTCATATAAACCATTTGGTATAGTTTCAAACATAAGCAACAATTTGATACAAGAGATTGTTATAAGAAAAAAAATGTTTTCAATTCTTCAGCAAAACATAGTATTTTTTTATACAAATGAAAAGCCCAACGTGTTTCGAGTTACAAACTCTTCTTCAGGGGCAATGTAACAATTCTTCTAATTTCTAAAGAGTAAAGATAGAAAAGAACACATCTTAGTATATCATTTCAAACTTCATTTCAATAATCAAACAGGTATTTCATTACAAATGAACACATTTTTTAGAGGAGATGAACTAAGCTCCTCTTCTAATCAGAGGAGGTTTCCCCTACTGTAGTGAATCCTTAGGATAAATATGATGATTACTCAATTTAAGATACGCCTAGTGGTCTTCTTACAACAGAATAATAAGTGAGTTTAGCACAGCTCTAACAACAGGAGGTTGTAATCATTAAAAGAAATCATAACACTCAATCCAACCAAAGAGTCTAGAGAGATTACTGTCAAATGGTCTCAGTCTGTACAGTCAGTAGAAAAACGGGGGAACATCACTTACCCCAGCGGGTGGGTGTCTAGATTGAGATAAAGGACTAAAGGTGCCAATATTCATCAATTAAATGATGCCTTGGACATTCCGTCCGATAGTGGATAAAATACCTAATTGTTAACAAAAAATTAATTTATTCCTAATCAGAATAAAGTGCTCAACCTAGGTGAAAAAGCAAGAAAGTAAGTCTGCACTTAAATCCAAAATGGTGTCCTACTGGAAATCCGTAATACAAAGAAGGGTTCCTAACAGCACAAAGCTGCAAGTAAAGATAGAAAAAGAATATGAGTTCTAGCACTATTATTCATTAAGATCACCAATGGTCAAAAAAAGGAACCTCAAATACTTACAATATTCGCCTAAATCCAGGTAATGTAGGAGCCATGAAAGCGCACATCTCGCCATTGGACGATGTGTTGTTTCCATATCAGCCCTTCATTTATACCCAAAGGCGTAATGGAGGTGCATGCGCAGCAGCAAGCGATTGCATGCGCATGCGCCCGAAGATTGAACAGAACGGCGTCATAGAACTGACGGCATACGCGAGCATGCGCGCAGGCGTTAGAGTAGGATAAACAAAATGCTATGAAGTGGCGTCAGACCTATCGAATCATCGCGTATGCGTGAAAGGGTGTATAGTAGAGGTAGCACCGTCATCGTTATGACGCCACCTGCGTGGAAGCGTGATGGCATCAGCCAATTAGTAAACAAAGAAGTAAACGCCCTCTTGAGTAGAAAGAGTGAATGTAAGGCTGTGGACTACTAACTATGAAAAAATAGATATATGAAGCGAAATGATAACAATGTTAGCCGAGCCAAACAAAAGGCAAGGTGAATAGAAAGAGTGGTTAAAATAAAGAAGTAACCAGAAAAATGGTGAAATAAAGTCGTAAGTTTCCCTTGGGAATGTAAGTCCTAAATGTCGAGATCTAAATAATACTTTAAATATCCTGCCCACCTTGGGACTTATAGGGCCTCATTCCGAGTCGGGCGGTAAGGGTTAACGGTCACCGGTAACGAGACCAGTGCCGTTAAACCCTTACCGCCCTATTCCGAGTTCCCTTTGCGGGTTGGAACTTAACACCTGCTTTTTGCAGGCGTTAAAAAACCAACCCGCAAAGGGACCTTGGAGCTAATTACGGCACCGTAATTTACAGTGCCGTAATTAGCACCTTCCCCATTCCCATTGAGCCCTATGGGGCAAAAATGGGAATGGGGAAGGGCCCATGGTGAATGGGGAATTACCGACCCCGCCAACCTTGGAATGGGGTGGTAATTCCGCCATTCACCATGGCGGAGTCGGAAAGATAACGGCGTCAACCAAGGCGCTAGTAGCGCCTTGGTTAACGCCAGGGTCGGAATGAGGCCCATAGTCTTTTATGGCGGCATGATCCAACATAAATAGAATAAAAAACAAATAATAAGACATCACCACATCTTAATCAAGGAAAATAAATAAAGGGGTACATTATAAAAACGGGCTCAGATAGTAGTCTTCGTTCATCCCCAGGGGAGAGAGGGAGTCAAGGCAGTGAATCCAAAAAAGTTCTCTCTGGGATAGTAATTTCTGTAAGTTACCACCTCTAGGGAGTGGATGTATAACTTCCAATATTACAAATCACATTTGTGCCACTGTGTGCTGGGGATCTCTGAAGTGTCTGTATACTGGTGATTTGATGTTTTTTGTGCGGATATTGGTCTTGTGTTCAATCATAAGATCATAAGAGGCCCCTCCATTTTTGATCCTAGCGGAACCAATGCTGGCATAACTCATACCACATGCAGTGAAGACTTGCTTAAACTTAAAAAGAAGAGTTTCCGTACAGAATTACATGGCCATTTTCTACGGGAATGCTTACGTGCAGACACCATCCCTGCAGGACTAATTGTTAGGAATGAGCCTTGTCTCTTCCTTACAGATAAAGAATATACTACTAAATTCAGTCACATTGCAATTAAATGCAGCAGAGATTTGATGGTCTTGACGATCACGACAGCTCAAGGTCTGAGTGTTGAGGTACAAAAAGAATTAGACATTGAAGAGAAAAAGTTTCTAGATAATCAAGCAATTACTAATGCTATTGATAAACTAAGGGAAACAAATAAACTCTTTGATGATTTCAAGACATCCACAATAACAAAAAATTAAACAAAGACATTCAGGATTTTAAACTTGAAAAGATTTTTCTTTACACCATGGCTGAATTTGCAGAGGCTGCCAAAAAACAACAAGCCACTCAAAACAAGGAAAGACGCCGCTGGGTATCATTTTCGAACTCTAGCAGCAGCGGCTCGGATGATCAACAACCTTTCAACCCACCACAACAACCTTTGTTTCCAAATTATCAACCCCAACACCCGCCCCCTTTTTTAGGCAGAGGAGGGCAAGGAATCCCTTACTGGGGTCAGCCATGGTTCCCACAATACAATCCGCCCCCGCGCCACCAAACTCAGGGCAAAAGACGAAAAAGACGACAGACATGTTGACAACAGACTCTAATGATATACCCATTTTTAATTTGCCCAAAATCACTTTGACTGCACCACAAATCTCAGTCCTTTCCAAAGGCCTTTCATTTGTGCCGTCCCAAACCACAGACTGGTTTCTAACAGAAACCAAAATGCGCTGTTTCTTTAGAACCTTACGCCTGAAAGCCTTCTTTGATGATATTCCTTAAGAATCACAGGATTTAGACTATGGTCTCCATCTCCCTTCCACTTTTAGGCCTCAGGATAATGAAACACCTAAGGAAATGATCACATTTCAAAAATGTATTATGAAGGAGCTAGTCAAAATGCAAGGAGATACCACCTACCTCAAGCATAATCTATCTAAGGCAGAACAGAGGGCACTTAGCCGAGCTCTCTAAAATGCCCAACATTGTGATCAAACTGGCTGATAAAGGTGGAGGAATTGTGATCATGACTAATGACCAATATTGCACCATGGTCAACCAATTGCTTCAAGACCACAAAAGCTACAAGAAAATAAAAAAAGATCCAACGAATGCAATTAAATCTGAGATAGCAGACATGGCTCAATACGCCCATGAAAGACAATGGATTAGTGATAAAGAACTCCAATTCCTAACCAAGAGTCAGGGCAGGACCCCTTCCATATACGCCTTACCCAAAATTCACAAGAATTCGGTTACCCCACCAGGTAGACCCATCGTATCTGGATGTGGGTCAGTTTTGGAACCAGTTTGTAAATTCATTGATGTCTTCTTAAAACCCTTAAGCATTGAAACAGGCACTTACCTACGTGACACCATACACACGATTCAAGTGTTCGAGAAACTCTCGTTTGACCCTCAGACACAAAGATTTGTAACAATGGATATCAAATCTCTGTACACAAGTATTCCCCAAGATCAGGCTATTGAATGAATACACCACACACTCACTCATCATGACTCAACAACAGAGAGTACCACACAATTTTATTCTGGAACTGATGACTTTAGCATTATGTAAAAACATCTTTGAATTTGATGGGCAATTCTATATGCAGATGAAAGGGACAGCTATGGGTGCTATGTTTGCCCCCAGTCTTGCAATATTGTTCATGTCCAACTTCGAGTCTAACCATATTCTATGTGACAAGAACCCCTACCAATCCCATATTTCACATTGGAAACGATATATTGATGATATCATTTTCATTTGGAACTGCCCTGAACCCGAACTTCATCTTTTTTTAAACTGGCTCAACAATGTTGACAACAACATCCAGTTTACTATGGAAAATAGCAACCAAGAAATTTGCTTCCTTGATCTTAAAATTAGGCATGAAGATGGCATCTTGAAATGCAGTGTATACCGGAAGACTACTTGACGGAATACCCTCCTGCACTTCTCAAGCAATCACCCACGCCACCTACGTGAAAACTTACCATACGGCTAGTTCCTCAGAATTAGGAGGAACTGTACCAATTTAGCAGACTTTTACGAACAATCTGAGGATCTCACAAAGCGGCTGCTTGACAGAGGCTACCCCAAAAAATTGATTTCAAACTCAAAGAAACGAGCTAGATTTGCAGATAGGGACATTCTTCTATCTAACAATACCACCCGGGAACACCCAGACTCTGACAAAATAACCTGTGTGATCGCACATGGTCCCCACACCTTTCGGATTAAGAAAATAATACACAAATATTGGCCCATTGTTAGACTAAATCTGCCAGACCTCCCTATGCCACGGTTTGCTTTTAAAAAGGCCAAAAACATACAAGATTCCCTGGTGCACTCAAAATTAAAAAAAACAGCACCCAGAACAGGACTCTGGGATCTTAGAACGACCACTGGACATTTTCCGTGTGGCTCCTGCTCAGTGTGTCAATTCACTTCCAAAATCAAAAACTTCAACATTGGAACTAAGACCTGGCATCTTAATTTCATGACAAACTGCAAGACAAAACAAGTTGTCTATTGCATCGAATGCCCTTGCGGCCTAAGGTATGTAGGCCAGACAAGCAGATCAGTGAACACCAGAATCTCTGAGCACCGTTCACGCATCAGATGCAAAAACACATCTGCTCCCCTGGTGAACCACTTTCTAGAAAAACACCATACCCCGAATGACATCAAGTGGTGGATCTTGGATGTAGTCAAGGGCTCTGCCAATATATCACGCAGTCTGCAGCAAAAAGAAGCAAGGTGGATCCACAGACTCTCTAGCCACGAGAATGGCCTTAATGAAGAATATGCCCCCTTAATTTAACTCAACTTGCAGCTGTACGTTGAGCATATCTTCTTCAAACTCACAAGCAAGGACAGAAGCATGTCTTGAGTGGCCTCTTATGTCCTTCTGACTGGCCACTGCAAGCACACCCTGGACCATTTTAAAATATCTGGACCCACCTTTCTTTGATAGGTAGGGGAGGTATTAGTTCCCAGTTTTACTCTATTTACTCTATTTCATTTTGTCCGGCTAAACTTTTCAAGTTACCGGCTGAGCACAAAATCTCTTAACATATGTCTCCCTGCATCACGATTGAATGCCGGGTCCGTTGAGTATCTCTCAAGCGATATTCTATGATTCATAATCATGCGGCCGCAGATCATGCCCCCCTGAGGAGTCCCATAGATATCTGCACCCGCGATGAAGATCCATCATGGCTTCAATGCATTTATTGCTCGAGTTTGAATGCTGGTGGGACACACACCCCCACAGCAGTGAATGACTGACAGCCCAAACGGACCAACTCTCTGCTGCCTTTCGCGTTTCAATGCTGGAGGAATACACCCCCACAGCATTGTGTGACAGACAGCCCAAGCGCCTATTACACTGCGCCTCCTCCACACGGTTCAGTGTTGGAGGAACACACCCCCATAGTATTGTCTGATAGACAGCCTTAGCGGGCCTATCACATTACACCCCAGATATGGCCAATCAAGCTACTGCGTCATGAGCCACACCTGCTACAGTCACGGCAGTGATGTCTGCTCGACAGCCATGACACAGCATCAAGCCAGCTGAGACAGCCTGCACAGCGTGCACTCGGGGCCACAGAAAAGGCAGCTCCACGAAAAAAGGAACTCTCATCAAGGTACTAAATGGACCGCTGGGTCCCGCATTCTGGTAACCTTCTCTTTGCCAGAAATCTGTGAAGCTTTTCTACATACAAGAAAAAAACGCCATTTTTTAACCATAAAGCAAACATCACTGACTCTGTTTCTTTTCTCCCATTTTGTTTTGGGCTACTTTAGGTTGTGCATTTTCACAACAACCATTGAACCCTACGCCCTGAACGGAAGCATAAGTAATTCAGACACGAATGTTATCCACAAGTGGTATGTTAATATAATTTTAATTTTTCCTCTTCCTAGCATATGAACTATAGCAATTATGAGTTGCCGGAAAGACAGACCAATTGGTTTTTGTTCTGTTCTTTTCCCGCTATAGAACTATTGCCAATATTACTACGGGTGGCTGCGCCCTGGGGTTCCTCGTGCTGCGAGCTGTTTCCTCGCTGTTTGTGCAAGACAACAATCCCAGCCCAAGTATTTTTTTTCTTGATCTAGTCCAAGCCCAGAATCACAGTAAGGTCTATGTTCCCACTAGGGGCTTTTAAATTATTTATTGTTGCAAAAAATCTGCAAGCAAATACTTTTCTTTGGACTCAGACTTATGCCACAAAAGATGAAAACATTCCTTAAATTCAAACTTGTTTTGTGATACCCCTCCTCTCTTTGTCTGCCTTCATACAGGGTCAAGTTTGGATTTCCCCATTTTTTCTTCATTTCTCCCCCCTGAGGAAGGCTCTACTACAACTGTACATGCCCAGCAGGGGGCAGATCCGAAACGTGACATGGATGTTTGAACTTTTCACATTGACTGGAAACTCTATTTCGGAACGTAACCTGAAGTCCGAATCTAAACCAGCATTGAAACATTGTTCTTGCACGTATATATTTTTTTGTGCTTTTTTTTAAGAGTTTCTCTCCCCCATCAAACACCAACACGTCGGCAGACCTGCATTCTTTTATTTACTAAAACAGTGGCACCTGTATATTGAAATGTGGGCTGCTTAGAGTTTCCCTCCAACTGAGGGTATTTGGCCTGACGCTATTTCGGCCTCTGTGTGTTTGCACTGTCTTTCCAAGGCAGACCTGCATCCACTTATTCAGCAAAACAGTAGTACCTGTATATTGAAATTTGGACTGCTGACTTGTTTTCTTAAGGTATTATACATGTTTTTGTATTTTTCACAAGCGATGGTTTAATTATTGCTTGCATTTATCTTCTTGTCATAGAAGTGCACTGATTTGTCTCTCTGTTAGATCTTTTTCGAACTTGCAGTTCTATTTTTTATTGTTTTACTCTCATTCCAAACTGCATTTCCTACTCTTTGTATTCATTAACCTTATTCATTTGCGAACACAATAATAAATTACTTTGTGAAAATAAGGAATGTTTTCTGAGTATAAATACTGTGGCTAAATAATATTTGTGATTTCCTTGTTCTAGGTCACACTATTAACGTTGGTTAAACACATTTTTGCAAAATAACTTAGTTACATTCTAGCAGAGTGGATAGTTTTTGGTATATAGATATTTCTCACATTAGTCCCAATCCACTTTCTGCTTCAAGGGACGACCTCGATATATCTTTTTTATGAGACTTCAGAGATCACCAGCACACAGTGGCACAAATGCGATTTGTAATATTGGAAGTTATACATCCACTCCCTAGAGGTGGTAACTTACAGAAATTACTAGCCCAGAGAGAACTTTTTTGGATTCACTGCCTGACTCCCTCTCTCCCATGGGGATGAACGAAGACTACTATCTGGGCCCGTTTTTATAATGTACCACTTTATTTATTTTCCTTGATTAAGATGTGGTGATGTCTTATTATTTGTTTTTTATTCTATTTATGTTGGATCATGCCGCTATAAAAGACTATACGTCCCAAGATGGACAGGATATTTAAAGTACTATTTAGATCTCGACATTTAGGACTTACATTCCCAAGAGAAACTTACAACTTTATTTCACCATTTTTCTGGTTACTTCTTTATTTTAACCACTCTTTCTATTCACCTTGCCTTTCTTTTGGCTCGGCTTACTATCTATGTCTATTTTCGTTTTAGTTTATATTCATTGTTATCATTTCGCTTCATATATCTATTTTTTCATAGTTAGTAGTCCACAGCCTTATATTCACTCTTTCTACTCAAGAGGGCGTTTCCTTCTTTGTTTACTAATTGGCTGACGCCATCACGCTTCCACGCAGGTGGCGTCATAACGATGACGGTGCTACCTTTACTATACACCCTTTCACGCATACGCGATGATTCGATAGGTCTGACGCCACTTCATAGCATTTTGTTTATCCTACTCTAACGCCTACACGCATGCTCGCGTATGGCGTCAGTTCTATAACGCCGTTCTGTTCAATCTTCGGGCGCATGCGCATGCAATCGCTTGCTGCTGCACATGCACCTCCATTACGCCTTCGGGTATAAATGAAGGGCTTACATGGAAACAACACATCGTCCAATGGCGAGATGTGCGCTTCCATGGCTCCTACATTACCTGGACTTAGGCGAATATTGTAAGTAGTTGAGGATCCTTTTTTTGACCATTGGTCTTCTTAATGAATAATAGTGCTAGAACTCATATTCTTTTTCTATCTTTACTTGCAGCTTTGTGCTGTTAGGAACCCTTCTTTGTACTACGGATTTCCAGTAGGACACCATTTTGGATGTAAGTGCAGACTTACTTTCTTGCTTTTTTACCTAGGTTGAGCACTTTATTCTTATTAGGAATACATTTGTTTTTGTTACCAATTAGGTATTTTATCCACTATCGGAGGGAATGTCCAAGGAATCATTTACTTGATGAATATTGGCACCTTTAGTCCTTTATCTCAATCTAGACACCCACCCGCTGGGGTAAGTGATGGACCCCCGTTTTTCTACTGACTGTACAGACCAAGACCATTTGACAGTAATCTCTCTAGACTCTTTGGTTGGATTGAGTGTTTTGATTTCTTTCAATGATTACAACCTCCTGTTGTTAGAGCTGTGCTAAACTCATTGATTATTCTGTTGTAAGAAGACCACTAGGCGTATCGAAAATTGAGTAATCATCAAATTTATCCTAAGGATTCACTACAGTAGGGGAGACCTCCTCTGATTAGAAGAGGAGCTTAGTTCATCTCCTCTAAAAAATGTGTTCATTTGTAATGAAATACCTGTTTGATTATTGAAATGAAGTTTGAAATGATATACTAAGATGTGTTCTTTTCTATCTTTACTCTTTAGAAATTAGAAGAATTGTTACATTGCCCCTGAAGAAGAGTTTGTAACTCGAAATGCGTTGGGCTTTTCATTTGTATAATAAAATACTATGTTTTGGTGAAAAAATGAAAAAAATGTTTTTCTTATAACAATCTCGTATATCAAATTGTTGCTTCTGTTTGAAACTATACCAAATGGTTTATATGAATTATTGACTACCCATTTGAATGTTTGGTATGATGTTCAGACAGTAGATAGTGTGCCGGGGACGGGAGTTCCTAATTGACTTGTTAGGAACAGCCACTGTTTTGTTCTTATATATCCAACCTAGTTGCCAAGGTTGAGCCTTTGCCCCCGCACCTCAAAAATCCCATATAACATTTCTAAATATCTTTAATATTACCTCTTGGGGTACTTACCAAAAAGACCCCTCAATATATGTGTGCCTTGGTGTTATTGGCTCCTCTTATTGTTTGTTTCTCCTCCCACGCTGGAGAGGGTTTGGCATCTCAATTTCAAACACTGGCACCCTGCCCCTACTAAGTTATGTCTTTTTCAAAAATAAATACACTTAAGGATAAATCAGCTACAACATTGGCGTTTTCAGACGAAGAGGCCGTGAGGATCCTTGGACTTATTAAAGACACCAGCAAAGAACCATTGGGCACGGATAACCCTAAAAATCTAATACAAAAATTGGAAAGGGTAATCCGTAGAGAAATTTCGCAAAAGCTTCATGCCACCACTTTGGCACAATATTTCAAATCCAAAAGAATACCCAGAGGATTAAGGATTCATCTACGCCCTACACTCTGTAAAGACAACTTGGAATTTGTTAAACGGTGTGAGCAAATATTGAACAAATGCTCATTAGATCTAATTCTACTTACAATTGAAGAATGATCAAAATCATTAACACAAATCAACCAGGAGATCGAAGAGATTTCTTCACAACTGTCCAAACTCAAAACAGCAGCTGAACTAGGATCCATTTTAGAAGATATAAATAACAAACTAGACAACTACAAAATGGAAATAGAACAGCGAAAAATAAGGAAATTCAGACGTGATACTCTTGATTACGCCCGGGACATCGTTTATTCTTGGCAGGAGTTCTATAACAACAAACAAACTAACTTTACATCAAGACAACCAAAACCACGACCCACTAATAACAACACGGATAGCAGTGAAGTCACCAGCAGCGAGCTTGAGGATCGTCCCTCCACTAGTGGGACTACATTACCAACAGTTGGAGTTACTCCAAGAGAAGTCACTACTCCATCAATTGGGACTGTACCAACACCAATACCTGAGATTTTCTTAGGAGGAGGAGAAAAACCAGACGAGGGAAAAAGAAAACCCTGTCAGAAGAACAAACACTGAAGGAACCTATAATAGTTAACATCTCTTCTAAATCGCTTTCTCGGTCTCAAATAGATACTCTAAATTTAGGTATCTCATTCATACCAACTAACAATACAAGTTTGTTTGAAGAAGAGGGTAACCTTTTCAAACTCATTCGGAAAATGGAGTTGAAAGTCTTTTTTGATAATCTAACGACAGAAACAAGTACAAAAGAGAAATGTCCATATCTTGAAATGAAAGACAAAAGTCACTTTCATCCGCAAATCAATCATCCTCTGATAAACCTGTTTAAAACTAAGACTACAAGAGCACTTAAATGCTTAAAATACACTACCTCAAGCAAACAAAATATCAAAAAACACCAGTTGAAAATTATTAAAGATCTGGCTGAGGATAATAGCATAACTATCAAAAAAGCAGATAAAGGAGGTGCTCTCGTCATTATGGACACCTCATTTTACAACAAAGGTTGCCTGAAACTACTATCGGATCAAAATACTTACCTCAAACTGGACAGTGACCCTATTATCAAAATCAAGGACACTATCAAAAAAAACATTGAAAAAGCCGAGAATGCGGATTGGATATCCGAGATCACAAGCACATTTTTGATTAACAACAATCCAGTAACACCGGTGTTTTATGGACTCCCCAAAATTCATAAAAATAGAATGGACATACCTTTGAGGCCAATCGTCGCGGGTACAGAAAGCATTTTCCATCCTTTGGCAGTATACCTGGACACAGCACTGCAACCTCTAATTCAAAAAACAGAAACCTATCTAAAGGACACAACTCATTTTCTACAGAATATTAAAAACTTGAATTTGGGGGAACCTAACCTTATACTATTTACAATGGATGTAACTAGTCTTTATACCTCGATTCCTCACAACCAGGGAATTAATGCTCTCGAATGGTTCCTACTAAAACATGAGGAAGTCAAAATCCACAAAGTTTTTGCTATAGAACTTATTAACATCATTCTCTTTAACAATTACTTCAGATTCAATGGCCAATTTTTTTTGCAAACCTCAGGTACACCGATGGGGTCATCGGTAGCACCCTCATATGCTAATATATTTATGTATTTTTTTGAACATACATATGTCCTTGACAATGCTATTTGGAAAGACAAAATTAAGAGCTGGTTTAGATACATTGATGATATCTTTGGCATATGGAAGGGAACCGAAGAAGAACTTCTGAAATTCTGGGAATAGTTTAACAAGTGCAACGACAGAATCAAGTTGACGATGGACATTGGAAAACCATCAGTACATTTTTTAGATGTCACCATCGAAATCACCAATGAAGGTCTAAAGACACAAATCTACAAGAAACTGACAGATGTTAATAGCAGTCTCCATTTTCAAAGTTTCCATCCAAAACATCTAATAGAAAATTTACCTTACAGTCAACTTCTCAGAGTTAAAAGAATTACTTCAGAAGCAGACAAACTGGAGGAGGAATATACCATCATGAAATCGAGATTCATAGACAGATGATTCCCTGGAGACCTGATTGACAAAGCCATACTTAGAACAGAACTACAGAGCCGGGAGGACCTCCTGGACCCAAGAGCAAAAACGAAGAAAACTAACTTAATCCACTCATTGAAATACTCTGGTCAAAGTTTTCAAATTAAGAGGATTATACACAAAAACTGGGAGAACATTAAAACAGACCCACAACTGAACCACCTTTTTCCGGAACCACCAATGCTGGCGTACAAGAGGGGCAGAAACTTTCGCGATAAACTGATCAAGGCAGAAAAACGCAAACCTTTCAATCAAACTGTTCTGTGCAAAACTAAAAATGGGACTTTTCCATGCCTTAATTGCCAACACTGTTCAAATGTGATTAAAGGCGATCACATCCGACATGGTAACACTGGCAAAAAGATACCTCTGAAACAATATGCTATATGTGATTCTAAAAATTTTGTTTATGCGTTACGCTGTCCATGCGGCAAATACTATGTTGGTAAATCCACCAGGAAAGCAAAAGAAAGATGGACAGAACACAAGTCCAATATCCGCACAAAAAACATCAAATCACCAGTATACAGACACTTCCGAGATCACCAGCACACAGTGGCACAAATGCGATTTGTAATATTGGAAGTTATACATCCACTCCCTAGAGGTGCTAACTTACAGAAATTACTAGTCCAGAGAGAACTTTTTTGGATTCACTGCCTTGAATCCCTCTCTCCCCTGGGGATGAACGAAGACTACTATCTGGGCCCGTTTTTATAATGTACCCATTTATTTATTTTCCTTGATTAAGATGTGGTGATGTCTTATTATTTGTTTTTTATTCTATTTATGTTGGATCATGCCGCTATAAAAGACTATACGTCCCAAGGTGGGCAGGATATTTAAAGTACTATTTAGATCTCGACATTTAGGACTTACATTCCCAAGGGAAACTTACAACTTTATTTCACCATTTTTCTGGTTACTTCTTTATTTTAACCACTCTTTCTATTCACCTTGCCTTTTTTTTTTCTCAGCTTACTATCTATATCTATTTTCGTTTTAGTTTACATTCATTATTATCATTTCGCTTCATATATCTATTTTTTCATAGTTAGTAGTCCACAGCCTTACAATCACTCTTTCTACTCAAGAGGGCGTTTCCTTCTTTGTTTACTAATTGGCTGACGCCATCACGCTTCCACGCAGGTGGCGTCATAACAATGATGGTGCTACCTTTACTATACACCCTTTCACGCATACGCGATGATTCGATAGGTCTGACGCCACTTCATAGCATTTTGTTTATCGTACTCTAACGCCTACATGCATGCTCGCATATGGCGTCAGTTCTATGACGCCGTTCTGTTCAATCTTCTGGCGCATGCGCATGCAATCGCTTGCTGCTGCGCATGCACCTCCATTACGCCTTCGGGTATAAATGAAGGGCTTACATGGAAACAACACATCGTCCAATGGCGAGATGTGCGCTTCAATGGCTCCTACATTACCTGGATTTAGGCGAATATTGTAAGTATTTGAGGATCCTTTTTTTGACCATTGGTCATCTTAATGAATAATAGTGCTAGAACTCATATTCTTTTTCTATCTTTACTTGCAGCTTTGTGCTGTTAGGAACCCTTCTTTGTATTACGGATTTCCAGTAGGACACCATTTTGGATTTAAGTGCAGACTTACTTTCTTGCTTTTTCACCTAGGTTGAGCACTTTATTCTGATTAGGAATAAATTAATTTTTTGTTAACAATTAGGTATTTTATCCACTATCGGACGGAATGTCCAAGGCATCATTTACTTGATGAATATTGGCACCTTTAGTCCTTTATCTCAATCTAGACACCCACCCGCTGGGGTAAGTGATGTTCCCCTGTTTTTCTACTGACTGTACAGACCAAGACCATTTGACAGTAATCTCTCTAGACTCTTTGGTTGGATTGAGTGTTATGATTTCTTTTAATGATTACAACCTCCTTTTGTTAGAGCTGTGCTAAACTCACTTATTATTCTGTTGTAAGAAGACCACTAGGCGTATCTAAAATTGAGTAATCATCATATTTATCCTAAGGATTCACTACAGTAGGGGAAACCTCCTCTGATTAGAAGAGGAGCTTAGTTCATCTCCTCTAAAAAATGTGTTCATTTGTAATGAAATACCTGTTTGATTATTGAAATGAAGTTTGAAATGATATACTAAGATGTGTTCTTTTCTATCTTTACTCTTTAGAAATTAGAAGAATTGTTAGATTGCTCCTGAAGAAAAGTTTGTAACTCGAAACGCGTTGGGCTTTTCATTTGTATAATAAAATACTATGTTTTGCTGAAAAATTGAAAATATTGTTTTTCTTATAACAATCTCGTATATCAAATTGTTGCTTATGTTTGAAACTATACCAAATGGTGTATATGAATTATTGACTACACATTTGAATGTTTGGTGTGATGTTCAGACAGTAGATAGTGAGCAGGCGACGGGAGTTCCTAATTGACTTGTTAGGAACAACCACTGTTTTGCACCAAGAAGAGACGCCAAAGAAGAAAGTATATAGACCTTATGGATCCTGATGACGAAGTAAAGAATTGAATGACATTTCATGTGTGCAATGAAGATTGCATTTCCATTTTGCTGACTGATTCCAGAAGATACAATGAATGTGAGAAGCAAGGCAAGCTCCTGTTTGAGGTGTAATGAAAACCACTATGAGTGCCAAGTTTTATTCATTTAATGGTATTAAATATGAAGAAAGGAGCTCAGAGATGGTCTCCTCTATCATGTTCAAGATAGAAATAGACTTTGGGCAAGCTAAATCAAGACCGGAGATAAGGCTGTGTTCACACTCCCTTTTATTTTCAGGCACAGTGAAGCTCACAAGGCCGAGTTCAAAGACTAATTCGAAGGGCAGACAGCAGAGTGATGATCGACGATGGGCTAATTGGGTGGGAAGGCCCGACCAAGTCAAACCCACAAGCACCTGGGGTACCAGCATGTGTGCTGCTAGCGGGTGGAGTATTCCAGAAGGGTACAAGGGTGCCAACTAATTGTAGAGGGCCACGTACCAAGAGCCCTATAGTTTGAAGAGCCAATGAAACGTTGTGTATTCTATGATAGCAACGGTCACTTGCAATAGGGGTGGGCATAAGTTGTCCACCTGTTATAGACCTATTCACAACCATTTCCCCATAGAAAGTATACTTAGATGTTCCCCTAAGCCAATCCTGACCTTGAGTATGCTTTCTTACTTTGCCACGTAGAGTGACCTCAGTAGTGGCGAATTTCAATGTTAAAAGTTTTGTTTTTTATGAAATGTTTGATGGCTCTAGCGAATGTCCATTGATGTCTGTTGTAACCTCCCTGTTTTAGACAATTGCAAATGAAACAGTTGAAGTTTGCCAGCTTCCTGAGTCGGTCCTATTTTTGGTGTCAGAGTAAATTGTGTCCCCCATCCATCTCAGAGTACTGTTTCCTCGCTTAAAGGGCCCACATGGGTACATGTTCCTTCTCTTTCTCCCTTCTTCATTCACTATCCTCCCTTTCCAACTTACCTCTTTCCCTGTCCTCGTGCTCTAACCTCACTTCCCTATCCTTTTTCCTCCTATCTTCTTCGTCCATTATCTCTGCCCAATCTGTTACTTCGCTGTTCCTCTTCAACCGTTATATCACCTCCGTCGCTCCTTCCACCTTTCCATTTGTCTTCCCTGGAAGTTTCAAGAGTACCTGTGCAGCCATCCATTTATTTGTGGTTATGCCCTCAAGCCCTTCCTTTACGTCTTGATGTGCCTCACTGCTCGCCCCTGCGTCGGTAGCTGACTGCCTATTGCATTTCGGCTTCTCTTCCGTCATATATAGTTATGGTTTGTATGTTGGATTCGAATACCCCTCTGATGTCCTGAGTTCTCGCATTGGGTACATTCCCTGTTCATCGGATGCTACACTCGGAAGGGCAGAGGGAGGTGCAGAGGGATGGGTCCCTGGGTCCTTAACCTCCTCCTGCTGGCTTAGCATCCACTAACGCCTCACAGCATCCCCCTTGCCCTCCTGGAACATGCGCCATTGCTCAAATATATCCATGCACTTGGCCAGTTTCTTCCCTTTATAGGCACCCTGTATGTGAGTCAGTAGTGATTGCTGCACGTCTTTGGCGAAACTTCCACAAGAAGGCCATGGCTTTGGTAACTTCCCCTCTGTACTTTTAGACCATTCTATGCTATATTTACAGATCTTCTCCCTTCCACAATCTAGGCCAGCTCCCATGCTAACCCTTACCGGGATACCATCATTTATGACCCAAACTAAAAAGCCCACAGAGGAATACCAATATTTACATATCTTCTGTCATCCAAGCCCTCAAGTAGATAGCCTAGGTTATTCACCAGAACCTTTTACCTCTAAGACCGAATGTGCCATAAACATAGAAAAAGGACTTCTACCCCCTCTGCCGTCTCTACTTTCTTTGACAATACTAGCCAAAACTTTGACAGTACTCGATGAGACTAGACAATACTCCACAATACTCAAAACCCTCCCTCACACCCACAGTTACCGTTAGATTGGGTCAATACTTATACTCCATTGCTTGCTGGTGTTTCTCGGCTGCCGGCTCCTCATCAAGGTGCTTGCCTCCCCATCTTGGTCTGCCTGGAGAACTCACTGATTTCAGGCAGGACGATTCAGAAGGGGCTCCTGGCGACCTGTACACAGGCATGTGTTTTCCCATCTTCTGGAAATATGCGAGGGTCCTGCAGCTTCTCAAGTTCGGCGGCAAAGAAGATGACCTAGTGCTGGGCTGGCACAGTCAACCATCACCTCTGCTACCAACTTGTTGGGAAGAACTCTCAGGTATACCAGAGGGACACTGGAAGTCCTCAAACTCTTGGAAGGCCCAACACCCTCCCCAGAATTCATGGAGGACTCAGTCAATGGCAAGTTAAAACTGGTTTATTACAGACAAAACTCACAGGGATCAGCACAGGAACAGGAGAAACCCATGCACATCTTGTTCATTCTCGGCTCGCAGGTTTTACTTTAGTGTGGTATCAGCGCCACATCATAACTTGGGCCCTTCTCCAGAAAACCTATCATCCCTCCTCATTGGGTATTGAGTATTTTACTACCTATAGTGGACACTATACATGTTATTCTACTGGAACCTCCCATATCAGGTGGCTGGCCTGGTCCATCCCAAAGTCACTATCTATAACAATGTTGCAGTGTGGGGGTCTTACCATTGGTTCTTGTCCATTGCTACCCACCGCTAGGATACTCCACTGTGGTTGGCTAGAGCTGACATCCCCAGGCCTGGGATCCGCAAAGGTTCTTAGCTCTCGGTGTATCTCTTCAATGTAATAAGAATGACTATGTGTCTGCATAATTTATGTGTTCCACCTCAGTCTATGAGAGTGCTCTTTTGCTTGGTGCAACAATTGTCTCATATTGTGGCATATTTGTTGCAGTCTTCCGTCTGGTAGCCTGAGATCGGCTCTATTTCCCAGTGCTGGTTGCTGGCCATTGTCTGCTTCGGCCAGGTCACATGTTCAGAGACCACAAATTTGAGCTGTGCAGCTCTGAATTATGAGGAATTATTCACTTTACTGCAGCTGGTGCCTTTGTCATCTAGGGAATGAAATGACATCTGTATCTTTTGGCCTTGGCTGCGGGTCCCATCTCACACGCCTTGCTCTCTGTTCATCTTGAATTCAGCTCAGCTCAGCTCTTGTTGACAGGCCGGTGGCCTGCTGTAATTTTCCTAAACCATTATAATGCGGTTTCTCCAACGTTCATGCTAAAACTGCATTCTCTATAGGTTAGTCACAGTTGGTTCTGTCAGGTCCCATAGGTGCTCTTGCAGTTCCATAGGGTTATTTGCATGTCAGCAACTGCAAGCCTTGCTCAGGATCTCTTGCTTCTTGCAGTTTCTGCGCTGCTGCATTTGGCTAATGACAAAAAAATTAAAAGCAATGACAGTATGTATATGTATCTGTCTTCTACCTACAGAACCGTGTGCTTGTGTTCTTCATGTATTCCAGTGCATGTTTGTGTCCCGAAGTGCAGATGGCATGTGTTCTTCATGTCTAACGCAGCTATGTCGTGGTGTCTCTAACAAAGTCAGCAACATGGCTTCTTGGTACTTTAATTGAGGCAGTCAATTGGGGTGTCTTTGGTTATGGCATGAGGTTCTTCGTCCACTCTGGGGTAAATTTTTGCCGCACTTGGTCTGTAGGGTTGGTTGAGGGCATATGGATGGCTGAGGGGTTATCTCTGGATATAATTCTCAATCATTGGCCCACTAGGAATCGATCCAAAATAGAATGGGTGATTGCGGTATCTCCTGGCCTTCTTCTGTTTCATGAATTTCTTATGAGAGGGAATAAGGGGCAGGCTTCCCCATCCCTTCCCCATCCCTCTTCAATACTTGTCCTGTATTTGCATACTGTTGTGTCTGCATAGGGGCTAGTTGCGACTACCCTTGTGGTGATTTATTTGTACTTGTCCCTGCTCTGGTTTTCGTTCTGTGTGATTTGAAACCCATCTTGGTTATTCTGAAATCCACCTCCTCTTCCTCTGTAACCCATACCTCTGCCTCGTGGTGTAAACCCGTACTCTCCTTGGTCTATCGGGCGCAGATTATTTACCTGTGATGTACCCATTGCCTCATGCATTCCTATCTCTTCTCTGCTTGTCAATACCACCCCTTCTATGGGAAATTTTGACAATTTATTCTGAACTCATTTGGCTTCCTCGATTTTCCTATTCTCATCTTTTTTCTTCTTTTTCTCTTGTAATAACCAACAATGGCACACTATCGCCATCTGTATCTCAGCTCATGGTTTTGCTTCCATCCCTATTTATTTTTTCATCTGCCTCTGTACTGGCTCAGGCATGCCCTGAAATAGAATATAATAAAATAGCGCCATTGACTTTTTCCATGGCTCGCAAGTTTCAAGCTTCCATTTCTCCTGAATATCCTGATGTAAGCAATAGGGTCTGCATCTTCCTTCATTTTGCGTGTAATAATTGCACCTATATCTGACGTGTCAGAATACTGTACCCTGAGTGCCCTCCAAATGTCTGCTCTCTAATTATTAAACAGCGCTCCATCATGCGCTGTGTTTTATGCAGTCTCACTTGAATATCCTGCTCTTCTCCAAATGTCATCAGCTCTCTCGCCAAGAATGGCTGCCAGGAGACCTTTTATGTCTCCTATGGCCAGCATATTTCCTCCTGTCATTTTCTCTAATTTGTATATCCATTTCGCAGCCTCCGAAGTCAAACTAGGGAGCTGACATCTTAAATTATCCTTGTCCATCTGTGGTCATGGAATGTATTGCGGTTTTGCTCCCCCTTTTTCTAACAAGAGAAACTGTGTAAACCCTCTCCCATAGTCGGATCCCACTAGTCTATCCATAACAGGGATAATCGTCCCTGTCTGCCTTCTTGTCGGTAATGACCTTAACCTGCTTACATATGGTGGAGGCTCTCCCTTCTCACTATGTGATCGTCCTCAAGGACGCCTCAGGATATGCTATGGGATCTGGCATTCTATCTTTGGGCTGTTCCAGATCTGACCATCTCACTTCCTTATCCATTTACAAACGTCCTTCATGTGTGCACACTCTTTCTCCTTCTGCCCCAAGACTGGACTCTCTTCCTCGTCTGACATATTTAGGCCCCAACTAGTGTGACTATCATCCCCCTCACCCTTGTGTAAATTCTGTCTGCTCAAAGACAATGCCTTGCGTTCAACATTAAACAAGTTTCTTTCCTCACTTTGTAATTACATTACTGGGGCTCAATCATAATTCCCTTGAGTTCCTTATTCACTATCTCATCTAAACTGTTGATAAACCTTATTGATCCTTTCTCCAGTGCTTTAAGCATTAAATCTTTCTTATTCTAGCACTATTCTAGATACTGCTGGCGTTACTTCCTTTATTGGAAGAATCTCTTCCACTCTGTCCCACCGTATTTCTGGACTCTGCCTCAATTGTTCTTTACAAATGAGACTGGCATCAAATCCTCGCTGTCTACTCTTTCATTCTATTTCTTCATCTACTTCCCTTCACTTTCTTGCATCCCTTCTAATTATTTCTTCCTCTTGCCTTCATTCTTCTCCTTTCCTTACTCCTTCCCTTCTTTCCTCTTCTTCTCTTCATCTTTGTCATCTTTTGTCCCTTAGTCTCTGTCATCCTCCTCTCTCTTTCTTTCCTTTCTGTCACTTTCTTCTATCACTCTTTGTCTATTGTCGTACTTTCTCTCTTCTTCTGCCCGTTCTTCAATTTTCTCTTGTTCTTCCTGCTATATCTGTTCTCGTCACCTGCCTTTACTTTTCTGCTCATCCTCTTTTAATCTCTTCTCTTATTCCTTATCCTTTCTTTCTTGTTCGTCCATGTCTTCTCTTTGCCTAACTTCCTTGATACATTTCCCATCTATCTTGAGTAATATCTGTCCTCCGATCCATTCATTTTGTAAGTGCGCTACTTCGTCAGCTTTATCTTTTTCTCCTTTCCATCACTTGATTTCCCTGTCAATTTCTGTCGACAAATTCGACCGCTCACTTCTTCCTTCCTTGTCTTGTATGACTTTAAAAAATCTTCATTTCTTTTATTCTCTTCCAGACTATTGTCGCTACTGTAAGCGGGGGGTTCAGTATCAGATTACTGTACCCCATCGCTGTTCTTGGTTCCTTTAAAGGATACACTCCTATCTTTTCCATAGCAACACTCTTTACTTCAGGCAAGGTAAGGGGAGCTAAGGGCTCAAAACCTTCCTCCTTATGCTGATTAAGCATGCACACCTCAGGTGGCGATTTTTCTCTTTCCTCTTGATACATTTTCCAGAGCTCTAAAATTGCTAATCTTTTCTCTAATTTCTTCACTGTGTATGCTGCGTGCAAGTATGTAGTCATGTGTTGCAATACCGCTCTTGACAATGATCCCCCTTGCGGCCAGGGCATGACCATTTTATCTGCACTGTACTGTTTGAGCTTGGGCATATGTTTTGGCAGTGTCTTGTGTAAACCAGTATTTCATGTGGTTCTGTATGTAAATTTGTCCTGGTTTCATGTTTTCTGCTTTACACTGGCCTTTCTCGCTTTCTGTAGCGGGATTTAGAGGAGAAGCTCTAAGAGGACTTGGTATGCTCCGCCAACATGGGGAGCGTGTATGAGCCTGAGGTGTATTGAGATTTCTTTCTGTCAGTAGGCCCCTGCAGTGTAGCAACTGGTGGGCAGGGCGAAAGTGTATGAAATATATCCCGGCATGGCACAAAGGGAGAAGCTCCCGGGGGAACCAGAGAGAGCCCCCAGTCTCTCGGCTGCTAGAGGGGATGTCCTCTGAGGCCGTCCTTGTTGCAGGCGGGCCTGATTTACTCTCCCCATCCCTTGCTCGAGAGTTTGAGACTGGCTGGAGGCAAGGGTGTAAGGTCGGGAGGAGTGATCCTGTGACTGCTAGCGCTGCTCTGTTAGAACAGAGCAGGAGTGCCATCACACGTAAATGCGTGTTGCTGTCCCTGAGGTAGGAAGTAGCAAGTGAGGGAGAGGATCGGACAATATTGAACTGTATAGAGGTATACTTACTCGCCGGCAAAGCACAGGCGGCAGTGTCAAGTCTACAGGTTTCTGTCAAAGTGAAGTGGAACGAAAGTACAATATTGAATTGTGTATAAGTATACATATTTGCCCACAAGGCACAGGTGGGCTGGGTCAAAAGTATGGTTTTCTGTCAAAGCGAAGGGGAACGAGAGTACAATATTGAATTGTGTAGAGGTATACTTACTCGTCAGCAATGCACAGGCGGGCAGTGTCAAGTGTACAGGTTTCTGTCAAAGTGAAGGGGTATGAAAGTACAACATTGAACTGAGTAGAAGTAGACTCTCTCCCCGGCATAGCACAGGTAGGCATTGTCAAATCTACAGGTTTCTGTCAAAGCGATGGGGAACGAGAGTACAACATTGAACTGTGTAGAGGTATACTTACTCGCCGGCAACAAACAGGCGGGCGGTGTCAAGTGTACAGGTTTCTGTCAAAGTGAAGGGGAACTAAAGTACAATATCGAACTGTGTAGAGGTATACTTACTCGCCCGCAACGCACAGGCAGGCTGGGTCAAAAGTATTGTTTTCTGTCAGAGTGAAGGGGAACAAGAGCACAATATGGAACTGTGTAGAGGTATACTTACTCGCCGGCAATGCAGAAGCGGGCGGTGTCAAGTGTACATGTTTCTGTCAAAGTGAAGGGGAACGTAAGTACAATACTGAATTGTGTAGAAGTATACTTACTTTCCCACAAAGCACAGGTGGGCTGGGTCAAAAGTATTGTTTTCTGTCAAAGTGAAGGGGAACGAAAGTACACTATTGAACTGTGTAGAGGTATACTTACTCGTCAGCAATGCACATGCGGGCAGTGTCAAGTTTACAGGTTTCTGTCAAAGTGAAGGGGTACGAACGTACAATATTGAACTGTGTGGAGGCATACTTACTCGCCTGCAACGCAAAGGCAGGCTGGGTCAAAAGTATTGTTTTCTTTCAGAGCGAAGGGGAACAAGAGCACAATATTGAATTGTGTAGAGGTATACTTACTTGCCCACAAGGCACAGGTGGGCTGGGTCAAAAGTATTTTTTTCTGTCAAAGCGAAGGGGAACAAATGTACACTATTGAACTGTGTAGAGGTATACTTACTCGTCAACAACACACAGGCGGGCAGTGTCAAGTATACAGGTTTCTGTCAAAGTGAAGGGGTACGAGAGTACAATATTGAACTGTGTGGAGGGATACTTACTCACCCGCAACACACAGGCAGGCTGGGTCAAAAGTTTTGTTTTCTGTCAGAGCGAAGGGGAACAAGAGCACAATATTGAATTGTGTAGAGTTATACTTACTAATCAGCAATGCACAGGCGGGCGTTGTCAAGTGTACAGGTTCCTGTCAAGGTGAAGGCGAACAAAAGTACAATATTGAACTGTGTAGAGGTATACTTAGTCGCCCACATCGCACAGGCGGGCTAGGTCATAAGTATTGTTTTCTGTGAAGGTGAAGGGGAACAAAAGTACAATATTGAACTGTGTAGAGGTATACTTACTGGCCTGAAACACACAGGTGGAGCTGGGTCAAAAGTATTGTTTTCTGTCAAAGTGAAGGGGAACGAAAGTACAACATTGAACTGAGTAGAAGTATACTCTCTCCCCGGCATAGCACAGGCAGGCGGTGTCAAATCTACAGGTTTCTGTCAAAGTGAAGGGGAACGAAAGTAAAACATTGAACTGTGTGGAGACATACTTACTCGACCGCAATGCACAGGTGGGCTGGGTCCAAAGTATTGTTTTATGTCAGAGCGAAGGGGAAAAAGAGCACAATATGGAACTATGTAGAGGTATACTTACTCGCCGGCAATGCACAGGTGGGTGGTGTCAAGTGTACAGGTTTCTGTCAAAGTGAAGGTGAACGAAAGTACAATATTGAACTGTGTAGAGGTTTACTTAGTCGCCCGCATCGCACAGGTGGGCTGCGTCAAAAGTAATGTTTTCTGTCAAGGTGAAGGGGAACGAAAGTACAATATTGAACTGAGTAGAAGTAGACTCTCTCCCCGGCATAGCACAGGCGGGTGGTGTCAAATCTACAGGTTTCTGTCAAAGTGAGGAGGAATGAATGTACAATATTGAACTGTGTGGAGGCATACTTACTCGCCCGCAACGCACAGGCGGGCTGGGTCAAAAGTATTGTTTTCTGTCAGAGCGAAGGGGAACAAGAGCATAATATGGAACTGTGTAGAGGCATACTTAGTCCACAGGTGGGCGGTGTCAAGTGTACAGGTTTCTGTCAAAGTGAAGGTGCACGAAAGTGCAATATTGAACTGTGTAGAGGTATACTTACTCACCCGCAGCGCAGAGGCGGGCTGGGTCATAAGTATAGTTTTCTGTCAAGGTGAAGGGGAATGAAAGTACAATATTAAACTGTGTAGAGGCATACTTACTTGCCCGCAACACACAGATGGGCTGGGTCAAAAGTAATGTTTTGTGTCAAAGCGATGGGGAACAAGAGTACAATATTTAACTGTATAGAGATATACTTATTCGCCGGCAACACACAGGCGGGCGGTGTCAAGTGTACAGGTTTCTGTCAAAGTGAAGGGGAACTAAAGTACAATATTGAACTGTGTAGAGGTATACTTACTCGTCAGCAACGCACAGGCGGGCAGTATCAAGTGTACAGGTTTCTGTCAAAGTGAAGGGGTACGAAAGTACAACATTGAATTGTGTGGAGGCATACTTACTCGCCCGCAACGCACAGGCGGGCTGGATCAAAAGTAATGTTTTATGTCTAAGCGATGGGGAACGAGAGTACAATATTTAACTGTGTAGAGGTATACTTACTCGCCGGCAACACACAGGCAGGCGGTGTCAAGTGTACAGGTTTCTGTCAAAGTGTAGGGAAAATAAAAGTACAATATTGAACTGTGTAGAGGTATACTTACTCGTCAGCAACGCACAGGCGGGCAGTATCAAGTGTACAGGTTTCTGTCAAAGTGAAGGGGTACGAAAGTACAATATTGAATTGTGTGGAGGCATACTTACTCGCCAGCCACGCACAGGCGGGCTGGGTCAGAAGTATTGTTTTCTGTCAGAGTGAAGGGGAACAAGAGCACAATATGGAACTGTGTAGAGGTATTCTTACTCGCCCGCAATGCACAAGCGGGCGGTGACAAGTGTACAGGTTTCTGTAAAAGTGAAGGGGAACGAAAGTACAATATTGAATTGTGTAGAAGTATACTTACTTGTCCACAAAGCACAGGTGGGCTGGGTCAAAAGTATTGTGTTCTGTCAAAGCGATGGGGAACGAAAGTACACTATTGAACTGTGTAGAGGTATACTTACTCGTCAGCAACGTACAGGCGGGCAGTGTCAAGTTTACAGATTTCTGTCAAAGTGAAGGGGTACGAAAGTACAATATTTAACTGCTTGGAGGCATACATACTCGCCCGCAACGCACAGGCAGGCTGGGTCAAAAGTATTGTTTTCTGTCAGAGCGAAGGGGAACAAGAGCACAATAATGAATTTTGTAGAGGTATACTTACTTGCCCACAAGACACAGGTGGGCTGGGTCAAAAGTATTGTTTTCTGTAAAAGCGAAGGGGAACAAAAGTACAACATTGAACTGAGTAGAAGTAGACTCTATCCCCGGCATAGCACAGGTAGGCAGTGTCAAATCTACAGGTTTCCGTCAAAGCGATGGGGAACGAGAGTACAACATTGAACTGTGTAGAGGTATACTTACTCGCCGGCAACAAACAGGCGGGCGGTGTCAAGTTTACAGGTTTCTGTCAAAGTGAAGGGGTACGAAAGTACAATATTGAACTGTGTGGAGGCATACTTACTCACCCGCAACACACGGGCAGGCTGGGTCAAAAGTATTGTTTTTTGTCAGAGCGAAGGGGAACAAGAGCACAATATCGAATTGTGTAGAGCAAGAACTTGTCAGAAACGCAAAGGCGGGCGGTGTCAAGTGTACAGGTTTCTGTCAAGGTGAAGGCGAACAAAAGTGCAATATTGAACTGTGTAGAGGTATACTTAGTCGCCCGCATTGCACAGGCGGGCTAGGTCAAAAGTATTGTTTTCTCTGAAGGGGAAGGGGAACGAAAGTCCAATATTGAACTGTGTAGAGGTATACTTATTCGCCCGAAACACACAGGTGGGGCTGGGTCAAAATTATTGTTTTCTGTCAAAGTGAAGGGGAATGAAAGTACAACATTGAACTGAGTAGAAGTAGACTCTCTCCCCGGCATAGCACAGGCAGACGGTGTCAAATCTACAGGTTTCTGTCAAAGTGAAGGGGAACAACAGTACAATATTGAACTGTGTGGAGGCATACTTACTCGACCGCAATGCAGAGGTGGGCTGGGTCGAAAGTATTGTTTTATGTCAGAGCGAAGGGGAACAAGAGCACAATATGGAACTGTGTAGAGGTATACTTACTCGCCGGCAATGCACAGGTGGGCGGCGTCAAGTGTACAGGTTTCTGTCAAAGTGAAGGGGCACGAAAGTGCAATACTGAACTGTGTAGAGGTATACTTACTTGCCCGCAATGCACAGGCGGGCTGGGTCATCAGTATTGTTTTCTGTCAAGGTGAAGGAGAACGAAAGTACAATATTGAACTGTGTAGAGGTATACTTACTCGCCCGAAACACACAGGTGGGGCTGGGTCAAAAGTATTATTTTCTTTCAAAGTGAAGGGGAACGAAAGTACAACATTGAACTGAGTAGAAAAAGACTCTCTCCCCGGCATAGCACAGGCAGGCGGTGTCAAATCTTCAGGTTTCTGTCGAAGTGAAGGGGAACGAAAGTACAATATTGAACTGTGTGGAGGCATTCTTACTCGACCGCAATGCAGAGGTGGGCTGGGTCGAAAGTATTGTTTTATGTCAGAGCGAAGGGGAACAAGAGCACAATATGGAACTGTGTAGAGGTATACTTACTCGCCGGAAATGCACAGGTGGGCGGTGTCAAGTGTACAGGTTTCTGTCAAAGTGAAGGGGCACGTAAGTGCAATACTGAACTGTGTAGAGGTATACTTACTTGCCCGCAATGCACAGGCGGGCTGGGTCATCAGTATTGTTTTCTGTCAAGGTGAAGGAGAACGAAAGTACAATTTTGAACTGTGTAGAGGTATACTTACTCGCCCGAAACACACAGGTGCGGCTGGGTCAAAAGTATTGTTTTCTTTCAAAGTGAAGGGGAACGAAAGTACAACATTGAACTGAGTAGAAGAAGACTCTCTCCCCGGCATAGCATAGGCAGGCGGTGTCAAATCTACAGGTTTCTGTCAAAGTGTAGGGGAACGAAAGTACAATATTAAACTGTGTGGAGGCATACTTACTCGACCGCAATGCACAGGTGGGCTGGGTCGAAAGTATTGTTTTATGTCAGAGCGAAGGGGAAAAAGAGCACAATATGGAAATGTGTAGCGGTATACTTACTCGCCGGCAATGCACAGGTGGGCAGTGTCAAGTGTACAGGTTTCTGTCAAAGTGAAGGCGAACAAAAGTACAATATTGAACTGTGTAGAGGTATACTTAGTCGCCTGCGTCGCACAGGTGGGCTGGGTCAAAAGTAATGTTTTCTGTCACGGTGAAGGGGAACGAAAGTACAATATTGAACTGAGTAGAAGTAGACTCTCTCCCCGGCACAGCATAGGCGGGAGGTGTCAAATCTACAGGTTTCTGTCAAAGTTAGGGGGAATGAATGTGCAATATTGAACTGTATGGAGGCATACTTACTCGCCCGCAACGCACATGCGGGCTGTGTCAAAAGTATTGTTTTCTGTCAGAGCGAAGGGGAACAAGAGCACAATATGGAACTGTGTAGAGGTATACTTACTCGTCAGCAATGCACAGGTGGGCGGCGTCAAGTGTACAGGTTTCTGTCAAAGTGAAGGTGCACGAAAGTGCAATATTGAACTGTGTACAGGTTTACTTACTCGCCCACAGCACACAGACGGGCTGGGTCATAAGTGTAGTTTTCTGTCAAGGTGAAGGGGAACGAAGGTACAATATTGAACTGTGTAGAGGCATACTTACTTGCCCGCAACACACAGATGGGCTGGGTCAAAAGTAATGTTTTATGTCAAAGCGATGGGGAACGAGAGTACAACATTGAACTGTGTAGAGGTATACTTACTCGCCGGCAACTCACAGGCGGGCGGTGTCAAGTGTACTGGTTTCTGTCAAAGTAAAGGGGAACGAAAGTACAATATTGAACTGGGTGGAGGTATACTTACTCGACCGCAATGCACAGGCGGGCTGGGTCGAAAGTATTGTTTTATGTGAAGGTGAAGGGGCACAAAAGTACAATATTGAACTGTGTAGTGGTATATTTACTCGCCCGAAACACACAGGTGCGGCTGGGTCAAAAGTATTGTTTTCTGTCAAAGTGAAGGGGAAAGAAAGTACGATATTGAACTGAGTAGAAGTAGACTCTCTCCCCGGCATAGCACAGGTTTCTATCAAAGTGAAGGGGAACGAAAGTACAATATTGAACTGTGTGGAGGCATACTTACTCGACCGCAATGCACAGGTGGGCTGGGTCGAAAGTATTGTTTTATGTCAGAGGGAAGGGGAACAAGAGCACAATATGGAACTGTGTAGAGGTCTACTTACTCGCCGGCAATGCACAGGTGGGCGATGTGAAGTGTACAGGTTTCTGTCAAAGTGAAGGGGCACGAAAGTGCAGCACTGAACTGTGTAGAGGTATATTTACTTGCCCGCAACGCACAGGCGGGCTGGGTCATAAGTATTGTTTTCTGTCAAGGTGAAGGGGAACAAAAGTACTATATTGAACTGTGTAGAGGCATACTTACTTGCCTGCAACGCACAGATGGGCTGGGTCAAAAGTAATTTTTTATGTCAAAGCGATTGGGGAACGAGAGTACAATATTGAGCTGTTTAGAGGTATGCTTAGTCGCCTGCAAAGCACAGGTGGGCTGGGTCAAAAGTATTGTTTCTGTCAAGGTGAAGGGGAACGAAAGTACAATATTGAACTGTGTAGAGGTATACTTACCTGCCCGAACACACACAGGTGGGGCTGGGTCAAAAGAATTGTTTTCTTTCAAAGTGAAGGGGAACGAAAGTACAATATTGAACTGAGTAGAAGTAGACTCTCTCGCCGGCATAGCGCAGGCGGGCAGTGTCAAGTCTACAGGTTTCTGTCAAAGTAAAGGGGTCCAAAAAATCAATATTGAACTCTGTGGAGGCATACTTACTCACCCGTAATTCACACACGGGCTGGGTCAAAGGTATTGTTTTCTGTCAAAGCGAAGGGGAACGAGAGTACAATATTGAATTGTGTAGAGGTATACTTACTCGTCAGCAACGCACAGGCGGGCGGTGTCAAGTGTACAGTTTTCTTTCAAAGTGAAGGGGCACGAAAGTGCAATAGTGAACTGTGTAGAGGTATACTTACTCGCCCGCAACACACAGGTGGGCTGGGCCATAAGTATTGTTTTCTGTCAAGGCGAAGGGGAACAAAAGTACAATATTGAACTGTGTAGAAGCATACTTACTTGCCCGCAACGCACAGATGGGCTGGGTCAAAAGTAATGTTTTATGACAAAGCGATGGGGAACGAGAGTACAATATTGAACTGTGTAGAGGTATAATGTTACGCTCACCTGGTATCTACAGGGACACCACCCAGCTGGGTTACTCGCTGGTATGCTTCTCAGCTTTGCCCAGATGTGGGTGCGGGGAAGGTTCTGCCTGAAAATACAGGAGGATTGTGTTCAAGACTGACCGTCCGGGGTAAGTATCCTCCCTCCACCCCCTTATGATTTCAGCCCCTGTGGCGCCCTCTCCTCACCTTGTGGTAGAGTTAGGCGTGATCTCCGTCCTGCCTTCTTTGCAGGGGCTCATTGTCTTTCATGGGCGTGTGCGGTCCAGTTACTTCACTGACGTTGGCCCGTTTGATATTGTTCAGGTAGGTCTTATTGCTGTTCTTTAGTTTTGTTGCTATCCTGCATGCCTTTCTTTGTTTAAAATGTCTCTTTTTTCTCCCTTAGCTATGCGGAGCTTCAGCGACGAACTGGCTTGCATTGAGCCCCGCTGGTAAATGATGGTGCATTAAGAGCGCTATGATGCGGTAAGTAAGCGCTATGCGCAGCGCTGCAAAGTCTTGCCTTTGCTAACCTGTCTTTTCCTTCCTTGTAGGTCGCAGTGTTCTTCAGTGTGAGTGGAATGTCCGGAGTGGTGCCAGCCGAGAGGCGACCAGCCAGGTAAGCCTTTTGAGCAGTTCGTAATTTGCAAATGTCTCTACTGCTTACTTTAATGTTGCCTCTATCTTCCTCTTTCAGGTCGTTCTGTCCGGGAGGCATGCAGATTCGAGGAAGCTGTTCTCAGTAGCTGCGAGTGGCTAAAGATGAAGACTGCAGGTAAGATGCTGCTGCTAATGATGTTCCTTTTGTCTCCTTGCAGGTTCTGCTTCTCTGAGGTTCGAGGGAATAGCTGGACACGGTGAGCGTCACGTTGCTAGCTGCAAAGTAACGCAAAGCATGTTGTCTTGCCCGGGTGTGGTTTAAATAGCCCCAACAAAATAGTCCAGGTAAAGTAGTCCCTAGGCTACCACACCCAAAACACTAGACCGCATAGCTTGGTTCCTTGGAACCAAGCTATGTGAATGCCTCCATGTTGGCTGACAATACTTTAAGTAGTTCCCAAGCACATGTTTTTTCATGGTGTATGAGCCTGGCCAGTAGTGGCCCCAAGAGGGTTTTGGAAGAGGGTGCCATGCTCTAGAGGCCCGAGTCCTGACTCCACCTGGCCAATGGGTTTGCCTGAGGGGGTTTTGGGCGAGGGTCGTGACAGCACTCCCCCCTAAGGCCCCTCCCATGGTGTTCCTTCTGTCTGGCCCAGGTTTGGTTGGAAAGTTCAGATGGAATTTCCTGATTAGACGTGGTGTGTGGATATTCTCACTGGGCTCCCAGGATCTATCTTGTGGTCCAAATCCTTTCCAATCTACGAGATAATACAGCTTGGTCCTAGAGTATTTAGAGTCCAAGATATCTTTAACTTCGAATTCTGGTTCTCTGTCAACAAGTATGGGCTTAGGTGGTGTCCCAATCCGTGTGCCGGGTTGCATTGGTTTCAGGAGGGACACATGAAATACCAGGTGGATTTGTAGATTAGGTGGTAGATCCAGTTTCACGACTACAGGGTTGATAATTGCCTTAATGGTATAGGGTCCTAAGAATCTGGGATGAAAGGTCCGGTTTTCCTTAATGGGTACGAATTTAGCGCCTAACCAAACTTTGTCTCCTACTTGATAATCAGGGGCCTTTTTCCGGTGTTGGTCAGCGAACCTCTTTTGTTTTTCTTTGGCATGAATAAGGTGTTCCTTTGCCCTTTTGAACGCCTGAGTAATGGTTGTGTGTAGAGTCTTTACGGCTGGCATTTCCAAGCTGGCTGGAAGCTCTAGTTCAGAGGTACGTGGATGTCTGCAATAAAGGGTATAGAAGGGCGTTTGTCCCGTGCTTGAATGCAAAGAATTGTTATATGCATATTCGGCTATCCATAGTAGGTCTTTCCAATTACTTTGTTCGTGGTGCAGCATGCACCTTAAATATTGCTCGAGTGTCTGATTGGTTCTCTCGGTTTGGCCGTCCGCTTGGGGATGGTGACATGTAGATAGCCGAATTTCGATCTGCACCATTGCACAGCATTTTTTCCAGAAGATTGAAACAAACTGGCTGCCTCGATCAGAGACCAGAACCGAAGGGAAGCCATGTATCTTAACCACGCCCTCCAGGAACACTTTTGGTAAAGTGGCTGAGTCTGCGAAGCCTTTGAGAGGAATAAAATGGGCCATCTTCGAGAATAAGTCCACAACTACAAGGATGGTGTTGAACCCTTGGCTTGGAGGTAGATCAGTGATGAAGTCAAGGGAAAGAGTGTGCCATGGAACTGGAGGAATGTCCAATGGTTGTAGGAGACCAGATGGTTTTTGTTTCTGTGATTTATTTTGTGCGGAGACACCGCAGGATTGAATATACTGAATGATGTCCTTATGCCAGGTAGGCCACCAAAAGTTCTCTTTCACCTTAGCTAGGGTTTTGGTGATGCCAGGATGCCCTTCGATCAGTGAATCGTGATAGTTTGAAATAATATGCTGTTGTAATTCCTTCTTGGGTACATATAGGCGATCCCTAAAAAAGGGTAGATGGTCCTTGATGGTATATTGTTCTCCTTGAGTTTGCCATGCGAGGAAGGCATTAGGATTCATTGTCCGTTGGATTTCTTTTCGTAGTTTTGCTTGTATTAATGCTGCCGTGATACCCAAGAGTTTGTCTTCAGGTATAATAGGTACTAGGTCTGGATTTGTATATACCATTTCATCTATGCCCATGCGAGATAAGGCATCCGCCTTTCCGTTTCTGATTCCTGGTCGAAATGTGATTACATAATCATATTCGGCAAAGAAAAGGGCCCACTGTAATTGGCGCGAGCACTGGGCCTTGTCTGTTTTGAGATATTGCAGTTTTCTGTGGTCTATGATGACTGTAATGGAGTATCTGGCCCCCAGAAGGTAGTGTCTCCAGGCTTTAAAGGCGGATTTGACAGCCAGGAGTCCCTTGTCTGTGATGGCATAATTAATCTCTGGAGGTGAGAACTTTTTCGACCAGAAGGCCACAGGATGTAGCTGGCCAGTTTCCGGGTCTCTCTGTGAAAGGACAGCCCCCATTGCGAGACTGGACGCATCAGTTTCAACGACATAAGGGAGGTCTGGACGAGGATGTCGCAGGATTGGAGCGGAGGTAAATCTTCTTTTAAGTTCCTGAAAGGCTTCTTCTGCTTCTTCGGTCCAAGCAAACTTTTTATTGTTTTTTCGTAATAGTACTGTGATTGGGTGTACAACATGAGAGAAGTCTGGGATGAACCGGCAGTAGAAGTTCGCAAAGCCCAGCATGCTTTGTACCCCTTTCAGAGACGTCGTTGAAGGCCATTTCAGAATGGCATCTACCTTGTGCACGTCCATTCTGATGCCTCCTGGAGTAAGGATAAAACCAAGAAACTCTACTTCGGTGACGTGAAAAAAGCATTTTTCAAGCTTTGCAAACAAGCAATGTTGACGGAGCTTGGTGAGGACTGAACAAACGTGCCTGACATGATCTTGTTTCAAGGGTGAGTATACTAAGATGTCGTCTATGTACACTAAGGCGCACACATCAATTACTCCCTTAAGATGTCATTCATGAAATATTGGAATGCCGCAGGAGCGTTGCACAACACGAAGGGCATGACTTGATATTCAAACAAGCCGTACTTAGTACGGAAGGCGGTTTTCCATTCATCTCCTTTTCTGACTCGGACCAGGTGGTACGCTCCTCGAAGGTCCAATTTGGTATAAATCTGGGCATCTTTAACTTGGTCTAGCATCTAAGTGGCAAGGGATAGCGGTTCTTCACGGTGATCTGGTTCAATGCGCGGTAGTCAATACAGGTTCTCAAGTCTCCTTCCTTTTTCGGTACGAAGAACAAAGGACTGGCTGCGGGGGACTTTGAAGGACGGATAAATCCGTTTGCAAGGTACTGGTCTAAATAGGATTTCAAATGAAGATTTTCTGGTTCTGTGAGAGCGTAGATCCTGCCGCAAGGGATTTGTGCACCAGGAACAAGGTCGATCTGACAGTCATAGGGCCTGTGCGGCGGCAATGTATTGACTTGGTCCTTCCGGAAAACATCCTGGAAATCATGGTATTCACTTGGCAAGGAATTAGTTGCTCCCAGGGTTGATACTGTCGCTCCGGGAGTCATGGGGGTACAGACGTCAGGTTTCTCCTCTTGGTAATAGCAAGCAGGGGAGCAGTCACCGGGGAAGGTTAATTTTCGTGCCCGCCAGTCTATCAAAGGGTTGTGAGCAACCAACCATGGCATCCCTAGTATTAGACTGAACTGAGGTGCCCTGATGAGATCAAATGAAATAGACTCCCGATGTCCGTCCTGGCACAGCAAGGTTACCCTGGCTGTGCACTGGGTTACTGGTCCGGAAGCGATTTCTGTCCCATCCACGGTGGTTACATTGTCCATAGTTGGCTTAGAACACAAAGGAAGCCCCATCTCTGCTGCCAGTTCTTGATCAATATAATTTCCAACTGCTCTTCTATCGATATACGTTTCAACGGCATGCATTCTTGATGATTGTTGGTGGTTAATTAAGATCACTGGTATTGCAAAGTGCGAAGTCAGCAACTCTTTCTTCTCACTCGACAAACTGACCTCTACGTTTGCCGAGCTTGGTAGTTTTCCGTTTCCTTAGCTTCATCCTTCTCTGTGGCCCGACTGTTCTTCTTGAGGGTTTTACTGGACAGTCCTTCAGGAAATGTCCTGGTTTCCCACAATACAAACAAAGTTGTTGTCTTCTTTTGTCCCGCTCTTGTTTTGTTAATGGAGGCCGTATCCCTCCAATCTGGATGGGTTCTACAGCATTTTCAGGTACACAGGGTGTGTTTTCCCTTGGTCGAACATACAAGGTCCGAGGGTCCATTTTAGACCGGTCTGCTTTTCGGTCCTGCAACCGGTGGTCTAGCTGCACGACCAGATTTATGAATTCGGCACAGTCTCTGGGTGGATCAACCACCTCGGTTAAGACGTCCTTTAATTCTCCTCGTAAGCCTCAATGGAATAACGTGGTTCTTTTGTTTTCTGGCCACCTAGCTTCGGCAACCAGTCTGTTGAAGGTAGCAATGTACGTTAACAAGTCCTGATTCCCCTGTCGGAGGGACAAGAGTTAATTGTCTACTGCTTGTTCCTGGGTATGGCGAGCAAACATTTTTTCCATTTCTCTCTGGAACCCCCAAAGTCATGTAATAGAGGATCGTCATGGGTTACCAACGGCACCGACCAATCTGCTGCACTACCACTCAGGTATGATAAGACAAAAGCTACCCGAGCTTGGTCATTTGGAAATGCTCCAGGCATACAAAGAAAATGAAGGCGACACTGATTGATGAATGCCGCATACTTCCGTGGGTCGCTTGAGAACCTTTCTGGTGGTGCCAGGGGAACTGTTCCAGGTAACGTGATCTGTACCGGAGTTGAGGTAGTGGATGGTATGGCGGGGTTTTGCATCGTTGGATTGCTTCCTGGTAGAGGCGCCTGTCCTGCCTGTGATTGCAAGTATTGCCTGCTAATCTCTTCAGTGCGTTCTTTGGTCACTATTAGGTCTCTCCGGAGGGCATTAGTCTCTTGTCGGGCAGAATGAACCTCAGCACGAAGCTCTGCTAGTAATTGGGCCAATTGGTCAATTTCTGATGTCTCCATGGCGCCCAAGTGGATTTGTTATGGTAAGCTTTGTGTTCTGTTACACTCACCTGGTATCCAAAGGGACACCACCCAGCCGGGTTACTCGCTGGTATGCTTCTCAGCTTTGTCCAGATGTGGTCTGCGAGGAAGGTTCTGCCTAAAAATACAGGAGGACTGTGTTCAAGACTGACCGACTGGGGTAAGTATCCTCCCTCCACCCCCGTATGATTTCAGCCCCTCTGGCGCCCTCTCCTCACCTTGTGGTAGAGTTAGATGTGCTCTCCGTCCTGCCTTCTTTGCAGGGGCGCATTTTCTTTCATGGGCGTGTGCGGTCCAGTTACTTCACTGACGCCGGCCCGTTTGATATTGTTCAGGTAGGTTTTATTGCTGTTCTTTAGTTTTGTTGCTATCCTGCATGCCTTTCTTTGTTTAAAATGTCTCTTTTTTCTCCCTGAGGTCCAAATTAATGGTATTCGGTTCTACTCAGGCACGTGCCAAACTCTCCGCGGAATATCAGGCTTTCAAAATCAAAGAGACCCTTATCCCTGTGACAGATAAGGTTAAAACTTTAGGCATGACGCTGGAAGCATCTCTCAATTCTGATGCCCAGGCAACCTATGTTAGTAAAAATTGCAACTACTACATCCTGCTACTTAAAGCCATCAGACCACTATTGAGTGAAAAAAACAGCGCCACAATTGCAAGAGCGACCGTCATGTCACGTCTAGACTATGGTAATGCTCTCCTGGTAGGAGGTAGTAAGCATAACATCCAAAAATTCCAACAAGTCCATAATAACGCGATCAGAATGGTCAAAATGAAATCAAGAAGTGAACATATAAGTGAAGCTAGACGAGACCTTCACTGGATGAGAATAGAAGAACGTATTCAATTCAAGTCTATGTGCCTTACTCACAAGTGCTTATATGGCAAAGCACCTGCCTACATGAAGTCCAAACTCACGTTTTACCATCCTCGTAGGGCATTAAGATCAGAGGCAAATGGATTGATAAAGCCCCTGAAATTCAAGAAAGAACTCGGCTTGGGCAGAGCTTTCCCGAACCGAGCAGCCTCCAACTGGAACAAATTACCTAAGACCCTTAGATTGGAGTCCAACCTTCTGGTCTTTTGCAAAAAACTCAAAACAGAGCTCTTCAAGTAATCCCTCGACTAGGCCACTCTGAATTAGCTAACCGGTATAAATCCGTCTGCCGTCCCATGGCCTCTTCTGGCTCTATCTTGAGCATGTACATGTCTTTTTGTAAGCGCCCCGATGCTCGTGGGCAGTCGGCGCTATATAAATATATAAAATAAATAAATAAATAAATAAAGGTATGCAGAGCTTCAGCGCGCGAACTGGCTTGCATTGAGCCCTGCTGGTAAATGATGGCGCATTAAGAGCGCTATGATGCGGTAAGTAAGAGCTATGAGCAGCACTGCGAAGTCTTGCCTTTGCTAACCTGTGTTTTCCTTCCTTGTAGGTTGCGGTGTTCTTCAGCGCGAGTGGAATGTCCGGAGTGGTGCCAGCCGAGAGGCGACCAGCCAGGTAAGCCTTTTGAGCAGTTTGTAATTTGCAAATGTCTCTACTGCTTATTTTAATGTTGCCTCTATCTTCCTCTTTCAGGTTGTTCTGTCCGGGGGGCGTGCAGATTCGAGGAAGCTGTTCTCAGTCGCTGCGAGTGGCTAAAGATGAAGACGTCAGGTAAGATGCTGCTGCTAATGATGTTCCTTTTGTCTCCTTGCGGGTTCTGCTTCTCCGAGGTTCGAGGGAATAGCTTGACACGGGGAGCGTCACGTTGTAAGCTGCAAAGTAACGCGATGCGTGTTGTCCTGCTTGGGTGTGGTTTAAATAGCCCCAACAAAATAGTCCAGGTAAAGTAGTCCCTAGGCTACCACACCTAAAACACTAGACCACATAGCTTGGTTCCTTAGAACCAAGCTATGTGGATGCCTCCATGTTGGCTGACAATACATTAAGTAGTTCCCAAGCACATGTTTTTTCATGGTGTATGAGCCTGACACCATAGGCGACAGGAGTGGCCACAAGAGGGTTTTGGAAGAGGGTGCCAGGCTCTAGAGGCCCGAGTCCTGACTCCACCTGGCCAATGGGTTTGCCAGAGGGGGTTTTGGGCGAGGGTCGTGACATATACTTACTATCCGGCAACACACAGGCGGGCGGTGTCAAGTGTACTGGTTTCTGTCAAAGTGAAGGGGAACAAAAGTACAATATTGAACTGTGTAGAGGTATACTTACTCGCCCGAAACACACAGGTGGGGCTGTGTCAAAAATATTGTTTTCTGGCAAAGTGAAGGGGAACGAAAGAACAATATTGAACTGAGTAGAAGTAGACTCTCTCGCTGGCATAGCACAGGCGGGAGGTGTCAAGTCTACAGGTTTCTGTCAAAGTGAAGGGGTACGAGAGTACAATATTGAACTGTGTGGAGGCATACTTACCCCCCTGCAATGCACAGGTGGGCTGGGTCAAAAGTATTGTTTTCTGTCAGAGCGAAGGGGAACAAGAGCACAATACGGAACAGTGTAGAGGTATACTTACTTGCCGGCAATGCACAGGCGGGCAGTGTCAAGTGTACAGGTTTCTGTCAAAGCGAAGGGGAACGAAAGTACAATATTGAACGGTGTAGAGGTATACTTAGTCGCCCGCATCGCAGAGGCGGGCTAGGTCAAAAGTATTGTTTTCTGTCAAGGTGAAGGGGAACAAAAGTACAATATTGAACTGTGTACAGGTATACTTACTCGCCCGAAACACACAGGTGGGGCTGTGTCAAAAATATTGTTTTCTGGCAAAGTGAAGGGGAACGAAAGAACAATATTGAACTGAGTAGAAGTAGACTCTCTCGCTGGCATAGCACAGGCGGGAGGTGTCAAGTCTACAGGTTTCTGTCAAAGTGAAGGGGTACGAGAGTACAATATTGAACTGTGTGGAGGCATACTTACCCCCCTGCAATGCACAGGTGGGCTGGGTCAAAAGTATTGTTTTCTGTCAGAGCGAAGAGGAACAAGAGCACAATACGGAACTGTGTAGAGGTATACTTACTTGCCGGCAATGCACAGGCGGGCAGTGTCAAGTGTACAGGTTTCTGTCAAAGCGAAGGGGAACGAAAGTACAATATTGAACGGTGTAGAGGTATACTTAGTCGCCCGCATCGCAGAGGCGGGCTAGGTCAAAAGTATTGTTTTCTGTCAAGGTGAAGGGGAACGAAAGTTCAATATTGAAATGTGTAGAGATATACTTACTCGCCCGAAACACACAGGTGGGGCTGGGTCAAAAGTATTGTTTTCTGTCAAGGTGAAGGGGAACGAAAGTACAATATTGAACTGAGTAGAAGTAGACTCTCTCCCCGGCGTAGAACAGGCAGGCAGTGTCAAATCTACAGGTTTCTGTCAAAGTGAAGGGGAACGAAAGTACAATATTGAACTGTGAGAAGGCATACTTACTCGCCCGCAACGCACAGGCGGGCTGGGTCAAAAGTATTGTTTTCTGTCAAGGTGAAGGGGAACGAAAGTACAATATTGAACTGTGTAGAGGTATACTTACTTTCCCGAAGCACACAGGTGGGGTTGGGTCAAAAGTATTGTTTTCTGGCAAAGTGAAGGGGAACGAAAGTGTAATATTGAACTGAGTAGAAGTAGACTCTCTCGCCGGCATAGCACAGGTGGGAGGTGTCAAGTCTACAGGTTTCTGTCAAAGTGAAGGGGTACGAGAGTACAATATTGAACTGTATGGAGGCATACTTACTCGCCTGCAATGCACAGGTGGGCTGGGTCAAAAGTATTGTTTTCTGTCAGAGCGAAGGGGAACAAGAGCACAATACGGAACTGTGTAGAGGTATACTTACTCACCGGCAATGCACAGGCGGGCGGTGTCAAGTGTACAGGTTTCTGTCAAAGTGAAGGGCCACGAAAGTGCAATATTGAACTGTGTAGAGGTATACTTACTCGCCCGCAACGCACAGGCGGGCTGGGTCATAAGTATTGTTTACTGTCAAGGTGAAGGGGAACGAAAGTATAATATTGAACTGTGTAGAGGCATACTTACTTGCCTGCAAAGCACAGATGGGCAGGGTGAAAAGTAATGTTTTATGTCAAAGCGATGGGAAACGAGAGTACAATATTGAACTGTGCAGAGGTATACTTACTCTCCCTAAACACACAGGTGGGGCTGGGTCAAAAGTATTGTTTTTTGTCAAAGTGAAGGGGAATGAAAGTCCAATATTGAACTGAGTAGAAGTAGACTCTCTCGCCGGCATAGCACAGGTGGGCTGGTTCAAGAGCACTGTTCTCTGTCAAGGAGGGGAGAGGACCGACCATACTGGGTTCTTTTGGGCCCTTAATAATTTTGCAAGGAGGACGTTTCACAGTCCTGCCTACCCAGGGCTCTCATAGGGGTAGTTTAGGTTTATGAACAGACATTAGGGTTTATGCTGCCTAATCTAGTTAAAAGATAAAAGGATTACAAGAGAAAGGAAGAAGTAAACTAAACTGATCAGGCAAAGGAAAGTGAGGCGAGGTATCATGAGCCCCCTAGTTCTCTCACAGGGTTTCTGTAGAGGCACAGAAGCGTCTGTAAGTGTGGTGTTTTAGGCACCACGGTGTAGTGTTCTCGATCCCCTCTAAAGGGGAAGTTTGTTGAACATATGTTCATATGTTCACAAAGGTAGGGGTGCGAGTCAGGTTAAGTGAAACGCGTACGGTCGGAGAGGCCAGGACTCCGCCCTAACCAAGTGTTAATATTTGATTTATTTACCAGAGGCGAATTGACTTACTCCCAGGTGACCCAATTTATGATATTTAACCATTTATGTAACAAATGGAACTGACTGGCTTACCAGTGATCCACGTGTTAATATTTGATTATTTATTTACCAGAGGTTAATTGGCTCACTCCCAGGTGACCCAATGTATGATATTCAACCATTTATGTAACACATGTGGGTTAACAGTGATCCAAGTGTTAATATTTGATCATTTATTTACCAGAGATGAATTGACTCACTCACAGATGGCATGGATGTAATTAACTGCTTCATGTAACAATGTTTTATTCTGAACAATGTTTGGCATATATAAAGAAATCTATTTGGCTGGAAAACTGAAGATAAGTATGTGACTATTTGTTTACACAAGCTGTACACTAACCAAAATTAGCCACCAGGTCTAACATATCTCATAGAAGTGGGCCCTCGCTGCCCAGTGCAATCTATTCTCTCTGAGGACGGACAATGGTCATCATAAGAGAGTCCACTCTTCGCCCCCTGGATGATCATTTCATACATAGTGCGGTAAGGTGTGAGTATCCCATTCCTCAGGACTCCTACAGGTTGCAGCACATGCCACTTTTCAGATACCTTAGGGAGAAACACCTTACACATTTTGGGAGGTACTGCTGAGATCCCAGGGGGCCATTCAACGACAACAAAGGCAGGGGAACTATTGGCACATGAGTATGTGATGCACTGGATACAAGCTGAAGGGCTCAGTCCAGAGGCCTGTTTCATAATAGGTGAGGTCCCTTTACACATTACCACATATAAAGTGCTAGCCGTGACTGGGGCATTGGAACCCATTATGGGTAAGGTGTAAAGTGTGTGCTGTATCCCTGGTCAAGACACCAAATGTTATATGCTATGTTATGGTGCAGTTTCTCTTACAGGTAAAACCTTTTCCATGGAGATTCAAGGACGGGAACCTGTAATTTTCTTGCCCAATCTGGATCTTAGATGCTTGGTTCGGAATACCTATGCGTTCAGAACCCACCACTACCACTATAGAGGCCATCGTCATCGCTACTGCGGTGGCTGAAGCAGTTAAAGACACCATGAAGCGACAATGTCTGTCACCCTTCCTTGGTGACCATGGGGCCTAGACCCGCCTAAGACCCTTTACAGGAGAAAAGCCTGTGCCTAAAGGAGAAGAGGGGTATGAACTGTGGGCAGATCTCACTCAGCTCATTCTACAAGACTGGAAAGTGTCCGACCAAGAAAAGAGGAGACGAGTAATAGAGGCTTTGCAAGGACCAGCACTACAGATGGTACAGTCCTTCCGAACCCTGAGTCCGGACCCAACTTCCCTGCAAGTGTTAAGGGCACAGGAAGGAGCTTTTGGTACTACTGAACCGGAGGAAGACTTAATGATGAGATTTCATGCTACCTCTCTTAAACCAGGAGAGAGACTGTCTGACTACCTTATGAGGATTGAACAAATTCTATACTTGACACACAATAGGGGGGGAGTAGAGACTTCACAACTGAGCAGGTGCCGTTTGGAAAAAATACTCTGATAAGCTAAAGAAGCTGCCATACCCATTTTGCAATTGAAGCTGCATGAGAGGCTGGACACACCTCCCGAAGAAGCGGGTGATATCAATGTCCAGAGCCACCCTGTACAAGGCAAGAGCCCAGCACCCAATCATACCACTTCCCAGCAGAAACAGATTGAGGAGCTGCAGCAACTGGCAAAGAAAATACAGGCACAGCTGTTACTCAGGGACATTCTGACTGCCAATCAGCAGTGAGGCAGAGAAGCGTTTCCTCCCTCTCATGACCGAGAACATCAGATGTTTCGACGAGCTCAGCAGCCTCGAGAATATGTTACCCAATCATCTGAACCCTTAACATCCTGAAGATTCTGACATCGGTGTGGGGATGAGAGACATTCCACTCGTCAGTGTGATCATGACCATGACTATGCCCAAGTAGCTGTTCGCTTCGAGGCCCTGAAACCAACTCCAGCCCGAGCAGTGGCGGGAAACGCCCAGGAGGTTGTAGCGGAGGAGCAGCTACAACCTTGACCACAGGTGTAAGTTCCACTGAAAGAAACTCCTGCATCTCCACAAGGACATTAAACTCTGGAGTGCCAACCACCAAGCATCCAAGTAAGGCTCAGGAGGGTGCCACAGCTGACCACCTCTGTTTAGTTTGGGTGCTCTGCAACCCCAAGAGGATACTACCAGCATCCTGCAGCCACCTACTGTCATGATTCCTGCCCCTCATGTCCCCAGCCCTCCAAGATGTCATGCTGGAGCCAGGCCACGATCACCTACATGGCCCTCAAGGGCCTATCCATCCCTCCAAAGACCCACTTGGAGTCAGACTTGGCGCTTGTGGCACCAGACTCACTCACTCCCATATGATAACATTGGGGATTGGACTTGTAGTGCATTGATGGGGACAAGATGGAAGCTCCCACATATTTCGGTTCCCAGAACTGCATGTGCAGTCTAGTCTTTTGGGTGTGGTTCAGCCCAGAGACACCTGGGATAACCAGAGACTATTTAAGCCACGCCCAGGCTGAGAAACATGCTTTGTGTTTTCTGCACCTGCAGCGTGACACCGTGTTCGGATCGGGCTCCAGTAGGCCTGCATCTTTCTTCTGCGCTCAGCTCCTGCAAAAACAAGAACACCGCTAGGAACAGCCTTACCTTGCGGCGCTTCTGCCCATCATTCATCACTCCCTCTGTTCTGCGGGCATCTTCGGCGGTGTCATTTCCATCCCGGCACGCCGCTTCCTAAGGAAAAGGGAAAAGAACAGAAAAATAATAATAATAAGCATTCAGCAAATCTTTGCTTATTTTTAAAGACTGTATGAGCTTCAAACGCTTACCTGAATCCCAGCCGCTCTGGGGGAACTCTGTCTCCGGAACTTCTCATCCATCTGCAAGAGGCAAAAGACACTCCAGGTTATCGTGGAAACATCTAGAGGCGCAGCATACCGCGCTTACTCACTGCATTTCTTCTTCATGACCGGCATCCACGCTGAAAACGTTGCGGCACCTAAAAGACACAGAAAAAGAACTCAGTTCATTACAAATACGAAAGGGTCGCATCGCGCATCGCGCTCTCACTCACCTTCAGCGCTACTCATCTCAGCAGCATGTCGCCATCCCCGGACGCCGGCCATCATCTAAGGAAGGAAAGGAACGAAGTTAGAGATCTGTTCAAAAGACTCATTACACTTACCTGTCGGACTCTTGCCAGTGAAGTAACTAGGCAGCAACGAGCCCGCATCAATCAACGCACCCCAGCGCTGAAAGCAGGACGGAGAGCACACTTTCCAAGTCAAACAAGGTGAGCTGTGGATCAAAGGGAAGGGTTGGACCCCGGGGAAGAAGGGTTTCAAGCACACAGAGACAATATGGTGTTAAACTCTACCAATCCTGTGTTTCAGGCCCAGTCCCCAGTCGAGTAGACTCCCGGGAAGGGCTTGAGGTCGTAAGAGGTCATAACAGGCTCAGTGACGTTCCTGTGGATACCAGGTGAGCATTACACCTACAAACTCAAGCCAGTTGTCATCAAGGCATTCCCACTGGCCTTATATGTCCCACCATGATTATCCCTGTTGAACTGGAAGGGAGGATGACTACAGCCCTGCCGGACAGTGGTTCCCAGGACACCATTGTCTATGAGCCATATTATTGCCAACATATGGCCCATCTAGCCTTGGAACCCTTGGAGGTGTTAGATCTGATGGGAGTAGGAGATGCTGCCTGCCAATATCTGGGGTATACCTGTGGGAAGATCCACTTAAGTCAGGAAGTAGCTGGGATGAACACCACATTAACCACCTTGGCTCTAGTGTGCACCGTGATGAACCCAGACCCAGAAGTACCCCTAGTGATGGGCACCAACTCTGCGCTGTTTGGTACCTTAGCCAAGATGTGTGTGGAAACGGCTGGTCCACAGTTTGCACAATTTCTGAAGATGTACCCTGTGTGCCAACAGGCTCATCTCAGAAAATGCCGGAAGAAGACTGATCAAACTGATGGGCCAGTGGGAGAAGTGACCACTCCCAACCACAGTCAAGCTGACATATGATGCCACCATTCGTCTTTGCCATTTAATTTTTGTTCTTCCGGAATCTCATTTAAATGGCCATCTGTCTCGTATGCAGGTCTGGTTTTCTCAATGGGAACCTTGCTTCCAGGATTCTCCTTGGTATCGGTATTCTTACTGGTACTGCATGTGTCTCACAATCTGGTTTACAACATATAGGCAATGTGGGCAAAGTGGTTGAAGTGGGGGTACTTAGCTCCTCCTCTACATATAGTTAATTCCAGAGGGGCTTAGTCTGATCATTCCCTGCTGTTCTTCATAGAGTGCAGCAACAAGTCCGTTGGAGCTGGCATCCACATGTAGAATAAAGAGGAGTTGAGGGTCTCCATAGGCCAGCACAGGTGCTTCAGCAAAAGTCTTTTTCAGAAGCGCAAAGGCTTGTTCGCACTCCGCACTCCTTCGCAGGCCAAAGTCCACTTTGGGGTGGTATCGGGTCTTCCCATTCCTACGGGCAGCTGAGCGGGCAAAAAGTCGAAGAAGGTGGTAACAAAGGGGGTGATCCCGAGGGTCCAGAGAAGAACCATGCGAATGGTCAGTGAAAAAGACTAATGTTCTGGCAAAAGTGCATGCTTTAGAACAAGTAACAGGAAAAGGTAACGGAGGGCAACGAGAAAAAACGAAATATAGTTAGAAGTAGAGAAGACTATATATATATATATATATATATATAAAAAAGGGGATAATGACTTGAAAATAATAAAAGCAAGAGAAAGGTTACCGGGGCAGACACCCAAGAAGAGAGAGGTTACCAGGGCAGACACCCAAGAAGTGAGAGGATTCACCTTATACCTACGCTTTAATATAGCGGCTAGAAGAAATGTGTACCCAGAGTCCCACATAATGGGGAACAAATAGACTACCACCATGTTTAAAGACGTTGTGAAAGGGATACGTTTACACCCAATGAAGGGGATTAGTGGAGGAGATATCTGTGTCCAGCTGGTGTCTGTCTAGTCTGTCAAGCGTCTGATAGAATTAACATAGATAGACTATGCAGAGACGAGAGAATGAAGATATTCCATAAGGCATCAAAGAAAGTGTCAAAGATAAGTAACATCTTGGGATCAAGGTGAATGAGTTTATGCCACAAGTCCTTATGAAGATATCAAGTCATTTTACACGTGTACAGATGCAAAGAAATTCAAGCAGACAAAGGGGGTCATTACGAGGGTCGAGGTAAGGGATTACCGGCACCGGTAAGGGTGCCGATGCCGGTAATCCCTTACCTCCGTATTCTGAGTTCCCTTTGCGGGTCCTTCCTTACCTCCTGCTTTTAGCAGGAGTTAAGCACGGGACCCGCAAAGGTACCTCAGAGGTAATTACGGTACCGTAATTTACGGTGTCGTAATTACCTCCTTCCCCATTCCCATTGAGCCCAATGGGGCAGAAATGGGAATGGGGAAGGGCAAAAGGTGAATGGGGAATTACCGGTCCCTCCAACCCTGGAATGGACCGGTAATTACTCCATTCACCATGCCGGATTTGGGACAGTTTCACAGGCAACCATGGAGCTAATTACTCCATGGTTAGCTCCAAACCCGGAATGAGGCCCAATGTATTCTTGAGGCTGGTTTTATACTGACTAGATTGCAGCAAGCGCCAACATATATATATGTACATGGATGAATAAAGGATGAATGTTTCCACTATTATTATACCAGTGCTGGACTAAAGAGGGAAGGCCTCATTTCCTGTGTCTCACAGTTAAAAACAGTTGAATTACAAAGTGAATCTCAAAAAGGCAAGGCTGGATGAGCCCAGGAAGCCAAGGTCTTATCAGAATGGAGAAAGCTGACATTGCAGACATCAGAGGTCTATTAGAAAATAGTATTTTAAATACACTAGAAGTTCACTTTTATGGTCTTCAGTCACGTGGAAGGATGAAATTGGACAAACACGATGACCACACCTACGAATGAAGGCAGAGCATACCTTCACTCCCCTGAATTCTCCAGAGCAAAGAACACTCCCAAGGACAAGTTCAAAGTCATAATTGACAGCAGACCATTGAGGTGATGATAGATGAGTATGCTAATTGGAGGGAAGCTATGGATAAGACGAGCTCACCAGCACCTGGAAGCCCAGCCTGCGTGCTGCTAACGTAGGTGGAAAAGTACTGACAAAGGTTAGAGTGCCAACCAATTGTAGGGGGCTACATAATTAAGGGTCCTATAGTTTGTGTAGCCAATTAGACGTTGTATATTTAGCGATGTTCATAGTGGCCATTTTGAAGGGAGGGCTTAGTTGCCCTGTAGAGTAGGTCCCAAATAAAGCCTGCACTCCCATCTCCCATTTTGAAGTACCAGGAACATTCACACCAAAATATGTGACGTATGATGAGCAAATAAACCAGCAGAGAGCTGCAGTTGGGCTCTGCCAGTACCCATCAGAAGAGCAACACCTATTGAAGTACCAATAAACAGACAACTATGGGCAGTACGGTATCCATTGAGAAAACCATACCAACAAATGAGACGAAATGAAGATTGCCTAAGTACCGTCCCGGAAGAAACCAAAAAGGTCTTAATGGAAGACGAATGGTGACATCACAAGAGCCCGGACAGACTCACAGATAGAACAAATGATGAACCAAGAATGACACAAGGAGGCGAAATGCCATGAGAAAAGAGATTGTGAGCTTAAAGCGACAGAAAGTTATCAAAACATAAGAGAGTTAAGCTGTAAGCAAAATGACTAAAGTCGATCAGTTTCTGCCTGTACATATGCTTGAAACCGCAAGAAAGCTAAGAAAACAGTATGGCTTGCTATGCTTAGTAGGAGAATAGCGCGGCAAGCGCCATTATACATAATATACCTCTAAACAAAGCACAGTATTATAAGTGCGAATCCACTTTACACGAAAAGCAGAATCAACTTAGGTTACTAGAGGCCAAGCACAACAAACTTCATATTCTAGCAAAACAAGAATAGATGGCTGAATCGAAACTTGGCAGATGCAACTCGTGCCAGAAGAGCCAAGGTCATACCAATAGAGGAACGAACAGTAGCTTTACATAATTGAAACTTAAGAACAGAATATCTTGCTTCTGAAAGGCCAAAGATAAGGAGGTGTAGGCAGGTGGCAAGCTGAATGAGAATCAAATACAGAAATTGCAAGAAACTGGACAAATTCACAGTGTTCACATCATCTGACCAGCCGAGCGAAGAGAAGCACGAGTTCACACCTACGCCTGGCATCCGCCCAAGCAAGAGATATCAGAACTTTTCCAGACATAAGATGCAGTTTCGAGGCCAACCACAGTGAGGTAATTGACACATATTTGCTGAAGCGATGATTGATAGTAACCTTAATTGGAGGACGGCCGGGTAGCTGAGGGGGCACCCGGCACCTGGATGACCATTATTCGTGCTGCTAAGCAAAGTGGAAATTTATGCTGGGGTTGTTGCCAACCCAATCACAGTGGACACAAATAATCTAGGGTCCTATAATTAGTAGAACCAATGAGACGTTGTACTATTAGTGACATCTACAGTAGTCATTTTAAAGGAAGGGCTTAGATGCTCACCTGACAGTGTTTTATCCAATCCCCTCACTCCATTACCATACACAGACATAACACCTATATTAAAGTTCCCTTTTCTGAACCAATAGAAATGCTTATTAACTTTTGAGTGTTATGATGAATTTTCAGTATAAATAATGTGTTTTTTATGAAGTTCGTTGGAGTTGAAGTGAGAAGGACGATTGCATCACTGCTGATATCCATAACTCCCTGTTTTTTGTACTTGTCATTAAACGGACTCCCTTTGCCAAACAATTGAGTTGTCCTTATTGATTGGTGTTGGAGTAATAAATCTGCACCCCCATCCATCTCAAGGTGCAGCTATCTCATCTCAAAGTACTTTCGGAGCAAACCTTGGCTATATGGGCGGGTCGAGGGTCTCCTCAGTACACTTGGTAGCAGATATTTGATGGTTATCGATTATCGATTATTGATTTGAATAAGACACCTATTGCCCGTCGACATAAAGTAACTTTAGGTCTTCAGCAATATCACAAGTCCTTTGCCATTCGGCTGAGTAGACCATGAAGCTCCCCGTAGACAGTGGTAGATTAAAAAGAAATACTGCAGACGTGGGCCTGAAGGGACCCATGTTCCCCATACATCACTTCCTATTTCTACAGGCAGCTGAGCGGGTGAAAAGTTGAAGAAGGCGATAACAAAGGCAGTGATCCATGCGGGTCCAGAGAAGAACCATGTGAATGGTCAGTGAAAAAGACTAATGTTCTGGCAAAAGTGCATGCTTTAGAACAAGTAACGGGAAAAGGTAACGGAGGGCGGTGGGAAAAAACTAAATATAGTTAGAAGCAGAGAAGACTATATATATATATATATATATATATATATATATATATATATATATATATATTTATGGGGATAATGACTCGAAAATAATGAAAGCAAGAGAAAGGTTACTGGGGCAGACACCCAAGAAGTGAGAGGATTCGCCTTATACATACACTTTAATATAGCGGCTAGAAGAAACGTGTACCCAGAGTCCCACATAATGGGGAACAAATAGACTACCACAACGTTTAAAGATGTTGTGAAAGGGGTACGTTTACACCCCATGAAGGGGGAATGATTAGAGGCAGAGATATCTGTGTCCAGCTGGTGTCTGTCCAGTCTGTCAAGTTCTGTCTTACATGTTTTTGTTGTGACGTCATATGTAAAGAAATTTTCTTAGAGAAAACAGATTTGAATTTTGTGCGATTGGATAGCTGAGATAAAATGGTTTATAGTGAAAGGGTCGAATACATTGTTTCGAAATGCAATAGTTCGAAACAAATGGACCAACAAAAAAAAATTGAATGGATGTTTTTTTTGTTTTTTGCTGGGGTCCTCCCCACACCTCTGTTTTTTGGGGAAAAAACAGTATTTTTACTATACAAAAGGCAACAAAAAAAAAGACAATAAAAAAAGGCATTCAAATTTATTTTTTTCGATCCTTTTGTTTCAAAACTATTTCATTTCGAAACAATGGGGGTCATTACGAGGTTGGAGGTAATGGAAAAACGATTCCGGTAAAGGATTACCGGCATCATATTCTGCTCCGGGCTATTCTGACCTAACAACCTGGTATTAGCGGCACCGTTAATAACGGTGCCGCTAATAGCGGCAAGTGCGCAGGCACACGTCCATTCATACCGGCAATACCGGCATTCCGCAAATCGGTGGACATCAAAAGTTAGATGGACCTGCAAATACTGGCATCATGAAGGTGCTAATTGGGGATACTGGCATGCCGGTAATACTGGCATCGAAAACCAGCCGTTAAATGCTATGTGCAGTGTTCCCAACTGTCACAGGTGCACACAATCAGCACAGGTGGAGACAATGGACTCTGAGCCAGCACAAAACGAGCACACCCAAACACCAAACCCCTTCCCACACCAAAATGATTCCACTAGCAGTAGCAATGCTGGGGCTGGAGGACATGCTTGCATTTGAACACCAGCTACAACAACAACAACAACAACAGCAGGCACCACAGAGGAGACGCAGGAGGAGAAGGAGGGTGAGACAGGCCCAGCATGCCCCACCAGTGCAGCCAGTGGTACCACGCAGGCAGCCCCAATCCCTCGCATCAGAGCCAGTTCATTCAACCTTACCCCTGAGCAGATCCACACCCTGTACCATCTGGACCGGGACACCATCACTACCAATGTGGACATGATACACAATGACATTGTCAGCCTCATCGAAATACGCACTGCCACTCGGTGCTCCACTTCCTAGCCACAGGCACCTATCAGCACACAGTGGGGCACATGCATCGCATATCACAACCCTTATTTTCTCACATCCTTAACCAAGTGCTGGATGCCCTCCTCAAACACACAAGGGACTACATATCCCTACCACGGTCTCCCCAGGAGATTCTTGATACAAAAGTTGGCTTCCATGCACTGGCAGGCATGCCAAATTGTATAGGTGCCCCCGACTGCACCTACGTGGAGTTGGTGGTCTTGCATGCCATGGAGGTGGTGTACCGCAACCGCAAGCAATACCACTCCATCAATGTGCAGATGGTATGTGATGACAGCAAGATCATCACACATTGTTGTGCCCGATATCCCGGATCAACTCATGACTCTCTGGTACTGCCGAACTCCATGCTACCACGCTACATGGAGCGACATGCCAGATGACGTGTCTGCCTGCTTGGTAATTTGCATGACAGGTATATGGTACTGAATTGGGGGGAGAGATGCACACACCACCATGGTGTCAATGTTAATGTTACAACACGATGTTCACATCACTAAACACTGTGCCCCAAAGCATCCCAAACAGAACATGACATCCAAATCACATAGGAATGAAGTAAAGTCAACGCCTATCACAAAATGACAAACAGTAAACCCCCCCACATCCCACTACACGTGCACCACTAATCAGCGGACCTCACCCTCCGTAACACCATCCAGCAACATGCAGTGAATATACACTATGTTGCTGTCTCCAGCAAATCACCACACAGGACAAGCATCCATGGAAGTGCATTGAACAAAACCACCAAGGGAATCCACTGTCTGTCACAGGGCCGCCACAACCACAGGAATGCAGCATGTCACAATGGGAAAAATCAGCGCTGAATGCCTAACATTGCAAAGCCTACTGCCAACGCTCCAATTCAGCAATTCCTACAGAACACAACACATCACAAATTAGACACGAACACAGCTGTATGCGTATACGATGCATGTGCAACAAGACTGCAGTGCACACTGTGTGTCATCTTGAAGATGCAACCCACACCATTAGTCCATGGCACAGGACACATTGAGGGCCTGAAAATGGCATGCATACAACCAGGCACATGTGCATGTGACCAACAATAATCTGCAGGCATGTGTGACTAGTACAGCTGTCCATTATGAATCGACTGACATATACCTTTTTCTGCCTCCCATGCAGGTGACAGTGGCTATCCCTTGAAGCCGTGGCTCCTCACCCCTGTCCGAAACCCATAGAACAGGCACGAGGAGGACTACAATCATTCCCACACCCGTACCCGTGTGGTCATTGAGCAGACCTTTGGCCTGTTGAAGGTACGGTTTTGCTGCCTTAGCTGGTCGGGTGGGGCACTCCTCTACAGGCATGAGAAGGTGGCCAAGATCATCATGGCATGTGTAATGCTGCACAATATGTGTATCCGACGGAACATTCCCCTGCCCCCTGACATTGAGCTTCTACCACCTGGTGATGATGAAGGGGATGAAGAAGATGTGGCTGCAGCTCATCACGGTGCCGATGCACAGGAGGGACGTGATGTGCGCCAGTCAGTGATAGCACAATATGTCTGACACACATGGCTGCAGAGGGTGACATGATAGTTTGACAGAGGGCACTGGGTGTGGGAGTACATGTACACTATGCACTGTATATGAATAAATGACACATGCACAATGATGAATGTCCACTCAAGATGTTTTTTTTCACACAGCGGGCGGGTGTATTGAAATTTACAATGAAGATGAAAGTGCACTAACCCCCCACTACCCTCACCCCCTCTCAGTCCCCCCACAACTCCCCAACACACCCTCACCCGCCTACCCCTACCCCCACAACTCCCCCACACATGTCCAAACAAGTATCTATTGCCTTCATGAGGCTGGCCAGTCTACTTCCTGCCACTCCCTGCCCCTGGTGGCGGCTTGTTCAGGTGGTGCAGGGTACTCGCCGACCTGCGTAGTGGGCTAGTCTGTGTTGAGCTTGAGGACAATGGGGTGGCCGCCTGCTCCATTTGGGGTGCCAAACGCTCAGCCTCCATTGCATCAGCGATGCGGCTGAGGACCTGCCGCAAGGCTAATACCTCCTCGCAAAGTCTAGTTGTGCTCTCGGCAATGATCTTGCCGAGAAAGGCAGTGTTTTCGAGCCACTCCTGCCTTGCTTGGGCATTGTCATTTACAAATTGTCGCACCACGGCAGTCAGCTCCCCCTGCCGCTGCACCCCCGCCGGTATACCTGTGGAGGTGGAGGGTGCTTGTGGATCATGCAATTTCTATTGGGTTCCCTATGGGACTCATGGACCCTTGGTTGTACTCCCCCCAGACTGTTCCGGGGTGGTGGCGTGATCGGAGTCTATGGATGTGAGCTGCGGGGATGGTACCAGACTTGGTGTGCCAGGCAGTTTAGAGGAGTCGTCCCCCACGGTCACCCACACATGTTCCTGCGGCTCGTCCTCAACCAGGGGTGCTGTAGCTGCCGTCTCCCCGACAGAACTGTTCTCTGCTGAGAGTGCGGCTTCAACAGTGTCCTGTGCCAGTGTGACTGGATGTGTGGATTCTGTGTCGACGGCCCTTAGCGGCACCGGTGCGGTGGCATCCGGAGGTGGTTTCCTCTGTGGTGCATGCCGTGGCTTGTGTTGTGATTTTGAGGTTGAAGGCCTGTTCCCCTCATCCCGGGCCCTCTTCCGGGGTGTGATCGGCTGTGGGGGTGAGTCCCAGGCCTCGGTGTCATGATCTGAGCCTGTGTGGGTTAAAGGGAGGGACGGCATGAGTGATGGTTTGAGAAGCATCATGTATACATTTTTACAATTGCTCACCTACACAATAGAGGGTAATAGTCAGTGGAGTTGGGATGATATTGTTTCTTGCTATATGGGTGGGTAATGCAGGCATCCGTCGGGGTCACTCATGTTGGGGCAGACGTATGCTATGTGACATGCATATTGGTTGTGGCCTGCATGCAGTGTGACTTATGCCATTAACAACTTAGTGTGGTTTGTGTAAGGTATGGCATTGCCTTGCTGCAGGCATCTGCATGTGTCTGTGCTGCAGACAACAAGTAGGCTTGGAATGTGTGTGTATTAGGGCATGACTTGCCTCCTCAGACAGACACATTGGTGGACTATCATCAGACTATGCATCACAGTGTTTTCTTAGGACACTCACCTCCTTCCGCCGATGATGTTGCGCCACACTCCATATCACCAACGCCTTCAATGGCCTCCATGCCGATCAGTCTTGCACATATGTCCTCCCACCGGGACAGCTTCATGGGAGAGCTTGCTCCTCTGTGAGTTGCCATGGCCTGGCTCCTGTTTGCCGAGAGGATGTTGCGGACTCGCAGGCACAAGTCATCCCACCTTTTCCTGCAGTCTCCTTCTTTCGGATTACAGCCTCCCTCTTGAGGCTCTGGGCAAACACGACATTGGCATTCTTTGCCAGGGTCTCGGCAAGCATGGTTAGCTCATCTTCATTAAAGCACTCCTTGTGCTGGCGGGAGGCACCCTTTTTCACAGCCTTGGGCATTGCAATATTTTTGTGGATGGAATTTGGCACACAGCAGTATACTACAGGTCCTGGCTGCTGAGGATTGCAATGGATTGTGCTTTTAAAGATGGTCGCCATGCTCTTTCCCGTTCCTGTGCAATGACACTACTTCTGGTTCCGCTTATTTACGGTGACCTTTATTAGCGGTCACCGCTGTTAGCGGTGGCCGCTAATGCCATCTTGATTCATGCCGGTAGTGCAACCTGCGCTATACATGATGCCGCTAAGGGCCATTTTCGGGTCTTTAGCGGTATGCCGGTAATGTCCTTAGGCATGGTGCAAAGCTCGTGCCCGCAAACTTGTAATAGCCCTCTATTAGCGGGCTCTTACCTACACAGATACGGTATTTGCTCCATGCCGGTAAGGACAGTTACTTACCTCCAACCTCGTAATGACCCCCAATGTCTTCGAAACTTTGACTGGACACCGATAAAATTGCATATGAATTGATGTTTTTTAATTAAATCAGAAGGTATAACATTTTGTAACAATCTGGATTGGAGCTTGCAGTGTTTGGTGCTCGCTCATATTGTTAGAAGTTGTTTAAACCACACAGAAATGTTGACAAGTGTTATGTAAGAAGAGAGGGAACAGATTTAAGCATGGAAGACATGAATCCATTGGCACACATATTCAAGCAGTTGCCAAAACACGCACCCAAGCGAAGGAAATACAGTACCGAGTGGGTTAAAGGTACCGCCCACAAGATGTTTATGCCATGGCCACAAAATGGGTATTAATCTAAAGCCATTTTACAACATATGACAACATATTTGCATGCCACATACACAGGCAACAAGTTAGAAAAATGCCTTGCTGTTCTCGAGTTGTGGAAAATGTGTGAACAGGGAAAGGAGGAAGAGCCGCCAACAAATTGGAAACTTAATGTATGCACAGAGGGGGGGTGAGGCGCCTACCGCGCCACCTTCCCCATCCAAAACAAAAATTGAAGAAAGTAAGGACAAGGGATTATACCCACTGAGAAAACTCAAAGCAGCCACAGGGCATAGCAACCCCATAATATGAGTCACCTACACATAGTAGTGACGAAAATCAAGGGAATGATAAGGACAACAATATTACCTCCGCAATCCTAAGGGACAAGGAGAGACGTGATGATAAAAGAAGAGATCAGGCACAGACAAGTGCATCTCTCGACAAGGGAAGAGAAGGGAAGCGATGGAAGGGAAGCGAAAATAGAATTGATGAGATAGCATTCACAAAAGACGAATGGATGGGAGGACACATTTTATTGAAACTCGATGGCAAAGGCATTGATGACGCGAAACAAAAGGAGATGTTATATGAGACATGAAGAAAGGGGAAAGAGAAGGAGTTAAGAGATGAAAAGATAAGAAAGAAAGACAGACAAAGATGAGAACAGCTATATCGTGAAGAGCAAGAGAGACAGCTCGATCGCAATCCAAGATCAGCCAATGATCAAGACAGACAGAAACAGCAAAGGTTAGAGGAAGAGAAAAGGATACGTGAGAAAAGAATAAAAAGACAAAGAGATGAGGAAATGCGAAGGGCAGATGAACGCAGAAATGAAAAGGGAAAGGAAGAAGATAGGGTCAGAGAAGAGGCAAGGAAACGCAAAGAATTCGATGACGACATAGAACGTAAGCAAAGACAGAGAGCATGCGATCTTGAATATCTGGGGAGAGAGGTTAAAAAACCCGCTACAGTAGTAGATTGGGTAGGCATCGAAGAATTCATCCCTGAGTACGATTTAGTACCAGACACATCTAGAGCAAATATTGACGATGACTTCGACACCAGAAACATCAGAGAAATTATCGATAGAATATATGATGAAATGGGGCTAGAACAAATACCCAAAGGGGAGTGGGAAGACAAGCACTTGGAGAGCACTCAGCTGCAAGACACCGAGGATGTCTCCCGAAGTAGTGGGAATAGAAAACTATACCTGAACAGATTAGAAATAAGTAGGAACAAAGAGGATACGAGAAGTCACACTGGTTGGGGACAGACAATGTCTGACTCTGAAAGGGAGGAGCATGAAGAAAATGAGGAAGAGGAAAGGAACAAAAGACGACTCCCAAGGGAAAAAGGAATTAGGTGGTCAAATAATAGAGAATCTGTACCGAGAGTATCAGAGTCCGCCACGCAGCCTGACCGATATGAAGAAGTATCTCACAGTCAGAGGGGGGTGTCTTTGCTGCCCTATATGGACAGACTAAGGGCATTGCCAGGTAGACAGCGATGCGGTAAAATTACCCCTGCAATAAACAGGAGAACAATGAGAGAAGAGAGAGAGGGCTACAAATTCCAATTTGCGTTGCTCGAGAAGGGGGGAGTCAGACCGCAATATATACCATGGCCACACGTGGATCAAGAACATTTGAAAAACAAGCTTCCAATGCTGACATCGGGAGCCGGAAAGTGGGTACATGAGTTAGACAAAATGACAAGAGGAAACACATTAGCCATAAGGGACCTCAAGGGTCTCCTAATCACCATACTTGGTGAGAGAGCAGACCACGTGTGGGCACGAGCAGGCTACCCTGGCCTGACCACAATTAATACCATTCACGACGGAGCTCCATTTAACAATTATAGAGCCACAGTATGGAAAGCGCTATGAGTACTTTACCCAGACACTTTTGATATGGGAGCTATAATGACGCGAAATATGAAGATGTCTGAGGATCTGTTAATTTACATACAGAATTTTCAAGACGCATGGGTGCTCGAGACTCATGAATCTTGGACAAAATCTATACCTGTGTTTTACCATATATTGTGCCAAGAGCTGCCAGAGCTGATACAGAAACAACTGAAGAAATTGGTGGGAATTGAAGCCAAGCCTTGGGCTGAAATACAGTTGACTATTGCACATTATTGTAGATTGCTGCAGGAAAAGAATCACAAAAAGGAAGCAACTCAAAGGGGTGAGGAAGCGAAACTGGTGCAGAAGAAATTGTCAAAATATACTCTTGAAGGAGCCATGATAACTAGCATAGCTGAAGCAAGTATCCAGCAGGTGGCTAGTCCACAGCAAAATAATCAAGGCAATATGGGATTTTATCCCAGGGGAAGAGGATTTAGGGGAAGAGGATGGCAGAGCAATCAGGGAGGTTTCCAAAATAATCAAGGAGGTTTTCAAAGTATGCAAAATGGTAACCAAGATATCTCAAATGGGCAAATGATCAGACCACCGCCAGTATGTTGGCTGTGTGGATTGACAGGACATTTGGTGCGCACATGCAGAAATCAGGGCATGATGAAGAGCAGCCAAGGAACAGAAGAAGGCATGGCAAATCCACCTGTAGTTTTACAGCAGGGTGGTGCACAGAATCACACGGTGCAGCAACAAGCGCCAGGAGTGCAACAAGGTGTGCAACTACAAAGCATGGGGAATTTTCCACAAGGACAATCCCAATAGGCACTACTGCAACTATCGCAGACGATGGACACAGGGCAGACCACAAACCCTGGAATGGGGAGTAACAATGGGAATGGGGGTACTTCACCAGCACACAGTGGGCCAAATTTGTATATAAACTAGGACAGCTCACTGGGAACCCTGATGTGTTCTATCCTATCAGTGACACCAGACCCTCACAGGGAACCTAGAGTGGATGCCATTATAGGGGATAAAGAATATTCCTTCTTAGTTGACACAGGTGCAACACACTTGTGCATACGTGAAGTCATGTTTTCCTTGTCCGGCGAGGCCATAAATACTCAGAGGTTCACAGGAGAGACGAGTCATGTTCCCTTTACAAACACACTCCCAGTCTCTATAGTAGAGTGCAAAATGAATGTGCCCTTACTGTACTCACGGCAGACCCCAGTAAATATTTTGGGTTGACAAAGTTAAACATGACAATCTCAGTCATGGAGGAGGACATAGTATGCTCCAAACCAGGAATGCACTACTCAAATGTATGCAAAATGATTAGAGCATACTCAGGACACATAACCATGAGGTCCATACCATTAGAGCCAGAAATGTTCTCATATGGTATGCGTGTGCTTATGGTCGAATTGCCAGGCCTTGCAGACAAAATCATGAGAACCCCTGATGAGTTGTTATTCAGACCCAGAATACTGATGCATGAGGAGAAGAGACAAGTATTTCCCTTGATGATAAACATTGCTGCAGTGAAAGGGAGAGTGGCCTTGATTGATGGTTATGATGACGAGGGCCGACAATGGTGCGCAGTAATCGCTATCGAAGAAGGATATCGATTGACTGACGTCACCAATGACGAGCTGTTTGAAGGACAAGCAGATATGGGAGAGACAATGGTGGAAGTGCGTCTCACCTTTTGGGTAAAGATGATTAAAAGAGAAGTACCTCAGAGAATGATGTTGGCACTAAATCGTCCTGAATATTTTTATGACGACATAGCAAAGGTACCTGTCTCAGTATGGACTACAGGTCCCTATGACGTAGGCCTCTTGATAGGGGTTGGAGAGGTGAAGATTTAATTGAAACCAGGAGCAATTCTACCAAGAGCCCGGCAATATCCCACGTCCAGAGAGGCAGATGAGGGGATTTTAAAGATAATTTCTGCCATGATAGAGCAAGGCATCTTAGTGACATCAGAGTCGTCATGTAATACGTCAGTGTACCCTGTAAAAAAAAGTAAAGTGGGTTTGTGGAGGCTAATTCAAACCTTAGGCCAATAAATTATATTTTTGAGGCTGAGTTCCCTCTAGTCCCTAACCCAGCTATAATTCTATGTAATATACCTGTTGAGGCAAAATATTTCATGGTGACTGACCTGAAAAATGCATTTTTCTCAATCCTGTTGCACCGTGACTCACAAGATCTGACATCATTCACATTCAGACAAAGGCTTCTGAAAAGCACAAGGCTACCACAGGTGTACTGTCAGTCTCCTTCTGTCTTTAACAGAATCCTGCATATGGACTTGAACAATATTGCACTAGAAAGTGTTGTGCTGCAATATGTGGATGACATCTTGATTTGCAGCACCACAGAAGAGCAATGCAGGCACATTTCTGTTCATCTAATGATTATACTGGCTGATAAAGGATATAAAGTTGACAAAGAAAAGTTACAATATTGTAAACAAGAAGTGCTGTACATAGGCCAACAGATCTCACATGAAGGAAAGAAAGTGACCCCAGAAAGGGCTGAAGCCATATTTAACACAGCTAAGCCACACACAATAAAACAGATGCAGAGCTTTTTAGGCCAATGCAACTATGTCAGGGCATGGGTCTTCAACTACAGCTCTCACACCAAGCCTTTCCTTCAGGCCATAAAGAAGGCCCAACTGATGAAGGAAAGGATTGAATAGTCTGAGACCATGGAGAAAGGGTTTGCTGAACTCAAAAGAGCCATCTGCACAGCACCAGTTCTAGGGATCCCCAATTACGCAGAGGAATTTTACCTGTTTTCACACACAAATGGCAGCGTTATGACAGCAGTGCTCGCTCAAAGAACTTCATTGGGGTACCAACTCCTGGCATATTACAGTGGGAATCTGGACCCCATGATGAGAGGCTACTTCCCGTGCGAACAAAGTTTAGCTGCCGCAGCGTTCGCAATAGAGAAGGCTACAACCATTGTAATGGGATGCTGAATGACGCTGTACATTGAGCACTCGCTATTTGCCATTCTAGAGAAACCAAAGGGTACATTGACATCTCAGAGAGCTTCTGCTTATTAAGTGATCATATCAAATCCATCGATTAAAATAGTCTGATGTAAGATAGTGAACCCAGCTATGTTTGTAGCAGAGCCAGTCACGGAAGGAAAGCCCATACATGACTGTACAAATTGTGAAGAATTTTATGATGAAATCCTCAGGGTGAAAGAAAATACCTTGGCAGGAGGAGAGATCATCTTTATTGACGGGTCCTCAAGGGTTGACCAAAATGATGGGCAAAGATATACAGGCGTTGCTGTGATGAAACACACAACGAATGGAGAGTTTCGAGTGCTCCGTAGTGCACTGTCAAGACCGGTGGGGGGGTCTGTACTTCCGCTCTCTATATGGTAGAGGAGAGGCACAGAGGACCCCAGCCAAGATTCTCGATTGTGGTAGCAATGGACGAGCAATCAAGGCCTAGCTTCTCAGGAGGTGATGCAGGCTGGTTCTTAAGTACAGTGTATCCCCAAGCCCCCACAAAGGAATGTCCACACACTGTATTACTGAAAACACAGTCTTTATATAATTAATATTCAAGGGTTATGTACACTTATCACAACAACGCACTTTGTGCTCAGGAAAACCAATAATGATAAATATCTACAATTCTAAAGTGGTACCACTAATATTAGACCTCATAACAGTGCATTCACAATACTGTAGCAATGGCACGCGGATCAATAAGAAGGAAACCAGCAATAGAGAGAGGAGAGATACCAGAGGGTTGAAACAATAGGCAGAAGACTGGCCCTTGCTACTGGACACAGTTCTGTGTGGAGATCCCCCCACCTGGGCAACCTGTAAAATAAAGAGATATAACACAAGCCCAGTCCATATATTGTTCAACAGTCTTATTCTCTCCTACAATGTTTTTACCCCCCCAATGTACCTGGTGGAGTCGAGTTCTTCGAAGAGGCGTCGACAGATCCTTCTTGAATGACCCCCTTTAAAGCAGGAGTCACGGATCGTCGAGAGGCGTCGAGAAACGTCGAAGACCTCGGGGTTCGGCGACGGGGAATCGACGGCCCTTCTTGAATGCCTTCCCTTTCAAGCGGGAGGCACGGGGCGTCGAACGTCCGTCGACAAACAAGGTAGAACGATGTCGAAGAGGCGGCAGCTTCGTCCGAGCGGTGCTCGTCGGCGTCGGGGCGTCGGCGTCCTGCAAGGCGGAGGTGTGCGGGGCACCTCGATGACAATAGTTCTGGACCGCAAAGATTGTAGAGACGGGAGCCCAGCAAGGGCGTCGAGTCGCTCGAGTCTTTGGGGTCATGAGGTGGCGGGAAACCCACCGGCGGATTCTCCTCGGCGCGTTGGTCGTCCTCGACTTTCTCCGGCAGGACAAAAGCGGTCGACGGTGCGGACGAGGGAGTCCTTCGAGCCAAATGTTCTTAGGCAAGGAGCGGACGGCTCCGGTCGTCGGCGGCTCGGCGTCAAGTGGTTCCCACGGCTGGGCAACACAACTTCGACGGGCCTCCAGCGGTTGCACAGACCTGCGAACCCTGGTCAACGGCAATGGACTTCGACAGCGTCGATGTCCGGGTGCTTTACTTCGGTCTCCTCGGCAGTCCCCTTCTCCGGTCGGCAGCCTTTCGATGGTCTGGCGTCCAGGGAGCTTCGGCGAAGATTCAGCGGTGCTCGATGGTCCCTCGGAGCACGGGAAGAGGGCGCCTAGCCAGGTCCTCTCTCGGGTCAGTCCTCGACGATTTCGACAACCTTCAGTTCCGTCGAAGCAAATGCCACAGCAAGTCTTCTTCTTCCAGCTGGACGTCGAGGATCAGCAAATCCAGTTACTCTTGAGTGGAGACTCAGCTTCTGAATGCTTCTGAACAATTTCCAGTGGTGAGAGGTCCCCAGATATACTATTCTGTCTCTCATCCACACTGCTGGCACACACACAGCAGCCAACCACACAGAAGGGCATTCATGCAGTCAGTCAGCCAATCAGGCACACAGTGCATTCAGGCCACACTCCTCCCTTTCAGACACTCACAACAAGGAATGTGGATTGGGACAAGTACCCAGCCATTCAACACTACACACTGCATTCAGGCCAGTTTCGGGCAGGGCTGTCTCAGTCTTTGTCTCTCATGCCAGAAACCAGACAACCACAACAAGGAGTGTATATTGGTCACACACTCCATTCACCCAGGTCCCACCCACAGGAGGTACCCATAACATACAGTCACTGGGAAGGCTCCAGTCAGTCTAGCTGGGTCTTCACAACAACACCATATATGGAACTTCCACCCAACAGCCAGCCAGGGGGAAGGGACAGAGCCAGGGCTTCCCAGGACTTTGGGAAAAACAAGACAACAGGCAATAGAAAGCAAGAGGCCACAGGGGCCATCTTGTTTCTATCAGGAATCAACTGATCCCAATGGCAGGGCCTGGGTATCCCAAAATGGAGGACACCCAGAGCACCTGTCAAGTTTAGCATGGAGCTGCCACCAGCCCATACCCTGCTCTGTGGGCCACCCACAGGTGCCCAAAAACATACACTAGGGGCACAGGGTTGTACCCCTACCCATGGGTGCCATAAGGGTATCCCATGGGTCTGTTCACCAAACCAAAAGAGAGCTGCACTGCCAGGAGTCCCTCATGGACTCCTGGGCAGAAAACATGACAGAACACACGGTAAAAACAGAAAAAGGACAAGGATTCAGAGGCCCTGTCCCTCAGATGCATTTCCGGCATCACAGTCGCCCCCCCCAGACTGAGGTGGAGGGTGCCTAATCTCCCACGGGATAGACACCCTCATCCAGACGGTCAACATACCTTCTGGAAAGGCCATCTGCATTATCGTGACTCTTCCCTGGTCTGTGCTCTATGGTGAAGTCTAGCCCTTGTAGGCTAATCGACCACCTGAGCAATTTCGGATTCTCACCCTTCATCTGCATAAGCCACTTCAGGGGCTTATGATCTGTTTGGACCTTGAAGGTGGACCCCGTAAGGTAGGGCCTAAAACGCCTAAGGCTCCAAACTATACTAAAACATTCCTTTTCAACAGTAGCCCACCTAAGTTCTCTACCCTTGAGTTGTCTACTGATGAATATGATAGGATGTTCTCTCCCTTTGTCATCTAACTGGGACAAGACAGCTCCAATTCCGGTGTCGCAGGCATCCGTCTGGACGATAAAGGGTCGGCTGTAGTCAGGTGCACTCAACACAGGTGCCCTACACAGACTTTCATTCAAGCCATCAAAGGCCCTCTGACAGTCTTCAGTCCAATTAACCTTCCTAGGCTGTTTGGGTGAAGTTAGAGCTGTCAGGGGTGCAGCTATGGTTCCATAGTCTGCCATGAAATTGCGATAGTACCCAGTGAGGCCCAAAAAGGCTCTCACCTGGGTTTGAGTAGTGGGAGTCTCCCAGTTCTGTACGTCCTGTACTTTACTGGAGAGAGGTTGGATTTGACCCCCTCCTACCTCATGACCAAGATAGGTAACTTTCCCCTGAGCTATCTGGCACTTGGTGGCCTTGATAGTGAGGTTAGCCCTTTTCAAGGCCTGCAACACCTTATCCAGATGTGTCAAATGCTCTTCCCAGGTGGAACTGTAGACGGCAATGTCGTCTAAGTAAGCCACACAAAAGGCTTCCAGCCCACTGAGCGCATGGTTGACCAATCTCTGGAAGGTGGCAGGGGCATTCTTCAACCCAAAGGGCATGACCCTAAACTGGTAGAGTCCCTCAGGTGTGGAGAATGCCGTCTTTTCCTTGGCATGGTCCGTCAGAGCTATTTGCCAATAGCCTGAGGTAAGGTCAAAGGTGCTCACAAATTTGGCAGCACCTATAGTGTCCACGAGCTCATCAGCCCTGGGCAATGGGTGCGCGTCAGTTTTGGTGACGGCATTGACTCCTCGGTAGTCCACACAGAACCTCCAATCCTTGGTACCCGCCGGGGAACTTGCCTTGGGGACAAGGACCACTGGACTGGACCAGGGACTGGTGGAGGGTTCAATAACACCCAGATCCAACATCTTGGCGACCTCAGCCTGGATGTGGTTTTTGACGGTATCTGACATACGATAGCTCCTGCTTTTGACAGGCACACTGTCACCAGTGTCAATTTCGTGCTTACACCACGGTGTAAGGCCCGGTGTCAGTGAAAACAGAGGGGCATACTGCTGGAGCAAAGCCCGGCAGGCCCTCTGCTGCTCTGTTGTCAAATCTGGAGAAGTTGTACTCCCTCCACTGAGCCATCCTGAGGGTTGCTATGCAGCAAATCAGGAAGGGGCTCACTCTCATCCTCTTCTTGCCCTGAAGCTAGCAAGAGACATGAGACCTCTGCTCGCCTGTGGAAAGGCTTGAGCCTGTTGACATGGAATACCTGGGGGGCTACCCCAGAGGCTCCCATGTCCACCAGATAATTGACTTCGCCCATCTTGGAGATGATCCTGAAGGGTCCAGTCCACTTGTCTGCCAAAGCTCTAGGCTTGGTAGGCTCCATCACAAGGATTTCCTGTCCCGGAGTCCAATCCACTTGCGAAGCTTTCAGGTCATGCCAGTACTTATTCAATTCCTGGCTGGCCTTGAGATTTGCTGTTGCCTGACCCATCATTTGTGTCATCCTCCGCCTGAGGCCTAACACATAGTCCCCCACTTGCTTGGCGGGACCTGGAGGGGTGGCTTCCAAGCCTTCTCGGATCAAGGCGAGGGGCCCCCTCACGGGATGTCCAAAGAGTAACTCAAAGGGGCTGAAACCAACACCCTCTTGAGGTACCTCTCTGTAAGCAAACAGCAGGCATGGCAGGAGGAGATCCCATTTCCTCCTTAGGGGCTCTTCCAAAGCACCTAGCATGCCCTTGAGAGTTTTGTTAAATCTCTCAACCAGACCATTGGTCTGGGGGTGGTAAGAGGTGGAGAACTTGTAGGTTACCCCGCACTCTTTCCACATGGTTTTCATGTAACTAGACATGAAGTTGGATCCTCGGTCAGAGACAACCTCCTTGGGGAATCCAACACGGGTGAAAATGCCCAGGAGAGCCCTGGCAACCACCTTGGCAGTAACAGTCCGAAGGGGTATTGCCTCAGGGTACCTGGTGGCATGATCTACCAAGACCAGGATGAACCGATGTCCACCTGAAGTGGGAGGGTCAAGGGGACCGACGATGTCGATGCCCACCCTCTCAAATGGTGTGCCAACCACTGGTAATGGCTGCAGTGGGGCAATGACCCTGCCTCCAGTCTTGCCAGACAACTGACAAGTTGGGCAGGTCCTGCAGTGGGACTCCACCTCTACTCCCATCCGTGGCCAGTAGAAATGGGCAGAGAGCCTCTGCTTAGTCTTCTTGGTCCCAAGATGACCAGCCAAGGGCACCTCATGCGCCAACTGCAGTAGGAAGGGCCTGTAAACCTGGGGTACCACCAACCTCTTGCGGGCACCAGGTTCGGGTTTAGTGGGCTCACTAACAAGGAGCTCACCCTCCCAATAAATCTTGAATGTCCTAGGCACTTCACCTTGTGCCTGGGACAGGGCCTGTTTCCTCAGGCCCTCGAGAGAGTGGCACTCTCTCTGTCCCTTACAGAAGTCTGCCCGGGAGGGTCCCCCTTCAGCTAACAAGCATTGAAGGTCGGGATGATCCTCCGGGTTGAGAACCTCTCCCACAGGAGAGTCTTCTGTCTCTTCTCCCACAGGAGTTGAGTTTGGGTTTTCCACTGAACCCAGCCCGTCCGGAGCATGGATCCCAATGGGTGCTGTCGGAACAGCAGGAAGAGAAGGTGTTCCCTCCACAGAGGTGGCCTTCTTGGTCTTCCTTCTTCTTGCCTTAGGCCTCGCCTTTGGCTCGGGTACCTGACTCACAGCCAGACCCGGTGTCACCTGTGACCTAGTGACTGCAGCAGCAGTCATGGGAAGACCATCCGAGATCAACCCCAACTCTACTAGATCATTTCCTAACAGAATGTTAGCAGGGACATTGTCCTGAACCAGGACAGGAAGCTTTGCTGTCTTGTCTCCAATCATGAGTGTGACTAGGGCTACAGGCGATAATTTGGGAGGCCCACCAGCTAACCTGGTGGTTCTCAGAGGAGCACCTACATAGTCCTCTGGCTTGAGCAGGGTCCTGTCCACCACTGTCATGCTTGCCCCAGTGTCTCTCAAACCAGTAGAAGGCTGGCCATTCAAGAGGACACTTCTCAAAAACCTACGGGTGTTCTGCGGGATAGTTGCCAGTACTTCTGCGTACTGGTCCCAGGCCCCAAGGGACACTAAGGAAATCTCTACCGGAGCACCAAATGTGATTCCTGTAGAGGAGGGGAGGACAGTGGCCTCCACCTCAGCCACGGGGTAAGGGTAGGTCAGGCTGACAGCCTGTACTCCAAGTGCCTTACCTTTACACTTGGGGTCACCCCTTTTGTGATCCAGAGCTCCACAATCCCAACAAGTGCCAGGAGTGCGGGGTACGGTACTGGAACCACTGGGAACCTGCTTTGCAGCAGGTGGACCACTACTCTTATTCCCACCCACAGAGGACTTATCCCCACTAGATTTTTGGGTCTTAGGAGAGGAAGGTTTTGGTTTACCCGACTGTGATTGCTTTTGGGACTCCTCAGCTTTCTGAGAGGTCCCCTTTTCTTTGTCCTTGTCCTTCCCACTGGAGTCCTTAGGGGACACCCGGTGGGAGACCCACTTGTCAGCCAACCTAGCCAGCTTAAAGGGGTCCAAAATGTTCTGGTCAGCCACATACTGACGCAGCTCTGGTGAACAGGCTTCAGAAAAATGCTCAAAAAACAAGAGGTGGGACAACTCAACAAAAGTTTTCACCTTGTAACCGTCAATCCACCCCATCATGTTCATGTGCGCAGTACTCACCCAGTCAACCCAAGACACATTCTCTCTTTTCTTAAAATCCCTGAACCTTTTAAGGTATTGGGTAGGTGTCTTGCCAAACTTGGCAATCAAAGCAGACTTCATACACTCATACTGACCCCTTTCTTCCACACTCAGCTTCAGAATACAGTCATATCCAGTTTGAGGCACTCTGCTTAACAAACACTTAGCCCAATCTCTTTTATCTACATCATGAATTGCACAAGCCATTTCAAACGCTTCAATCCATTGGAGGATATCTGAACCCTCCACAAACACACCAACCAAATCTTTCATAAACTTGGTGGCTGGGGACCTGCCACTCTCAATTGGTCTAGCTGAAGTCTCCACTCTAGCTCTCTCTAGCTGGATTCTCTGACATTCAGTGTCCTTGTCTTTGAGCGCAAGATCCCTATTCTTGAGTTCCACTTGCTGTGCCAGCTCCTCTTTCTTAAGCTCAGCTTCTATTTCCAACTTGCGATATTCAAAGGCCAATTTCATCCTTAATAACTCAAGTTCCATGGAATTGCTGGGGTTTGGAACAGAGGCAGCAGGAATGGTGGCATTCCCAGAAACAGATTCAGCGACAACCCCAGGGGCAGAGTCCTCACTGGTTGCATCCCCCCCTTCATCAAGGGTTTCACCATCAGTCTGGTAGTCCACCAGGGCAGCTATCAGCTCAGCCCTAGACTTATCCACAAAGTCTAACTCCCTGGCTTCACAAGCACTCTGGAGAGCCTCTAAGCTCATCCGAGTCAATTTACCATTTGCAATGGGCTCCATTGCCTGTAATGCAGTTATTTGGTACACACCCAAACCTTAATCTAATAAAGTGCGGATATTTTGTAAGTGGCACGGTTATACACTGAGTCTTAAAACCATAAGCATCCCACCGCTGCCACCAGCTTGTCAAGACCGGTGGGGGGGTCTGTACTTCCGCTCTCTATATGGTAGAGGAGAGGCACAGAGGACCCCAGCCAAGATTCTCGATTGTGGTAGCAATGGACGAGCAATCAAGGCCTAGCTTCTCAGGAGGTGATGCAGGCTGGTTCTTAAGTACAGTGTATCCCCAAGCCCCCACAAAGGAATGTCCACACACTGTATTACTGAAAACACAGTCTTTATATAATTAATATTCAAGGGTTATGTACACTTATCACAACAACGCACTTTGTGCTCAGGAAAACCAATAATGATAAATATCTACAATTCTAAAGTGGTACCACTAATATTAGACCTCATAACAGTGCATTCACAATACTGTAGCAATGGCACGCGGATCAATAAGAAGGAAACCAGCAATAGAGAGAGGAGAGATACCAGAGGGTTGAAACAATAGGCAGAAGACTGGCCCTTGCTACTGGACACAGTTCTGTGTGGAGATCCCCCCACCTGGGCAACCTGTAAAATAAAGAGATATAACACAAGCCCAGTCCATATATTGTTCAACAGTCTTATTCTCTCCTACAATGTTTTTACCCCCCCAATGTACCTGGTGGAGTCGAGTTCTTCGAAGAGGCGTCGACAGATCCTTCTTGAATGACCCCCTTTAAAGCAGGAGTCACGGATCGTCGAGAGGCGTCGAGAAACGTCGAAGACCTCGGGGTTCGGCGACGGGGAATCAACGGCCCTTCTTGAATGCCTTCCCTTTCAAGCGGGAGGCACGGGGCGTCGAACGTCCGTCGACAAACGAGGTAGAACGATGTCGAAGAGGCGGCAGCTTCGTCCGAGCGGTGCTCGTCGGCGTCGGGGCGTCGGCGTCCTGCAAGGCGGAGGTGTGCGGGGCACCTCGATGACAATAGTTCTGGACCGCAAAGATTGTAGAGACGGGAGCCCAGCAAGGGCGTCGAGTCGCTCGAGTCTTTGGGGTCGTGAGGTGGCGGGAAACCCACCGGCGGATTCTCCTCGGCGCGTTGGTCGTCCTCGACTTTCTCCGGCAGGACAAAAGCGGTCGACGGTGCGGACGAGGGAGTCCTTCGAGTCAAATGTTCTTAGGCAAGGAGCGGACGGCTCCGGTCGTCGGCGGCTCGGCGTCAAGTGGTTCCCACGGCTGGGCAACACAACTTCGACGGGCCTCCAGCGGTTGCACAGACCTGCGAACCCTGGTCGACGGCAATGGACTTCGACAGCGTCGATGTCCGGGTGCTTTACTTCGGTCTCCTCGGCAGTCCCCTTCTCCGGTCGGCAGCCTTTCGATGGTCTGGCGTCCAGGGAGCTTCGGCGAAGATTCAGCGGTGCTCGATGGTCCCTCGGAGCACGGGAAGAGGGCGCCTAGCCAGGTCCTCTCTCGGGTCAGTCCTCGACGATTTCGACAACCTTCAGTTCCGTCGAAGCAAATGCCACAGCAAGTCTTCTTCTTCCAGCTGGACGTCGAGGATCAGCAAATCCAGTTACTCTTGAGTGGAGACTCAGCTTCTGAATGCTTCTGAACAATTTCCAGTGGTGAGAGGTCCCCAGATATACTATTCTGTCTCTCATCCACACTGCTGGCACACACACAGCAGCCAACCACACAGAAGGGCATTCATGCAGTCAGTCAGCCAATCAGGCACACAGTGCATTCAGGCCACACTCCTCCCTTTCAGACACTCACAACAAGGAATGTGGATTGGGTGTGGAGGGTTTTGACCCATGTGGAATCATTAGACGGGGTGAATGTGGGGATTAAGCTGTCGCTGCCCATCATTTTGCCCCAGAACAAAAATAAATCGTTGGAGTGGGTAAAGATGGGGTTGCGCTGTCGCCGCCCATCATTTCATCCCAGAATCCAGGAGAGCTGCGCAGTTGTGCGCACACCAAAATGGTTACCTAACTTGCCACCCACCAGTGTAAAGAAAGGTCTTTGTTAACAAAATCCACTGTTACTGATGTCAAAAAGTTGCTGAAATCGTGACTCATTGGACCACTTTAAAGATTCAACCCTTTTTGTGGGGTTCCACATAACCATCTTACTATAAGGAGCCCCATCAAAACAATGTTAAGCAAGGATTTACTACCATGTAAGAACCATTCCTGTTTAGAATGCATTAATCCAAGAAAATCCCAAAGTTGCATGCAGTGCCAACAAAATCCCGATGGTGGCGCTGGCGGTCTAAACTCTAACAGGAGAATTGAGTGCAGTTGCTGACAAAGGGATTTGACTCAGCTGACTTCAAAGGCTGCATTTTAATTAAAAATTAGCCACATGCTGTTCCCAGAGGCCTGAAGCCTGGGAAACCCTATCACCTCCAGAGCTTCACACTAGGAGTTAGAATCTCACATGACATTTTGATTGATAGAAGGCAGACTGGCTGGGAGCTTCCCAGAGACCACACAAAGGACCCTTTCCTCTGAAAGGAATATGTTAATTCTGAAATGTTTGCTGTCAACAAAGATCTGCCAGCCAGCAGAGATCTGTGACTGACCCACCCAAGTCTTGGAGGCGGACCTCAACACTCTGAGGACTGAATTGAAAGGAAAATATATATTTTACAAAAACACTGATAACTCTTTGTAATCAAATGACAGAATTGTATAACTTTGAGAGCTTTAATTTAAAAAATGTACCTTTAATTCAAGGCCAAACTCGAATTTGTGTGATGTTCTGGGGCAAAACCCCATTGTTTATTAATATTACAGACTCCCTGTTTCAGCTAGACAAACGAAAATGCATTGGTATGTGGGTAGATATGTGAGGAACAGTTGTATAAAATTTAATGAAGATCCAATGTTGTTCAGCACATGAAAAAGTGCTAGAAGTTGCCATTTGTGAATGCAAGCTCCTAGAAACAGCAGATTTGGACAGAGACATGGCTAAATTCAGCCACACCATGTATATGTAATTTCAAGCAACTGTGTAACTCTGAAGTATGTATTTTGATCATATATAGATTTGGGTGCACAGATGATAAGGGAGGTTCTTCAAGAGATCATAAATGGCTGACATCACTCTGACACAACTTAGTTCGCCAATCAGGGGACGAATGAAAGTTTGACCAATTAGAAGCTGAGAGAGAGGTAGGGTCAGTGATGCTAGAACACACCCACATTCTAAACACATAAAAGCAGACAGACAGGACAGAGAGGGACCTTCCAAATCCATCTGCAGCGGGACGCTCTGCCGGAAAAATCCATACTTACCTCCATCAACCTCCAGAAAGCCAAACTAGAGACTTCAATCTATCCAGAACTAAGAGACCAAACCAGAGAGAAAGCAGTGCTGTATCCAGAGAGACCCAGACCAGCCGAGAGAGTGACCAGAGCCCAGTCTAAAACCCTGACCAGATCCGTGATGAGGCCCATTTAATTCAAGAAGATAGTGTGAGTACCCAGCAGAACTGTGTAGAACCAATCTCTTAGTTTAAATTCATCTAATTCAATCTATTTAACCTAAGTAGAACTGCCTCCTAGCTGTCACCTGTCACTTGTAAAGCTGTCACCTGTGATTTGCTAGTTGCAAGCTGCACTTGTCATTTTGAGCTTTTGAAATTTGCAAACCCAAAAACGACCTTTATTTAATCGCTCATATCTCCGCAACCGTTTGGGCTAGAGACTTGCAATAACTTTCCTCTGATAGCTTAGAATCGTAGCTTTGAATCGCACCAAGAACCGCATTCCTACCCCTTATAGTTTTACACGCATCCGCGAATTTTACCGCGATTTGCAATTTCTTCACATGTAAAAACTGCTGCTGCTTGCCTTCCATTTGCCAGAAATTCGTTTAACCTGCTAACTATCCCTGCATCATTGCCAGTGTGAGTCTGGACTAATATTAACTAGATACCACTCACCCTGAACCTCTGTAAGGGAATTAAAAGCATTTCCAGCATATTTCTCATCCATTGCTAGCACATATCAAAGCAATTTGGGCCTGTGATTTCAAAACTCCTATCTGTTTTCTGTTGTCTAAGCTTGCTGGATTGAACTGATTACATTGATTGCATTTCTGAGAACTGTGTGCTTTCCTCCCATTTCCTTGCATTGCATAAAGAGGGGGGGAGGGAATTGCCAGAGAAAAGTGATTACATTGTTTTGTTGAAATCATATTGAGTATTTCTATACTGCATTTCATTCATTCAACCTTGCATCCATTTGAACTCTATCAAGCATTTTGTACCACCTTCTTCTTTTGTTCCTATTTACCAGTGTGCTACCTTATCCATTTCATGTCAACTCATTAGTGATTATAAGAAGTGTGCTAGTGCCAGATTCTCCGTTGTTGATCTTTATCCTATCAGATTAAGTGTGCTATTCAATTATTAATTTATTATAAAGTGTCATATATATATCTATTGTTTAAATTATCAAATAAACCTTTTAAACTTGCAAAACAGAACTACTTCTTGGCTCAGTGGGGCCAGGGGGATTCCAAGAGAGGGGTGTTATATAGGGGTAGTCATCCATAACGCATGAACTGGACCTAAAGATATATCAATAAGGGTTTTCATTCAGTATTATAGACTAGGCGTTGACTTAGCTGTAGTGTTGAATTGAATCCTCTTACAAATTGGGGGCTCGAGCCGAGACGTTGGGTTAGATTTACCATTGTGCAGCTTAATACAGTGTGCTAACTGACGGGATACATACATCCGGTCGGATCACCACGCTGCATTACGCTGTGAAGCATTCCTCAAAAGGGACACTCCAAGAAAAGTTCTGTTCTGCAAAACTAAAATACTAACTTCTGTAAGTCAGGACAGAGACCAATCTCTAGAATGACGACCTTGGTAGATATGAAAATAGCCAGAGAGCACTTCTTACACAAACTATTTGTGAGAGGTGAATGGACTCACCAGGACCAAACAGTCTGGTTGCAGGCCATCACGCAACAGGTCACTGAAACAGGGTCAGATATATATAGAGATCAGGGTCCATTACACGTGGCCCTGAGTGAACTATATATGGCTCCTAAGGCCAAAGATGAGCACGACAAGATTGTTAGGATAGCGGCATATTTATATTTATACATGGGAGCCATACAGAATAAATGTGCTGAAGGCCATGATCTGGCAAAAAGGCAACAGATGGCGTTAGAGAAGGCCCAATCTGATCTGGACTCTTCTGAGCAAAGGCTGCACAGAAGCCAGGAGTCAGAAAATGAGACCAGACAGTACATCACTAAAATAAAGGAGGATATGGATGTGCTGCAAAAGGAAAAGTCAGAACAGGATACCAGATTTCTGGCCTTGCAGAAGGAACACCAAGAAGGTTTGGACTCCCTACTGCAAAGCCAGAAAAAGCTGGAGCAACAGCTAGACTTCAATAGGGCATGTGCTGAGCAGGTAGTCACCCTGCAAGGCCACCTAGATAGAGTGAAGGAGGAGAGCAATAAACTGATTCTGAAAGACCTGGATACCCAGGCAGAGTTTGATCAGGAGCGCCAGAAAGCTGGTGCCTTCCAAAGGCAAAGGGACGACCTGGCGGCACAAATGCAGGCTCTTAGTCAGGAAAGAGACGCCTTAGGCCAGGAAGTCTGCCATTTAAAAAGAAAAATGGAAGAAAATCACCTGGCCCACCAGGGGCTGGGTGACCTCCAAAAAGAAAACCAGAACTTGGTAGAGCACACCAGAAGGGTGGAGGATGCTCTAGCAAGAAAGGAGCAGGCCAATAGGGACATTGCCCAGGAGGTAACCCTCCTGCAGCAAAGACTGGCCCAGTTCTCCAGGACCAATCAGGAAACACAGAGAGAGAATGAAGCTCTCTGCCAGCACAATGATAGGCTCCAACAGCAGGTAGCGATGCAGGAGAGACTGATAGAGTCGAGTAAGGCCTTAACAGAGGAACTGAAAGCACAAATGCAGGCTCTTGCATTGCAACAGGGAGCAGGGGCGGATAGAGATGAGGTCCGCTGGGAAAGAGAGACTCCTGACCATAACCGCAGGAGCCCTAACCCCAGGGGCCTTCATCTCCCCCAGTCCCTGGACTCTACCACCCCCATGTCCCCTGGCGCACATGAGCACAGGGCCGCAGGGATGGCAGATTACTATCCAGCTAAGAGTATGGGGCTCATAGGCCAGTACCACTCAGGAATGGAGGGGTGGGCATCCGGGTATGGGCACCCAAGTACAGTACAGTTCAATGGGGAACCCCAGGAGAGTAGGCCCATTAAGGGCATCCTGAAAACCTCTGCCCAGTTAGGTCAGTGGAGGGGGTACCCATCAAATCCTGGCAGCAAGGAGGAATCTGAAGACTCCTCTGAACTGCGCAGGACACAGGAGACCAGGTCCCCACATTCTGCCAGCCATTCCCAGGCTCGCAGAATCCGGGAAAACCTGGAAGAACAGACGGGAACCTCTGGGAGCAGTGCCTCTGAGTCCGAGGAAGAATGGACAAGGGTTACCCGAACCAAAAAGGCCAATAAGGCAAAAAGGGCCTTGCTTAAGGACCCCTTAAAGCAGATTAAGGCGATCAGGAGCGTCATCATGCCTTACCATAAGAACGCTAAGTATTCCTTTTGGGAGCACTTAGAGTTGTTTGAGCAAATGATGGAGACTTTCCATTTGAAGGACAGCCAAAGCTGCATTCAATATGTAAAGTGGACTTTCTCCCCGGAATACTCCAGTTTCTTTGCGGGGCTGGAGGACCAAAATCATTCAAGATGGTCCACCTATAAGGCGGCCATCTTGAAACATTTTTCTGTTCACAGAAATCCTCAAGAAGCTCGCAAGGCAGCCTACAATTTACAATGTGGGGAGGATCAGGCCCCACAAGAATTTGTGCAGGAACTGAAACGTGCTTTTGCGCAAACCACCAGAAGGGTGCGCACAGATAGTAGAGAGTTTATCAATACGTTTTTCCATGCCTTGCCCAAATATATCATGACCCAGCTCGTGAGGGATTTTCACGAGAAAAGATCTTTAGACTGGGTCATTGAACAGGCTACCCGGATCTATGAGGTGCAGAAGCCCATAGAAAATAAAAGCAATGCCCAGAAAAACCCCAAAGCCAACAGCACCCCTGCTGCTGCCAAGGTGGCAGAGGTAAAGGTCACCCCCGTTTTGGATTTGGAGATGGGGGGGCCTAAAAACCTACCTGCACCTAATAATGCTAGGCCCAGAAGGTCCTCGGGCCAGTCACAGACAGGGAGCCAGGGAGGCAGCCCCACAAATGGGGTCCCTCGCTCTCCTGATTATGTAAGTCCCCGTTACAAGGGAAATCGACCCATCCTGGGTTATGTGTGGACTCCTCCAGCCCAAGGGGGGGGATCCAGACAAGCACCTAACCCAGGGAACTTCCCTCCAAACTTCCCACAGGAGGGCAGAAATTTACCAAACCCTGGGCAGAACTTTTTCCCCAGATATCCACCCGACTTTCAGCCCCAAAACCATCCATCCTTCTTGCCCCAATTCCCTGAGCCCAGACCACTGAATCCGGGAGAGGGGAGGCCAAGGGTGGAGGGGTACCCAAATCTTCCCAACCCGGGGTATTACCAGAGGAGGGACAGCTACCCTTCCCGGGATCAGCCCAGGGGAGAAAACAGGGCCCCGTATCAGCCTGAGCGGGTTTCCCAGTTAGAGCGCCAGGTTCAAAACATGGCGCGGGATATGGGTCATATACTGAGGGCGCAGCAGAACCCTCAGATCAGCATGCCGGCGCAGAACGCACCCAACTCTGGACCTGGTGCTCCAGAACAATGACGGGGGCAGCACCCCGATAACGCACCGGTTCCCAGGGAGGAGGCACAAGGGGAAGGGGGGTGTAAAGCCTTGGAGGAAGCTTCCTTCCTCACTTGTAAACAGCCCCTGGAAACCCAGGAACCGGAAACAAAATATCTTGCCCCGGAAAGTCTGCCTCCTAAGGAGCAGAGGGGGGGTAGGAGAAACAAAAGACCCAAACAGACTCAGTTTGAGGAGGAGGTACAGATCTTCCAATTTGAGGGAGAGGGATCCTCAGAGGATCCTGGGAAAAGGATCTTCTCCTTCAGAGAGGGGGGAACTCCTTCCAAAGAAAAATGGGTCCCTAGGGATGCAAATCCAGACTGGGGAGATGTGGAGACTGAGCTACCGCCGCCCACCATCTCATCCCAGAACCAACAGCAAGAAAATCCCCTGGTTCAAACCCATCCTGGTGACTGCCTCCAAAAAGGGGGGGGCAGCCCAGAACCGGAACCAGGGGAACCCACAATGGCTCTGATCTCCAGTTGCCAACTTTTTCTTTCAGATTCCCAAGACTCTCCACAGAATTCCGCCCAAATCTCTTCGCTAGCAATGTCCAAAACCAGAAAGTTAGCCCACCAGTTGTCCAAAAATGTACATTATCTGTGCCCCCTTGAGGAGAAGGAGGGAAGATATTATGCCCCGGTACAAGTACAGGGACAGGGTACAATTTTGGCACTGGTGGACACTGGATCTCAAGCTACCCTTCTGTCCAGAAGGGCCTTTGATGAACTGAATGCAGGAAGGGGAGAGAATTACCAAATTCCTCTCACCTCTCTTCCTGGACAACTGCAGAACTTTGACGGGAAGGAAATTCCCGTCGAGGGGACGGCAGACTTGGACATTAAAATTGGGCGACATAAGTTGAAACACCCGGTCATAGTTGTGACCCCAGAGGGCACCCCTTGTTTACTAGGGAATGACCTCCTGAGAAGGTTGTCACCCCTAATAGATTGTGTAAACAAGGTCCTCTGGACCCAGACTAGCCGACCAATAAAATTAAAACAGAGTGTCAACCATGTTAGTTTAAACGGCACCTGCCACATGGTTGAACAAAAATCTGACCAAGTAGAATTTCACTTCCAGAACAACCAGATTCCAGACGTGACAGTAATAGCAGTAGGACAACAGACTGGTGATGGGGGGTCCTCTCTATTTCTGAAAATCAACCTTCCTTCCAGTTTAAGGTGGTATTCCACGCTGGAAGGAAACACTCTGAAATTCTATACCAATCCACAATCTGAAACTCCCACTCCTATAGTCCAGAAAGATGTGAAATCAGCTCAGAGCCTGGCTGATATTCAGCAAATTGGAGAGCAGTTGTTCATCCCTGTTCAATTAAATGATGGGAAGGACTCTGTTCTCGCTCGAGTGTGTGTGAACAACGGTAAGAGCTTCATCAGCGAAGCCATGTTTCGCCAACTCCCAAAAGATCCAGCCATTCCCACCTTCAAACTGATAGACAAATGGGAAATGGACCTGGAAGCACCTAATTCCAAACATCTCCTGCCAAGCAGGTGTATGCTCAAAATCTCCATTGGCAACAAGAGCATAGTCCACAATTGTTGGGTCGTGCGAGACGTCCCTGCCGCCTTTTACTTAGGCAGTGACATACTCAATCGCTTTGCCATTAGTTTGGACCTAATAAACTTCAAAGCTTGGTCCCGATTAGCGGATAATCCCATGGGCTTTGATGATCCAGAAAAAGCATTTAGGTCAGCTCAATTGCTACCTTATGCAGTTGAAATTCAGACTAAAGAGGAAGTCACCATCCCAGAAAGGACCCGACAATTCTCCCTGGAACTGAAAGTTAAAAGAGGACAAGAGTTGAAAAACCCTGATGCTTACATACATCTAAATGCTTCTCTCCAACAGCAAGAGTTGGGGGTAAACCCAACACCATTAGTCAACATAGAACATGACACCATTCCAATAGAGGTGGATAACAGCGACTTAAAGAGTATTACTCTAGCCGCAGGCACCATTATTGGAATGGCGGTTGATGACCGACATTTCTCCATTGATCTTAGAAATGAACTGTTAGGACCAATCCCCAAGGACTGCGTTGACAGTGACAGTGAGGACCACGCAACACCAGACAGGATTTTTACCCGGCATGGGGGGAACTTCCTGGTGTACACTTCCTGCCCCTATGGTAAGGAAGATGTGACTTGCGACTTCAGGAGGGATGAGGTGATTTTCCAGGTCCATGAGGGCTGCCTTTCCCACCTGAAGCCTCCGGTCCAGATCAGCACTCTGACCAGGGACTTCTCCACCCAGCTGGAGGAGGCCGCTGAAATAGCCAAACCAGAAGTCTTTCCAGGCTTCAGGCAGATGGTGGAAGAGAGAGTCAACCTAGCTGATGCCTGTGTGACTCTGGAACAAAAGCAAAAGTTGAAACAAGTTTTCTTGGATTTCCAAGATCTCTTTGCGGTAGACTCATATGACTGTGGTCGCACTGACATCCACACAACAACAATCCCCACGGACCCTGGCATGACTCCTGTGTTTGTGAAGCAATATCGCTTGCCTCTCGCATCAATGGAGTCCCTTACTGAAATAATTAAGAACCTTGAGTCCCGGGGAATAATCCGTCCAGTCCACAGCACCTTCAATAATCCGGTGCTGGGGATATTGAAGCCAAACGGCCAGTGGAGACTCTGCGCCGACCTTAGGGAGCTCAACAAACGGGTCCATACTTCCCGATGGCCTCTGCCCTACATTGACCAAGGGCTGGCCCAGATCCAGGGGTCACAGGTATTCACTGCAATAGACCTGACCAATGGATACTGGACTGTGCCTGTCAGTAGGGAGGACCAATACAAGCTGGCTTTTACCTTTGGGGGCCAGCAGTACACCTGGACCCGGACTCCCTTCGGATACCTCAACTCCGGCAATGAATTCAACATTTTTCTACACAAGGCCATGCCTGACTTGGGTGCAAGGGGTAACTTGGTTTATGTAGATGATGTCCTCATCAAAAGTTCATCTGTGGAGGAACACATAGCGGAGATCCGTTATGTTCTGACACAGTTGAGGGCTGCCGGAGCAAAACTTTCCTTTCAGAAAGCACAGTGGTGTAGAACCCGTGTTAATTTCTTGGGGCATGAGATTACTCCTCAGGGTCTCTGTCCCCAGGAAAAGAAAGTGGAAGCACTTCAGAAACTGAAAGACCCCACAACTCTGCGGGAACTAAGGAGCCTCCTTGGACTGACTAATTACAGCAGAAAGTTCATTGAGGGCTACGCAGAGATCACCAGACCCCTGATTCATCTCCTGAAGGGGGGGGTCAAGTGGGAATGGGGTCCAGAACAATCCGAGGCAGTAAAACAACTCAAAAGACGCCTCTCACAAGCGCCTTGCCTAGCTTACCCTGTCAGAAACAAGGAGTTCTTCCTGGAGACGGGGTTCTCTAATACGTGCTTGACGGCAGTATTATACCAAAAGCATGACAAGGTCAATAAAGTAATCTCCTATGCGAGCAAAACTTTATCCTCTGTGGAGGAAAAATTCAACGATTGTGAGAAGGCACTCCTGGCAACGGTGTGGGCATTGAAGAATTACCGCCCGTTTATCCAGGGGGAACACATCATAGTGGAGACTCCACACCAGCCTCTGCAATATCTCCAAAGTGACAGAATCCGGGCCGGAAATGTGAGTAATTCCCGAATTACTTCCTGGATTCTGTCAATGCAAGGCTTTCCTGTGGAGGTCCGATATGGCCAAAACAAGAAGAGTCCACTCGCGCAAGGTCTGGCTGACTTGCATGATTGTGCCAGAGAAAACTGTCTCGAGGACGAAAGTCTAAAAATAAAGGACAACACGGAGGCATACCTTAATTCCCCACACAAAGTCTTTGAAGAAGACAAGTGTGAGGGAATGCCCACTGTATATGTGGATGGATGCTCTTACCATGTTGACAACGACGGGGAGAAAGAACTGGTGGCCGGCGTAGGGAATGCATGGGTGAATGAGTCCCCAGAACCCTCCGCTGGATACAAAATTGGTCCCCGAAGTAGTCAGGTGGCAGAATTGATGGCTGTGCATCAGGCCATCCTCACTGCTGTCCAGCATCAACTCCACGAACTGGTCATAATCACGGATTCGGATTATGTACGGAACGGGTTCGTGGAGCACCTGGTTAATTGGAAAACCAGAGGCATGTTATGTGCTAACAACAAACCCTTGAAACATGGGAAGTTGATCCAAAACATTGATGATCTGGTCACCTCGAATGGGATGACCATCTACTGGAAAAAGATCAAGGGTCATTCCAAAGTAGAGGGACCAGACAAAACTGGAAATGACTTAGCTGATCAGCTGGCCAAAACCGGGGCCATTCAAGGGGATCTAATTGAGATTGAGTCCCTGTTGGGGGAAATCCAGGTCACTGCTATCACTAGGTCCCAGACAAATGCTCACAACGACCTTTCAATTGCACAATGGAGTAAGGAGACCCCTGATGCTGATTTGATTACCGCTCAGAAGGGGGATCCAATAATTGGTAAATTTTACCAGCACCTTGAGGACCCTGAGAACTTTCCCCTGACGGATACCGATTACATTGGGAAAGAGGACCTAAGAGTGTTGATGAAATGTCCAAAAATGTTCCGAATCCAAGACGGTTTGTTGGTAAGGAAATCCAAAGCTGGCCACGATCAGTGGGTGGTTCCTACCTCATTCCGAAGCCTGATGTTAAGTCACGCCCATGATGCGGCCACCGCCGGTCATAGGGGGTTTCACACAACACTGGAAATCTTAAGAGAGGTTGCATACTGGCCACACATGGGCCAGGACCTCAACCAATATTTGAAGGGTTGTCTTGTGTGTGCACAATTTCAGCCGACATCCCTCACACACCGGGCGCCTTTACAAAAGAGGGGAATGACACTGCCATGGTCGGATTTACAAATCGACTTTGTAGGCCCTGTGATTCGCTCGGCTAGGGGGAATAAGTACATGTTGACCGTTACATGCTTGTTTACCAAGTGGGTGGAATGTCTCCCAGCCCCAAATTGCAAGGCAGAAACTGCAGCTGCCTTGATGATTAACCACATCTTTTCCCGTTTTGGTCTACCTCAAAGGATTGAGTCAGACAGAGGTAGCCACTTCACCAGTGAAGTAATGACAAAGATGTGGGAGAAACTGGGGGTCAAAAGGAAGTTGCATATTGCTTATCGGCCAGCTTCTTCTGGGGCAGTAGAGAGATATAACCGGACAATTGTGAGCATATTAAAGAAGTTTGTGGCAGATTCTGGGCCAAGTTGGGATATCCGATTACCTCTGGTCCTAATGGCTATCAGATCTACCCCTTCATCTGCAACCAAAATGTCACCTTTTGAGTTGATGACTGGGCGCAAGATGGTGCTTCCTCAGCATTTGCTCTACAGGACCCAAGAGCAGACACTGATAAATGCCTCCACTACTCATGAGTATGTGGAGAATTTAAGGAAACACCTTCAACATGCTTTTGCTTATGCTCAGCGGAATCTAGAAAGATCGGCTGATAGCATGAAGACCCATTATGACCTGAAAACTTCCAGGAAGGAATATCAGGTGGGAGACCGGGTCTATCTATACAACTTCCAAAGGAACCAGGCCAAGCAGCGAAAATTTTTGCCTACATGGAAGGGACCCTTTGAGATCGTCGATAAGATCTCCCCTGTGGCCTACAAGATCCGCATCCCCAAAGGCGGTTCGGCAGAGGGGGAAGACAAGTGGGTACACATAAACCAGTTGAAGTGTTGCCATCCCAGGCACACTCTGCAACAACTGGAGGAATCCTCTGGAATCCTAGCGGGTACTGTCTCAGACTAATTCAGTTCCAATCATAAAACATACCACATCTAGTCTCTAACATACTGTGATTTGTATGAAACTGTCTCTTAGTTATACTGTTTTTATTTTTTCAAAATAAGAATGTAATGTTTCGTGGTGATGAAATGCATATGCTGCCCCACTATCTCAACAGTGGTGGAAAAACGTCTATGAGTAGGTATTGCCGCTCTTCCTTTGTCGTCCTAGGAGAAAGAAGACCTGGAGACGGGCCAAGGAGGACGATCCGGAGACCGGGAGCAGAGACGCAATGGGCTCGGGGTAACGCCCAATATTCCCATCAGGACCGGCGAGGAGAACTGATCGATCAGTACCAGATGGAGGAAAAGATGCTGAACTGTGCCATCTACAGAATTGGAAGAAGATAATGTGGACATACCAGCGCCAGGGTTCAAAACCTCCCTTGCAACCGACTCCCCCTCGACTCAAGTCAAAACGCAGTCAGGCGGGGGGGTTTGTGGAGGGTTTTGACCCATGTGGAATCATTAGACGGGGTGAATGTGGGGATTAAGCTGTCGCTGCCCATCATTTTGCCCCAGAACAAAAATAAATCGTTGGAGTGGGTAAAGATGGGGATGCGCTGTCGCCGCCCATCATTTCATCCCAGAATCCAGGAGAGCTGCGCAGTTGTGCGCACACCAAAATGGTTACCTAACTTGCCACCCACCAGTGTAAAGAAAGGTCTTTGTTAACAAAATCCACTGTTACTGATGTCAAAAAGTTGCTGAAATCGTGACTCATTGGACCACTTTAAAGATTCAACCCTTTTTGTGGGGTTCCACATAACCATCTTACTATAAGGAGCCCCATCAAAACAATGTTAAGCAAGGATTTACTACCATGTAAGAACCATTCCTGTTTAGAATGCATTAATCCAAGAAAATCCCAAAGTTGCATGCAGTGCCAACAAAATCCCGATGGTGGCGCTGGCGGTCTAAACTCTGATAGGAGAATTGAGTGCAGTTGCTGACAAAGGGATTTGACTCAGCTGACTTCAAAGGCTGCATTTTAATTAAAAATTAGCCACATGCTGTTCCCAGAGGCCTGAAGCCTGGGAAACCCTATCACCTCCAGAGCTTCACACTAGGAGTTAGAATCTCACATGACATTTTGATTGATAGAAGGCAGACTGGCTGGGAGCTTCCCAGAGACCACACAAAGGACCCTTTCCTCTGAAAGGAATATGTTAATTCTGAAATGTTTGCTGTCAACAAAGATCTGCCAGCCAGCAGAGATCTGTGACTGACCCACCCAAGTCTTGGAGGCGGACCTCAACACTCTGAGGACTGAATTGAAAGGAAAATATATATTTTACAAAAACACTGATAACTCTTTGTAATCAAATGACAGAAATGTATAACTTTGAGAGCTTTAATTTAAAAAATGTACCTTTAATTCAAGGCCAAACTCGAATTTGTGTGATGTTCTGGGGCAAAACCCCATTGTTTATTAATATTACAGACTCCCTGTTTCAGCTAGACAAACGAAAATGCATTGGTATGTGGGTAGATATGTGAGGAACAGTTGTATAAAATTTAATGAAGATCCAATGTTGTTCAGCACATGAAAAAGTGCTAGAAGTTGCCATTTGTGAATGCAAGCTCCTAGAAACAGCAGATTTGGACAGAGACATGGCTAAATTCAGCCACACCATGTATATGTAATTTCAAGCAACTGTGTAACTCTGAAGTATGTATTTTGATCATATATAGATTTGGGTGCACAGATGATAAGGGAGGTTCTTCAAGAGATCATAAATGGCTGACATCACTCTGACACAACTTAGTTCGCCAATCAGGGGACGAATGAAAGTTTGACCAATTAGAAGCTGAGAGAGAGGTAGGGTCAGTGATGCTAGAACACACCCACATTCTAAACACATAAAAGCAGACAGACAGGACAGAGAGGGACCTTCCAAATCCATCTGCAGCGGGACGCTCTGCCGGAAAAATCCATACTTACCTCCATCAACCTCCAGAAAGCCAAACTAGAGACTTCAATCTATCCAGAACTAAGAGACCAAATCAGAGAGAAAGCAGTGCTGTATCCAGAGAGACCCAGACCAGCCGAGAGAGTGACCAGAGCCCAGTCTAAAACCCTGACCAGATCCGTGATGAGGCCCATTTAATTCAAGAAGATAGTGTGAGTACCCAGCAGAACTGTGTAGAACCAATCTCTTAGTTTAAATTCATCTAATTCAATCTATTTAACCTAAGTAGAACTGCCTCCTAGCTGTCACCTGTCACTTGTAAAGCTGTCACCTGTGATTTGCTAGTTGCAAGCTGCACTTGTCATTTTGAGCTTTTGAAATTTGCAAACCCAAAAACGACCTTTATTTAATCGCTCATATCTCCGCAACCGTTTGGGCTAGAGACTTGCAATAACTTTCCTCTGATAGCTTAGAATCGTAGCTTTGAATCGCACCAAGAACCGCATTCCTACCCCTTATAGTTTTACCGCAATCGCGGAACACGCATCCGCGAATTTTACCGCGATTTGCAATTTCTTCACATGTAAAAACTGCTGCTGCTTGCCTTCCATTTGCCAGAAATTCGTTTAACCTGCTAACTATCCCTGCATCATTGCCAGTGTGAGTCTGGACTAATATTAACTAGATACCACTCACCCTGAACCTCTGTAAGGGAATTAAAAGCATTTCCAGCATATTTCTCATCCATTGCTAGCACATATCAAAGCAATTTGGGCCTGTGATTTCAAAACTCCTATCTGTTTTCTGTTGTCTAAGCTTGCTGGATTGAACTGATTACATTGATTGCATTTCTGAGAACTGTGTGCTTTCCTCCCATTTCCTTGCATTGCATAAAGAGGGGGGGAGGGAATTGCCAGAGAAAAGTGATTACATTGTTTTGTTGAAATCATATTGAGTATTTCTATACTGCATTTCATTCATTCAACCTTGCATCCATTTGAACTCTATCAAGCATTTTGTACCACCTTCTTCTTTTGTTCCTATTTACCAGTGTGCTACCTTATCCATTTCATGTCAACTCATTAGTGATTATAAGAAGTGTGCTAGTGCCAGATTCTCCGTTGTTGATCTTTATCCTATCAGATTAAGTGTGCTATTCAATTATTAATTTATTATAAAGTGTCATATATATATCTATTGTTTAAATTATCAAATAAACCTTTTAAACTTGCAAAACAGAACTACTTCTTGGCTCAGTGGGGTCAGGGGGATTCCAAGAGAGGGGTGTTATATAGGGGTAGTCATTCATAACGCATGAACTGGACCTAAAGATATATCAATAAGGGTTTTCATTCAGTATTATAGACTAGGCGTTGACTTAGCTGTAGTGTTGAATTGAATCCTCTTACAAATTGGGGGCTCGAGCCGAGACGTTGGGTTAGATTTACCATTGTGCAGCTTAATACAGTGTGCTAACTGACGGGATACATACATCCGGTCGGATCACCACGCTGCATTACGCTGTGAAGCATTCCTCAAAAGGGACACTCCAAGAAAAGTTCTGTTCTGCAAAACTAAAATACTAACTTCTGTAAGTCAGGACAGAGACCAATCTCTAGAATGACGACCTTGGTAGATATGAAAATAGCCAGAGAGCACTTCTTACACAAACTATTTGTGAGAGGTGAATGGACTCACCAGGACCAAACAGTCTGGTTGCAGGCCATCACGCAACAGGTCACTGAAACAGGGTCAGATATATATAGAGATCAGGGTCCATTACACGTGGCCCTGAGTGAACTATATATGGCTCCTAAGGCCAAAGATGAGCACGACAAGATTGTTAGGATAGCGGCATATTTATATTTATACATGGGAGCCATACAGAATAAATGTGCTGAAGGCCATGATCTGGCAAAAAGGCAACAGATGGCGTTAGAGAAGGCCCAATCTGATCTGGACTCTTCTGAGCAAAGGCTGCACAGAAGCCAGGAGTCAGAAAATGAGACCAGACAGTACATCACTAAAATAAAAGAGGATATGGATGTGCTGCAAAAGGAAAAGTCAGAACAGGATACCAGATTTCTGGCCTTGCAGAAGGAACACCAAGAAGGTTTGGACTCCCTACTGCAAAGCCAGAAAAAGCTGGAGCAACAGCTAGACTTCAATAGGGCATGTGCTGAGCAGGTAGTCACCCTGCAAGGCCACCTAGATAGAGTGAAGGAGGAGAGCAATAAACTGATTCTGAAAGACCTGGATACCCAGGCAGAGTTTGATCAGGAGCGCCAGAAAGCTGGTGCCTTCCAAAGGCAAAGGGACGACCTGGCGGCACAAATGCAGGCTCTTAGTCAGGAAAGAGACGCCTTAGGCCAGGAAGTCTGCCATTTAAAAAGAAAAATGGAAGAAAATCACCTGGCCCACCAGGGGCTGGGTGACCTCCAAAAAGAAAACCAGAACTTGGTAGAGCACACCAGAAGGGTGGAGGATGCTCTAGCAAGAAAGGAGCAGGCCAATAGGGACATTGCCCAGGAGGTAACCCTCCTGCAGCAAAGACTGGCCCAGTTCTCCAGGACCAATCAGGAAACACAGAGAGAGAATGAAGCTCTCTGCCAGCACAATGATAGGCTCCAACAGCAGGTAGCGATGCAGGAGAGACTGTTAGAGTCGAGTAAGGCCTTAACAGAGGAACTGAAAGCACAAATGCAGGCTCTTGCATTGCAACAGGGAGCAGGGGCGGATAGAGATGAGGTCCGCTGGGAAAGAGAGACTCCTGACCATAACCGCAGGAGCCCTAACCCCAGGGGCCTTCATCTCCCCCAGTCCCTGGACTCTACCACCCCCATGTCCCCTGGTGCACATGAGCACAGGGCCGCAGGGATGGCAGATTACTATCCAGCTAAGAGTATGGGGCTCATAGGCCAGTACCACTCAGGAATGGAGGGGTGGGCATCCGGGTATGGGCACCCAAGTACAGTACAGTTCAATGGGGAACCCCAGGAGAGTAGGCCCATTAAGGGCATCCTGAAAACCTCTGCCCAGTTAGGTCAGTGGAGGGGGTACCCATCAAATCCTGGCAGCAAGGAGGAATCTGAAGACTCCTCTGAACTGCGCAGGACACAGGAGACCAGGTCCCCACATTCTGCCAGCCATTCCCAGGCTCGCAGAATCCGGGAAAACCTGGAAGAACAGACGGGAACCTCTGGGAGCAGTGCCTCTGAGTCCAAGGAAGAATGGACAAGGATTACCCGAACCAAAAAGGCCAATAAGGCAAAAAGGGCCTTGCTTAAGGACCCCTTAAAGCAGATTAAGGCGATCAGGAGCGTCATCACGCCTTACCATAAGAACGCTAAGTATTCTGTTTGGGAGCACTTAGAGTTGTTTGAGCAAATGATGGAGACTTTCCATTTGAAGGACAGCCAAAGCTGCATTCAATATGTAAAGTGGACTTTCTCCCCGGAATACTCCAGTTTCTTTGCGGGGCTGGAGGACCAAAATCATTCAAGATGGTCCACCTATAAGGCGGCCATCTTGAAACATTTTTCTGTTCACAGAAATCCTCAAGAAGCTCGCAAGGCAGCCTACAATTTACAATGTGGGGAGGATCAGGCCCCACAAGAATTTGTGCAGGAACTGAAACGTGCTTTTGCGCAAACCACCAGAAGGGTGCGCACAGATAGTAGAGAGTTTATCAATACGTTTTTCCATGCCTTGCCCAAATATATCATGACCCAGCTCGTGAGGGATTTTCACGAGAAAAGATCTTTAGACTGGGTCATTGAACAGGCTACCCGGATCTATGAGGTGCAGAAGCCCATAGAAAATAAAAGCAATGCCCAGAAAAACCCCAAAGCCAACAGCACCCCTGCTGCTGCCAAGGTGGCAGAGGTAAAGGTCACCCCCGTTTTGGATTTGGAGATGGGGGGGCCTAAAAACCTACCTGCACCTAATAATGCTAGGCCCAGAAGGTCCTCGGGCCAGTCACAGACAGGGAGCCAGGGAGGCAGCCCCACAAATGGGGTCCCTCGCTCTCCTGATTATGTAAGTCCCCGTTACAAGGGAAATCGACCCATCCTGGGTTATGTGTGGACTCCTCCAGCCCAAGGGGGGGGATCCAGACAAGCACCTAACCCAGGGAACTTCCCTCCAAACTTCCCACAGGAGGGCAGAAATTTACCAAACCCTGGGCAGAACTTTTTCCCCAGATATCCACCCGACTTTCAGCCCCAAAACCATCCATCCTTCTTGCCCCAATTCCCTGAGCCCAGACCACTGAATCCGGGAGAGGGGAGGCCAAGGGTGGAGGGGTACCCAAATCTTCCCAACCCGGGGTATTACCAGAGGAGGGACAGCTACCCTTCCCGGGATCAGCCCAGGGGAGAAAACAGGGCCCCGTATCAGCCTGAGCGGGTTTCCCAGTTAGAGCGCCAGGTTCAAAACATGGCGCGGGATATGGGTCATATACTGAGGGCGCAGCAGAACCCTCAGATCAGCATGCCGGCGCAGAACGCACCCAACTCTGGACCTGGTGCTCCAGAACAATGACGGGGGCAGCACCCCGATAACGCACCGGTTCCCAGGGAGGAGGCACAAGGGGAAGGGGGGTGTAAAGCCTTGGAGGAAGCTTCCTTCCTCACTTGTAAACAGCCCCTGGAAACCCAGGAACCGGAAACAAAATCTCTTGCCCCGGAAAGTCTGCCTCCTAAGGAGCAGAGGGGGGGTAGGAGAAACAAAAGACCCAAACAGACTCAGTTTGAGGAGGAGGTACAGATCTTCCAATTTGAGGGAGAGGGATCCTCAGAGGATCCTGGGAAAAGGATCTTCTCCTTCAGAGAGGGGGGAACTCCTTCCAAAGAAAAATGGGTCCCTAGGGATGCAAATCCAGACTGGGGAGATGTGGAGACTGAGCTACCGCCGCCCACCATCTCATCCCAGAACCAACAGCAAGAAAATCCCCTGGTTCAAACCCATCCTGGTGACTGCCTCCAAAAAGGGGGGGGCAGCCCAGAACCGGAACCAGGGGAACCCACAATGGCTCTGATCTCCAGTTGCCAACTTTTACTTTCAGATTCCCAAGACTCTCCACAGAATTCCGCCCAAATCTCTTCGCTAGCAATGTCCAAAACCAGAAAGTTAGCCCACCAGTTGTCCAAAAATGTACATTATCTGTGCCCCCTTGAGGAGAAGGAGGGAAGATATTATGCCCCGGTACAAGTACAGGGACAGGGTACAATTTTGGCACTGGTGGACACTGGATCTCAAGCTACCCTTCTGTCCAGAAGGGCCTTTGATGAACTGAATGCAGGAAGGGGAGAGAATTACCAAATTCCTCTCACCTCTCTTCCTGGACAACTGCAGAACTTTGACGGGAAGGAAATTCCCGTCGAGGGGACGGCAGACTTGGACATTAAAATTGGGCGACATAAGTTGAAACACCCGGTCATAGTTGTGACCCCAGAGGGCACCCCTTGTTTACTAGGGAATGACCTCCTGAGAAGGTTGTCACCCCTAATAGATTGTGTAAACAAGGTCCTCTGGACCCAGACTAGCCGACCAATAAAATTAAAACAGAGTGTCAACCATGTTAGTTTAAACGGCACCTGCCACATGGTTGAACAAAAATCTGACCAAGTAGAATTTCACTTCCAGAACAACCAGATTCCAGACGTGACAGTAATAGCAGTAGGACAACAGACTGGTGATGGGGGGTCCTCTCTATTTCTGAAAATCAACCTTCCTTCCAGTTTAAGGTGGTATTCCACGCTGGAAGGAAACACTCTGAAATTCTATACCAATCCACAATCTGAAACTCCCACTCCTATAGTCCAGAAAGATGTGAAATCAGCTCAGAGCCTGGCTGATATTCAGCAAATTGGAGAGCAGTTGTTCATCCCTGTTCAGTTAAATGATGGGAAGGACTCTGTTCTCGCTCGAGTGTGTGTGAACAACGGTAAGAGCTTCATCAGCGAAGCCATGTTTCGCCAACTCCCAAAAGATCCAGCCATTCCCACCTTCAAACTGATAGACAAATGGGAAATGGACCTGGAAGCACCTAATTCCAAACATCTCCTGCCAAGCAGGTGTATGCTCAAAATCTCCATTGGCAACAAGAGCATAGTCCACAATTGTTGGGTCGTGCGAGACGTCCCTGCCGCCTTTTACTTAGGCAATGACATACTCAATCGCTTTGCCATTAGTTTGGACCTAATAAACTTCAAAGCTTGGTCCCGATTAGCGGATAATCCCATGGGCTTTGATGATCCAGAAAAAGCATTTAGGTCAGCTCAATTGCTACCTTATGCAGTTGAAATTCAGACTAAAGAGGAAGTCACCATCCCAGAAAGGACCCGACAATTCTCCCTGGAACTGAAAGTTAAAAGAGGACAAGAGTTGAAAAACCCTGATGCTTACATACATCTAAATGCTTCTCTCCAACAGCAAGAGTTGGGGGTAAACCCAACACCATTAGTCAACATAGAACATGACACCATTCCAATAGAGGTGGATAACAGCGACTTAAAGAGTATTACTCTAGCCGCAGGCACCATTATTGGAATGGCGGTTGATGACCGACATTTCTCCATTGATCTTAGAAATGAACTGTTAGGACCAATCCCCAAGGACTGCGTTGACAGTGACAGTGAGGACCACGCAACACCAGACAGGATTTTTACCCGGCATGGGGGGAACTTCCTGGTGTACACTTCCTGCCCCTATGGTAAGGAAGATGTGACTTGCGACTTCAGGAGGGATGAGGTGATTTTCCAGGTCCATGAGGGCTGCCTTTCCCACCTGAAGCCTCCGGTCCAGATCAGCACTCTGACCAGGGACTTCTCCACCCAGCTGGAGGAGGCCGCTGAAATAGCCAAACCAGAAGTCTTTCCAGGCTTCAGGCAGATGGTGGAAGAGAGAGTCAACCTAGCTGATGCCTGTGTGACTCTGGAACAAAAGCAAAAGTTGAAACAAGTTTTCTTGGATTTCCAAGATCTCTTTGCGGTAGACGCATATGACTGTGGTCGCACTGACATCCACACAACAACAATCCCCACGGACCCTGGCATGACTCCTGTGTTTGTGAAGCAATATCGCTTGCCTCTCGCATCAATGGAGTCCCTTACTGAAATAATTAAGAACCTTGAGTCCCGGGGAATAATCCGTCCAGTCCACAGCACCTTCAATAATCCGGTGCTGGGGATATTGAAGCCAAACGGCCAGTGGAGACTCTGCGCCGACCTTAGGGAGCTCAACAAACGGGTCCATACTTCCCGATGGCCTCTGCCCTACATTGACCAAGGGCTGGCCCAGATCCAGGGGTCACAGGTATTCACTGCAATAGACCTGACCAATGGATACTGGACTGTGCCTGTCAGTAGGGAGGACCAATACAAGCTGGCTTTTACCTTTGGGGGCCAGCAGTACACCTGGACCCGGACTCCCTTCGGATACCTCAACTCCGGCAATGAATTCAACATTTTTCTACACAAGGCCATGCCTGACTTGGGTGCAAGGGGTAACTTGGCTTATGTAGATGATGTCCTCATCAAAAGTTCATCTGTGGAGGAACACATAGCGGAGATCCGTTATGTTCTGACACAGTTGAGGGCTGCCGGAGCAAAACTTTCCTTTCAGAAAGCACAGTGGTGTAGAACCCGTGTTAATTTCTTGGGGCATGAGATTACTCCTCAGGGTCTCTGTCCCCAGGAAAAGAAAGTGGAAGCACTTCAGAAACTGAAAGACCCCACAACTCTGCGGGAACTAAGGAGCCTCCTTGGACTGACTAATTACAGCAGAAAGTTCATTGAGGGCTACGCAGAGATCACCAGACCCCTGATTCATCTCCTGAAGGGGGGGGTCAAGGGGGAATGGGGTCCAGAACAATCCGAGGCAGTAAAACAACTCAAAAGACGCCTCTCACAAGCGCCTTGCCTAGCTTACCCTGTCAGAAACAAGGAGTTCTTCCTGGAGACGGGGTTCTCTAATACGTGCTTGACGGCAGTATTATACCAAAAGCATGACAAGGTCAATAAAGTAATCTCCTATGCGAGCAAAACTTTATCCTCTGTGGAGGAAAAATTCAACGATTGTGAGAAGGCACTCCTGGCAACGGTGTGGGCATTGAAGAATTACCGCCCGTTTATCCAGGGGGAACACATCATAGTGGAGACTCCACACCAGCCTCTGCAATATCTCCAAAGTGACAGAATCCGGGCCGGAAATGTGAGTAATTCCCGAATTACTTCCTGGATTCTGTCAATGCAAGGCTTTCCTGTGGAGGTCCGATATGGCCAAAACAAGAAGAGTCCACTCGCGCAAGGTCTGGCTGACTTGCATGATTGTGCCAGAGAAAACTGTCTCGAGGACGAAAGTCTAAAAATAAAGGACAACACGGAGGCATACCTTAATTCCCCACACAAAGTCTTTGAAGAAGACAAGTGTGAGGGAATGCCCACTGTATATGTGGATGGATGCTCTTACCATGTTGACAACGACGGGGAGAAAGAACTGGTGGCCGGCGTAGGGAATGCATGGGTGAATGAGTCCCCAGAACCCTCCGCTGGATACAAAATTGGTCCCCGAAGTAGTCAGGTGGCAGAATTGATGGCTGTGCATCAGGCCATCCTCACTGCTGTCCAGCATCAACTCCACGAACTGGTCATAATCACGGATTCGGATTATGTACGGAACGGGTTCGTGGAGCACCTGGTTAATTGGAAAACCAGAGGCATGTTATGTGCTAACAACAAACCCTTGAAACATGGGAAGTTGATCCAAAACATTGATGATCTGGTCACCTCGAATGGGATGACCATCTACTGGAAAAAGATCAAGGGTCATTCCAAAGTAGAGGGACCAGACAAAACTGGAAATGACTTAGCTGATCAGCTGGCCAAAACCGGGGCCATTCAAGGGGATCTAATTGAGATTGAGTCCCTGTTGGGGGAAATCCAGGTCACTGCTATCACTAGGTCCCAGACAAATGCTCACAACGACCTTTCAATTGCACAATGGAGTAAGGAGACCCCTGATGCTGATTTGATTACCGCTCAGAAGGGGGATCCAATAATTGGTAAATTTTACCAGCACCTTGAGGACCCTGAGAACTTTCCCCTGACGGATACCGATTACATTGGGAAAGAGGACCTAAGAGTGTTGATGAAATGTCCAAAAATGTTCCGAATCCAAGACGGTTTGTTGGTAAGGAAATCCAAAGCTGGCCACGATCAGTGGGTGGTTCCTACCTCATTCCGAAGCCTGATGTTAAGTCACGCCCATGATGCGGCCACCGCCGGTCATAGGGGGTTTCACACAACACTGGAAATCTTAAGAGAGGTTGCATACTGGCCACACATGGGCCAGGACCTCAACCAATATTTGAAGGGTTGTCTTGTGTGTGCACAATTTCAGCCGACATCCCTCACACACCGGGCGCCTTTACAAAAGAGGGGAATGACACTGCCATGGTCGGATTTACAAATCGACTTTGTAGGCCCTGTGATTCGCTCGGCTAGGGGGAATAAGTACATGTTGACCGTTACATGCTTGTTTACCAAGTGGGTGGAATGTCTCCCAGCCCCAAATTGCAAGGCAGAAACTGCAGCTGCCTTGATGATTAACCACATCTTTTCCCGTTTTGGTCTACCTCAAAGGATTGAGTCAGACAGAGGTAGCCACTTCACCAGTGAAGTAATGACAAAGATGTGGGAGAAACTGGGGGTCAAAAGGAAGTTGCATATTGCTTATCGGCCAGCTTCTTCTGGGGCAGTAGAGAGATATAACCGGACAATTGTGAGCATATTAAAGAAGTTTGTGGCAGATTCTGGGCCAAGTTGGGATATCCGATTACCTCTGGTCCTAATGGCTATCAGATCTACCCCTTCATCTGCAACCAAAATGTCACCATTTGAGTTGATGACTGGGCGCAAGATGGTGCTTCCTCAGCATTTGCTCTACAGGACCCAAGAGCAGACACTGATAAATGCCTCCACTACTCATGAGTATGTGGAGAATTTAAGGAAACACCTTCAACATGCTTTTGCTTATGCTCAGCGGAATCTAGAAAGATCGGCTGATAGCATGAAGACCCATTATGACCTGAAAACTTCCAGGAAGGAATATCAGGTGGGAGACCGGGTCTATCTATACAACTTCCAAAGGAACCAGGCCAAGCAGCGAAAATGTTTGCCTACATGGAAGGGACCCTTTGAGATCGTCGATAAGATCTCCCCTGTGGCCTACAAGATCCGCATCCCCAAAGGCGGTTCGGCAGAGGGGGAAGACAAGTGGGTACACATAAACCAGTTGAAGTGTTGCCATCCCAGGCACACTCTGCAACAACTGGAGGAATCCTCTGGAATCCTAGCGGGTACTGTCTCAGACTAATTCAGTTCCAATCATAAAACATACCACATCTAGTCTCTAACATACTGTGATTTGTATGAAACTGTCTCTTAGTTATACTGTTTTTATTTTTTCAAAATAAGAATGTAATGTTTCGTGGTGATGAAATGCATATGCTGCCCCACTATCTCAACAGTGGTGGAAAAACGTCTATGAGTAGGTATTGCCGCTCTTCCTTTGTCGTCCTAGGAGAAAGAAGACCTGGAGACGGGCCAAGGAGGACGATCCGGAGACCGGGAGCAGAGACGCAATGGGCTCGGGGTACCGCCCAATATTCCCATCAGGACCGGCGAGGAGAACTGATCGATCAGTACCAGATGGAGGAAAAGATGCTGAACTGTGCCATCTACAGAATTGGAAGAAGATAATGTGGACATACCAGCGCCAGGGTTCAAAACCTCCCTTGCAACCGACTCCCCCTCGACTCAAGTCAAAACGCAGTCAGGCGGGGGGGTTTGTGGAGGGTTTTGACCCATGTGGAATCATTAGACGGGGTGAATGTGGGGATTAAGCTGTCGCTGCCCATCATTTTGCCCCAGAACAAAAATAAATCGTTGGAGTGGGTAAAGATGGGGATGCGCTGTCGCCGCCCATCATTTCATCCCAGAATCCAGGAGAGCTGCGCAGTTGTGCGCACACCAAAATGGTTACCTAACTTGCCACCCACCAGTGTAAAGAAAGGTCTTTGTTAACAAAATCCACTGTTACTGATGTCAAAAAGTTGCTGAAATCGTGACTCATTGGACCACTTTAAAGATTCAACCCTTTTTGTGGGGTTCCACATAACCATCTTACTATAAGGAGCCCCATCAAAACAATGTTAAGCAAGGATTTACTACCATGTAAGAACCATTCCTGTTTAGAATGCATTAATCCAAGAAAATCCCAAAGTTGCATGCAGTGCCAACAAAATCCCGATGGTGGCGCTGGCGGTCTAAACTCTGACAGGAGAATTGAGTGCAGTTGCTGACAAAGGGATTTGACTCAGCTGACTTCAAAGGCTGCATTTTAATTAAAAATTAGCCACATGCTGTTCCCAGAGGCCTGAAGCCTGGGAAACCCTATCACCTCCAGAGCTTCACACTAGGAGTTAGAATCTCACATGACATTTTGATTGATAGAAGGCAGACTGGCTGGGAGCTTCCCAGAGACCACACAAAGGACCCTTTCCTCTGAAAGGAATATGTTAATTCTGAAATGTTTGCTGTCAACAAAGATCTGCCAGCCAGCAGAGATCTGTGACTGACCCACCCAAGTCTTGGAGGCGGACCTCAACACTCTGAGGACTGAATTGAAAGGAAAATATATATTTTACAAAAACACTGATAACTCTTTGTAATCAAATGACAGAAATGTATAACTTTGAGAGCTTTAATTTAAAAAATGTACCTTTAATTCAAGGCCAAACTCGAATTTGTGTGATGTTCTGGGGCAAAACCCCATTGTTTATTAATATTACAGACTCCCTGTTTCAGCTAGACAAACGAAAATGCATTGGTATGTGGGTAGATATGTGAGGAACAGTTGTATAAAATTTAATGAAGATCCAATGTTGTTCAGCACATGAAAAAGTGCTAGAAGTTGCCATTTGTGAATGCAAGCTCCTAGAAACAGCAGATTTGGACAGAGACATGGCTAAATTCAGCCACACCATGTATATGTAATTTCAAGCAACTGTGTAACTCTGAAGTATGTATTTTGATCATATATAGATTTGGGTGCACAGATGATAAGGGAGGTTCTTCAAGAGATCATAAATGGCTGACATCACTCTGACACAACTTAGTTCGCCAATCAGGGGACGAATGAAAGTTTGACCAATTAGAAGCTGAGAGAGAGGTAGGGTCAGTGATGCTAGAACACACCCACATTCTAAACACATAAAAGCAGACAGACAGGACAGAGAGGGACCTTCCAAATCCATCTGCAGCGGGACGCTCTGCCGGAAAAATCCATACTTACCTCCATCAACCTCCAGAAAGCCAAACTAGAGACTTCAATCTATCCAGAACTAAGAGACCAAACCAGAGAGAAAGCAGTGCTGTATCCAGAGAGACCCAGACCAGCCGAGAGAGTGACCAGAGCCCAGTCTAAAACCCTGACCAGATCCGTGATGAGGCCCATTTAATTCAAGAAGATAGTGTGAGTACCCAGCAGAACTGTGTAGAACCAATCTCTTAGTTTAAATTCATCTAATTCAATCTATTTAACCTAAGTAGAACTGCCTCCTAGCTGTCACCTGTCACTTGTAAAGCTGTCACCTGTGATTTGCTAGTTGCAAGCTGCACTTGTCATTTTGAGCTTTTGAAATTTGCAAACCCAAAAACGACCTTTATTTAATCGCTCATATCTCCGCAACCGTTTGGGCTAGAGACTTGCAATAACTTTCCTCTGATAGCTTAGAATCGTAGCTTTGAATCGCACCAAGAACCGCATTCCTACCCCTTATAGTTTTACCGCAATCGCGGAACACGCATCCGCGAATTTTACCGCGATTTGCAATTTCTTCACATGTAAAAACTGCTGCTGCTTGCCTTCCATTTGCCAGAAATTCGTTTAACCTGCTAACTATCCCTGCATCATTGCCAGTGTGAGTCTGGACTAATATTAACTAGATACCACTCACCCTGAACCTCTGTAAGGGAATTAAAAGCATTTCCAGCATATTTCTCATCCATTGCTAGCACATATCAAAGCAATTTGGGCCTGTGATTTCAAAACTCCTATCTGTTTTCTGTTGTCTAAGCTTGCTGGATTGAACTGATTACATTGATTGCATTTCTGAGAACTGTGTGCTTTCCTCCCATTTCCTTGCATTGCATAAAGAGGGGGGGAGGGAATTGCCAGAGAAAAGTGATTACATTGTTTTGTTGAAATCATATTGAGTATTTCTATACTGCATTTCATTCATTCAACCTTGCATCCATTTGAACTCTATCAAGCATTTTGTACCACCTTCTTCTTTTGTTCCTATTTACCAGTGTGCTACCTTATCCATTTCATGTCAACTCATTAGTGATTATAAGAAGTGTGCTAGTGCCAGATTCTCCGTTGTTGATCTTTATCCTATCAGATTAAGTGTGCTATTCAATTATTAATTTATTATAAAGTGTCATATATATATCTATTGTTTAAATTATCAAATAAACCTTTTAAACTTGCAAAACAGAACTACTTCTTGGCTCAGTGGGGTCAGGGGGATTCCAAGAGAGGGGTGTTATATAGGGGTAGTCATCCATAACGCATGAACTGGACCTAAAGATATATCAATAAGGGTTTTCATTCAGTATTATAGACTAGGCGTTGACTTAGCTGTAGTGTTGAATTGAATCCTCTTACATGGGACAAGTACCCAGCCATTCAACACTACACACTGCATTCAGGCCAGTTTCGGGCAGGGCTGTCTCAGTCTTTGTCTCTCATGCCAGAAACCAGACAACCACAACAAGGAGTGTATATTGGTCACACACTCCATTCACCCAGGTCCCACCCACAGGAGGTACCCATAACATACAGTCACTGGGAAGGCTCCAGTCAGTCTAGCTGGGCCTTCACAACAACACCATATATGGAACTTCCACCCAACAGCCAGCCAGGGGGAAGGGACAGAGCCAGGGCTTCCCAGGACTTTGGGAAAAACAAGACAACAGGCAATAGAAAGCAAGAGGCCACAGGGGCCATCTTGTTTCTATCAGGAATCAACTGATCCCAATGGCAGGGCCTGGGTATCCCAAAATGGAGGACACCCAGAGCACCTGTCAAGTTTAGCATGGAGCTGCCACCAGCCCATACCCTGCTCTGTGGGCCACCCACAGGTGCCCAAAAACATACACTAGGGGCACAGGGTTGTACCCCTACCCATGGGTGCCATAAGGGTATCCCATGGGTCTGTTCACCAAACCAAAAGAGAGCTGCACTGCCAGGAGTCCCTCATGGACTCCTGGGCAGAAAACATGACAGAACACACGGTAAAAACAGAAAAAGGACAAGGATTCAGAGGCCCTGTCCCTCAGATGCATTTCCGGCATCACATGCACGAATACCATCTCATTATTCAGCACAGGCTGCAGAATTGTTGGTATTGATACTCGCCATTAAGAATCATGCAGACCAGGAAGTAACGGTGTACAGTGACTCCGCCTATATGACATCAACAGTGCACGCAGGCCTAGCGCGCTGGAAAGGAGGGGCTACCTCCGAGCAGACAGCACGCCAGTGCAGCACGCAGCCTTATTGGACAGGCTGATCAAGGCACTACAGCTCCCAGTGGGCATAGCGGTCGTGAAATGCGCCACCCACACGAAAGGGACAGATTTTATCTCACACGAAAATCAAGCAGCATACACGGAAGCCAAGCGTATGGTATCCAAAAGTGAGACAATCATGGAAGTGGAAGTTATCCATACCAACGAACGAATGATGGTTACACGAACTGCACCTGAAAGTTACAGTAATTTGGGGCAAACACAGCTAATGGAACTCCAAGGGGAGCACCGCAGGAAGAGAAGAAAATGTGGAAACCCCTCTGACAGCTTGTGGCGACAAGACAGCACTGGTAAATCAGTAAGGCCTGGTGCCCTATTAAAAATAGAGCTGGAACAGTTACATTACCCGGCGCACATGACAAAAGAGAAGCTAGCAGAAACACTCACAGAAGACTGGATTATACCGAATTTCACTGAGCATGTTGCATTCTTTATAGTGAACTGTATAATTTGACAGCAATTTACGGTGGGGCACACATTAAAAGTAATCAGAGGAATCATCCCAAGGCCAAATGGGCCTTTTCAACACTTGCATGTCGATTACGTCGACATGATTTTAGCATGTAACAGGTACAGCTACTGAATTGTTGTGGTGTGCCCATTCTCTAGATGGATTGAGGCAGGTCCATGCACACACCCTGTGCGGCCAAATTCTTAGTGAGAGAAGTGTTCCCCAGATCGGGGGTGTGCGATGTCATGAGGTCAGATAATGGCCCTCATTTTGTCAATGCAGTGTTCGAGCAGATTAGCTTCCTGCTTGGTATAAAGCACAAGTTCTCGTCGGCGTATCATCCACAAGGTAATGGGATCTGTGAGAAGCTCAATGGCTTGTTAAAGGAAAGGATAGCCAAGTTGAAGCTCACTCTAAAGAAGGGATGGTTGCACTGCCTTCCACTGGCACTGTATGCTCTTCCAACCAGGGTCTGACCATCATTTTACGCCACACGAGATAGCCACAGGAAGAAGAATGAGAACTTCTCTGACACCCCGAGATAGAACTAGATGTGATGCTCAGTCAACAGGAGAGGTTTTAGGGTCTGAAATGCAAAACTATCTGAACTGCATGACATCTTGCCTTACTGTAATTTCAGACCAGCTGCAAAGACGACGAAAAGGGTGCAGTGAAGCACAGAACACAGAAGGAAACACACCAAGTTCAAGGTCTACATGTTTCACCTGTCTTCCCTGGAGACGCCATCCTCGTGAGGAACAACACAAGGAAAAGGTGGGATGAGCCAAGGTTCAACTGTCCTTTTGCAGTGCAGGACAGCACTCCGTCCGCAGGGAACCTACAAGGCAGGAGAGCTTGGATTTTTCTTGGCGATATAAAACCCTACATCAGATAAAGCCCCCTGTCTGCACCCCAATGAGAGGAATCAATGAGCAAGGGGGAAGAACCACAGGACGTGCAGACGAGATCCATGACGCAGAAGAAGGACGCATGACTAGCCAGACAAAGACAAGGAACTTTTTGCAAATTGTGGCTCAAATTGGACACTTCCTCTAAGCAAAAAAGGGGATAAAGACATAAAAAACAGACACTCTGTGCAATCTAGTTGCAGGGTGATTAAGAAAATTGCACGCATAAGCCACAACACAGTATGATGACTTTGAAATTTGGAATGAGGAACACTTAAGCCTTGAGAAAAGAGTATGCCAAATTTTGACCGATGACACTTACATTGGAAGCAAATACAGTATCCCGATTCATTTAATACTGAGACACTTTGGAATCACTTATGGTGTCCCACAGTAGAGACATCAAAAAGGAAATAATAATCTACCTTGATCTAGCGCTAAGATCATACCGTCATTGGTAAGGAGGCTCACCAGTGTCACTGGTTTCCTACAAGATCCTGAAAATGAAAAGACAATAAGGGAACTCCTCACTGTCATTGCCGAACAATTTATCCTACTCCCTGAGTACAGTGAGAAAGAATCAAATGATCCCAACACAGACGGAAATAGATGAGCTCATCAACACACTGTTCTTTTGCATAATCGAAGACTGTCCAACTCTTATCGGAAGAACAACAGACACACTCACCTTTCTCTTTTAAATAAGATAATCATTCTGGTTGCACTCCATGCGACCGGACAGTGCAGATATTGTTCACATTTGGGAGAAAACATATAATCCTGAACCTCAGCAGGCCAGGACGGATGTCCCTGTCACCAGAAGACACCAGGTTGGCCCATAATGTTCTCTTTCACCTAGTTACTGACTTTCCAGAGCTAGTGGGGAGACCAATCGATGTTGACGTCCTCACTTTCATCAGAGACCCAGCTAATATTGCACAGATGGGAATGCTCTTACACGGAATCGTACTGCTGTCGGAATCGAAATAATATTATACCTCCTTTCGCATTGTTTGAATGTGTGTTGGCCTATGCCAAGTTGCCTAAAACATCGTGTAAATAGATTCCGCGGCAAGGTCTTGACCTTAATGTACTGTGTAAATCGCCATCTTGGATTTAGCCGCCATTTTAGGTTCTCTTGCAATGTGGAAGTCACCCTGAACACCAAAATGGAGGCCGAATGACATTTCGAGTGGGATTCTGGCCGTTGTGACCTCCGCACACATGAATAAATAATATGCCTGCAGGCCACTTGTTGGGGTCGCGAACTGAGACCTTGTCCTATCCCTGACCTATGTGTAAATGAACAACTGTATCAGCGAAACTGATCGAAATGCATACATTATGGGATTGACCTGGCAAGGAACCCTAGGCCTGGTCCTAAGAATGGTTATGCCGCGAGGGGGTTGGCCAGAGCTGGATAAAAAGTATAAAAGCACGAGTATCCCAATGTACGGTCTCTCACACTAACGCAGTGAACTCTCGTTGAAGTTCGTTCTGTTACTCTGAGAGCCGAATAGCTATCCGTTTGTCAATTGACTTTTTGGTAATTGTTGTAGCTTTTGAATAAAGCACTTTGTATGTTCTTTGTAACCTGTGTTGGTGTGTTTCCTTTGGGCTTCCCGGCCTCATATCAATTTCTTTGTTTTCACAGTTGGCGCCCGAACAGGGACCCTCAAGATTGATGCCGGATCATTGAAGGTTGACGCAGACTATCGAACCGGGATCGGACGGTGTGATTCTGCGGGCCCGACCGATCGAGACGCGATACCTCGGCAGCGCTGCACGATCCGATCCTTGGACGATAGTCGTGTGGTCTGACACGGCATCTTGGCGAGGGTCCAATTTTTGAGGCAGGCAGATTTGCCGAAACCACCAAACACAAGGTAAAATTCGTTAGGTAAGTTCTTTGATAAACCGTACGGTCCTCCTTAGGTTTGGTCAGGTGCAGTCGTGACCCGGCTCTTAATTTAACCCTGGCAATTTGAATTTGGCGTATTATATCTGCAGACACAATTATTGACCAGGTAACACAAATTTTTTGTGAAATGCCTGGGAAATTGTCTAGCTGCTTTAGGGCTCTGTTCTGCAGCGATCGACAATCCTTGGAATTTAGCCGCCCGGCACCACAGGCGTGGTGGTCGCCGGCGTGTACTATGTACTGTAAGTATGGCATTGGAAGTATAGTATTTAGTGATATTTGGCACAGACAGACCAGACATGCCTCCGAATTTCAGTGGCCAATCAACGGTAGTTTTGAGATCCCCCGTATTGAATACTTAGAATCGATCTTGTTAAAGAAGAAGGCTAGACCTGCAGCCTTTGATGTTTTACAGAATTGGAAAAAAGAAGCGTTACAGCAGCTTAAAAGTAGGGATAAACATGCACGTCGTCATAAAACAAACGCCGAAAAAGCATTATTATATGATAAAGAAAAGCGTTCCGAATCAGTTAAAAATATGGATAGAGCTTTTTCACTCGGGATCCAGAAAATTTACCCCTCTAAAGATTTCCATGTTTCTGAGGAATTTATTGAGAAGTTATTAAACTAACGCAGGCCCGATGCCTCAGCGCCACCTCCGTATGCTCCTATCTTGGGCGCTCTGCCCATTCCTGCTGTCGCTCCGGTTGTTATTCCTGTTCCTCCTGTACAACCTATTGTTCCTAGTCCTCTGGTTGTTGTTCCTCCACCTATCGCACCGCCCCTTCCTTCTACACCGATAGTTGCACCTTTATTAAATTTACCTGTACTTCCGCTCCCGAGTAGCCCCGTATTGACTGAAGTTGATCCAGGTGCAGGATCAAAGATCGTCACCCGTAATACTGTTTCTGCAGATAAGAAACAGGAATTGTTTGCATGGGCTAAGGTGATCAAGTTAATGTTTTTTCCACATTATCTAATTTGAATAGTTTTCCCGAGAAAAATGTTTTTATCGATGGTTTGAGGACTCATTTGTGTGTGATGTGGGGTAGATTACAAAATTCAGATCTTCCACAAGGGGTGAGAGATCTGAATGCTTTGGCACTTTCGAGGGACACAGAGCAGAAAGTATATGGGCATGTTGAAAAATTGTTTGAGTTTAGGAAAGACTTTGAAAAGTCACGAGATGAGGACGACGAAGACGATAGAATATATGTACAGACACGGTTCCTTCCGTGCCGTAGATCGGCACTTGAGGAAGTACGAATTTGTACTAGAGACGCGGTTCGATGGATCTCTGATTCATCGATTCCGCCAGATGAAGTATATGACACGTATAGTCAGTATACAGTAGAAATGCAAAGAAAGGTAATTCAGGTGATGGTACAGCACCTGCAAGAAGAATGTGTAAGAAAGAAAGTTAGTTGCCCCATAGAATTGTTGGGGTTTGTAAAAGGGCTTTTTCGCCCGATACTTCTACAGCTGCCTTAGCGCTCGACCTGGCCCTGTTGCTTAGTAAGCGGCCAGAGGTACCTATATCTCAGTTGCCTATGAGAGAGGTTCCTCCGACCTTTGTCCCAAAGTTGAGATCCCCGCCAACGCTGAGACTGGTGCCCCCGCTGTGGATATCCCTGCACATTATGTATCGCAATTTGTTCACGTCCCGTTTTCACGACAGGAAGTGAACACAATTAGACAATCAGTTCCCGATATCAGGAAAAACCCAACGGGGTTTTACAAAGAAATAGAGTCCGTTTTGCAGTCCTCTGTGTTCACCTTGAGTGACATTGACTTGTTATTCCCTGTACTCCTACCCGCAGATGTATGGAAACGAGTTCGGACAATAGAAGATGTGCCGGGGTTGGGAGATACGTGGGCTAATATGATTAGAATTGATGGGGAAAGACCAGCTGGTGAGAAACCACCACAGGTAATACTTACTATGCCTGATAGAATTGTCGCTAAACTAAAAACTATAATTCCAGAGAAAAGGATTATTTCGGACAAGCTTACGGCCTGTGTCCAAGGGAAAACTGAAAGCGCCACCGAATTTTTTAATAGATTCAAGCAGGTATTTTCTGACTTCAGTGGACAGGATTTAGGTACAGAGTCGGGGAAAAGGTTGTTCGTGGACAAATTTGTGCGTGGATTGTTACCTGACATCCAGTCACAGATTATGTCCTCTGAGAGCGCTTGGCAGGCAAAATCTCAATCTGAGGTTTTGCACATGGCTCAGTATTATGAGAACCGTGTTAATAATGAGAAGGAAAAAATTGAAAAGAGAAAGGGAGATTTGAAAACCAAAGTATTATTACAGCAAATTGTTAGAAACCCCAGAGGAGGCACGACGCAGACTAGAGGTCAGTACTTCCCAAAAGGAAATGCTCCTTTGGGTCCTGTGAATATTAATCAATGTGCTTATTGCCGCCAGGAAGGTCATTGGCGAGCACAGTGCCCTGTCCTTTGCCAGAGGTCGAACAGTGCGTTTGGGGGTATGGGTAGACGACCTAGGGGCCGCCCTGGAGCAGGGGGCCCTGATAGAGGTCAGCTTTTACAAGATCCTCAGCAACCTTTTTCATGGGAAAATCAGACCTCGAGTATGGACTCGAGGAACATATTTGATCACCCTTCTGCTGCCTACCTTTCTGAAGAGCTTCCTTTTGACAATACTTTATTTCATTAGGATTGCCCGAAGCAGGGTTTGGAACCTTCACCTATTCCCGTTAATCAGAAAGGCCCCTACGTTGAATTATTAGTAGGGAATAGGAAACACCAGTTTTTGATTGACACTGGAGCACAGAAGTGCTCCATTGATCATTCTCGGGTTGCAAACATCCCACTGTCAGGGCAAACAAATGTTTCCGTAGGGTTTTCTGGTATACCAACTGTCTGTCCGGTTTCTGCACCGGTATCCATTTCTTTGGGTCCCTTTACGGACCATTGTCCTTTTCTTCTCACTTCAATCTGTGGAGAGAATTTGCTGGGGTTGAATTTGTTAAAGAAATTGAACGCAGTAATTCATTGTTCTTCGGATGGAGTACGGCTGACGGTTTCACCACAGCAACTTCCTAATTCTCAGTTCTTGATTTGACCTTTACCTCCCGAGTTCAGCATTGTCCTGGAATGATTGTGGGCGGTGGACGACAATGATGTCGGAGTGTTACAGATTGAGCCCGTTAAAATAGTACTGAAACATGGAGTGAAACTGCCACGTATTCCGCAGTATAAAATATCAGTTGAGGGCGAACGTGCTTTGAAATGCATTGACTCCGATTTTGTGCATCGTGGGGTGATCGAGGAGATTACAGGTAGTTAGTGTAACAGTCCGATTTTGCCTGTATATAAGAAAGGCGACAATGCAATTCCATACCGGTTCATAATTGATCTTCGTGCTATTAACAGAGTGGTCGCCCCACAATTTCCAATTATGCCCGATGTGACGACGATATTGACAATGATCCCTGCTATGGCTACGCACTTCAGCGTTGTGGATTTAAAAAACGCTTTCTTTAGTATTCCTATACATAAAGAAAGCAGATATCTGTTTGCATTCACCTTGGGGGGACGCTCATTTACATTTACAAGGGCACCTCAAGGGTATACTGAAAGTCCTAGCATTTATAGTAGAGCTTTGAAAGAGCAGCTCGACACCCTTGAATTGCCACCTACTTGCACGCTGCTTCAATATGTTGACGATTTGCTTTTGGCTGCAGACTCTGAGAGTGCTTGTAAAAAAGGCACTGTACTGTTGCTTGTTCATGTAGCTAAAAATGGTCACAAAGCTTCGCTTAAAAAATTTCAATATTGTTGTCAGGAGGTTGCCTATTTAGGCTACCTCCTGTCAAAGGAGGGGAGAAGATTGACACCTCAAAGAATAAAACACATTTCTGGCATGTCTGTTCCAAATACACAGAAGGAAGTCAGAGCCCTGATTGGTATGGCTTCTTACTGTAGGTTGTGGATCCCGAACTTCTCACTAGTGATAAAACCGATGTTGGCTCTGACGAAGAAGGGCATTTCTCTGACACTGCCATGGGAATCGGAACATCAACGATCATTTGAGCTTCTCAAAACCGCGCTATGTTCGGCACCGGTTCTGGGTACTCCAAATTATGACAAGGCCTTTGTGTTGTTTGTGCATGAATGTGATGGATGTGCTTTGGCTGTGTTAACACAGGAACACGGAGGGAAGAATAGGCCGTGCGGCTACTACTCCTCCGCCCTTGATCCTGTCGCATGCTCTTTGCCAAGATGTTTGCGCGCTGTCGCTGCTGCTGCCGCATCTGTAAAGCAGAGTGAGGGAATGGTCCTAGGCCATGATTTGATTTTGATGGTACCTCACTCTGTTGATATTCTATTGAACAAAACCCAAACGCAACACCTCACCTCTGCGCGGGTAACAAGGTATGAACTAATTCTGTTTGCCCCTCATATCCAAATTAAGAGGTGTTGTGTTTTTAATCCGGCTGAACTCTTACCTTTCCCGCAAAACACTGTTTGCGGTGACGAGGAATTACATGACTGCCTGTATACCACTGAACAAGAAACGAAGGGCAGGATAGATCTCATAGATACTCCTTTGGATAATGCAGAAGGGGAGCTGTTTTGTGATGGCTCCTGCTTCAAACTTTCAGATGGTACATCTACAGCTGCTTATGCAGTTACTACTTTGAGCAAAGTTGTCGAAACTAAGAGAATTTCTCATAACTCCGCGCAGGCCGCAGAGATTATAGCGTTGACCCGAGCTTGTGAACTTTCCCAAGGGCGTAGAGTAAATATATATACTGATAGTCAGTACGCTTTTGGGGTGGCTCACAACTTTGGAAGGCTCTGGTCAGAAAGAGGGTTCCTGACCTCACATGGGACCAAGATCCAGCATGGCCCCTTGATAGTGCAATTACTCTTGGCACTCTCACTCCCTAAACAGTTAGCGATCATGAAATGTGCAGCACATCGGAAGATCATAGATGATGTGGGCAAAGGGAACGCTTTTGCGGACTTGATAGCCAGACAAACGGCCACAGACCTTAGCACGGACATGTATGCCTCGAGGGAAATGAGAGATGCTTGCATAATGGATGAAGGTATTGGGTCTGTGCGAGATATTCAAACTGATGCCACAATAGAAGAATCTAAAAGGTGGGCCGAAGGAATGGGGAAACTGGATGATGAAGGGTGTTGGGTGGATACATCCGAAGGGAAATGGTTGCTCCCTGATTCATATGTAATGGCAATGGTTACGATGGCACACAGTCCTACTCATGTGTGTGCCCAGCAGATCACGAAAATGTTAGAACAAGTTTGGGTAAATGACAAGATTCTGGAGACTGCGAAGAGGCACGTCCAGAACTGTATGATCTGCCTACAGCACAATGTGGGTAAGGGGACAGTGACTCCAAGGGGAAGCTTTGGGCCCCCTTCTGTTCCCTTCGAGGTCATTCACTTTAATTTTATTGAGATGGAACGATGTAATAATCTAAAATATGTTCTTGTAATTATTTGTGCCTTCAGTAAATGGGTCGAGGCTTTCCCCGTCAAAGATGCTACCGCCATGACCACTGCAAAGATGATGGTAAAAGAATTCTTTCCTCGATTTGGGCTCCCAAGGATAATTTGGTCGGATAATGGTCCCCACTTTATTGCAGCAGTAATTTTGCAGATATGCACAGCCCTATGTATTGAGAAACGATTTCACTCAGTCAGACATCCTCAAAGCGCTGGGCTGGTGGAAAGACACAACGGTATTTTAAAGAATAAGCTTGCAAAAACATGTGCTGATACCAAACTAAAATGGCCTTACCTATCGTGTTACTAGCTATGCGTATCACACCTCAGACTAAGACTGGGCTTTCTCCATTTGAAGTAGTGATGGGGAGACCTGCTAACATTTGGGGTCTCCCAAAATCTAAAGCCCTGAGAGAGGTGGAAAATGTATTGCTTGTAGACTACTGTAACCAGTTAACTAAAAACCTGTATTTCATTTATCACCAGGTACACTCAGCTTTACCTGTACGGTTCACGGGCCCAGGACACGATATACTGCCTGGAAGTTGGGTTCTAGTGAAGGCCTACGAGAGGTCTTCCTGTCTCGCGCCTCGCTGGCGGGGACCCCACCAGGTGTTATTGGTCACCAGGACAGCAGTGCGGGTGGCTGGAAAGAAGAACTGGATTCACACGACGCACGTCAAGAAAATTCCTAACCCGACGCCCCACGTTACAGAAGAAGCAGAACCCCTCGCTGATGCTACAGTCTCTGATCTTGGAGTAGCAAACAGCGCTGTGAGTGCGTCGGAGAAGTTCTCTGAGCCTGAGGAGCTTGGGGAACAGTCCATTTCGTCACCGCACTCTCTTGAAAAATCACTTCCGGAAAACACTGTTTCGAGCTCTGCGACTTCCGTCGCCTTTGACACATCGCTTCCCTCAGGAAGTGACAATACTTTACTTCGGGACCAGACAATTTTGGGTACCACCAGGTACAACCTTCACCAAGGAAATAGAACTACGGCACGAGTTTTGTGTGCATTCGGAAAAAGGAAGTGATTGGAAATTCTCTTGTTAGGAGAGAGTTTTGTTGAACAAAAGGGATTTTGCTTGTTAGGGTTGTGAAGGACTAAGAAATCGCGCGACCGTAGCGTCGCCAGCAACGAACATTGGGGTCGTCGATTGAGGAACTGCGATGCCTGCCACCTCCGCTGCTGCCCCCCGCATTGGACTTGTGAATAAGGGGGTGACCAAATTGGACAATGAACAATGTGCCTGGGCCCCGAAAACGTACTGCTGTGTGTTGATAATGATAATTGTTATTTTTGCAACTACTGCTGTAGGACTTTGGTATTTCGAAGAAATCTATCCTCTGAAACCTTTATTACCGACCAAGATTGTACCAACTGTTTTGACTCCCTCTGTACACCTTCACACTCTGTCCCCTAGAGACTCCCAACATAGACAAAAGTATCATAATAACACTCTGATGATAGTAATGAATGCTACTCATGCCATTTTTAGTAAGAGTAATTGTTGGATTTGTACTCATTTACCGCAACATGGGAACAAGGGACTGGGATGGTATATACATCCTCTACCTTTAACGACTGCTTGCTATGCCTCTCTTAGAGCACTATTCTTTGGCCGATGGAATGATAGCACCTCAGGGAACTTTGATGGAACTAATTTGAATGATTTCGAGAAACGTGAATTGACTCCCCTGTGATGCTCGCTTTTCGCAAATAGAAGTAAACCTAATGTCGCTTCTATTAGGCCATCTGACAAACTATCTCTTCCTTTTCAAACTCTAATTTCCTTTAAAATGGCGCTGATAGGCAATAAGGACGTTGTACCGCCTTCTTATTCTATAAATCATAGTCCTGACTCGGTTCCCTTCTGTGTACAGAGAAATGGCACTAGGCCAATGGGAGATTTTGAAGCTTGTAAAAACATTGTAAATTTGACTGGGGAAAACAGGCCTCTGTATGTAGGGGGGCCTGTTTATTTTGTTTGTGGTAGTTTAGCATTTCCCTGGTTGCCCAAGGATTGGCAGGGAACCTGTTATTTAGGAATATTGTTACCCAGGGTATTTGTAGCTAGTACATTGGAGGTTTCTAAGGCTCGCCCACGGCGAGACGAGAACGGAGATACCCCTGGGCAAGTATTGGGAGACATAGCGAAATCAGTTGTGCCCTTTTGGGGACAAATAACAAACTTAGAGAACATTAGGGGATTAGCAAGGGTACTGGAGAGAACGATCAACCGGACCACGGACATACTCTACAATATGACTTTAGAGCAAAAAGCAATAAGAGTGGTAGCACTCCAAAATCGGATGGCATTAGATGTCATTTTGGCAGAACGAGGTGGAGTATGCAAATTAGTGGGGTCTGCTTGCTGTGTTTTCGTGCCAGACTCCTCGCCAACAATTTTTAAAGCAATACAGAACTTGCATACTCTTAGTTCTGAAGTACACATCCCTGTAGGAGACTGGAATCTTAGCACTTGGTTCTGGGGTTCTTTACGATCTTGGGGTTGGAAGGTGCTTTCTGTTATTCTGGTTATTTTGGGGATCCTGCTATTCCTTTGTTGCTGTTTTCAATGCCTCCCAAGTATATGTGGAATGTTAGGGGGATGTTGTGCCCAAGCGGTGAGCGCAATAGGGCATAAAATATATGCCCCAGATACAGCATCTAAAGAATTCATGTTACAAGAGGTTTTTATGAACGACCTAATGGCTATAGACATTACAGACAATGATGCGGAATCTATGGATGATAACACATGGAGTTATTTTCAAAAGTATTAGGAATGATGTTAGCACTTGGCATAGGCCAAAAGGAGGGTCTGTCGGAATCGAAATAATATTATACCTCCTTTCGCATTGTTTGAATGTGTGTTGGCCTATGCCAAGTTGTCTAAAACATTGTGTAAATAGATTCCGCGGCAAGGTCTTGACCTTAATGTACTGTGTAAATCGCCATCTTGGATTTAGCCGCCATTTTAGGTTCTCTTGCAATGTGGAAGTCACCCTGAACACCAAAATGGAGGCCGAATGACATTTCGAGTGGGATTCTGGCCGTTGTGACCTCCGCACACATGAATAAATAATATGCCTGCAGGCCACTTGTTGGGGTCGCGAACTGAGACCTTGTCCTATCCCTGACCTATGTGTAAATGAACAACTGTATCAGCGAAACTGATCGAAATGCATACATTATGGGATTGACCTGGCAAGGAACCCTAGGCCAGGTCCTAAGAATGGTTAACCCGCGAGGGGGTTGGCCAGAGCTGGATAAAAAGTATAAAAGCACAAGTATCCCAATGTACGGTCTCTCACACTAACGCAGTGAACTCTTGTTGAAGTTCGTTCTGTTACTCTGAGAGCCGAATAGCTATCCGTTTGTCAATTGACTTTTTGGTAATTGTTGTAGCTTTTGAATAAAGCACTTTGTATGTTCTTTGTAACCTGTGTTGGTGTGTTTCCTTTGGGCTTCCCGGCCTCATATCAATTTCTTTGTTTTCACACTGCAAGTGGAACTTTCTAACTATCAGAGGAGCTATCTGAGGAGATGCTAAGAACCTTCGGCTGAGGGACACAACAAGGAAGTGGTGCCAAGAACTCCACGTGTCATCTTTGTTGTTATTTTTGTCCCTAATCCTTCGTATTGACTGGCATACACCATGTCCTCAGGATTGAAGTAAATAAGTGGAGTGGATTGGGAGCTTACCTATTTTGAACATGCACAGTAAAAGGACTCACTAAAATGTTATTTTACACCTGATTTTTCCCATAGTGTAGCAAAGGAACTGTATCCTTTTAAAAAGAGACAATTTGAAACTCACGAGAGGGGGGACACTTGTGGAGTACTAAACACTCTCAAAATACAGAAACAATAAACACTGATATTTGTTGAATGATCGAGATGGGGGTCCAGAACAATCTGGTCCTCCCACAAGAAGAGAGGCAACCCCCCTTCTCTGGAAGAAAATGCTGTCTCCTGACCTACAGGGGCATAATGTAGCTATGCATTATATTCATTATTGTTTTACCGTCATTAACAATCAGAACTGCATTCTTTACTGGTGCACAAAGCATCCCAATTTCAGTACACCCACCTAATTATGCACGCATAAAACCCACAAAAGCACCCAGACCGTATATAGTCATTCCAGTCCCTAGAAGATCTGACAGTGGAGTGAATGAACTTGAAATGGATGTAATTAGCAATGATATGATACACACACACACTTGTGGTAACAAACAAAAGGAAAAGCCGGAGACAGGGTCGGCAAGGGATGAATGAAGTAACATTACTGACGACTACACGCACGCAAACACTGAATTCACACGAAACAGGCCTAGTGTCAATGACTGCAGAACTACAAACCAAAGCAGCAGAGAAGAAGAGACTGCCTACCATAAGAAACTCCACAGCAGACGTTATGAGAAAACAAGAATTAAAGCAAAAACAACAGAAGCAGTTATATCAGAAACGCTTAAGAAAACAAGAACCAACACTGAGAAACTCTCTGCCCAGACACAACTGATAGTGGACTCATTAGTTCCGCACATACCCCGAGCAAGGGAACTACAAGAGGAACTGAAGAACATAATCGCAGAAATTGTAGTACCAAGCACATTCCAATGCAAGGAACAAGCACTAGCTCCACAGTACAACCGTATACTAGACCAATGCCAGAATGAATACGAACATTTATAACCCGACAGAGAAAGATGTATGAAGAGAGAGAAAGAGCTGCCAGAATTCGATCTACCCAAATGGCGCAGATGACCATGGACCAGGATACCTGAGAATCCTCCAGCAAGAAAAAGCCATACCGATGCATTCAAGGATGTATCAGAGCCAACTACAGGAAAACATTAAGAATCAACAGATGTATGCATGGAGATGACAATGAACTAAACGACTACCTGGACAGCACAGTACATCTGGGAAATAACATTTGGTACCAGCACATGAAAGAAGTTGGAAGACAAAGTTCAGAAGGGGAATGCTTTGTTTGTGCACTCCTACCATACAGCATGTGGCAGTTCAAGATCTTCGTAGCTGTAGAAATTGATGTCCAGACAGCAGACTGCATGTCACACGTAGCAATGTGCAAGACCAGAGGCCAGTTCATGGGTAGTGATGCCTCTCTGAAATGGGCAACTGAAGCAACTGATCCAAATGAAGACGATTATGTCCAGGACATAAAGGCATGAAACAATGGAAAGACTAAACACATTGTGATCAGATATGAGAAGCCTGGTGTCAAAGGAGCAGAGATCAGAAGAGAAGCAAATCAGAAGCTATATGTCTAAGGAAACACTCCAGAAGAAGCTCAGAGATGGGAGAATAGGGGCCAAATGCAAATTTGTGGAACAGTGCTTTCACCAGACGGATGGGAGAAAGGAGTAGTGATATGCCGAGCATGGATGGGCTTCGGTCACTACGAGCCAACCATCAACAGAGTGCAAAACAGATGCAAGCCATTATGGCCAACTTGCAAAACTACTCACATGGGTCAAAGACAGAGGAGGACCCCTGCAGATAGTGCCACTAGAAAGCCCTAAGTTCTGTTTCAGAAATAACAGCACAAGGAAGATGGGAGAGAATCAGAACTGTGGACGAGTTTTCGATGCTCCAGGAACGGTACACTGAACCGCAGTGATTATGGACCATTATTGGGCATGTGGATCCAAAGCACACATCAGACTGCCAAGAGACTGGTGAGGCATATGCACGATAGTGAACGTTCACGTTCCAGCATTGTTAATCCCAAAAAGTTTGCTAAATATTTAAATATTGACAGTTTCCCAAAAGCAGATGCTCACCTGAGAAAGAAGAGATCTATGGAACTGATAACTTGGATGAAGAGAGGTAATTACTTCTCTGCTAAACCAGAAGAAGCTTTTCATGCAATCCCATATGAACACAGGCTGTTCAGCCTCACCTCATCAGTCTTCACAACAATTTTCATGCCAAGATTCCAAGTTTGAGCAAATACTAAATGGTTACAGATAACCAGATGGGAGATACTATAGACCATCAACATGACAATAAAATGATTCAATGCAATTAAGGAAGAATTAAGAGCCATCCGACTGATGACTCTCCAGAACAGATATGTGCTTGACATGATCACAGCCATGGATGGAGGAGTTTGTGCAAAAATAGGAGAATCATGTTGCCATTTATACCCTCTCAAAATGAGGAAAATGGAACCTTAACAGAAGCCATAGGTATGCTGACATAGCTACAGAACCAGATGATCAACGAAACTGATGAAGTTGATGATGACAGCTGGTTTGGATCACTATTCTCTTGGATCCCACAATGGATGGCAGACATATTCAAGTTTTTAGGAATGAAGATCATGATTGATGTCAAGCCAGAATGAAATCCCAAAGACCTGACTGATGAAGAATTAAGAGACTTTGTGAAGGCCAGCAGGCACGCACCAGAAGGTACAAAGTTTCTCTATCCCAGGCAACACAGGAATTATATGAGAAGACGGGTTTACTGTAGCCCAAATGGACAATGTCAACTATTGACATGGAATAAAGATAAACATGTAAGGACAGCAGGAAGCCTGAAAGGAGTAATACAAATATGACTCCAAAGAGACACTTCTTCAAACCATCATGTATAGATCCAGAAGTTGAGGAAGGAATGAACCCAGGCAATGTAGTGAAGATAAATATAGAAGAATCAAGTGAATTGCATCCAAAGAAGGAGGTGAAAGTGGTCAATGAATCACCCAGAGAGGGGAGTGTAGAGGAGGTCCCAAATAAAGCCTGCACTCCCATCGCCCATTTTGAAGTACCAGGAACATTTACACCAAAATATGTGACGTATGATGAGCAAATAAACCAGCAGTGAGCCGCAGTTGGGCTCTGCCCAGTAACCAACAGAAGAGCAACACCTATTGAAGTACCAATAACCAGACAACCATGGGCAGTAAGGTATCCATTGAGAAAACCATACCGACAAATGAGATGAAATGAAGATTACCTAAGTACAGTCCCTGAAGAAACCAAAAAGGTCTTAATGGAAGACGAATGGTGACGTCACAAGAGCCCGGACGGACTCACAGATAGAACAAATGACGAACCATGAATGACACAAGGAGACAAACCGCCATGAGAAAAGAGATTGTGAGCTTAAAGCGACACAAAGCTATCAAAACGTAAGAGAGTTAAGCTGTAAGCAAAATGACTACAGTTGATCAGTTTACGCCTGTACATATGCTTGAAACCGCAAGAAAGCTAAGAAAAAAGTACGGCTTGCTATGCTTAGTAGAAGAATAGCGTGGCAAGAGCCATTATACATAATAAACCTCAAAATGAGGCACAATATTATAAGTGAAAATCCACTTTACACGAAAAGCAGAATCAACTTAGGTTACTAGTGGCCAAGCATGACAAGCTTCATATTGTAGCAAAATGAGAATAGACGGCTGAATCGAAACTCGGCAGATTCAAATCATGCCAGAAGAGCCAAGATCATACCAATAGAGGAACGAACAGTAGCTTCACATAATTGAAACTTAAGAACAGAATATCCTGCTTCTGAAAGGCCAAAGATAAGGAGGCGTAGGCAGGTGGCAAGCTAAAAGAGAATCAAATACAGAAATTGCGAGAAACTAGACAAATTCACAGTGTCCATATCACGTGACCAGCTGAGTGAGGAGAAGCACAAGTTCACACTTACGCCTGGCATCCGCCCAAGCAAGAGATATCAGAACTTTTCCAGACAGAAGATGCAGTTTCATGGCCAACCACAGTGAGATAATTGACTCATAGTTGCTGAAGCGATGATTGATAGTAACCTCAATTGGAGGACCGCCGGGTAGCTGAGGAGGCACCCTGCACCTGGCTGACCATTCTGCGTGCTGCTAAGCAAAGTGGAAATGTATGCATGGGGTTGTTGCCAACCCAATCATAGTGGACCAAATAATCTAGGGTGCTATAGTTAGTAGAACCAATAAACCGTTGTACTGTTAGTGATGTCTACAGTAGTCATTTTAAAGGAAGGGCTTAGATGCCCACCTGACAGCGTTTTATCCATATCCCCTCACTCCATTACCACATACAGATATAACACCTATATTAAAGTTACCTTTTCCGAACCAATAGAAATGCTATTAACTTTTAAGTGTTACATGTCACTTATGACAAATTTTCAGTATAAATAATGTGTTTTTTATGAAGTTCGTTGGAGTTGAAACGAGAAGGACGATCGCATCAATGCTGATATCCATAACTCCCCGTTGTTTGTACTTGTCATTAAACGAACTCCCTTTGCCAAACCATTGAGTTGTCCTTATTGATTTGTGTTGGAGTAATACATCTGCACCTCCATCCATCTCAAGGTGCAACTATCTCATCTTAAAGTACTTTTGGAGCAAACCTCGGCTATATGGGGCGGTCGAGGGTCTCCTCAGTACAGCCCCACCTGATGTTAATAAACCAATCATTTATTCTCATTCTCTTAGACTAGTATGGAACGTACACTTAGATGTTCACCGAGAGCCAATCACCGTTACTCATAGTTTTTTTTAGTTTGCCATGTAGGATGACATTAGTAATTACGTAGGTTAACGTCAATGATGTCAAGTTTTTAGTAATAAGCTATGTTTTTTAGAAAATTAGTTGAGTAAGAGGATCAAACGTTTTCGTTGATGTTCATTTTACGCCCTGTTTTACATAATTTATATTGAAACAGTAATCTTATTTGCCAACTAACTGAGTGTTTCGATTGTGGATGTATGAATACATTCTGCAGCCCTATCCATCTCCAGAGTATTGCTACTCATCTGAAAGAGCTGGGTTCATCCAGTTCATATCCCACCCACAAGATGGAGTTCTTGGCACTGAAGTGGGCAGTGACTGAAAGACTGCATGACTACCTATATGGAGCAACCTTCACCATGAGCACGGCCAACAACACACTCACATCCTCAGGTCTGCCATATTGGATGCTACTGGTCACATATGGTTAGCTGCAATGTCCATGTTTAATTTCCAGTTGGAATATGACCCGGGAATCAATAGGATGGATGCTGGTGCACTGTCCCGCAGACCCCACTCTGAGGACAGTCCTGAATCTATCACTGTTGAAATGGCTTCTGTGGTCACTATGAAAGCTTTATTGAAGAAATGAACTGGTCCGCCAGGGGATCCAGAGCGTTGCATTGACTGATTGGGGGGAACTGCACAGGGGGTCCCCTCAAACTATTGTGACGCAACAAGTCTAATGGCTCCGGAACTGCAGCACATGAACCAAGCGGAATTGAGACAAAGACAATTACAAGATTCAGATCTCCGTGAAATGTTGCAGAGCAAAGAGAATGGCACGAAAGGGCCGCCTGAACACAGAAATATGCCCAACTACCAGATATATCTGAAGGAGTGGAGATCACTAGTGATGAAGGGAGGAGTGCTGTATAAGGAAAGTCAAATTCAAGGGTGTCAGATACACTGGCTGGTGCGGCTAACTTCATTTACATCCGCTGGTGTTGTGCAGCATTCATGACCCACATGGCTACTTGCTAAGTGAGCGGACCTTAGATTTGGTACAAAACCAATTTTACTGCCTGTGCCCAGAATTAGACAAATACTGCTGCACTTGTGCCCGATGCATCGTCCGAAAAACCGTCATCCACCCTGCCGCAACACTCCAGGATCTGCAAATCTCCGGAACCATGGACTTATTTTGAGTGGACTTCCTGTGCCTTGAGATGGACAACAACGGGATTCAGAACATCTTGGAAGTAACAGACCATTTTACTCAATATGCCCAAGCATATCCCACCAGAGATCAGAAAGTGACCACCATAGCAAAGGTACTGTGTGACAAATGTTGTGTGCATTATGGATGGCCTGCTCACCTTCATTCTGATCAAGGGATGGATTTCGAGTCCAAACTCATTAAAGAACTCATGCAGATGATTGGGGTAAAGAAAACAAATACATCCCCTTACCATGCCCAAGGGGATGTACAAGCTGAATTCTTCAACTACACCTTACTGTGTATTTTGGGGACACTTAATGCAAAAGAGAAACTTAAGTGAAGCCAACATGTATCCACTCTGGTGCACGCCTTCAACTGTACCTGGAATTACAGTACCCGGTTCACACTCTATCAGCTGATGTTCAGGAGAGATGCTTGTCTACCCATAGCCTTGAGTTTTGGAATATCCTCTGATGGAAAAGGGGTGGAGAACTATCACAAGTATGTGAGGGACCGCCAGGACCAGTTGACGCAAGCCTTACAGCTAGCACAAGCCGCTTCTGAACAGAGTGAGCAACAAAACAAGAGGAGGTATGATGAAAAGGTCTGGTTCCACAGGTTGCCACCTAGTGATCGTGTGCTCCTCCGGAGTTTAGGAAGAAGAGGTCGAAAGAAGCTGGGGGACTGCTGGGAAGCTCAGCCATACTTTGTGGAGAAACAGTTGACAGGTCTGCCTGTGTACAGACTGGGATGGTGTGGAAATGGACCCTACGGTTGCCTAAGTTCCTTCTTAGCCCAGTAAGAGGATCACCCGAACTCAGCAACCGTAGTCACCTTGTGGGGAAGTGCCAAGCTCCGCAGGACCTATATCTGTACCATCTGTAGCCTCCAGTTCAAATGATAAAATAAATCATATGGACGATGAGCTGCCGACCATGCAAGTGGCCCACCGGCCCTCAGACATACAAGGTATCGGCTTTTGGAGACACTGACATGTTTGACACACCCCAAGATGGAAACATACCAAGACCCACCTCTGTAACATTGAAGAGTCCTCCGCACCATATACCATCAAGAAGCATCATCCGAAACTCATCTGGAAGCTCATGGGGAGCTCTGCTGATCTCAAAAGAGGTCAAGCCATTCCGAATGTTGAGTTATAATGCCCCTGGGACCCAAAGTGAGACTATCAGGAGGTGATTTACTGTTCAATCTACTACATGTACAACCTGAAATGTCAGTAATCTTATGTGTTATGCTCAAGAATGGTGGTCTGTACCATTTTTATGGGATGAAAAATATCAGTTTGTGTTGTCTGCACCGCTAGGGCATATAAACCCTTAGGGACAAGGGTTTTTGAAGGAGAAGGGGGTGAGTGTAAACCAGCATTTCATGTGATTCTGTATGTAAATGTGCCCTGGCTTCATGTTTTCTACTTTACACAGGCCTTTCTTGCTTTCCGTAGCGGGGTTTAGAGGAAAAGCTCTCAGGGGACTTGGTATGCTCCACCAACAGGGGGAGCATGTATGAGCCTGAGGTGTTTTGAGATTTATTTCTGTCAGGTGGCCCTTACAGTATAGCGACTGGTGGGCAGGGTGAAAATGTATAAAATGTATCCGGGCGTGGCGCGAAGAGAGAAGCTCCCGGGGGAACCAGAGAGAGCGCCCTGGCTCTCGGTTGCTTGAGGGGATGTCTCCTGAGGCCGTCCTTGTTGCAGGCTGGCCTGATATACTCTGCTCATCCCTGCGTCAAGAGTTTAAGACTGGCTGGAGGTGAGGGAGTAAGGTCGGGAGGAGTGCTCCTCCGACTTCTAGCGCTGCTCTGCTAGAGCTAAGCCGGTATGCCATCACACACAAATGCATGTTGCTGTCTCTGAGGTAGGAAGTAGCAAGTGAGGGAGAGAATCAGACAATATTGAACTGTGTAGAGGTATACGTACTCGCCAGCAATGCACAGGCGGGCGGTGTCAAGTGTAGAGATTTCTGTCAAAGTGAAGGGGAACAAAAGTACAATATTGAACTGTGTAGAGGTATTCTTACTTGCCGGCAATACACAGACGGGCTGGGTCAAAAGTATTGTTTTCTGTCAAAGTGAAGGGGAACGAGAGTACAATATTGAACTGTGTAGAGGTATACTTACTCGCCGGCAACGCACAGGCGGGTGGTGTCAAGTGTACAGGTTTCCGTTAAAGTGAGGGGGAACAAAACTACAATATTGAACTGTGAAGAGGTATTCTTACTCGCTGGCAATGCACAGGTGGGCTGGGTCATAAGTATTGTTTTCTGCCAAGGTGCAGGGGAAATAGAGTACAATATTGAACTGTGTAGAGGGATACTTACTCGCCTGCAACGCAGAAGCGGGCAGTGTCAAGTGTACAGGTTTCTGTCAAAGTGCAGGGGAACAAAAGTACTGTCACGATTCCTGCCCCTGGTCATCATGGCCAAACCAGCCTTTCTGTTGGGGCCAGGTTACAGGCTTCCATCGTGGCCTCTGCGGCCACAAAACACCATCAGGTACTGTCTTGGCACCGGGCTCATAGTGTTATGTGAAGGACAACCTTTGGATTGGGACTTCAGTTCCAAAGAACTGAGCTATGCGGTCTAGTGTTTCGGGTGTGGCTGGGCCTGGGACTACTTTACTTGGAACTACTTTACTTGGGCTATATAAGCCACATCCAAACAGCAGAACATGCTTCACGTCATTCTGCAGTTAGCAGCGTAATGCTCACCGTGCCCTGTTCTGATCTCCAGTGTTTCTTGCATCCTGCCACGTGCTGAATCCTGTATCTGGAAGAAGAAGAACACCATTATTCAACGCTTACCTGTAAGTAGCAGCTTGGCTTTGGTCTTGAATTTTCCATCTTCAAAGTACCACCAGCTGCTCATCTGAATACACGCGATCCGGGGATTCTTCATCACGATGCCGCATCCATCTTCAGAACGCTGCAGCAATCTGAAAAAACAAAAAGAGACATTATTAGTGAGCGCTCGCTCATGGCCACGCAAGGACAACGAAAACCACTTACCAGGTGTAGTCTCTCCTTGATCTCGGAACATCACAGCTTCCTGGAACATCATAACAACCTGCAAAGGAAGGGGCGCAGACACCGCTCAACATAAAGAATAGGCAAGAAAGCGCTGCGCACCGTGCATTCACTTACCTTGCTGGGATTATCATCCTATACAGCACGGCAACGCCAAAAGTCTCCAACTCATCTGAGGAAAGAAACTAGAGACATTAATAACAACAAAAAGGCCAAAGAGGAAAAGGGCAAGATAAAAGCCTGTAAAACAGTAGTACCTAGCGTGTCACTCAAATTGGAGTCACAGCAGGCCTGGACCCGAACACAGGGCAACACACCAGTGAAGCAAGTAGGTCGCAGAACGCCCACACCTCCAATGCGCCCCCTGCACAGAGACGTAGGACACCAGACCTAATATTAAGGTGAGGAGAGGGGTTATAGTTAAGGGAGGAATTCGAGGCTGAGGGAGGTGGGAATCAATTCAAGAGAGACATTTAAGCCTTATATCCAGTTCTCCTGTATTGCCGGCACTATCCACATCCAACACACTATCAAGGGAGAGGGTTCAAGAGTGCTAATCTTCCAGCCAGGGCTCAGTGGCGTCCCCGTGGATATCAGGTGAGCGTAACAGGACACGAAGCCTTATATAACTATCCACCTGGATGTCATGGAAACATCAGAAATCGACCATTTAGACCAGTTATTGGGGCAACTATGTGCCAAAGTACATTCAGCCAGGCAAGAAACCAACGCCCTTAGGAGAGAAATGATAGTTACTAAAGATCATACTGAGGAATTGAGCAGACAATGGGCCTCATTACGACCCGTGCGGTAACCATGGCGCTAGTAGCGCCATGGTTGCCGCCGGTATTTTACCGATTCCGCCATGGTGAATGGCGGAATTACCGCCCCATTCCAAGGCTGACGGGGCGGTAATTCCCCATTCACCATTGGCCCTTCCCCATTCCAATTTTTTGCCCCCATAGGGCTCAATGGAAATGGGGAAGGTGGTAGTTACGGTACCGCAAATTGCGGTACCGTAATTACCTCCAAGGTCCCTTTGTGGGTCCAATCCTTAACGGCTGGTAAAACCAGCCGTTAAGGTAGGGACCCGCAAAGGGACCTAGTAATTAGGCGGTAAGGGGTTAACGGCACTGCCACCTTTTACGGTGCCTTTAACCCCTTACCGCCTGGGTCGTAATGAGGCCCATTTACTCCAATCACAGGCAGGACAGGCCCCCTTACATGGGAGCGTTCCGCCAGTGACAACACCAGCCAGTCCGGTACAAATAACTCTTCCTGGGACAATTCCTTTAGCTCCACCAGAACGGTTTGCGGGGGATCCAAAGAAGTATGCAACTTTCATGAACCAATGTAGTCTTCTTTTCTTCACTCAGATAGTGCAGCCGATCATGTCATTGTTATGAAAAAACAATAAGAAATTCCAATGGACAGAAGAAGCAGAATGGGATTTTCTAGAACTCAAGAAAAGATTTACTTCCACCCCAATTCATTGACACCCTTGCCCAGCTCTCCCTTATGTGGTGGAAACGGATGCCTCTAGCATGGCAATGGGAGCAGTTCTTTCACAAAGGGATCCCGATAGCGGCCAGCTGCACCCTGTGGCCTTCTGGTCATGCAAATTCGCGCCTCTAGAACTCACTTATGCTATCATGGACAAAGAACTTCTAGCAATCAAATCAGCTTTCAAGGCTTGGCGACATTATCTGCTAGGTGCCAGACATGCCATCACTGTGATTACTGATCATCGAAATCTTCAATACTTAAAAACTGCAAAAGCTCAATCTTCACGTCAGCTGCGATGGCCACTTTTCTTTGCAGAATAAGACTATGTGATCATATATCGACCGGGAGTCCGAAACGGAAAAGCTGACGCTTTATCCTGCATGGGTATTGAAGATAAAGTATACACAACCCCATATCCAGTAGCTATCATTCCGAATGGCACATTATTAGGCCTGACAACAACACTAACCCAAAGTGAACTCCATAACAAGATCCAGCTCTTAATGAATCCCGAGACCTTATATAAATGGAGTACTCAAAACGAACATCACATAATTAAGGATCAACTACCATATTTCAAAGATCGTTTATATCTGTCAAGTAAAGAATTATAAGAGCAAGACATCACCGGTTATAATGACTCTTTGATGGAATGTCATCCAGGAATTGCCAAAACCTTAGCTAAAGTGAAAAGAAACTATTGGTGGCCAACATGGCGCAAAGACAGTATTCACTTTATCCTTACCTGTGGTGTGTGCGCACAAAATAAATCTCAAAAGCCAGCTGGTCTCCTAGAACCCTTGGAAATTCCACCCGCACCGTGGCACACACTTCCTCTCGATTTCATCATGGATTTACCTCCCAGTCAAGGATTTAACACCATCCTAGTGGTTGTAGATTTATTTTCTAAGATGGCACACTTAAACATCTTCCAAATGTATCCAGTCTGGCTAAGGTGTATCTGGAGCATAAAGCACGAATACACGGTTTTTCTTCTGTCCTGATTACAGATTGAGGTAGTCAATTTGTATCTAGCTTCTGGAAGAAGTGCTGTTCAATGGCCCAAATCGATATTCGATTATCCACCAGCCATCATCCCCAAACGGATGGCCAAACGGAAAGGACAAACTAGACACTCAAACAATACCTACGTTGTATGTTACACCAATTTGAAGAAGGTTGGAAGGATTTACTATGGATAGCATAATATGCCCATAATAATTCCCTGCATACCATCATGGACAAACTCCTTTCTATACCCTATATGGTAGGCATCCATGCACCTCTGAATTAGATGCTCCCAGGGCTCTGGAGATGCCTGCAGTGAAAACCTTACATACAACCATTACTGAAGCCTTCAAAGAGGCAACTGGACATTTACTTCAAGCTAAAGAAAGACAAAAGAAATTCTCTGATCAACATCGCAGAAAGGCTCCTGATTACTGAGTCGGAGACGAAGTCTGCTTAACGTCAAAACATGTGCCAATAAAAGGAACCCGGACCTTTCATCCACGATATCTAGGACCTTTCACCATTGAGTCTATAATAAACCCAGTAGCTGTTAAACTAACCCTGCCACCAAACATGAAAATCCTTCCTGTATTCCATGTATCACTCTTAAAACCTCTGCAACCTGGAACTTGAGTTACAACACCACCAAAACCAGTACTGGTAGACGGAGACCCGGAGTTTGAAGTTAAAGACATCCTGGATTCAAAATACTCTAGATCTAAACTATATTATTTAGTAGATTGGAAAGGATATGGTCCTCAGGACAGAACATGGGAACCGAATGTGAACATCCACGCACCACGCTTGGTAAAACATTTCCATCAAAATCATCCAACTAAACCAGGGCCAGGCAGAAGAACTACCGTGAGAGGGGCCTTGGGGGGGAGTGCTGTCACGATTCATGCCCCTGGTCATCGTGCCAAACAAGCCTTTCGGTTGGGGCCAGGTTACAGGCTTCCATTGTGGCTTCAAGTGCCACAAAGCACCGTCAGAGACTCTCTTGGAGTCAGTCCTGGAGCCTTTGGCACCAGGCTCATGCTGTTATGTGAAGGACAACCTTTGGATTGGGACTTCAGTTAACATGGAGTCACTCACATAGCTCAGTTCCAAAGAGAACTGAGTTATGCGGTCTAGTGTTTCGGGTGTGGTTGGGCCTGGGACTACTTTACCTGGAACTACTTTACTTTGGCTATATAAGCCACACCCAAACAGCAGCACATGCTTCGCGTTATTCTGCAGTTAGCAACGTAACGCTCACCGTGTCCTGTTCTGATCTCCAGTGTTTCTTGCATCCTGCCACATGCTGAATCCTGTATCTGGAAGAAGAAGAACACCATTATTCAGCGCTTACCTGCAAGTAGCAGCTTGGCTTTGGTCTTGAACCTTCCATCTTCAAACTATCACCAGCTGCTCACCTGAATATATGCGATCTGGGGATTCTTCATCATGGCGCCGCATCCATCTTCGGAACGCTGCAGCAACCTGAAAAAGACAAAAAGAGACATTATTGGTGAGCGCTCGCTCAAGGCTACGCAAGGACAATGAAAATCACTTACCAGGTGTAGTCTCTCCTTGATCTCGGAACATCACAGCGGCCCAGAACATCATAACGACCTGCAAAGGAAGCGGTACAGGCACAGCTCAGCAAAAAGAAAAGACAAGAAAGCGATGTGCACCACACATTCACTAACCTTGCTGGGATTCTCATCCTATACAGCACGGCAACGCCAAAACTCTCCAACTCATCTGAGGGAAAGAAACTAGAGACATTAATAACAACAAAAAGGCCAAAGAGGAAAAGGGCAAGATAAAAGACTGTAAAACAGTAGTGTCTACCTCATTAAGCAAATCAGAGTCACAGCAGGCCTGGACCTGAACACGGGGCAATGCACCAGTGAAGCAACTAGGTCGCAGAATGCCCACACCTCCAACGCGCCCCTGCACAGAGACGCAGGACGGAGAGAACACCACACCTAATATTAAGGTGACGAGAGGGATTAGACATAAGGGAGGAATTCAAGGCTGAAGGAGGTGGGAATCAATCCAAGAGAGACATTTAAGCCTTATATCCAGTTCTCCTGTGTTGCAGTCGCTTTCCACGTCCAACACACTATCAAGGGAGAGGGTTCAAGAGTGTTAATCTTCCAGCCAAGGCTGAGTGACGTCCCGATATCAAGTGAGCGTAACAAGTACAATATTGAACTGTGTAGCGGTATGCTTATTTTCCCGGAACGCATAGGCGGGCTGGGTCAAAAGTATTGTTTTCTGTCAAGCTGATGGGGAAAAAAAATACAATATTGAACTGTGTAGAGGTATGCTTACACGCCCGCAACACACATGTGGGCTCGGTCAAAAGTACTGTTTTCTGTCAAGGTGAAGGGGAACAATAGTACAATATTCAACTGAGCAGAAGTAGACTCTCTCGCCGGCATAGCACAGGCAGCCTGGTTCAAGGGCACTGTTCTCTGTCAAGAGGGGAGAGGATTGACCAGATTGGGTTCTTTTGGGGCCTTAATATTTTTTCGAGGAGGACATTTCACAGTACCGCCTACCCGGGGCTCCCATAGGGGTAGTTAGGTTTCTGAAGGGATTGTAGGGTATATGTTTCTTAATATAGTTAAACGATAAAACGATTACAAGAGAGAGGAAGAAGTAAACTAAACCGATTAGGCAAAGGAAAGTGAGGGGAGGTGTCATGAGACCCTTAGTTCTCTCACAGGGTTTCTCTAGAGGCAGGCAAGCATCTGTAAGTGTGGTGGTTTAGGCCCCATGTGTTAATCGTTTATGTGACAAATGTGAACTGACTGGCTTAAAAGTGATCAAGTGTTTATATTTGATTAATTATTTACCAGAGGTGAATTAAATCACTACCAGATGGCATGGATGTAATGAACTGCTTCATGTAACAATGTTTTATTCTGAACAATGTCTGGCATATATAAAGAAAGCTACCTAGCTGCTAAACTGAAGATAAGTCTGTGACTATTTATATACACAGGCATACACTAACCAAAAGTAGCCACCATGTCTAACATATCTCATAGAAGAGGGCCCTCACTTCCCCAGAGCCATCTATTCTCTCTGAGGGCGGACAATGGTCTTCATAAGAGAGCCCCCTCATCGCCCCATGGGTGTTCATTTTGCACATATGTGTGGTAAGGTGTGAATATCCCATTCCTCAGCACTCCTACAGGTTGCAGAACACACCACTTTTCAGATATCTTAGGGAGAAACACCTTACACTTGCGTAGTTGCACAAGTTGCGTGTCCCCCATAATAACAAGTCTGACTTGACTGTCAATACTTACCGGACCATTAAATAAAACCTTTTATCTCAGCTTAAATCACCACTTTTCAACATTTTAAAACAACAAATATGAGACAGCACCATCAATCGTTTCTCAATTCTCTTGTTTCAATGGCCTATCTATTCTTGTGATTGGAGCCAATCGTTCTTGCTACACTATATTTTGATCACTTTTACCTTCTCAATTCTTCACAATCTTTATCGCTCTTTGATATTTTTCTTAACAGACAGCATTTAGACTAGTCACACATTTACAAATTATAAAACACTTCAATCACTTCTTCGCTCGCCTTTACTTCTTTATCCTGTACAGGATTTGAGACATTACTTTAAGTAGTCCTGACTAAAGTGTTTTATATTTCACACTACTCCCATTGGAGTTTCAAAACTCTCCTCACTCTCTTGAATTAGGAATTCTAGGAGGTACCTCTTATCTCTACAATTATTTCCTGTTACTCAGAATTATTACAATCCCGTCCCCTTATTTTCCATTCCCCTTATTCTACTCACCATTCATTAATTGACTCGAGGCCTTCGCTATCGACTCCTCCTCCAAACCAACCACTTTGCCTTCCATCCGCAGAGGGCCTGTGGATACCAGGCAGTGATTTCTTCAAAGGGGTACCTGCCCACTGTCTCAGGTTTTCTTGCAAGATTTCTTCTATTTAGCCGCTCATCCCCATGAAACTTTGCGATCTTCCAGCTAATGGGGCAGGATGCCCAATCGTCCAAATATCTGTAGCTGAACTGGTTTGGATATTTTGAACCATCTGCACCGCTACCACGTGAGCTTAGGGCCTTTTAGGAATGTGCATGCAATTGATGAGATCCAAATAACTGAATCAACTCAGGAAGATGGCAAAGTATATTTTTATTAACAATTATCTAAAACAGGGAGTAACAACGAATATCAATGGACGTATGCTCGATTGCTCTCAGCGAGCTTTTCACAAAACAAAGGTTATACATCCAAAATACATCAGCTTTGACATCATACTACATGGCAAATAATGAAAAGCCTACTGGGGATCGGGATAGACTTAAGGGGAACATCTAAGTATACCATCTATAGGAACAAGGATTGTAACTGGCTGCCCACTGTCAGAAGGACTACATATACCTACCTCTAAAACATGTCATCCTCAGAACAATTAGACACATGGTTCCTCATTGGTCTTAAAACTATAAGATCCTTCATTATATGAACCACTACGATTGGTTGGCACGCGTATGCCATGTCTGGAACATTTGGTTCACTTATTAGCACATAAACCCAGACCCAGGTGCAAGGAGATGGGCCTGACTCCACCCCCCCCCATTAGCCCAACATCTCTCATTGCCCATGCTTTCTGCCATGAATATTGTCTTTCAACTTGGCCTTGCAATATATCCTTGTCTCTGAGAATACAGAGGAGTGAGAGCACTCACTATCATGTTCTAGGGCTCCAAGTTCAAATTCTATTTTCATCTTTGGCTCACGTGATAGGAGACCACGATTTGGTACATTTCGCAGTTTTTAAATGTCTTAAATGAATTAAACTTGGCACACTTGGCATTCTTCCTTTGCACCTTAACAAGAGATGATTCATCCTTTGTACGTTCACTCCTTTCCAGAATAGATAGCTGACCTTGGCTGCTTCAGTCTTGACTCCATGCAGCTCCATGATTCAGCTTATTCTTACTGCAACATAATTTTCTCTTTCCTTTTCATGGGTCTTGGGTTACTAAAATTCATGATACTGATGTTGTGGCACTTTCTCATATTCTTTCAGGGAGTTCCTCCCTCAAATTGGTGACCCTTCGGGAATACATTCGATAGGGTTGTCTCTATGGGTTTCTTCTTTCAAACATACATTGCGGTATTGGCACAACTGCTGGTGTCAAACACAGTGCAATCTCAGGCTTCCAACATATGGCAGGTAGGGGGCGGGGTTTCCTGCAGAGGCATGCAGCTGCTCCTCTACAGTGGGAAGTAGCTTCAAGTTGACACATTGCATACCAAAGGGTTGTTAGTCCCGCCTTCCTGTTGTCTGTCCGGCAACCAAGCCCCCTCAGCAGGCTTGCTTCAATAAGCTCATTAGTATGCACTGCCATCAGCCGGAGTAGACAAAAGGAATGCAGATCCATGGAACCTTTGATATTTAAATTAGGCTGCTCAAGGATGGAGGAAGGTGTGCCTTCACCCTTCTTGGAATGCTTTGATGCACCCGGGGCTGTCACATTCCAGCTGAATATGACAGGGGAAGATGGCACATGTAGGCTGTATCTTGCCGGAGTACACGTGACTATATATGGCTGCACACATTTCTCAGATGCTGATCTCCCATCATTCCTTTTCATAATTTCTTTTTTTTTTTTTAAGACAGGCGAGCGCACTCTCTCCGTGCGGATGATCGAATTCCTTACAGGAGCAAGGTTAACTTAAAATGAAATATTGCTTCATTCATTCAAATGCCCTAAGATATATACTTTAAAAATATATATGTTGCAATACACTTTTCTCATCATGTTTCTTGGAATACACCCCACTTAAATAGCCCCTTTCTAGATCAACATTCATGGTACCCGCTTCTCATGAAGTCCAATAACAAGCTCCTACATTTCTAGAGGAGGCTAAATAATTGTAACCATGAACTGTTCACTATTTTTTCTTGCCCTCCTTAAAATCTGTAATCCTAAATTGGAGATGGAAACGCAACTTCAAATGATTCCCTTTGCATTATATAACAACCTAAAGTGATTCCCTTTGCAGCACATCACAACCTAAAATAATTCCCTTTACAATACATTATGGCCTAAAATGATTTGCTTTGCAGTACATGGTGGCCTACAATGATTCTCTTTGCAATACATGGCGACCTACAATGATTCCCTTTGCACACCCGCTCCCTCCTTTCCTGTCGCTCTCTGGCTGACTGCTCTTGGCCCCCCTTCTGCTCCTACCTGCAAGGCTAAAAACCTCTGGGTCATCTTCGACTCCACACTCTCCTTCTCTCCTCACATCTCAGATGTCTCTAAGAAGTCACAGTACCAGCTTCACCTCCTTAGAGGTATTCTTCCTTTCCTCTCTTTCCCCCAGAAGCTCACTGTCTCCAGAGCTCTGGTTCTCTGTAAGCTGGACTACTGCAGCCACCTCTTTCTAAATCTGCCAGCCTCTACTCTCCGCCCTCTGCAACTCATCCAGAACCGGACTGCAAGACTTGTCCTTGGCCTCAAGCCCAGGGATCGTATCTCTCCAGGACTGAAATCTCTGCACTGGATCCCAGTGGCTGCGAGGATTAAGTTAAGCCTCTGGGGCCAGGGGCCTCAATACCTTTAACTCTCTCTTCCTAAATATCTTTTCTCTCGAGCTCTTCGCTCATCCACCTGCAACTCCCTTAGGGTCAGTCGCTTCTCCAAGCAACGAGTTGGTGGTAGATCTCTTTCTTCAGATGGGGCCTCCCTCTGGAACAGCCTCCCTGTCTCACTGAAACTTGAGGAGAACCATCTGCCGTTCCAGAAGCACCTCAAAATCTTTCTCCTTGCTTCTGCCTTTTCTCCTCCACTCCCCTGCTGACCTAATGGCTGATACTGAATCTGCACTGGTTACCTGGCCACCCTCTGCTCTCGGGCCCAGGTCCCTCCCCCTACCAGTAAAACACTACAGCACTGCCTGCCTGGCAACCCCTGCACTTGGGGACTGTTTCTGTATCCCTACGGTCCCACCACCAGCACTTGACACCTGATGTCTGCACTTACCTTTGCACTTGTCACCTGTTTGCCGGTACTGTTATTTATTGTTATTATTCTATGCCCATGTACTGCACTGTCCCTTCTCACTTTCCCCCGCACTTTCCCCCTTCTACGATCCCATGCACTTTCATGATCTGAACGACACCTGGTCTAGTAGGATCGTTGTCTGTCCTCAGTTTGTTCCACCTTGCCTCGTCGCTCCTTGAAACACTTGTGTATAGTTGTGTTATAAATGCCACATCATATCATATCATAACATAAAATGATTCCTTTTGTACTATGCTGTAATGTAAAATGAGTCCATTGGAAGTGCATGGGGACTCAAGTTATTCCCCTTCTACTGCACTGAAACATAAAACGATTCCCATTGCAATACATGGCGACCTACAATGATTCCTTTTGCAATCCATGGCGACCTACAATGATTCCCTTTGCAATACATGGCGACCTACAATGATTCCCTTTGCAGTACACAGTGACCTACAATAATTCCCTTCGCAGTACACAGCAACCTACAATGATTCCCTTTGCAATACATGGCGATTTACAATGATTCCCTTTGCAGTACACCGTGACATATAATGCATTACATTGCGAGCTAAAATAATTCCCTTTACAGTGCATTCACTACCTTCCTGGATTAATAAAGCTACATAAAGGCTATTGCCATGTGCATGAAATGCTTTAAACATATTTTTCAACACTCACTTTTGCATCTGCGCATAAGGTTGTTTGACTGTCGTTTACAATCTGTTTAGGCATACGTATTTTATGGTTTACAAATGATTAATAACAATTATTAAACTAAAAATAAATCTGGCAGACGGCGCATTGCCCTAATAATGCATTTTTCAAGTCTTTACTTTCTTGAGAGTCTCGACCTGATCTTGTGTTTCTTTAAGACCTCAGAAAACGATTATTTAGAAAGCGCATCCCTGAAGGTCAATATGTTCTGTTTGTTTTTGTGAGGCTTTCGATCAAACTCGTATCCCCTAAATTACTTTCCAGAGCTGGTCTTTACACCACAAGGGCTTCCTAGAGCATGGTTTCCTTCAAGTGCCCCAGTGAAGACAAGGGGCATCTTCGTAGAGCTTGTGCAATGTGTGTTATCGGATACTGTAACATTGCCGTGCCTTTTACAAACATGTGACAACCTCATCTTTATTGTATTTTATTTTCTAAAACGGTTCCTGCATTGCATGACCTGTAGCTGTTGACATTTTAAACAAGCATTGGCAAAGTCAGCAGTTTGGGCTTTTGTGTAGGCATGGGAAGGAACTTTGCTGGGCACTGCTGCAATGGTACATAGATGTATGTAGATCTAGAAAAACAATAAACGTCACTATTTGTCAATGTCTAGGGAAGGGATCTTAAGGTTGGGATGTCACAAGGGATGATGCTGAATCCCTGGATTATGGAATACTGTTTATCTGTCATGAGATGCTGCTTCAGCAACATGCCTCATGGGCAGACTGAAGGTGAAGAATTATTATGTGTGCTGCAACATAGAACAAAGGGCTGTTCATAGATTTTAAAAAAAGTTTAAATAATCGCTTCTTCATTATGCGACAAATGACTATGGGCCTCATTACACGGTAGGCGGTGAACCATGGCGCAATTAGCGCCATGGTTCATGCCGGTAAAATACTGGCACCGCCTTGGTGGGAAGGGGAATTACCGCCCCATTCCAAGGTTGGCGGGGCGGTAATTCCCCCTTCCGCCATTGCCCTTCCCCATTCCCATTTTTGCCCCATAGGGCATAATGGGAATGGGGAAGGTTCTAATTACGGCACCGCAAATTGCAGTACCGTAATTAGCTCCCTGGGTCCCTTTGCGGGTTGGTTTTTAACGCCTGCAAAAAGCAGGCGTTAAATTCCCCAACCCGCAAAGGGACCTCGTAGTAAGGCGGTAAGGATTTACCGGTACCGGTAAAATACCGGTACCGGTAAACCCTTACCGCCAACTGTGTAATGAGGCCCTATTTGTGTAAAGGGTCATTACCTAGGTTCACTATGAAGCCACACGTTATCTCCACACCCCAATCTATTACATTTTGGCCTCTGACCATTAAATTGGAAATCTATTGATGCCCAATTATCCTCCCGGTGAACTGCTCCGACAATTGGTCCGACATGTGCACATTTTTAATGTGATTTCACGATGTAGGTCAGGGTATGGGTCCCGTTGATCATTAGACAATTTCACAAGAGTGTGCGCATTTATGGATCGAGATTTACTCATTTGAAATATTGCCCACTGAATTGTAACCTATGGAAGTGTATGGATCGAGATGTACTCGTTTGAAATATTGCTGTATTGTAACCTGGGTTGAATGCATTCGAGGCTAGGATAGAGGGCCCCAGTACAAGATGGCCGTTGGGCTTTCCTTCCCATTGAGTAGCTCTGATTATTCGTTCTTAAGTAATCACATGACTCACTCACCAGCCCACGAAAAGGTATCCCTCGGCATCTCTCGCTCTGGAGGTTTGATGCAGATGTAATCTCCTGTACACAGCAGAGAGGTTGCAAAGACGTTCCCAAGGTAAAAGAGGCATATATGCCCTGTTAAATTGCCCATTATTACGTGTGGGTTGCTGTCTGGGGAGTTAATCTCTCTCAAACAGACTCCCTCTTTCTAACTGTAGATTCAATGCATTGATGCCTAACACCCTGCACACAGTTACATTTATTGAGCTGTGGGCTGACGGCCTCCTGGGGACACCATTGAAGGTAGGCACCAATGATATTACAAATGAGACATTGTAAGACATTGGGATGTGGTAAGGTGGAGTTATATAGATATACATTTACTTCACAGTATCCCAAAAAGAGGAAGTTCAACTCTGAGTGGCAGTTAGACAATGAGGCACTGTGACATGCATTCTTCCATAGGAATTGGAAATAAGTATGGCTTAATGGAGTTCATTTAGATCTAAATAATTTTTATTGGTTTGCACAGCACCATGGCCTGGTCTCGAATGTGGCTAATTAAATATATGGTGTCACTGGTGAGCACCCTTATAAAATTGGGTGGCACCGTTGTGATTCATTTACTTGAGATGAGGTGGTTGGGTGAACTGGGTAGGGACTCTTCTTAAGACAGACCAGATTGTGAACCCTTGGCATGTTGCCCTATTTTATTCAAAAAATGTGGTGGTGGACTTTGTAAGTTTATGTGAATTACTTAATAAATAAGTAAAGCCTTTCTCTTTCCATCTAATTTAGGTCCTGAAGAAGGGGTTTGAGTCCCCGAAACGCATTGAGCAACATCCACTGGATTGTATGAATTAGATACCGTTGTTTTTATCATAAAGAAGAATGAACATATTTGCTGGTTCAAATGTATCTAAGAGTGCATATATATTCTCTATATTACTGTTGATATCATTTGATTTAGCCAGATATCTGGCATTACGTAGTGCAGGGGATAGGAGGGCTCATAGACCAGGCCATTTTCTATGTATTTATACTTTACTGCTTCGTGTCAGGGTAGATATACCTCCCCTGCACCCAAACTGTATACATTGTACTTTTAACAATTGTCTAAGAAACCAATTACTTTATGAATGAATGTTAGCTGTCTAGAGTTACTTTCAATAGACATTGAGGGCCTTATTACAAGTTCAGAGGACCTTTTTAACAGAACTACTTCTGGTAGTCTGCACTATCTCTGCCTCATGCAAAGATAGGATTCAGGCCAATGAGAGAAACAGAATCTGCACTTGATCTGTCTGGGAAGACCTCAAAATCAATTCGGACACTAATGCTGCCTTGGCCCTCATACTTCTGAATATCTCAATGGCTTTTGATCCCACAAATCATGAATCCTTAATAAGGAGAGTGGAAGTGATAGGGGTTTCCAACATTACAAAGTATTAAGTCTTTCCTCACAACAGAACAAAATGCACCTGGCTTCCCTGTAGGAAATATATGTGGAGTCCTGCCAGGAATGAGTATATCACGCATCCTTCTCAACATTGACATGGCCCCACCTATGAGCCTCATAAGAAATTGCTACACCATAGAGTCACACAGAAGATCGGCAATTATGTTGGCCAAACTCTCTAACATTTAGAAAATCTACACAATCCAGAACTAATTTAGAATTGGGAACATGCTGAAGAATTGACTTTTCCACACCTAATCAGCTGAGAAAGCAGGCAGAGACAGGAAGAAGACAGGAAGAAGCCACTGGCATTTTACGGCAACCAACAACTTGAACCAAGAACAGGAGCATTACCCACCATTTGACCGTCGACTAATCTTCAAGGGATTATCATAACAGCCTCTGCTCCCACCCCACCACTTCTAGGGAATGCAATACTATCTGCGCCCTAGCCCCACGGTTACTATGCAATTCATGTGACAATGGGACTTCAGCTCAAAGCGACGCATTTCATACCAAATATCAGGCGCAGCATGATGGGTCGGTCCCAACCTACCTTCGCCCTATGCCCCCACATGAGGCGTGCCTGGATGCCCCACCATCTACTTCACCAGCTACTGGGACCCACATAATACCGGCAAATACACTACATGAGCTCTTTCATGTCTCATTCAAGGCTTCGATAACCCTACCCACTTACCACTCAAATTGCTACACCCAAATTCGACACACAGACGCACTAAGCCTCTCACTAAGTGATTCCTACTACCATCTCAACACACGACAAACAACGAACTCTACACTCTACAACGACCTTGCATATTACACCCTCTCCTCATCCGACCATGCATCCCCATGGACACAAAAGCCTCAAGGCTCTTAGTACAAAACACTTACCAGCTCACATGATACTTCTGGCTTGCATACATAACATGAGAGCACAGGCCTTTTTCTTTTTCCCTCACTTCCCAACTAACCAATCCCCACCACTCTCTTTCAGAGGGGCAAGAGTGCTTGGAGACCATGCACATGGCAGCGGTGTGCGCTATAAAACCTGCTAACATGACATGTCACGACATGGGTTCTGTACAAACAGAAGTGCTGTGTGGTGATTATGGAATCCTGTCAATACTCATAACAATCACGAGTCAAACCCACACGTGCAGCAAAGGTTTCCGGTGTTGCACATGTATGGCATTGCATAAGGCTTATTCTGACCATTGGCACTGGCGTGTGGGTCATTAACTGACACGGGTGACGGGCCACGTCTCAACAGGCACCATCATCGAATGGTGGAGCAATTATTTATTCCACCCCAGGCCAGGAACTATGTTGACACGCAATTCCCTTGTAAACAAACCCGGTTTGCTGTTTTACAGCCAATATGGATACCTCGTACCTTCTGATGGCCCCAGGCGGCCACTTGAAGTATTCTCACACCCAAACTCAGCACACGGTGAAAACTAAACTGAAGCTGGCAACAGGACTTCACCGTTCTCACTTTCCTACTCCCTCTTCACCCTAATAACCCCACCCAACCTTCTTGTTTGCAGATCCGCCAGAGCGCCCAGGGACCAATTCCATTGGTGACGGTGTGCGGTCGAAATACCTCTAACATTAACATTAACATTATTATAGCAGGACCCTGCCATCATCAAGGCCAAGTAAAATACTGTTTACAATGCTCAGCTTTGCATTCCTGACATTGCGTCTGCTTTAAATAGCACAGACTGGAGAAAGATGGCTGATGCTTATCACTGCCAGTTTCTCTGTCTGTAGTGGTTTCAAAAATAAGAACCTGCTTGCGAATGGCCGCATGCGCGCGCGCGTGCGCGTGTGTTCACGCACACACACATACACACTTACCCCCACCCCCCTCATCCGAGTCGCATCTAAAAACACTTGTATACAGGCGCGTTATAAATGACTTATCATATCACGTCATGTTCACATGCACACACAGGCTCACACCCCCACCAAGAGCACAATTACCAATATGTTTTAATCAAAGCTTAAATCTTAAATATCTCCCGCACTGTAGAAACAAGCAGCAGTGCCTGCTCCAGGGCACCCACATGCACCAGCCACCAGCAGTGGCTGGTGACTTTTTAATTGATGGGGCATACATATAAAAGAGCGACAGAGCATAGCGAGGGAGCCCCAACGAATGCAAGATGGTTCTGGGGTGTCCACAGAACAAGAACATTTTTTAATGATGGGTTAAAATGGTGTATTATACAGAACATGTTCTGGGAACAATTGGGTAACAAGCCAGACATTTGTGTACTGGGAGGATGGACAGACCTTGTTAGCAATGGGCGCTGGCAGTTCGTGGATGTCTACTTCCTGTGCGGTTATTTGAACACCAATTGAGCATGCTTGTTTGAGGAATGTTTGCACATCAGTCAAAAATTGTTTTAGTACATGTTTATTATGTAATGAGTAACACGTGACAATAGCTGGCAAAGGTAGCCTTATGGGTGAAACAAAGAGCCGACGCGCGTTTCGACCAAATTCTTTATCAAGGCAGACATAGGTTTGGTGACATGGACGCTGGACGCAAGAGCTGGTGGCCTGAGAGCCGCCATACATGCCAGTATCCTCATGTAGGAACATGCTACTGTTGTCTTTGCCATTAAAAATGCCAAGCCACAATAAGAACACATGTCCAAACTGGCTCCTATGTAGATCAGTTGAGACACGTAAGAACACTTAATATGCTTGCTTTATCATAGATGCTCAGAAATAAAATTCACACCACAGTTAGAAACAGCTAGTCTTGCTGCACGAAACTGCCAATCTAGCCACATCAAAACACTTATCATGCTTGTTTTCTGCCTCATAGATGTCAAGTACAAAATGTCATGACGCACCCTGCTTCCACTGTTCTGCTTCTCCTTTCCCCTTGCCCCATTACCTTTCCCCTGATTCCCTCTCTTTTGTCACCTCTGCTTGAAAGTGTTCATTTCGATCCCTCACTGTCTTTCTGCTCTCAAATTTCCTCTCTTCCTCGCTCCTGTAGCTTCCAACTTTTTTACATTTGTAGGGCTCCCCAGTTCCTTACTTGTCATGCCTCTAAACTCCTGATCACTTCGTTAGTCTTTTTATGCCTTTTCTAATGCTCCTGTTTACTCCTGGGTCAACCAGCTTATCGTCTTGCCCCTCTTTGCTCTATATATTCTACCTCCATGCATACTCTTTGTTCTCTCTCTCCCAGCGATTTCATCTCCATTGCCCTGCACCACCTTCAGTGGTTGTCTTTCAACTCTCACCTTCTTTTTAATTTCCTATGACTTGTCTTTACATTTCTTCATGTACTATCTCCTCCCTATCTCTCCTCACTTTCTGTTCTCCCCCACTGGCTCTTTGCTCACAATCCCTCTTTCTCCTAATTGCCCCTTCTTGTTTCCATTCTTTCTCCCTCCTGGTCCTTAAAACTGGAACTCTCTCCCTCTGTCTCTTCGTTATTTACCCAGTCTCTCCCTTTTTAAATCGAGACTCAAAGACCACCTTCATTCTCTCTAATACTTTGTCCTTGATTTTGTTTGATTTTATTTTTGACTGAGTTTCACATTTGTGTACCGTAGGATTCTATGTAAAGTGCCTAAGCCTGAGGCGCTATATAAATACAAATACAATACAAAATATACAGTACAGTAAGAAATGGCTAAACAGGCTCGATCAAAATGCCAATCTAGCCACCTGATAACACTTGCCATGCTTGCTGTATCACAAATTTCCAATAAAATAAAGGCATGCCACAGTAAGAAATGACTAAACTGGCTTAAAAAAATTCGAGTCTAGCCACAGAATTACACTTAGCAAGCTTGCTTTATCATAAATGGCCAGTAAAATATTTAATCTCACTGTAAAAAATGGCTAGACGTGCTGCACCAAAATACCAGTCTAGCCACATAATAACCCTTATCGTACTTGTTTGATTTTTCATAAAAGCCCAATATTTAAATGTCATACCACAATAAGCAATGGCTAGACTGGATGAAGAAAAATGGCAGTAAAACATGCTATGTCATTTTAAGGAAATGTCAACAATGCTCCAATGCTGTCTGGGCCACTGGCACCTCGCACATAGACATGATCATATTCACCCACCAGTCACTCATCCATACGTCTCTCACACTCACTTGCATGCACACCCAGAACATTTACACTGCATTCACCACACACACACGCACAAACACCACACTCAAAGCCATATCTATTCTTCTTCCATTTTAGGTGGTCCTTGTGATGCCAACACGAGTCTGTTCGGGCGAGTTCTACCTTGACTTGGCAGCCTCTGGAATGGCTAGAGCTGCTACTGCCCTTCAAATGGTGATGAAATTATTAATCTAGGTGTTTTTCCTCTGGTTGTGAGTGAGGATGTGCATTTCTGTCCTGCAGGCCAATGGTCTGGGACAGTCGGCTCATAACTCAGGCTGCCCACGGGAATGGGGAGGAGCGGATCCCAGGGCTGTGGGTCCTAGGGAATGCTCCCAAATGTAATTTACTTTACTGGATCTCATAACTTAAACAATACTTGTTCTGGGTAGACCTTCAGGTTTTCCGGGTTCGGGGAAGTGCTTCTGGGTCAGGTACACTCTTCTTCAATGACATAAAGGGAACCTGTCAATCATACAGAATGTTTGGATGAAATAAAGAGTTAAATAAATGCGGCCATTTTTATCCATATTTGTCGTCTTCTTATATGTTTAAGAGAAGGTCAACGTGACTGCTTTCCCTCACTTTCTCACCTCCCCTGATCTTTCACTGGTATGAGGACAGGTTTACTGTCAGGCAACCATCTTTCACATCACTGTATCCTTAGGCCCCTGATTTTTCATTGGAAATGGGAGTGCATTTTTAGGTGGGTTTGGGAAGCAAAGGACATCTTCTTGTAGAGGAGAAGCCAAGTACCCCCACCAAAAGCTCTACCCCCATGATGCCTATAAGTTGGGAACCAGTAAACGGCACGTGCAGTACCAGTGAGGATGCCTATACTGCAAAGAATCTTTGAGACAAGGTACCCATTGAGAAAAACCTATATGCATGCACGACAAAACAGTGCTCTTTTGGATGGGGTTCCAAAAGAAGTGTGAAAATGAACAAGAAAGAAGACTGGTGATGTCATACAAAGCAGAACTGACACACCATGAAAAGACAAACGTGATAAGAATATAAAGCCATCCTATAGAAAACTGAAGATGATGAACTGAAGTTAAAGCAACATTTCGGGATCGAAATGAAGATGCTCATGCAAACAAGCACCAAAGAGAATGCAGTAATTTTACACCTGTACATATGTAGTAACTCAAGTAGACAAAGTGATCATAAGGCTGGCTACGTAGTAAATAGATTGCGGCGATGCAAAAAATGGATGTTCCACAATGCACTTTAGCAAGGCTTGAAACCCCATGACTGGAAAGGATTTCAGTGCGGCGCAGTTGGAAAAGAATGATGCGAAGGAGAATTCGAGAATGGCTTGGCTGGCCGAGCACCAAGAGTCGAGGCCACAGTGAGTTGGGCACCTGTCAACAGGCTACAATGAACGTGAGAAAGAAACAAACTTCTGTTTGAAGTGGAATGAAAAAACAACGTCAGGAGTTCATCATTTAATAGTATTATGTGCAGCAAAAAGCTCGAAAAACTGGTCTTCAGTCACATGGTCGAGATCAAAATAGGTTTGGGTCAAGCTACATCAAAACCAGAAGACAAGACAATGCCACACTCCCTTTAATTCTCAGGCACAGAAAGCTTCTGCAAGGCCAATTTCAAAGCCTTAATTGCATGACAGACTGTAGGAGTGATGATAGATGTTGGGCTAATTGGGTGGGGAGGCAAGACCATGCCAATCCTCCATGCACCTGGGATGCTAGCCTGCATGCTACTAGCGTGTTTAATATTCCAAAAGGGTGCAAGCGTGTCAACCAATTCTAGAGGGCCAAGTATCAGAGAGCCCTATAGTTTGTGTAACCAATAAAATGTTTTGTATTTTGTAATGATTGAGAGGACCTTCACTTGGGATGGGATTAGTTGTTCACCTAACTTTAGATACCCAATCACTACCCCCATCAGTATGGAACGTATACCTAGATGTTTCTCTTTAACCAACCACAATTCTCCATAGGTTTTTGTAGTTTGCCATGTAGTGTGACATCAATGATGATGAATTGTGACTATAAAAGCTATGTTTTTTTATAAAATGCATTGAGAGAAATCGAGCGAACGTTGGATGATGAGCATTGTAACTTCAAGTTTTAGATAATTGAAATTAAAACAGAACAAAGTTTTGCCAAATTCCTGAGTCATTTTGATTATTGATGTTTGAGTATCTTCTGCATCCCCATCCACCTCTAAGTATTGCTGTCTCGTCTTAAAGGATCCAGGTCTTTGGTTTCACATGGTAGCAGAGGGAATGTTAAAGTTCCCATCGACCCAGTAAGCTTTTAAGGCTCTCGGATTATCAGGTGTCCTCCGCCCTTGAGCAGGAGGATTGCGAGGCTCCCTGCGGATAGCAGCCACTAGTAAAAACATACAAGTCACTAGAGATAGGTGGGACGGGTCCCTCTTTCACGGAATTCCCCTCCCGTTTTCTGCAGGCAGTTGAGCGGACCGAAGGCTACGATGGTTGGTTAAGGAGGAGACGATCCCGAGGTTCAGGAGCTGAAAAGCGAATGGTGAGTAGATTGAGAAATGTGGCAAAAAAACAAGTATTGCATGGACAAAAGTAACAGAGGGTTGGTTGTGTCAAGAGTCGAGTAAAGTATATGGACGAGGAGCAATCCATATGAGATCCCAAAACCCTACGTTCAGGAATATTAGAGGGAGTTGTTTCAAAATCCAAGTGGATATATTAGGCTATGAACAGATAGATCTGTTAAGGGAAACAATTCCAACTCCCCATCAGAAGTCATTTTAAGGGCGAGTAGACACGAGGAGCGTTGGCAAAGATATATGTTGGCCCGGCCAGTTTTTCTATGTGTATTGTGTGTTATGTATTTTATGCGTAAAGGAAAAAGTGGGATGTCAGGGAGCGACAAATAGTAGATTGTGTTTAGAAGACGAGAGTAAAAATTGTTTATTTAGTAATTGAGAGTATTGATTGAGAAGGAAGATTGAAGAAAAGTGAGACAGAAGTTTGGAGCAGCGATGATTGGTGCACGCTCATATTGTATTGTTTTTCTGAAAAGTATTTTCTGTGTAAAAGAACAGTAATTGAGAAAAACAGTTGATTGAGAATTGTTGCAATGGAGGATGTTACTCTGCTCATACACTTGTGCAAACAGTTGCCAAAACATGTACCCAAGCTTAAGAAGTATAGTGCGGAATGGATTAAGGGCACAGGCTATGGCCACAAGGGGGATCGCTGTCAAAGGCAGTTTTGCAGCACATGACTACATACTTGCACGCAGCGTACACAGGGAAGAAATTAGAAAAGAGGTTAGCTAGCTTAGGGCTTGGGAAGATATACCAGGAGGAAAGAGAAGACCCACCTCCTGAAAGTGGATGCTTAACCAGTGTATAGAGGGGGTTGTTGAGCCTTCTGCTCCCCCTACAGTGTCTGAACTAAATGGCGATAGTGCAAAAGCTGAAGGAGTATATCCGCTAAGAGAGCTTAAAGCAGCGGCAGGATACAGTAATCCAACGTATGAACTGCCTGCTTATAGCAGTGACGAGAGCCCAGCGAGAGCTTCAGAAAAAGATGTGATCCCTAAAGTCCCACGGGACAATGAGAAAAGTGAATGATCAAGTGCAACCCTAGATATAGAAAGAGACATTAAGAGATGGAGCGATAAAACTGACGAGATAGCGCTAATACAGAATGAGTGGATGGGCGGTTAGATATTGCTCATAATTGATGGAAAGAGCATCGAGGAAGTGCGGCAAAGGGAATATTAAAACAAGCAAAATAAAAGCGACTTAAAATGATTCCCTTTGCATTACATAACAACCTAAAATGATTACATAATGACCTAAAATGATTTCCTTTGCGCACTTTGTGACTTACAATGATTCCCTTTGCATTACATCACAACCTAAAATAATTCCCTTTGCAATACATTGCGATCTAAAAGGATTTGATTTGCAGTATATGGCGACCTACAATGATTCCCTTTGCAATACATGGCGACCTACAATGATTCCCTTTGCAATACATGGCGACCTACAATGATTCCCTTTGCAGTACACTGCAACATAAAATGACTCCTTTTGCACTATGTTGTAATATAAAATGATTCCCTTGGAAGTACCTGGGGACGTCAAGTGTTTCGCCTTGTATTGCACTGAAACATAAAATGATTCCCTTTACACTAAATGGTGACCTACAATGATTCCCGTTGCAATACACGGCGACCTACAATGATTCCCGTTGCAATACATGGTGACTTACAATGATTCCCTTTGCAGTACACTGCGACCTACAGTGATTCCCTTTGCAATACATGGCGACTTACAATGATTCCCTTTGCAATACATTGTGACTTACAATATTTCCCATTGCAATACACGGCGACCTACAATGATTCCCGTTGCAATACATGGTGACTTACAATGATTCCCGTTGCAATACACAGCGACCTAAAATGATTCCCGTTGCAATACATGGTGACTTAGAATGATTCCCGTTGCAATACACAGCAACTTACAATGATTCCTGTTGCAATGATTCCTGTTGCAATACACGGGGACCTACAATTATTCCCTTTGCAATACATGTGACCTTCAATGATTTCCATTGCAATACACGTTGACCCGCAATGATTCCGGTGGCAAAACATGGCAACCTACAATGATTCCCTTTGCAATACACAGTAACTTACAAAGATTCCTGTTGCAATACATGGAGACCTACAATGATTCCCGTTGCAATACATGGCGACCAACAATGATTCCCATTGCAATACATGGTGGCCTACAATGATTCCCATTGCAATACATGGCGACATACAATGATTCCCGTTGCAATACACAGCGACCTACAATGATTCCCGTTGCGATATATGGTGACTTACAATGATTCCATTTGCAGTACACGGTGACCTACAGTGATTCCTTTTCCAATACACTGTGACCTACAATGATTCCCTTTGCAATACATTGTGACCTACAATCATTCACTTTACAGGTCACAGCAACTTACAATGATTCCCTTTGCAATACATTGTGACCTACAATCATTCACTTTGCAGGTCACAGCAACCAACAATGATTCCATTTGCAACACATGGCGACCTACAATGATTCCCTTTGTAATACATGGTGACTTACAATGATTCCCACTGCAATACATGGCAATTTACAATGATTCCCATTGCAATACATGGCAAACTTCAATGATTCCGTTTGCAGTATACAGCGACCTACCATTATTCCCTATGCAGTAGATGGTGACTTACAAAGTTTCCCGATGCATTACATGGCGACCTACAATGATTCCCTTTGCAATACATGGCGACCTACAATGATTCCCGTTGCAATACACAACGACCTACAATGATTCCCGTTGCAATACACAGCGACCTAAAATGATTCCCGTTGCAATACTTGGCGACTTAGAATGATTCCTGTTGCAATACACAGCGACTTACAATGATTCCTGTTGCAATGATACCTGTTGCAATACACGGCAACCTAAAATGATTCCCTTTGAAATACATGGTGACCTTCAATGATTTCCATTGCAATACACGGTGACCCGCAATGATTCCGGTGGCAATACATGGCAACCTACAATGATTCCTTTTGCAATACACAGTAACTTACAAAGATTCCTGTTACATTACATGGCGACCTACAATGATTCCCGTTGCAATACATGGCGACCTACAATGATTCCCGTTGCAATACATGGCGACCTACAATGATTCCCGTTGCAATACATGGCGACCTACAATGATTCCTATTGCAATACATGGCGGCCTAAAATGATTCCCATTACAATACATGGCGACCTACAATGATTCCCTTGCAATCCAGGGCGACATACAATGATTCCCTTTGCAACTACCGCAAAATAAAGCTCTTAGGGCTGCTTTTGGTATAAAAAGAAATGAGCACATCTCTCACATTAGGAGAGCGGTACATTGGCTCCCAATCAAAGCTAGAATTCTATTAAAGACTCTCACTACCACTCACAAATGCATCTCTAATGTGGCCCCACTGCATCTAAATAACACTGTTTCTCATAAAAAGACCACAAGAACTCTCAGATCAGGATCTACCACCCATCTCTATGTCCCTAGGTTGAAGAACACCAGAGCAGAGGGTGCCAGCTTCCCAGTTGTCGCTTCTAAAATATGGAACTCCCTTCCAAAATCTAAAAAAAATGAGCATTCCCATCAACGTTTCAAGAGTCTGGTCAAAACTTGGCTCTTCCACAAATTCTAACTGGGTGACCACCTATGACCCCGTAGCTACTCTCCACTCGAGTTACTTGCCCCACCACCCCAGCATCCTTGACGGTTGAAGCTCAACTCATACACCACATCTGATAGGAAACCCCAACACTCTACTATAATCATGTTTTTGCAATATTGTAATAATGTAAACTTCTTGCAATTTTTTTAAATTTTTATTTTTTCTTCCTGTAACCAGCTAAGCCTGCTTTATGTAAACTTAAGCGGTGATACCTAGTGGTTTGGGTGTGTAAAAAATGTAATAATAAATAAATAAATAAATACACAGCGACCTACATTCACACAGCAATCTACTATGATTTCCTTTGAAATACATTGCTACTTAAAATGATTCCTTTTGCACTATGTTGTAATCAAAATGATTCCCCTGGAAGTACGTGGCAACCTAAAATGATTCCCCTTGTATTACACTGAAACAAAATGTTTCCCTTTGCAGTACATGGTAACCTACAATGTTTCAGTGTGCATTACAGTGCAACATAAAATTATTCTTTTTGCATTACAACATGTCCTAAAATAATTCCCTGCGAAGTATATCGTGACCTGTAATTATTAACTTTGCAGTACACCATAACACGAAAGGATTTCTTTTGCAATACATCAAGACATGAAAGGATTCCCTTTGCAATAAATCACGACCTAAAATGATTCCCTTTGCTGCACGACTTTAAATGATTCCCTTCGCACTACATCGTGACCTAAAATGATTAACTTTGCGGTCACCACAACCAAAAATGATTCTCTTTGCAGTACTTGGAGAATACAATGAATTCCTTTGCAGTAAATATAATGATACTTTTGCATTAAATTGAGATCTAAAATGATTCCCTTTGCAGTACACCGTGACATATAATGCATTACATTGCGAGCTAAAATAATTCCCTTTACAGTGCATTCGCTACCTTCCTGGATTAATAAAGGTACAGAAAGGCTATTGCCATGTGCATGAAATGCTTTAAACATATTTTTCAACACTCACTTTTGCATCTGCGCGTAAGGTTGTTTTACTGTCGTTTACATTCTGTTTAGGCATACGTATTTTATGGTTTACAAATGATTAATAACAATTATTGAACTAAAAGTGAATCTGGCAGACGGCGCATTGCTCTAATAATTCATTTATCAAGACTTTACTTTCTTGAGAGTCTTGATCCGATCTTGTATTTCTTTAAGAACTCAAAAAACGATTATTTAGAAAACTCATCCCTGAAGGTCAATATGTTCTGTTTGTTTTTGTGAGGCTTTCAATCAAACTCGTGTCCCCTAAATGTCTTTCCAGAGCTGGTCTTTACACCAGAAGGACTTCCTAGAACATGCTTTCCTTCAAGTGCCCCAGTGAAGAGAACAGGCATCTTCCCAGAGCTTGCTCAATAGGTATCATCAGATACTTTAACATCACATGCCTTTTACAAACATGTGACAACCTCATCTTTATTGTATTTTATTTTCTAAAACGGTTCCTGCATTGCATGACCAGTAGCTGTTGACATTTTAAACAAGCATTGGCAAAGTCATCAGTTTGGGCTTTTGTGTAGGCATGAGAAGGGCATTTGACGGGCACTGCTGCAATGGTACATAGATGTATGTACATCTAGAAAAACAATAAACGTCACTATTTGTCATTGTCTAGGGAAGGGATCTTAAGGTTGGAATGTCACAAGGGATGATACTGAATCCCTGTTATATGGAATGCCCAGATGGTTTAAAAGAATAGTGCTGTTTATCTGTTATGAGATGCTCTTTCAGCAACATGCCTCCTGGGCAGATTGAAGGTATGAAGACTTGTCATGTGTGGTACAACATAGAACAACTGGAGATACTAAGGGCTGTTCATAGATTTTTAAAAAAGATTAAATAATCACTTCTTTTGTATGCAACAAATGACTATTTGTGTAAAGGCTCACTACCGAGGTTCACTATGAAGAAACACGTTATCTCCACATCCCAATTAATTATATTGTGACCTCTGACCATTAAGTTGGAAATCTATTGATGCTCCATTACCCACCCAGTGCACTGCTCCGACAATTGGTCTGACATGTGCACAATTTTAATGTGATTTCACGATTTAGGTCAGGGTATTGGTCCCATTGATCATTAGACAATTTCACAAGAGCGTGCGCATTTATGGATCGAGATTTACTCTTTTGAAATAATGCAGCTGAATTGTAACCCATGGAAGTGTATGGATCGAGATGTACTCGTGTGAAATATTTCAGTTGTATTGTAACCTGGGTTGAATGCATTCGAGGCTAGGATAGAGGGCCCCAGTGCAAGATGGCCGCTGAGCTTTCCTTCCTGTTGAGTAGCTCTGAATACCCGTTTTTAAGTAATCACATGACTTACTCACCGGCTCACGAAAAGGTATCCCTCAGCAACTCTCACTCTGGAGGTTTGATGCGGATTGAATCTCCTGTACACAGCAGAAAGGCTGCACAGAATTTCACACAGTCGAAGAGGCATGTATACCCTGTTAAATTGCCCATTATTATGTGTGGGTTGCTGTCTGGGGAGTTAACCTCTCTCACACAGACTCCCTCTTTCTAACTGTGGGTTCAACGCTGTTCTCAAAGTGCTAAGACCCCGATGTTGCTTTTCTCCACCTCTTCCACTCCACCAGGGTCTCCTGGGCATTCTGGGGCTCTCTGGCGCTCTCTGGGACTCTCTGGGGCTCTCCAGAATTTCAACAAAAAGTACTTCAAGCATCAGGCAGGGAGACAGAGTCCGATTTACAAAAGACTTCAGGTTTTATTCACACCAGACTGACACAAACAGCATTGTTGTCAAGTACACTAACCCCTGCTCCCTTCTGAAAATGGAGCTTCCTTTTATACTTTTCAGAGCAAAAGAGTCGATCCCCCTCCCTTTTCTAAACATGTCCTGGCAAAACTCTCCACTAACTATACTTGCGCACCTGGCAATTAATTCTTATCTGTTAAAACCTTCAAATTGAAATACATTCTGGCACCCATCCGAGGATTTTGCCGGCCACAACACCCCAAATATGGTCACTCAGCTGCATCCCTTGGCTAGAAATTCAGACATACCCTCATAACTCAAAAAAGGTAGCAGGCGCTCCTCTCCAGAAAGAACATGGCATGATAACCTTTTCTGAGATGAGACTTTGCAGCACAAACTTTTTGCTCACTGTACCTTTCACAGATGAGAAATATCCATTTGCTGCAAACTCTCACCTCAGAACAGGTTATCATGCCATGTTCTCTCTGGAGAGGAGCGCCTGCTACCTTTTGTGAAATACCCTCATTAACTGTCTGGTTTCAGAACGCTTATCTGGTTTTTGCAGGGCACTGCGGCCTTGAATTGTTCAACTCTGGGCTGACTTATGCTGCTACTGTCTGCAGAGAGTCGCTTCATTTAATACATTCTATTTACTCATATAAAGGCATTGTAAGTTGAAGGCATTTTCGGTTACATAAATGAGTTCTTTTCTGTCTGGTTATAGTAAAAAAAATAATCATTTTCCTACTCAATTTTCATAGTATGCATTCTGTACCTTGCCTATTTACTAAACCATGATAAAAGTATTTTCAACTTTATAAACATAACACCATTTAAAGTACTAATGTCTTTTAACCCTATGAGTTCTATTTTCACTCATTTATAATACTAAATCACTCCATATGATTTTCTCTGCCTGGCTTTAAGGGGGGCTGTGCGGGTTGTCCCCTACTGCATTCAGTTGCTTGTAACTCATCTTCATTTTGGCACCTCCATTACACTTCCCCGTCTTGAAAGTTCTTGGTTGCTAAAACAATGACTTTCAACCATATCCATGTCCACCCTAACGCATTGTTATTCCTAAAACAAAACATGTGTGTGTCTCTAAACTACTTTTATCTTCTTTCATTTAAGCCCCACTTCCTTTCTCCGTTTACTTTAAACTAACTGTATCTCTTAGATAATTTCACAGCCATTGTGAGGTTTGAGAGGTTGGTCAAGCTTTGAGATAATCCATTAGCCCATTGTCTCTTCGTATGTCACATCTTTTCGGCAACTCCCACCCCAACAAAATATAATCTCTCCATCATCTTCTTCTTCTGCCCATGCATATATATCTAATAATTTCAAACTGTATCTTTCCCTCTTGTTCCACACATATTCTTCTTCCGTATCTTCCACTTTACTCATCTTAGTTTGGCATCGGTGGACCTTCTGTGTCCTGTCACCTTTGTCCTTTCTTTTGAGCTGTTTTCACAGTCAGTGTCCCAGGTTCTTTGATGCTTAGATCAGGAGTCCATTGTCTTTTTTCCTTTTTCACAAAGAGTTCACTTTTTCTCGAGTGTCTCTCTTTCAATAAATACATTATTCAAATGAGTCCAAAAGAGGGGATGTTGCAGTATGGGGACATAATGTTTGGGGGAGACTTTTGTAGACACAATTCAAACAAACAACCTTGGCTGGGCTTCCACTGGGTTTCTCTATGACCTCCCTCTTTCCTCATGCGGTTCGACGTTAATTTCTTAAGGCATAAAGGTCCCTCGAAGTATACCTGTAATATAAAACTGAATGAGTTTCTTTTATTCGCCACATTCCCTATGAAACTATTTCATTAGAACCCCTCTGGTTCACATTCCAGCTCCTATAACCACCTCCTAAAAACCTGCGAGACATTCAGTCTTATTGAACACCCCTGCCTCCTAGAAAAGCTTCATTTAAACATTTCGTTTTTATGGGTCATGTCTGCCTCAAAAACAAAATACACCCCCATCTTTTGTTCTGTGTCAGCCAGCTAGAACCTGAGTTTGTTTAAAAATAAAACAATTAGTCCTACATAGGACACTTTTTTCCCTTGAGGGTGACACATGCAACCCTAAGGAGACAAAAATAACAATTAAAGAAAGAATTCTTCTTCTTTTCTAGTCTTCTAGGCACATCCGTAGTACATGACAGAAATGTCCTTGGGGATCCCCGTTGTCAGTAGAAAGTCAAAATAGGAACAAAAGTCATTTGGGCATTGGTAAGGGGTCAGGTTATCTTCCCAACTTCAAAAAAGACTTTCTGGATCATTCTTCCCCATTTTTTGGTGCACATAAACAACTATTTTCCAACCACTCTGCAGGATACTTAGGTTAGGCTTGGTTCTTTGCTCAGCTTAGCTGCACGTGCTACTGGTTAGCAGTAAATACTTCCTCAGCTCTGCAGCCATTCTTCCTTTTCTCTTCTTGTCTTTATTGGACCATGGCCTTTGCTTGTGCTTTGCGTTCATCCTATGGAGACAAAACATAAGGCATTTGCACACCGTCCCTGCCTAACTTAATCTAGTCTACCCCTGTTTTTTGAGACTATGGCACCAATTCTTACTATGTGCCTTCATTTTTTATCATACACAGCAATGTTTGCCTCTTCTAATAATTGCATTCCCCTATCACATCAACCTTCTTTGGCATTATGAACACAAAAATAATGACTATCCTTCAATTTAACTTCTGTTTTCTGTGGTTGTCTGAAATGGCCATTTTGTCATCTATTTTCTACTCTTTCCACACCTGATTGTACCTATCTTGGGAAAAATAGTTGAACACTTGAAGACATTGTGTCTCTTACTACCTCTTTTCCTGTTACTCACCTGGATCTTCCTACTTTTGATGCTGATCAATTGTGTGTCCACACCCTTTTAGCGTGAACTAGTACTTACCTTTTTCTTTTTCTCCCTAATTTAAGCCATGTAGACATTTCTCGTGCTTCCACGCAAAGGTCCATAACTTTTATTTGTAAAATAAATGAAAATCGTTACAGGCACTCAAAAAATTGTTTTTTACTTACCTAACTATATTTTCTTAAAATGGCTTTGTGTGTATTTTCCCTTGTTTGGTTGACCCAATTTTTTGTCAGCCATACTCCTTTTCTCGGTCTTCATGGTCACTGATTCTTTTTATTGCCCTACGCTCCTTTTTTGTTGGACAGGAAACCTCATAAGTGATATTTGTTTTCCAGTTTTTGGATTTTTTGTCCGTTTTATGCTTTTTAGTTTATTCCCTATCCTTTTATTCATTTGCCCAATTGTTCCCTTCCTCAAATTTTCTTTTATTCATTTTTTATTTAAGATAATCAATCATTTTCATCTTTTCCCGATTTATTTTTTCTGATCCTGTGTAACAGAGGCCCAAAGTCTCCCTAACGTTTTTAATCCTTTATTCTAATCATCTCTTATTTATGTTGAGCATTTATTTCATTATTTGTTTTTTCATATATACTAAACACACTTTCTTTCTTTTTCTGTGTGATGCTGTAAGGAAAGTTTCATACTACATTAAGCCCTGCATGGTTGTATTGTCATCTATGATGTTGTTTAACCTAAATCTTTTTATCTGAACCATTACTGTCCTTCATGATTCTTATTTCATTCTGTCTGCTTCTTAATCATTTGCCATGTTTCCGTGTGTTATGGCTGCCTCAAATTTCCTGGAGGTCACCTGTCTCTTCCTCTTGTTCATACATGTTCATGGCCTGCGCCTGAATTTATAAAATATTTTCATCATTTCTCCACCAGGTCACACAGCTGGCTACATTACCATGCTGCCACAATAATAAAATCCTTTAGTTTTCACCCAAACAATCTCATTGGCCTTCTGCTGTTTTCATGCCTTAAAAATTAGGCTTGTGTCTAAATAATGTATGTCGCAGATACACAAACATGCTTTCCTCGGTAACCTAAACACCATCATCATGCTTTCATGCTTTCAGGCTTTGTCATTCAATCCTTTCTTCAGCCATCTGAATACTATAATAATAGAATCTCAACTAATCGTCCTGAATCAAACAGGTTTTTCACTATTTTTCAAAGAATTTTCTCCACACCAGCCCCCAAGGCCTCAAAAATGATAAAATACTAACCCTGGTATAACACCATACAGGCTGTCCCATCATCCTAGGTGGGGCTCCTGAAAAAAGGCCTTTAGGAGCTCCCCAAACCCACATTCAGTACATTATGCTATCCTAAAAACTCCCCAAAAACAGGTCATAGAGGACCCAATAAACCCCTTCAACTTCAGAGGGCTTTCTAAATCAAAAATAATAGAGAACATGAATAACATTAGACCATTCAGCTGCTAAGGCGATGCCTTCCCCTGCCCGCATGTTAGTTTAAAAAACCTGTGTAATATCACTTGCTCCACATCTCATGACATTCACCAATACCTCCTTCAATCCCAACACTATTTCTGCAGCTGTAAAACAACCATTATGAGTGTTCCTCCACTCAGCCTTGTCCATGTCAAGCCAGGTTAGATGCTACAATCTGTTCTCTTGCACTTATCATTGAGTGCCATTGCCTCCGCTTCATGTGTCATTATCAGAGTTAAATTGGACTACTACACTGCCATCCTTGCAGGCATTCTAGCAAAAATCTTCACAGGCTCTAAAAAGTGCAGAGTGATCCTGTGTGCAACTCTCAGTATTCTCAAAAGGATAAACATTACTCACGCCAGGCGAGCTGCTCGATGGCTACCCGTGAAGGAACAGTTAATTTCAAGATCCTCACCATCACGCATAAATGTATGTCTCACACAGCACCAGCATATCTAACTGATGCTGTTAATAGAGTCAGTTCAACTTGACCCAAAAGGAAGTTACCATGTCACTCAACTGCAAGTTCCACTAGTCAAAAGAGCTAATGCCAGAGGTCTAGGCCTTCCCCCATAATGTTCTCAAACCATGGGATGCTTTCCCTAGCGAACTTAGAGCAGAACCATCCCTCCTCATTTTTTCACCAAATCCCTCAAAACTACCCTGTTTAACTACCCCTGTTAGTTCACCCAGCAGTGTCTATATGTATTCCCCCTGCTGCTTAAGTTACCTCTATGCCATGTGTTTACTCAATTTCAACTCTATCCAATGTATGCTAAACATGCAACTCATCCATTGTAAGTACAATATGTATTTGTTTGTCCTATAACTACAGGCGAAGCTGTGGCATGCAACCATTTTCCTTGTAATCTGCAAGCCTCTTCTTTGTAACAGCATCACGATGCCTAAGAGCTTCTGTGTGCTCTATAAATTCTAATAATTAAATAAATAAAGGGGTTTTCATGCATTCACTAGGAATTGCTCATTCCTTGCCAAACTACAGTAGGTGCCATTACTGGATCACTGCAATGGCCCCTCTCTGGGCACTCACAGGCAACTCCTCAATAAATGATATATATCACACAGAATAATGCCTCTAGGCAATACTGAATATTCCCATACAGAAGCCTCTTATAAGCCAGGAATAAAGCACACTGGCTTTCAGTAAACAAATGCATTCCTTTTTTTTAACTCATGGCCATCACACAAAAGATGTCTTTCTGTCCATGCCCCTTCATACGTATCAGAGTGAATCACTCTTATTAGTCATCACACCCTCCTGGTCAGTCCAATATATATGCTTGCCTTTAGAAATCCACAACTGGGGGCTCAGTTTTAGCCATCTGGCTCCTAAAAACTGGAATGCCCTCCCACCAGCACTAGGAAATGAAAGAATCTTACATTGCTTTCCTCAAAATGCTGAAAACATTAATGTGCAACCAAGCCTCTTCGTGATCTCATCATGATGAATAACTAAGCTGGCTACGACAATGCCATCAATGTGCTAATTCTTCTCTTGTTCAATGTATTCCTGTACTTGTACCATCGAATCCTTTGTATTTGTGCCACAATGCTCCTTGGTTGATGTGAGCCTTTATATTTAAGCAACTACCACTGAAAAGTGCTTATTGAAATTACACCACAGCTAACACATTCTCCCCAAAGACTGCTAAACCAATGCCACATCTATAATTTAAAAAGCCATCTTTGCTACATGGATACACAGTCCCAATATCTATCATTAGACCAAAAATCGTTTTTTCTTGCCATATTTCTCCTTGCATTCCAAAACCCTAGCGCCACTTAACTCTTCTAAACACATCTGATCACCCTGTCCCCCTGTGAAACACATTCATTTTTCTGTTTTGCAAAAATATTTCTTATTTTTAGGTTCACACCTTTTATTCTCAGGTGCCTCTGTGTATCCTGTGTTTGCGTATTGCTGAGCCTACATGTACACTCCCTTACTCGTCCTCTGCAACAAATTCATTTTGCATGTTATGCACTTTATTTTCAAAACTCGCTTGAGCATTTACTAGATTACTAAATAGTTTTCATCCAACAATTACACCAGCTGTACACATACCTGATACATCCATGCATCATGCAATGCTGTCTCTCTCGACTGACTTAATCTATGGTTCTCAAGGGTATTCAACCTATCAGTGCTTTAAAGTAATACCACTGATATATAAGGTGCTGTATGACTGCCAAATAACATGACATGACATCTTTTCTCTTTTTAATGTGTCTTTTCATCACACATTTTAAAATAGTGTATCTAGTTTACGGCCCTGCTACAAAATGACCACCACGAGTCATAATGAAACATAAATGTGGTAAGTAATGACCTAAACAGATCTGATCCCTGTGTTTATCAGCCGTCCCACTAAAATATTCAGCTGAAAAAAAACACTATCTTTTAAACCATGGCACGCAAGCCCCAAACAGACCATTCCAACAAAAACACAGCTTGTTTCACTTCAGCGAGACATCCTTGTCAACACTTTTCTGAATTGAAACACAAATAAAACCTAGACAAGCATTTCACCATGCTATGCTTTTTCCTTGAAAATCATTCACTCATTTCTTGTCTAATAACCAATTGTCTTGCGCATCTCGCAGGCTCTCATTTCATTCCTTACGTCATAAATTACTATAATTTCAACTGGAGTTTTTCTACTGCACACAGTTAAAAAGCCCCCCTGCACGGTGCATTCCTTTCTCCAGCACTTCTATAAATCACTGCAATTCAGTCCTTTGAGCACGGAATTCTATCGTTCCAGGCGCAATTCACAATTTACCATGCATAGTTCTAGGAAATCACAATGGTAACTCTAAAGTTGCTAGGTTACATTTTGCTGCACTTGCTACAAGTGCAACAGCTTTTTTCCATTTATCTCAGAACTGTTTGAAATCACCACAAATGTGTGTTTCTTAAGTTATAGCATCTGATCATCTACATTTTTGTTATTTTTTGGCATTTTTCAAAATTTTGCCGAAGGCCAGGTTTCAAATTAGCTTAAAAGTACCTTTTTTATATTATTTCCAATATTTTACAGTGCACACAGACAGTTTCGCTATAAAGGAGACAAAACGAACAGTCATAACATATAACAAATTAGACACACACATGGCCGGCTACATTTAAGTGCACTTTCTAGTGTCACCTGCCTCTGAAGGTACACTCCTACCCCCTATATATGTGCGTTTCTTTACAAAACACGAGTTCACCACTTTCAAGGAATCTTTAAATACTCTTGGTCTCCTAATCACCCCATTAACTGGGATCTGGGTGCAAAACTCCATCCAGCCATCTTTAAACGCTAGGCAAATGGGCATATCCTCTCTCTCTGGTGTCCTCCCCGGTATATCCTCTTCTCAGGTATCTTCCTGGTATTGCTCTCTTCTCAGGTATCCTCCTGGTATCTCTCTTTATTGCTTGGGTACCTTGAGTCAATATTTCTTCCCATATGTATATATATATATATATTTATATATATATATTCACTACAAAAAAAACTTTGTTAAGGGAACATTATGGTTAAGTTGCCCTAACAAAAACCTGTACACTTCACTAAAAGAACATTTTCCTCCTCCCCTTTATGCTTCAAATTAAAACCGAAAAACCCCTGAAATTCGACAGTTATGGTAAAGTAAGCCTCCAACCCTGACACCACCCCTGTGCACTGCTAACACTAACACCCAGACCATGAAAGATGGCATCTCAAATGTCAATGCTGACATCAATGACGACATCACTTGTTTAGCCCCTTTCTTTTCCTTCCCTTCCATACGTGATCAAGCACTCAGTCGAGTGCGAAACGCGTTGTGTGCGGGTCGTGATCACGGGCGTCCTGCCTCGGTTTTTGCCACTGCTTTTCAGCCGTATTTTGTACTTTTGTTTTTTTGGTAACATTAAATACCTTCAGACCTATACCCATACTGTGTCGTGAGCTGTGCTATTTTTTTCTTGACCATGGTCCTTCAATTGACAGCGGAGAGTGCTATACATATACACATTATACTCTGATTTTGATGGGTTTTTTTGTTCATATCCTACCTCCCTCTGTTACCTTTTGGTGGGGTTCCCCATGAATGTTTTACAGTTGTTTCTAAAAAGCTGTTATAACCTTAACTGAAAAAATACTTTTCTAAAAGTGGTCTGCTTATGATTACTAAAAATGACCCCCAAAAATGGCCCCCCAAAAATGGCCCCCCAAAAAATGCCCCCCCAAAAAATTGTAACGCTCACCTGGTATCCACGGGGATGTCACTCAGCTTGTTCTGACCTTTTACGACCTCGAACCCTTCCCTGGAGTCTACTCGACTGGAGACTGGGCCTAAAACACAGGATTGGTAGAGTTTAACTCCCTATTGTCTCTGTGTGCTTGAACCCCTTCTTCCCCGGGGTCCAACCCTTCCCTTTGATCCACAGCTCACCTTGTTTTCTTGGAAAGTGAGCTCTCCATCCTGCTTTCAGCGCAGGGGCGCGTTGATTGATGAGGGCTCGTTGCTGCCTAGTTACTTCACTGGCAAAAGTCCGACAGGTAAGTATAATGAGTCTTTTGAACGGTTCTCTAACTTTGTTCCTTTCCTTCCTTAGATGATGGCCAGCGTCCAGGGATGGCAACGTGCTGCTGAGATGAGTAGCGCTGAAGGTGAGTGAGAGCGTGATGAGCGATGCGACCCTTTCGTATTTGTATTGAACTGAGTTCATTTTCTGTATCTTTTAGGTGCAGCAACATTTTCAGCGTGGATGCCGGTTATGAAGAAGAAATGCAGTGAGTAAGCACAGTATGCGGCGCCTCTAGATGTTTCCACGCTAACCTGGAGTGCATTTTCCCTCTTGCAGATGGATAAGAAGTTCCGGAGACAGAGTTCCCCCAGAGGGGCTGGGATTCAGGTAAGCGTTTGAAGCTCGTACAGTCTTGCTGAATACTTACTAATGCCTTTTTTCTGTTCTTTTCCCTTTTCCTTAGGAAGCGGCGTGCCGGGATGGAAATGACACCGCCGAAGATGCCCGAAGAACAGAAGGAGCGATGAATGATGGGCAGAAGCGCTGCAAGGTAAGGCTGTTCCTAACAGTGTTCTTGTTCTTGCAGGAGCCGAGCACAGAAGAAACATGCAGGCCTACTGGAGACCAATCCGAACACGGTGAGTGTCACGCTGCAGGTGCAGAAAACACAAAGCATGTTTCAGCCTGGGGGTGGCTTAAATCGTCTCTGGGTATCCCAGGTGTCTCTGGGCTGAACCACACCCAAAAGACTAGACTGCACTTGCAGTTCTGGGAACCGAAATATGTGGGGGCATCCATCTTGTCCCCATCAATGCACTACAAGTCCAATCCCCAATGTTATCCTATGGGAGTGAGTGAGTCTGGTGTCACAAGCGGCAAGTCTGACTCCAAGTGGGTCTTTGGAGGGATGGAGAGGCCCTTGAGCGCCATGTAGGTGATCGTGGCCTGGCTCCAGCCTGACATCTTGGAGGGCTGGGGACATGAGGGACAGGAATCATGACAGCACTCCCCCCCCCAAGGCCCCTCTCAAGGTGGCTCTTCTGTCTGGTCCTGGTTTGTTTGGATGGTTTTGATGACATCGTCTAAGCAAGCGAGGTGCATGAATTTACTCACAAGGCTCCCATGTCCTGTCTTGTGGACCATACCCCTTCCAGTCTACTAAGTAGTATAATTTGGGCCTAACGTACTTTGAATCCAGGATGTCCTTGACTTCGAATTCTGGCTCCCCGGCGACTACTACTGGCTGCGGTGGCGTTGCTACCCAGGTCCCAGGTTGAACAGGTTTAAGGAGAGACACGTGGAACACAGGATGAATCTGCATCTTTGACGGCAGAGCTAGTCTGACCGCCACAGGATTTATCACGGAGGTGACACTGAATGGACCCAGGTATCTTGGACGGAAAGTTCGGGTTCCTTTAAGGGACACGTGTTTAGACGCCAGCCAGACTTTGTCTCCCACTTGGTACTTGGGGGCCTTTGCTCGGTGTTGATCAGCAAACTTCTTTTGGTGATTCTTAGCTTGAAGTAGGTTTTCAGCTGCCCTTTTAAAGGTTTGAGAAATGGTTGTGTGCAAGGTTTTGACTGCTGGCATTTCCAGGGTTGTAGGAACGTCCAACACAGAAGTACGTGGGTGCCTGCCATACATGGTATAAAAGGGTGTCTGCCCAGTGCTGGTGTGTAGGGAATTATTAAAAGCATATTCAGATATCCATAATAGGTCGAACCAGCTTCCTTCAGCTTGGTGTAACATGCAACGCAGATACTGCTTGAGCGTCTGATTTGTCCTCTCAGTTTGAACATCCGTTTGGGGATTGTGACTGGTGGATAGCCGGATGTCGATCTGGGCCATAGAGCAGCATTTTCTCCAGAAGTTAGATACAAATTGAGTACCTCGGTCTGAGACCAAAACTGAAGGAAACCCATGGAGCTGTACGATGCCTTCAAGAAATACCATTGCCAGAGTGGAAGCATTTGGGAGCCCCTTAAGAGGAATGAAATGTGCCATTTTTGAAAATAGGTCCACAACCACAAGAATAGTGTTAAACCCTTGACTGGGTGGTAAGTCAGTAATAAAATCGAGGGACAACGTGTGCCAGGGTGCTGGTGGGATTTCCAATGGTTGCAATAGCCCAGCCTGTTTATGCTTGGATGACTTGTTTTGAGCACACACTCCACAAGATAGGATGAATTGGATAATATCTTTACGCCACGTGGGCCACCAATAATTTCGTTTTACCTTGGCTAGGGTTTTAGCGATTCCGGGGTGGCCCTCGATCAAGGAATCATGATAACCGGACATGACTTATTCTCGTAGTTCTTGGTTTGGTAAGAATAAACGATTCCTGAAGTAGGGCAACTGATCTTTTATCATGTAATGTTCTCCTTGTGCCCTCCACGCTTGTAATTGCTCCAGACTCATCAGGTTTTGGATTTCTTCATGTAATTCTTTCTGAGTTATGGTTGCTGTGATTCCTAGGAGCTTGTCACTCGGGATGATTACTATTGGGTCAGGGGTCTCATACCCTTGCTCTTCTACCCCCATACGGGAAAGGGCATCGGCCTTCCAGTTTTTCACCCCTGGTCGAAATGTAATCACGTAGTCATATTCAGCAAAAAAAAGAGCCCAACTTAGTTGTCGTGAGGATTGGGCCTTTGCCGTTTTTAGGTACTGGAGGTTCCGGTGGTCAGTTATTATGGCGATTGTGTGTCTGGTGCCCAAGAGGTAGTGCCGCCATGCCTTAAAGGCTGACTTAATGGCCAGGAGTTCTTTGTCAGTGATAGCGTAATTGAGTTCAGGGGGTGTGAATTTACGCGACCAGAAGGCAACAGGGTGTAACTGGCCCGTTTCGGGCTCCCTTTGTGAGAGGACGGCTCCCATAGCCATGCTTGAGGCGTCCGTTTCCACCAGGTATGGGAGATCAGGGCGAGGGTGGCGTAAGATTGGGGCAGATGTGAATCTTGCTTTGAGTTCCTGGAAAGCTTCCTCGGCTTCTGTTGTCCACTGGAACTTTTTTGTTGCTTTTCCTTACCAATGACATGATGGGATGCACGATTTGCGAAAATCCTGGGATGAACCGGAGGTAGAAGTTTGCAAAATCCAGCGTACTTTGAGCCCCCTTGAATGAATTTGAGGATGGCCAGTTCAGGATAGCATCTACCTTGTGTACATCCATTCGGATTCCATTCGGGCTGAGAATAAAGCCCAGGAATTCCACCTCGGAGACGTGGAATGAGCACTTTTCGAGCTTGGCGTAGAGCTGGTGTTGACAGAGTTTCTCCAATACGGATCGGACGTGTTTAACGTGGTCCTGCTTTGATGCAGAATATACTAGAATATCGTTTATGTACACTAGAGCACAGACATCAATCAATTCCTGTAGGACATCGTTCATGAAGTATTGAAATGCTGCAGGCGGGTTGCAAAGGCCAGGGCATTACTTGATATTCGTACAAGCTGTATTTGGTGCAAAAAGCAGTTTTCCATTCGTCCCCCTGTTTTACGCGAACAAGGTGATATGCCCCCCTCAGGTCTAGTTTTGTGTAGATTTGGGCATCTTTGACTTGATCAAGCAATTCAGGGATCAGTGGCAGGGGGTAGCGTTTTTTTACGGTAATCTGGTTCAGTGCGCGATAGTTGATGCATGTTCTCAAGTCCCCTCCTTTTTTCGGTACGAAGAATAGAGGACTGGCTGCTGGAGACTTCGAAGGACGGATGAACCTGTTGGCCAGGTATTGGTCAAGATAGGCCTTCAGGTGCTGGTTTTCTGGTTCCGTGAGCGCGTAAATTCGTCCACAAGGGATTTGTGCGCCGGGTATCATGTCGATTTGGCAATCGTATGGTCTATGCGGTGGCAGGGTATTAGCCTGTTCTTTCTGAAAGACATCTTGAAAGTCCTGGTATTCACTTGGTAGGGTGCCGATTGCCACAGTCGCAAGCGTGGAGGTTCTGGTGTCTATTGGTTGTTTCTCTTGGCGATAACATGTGTGGGCGCAAGTCTCGGGAAAGGCCAATACTTTTGCTCGCCAATCGATTCGAGGATTGTGAGCTACCAAACATGGCATTCCCAAAATCAAAACTGTGGTGCCTTAATCAGGTCGAAAACGATAGATGCTTGGTGTCCATCCGGGCACAGAAGGGTTAAAGCTGCAGTGCATTGGGATACTGGACCAGAAGCTATTTCCGTGCCTTCGACAGTGGTAACAGTATGGGTGGTTGATTTAGGGTGTAACGGAAGCCCCATCTTTGCTGCAAGATCCTGGTCGATGTAATTCCCAATGGCTCCACTGTCAATGTACGCTCTTGCTGCGTGCATCCAAGATGGTTGTTGGTGATTGATCAAGACCCCAGATAGTGCAAAATGGGAGGTCTGTAGTTCACTTTCTTCGCTCGACAAGTGGACCCCTACACTTGCCGGTCTGGGGAGTTTTCCGATTCATTGATGGTATCTTCCTTGTCCGTCGCCCCTACCGTCCTCCTCGGTGGCTTCATAGGGCACTCTTTAAGGAAATGACCTGACCTTCCACAGTACAGACATAAATGCTGCTGTCTCCTTTTATCCCTTTCCGCTTTAGTCAAGGGAGATCTAACCCCCCGATTTGCATTGGTTCTCCTGAACCTTCCGTTGTGCGGGCAATATTGTCTTTTGAACGCACATACATAGGGCGAGGGTCCGGTCTGGTTCAATCTGCTCTTCGGTCCTGCAACCTATGATCCAGTTGAACAACAAGGTCAATGAATTCTGAGCAGTCTTTTTGGGGGTTCACTACTTGTGCAAGAACATCCTTGAGCTCCCCCCGCAACCCCTGATGAAATAACGTGGTTCTCTTCTCCACTGGCCATTCTGCTTCAACTACGAGTCTATTGAACGTGGCTATGTATGTTAATAGGTCTTGATTCCCTTGGCGTAGGGACCGAAGTTCGTTGTCTAATGCCTGCCCATGAGTACGACGGGCGAACAGCTTTTCCATCTCCTGCTGAAAGCCCCTGAAGTCATGCAGCAAAGGATCATCTTGGGCCAAAAAGGGTACAGACCAGTCCGCTGCGCTACCACTCAGGTAGGATAGCACAAAAGCGACCCGTGATTGGTCATTAGGAAAAGCCCCTGGTCTCTAAAGGAAGTGCAGGTGGCACTGGTTCATGAACGTTGCAAACCTCTTGGAATCCCCCGTAAATCGTTCGGGCGGGGCCAAGGGAACTGACCCAGAAAGGGTTATTTGAACGGGATTGGCTGATGGTGCTGGCATTGAGGGCACGCTTTCCGGCAGTGGTGCATGCCCTGCTTGTGACTGGAGAAGTTGCCGGCTTAAATCATCAGTGCATTCTTTGGCTACTATCAGCTCTCTCCTCAGGGTGTTGGTCTCCTGTCTGGCTGCATGTACTTTGGAACGTAGCTGCCCCAACATGTGGGCTAACTGGTCGGTTTCTGACGTTTCCATGACGCCCAGGTGGATTTTGATGTGAGGCTTTGTGTTCTGTAACGCGCACCTGGTATCCACGGGGATGTCACTCAGCCTGTTCTGACCTCTTACGACCTCGAACCCTTCCCTGGAGTCTACTCGACTGGAGACTGAGCCTGAAACACAGGATTGGTAGAGTTTAACTCCCTATTGTCTCTGTGTGCTTGAACCCCTTCTTTCCCGGGGTCGAACCCTTCCCTTTGATCCACAGCTCACCTTGTTTTCTTGGTAAGTGTGCTCTTCGTCCTGCTTTCAGCGCAGGGGCGCGTTGATTGATGAGGGCTCGTTCCTGTCTAGTTACTTCACTGGCAAAAGTCCGACAGGTAAGTATAATGAGTCCTTTGAACAGTTCTCTAACTTCGTTCCTTAGATGATGGCCAGTGTCCGGGGATGGCGACGTGCTGCTGAGATGAGTAGCGCTGAAGGTGAGTGAGAACGCAATGCGCGATGCAACCCTTTCGTATTTGTATTGAACTGAGTTCTTTTTCTGTATCTTTTAGGTGCCACAACGTTTTCAGCGTGGATGCCGGTTATGAAGAAGAAAGATGTTTCCAGGCTAACCTGGAGTGTCTTTTCCCTCTTGCAGATGGATGAGAAGTTCCGGAGACAGAGTTCCCCCAAAGCGGCTGGGATTCAGGTCAGCATTTGAAGCTCGTACAGTCTTTAAAAATAAGTGAAGATTTGCTGAATGCTTACTAATGCCTTTTTTCTGTTCTTTTCCCTTTTCCTTAAGAAGCGGCGTGCCGGGATGGGAATGACACCGCCGAAGATGCCCGCAGAACAGAAGGAGCAATGTATGATGGGCAGAAGCGCCGCAAGGTAAGGCTGTTCCTAATGGTGTTCTTGTTCTTGCAGGAGCTGAGCACAGAAGAAAGATGCAGGCCTACTGGAGACCGATCCGAACATGGTGAGTGTCACGCTGCAGGTGCAGAAAACACGTGTTTCTCAGCCTGGGCGTGGTTTAAATAGTCTCTGGGTATCCCATGTGTCTCTGTGCTGAACCACACCCAAAAGACTAGACTGCACATGCAGTTCTGGGAACCAAAATATGTGGGGCATCCATCTTGTCCCCATCAATGCACTACAAGTCCAATCCCCAATGTTATCCTATGGGAGTGAGTGAGTCTGGTGCCACAAGCGCCAAGTCTGACTCCAAGTGGGTCTTTGGAGGGATGGAGAGGCCTTTGAGGGCCATGTAGGTGATTGTGGCCTAGCTTCAGCCTGACATCTTAGAGGGCTGGGGACATGAGAGGCAGCAATCATGACAAAAATGTCCCCCAGAAAATGCCCCCCAAAAATGGCCCCCCAACATTTTGCATGGGGGTACCCCAAAAAATTCTGTGGGAGGTACCCCAACATTTTGCATGAGGGCACCCAATAATTTCCTCCCCTATCCCCAGATTTCAAGGCCCTCTGTCATGCTGTCAGGCCTGTAAAACCCTCAGAGTTTTTGCTCATTTTTTGGTTTTCTTGGCTTTTTTCCAAATCTGGACTCTGACATTGTTTTTCTCTGAAAGGTTTCCAAAAATATATATATTCCCCTTCTACCATACTGTTCTCCCTCCCTGTCCCTGTCCCTTCGTTTCTATCGGCTAAGGCAGCTGCAGTCTGCCCCATCCATATCTTATTTTCTATCCCCTTTACTCCACTCTTATCTTGGGCAGAACAGTGTGGCTCACCATAGTCTCTTAATCTTGACTGTCCAGGCTCTTTTTGGCTTGAAGAGATGTAATCTGTTCAGTAATCTGATCAGTCTGTTCATCATCCTATCCATCCTCGGTTGGCTTGACATGTGTTCTCGAAGTGCTAAGACCCCGAATGTTGCTTTTCTCCACCTCTTCCACTCCACCAGGCTCTCCTGGTGTTCTGGGGCCCTCTGGTGCTCTTTGGGATTCTTTGGGACACTCCAGCATTTCAACAAAAGTACTTCAAGCATCAGGCAGGGAGACGGAGTCAGGTTCACAAAAGACTTCTGGTTTTATTCACGCCAGAATGACACAAATAGCATCGTTGTCAAGTACACAAACCCCTGCTCCCTTCTGAAAATGGAGCTTCCTTTTATACTTTTCAGAGCAAAAGAGTCGAACCGCCTCCCTTTTCTAAACATGTCCAGGCAAAACTCTCTGCTGACTATACTCGCGCACCTGGCAATTAATTCTTATCTATTTAAACCTTCAAATTGAAATACATTCTGGCACCCAACCTAGGATTTTCCTGTCCACAATACCCCAAATTTGCAGGGCACTGCGGTCTTGAATTGTTCAACTCTGGGCTGACGTATGCTGCTACTGTCTGCAGAGAGTCACTTCATTTAATACATTCTATTTACTCATATACAGGCATTGTCAGTTGAAGGCATTGTCGGTTACATAAATGGTAGAGTTCTTTTCGGTCTGGGTATAGTAAAAAAACTAATTTTCCTACTCAATTTTCATAGTATGCATTCTGTACCTTGCCTACTTACTAAACTATGATAAAAGCATTTTCGACTTTTTAAACATAACACCATTTAAAGTACTAATGTCTTTTAACCCTATGAGTTCTATTTTCACACATTTATAATACTAAATCACTCATTACGATTTTCTCTGCCTGGCTTTAAGTGGGGGGGGGGCTGTCCCCTACTGCATTCAGTTGCTGGTACATCATCTTCATTGTGGCACCTCCATTACAACGCACTGATGCCTAACACACTCCACAGAGTTTAATTTATTGAGCCGTGGGCCGAGGGCCTCCTCGCGTCTTGTCCGTGGGGACACCAGTGAAGGTAGGCACCAATGATATATCAAATGAGATATTTTAAGACATTGGGATGTGGTAAGGTGGAGTTAAATAGATGTACTTTTACTTCACAATATCCCAAAAAGAGGAAGTATCAACTCAAAGTCACAGTTAGACAAAGAGGCACTGTGGCATGCATACTTCCATAGGAATTGGAAATAGGTATGGCTTAATGGAGTTCATTTAGATCTAGATTATTTGAATTTGTTTGAAGAGCACCAAGGGTCTGGTCTCAATATAGGGTGTCACTGGTGAGTGCCCTTATTAAATTGGATGCCACTGTTGTGATTCATTTCATTGAGATGTGGTGGTTGGGTGAACTGGGTAGTGACTCTGGTTAAGACGGACCAGACTGTGAACCCTTGGCATGTTTCCCTCTTTTATTGACACATTGTGGTGTTGGACTTTGTAGGTTTACGTGAATTACTTAATACATAAGTAGTCTTTCTCTTTACATCTAATTTTGGTCCTGAAGAAGGGGGGGTGAGTACTCGAAACACGTGGAGCAGCATCCACTGGATTGTAATAGTTACATACAGTTTTTTAATCATAAAGAATAATAAAGATATTTGCTTTTTCAAATGTATCTAAGAGTGCATATATTCTCTATATTACTGTTGATATAATTTAATTTAGCCAGGTATCTGGCATTACGTAGTGCAGGGGACAGGAGGGCTCATAGACCGGGCCATTTTCTATGTATTTATACTTTACTGCTTCGTGTCAGGGTAGATATACCTCCCCTGCACCCAAACTGTATACATTGTACTTTTAACAATTGTCTAAGAAACCAATTACTTTATGAATGCATGTTAGCTGTCTAGAGTTACTTTCAATAGACATTTAGGGCCTTATTACAAGTTCAGAGGACCTTTTTAACAGAACTACTGCTGGTAGTCTGCACTATCTCTGCCTCATGCAAAGATAGGATTCAGGCAATTAGAGAAACAGAATCTGCACTTGATCTGTCTGGGATGACCTCAAAATCAATTCGGACACTAATGCTGCCTTGGCCCTCATACTTCTGAATATCTCAATGGCTTTTGATCCCACAAATCATGAATCCTTAATAAGGAGAGTGGAAGTGATAGGGGTTTCCAAATATTACAAATTATTAAGTCTTTCCTCACAACAGAACAAAATGCACCTGGCTTCCCTGTAGGAAATATATGTGGAGTCCTGCCAGGAATGAGTATATCATGCCTCCTTCTCAACATTGACATGGCCCCACCTATGAGCCTCATAAGAAATTGCTACACCATAGAGTCACACAGAAGATCGGCAATTATGTTGGCCAAACTCTCTAACATTTAGAAAATCTACACAATCCAGAACAAATTTAGAATTGGGAACATGCTGAAGAATTGACTTTTCCACACCTAATCAGCTGAGAAAGCAGGCAGAGACAGGAAGAAGACAGGAAGAAGCCCACTGGCATTTTACGGCAACCAACATCTTGAACCAAGAACAGGAGCATTACCCACCATTTGACCCTCGACTAATCTTCAAGGGATTATCATAACAGCCTCTGCTCCCACCCCACCACTTCTAGGGAATGCAATACTATCTGCGCCCTAGCCCCACGGTTACTATGCAATTCATGTGACAATGGGACTTCAGCTCAAAGCAACGCATTTCATACCAAATATCAGGCGCAGCATGATGGGTCGGTCCCAACCTACCTTCGCCCTATGCTCACACATGAGGCGTGCCTAGATGCCCCACCATCTACTTCACCAGCTACTGGGACCCACATAATACCGGCAAATACACTACATGAGCTCTTTCATGTCTCATTCAAGGCTTCGATAACCCTACCCACTTACCACTCAAATTTCTACACCCAAATTCGACACACAGACGCACTAAGCCTCTCACAATGTGATTCCTACTACCATCTCAACAGGTGACAAAAAACAGAACCCTACGCTCTACAAAGACCTTGCATATTACTCCCTCTCCTCATCCGACCATGCATCCTTGTGGACAGAAAAGCCTCAACGCTCTTAGTACAAAACACTTACCAGCTCACATGAACACACAGCTCAGGGTACTTCTGGCTTCCATACAAGGACGTCATTTCATCAAAATGCCAGGAGAAGCGTAAGTATCAGCACACGACCCTTGACCTCTGATGACATCACAGGAAGTCATATAATTTGACCCCACCCTGAAGTGACATCACAGGAAGCAATGGCACACGACCTTTCACCCCTTGACAAAACAGGAACTGGCATCACATAGTGTTGTTCCCAAGTACACCTCAAAAAATATGATTACAATATCACTGTAATGTGATATACTTCTTATACACAAATTGATCACCATATGTAATGTATCGTTAATATCAGTGTTTATGGGTCCATATTACCAAATTAGTGTGAATGCAAGCAGACTTCCAAGGCCAAATGCTAATGATGTGTTACATAGCACTTATGCTTAAGCGCTTCATATAGAACAAATGTACAGACAATATCACCCAACCAGTGTTGGTACTCATGTATCGACCACTGAAGGATGAAAGGCTGAGTCGGCCTGCTGGGATTCTAATCTACAACCTGTAGATCACACACATCACATCAGTGAGCGGTCAACCCACTGAGCTATCTTACTGGCTAAGTAACATTAGCAATTACATGCCTGAATGCTCTCAAAGTCAGAAAGCTAATTACATTCTGTAGTGGATACAATTAAACTGGTAACTGTGAACAGCAGGCAGTTCATCTGCAGGTCTGGTGCAAATTTGGCCACATGTCAAGCTTGCGTGGATCTACGTATCAGGCTTCTGAGGTTGGCAAAATACATACAATTGGAGGGTTCATAACTGTATATTAAAGAATTAATTTAGAGTAGCGCAGAGAAAGCTACGCACTCACACGGCATCCGTACTCTGGGCACTCATTACCTCAGACATGCAAACATCCTGAACAGCGTGCCAGGGATATAGGAAAGATATCCTTTACAATAAAGCATTAATTATCCAGGGTCACTATGTGCTATGGTCAAACATTTCTACACTATACACAAGCTTTAGGCCAAGGATTTTGTCTACTGACCGAGGACTTCGATATGGAATGTCTTGTGATGATCGTAACAGAGAAAACAGCAGAAAAAAACAGGCTATATCTGCAACCAGGGTTGGACTGGGACCAGAAATAGACCTGGCACATGACAGCGGTGTGCGCTATAAATCCTGCTACCATGACATGCCGCACCATGACATGGGTTATATACAAACAGAGGAGCTGTGTGGTCATGCTGTTTGTGATCCTCCATTATGAAATCCTGAAATCCTGGCAACAATCATAACGATCACGTGTCAAACCCACATGTGCAGTTTCCGGCGTTGCACATGTATGGCATTGCGTAAGGCTTATTCTGAACATTGGCACTGGCTTCTATTTATTTGCCGTGCACGTGTGGGTCATCACCTGACACAAGTGACGGCCCGCGTCACAACAGGCACCATCCTCAAATGGTGGCGCAATGATTTATTCCACCCCAGGCCTGGTGCTATGCTGACACACACACTTCCCTTGTAAGCAAACCCGGTTTGCTGTTTTACGGCCAATATGGATACCTTGTACTACCTCTTCCCCTACTAACCCCACCCCACCTTCTTGTTTGCAGATCCGACTAAGCGCCCGGGACCAATTCCGTTGGTAAAGTTGCACGGTACAAATACCTTAAACATTATTATGGCAGGACCCTGCCATCATCAAGATCAAGTAAAATACTGTTTCACAATGCTCAGCTTTGCATTCCTGACATTGCGTCTGCTTTAAATAGCACAGACTGTAGAAATAAAGGCTCCTGGCAAAAGATAGGTGATGCTTATCACTGCCAATATCTCTGTCTGTAGTAGTTTCAATAAGAAAGAACCTGCATGTGAATGTCCACACACGCATACACACGCGCGCGCGCACACACAACACACACACACCCCCACCGAGTCGCGCCTAGAAACACTTGTGCACAGGCGTTATAAATGACTTATATCATATCATATCATGTTCAAATGCACACACACACAGGCACGCACCCCCACCAAGAGTTACGCATTTGCACACACCACATAAGCATAGATATACACACATATACGCAGACACATGAGCACGCCCCAACAAACCCCCCTTTGATATTTCACTAACTAAATCACTCATTTCAGAGAGGTATTTGACAAGAGGTATATGCGTTGAAGGACCATTTTATAATACTCTGCCGACATATGCAATAGCACACAGCCCAGTGATTTATACTAACTTTCTAATGTCAAATTTGGCTACATCTCTTTGTATATTTATCTATATCAGTGCCGTAACACAAAATTTGTGGGCCCACCTGTGAGCCACGCTGAATCCCCCACACCGAAGTTCCTCAACAAAGCACAGGATGCGCCACACTCCGGCCCACATATGCATGCACAATTACCAGTATGTCCTTTAATCAAAGTTTAAATATTTCATGCACTGTAGAAACAAGCGTCGGTGCCGGGCCCTTGGAACCCAAATGCACCAACCACCAGTAGTGGCCGGTGACTTTTTTTATTGGAGGGGCATACATATTTTCCACAAGTATCCAAGAGCGACAGAGAGTAACGAGGGAGCCCCAATCAATGAACGGTGGTTCTGGGGTGTTTACCCACCAAGAACATGTTTTGAATGATGGGTTAAAATGGTGTTTTATACAGAACATGCTCTGGGAACAATTGGGTAAAAAGCCAGAGAGTTTACCATTGGATTTATAGTGTAACTCATGAAAAATCCAATAGATGTGAGTCAACAATAGTGCACAGGAGCATTTCCCAGTGCATTTTCATGCCTTTCCCAACAAATTATACCAGTAAAAAACCAAATGTTCACACTAGCTGTGCCAATACATTTCCATATTGGCTGCACCAGTTTATGCCAGTATTCCAGTATGAGAACATACCAATGTTTGATTTGCACGTAATGCCAGTAAACATACTATAAGAAAGTGGGCTCTGCCTATATATGCTAGTATCCACATGTAACAACATACTCCTGTTGCCTTCGCCATTAAAAATTCCAAGCCACAATAAGAAAACATGTCCAAACTGACTCAAATGTCGATCAGTTGAGACACGTAAGAACACTTAACATGCTTGCTATATCATAGATGTTCAGAAATAAAATTCACACCGCAGTTAGAAACAGCTAGACTTGCTGTACCAAACTACCAATATAGCCACATCAAAACACTTATCATGTTTCCTGTCTTTATCATAGATGCCAAGTACAAAATGTCATGACACACCCTGCTTTCCCCTTGCCCCATTACCTTTCCCCCTGATTCCCTCTCTTTTGTCACCTCTGCTTGAAATCTAGGTGTTCATTTCGATCCCTCACTGTCTTTCTGCTCTCAAATTTCCTCTCTTCCTCGCTCCTGTAGCTTCCAGCTTTTTTACATTCGTAGGGCTTGCCGGGTTCTTACTTGTCGTGCCTCTAAACTCCTGATCACTTCTTTAGTCTTTTTTCGCCTTTTCTATTGCTCCTGTTTACTCCTGGGTCTCCCAGGTTATCGTCTTGCCCCTCTTTGCTCTATCTATTCTACCTCCATTCGTACTCTTTGTTCTCTCTCTCCCAGCAATTTCATCTCCACTGCCCTGCACCACCTTCAGTGGTTGTGTTTCAACTCTCACTTTCTTTTAATTTCCTATAACTTGTCTTTAAATGTCTTCATGTACTATCTCCTCCCTATCTCTCCTCACTTTCAGCTCTCCTCCACGGGCTCTTTGCTCACAATCCCTCTTTCTCCTAATTGTCCCTTCTTGTTTCCATTCTTTCTCCTTAAGAACTGGAACTCTCTCCCCCGGTCTCTTTGTTATTTACCCAGTCTTTCTCTTTTTAAATCCAGACTCAAAGACCACCTTCATTCTCTTTAATATTTTGTCCTTGATTTTGTCGATTTTAATTTTGACTGAGTTTCACATTTGTGTACTGTTTGATTCTATGTAAAGTGCCTAGGCGTTAGATGCTATATAAATACAAATAAAATACAAAAAATAAAATACAGTAAGAAATGGCTAAACTGGCTGGGCCAAAATGCCAATCTGGCCACCTGATAACACTTGTCATGCTTGCTTTATCACAAATGCCCAATAAAACAAAGTCATTCCACAGTAAGAAATGACTAGACTGGCTTCATAAAATTGCAGTCTAGTCACAGAATTGGACTTATAGAGCTTGCTTCATCATAGATGCCCAGTAAAATATTTCATGTCACTGTAAAAAATGGCTAGACGTGCTACACCAAAATACCAGTCTAGCTACATAATAACCCTTATCATACTTGCTTGATTTATCATAAATGCCCAGTATTTAAATATCGTGCCACAATAAGCAATGGTTAGACTGGATGAAGAAAAGGGGCAGTAAAACATGCCATATCACTTTAAGGAAATGTCAACAATGCTCCAGTGCTCTCTGGGCCACTGGCACCTCGCACATACACATAATCACATTCACCTACCAGTCACTCACCCATACAACTTCTCTCTCTCTCACACACACACACACACACACACACACACACACACACACACACACTCTCTCCCTCTCTCTCTCACATTCATATTCTTTCTTGTGATGCCACCATGAAAAGTCTGGTCGGGCGAGCTCTACCTTGACTCGGCGGCCTCTGGAATGGCTAGAGCTGCTACTGCCCTTCACATGCTGATGAAATGATTAATCTAGGTGTTTTCCTTCGGTTCTGGGTGAGGATGTGCATTTCTGTCCTGCAGGCCAATGGTCTGGGACAGTCGGCTCATAACTCAGGCTGCCCACGGGAATGGGGAGGAGCGGATCCCAGGGCTGTGGGTCCTAGGGAATGAATGCCCCCATATGTTATTTACTTTGCTGAATCTCATGCCTGAAATAATACTTGTCCCGGGTAGACCTACAGGTTTTCCGGGTTCGAGAAGTGGGGTCACGGACACTCCTCTTCAATGACATAAAGGGACCTCGTCAATTATACAGAATGTCTGGATGAAATAAAGTGTTAAATAAATGCGGCCATTTTTTTTTTTGTAAATTTGGTTTTATTAAGTTTTGCAAATGTAAGTCATGGTACAACATTCTGAAAACCAGTACAAATCTTATAACAGTATAACTAAGCAGAAATAATAGAAGACTCCATGTATTCCGTGTCTGTCCAGCAGACACGATCTTCATACATAATGTTCGGGTGTAAACATGACTCCTCCCCCCCCCCCTGTTGCCCACCCTCTTCCCTCCCCAAGGTCAGACAGCGTTTTGTACAGCTCTTGCAGCGTTCATCATGTGAAAAGCAGAGTTTAACATGTGTTGTCGGGACCTTCCTCAATCGTGAGAGAATATAGTAGTGGCAGCGGGCTCTGTTTTATTCAAGTCTCGTTTCGGTCTCCGGTTCTCGGGGTGATCAGCTTGTGGTTGAGGAGTCCATTGGGTAAGTATATGCTCTTGTACTCCATCCAGAGAGCTTCGATCTGCGACGATCTTCCGTGTAGTGACGCTGTGATATGTTCCATTATGCATATATTGGTGGCAACGTTGATCCATTCGTTTTTCGTAGGAGTTGTGGGGGCTTTCCATTTCATCACCAGCGTTGCTCTAGCTGCTAGAAGCAGATGCGGTGCTATATCTTTTATTTTGATCCAGTCCTCTTCATCCTTCTCAAGGCCGAAAAGTATGAGGTAGGGATTAGGTGTTCTGACAATGCCGTCGACCTCCTTGATCCAGCCCAACACCTCAGACCAGAAGAATTTTATTTGGGGGCACCCCCACCACATGTGCCAATAGTCCGCTTTCTCTCCGCATCCCCGCCAACACTCTGGCTTGACTGTTTGGAACATTTTGGATAACCTGACTGGATCGTATTGCCATCTGTGGAGCAGCTTGATTGCATGGAGCTTGTATTGATTTGAGATGGATATTTGTGTGGCCGCTTGGCATATGGTGTCCCATAGATCCGATGTAATATGTTCGCCAAAATCCTTTTCCCATCTACTTTTCAGTGCATCCGTGTTCACTCCCTCCCCTCCAGTCAGTGCCTTATACATGTCCGAAATCAGGCCTTTCGTTTCAGTTCTTGAGTCGAGTATTTTCTCAAAGGGAGTGAGATCTCTCATTAATTTGGGCTTCCACAGAGGTCTTGTCAGAACACCTTTAATTTGTATATATTGAAAGGTGGATAGTGGGCCTATTCCGAGGGCTTCCGTTAATTCTGGGAGAGGGATAAAGGAGTCCTTTCTTTGTAGTTGCCCCACTCTCTCCAGTCCTGCCTCATACCATGCTTGGAATCGTCCTACATTCGGAATGTGGTCGTTGATTCCAGGAGACCATAGATGGCTTAAGGGGGCTGGCCAGGTGGTAATGTTTTGCATATTCTTCCCATATGTCCAAATGTCCCAGATGGTGTTCAGTATAGGGTGATCTTTGAGTTTTCTCCGAATCCTCTCTTTTGGAGCCCAGAGCCATTCCGATACAGTGGCTGGTGAGAAATAGTGATTATCCATATTAACCCAATGGATGTCTGTCCGATTGCGTAGATGTGGAATTAGTACTCTAAGTTGGGATGCTTCATAGTATTTGTGAAGGTTAGGGAATCCGACCCCTCCCTTGTCTTTGGGGAGTGTTAAGGTCTTATACGGGATCCTTGGTCTCTTCCCTTGCCATAAAAATCGGAGCATAATCCTTTTGGTTTCAATAAAGAAACTGATCGGGATCCTGATGGGTAACATTTGGAAGGGGTATAGGAATCGAGGGAGGGACACCATCTTTATCGCATTAAGTCGACCAAGCCAGGATATTGTGAGTTTATCCCATCTTGCCAGATCCAACTTGAACTGGTTCAGCAGGGTGGGGAAGTTAGCTTCGTATAGGTCACTCAGCTTTTTTGTAACTTGTATCCCCAGATATTGTAGTTTAGTGTGTTCAATTTTAAGGCCCAGGGGAGAGAATTTGGTGGTATTCTCATCTTCTGTGCCTTGGAGGGGAAAGAGTGTCGACTTGGTTTTGTTTACTTTGAACCCTGATAATTTACCATATTCTTCGAACAGACAGAGGGCCCGAGGGATGGAAGAAAGGGGATTAGTAATGTGGAGGAGGATATCATCTGCATAGAGAGCAATTTTATACTCCATAGATCCCAGTCGAATGCCCTGTAGGATGGGGTCGGCCCTCATCGTTATCGCCAGGGGCTCTAGTGAGAGTGCAAAGAGGATTGCGGATAGGGGACATCCCTGTCTAGTCCCACGATGCAAGGAGAACCATCTGGAATATTCACCATTCACGAATATTGAGGCTTTCGGATCTGAGTATACTGCCTGTATCGCTGTCCTGAACCTCGTGCCCATTCCCACTTTACATAATACTGATTTTAGGAAACCCCATTCCACCCTGTCAAAGGCCTTTTCTGCATCAATAGAGAGTAGGACCGGGTCGTTGTCCAGAGTCTGGGATGTGTGGATGAGATGGAGGGTTTTGCGCAACGTGTCCGCTCCCTATCTCCCTAGTATAAACCCAACCTGGTCAGGGTGTATAAGTTGTGGGATTAGTGTTTCCAACCTCGCGGCCAGGATCCTAGTATAGATTTTGGCGTCCAGGTTAAGGAGGGAGATGGGGCGGTACGAGGCACATTTCGTAGGGTCCCTCCCCGCCTTGGGGATCACTGTGATCAATGCTCTAGTAAAGGAATCTGGGGGTTTCCCGGTGTCCATTATCTCATTGAAAAGGGTCGTTAGAAAGGGGGACAGTGTTGCCATGAAGGTTTTATAAAATCCGGCCGTATAGCCATCCTCTCCCGGGGATTTCCCTAGGGTTAGCCTCTTTATAGCGGCTTCGACTTTGGATTCTGTGATAGGGGATTCCAACAGTTCAGCATCCTGTTGGGGTATGCGGGGGACATTTATTGAGGACAGGTACGTTTCAGTGTCTATTTGTTCAGGGTTCACTTCAGAAGGGTAGAGTGCCTCATAAAAGTCGGCGAACGATTCTGGAATAGTGGTGTGGACGTGTAGTGTTCGGGAGTTATCCTCAGCGATTTCAGCTACTCTTCGTTCAGCTCTCTGCTCACGGAGCCTAGCAGCGAGAAGCGCATCAGCCTTATCCCCTTTCTCATAGAATTTTTGCTTCAAAAACCTTAATTTACGCACCACTTGCTCGTGTTCCAATAGTTTCAGTTCGTTTCGTTTCTCTCTAGCTCTGGCCATTTTCTTGGGATCTGGTTCTGCGTTTGGTTCGATTCTGCTCTCCAGTTGGTGAATTTCTGTTCGTAGTCTATGTTCAATAAGGTTACGCTCCCTCTTCTTCGATGAGCCCTCCCTTATCAGGATCCCCCTCCAGGTAGCCTTTCCTGCCTCCCAGACGATCTGTTTAGACGTTTCACCATTGTCGTTTGTTTCGAAGAATTTGGAGATCTCCGTCTCCATTTCGGTTCTAAAGACAGCATCTTTCCAGAGGCTCTCATTGCAGCGCCATTTGCCACACTTGGTCGGGAGATCTGCCCAATGAATATCTGTGAGGACCATGTCGTGGTCCGACCATGTGATCGGGGATATGTCCGCTTTAGCTGTAACCTCAGCGAGCTCTCTGGATAGGTATATGTAGTCAATTCGGGTGTAGGTATTGTGTGGGGCGGAGTAGAAGGTGTAGGCTTGTCGTTCGGGATGATGTGCTCTCCATACATCTATCATATTATACATTTCCATCGTTTGTGCCAGCTCGGTTAGCTCTAGTCTGTTTTGGTGGCTCGCGTTGGGGTTCCCAGGTTTCCCATCTTTGACCGGGTCTGCCCATTGGTTAAAGTCTCCGCCTAGGATGATGTGCCCGGTGGCTTCTAGTAATATCTTGGGGATCGTTCTGGAGAGGAATCTCGACTGACCCGTATTCGGGGAGTACAGGGTCGCAATCGTTACGTTTACCTTCCCAATTTGTCCATTCACGAGCAGAGCTCGTCCTTCTACATCAGACCATGTCCTGGTGGGAGTGAATGCTATACCTTTCCTGACAAGGATTCCCACCCCTCCTTTCCTAAGCGGGCCGGAGCCCCAGTATTCGTTCCCAACTCGTTTCCCAAGGATCAGTCTTTCTTCTCCTTTTATGTATTTCGTTTCCTACAGGAAGAGGATATCTATTTCAGCCCTACGGAATTCTCTGGCGACAAGGGACCGTTTCGTCGGTGAGTTGAGTCCTTTTACATTGAGTGTCCCGACTCTCAAGGAGACATTTTTCCTTGCGTTAGTGTCTATTATCATTGCTCTTTCTCATAGGAAACAGTCTCATCGTGCGTATTTGGTAACACATCACTCTCGTGGGCTGCTTGCTGCCATGTTTGTTCTGATGCAGTATTCTCGCTGCCTTGACCCTTCTCGGCCCGCAGGCCTTTCCCCCCATCTCCCTCCCTCCCTCCCATTCCCATTCCCATTCCTAATTGAGGGCGTCCGATCTAACCCGGCGTGTTGCTCCAGGTCGGCGTCGGACCACCTCGGGGGGCCGTTACTTCACGCCCCCTAACCAAAGAAGTCATTATTGTCCGGAGTGAGCCCCTCCATGGTTCCCCCCTAATTTTAGTCATTAGAATCAGGGAAAATATGCGTGTTCGTATCGCCTCAGTGCATCGTTCGCATATGTAATTGGAACTGTCTTACCAGTATCGTTCGGATTCAGTTATCTGCTTCTGGGGAGATATTGCCTCTCCGGAACTTTCGCGACCCCTTTACTCTTTTTCTCCTGGGGCCCTGGATCCGCCACTCTCGTCCTTCTCCGTGTGATTCTCCCCGACCAGCCTCCTCTCCCCGAGTGTCGAGGAGGTTAGATATGCATGCTTGTATTTCTTTCTTGGATCTCAGCCTGAATCTGGTTCCGTCGTATTCTAATGAAAGTGAGAAGGGGTAGCCCCACCTGTATCGAATATTCTTTTCTTTGAGCATCTTCGTGAGTGGGCCACACATCCTCCTGAGAGCGAGAGTCAGGGAGGAAAGATCCTGGTAAATTGAGATTCGTACTCCGCCTAAAGTGATCTCGTCGCTCCTTCTGGCCTTCTCGAGGATCCTGGCTTTATCTCTGAAGCGGTGGAATCGGGCAAGAACCGAACGTGGGCCACCTGTAGGGCCTCCTGCCCGGTGTATTCGTTCCGTTACGGGTTCATCCACTTCATCATCCACCGTGAGGAGTTTAATAATGTTGTGGAGTGTTTCCTTGAGGTCCGCCTCAGTTTCCCGTTCCTTTTCAGGAATGCCAAAGATGCGTATGTTGTTCCTTCTTTCTCTATTTTCCAAATCGTCCAGTTTGAGTCTAAACTCGTCCTCTTTCCGTTCCAGGTCCGCCATTCTCTGTCCAAGTTGTATCTCGAGTGTGTCGATTGAGGTCTGGTTATTTTCTACCCCTTCCAGCCTGTCTTCCATGCTGTCGAGTCTTTGGGTGATCCTGTCTATCTTGCCTCCTATGTTGGTGCCCAGGTTCTTTATTTCGCCCAAAAGGGCAGCAATGTCTCCTTTCGTTGCCGCTGCGAGTTCATTTCCCGTAGTGATGTTGTCCGCCATTGCTGGTTCAGTTAAGGCGGGAAGGGTGGGAGCGTAGACGAAGTGCTGGAGCTTATGTTTAAAGTCCATGCGGGTCTTTGATGGTGATGTTGGGATACTTGCAAAGCGACAGGCAGAGGAGGCACACGCCCCGGTTTTGGGGGCCTTACCCTCTGTAGTGGGCCGTTGCAGGGTGTATGAGGTGGTACCTTCCGGTGGCGTGGCGGTTTCGGGCTCTCGAGGTGAACTGCAAGGATGGCGGCGAGGAGAGCGAACCTGGTGATTGTGGTCGGAGGAGGCACACGCCCTGTGTCCAGGGGCCTTGCCCTCCGTTTGATGTGATTTCTGTTTCACCAGGATGGTGTGCTCCGTGGTAGTCTCAGGGTCGGAGATACCACGCGTGTGTTATAGGATCAGTTGGGTCGCATGCTGGGGTTGAGGGCGTCTCTGATGAGGGCCTCCCCGTTTCGGTTCCTGGGTGGATCGTTGGGTGGTCTGTTGGTCGGCGCTAGGTGTTTCAGCGCCGTTTCAGCGTCGTTGTGTCGCCATTTTCCGGAGGCCCGGGTTTTCTCGACCGTCGGGATCCGGGGTAGCGAGGGATCCTTGGGGGGCGAGGAGTGGGTCTGAAGCCGTTATCCGATGCGGTATGTCCGATATCTGCTCAGGGTCGTGGTCCTCCGTGGCCGTGTAGGTTCTGTTGCGAGTTCGTGGTCCGGGAAGGCCCTTCAGTGCACGTGTTTAGTTTTGCTTTCTCGCCGGTCGGACGGCCGCGGCTTAGATCCCGGGTCCGTTTTCGCTCTGGATTTTTCCCAGCGTTGGGCGAGGTATTCCTACTGCTGCCTCACGCTTTTTCTCCGGTGGGGGGTCCAAAAAGTGGGGGCTCAGTCCATCTTTTGGGGCGGTTGCGGCGGAGCTCACGCAGAGTACATGGCAGTCTCTGCGCCCCCTGGTGGCCGTTCGTCAATGCGGCCATTTTAATCCATGTTTGTATTCCAATATCATTTTATGTGTTTAAGTGAAGGTCTATGTAACTGCGTTCCCTCACTTTCTCACCTCCCCTGATCCTTCACTGGTGTGAGGACAGGTTTCCAGCCGGGCAGCCATTTTTCACAACACTGTAGCCTTACAGCCATGATTTTTCCATTGAAACGGGAATGCCTATTCAGGAGTATTTGGGAAGCAAAGGACATCTTCTTCACTCAAGAAAATAAAATGTGAATATAGAAAATGATCGGTGCATAAAAATAAAACACACAAAACTGGATTAGTGAATTGAAATATCGACCTGGACACTACAGACCTGGGAATTGCGGTGCCTTCCCTACAATTGAGCTATAGGGGCCCAATTAACACATTGGCTACATCTAACTCTTGGCTAAAGTTCATTTTAGGAAACATATGTAAACTATTAAATCAGATATCAAGAAATGGATAAGGCTGCCACTGATATTTTTTGGACGAATAAATATAGCAAAGATTATTTTTTGTCAAAGTCGGATTCCTATTTCAACGCATACCCGTAGACATTAACCAAAAGGAAATTCCAAAAATTCTAACACTTAGAAATGACATACATTTCACTTCAAAAGGGCAAAGGATCGCGTGAAAGAAACAAACCAAAAAGTGGAGAGTGTCCCTACTGATTTGCCACTTTATCATTTGCAAATCCATTTAAAAAAGGAATCAAATCTACTACAGTTAAAGTTTAAATAGATATTAAAAACACTATAATTAATTCATGCCCCAGCAATGGTGTGTCTTGCAAACTTGGTGCTCTGAAGTAATTAGCAATGCAAGACATTTAGGCTACTGGTTACAACGAAAGATACACGGAAAGCTTTGTTATTAGGCATCAATGTGATCACAATGATGCCGCATAAGCAAATATGGCAGATAAAAAATGGCGGTGAGCCGGGTGACTGGCGAGCTGGAAAACAAGGTTTCCTGTCCTTTTGCTGTGTTTAGCCCATAGTCAGATCATTGTACTATATTGTTGGATCTACTAATGCCTAGTAAAGTTAAAGGACTTCTATCAACACGTCCGAAATATGATATTGCAATACCAGTAAGCTCACTCCTCAAACCATGGCCCCCATGCTTCGCCAATTACAAGAGGATTCCTTATATGGAAAAACTTTAGAACAAAAGGTTGACCTCTGTCGTGCCTCCTTACAGTCAGCCCTGGATGCTGTCTCTCCGCTCAAGCAAAACAAATCAGAATTCAGCAAAAAAGTCCATCTACTGACAGCCCTATTATTAGAGATCTTCGAACGGTCAAACGAAAAGCTGAAAAGAAATGGCATATGTCTGGCCTCGACGAGCAAATATTACAGTGGACAAATACACAGGCACAATATTGGTTAGCACTTGCCATCTCCAAGAAGGAGTTTCATAACAAAAGCTCCCGTGTGAAAAATATTACTGAGGAACTTTTTAGCCTTTTACATACCCTTGAGAAAGGCCCTACTATACCTACTGGCCCCATGTGCCTCTCTTGCGTGGTGCAATAAATGTATGACATTTTTCAAAAAGCAAATATCCAAAATCAGGGCCAATATCTCTGCAAAATCATCTTCTAAATGGCCATCTATTGATCCGTTTAATCGTCTAGAGCTCTCATCAGGGACCTTGACAGCTGTGGCTAATTCTACCCTGCAGTTTACATTTCCCCTGCGTCCATCGAAGAAGTCTCTAAATATATACAGGGGTTTAAAGCTACTAACTGTGCCAATGATGTATGTCATGGTAAAGTCATCAAAGACTGTGTTATTACTGCTATAGTCCATAAGACCTTCTCCACTGGCCATATGCCTGATTCTTTGAAAAAGACCTGTATAACCCTTATCCTGAAAAAGGTTTCTTTGGAGCCCTCCGATCCTGGTAACTATCGAGCTATCTCTAATGTTAGTGTTCTTCTTAAGATTTTGGACAAAATCGTCTATTTACAACTACAGAACTTCATCATTACTTATAACCCCCTGGGTACTCACCACTCTGGGTTTCGACCAGCTCACTGCACACAGACCTCTATGCTGGACATCCAGTCTGGCATATTTGACATTCTGAATGAGGGTAGAGCTGACTTGTTGATGTTTCTGGATCTTTCAGCAACGTTCGACGTGCTCGATCATGATATTCTCTTGTCACGACTTGCAGAGGACCTCAACCTTGATCATCTTCCCGTTAGTTGGATTAGTTCTTTTTTTCCAGGAAGCTCTGCCGCAGTGGTAAGGGGCCAGTAACTCATCCCATCCCCATCCGATTATACCGGGAGGCCCCCAAGGAGCATGTATGTCTTCTCTTCTTTTTAACTTATATATAAAACCCTTTCATAATCTCTTTGCAATAATGATGTCCAGTTTCAAAATTAGGCTGCTACCCAGCTGTTGTTCATGCTTTCTGGCGACATTGCTAGAGACACTAATTCTATCAACACCACCTATAATGTCATCAGTCTGTGGATGACAGACAACTGGCTGTGCCTGAATGATCAAAAAGACGGAACTTCTTCAGATGGCGGCCCCTAATCCTATCAAGAAATTTGGTAATTCCTAAAACTTCTTGTCTGTAAATACTCATTCAATCCCCTATACTGAGGAAAGCTAGATCCCTGGGTATAGATCTCAACTGTGAAATGAATATGGATTCCTAGGTTACAGCCATTGTTAGCTCCAGTTATTATTACTTTTGTTTGCCTCACCAGATAAGACCATTTATCTCTGACTCCAATGCTGCTACAATAGCTAGGGTAATTATTGGAGCTACATCTGATTATGGCAATGCATTGCTTGCTGGAGCACCATTTTATGAGATTTCAAGGCTTCAAGAGATACAAAATGCGGTCGCCCGGATTGTGGGCAACATTCCCAGAAGATCCCACATCACCCCAATATTAAAAAAGCCTGCACTGGTTGTCTGTTGCTCAAAGAATAAAGTATAAGTCCACAACTATCACTCATAAATGTATTTATGGCAATGCTCCATCATATCTTAAGGCTAGATTACAATCCTATAAACCACCCCGCCCTCTTCGATCAAGTACATAACAACTCTTAACTAATAAGCGCTACAAGCGTAGTCACACTGGTGGCAGATTCCTCTAAACATTGCCTCAGACTGTGGGAAAAGTTACCATACTGCCTGCGCCTTGATTCTAATCATGTTTCCTTCAAAAAACAGCTGGAAACACATCCCTTCAGAAAACACTTTACATAATACTCATGTTGTTTCCCATTCTGGTTTGACTTTATGGTAAGCAGCTGTCTGACTTGTTGTTTACTTTAATTTTTTTTGTGTTTGTTATTTTCATCACTGCTTTATGTGTGCCAGCGCTTTGACGCCTATGGGTTTAAGCGCTCCATAAATAAATAAATAAATAAATAAATATTACCTCTCTTCCATCCAGATACTCAATAATCTACCTTGGAAAATGTGTCATCCAGCATTTTAGTTAACCGAACCATTCTATTTCCCTATATTGGGTGCTGGTGTTTAATCACAATTTCCAGTTTATGCTGGAAAATAAAGCTTATAATGCATTAACGCACATTGTCTAGCTAGCGTCTGCAACCTGCGGCTTTCCAGTTGTTTTAAACTGTGACTGTCATGATCCCTCACTATTGGCTATGCTGGCTAGGGATGATGGGAGTTATTTAAGCATCTTCAGAGTAAAAATTTCTATATATATGCATATTACACGGCCCGCGGTAGCAGCCGTGTAGTTATGGTTAAGTTGCTAAACTCATATGTAGAGCACTTTTTCAGCGGCTTATAACTTCGCTCCCCCGAGTGGTGACTTTAGGTACAGTACACTATGGAGCTTTGCTTGTGGGTCCATAGCTTGTGCAAGTATGTACCGTCAACTCAAAAAAGACGATGAAAAAAGTGCACCGCATTTATGCCACTGTGAAGGTGCTGTTCTCATGTACACCACCAAGTCCAGTATTTAACTATTCCAATGAATGTTGTCGGCAGCCAGAGGTGGGAAGGTGTCTTATCAACAGAAGCATGTGTAACATTTTGCGTGCTGCTGGGATGTACTCCTGTGACAATGAGAACATTGGTTATCGATATGTGCACCTTCTCAATGGAAATAGAATTTCATTACTGCCCAGTTACTATATTCCCATTAGCATAACAGAAAATGCTAATGGAAATATTAGAAATGCTGGAAAATATTATTGAGTCTATCTGCTTTACTGAGAAATGTAGAGTAGATGGAGTCTATAGGTTATTTTTTAATTCTATTTGTTAATTGTGGAAGGTGGTTCCTACAGGAACATTTATTTTCCTTTTGTGACGTATTGACTTTTTTTGGCAGGAGACCTTAGTGTGAAAGGTGAGGAGTGAAAAGAGGGAAGAGGCACCTAGCACTAATATGGAGATGCAGGTGGAGAGAGGAAGAGGTTGCACATGTGTCACTTCTAAGGCAGGGGCAGTGTTTCTCATGCTCCTTGATTACTGCTTCCCTCTGCACAATGGTGTTTTCTACTATATACAGAGGACTGTTGTCTTAAAAAAATATGGATCAACAGCCTCTTTTATTGCGTGCACGGTAAGTGGTGGGATTTAGTGTCACACAGAAGTAGGCTGCAGGGTTAAAGTATTGGTTGATGAAGACGAGGTGGAGGAAGATAGGCTTCTACTTGCGGAAACAGGAACAACCTTTCTGAGAGCATTGTGCTCATTGGATGTGGCGTGGCAGCACATGGAGGTAGTCCCGTAGGAGTACTGTTCGGGGAGTCTGCGACTGAGTACAAAGTTCCACTCAGTGCATGTCACTTTGGCAGCTTTACACTTTGGTACATTCCCAATGCGGGTAAAGAACTGCCATGCCTATGACTACAGGCACATCCTCTACCTCATCCTCTTGATCCTCTTCATTGTCTTTGGGAGTACTGTGCTTTTTTGTTGTGAAGGTCTTCCAACTGCTGGTGGTGGTCGCTCTTGGGGAGGAGGGATGGAAATAGCTGATGCCATTTTTAAGATAAATAGCAGTTTTGCTAAAGTTCTTCCAAGTATGTTCTGTGTACTACATTGTTAATGTATAATGAGTAAGAATAGGTGTAGGTGTAGGTGCTCTGCAAGGGGAATTTTGAAGTTCAAAGTTCCTAGGTCAGTAGAAATTGCTGTTCCCAACTTTCTGTGAAGCATGGATGTGATCGCAAACTGCAGACGCGTTGTCAAACACAACATCATGCTGCACACCAGCGTATGCCACGTGCTACTGTCCACATGGTCCGTTGATGAAGTCTGATGTTTGTGGACGTGTACAGATGCAAAATCAGTTGAACAAGTTGCAAAAAGTGTATAGAAGTGTTAAACATGATGCTACAAGGTGGAACATGGCAGAGCTTTAAGGTCAAACTTTGTAAATTGGACACAAATATTGCTAGTTTGGGTAAGTATGATATTAGTAAGTTATAGCAAAATAGTATGCACTGATGAAAACCCATGAAATTCACTGAAAAAACTTTGTTAAATGGACCTTATGGTGAAGTTGCAGTAATAAAACCCTATGAAATTCACTGCAAATTGTTTTGTTAAAGGGTCTTTATGGTTATGTTGCCGTACCAAATATCTATCTAGTTTACAGAAAATGCTATGCTGCAGCAACGTTCTGCTTACTGTTCCCTACTATAAACCTATGAAATTCACTAACAAAACCTTGTTAAAGGGACGTTATGGTTAAGTTGTACTAGCAAAAACCTATCAAATGCTATGGAAAAAACGTTGTTACTGGGATGTTATGGTTACAGGTAAAACCAACAAACCCCTGAAATTCGACAGTTATGGTAATGTAAGGAACCATAACTTCTGCCACCAGTGTCCGCTGCAAGGACTAATAACCATGACATCAAAAATGCATCACAAATCTCATTCATGACATCATGGATGACATCACATGTTTGGCTCCCTCTCTTTTGTTCACTACCATAAGTAGGGCAGATGCTTTTCTTTACTAACAGTCAGGAACAAACTATTCAAAAGGTTTTATATGTGTGTACGGCACTCCTGTAATATGTTCTTGCACACTACTTTCCTTACAGTTCACTCAAATCTTATGATACATATACATATAGGGGAAGAGGAAAGTGTAAAAACAGCACTGGTTTCTGTGCATGAAGATAATCAGTTATGTTATCACATTTTGTGCTAATACTGCTCCTTTTCAGCTTACTTTAATTCCCTTGCATATGGTCATGTTTGTATGCATTGTGGTGTCTTTATGGTTTCTGTGCAGTACTGCATTTATGTAGTTATACAGGCAATGGTAGGTACTTCTTACATGTTTCACAGTACCCGACACTCTAAAATGAATGCATTCATGATTTCACTATGTAACATGGAAAGATTTTTAAAGTTACACTTCCATGAGGCATGGTGCAGACAATGGCTACGATTGCAAATGAGTTCCTTCATGTACAGTGAAAAAGTGTGCAATGCAATGATATGTACAGAAATGCATTCCTCCATTACTTGCTTCTCTCATGATAATTCCTCCAATAATCTTTGATAGTTTTCTGCCACCATTACTATAACAATTCCTTGTGGAGGCTTCCCATTAAAACTAAATGTACATGTGATGTTATCAGTGATGTCATGAATGAGATTTGTGATGGCATCTTTGATGTCATGGGTGTTAATCCTTGCAGTGCACACTGGTGACACGAGATATGGTTGCTTAGCTTATAATAACTGTTGAATTTCGGGAGTTTGTCGGTTTTGCCTGTAACCATAACGTCCCTGTAACAATGCTTTTCCATCGAATTTCATAGGTTTTTGCAAGTGCAACATAACCTTAATGTCCCTTTAACAATGTTTTTGTTAGTGAATATATATGTATATATTCAAGGAAAAAACTTTAGTTGCAGGAAAGTTAATGTGAGAACTTAATGCAACAAAACCCTGTAAATTCAGCTAAAGCCATCTTAACTCCGCACCCCCTGTTGCGCAGATTATGACCACAATGAATTACTGAAACTGCATAACATAAATTACAATAGATATTGTAATAGATATTGTAATATATTTTTGCAGTCTGTGTTCAATTTTATCTATTTTGTAACTTAAAATGCGAGCCTTAAAAGGGCCATTTCGGGGGACAGAAAGAGGGCGATGGAAACACATAAGAATGAAACATCCAACAAAGGAAATTAAAATAAAAAGCAACATATAAGTGGGGGGGGGAAACGGACACTTAAAACTTTCACTAATTATTCCCACCCATTTTCTACATATACAGCAGATACAGTAAAAAACAAAGAAAATGACAGAGTCCCATTATGAACATATTATCAAATCAAACTTCCAACAGAACAATCACCACAAACTGATTAATGCCAATCATATTTCATCACAGGTAACATGAACTGCACAGTGTGAGTTCTGCAGTAAAAATGTGAAAAGTAGACAAAAAGGGGAGTTTCATACTTTCCAAAAGCAAAACCACAAAAAGAGGACTATATTATAAGAAAACAAATCAAATAGCCGACATGTTAACTGCAACCTTTCACAATGAAGTACACATTAACAAATTTAACACTACCCAATTAGCAACACCAAAACACATACATACAAACCGTGCTCAGCATCAAACATAGCCGCGGATATTGAACATACATTTTTCTGAAAGCCTCAAATCAAACTAACTTGGCTTTCAAACCTTCAAATCAAATAAGTCAACCACCAAGTACATGACATAACATACACAAATACAAATCTGTACTCTATCATCCACATAAAAGTATGATTATTACACAGAAAATGTACATTTATAGACACAGCTTTAAATATACCCACGAGTCCAGCCACAACAAATGTAGTATTTATGCGCCTACTCACGTGCTTTTTATAGACGCGGCTATACAAGAGGCCCTCTTAGACGTCTGTTGATAGCTGTGGCTATCCGCAAAAACTTCAAATTCAAAATTGCATTTTACTACACCAAACTCCAAAAACGGTCCCCGAAATGCATACGAGTCCCCCTTCACCTCCATTACCGTATTCTCTTATAATCCCCCAAAAAACTCAATGCATATAACATGCCTCCCACCCAGAATTTCCGAAAGCAGCGACTTCCACACATCCACAAACACAAAACGTGTCACTTGCTCTTATATAGCCGCTGCTGCAATGGGGGTGGTGTCTACCCGCAACTAGCAATGTTGCACGCTGGGCGACTGTTCGTTAGCCGCGAATACTAACAATAGTACAATCCACCAATTAGAAAGTAAAACATACACACATTATGCATACCCTACTCATACAAACTACTAGAAATTCAAAGTAGGAATAATTTTCCTAAGGGACAAATACTGCAAATATCATGGCTGCTTTCAAAACTGGGTGGCTGATTGGAGACAGTTGGCTGTTAGTTCCACGTTTTTCCAAAATTGTTAAGTCTGAGAAGTACAGGGAACCCAAAGGTCATACTAATTCATTGTGGAGGCAATGATTTGGGGGAATGTACAAGGGGTGTCCCTTCCTTTAATGATGAAACAAGACATTGGAAAACTAATGGAACTATTTCCTCACATCATCTTCATCTTTTCCAATTTAACTCAGAGGCAAAAATGGAGATGGGCCACCAGATTTAATGGTAAAATTGAAACATCCAGGAGAAATGTTAATAAAGCAGTTTCAGCATTCATGATAGACCACAACCAATTATGGATTTCGAACAACAACATACACTTCTACATGGTCATTTTCTATAGGCATGACAGAGTACACCTAACCGATGAAGGACATGCAGTGTTCCTTGATAACATGAAAACAGCACTCCTGATGTGCTGAAGTTCTACACTCAGTATTCCCCCAAACAGTCCTTTTAAGGACTACTTATCATATATAAATACACAAATACCAGAAAATAATAACAAAAAAATAAAGAATTTTTATTATACTCGTGGCTGCAGTTCATTGACTTTTATCATAGCCCCAGTTACAAAAAGTTAGTTGGGAAGGGTACTGACTTTAACTTTTATACTACTATACAACTTGAATAATCAGTACAGACCAGCAATGCTCATGCACTTATATGAAATAACTGAAAAATAATACAAATATATAGCAATAAACTAGGTAGGCTAACATTTCACAGCCATACAATATAAAACCATAATTGAAAATACACACCCTAAAATACATTCTATTGTACATCTAAAACTACACTACAATTCCTCCTTCTCATATTCATTTTGTTAAACTATTTTCTTCTAGTTCTCTCCAAAGTCTCACATGCTCAAAAGTCTGAAAACACACATTCAAAATAAAAACGACCCTCTAATACCTAACAAGTCTCTGACCATGGCCTTTGGCCATGGCCAGAGATTTTTCACCCCGACGAGAGTATACCTAAACAAAGAACTTTAAAAAATAAATAAAACACTGACACCCAAAGCTATATAGCTGCGCATACTGAACTACACATACCCGTGGCTATCTGTAGTGTTTTGTAGCCTCGAATATAGCAGTGAATATTCTCAAAACTGCAGAAAATAAAATGCTTCCATGCCGACCCAGGCCCTCACCAATTTCCCCTTTATATGTGCCTGCTCCCCACACTCTCCAGAGGGCCTCCTCACCTCCTCTGCCCTCTCCCTTTTAGACCAGAACACACACTGCTTCTGTGACGCAGTTTGCATCGAGATGTCGGCTATTTGCGGCTATAACTGAGGTTACAGAAAGCTTTGTGCTGCAAACTCTCTCCCTATGCCCCCTCTAAATCCCAAATTTCACTCGGTGCCCTCTGGCCACCCCCCTCACTTCTACCCTGATGACATTTTTATATTTTCTGACCTACAAGTAGCTTTTTACTGTGTTTAATTTTCCCATAACCTCTGCCATTGCTGCTAATATCTCTTGCATCGAGAGAAAAACAAGATGGTGGTCATATCATTTCTGAAACCCATGATCCTGCAATGCACCATGGGAGATACAACTATAATTTTTGTGGTGTCTGGGGCACCCCCTTCTCTGTCACATTTCAAAATAACCACTGCACGGAATAACCCCAAACCACAAAAGGATTGCAAGTGAATGCTTTGTTATCAAGTTGTTTCGGACCTGGTCCAAATCTATCCAGCAGTTTAGGCTGTGCGCTTTGGCATAAATTGACCTTTTTTGTCTATGGGAAAATGAATGGGAAGTAGTCCGCACTTTTGGCTATTGCCACCATATGTGTGTCTTTAAATACATTAAATAAATTAGATGTTTTTATTGAAACATAATTGATGGAGTCATATGGCCATCATATTCAGTATAAGTAGAGGTCAGTGAGACCAGCCTCTCTGGATATTCACCAGGTGATCAAAGCCCATGGGAATGAAAACAAAAAAAAAGGGAATGTATTTTTAGGTGAGGCAGGGGAGCTGAGGTACTCTGATTCTCTGGAAAAAGTGCCCCCGCCCTCCCCTCCTGAGGGAGGAGGGGGCGGATGCATTTGCATACACAGAAAAGGAAGTTTCAGAAACGGCTTTCATGGCTACAACAGAAAAGTGGTTTGGGGACTTTCAATATTGTTTGTTGTGGTCGTTGTTGTTGAGTTTGTTGTGGTTGTGGTTGTCTGATCGTATTCTGAGAACTCTGGGGCTGAATAAGCTGCAGGCTGTAGGAGATTTTCAAGGAACAGCGGGAACAACAACCTTCTTGACCTCTCTCCTCTGCAGGCAGCGGCACACCACACCAAGGCAGCTGAAAAAAAAGCCTCACATGTTTGAAGATGCCCCACGGGGAAGACCCTGGAGCCTTGGGGTGGAGCTCGTGAAAGGCGGTGTCCAGAGGAGCATGCAGATCCCAACCCCCTCCTCTCCATGAGAATACCTCCTCTAGTACAACATGGGGTGGGGTGAGCGACTGCTGCCCAACTGTCCTGGTTACCTTCCTCTTCATCCTGGTATATTGAGTCGACAGCGGGCAACACTGGCACCACAGCACCCGACGCCGGCACGCATCAGCCTGTTATTAAGTGTTGTTTCCTCTTGTCCTCAGGTGGGGGCTCTGAGTGAACCCATCTACTGGCAGTGGATGACCTGGGACACTCATTCACCATCTCTTGGCAGCTGCAAATACCAGCACTGGCACCTCCACCCATGCACCTCCTGTTGACACTGGAAGTGGGCGAGATACCACAGCGCCAAAACGAAGTCACTATGTGACACAATGCCACACTTCTTTCCCCATTCTGCATATAATAAGCTCTGGTGACATTGGCTGAGCCCAATTAGGGGGAATCAGACAGATGAGTGGGGAACAAAACAAATCAGGCATACCTTTCAAGGAATCCCACACCCACTCATGTATGGTTCTTACCACATAGTTAAACTTCAAACATATGTATTCCACCATGTTGTAATGTAATGTAATTGGGCTTGTATAACATAGCTTCTGCCACTTCGGTGGCCCCTTGGTGCTAGACTGTGCTGGAGCTTGCAGCAGCCATCAAATATGTGTCACACAGGCTGTGCTCACAAAGAGCTTGCAAAGTGTCAAGTAGAAATAGATTCTTTCCATAGGCTAAGGACCTGTACTCAGACAGTGAAAGCTGTGGGTCCTGGGCCCAGGGCTAGAATTAGGCCTGTAGCAACAGGATGCGCCCCACAAGGCAATGCAAAGGAGTTCAAGAGAACCCAGCATGATTGCATTCAAAGCTGGATGCTGTCCCGGCCGTACACACATATCCTAAAACAGTAGTCAGCCTGACTCTCATACAGGCCACTATGCATTTCCAAAAGAAGAAGACTCCCATCCGATGCACCACTGGCCCTATAGAATACGGAAATTTGGGAGAGGAATCAAATGCTTCAAGTTATAACAAAAGATTCCCTTGGGATCTGGGATCAACTTTGCAGTTTTGCAAACTACACGTGAATCATGCCCTCAATGTAAGTAGAAGTCTCGCGGTACTTAATTGGACCTCCTGGGTTTTTCTTGGGCTCCAATGGGTCACAGCAGGTGCCACTCCCCACATGAGGGGGCGTGGCGTGCCGACAGCGTGTCCACAGTGTCTCCCGAGCGCCCAGCATTGCACGCGCTGCCATGTTTGCTCACAACGCACCGTTTGCAAACTGTGAACGTATTTTTGCTTTTCCGGTACATTTTTCCGCGCAGCTTTCCTCAGCAATGCGACAGTTTTGTGTAGTCCCAGGGAATTAATCTGTGCTGTCTGCCGTTCAATTCCCTTACTTAGTTAATATTTAGATACCCCTTTTTATTTTGATTTAATGTGAGATACAGAATGTTCTGCTGCTCTTTTAAGTAGCCCACATTGCATTGCCATGTGTTGTTGGAGCAATATACTATGAAGGAAATCCATTAATATATGCATATATCTTCACTTCTCTAGCAAGCAAATCTAAGAAAGACTATTAGAGCCCTTTTCTGCGCCCCTCTCTGGGTAAACATGGACTTCCGGCTCACTGATAATGAACCACTGCGATTGCTGTAACAAGTCAAATTGTCAATACATGTAAGGCAAGAATGTAAAAAACAAAGGTTTCCCCGGACATAGTGAGTGGGGTTTCAATTCAAGACACATTGCTTTCTTTGTTCACATTCTTTCCCGTAACTATTGAACCGTGCAGCTTGAGCCAATCACGCAACCAACCTCGCTCCTTCTGAGTTCATGCAACCGGTAGTACCGGTTTTGGCGGCCAGCCAGAATTCACCAGAATTCACCTCTATCCTTAACTGCATTACAGCCCTACACGCAGAGTCGGCCTGAGGAATGGGCAGTCTGTGCAGTGGCCCAGGTCCCCGCTGTCAGAGGGGCCCAGCAAGGCACCAGTGTCTGCCTCATCTGCTGTCAGGTTCCATGTACAGAGCTTGCGTGAGGCTACAGTGTCGCCTCCCAACCTGCTGTGGGTCTCAAGAGAAACATCCTTTCCCATTTCAATGATTACTCATCACTTTTTCTCTTCAAGCAGCACATTAAAGTGTGGGAGATTTACAAATGATGGACCATTAAAGAGGCCATTGCTCTGGGGGAGTTCATCCTGAAAGCACACACAAAGCACCAGTCAGCTGATCTACGCTCTCCTCCAGGTCAATTAGAATATATATCAAACAAAACAGTTTTAATTTAGCTAGATTATTTTCAGATGTTCATATTTAACGCTTCAAAGAGTTTATTTTTGGTAGAATGTGATATTTTTCATCACATCATATATAAACCCTGCATTTGCCAATCAAAAACACAAACACAAACAGGTAACCTTTTCACACATTACATGTTGTCATATGTCTTGAAAATACAGGAGCCATTTTTGTTGTCTTTTGCTGAATTGCATTCTGGTATTTGTAATCACCCAGTCAAGATGGGGGAATAATGCCACAATTGTACACTTTTTGTTTAACATATTTCTGTCAGGATTTACATATTTGAGTGGGTACCTTACTTTGGTATGTGTACTTTTCAAGTCATCTTCATAAAGCAGAGTATTGTTGAAATCCAGACATGGTGTTGAGGAGGGGAAATGGCGTGAGGGCAAGCAAGTCCTGAATATTTGCCCAGGATGTGGCAAGAGAGGTTGCAATCCTGGAGACTGGTGCAGTTATGTTTCACTGATTGTCGCCATGTGCTCCTAGTCAAGACACAAGTAAAGGATACATGTGGGTGGACAGTGTAACATTTTTCGGAGGGCGGACACTTCCTCCTTCCCCCCTTGGTGCTTTTGGGGTTGGCAAGTTTGCTCAAGCATTTGGCTACCAGGATTTCACCCAGGTTGTCATGTTTCAATTGCAGATGCATAAAATGATTATCAAACCACAAGCTTGTATTGGGATTTTATTTTCATGGGAATATTTCACTACATATTGCTGGGTTTAAAAGGTGAGCATCTTTTATACTTTGCCAGCATATGTATTGGAAAATGTCCTCTCTCAGGTTATTTTCATGTTGTACTTTTTTTGAAAGGCCAATGCTCTTTTCTCTATTGCACTTTCTTCTAAGGGGAAAGGTCAATTGAAGGTCAATTTAAGATATAGGGCCTGATTCATGGAACGTTTTCCTATGGGATTGCGCCATTATAAAACACTTCCATGAATTAGGCCCATGTTCTCTTACTGTGCATATATTCTTGAGTAGAAAATAAAAACGTTCCCAAACTTTGGAAACTCCCATCCCCTGCACACTGTCTGTAGCCTAAATGAGCCAAATAATTTAATGAAAAAATTATAAGCCGATTTTAAAATATGCTTTGCATTATTCTAATATGAAAAATGTTAGAAAAGAAATATACTTCTTTGGTATCCAAATAGTTATTAGCAAATATGATTTTTTATTTTTTACAGACAAAAGCAATTCTCTGCATCAGGGGTATACATATTTACAGATTCTTAAAATAATAACAAAAAAAACATTGTAAGCAAAGACTCTTCAAAGCAGTCTAATGATTTACAACATGATATGTAATTAGGAAAAGTGCAAAGTAGACTTGGTAAATCAAAATTCGATCAAAGTGTCGTAGCTGGGACAATCTTCCCCTTAGTACTTCTCAGCCACTTGCTAGAATTTATTATTGATCTGTAAGTACATGAAGGGCCCTTGTTAAAGCCACACTCCACTACCGCAAGATAAGATTTTCAAATTCCAGAAGGTCTTACCTAATGCCAAATCTTTAAACCTTGACAAGAGAAACAGTGTCCTTCCTTCAAAACATGTCTAAAAGCCCTAAATGATTAAGTGGAAATCAACCTTTCTGAAGTTACTAACATTAAGTTATGCAGATATCATACTGGTGAAAAAACATACATTAGTAAAGATAATATCCCACAAGTGTTCTCATCCTGTTGAATAACACGGGTGTGAAATGCCTATGGAGTCTGTGAAGGACCCCTGGTCCTGTTCTTCTGTTAAAAAAACCTGAAGAGAGAATTCCCGGAGTGTATAAATCAATATATGTCACCGGACTGCAGATGCAGGATAATTGTTTACAGTTAAATAATTAGAATCAGAATTATCCATATCTTACGGACACACTGCATGGCTGCTGACACCGGGGGCTCATGACGTGCTCGAAACTGCAGATTGTACAACTTGGTACAGTTAGGACCTCATGATGTTTATAGCTCAGCGCCATGGCTCTGTTCTGCAGCTACTGTATGACACATTTCGGGAGGTTTATCTGATTTCGCGTTTGGCAAATATAAATGGGATACCACTTGAGATCAGGTAGATTTTTCCCAAAAAATCTGAAAAGAACTCTGTTCGAATAAACTAGTCCTCTCCGCCACATCACTTTTTTTCTAATTGTATGATGCCTGTTTCGCCCCCTGATGCCTGCGGGCTATGGCGTGGTAGAAATAAATACATTAAAAAAATCAGTACAGTGTTCGGATTCTATTTCTACACTAGATAAGAATGAGGCCCTGAAGAATATGAGGAATTTACATCATGGCTAGTATTCGGAAAATAGTGAACACTAGTTATACGTGTTGTGGTAACTTTTGTGATTATTCACACATGAGCCTTGTTGCACATATTTATATTGAAAGGCTGACAAATATGTATTTCACATAAATTATTGATGACTCAATGAATGTTTGTTTAGATGTTTACATGTATCTATAGGCCTTTTTTAAAATCTTGCTTCTTTAAAATGTAGAATTGTGTTTCTTGCTCTTAGTCCAGTTTTTATATGATTCAGGATTTATTGCAACGTTGATTTGATTGAATTATTTCTTTCAATTCAGCCCATGTAGAGGGTGTTTGTATATTGTTGTGATGTTCCCCTTCTCCACACGAGCTATGGGCACTCCCTAGAAGTGTTTTCATATACCTACACCCTGCCTTCATCAGTCTGGAAGTATCGGGGTCCTTTTCATCTTTGAGACAGACCTCCAGTAACCCTACCACAGAACTGTCTCCAGAAGCCTTTCCTTCTCCGTTATCCATGGTGGAGTCTTCGGAGGATTTCACCGAGTGGAACCAGTATCATCTACCTGCTCCAGTCCTTGGATGGCCTTAGATCGGCATACTTGGAACCAGGGCAGTTTCTAAACAATATTGCACCCAGGTTGCAACACCAGAACACCCCTTTCCCCACTTTGCTCTTCTACTGCTACCCCGTACTGTACTTCGTCTCCAAAATAATGTAATCATTGCATTGAAATGCAGTCAATGCATTGAATACTGGTTTATTGCCTTATACTTAAAATGAATACGTAGATAACGTATACAATAATATTTTATACATTCATTCATTTTCTATTCTATAATTGGTATTACCCAAATTGTTCATTTACAATTGTTTGAATGAACAATTGACCGAATTTAAAGGGTCACAATTGACCTTTTCACAATTGACCATATATATATAGGGGTTTTGGGGGGTTTGGCGTTGGGTGGGGAGTTGTGGGGTGTTTCCCCCCACATATATTTTACAATTGACCTTCACAATTCGGTCAGTTGTGAAAAGGTCAATTGTCATTCGAACAGTTGTAAAACTAACAATTCATATACAACCCTATAATTTTGTACGTTGTCAAAATGCAGGGCTCTCTACTAGATGATGCTTTTGCAAACGCGTATATATGTTTTATTAGTGTTTGGTTTATTACAAACCTTTTATATGATTTCCATAAAAGAATCACAATTCTTCAATTCCGTTTTACATAATTACCAATTTCATCTAGTATACATCAGATCGCCTAGATAAATATGACCAAATTAAAACAAGGGAGTTTCTTTTAAAAGGAAGAAGAAAGGGGCGCAAGTGTATTAAGAAAAAAAAACTCTCTACTCCCTTCATCCTCTAATAAAACAGGAAAGGGAGGAAAAAGAAAAGAGAAGAATGTATCATCAGAAGTAATAAATCATATCAGTATTTCGTTCCAGAATGTCATCATCGTAAAAATCATGTTATTCTGTTCCCCCATCAACATCAAATGCCACCACTCATCAGCTTTCAGCGTCGATATATTGCACATCAGGACTTCCATATGTTTGTCTATTAGATCAGATATTGCTGCACATTCTACCATCAGGTGCTTCGATGATTCAATCGACCAGGCGCCTCACAAAATCTACAGGTAGGCTCCCGAATGTCGAGCTGTCTGTGATGACATAGCAGGTGCATAAACATATCTCTATACCTGGGACACAGGAATTTCACCAGATAATGCGGCAATTGATTAATCGATCGCCTCTCATGAGGTTCATAGACAGTCTGTACACATTTCTCTTTTCTTGGGTCTCAATCCAGTCATTATCAATATTTTCTTTTCCACGTTTCCTGGGTTATTGTTCAAGACATGCATCAGCAAGTCAAGAAATTGTAGCCAATTATTGCATTTTGCTTTCCAGGCTTCCTGCAAGCCACCCTGTCTCTCTATCGGTGTCTCTTTTAGTATTCCAACAGGTGGTAAAATGTCATCCATTACAGATTTACAAAATAGTTCTAGGGATTTCCAGAGAACTTTTGACTGGAGGGACTGGAGTATTAGTGTGTATCTTATCATAGTCACTGGAAAACTATGAGGCAAATGAAGTACCCTACGCCAAAAGGTGGCTTCCAGAATGTCCCAGCACTTCCATGACAAATGTAGGGCTGTTTCCGCTCCATACGTCATAACGGTAGCCACCTTCTTGATGTAAAAGGTAACTATTGGGTATATTGAAAATTTGCCATATTTATGATGCAGTATAAACCCTTGCCAGGCTACGCTGTTCACCCTTGACGCCAATAGCATATCCCATTCATGTTCTCTAATGCTACAGTTAATCAGGACTGCCAGATATTTTATGGAGTATATCTGGTCTAGTTTGCCTTTATGTTTTCCCAGTTGGCCACAAAGCGTCTATTGCTGCTGCTGTAATCTACTTTTTTGACCAATTCTGCTCTCAATTGAATGTGTAGCAAGAGCCAATAGCTCTCTTCAATTGGGGAAGACAGTTCAGAGGCCATTCCAAATGCTCCAGCAGAAGAATGGGCGATTGGTGTGAAATATAGAGGAATAGGTAAGCAGTTGTGAAAAAGAAGGCAGTAGCCAGCTATAAGTAAGGTTAAGGTAAAAAGAATGCCTTGAAAACGACTCCAAAGGGAAGATCAGAGAAGTAGGTAGGCTATGAGGTGACGCAGTCATGTTACCATATGATCTGCGCACCTGGACAAAGTATACAAAATTGCCCAATGGTGTGAGCGCCTAAGCATTTGGCAAGACCTGGCATATGGTGAGAGGGCAATATTTAGAAAATGGCATGAGTACTTAGGCATGCTACACTAACAGTTATCCAATGGGGTAGGTTACTGGGCATATTAGGTTAACTTCTAGCAAATAGTAGCATGCCGGAACTGGATGGATAGCGCATGTGTAACGTGCTGGTTTTGGGAATGGAACAATGCCATTAGACAAGTATGAAACTCTGGTGGCATCGACTAGGTCATAATCATTCTGATGGCTAGATCCACCCTACTGATGAGGTCCAACCAGACCGAAACACGTGTCTGGGGTTTCTGTTGGTACTCTTGTTCAGAGGAGAATTGCCTAGCATTTCGGTGCTGGACTGCCCCAGGGCAGGACAAAGACTGGTATGGTTGGGATATTTCTTCTCTGTGAAAGATAGTGAGCTAAAGACTCTGGGTAAGTCTCTCATAACCAGGACTAATGTCTGGCAGAGGGACTCCCAGGACCCACTCCTTGTTAAGATGAATCGAGTACCATCATTGGGTAATAATAATGCACTTTAATACAGAGTTTGGAAATGATGCATCTACACGACGATCGATAAAAAATCAACAAATTAAAATATATGGTGCAAGTATAATGGCAACATAATAAAATACCTAGTAAATTGTGCTAGTTGCTGCTGCCAAACGGCAATAGTTAGGCATATGTGTGAATAACTGGCAATGATGTCAGTTCCTATTTTAACGTATACTGGCAAAACGTATGAAATTGTGGAACCTTGAACTTACAATGGTAATGCTGGGCACATCGTGATTGAACACGGGCATGTGATCTCATTACCTGCAGTAGCAAATATGAAAAACCTTTCATTAGACACATGTCAAAACTGTTGACTTTGTCATTGTTGCCACAGTAATTGATTTCTAGCTTTGCACATAATATGTTTTCACAGTAAATAAAGCACACACACATCACCACCACCACCAAAGTGCAATCCCCTCACACTTCAACCCGTCCACCTTTCCAACTCCTGCCCCCTTTCCAAAAACTGAAATGGGCAGCAACAAACATAATGGCTCTGACTCATGGAATCGTGCGCAGAAATAGTGCAAGGCCCACGCGCCGAGTAGGACCCTGTGCGAGATGCGGTGCAGATACAAACTTGCGCGGCATGCGTTTTCATGGATTTCAAGAGGCATTAGTAGCCGTCACGCAAGTAATAGCAGCTGCGTGAGGAACGCCACAACACGCCTCCATGCACACCAAAAACCGAGTGAAAGGACTAACACAGCGCAAGCCTCTGTGCCATCCCTGGCCCAGCATCCAGCACCCCAGCGAAATTGCACGGCAACACCTCGCAATCCCCAGCCAGTCCCTCGTAAGTGTAGCCTACACCCTCTGCACCCACCCTGTCCACATACCCCCCATACTGCACATGAAACACTAGTACACAAATCACCCCCAGGACTCCTCACCTGTGAAACGCCCTGCAGAAAGCCCCCTCTAGAAGGTACACCACCCCCAGGCAGCCCCCTCCTGAAGGGATACCACCCACAAAACCCCCTCACCTGTGACACCCCGTGCAGGCAGCCCACTCCAGAAGGGACACCACCCCGAGACAGCCCCCTCCTGAAGGGACACAACACCCCATGCCCCTTCACCTGTGACAAAACCTGCAGGCAGCCCCCTCCTGAAGGGACACCACCCCCAGACAGCCCCCTCCTGAAGGTAAACCACCCCCAGGCAGCCCACTCCTGAAGGGACACCACCCCCAGGCAGCCTCCTCCTGAAGGGGTACCACCCCTAGGCACCCTCACCTGTGACAACCCCTGCAGGCAGCGTCCTCCAGAAAGGACACCAACCCCAGGCAGCCCCCTCCAGAAGGGACACCACCCCCCAGGCCCCTTCTGTGACACCCACTGAAGGCAGCACACTCCAGAAGGGACCCCACCCCCAGGCCCCCTCACCTGTGACACCACTTGCAGGCAGCGCCCTATATAAGGGACACCACCCCGAGGACCCCTCTTAAGGGACACCACCCCCAGGCAGACCCTCTAGAAGGGACACCACACCCAGGTCCCCTCACCTTTGACACACCCTGCATGCAGCCCCCTTCATAAGGGACATCACCCCAGGTCCCGGCACCTTTGACACACCCTGCAGACAGCCCTCTCCAGAAGGGACATCACCCCCAGGCAGCCCCCTCCAGAAGGGGCACCACCCCCAGTCCTCCTCAGCTGTGACACCCCTTCCAGGCAGCCCCTCCAGAAGGGACTCACCCCCAGACCTCCTCACCTGTGACACCCCATGCAGGTAGCCCTCTCATGAAGGGATACCACCCTCAAGGCCCCATCACCTGTGACTCCCCCTGCAGGCAGCCCCCTCTAGAAGGGACAACACCCCCAGGCCCCCTCACCTGTGACAACCCCTGCAGAAGCCCCTCCTGAAGGGACACCACCCCCCAGGCCCTCTCACCTGTGACATCCCGTGCAGGCAGTCCCCTCCAGAAGGGACCCCACCGCCAGGTCCTCCTCACCTATGACACCCCCTTCAGGTAGCCCCCTCAAGAAGGGACAACACCCCCAAACCCCCTCACTGGTGACACCCCCTGAAGGCAGCCCCCTCTAGAAGGGACACCACCCTCAGGCCCCCTCACCTGTGATACACCATGCAGGGAGCCCCTTCCAGAAGGGACACCTTCCCCAAGCAGAGCCCCTCCATAAGGGAGACCACCCCCAGGCAGCCCCCTCCAGAAGGGACCCCACCCCCCAGTCTCCCTCAGCTGTGACTCCTCTTGCAGGCAGCACCTCCAGAAGGGACACCACCCCAAGGCCCCCTCACCTGTGACACCCCCTGCAGGCAGCACCCTCTAGACGGGACACTACCCCCAGTCCCCCTCAATTGTGACACCCCGTGCAGGCAGCCCCTCCTGAAGAGACACCACCCCCAGGCAGCCCCCTCCTGAAAGGACACCACCCCCAGGCAGCTCCATCCTGAAGGGATACCACCCACAAAGCCCCCTCGCCTGTGACACCCCATGCAGGCAGCCCCCTCCAGAAGGGACACCACCCCGAGACAGCCCCCTCCTGAAGGGACACAACACCCCAGGCCCCTTCACCTGTGACACAACCTGCAGGCAGGCCTCTCCTGAAAGGAAACCACCCCCAGACAGCCCCCTCCTGAAGGGACACCACCCACAGTCAGCCCCTCTTGAAGGGACACCACCCCCAGGCAGCCTCCTCCTGAAGGGGTACCACCCCTAGGCACCCTCACCTGTGACTACCCTTGCAGGCAGCACCCTCCAGAAGTGACACCACCCCAAGGCCTCTTCTGCAACACCCACTGAAGGCAGTGACACCCCCTGCAGACAGCCCCCTGCTGAAGGGACACCACCCCCAGGCAGCCCCCTCCTGAAGGGACACCACCCCCAGGCAACCCCCTCCTGAAGAGACACCATCCCCGGGTCCTCTCACCTGTGACACACCGCAGGCAGCCCCCTCCAGAAGGGACATCAACCCCAGGCAGCCCCCTCCAGAAGGGACACCACCCCCCAGTCCCCCTCAGCTGTGACACCCCATGCAGGAATCCCCTCCAGAAGGGACACCACCCCCAAGGCCCCCTCACCTGTGACACCCCCTGCAGGCAGCCCCCTCTAGAAGGGACACCACCCCCAGGCCCCTTCACTTGTGACACCCCCTGCAGGAAGCCCCCCCTGAAGAGACACCACCCCACAGGCCCTCTCACCTGTGAGACACCCTGCAGGAATCCCCTCCAGAAGGGACACCACCCCCAAGGCCCCCTCACCTGTGACACCCCCTGCAGGCAGCCCCCTCTAGAAGGGACACCACCCCCAGGCCCCTTCACTTGTGACACCCCCTGCAGGAAGCCCCCCCTGAAGAGACACCACCCCACAGGCCCTCTCACCTGTGAGACACCCTGCAGGCAGCACCCTCCAGAAGGGACCCCACCGCCAGGTCCTCCTCACCTGTGGCACCCCCTGCAGGTAGCCCCCTCAAGAAGGGACAACACCCCCAAGCCCCCTCACCGGTGACACCCCCTGAAGGCAGCCCCCTCTAGAAGGGACACCACCCTCAGGCCCCCTCACCTGTGAGACACCCTGCAGGCAGCCCTCTCCAGAAGGGACATCACCCCTAGCAGCCCCCTCCAGAAGGGATACCACCCCCAGGCAGCCCTCTCCTGAAGGGACACCACCTCCAGGCCCCCTCCTTAAGGGACACCAACCCCAGGCCCCCTCACTGGTGACACTGCCTGCAGGCAGCCCCCTCTAGAAGGGACACCACCCTCAGGCCCCCACAACTGTGACACCCCCTGCAGGCAGCCCCCTCCTGAAAGGACACCACCCCCAGGCCGGCCCCTCCAGAAGGGACACTGCCCCCAGGCAGCCCCCTCCTGATGGGACACCACCCTGGCTCCCTCACCAGTGAGACACCCTGCAGGCAGCCCCCTCCAGAAGGGACACCACCCCCAGGCCGCCCCTTCCTGAAGGGACACCAAGCCCTAGGCCCCCTCACTTGTGACACTCCCTGCAGGCAGTACCCTGACAGTGTGACACATCACCACTGCAACAATCGTCCATTGCTCACCTGAACCTCCGTGGTGTGACTGCAGCATGATTATCAACATGTGTAGGAGGTGTTGGCTTATTGGGGTAAATTCATTATTTGGCGGTATTTTCTTACCATGATATTTTGGTGGTAAGCCGGCAGTAAACTGGCCTTGCATTAGAGATAGTTTAGTATTACTCTATTTTGTTGATAATATATATTAGATTGTGCTGGTGGTAATTTTAATGGCATCTTACTTTGTCGTATTTTCAGAATTACCTTATTTTTGTGGTATAGTGGTGAGCATGGTTTTTCATACTACAACCCCATCATAAAACAAAACGTTCCTCTCTATTAGAATGTCTTTTGGTCGCCTGTAGGGAACCCCCCAAACCTATCACACTTCAGAGAACCCAATGAGTTTATTCAGAACACCACCTATGGTTTGTGGCTGGTATCACTGGCTTATGTACATCCATTAATCTATGTGTCTCATCGGATACTGCCTTCTTTTCAGCATGCAAAGAAGGAATCACTCACAACACCTACACACACCTTCCTACCTAGCAGGTATTTATTCACTTTTCCTTGCTTGCTATTTTAGCTACAATGGTAAATTAGCAAATGCTTTACCGCTCTGGTATAAACATCAAACCCTTGTTTTTCCCCTGTGTAGAAAGGATTCAAAGATGCATGAATGGCACCAAAATCCCAGCCTTTGTTTTTTTTGCACACTCTGTATTATATAACAATTATAAACAGAAATACATTTTACCACATGATATCACAGCATCGCCTACAAAATATAAAAGAGAAAAGAAAACAAACAGGCACATTTAAAAAAACGAATTTGGTGTTCGGCATTTTTAAACATAGAGAAATATGAATATGCAGTATTTTTTTTTTAACTCCCTGCACTGCCATCACATTCTTTCATCTCCCATTCATCCTTTTTTCCTCACTTGGCACTAACTCACCAAGGCCAGTGAAGTCTGAAACTATCGTTGTCAGGATTTTGTCTGTACGACCTCACCACTTTGCAAACCCAGTGCCAAGAACTCCTTCGCATGTGTGGGGAGTTGCCAGCTGTTTAAGTTCATATCTAGTGCTCACACCCACATGGAGTCCAGCAGCATTTATTATGTAGCACCGTCTGTCTCTCTGTCCCAGCACCAGCTGAATTCTTCCCACCGCCATATTCATCAAGAAAACTCCTCCTGTCTATCACCCCTAGGTTAGCTCTCTATTGACGTGGCTCATCCACCTCCAATCCCTACCAATCAGAATAAAAGAATGTGCTGCATTATTTCTCCACCTGTTTAGAACAATGAAGACTTCAGCCCCGCAAAATAATTGTTTCATTTTCCTTTCCTGCTGGTGCATATTTCTGCATAGAAGAACTAACATGGAATGAATCTCACTGTGTTTAGAACTGCATTATATGTTAAAGGGATTGGGGTTAATATATTAGTAATGCAGTTAGTATAAGGTTATTTAATTATGTATTTCTAATGCAGTTCCACACAGATAAAAACATCTAAATTGTAAAATATGCACATGTTAAAATGACAGCACACTGTGCTAATGCTTCCACCTATTTTGCTGATTTGTTTCTATGCTTTTCCAACAATTATTGACTTATTGCTAAAAGCTGTGCCTCACACCTACTTTGAAATGGCTGCATTCACATACTGCATACTGCATAGCACTTACTTTAAAATGGCTGCATTTACATACGCCATACTGCATATTGCCAGTAAAATCCCCATATATATCCTTACATACCCTCCTTTATCTGACAATTCTGGCTAATAAACCCATAATTGCAGGAAACCCGCATTTTTAAAATTTACGTTTTCCAATACATCTCTCTTTTTCCATTGTTGTTAGATGAATCACAGTTGAAATAATAGCGTCTTAATAATATGAAGATTTAAATATTTCATAACAAACCATTGCTTAATCATAACGAAAGTGAAACAGATCCCAAATAAGGCTCATCAGTCCTCACACACCTGTGCATATGCATGTATAATGAAACATTGTATGTGCATATTTCCAACCGAAGTGTCCATGTATGTTTGCGGCCACAATGTCTTTTTCAATTATAGTCTTTATATATGTATGAAATAAACATTTCTCGTTAGTTTATACGTATTACAACAAAACAATAAGATAAAATAAATATATAAAACAAATGGCTAACATAACTAACTAAAACAATTAAATTAAATAAAAAACTTTTGGTTCTCCATTGTTCCCATTTTCATTCACCAGCAACGCTGCAGAATTAAGTTCAACTAACTACTGTTCCATTAATGGCATTGACCATCTTCATGACTGCACCTCTGAGATGTCCTGATCACCAAATTTCCATTACTTCATACCTTCGGTGGAATTCTTTCATCCTGGCGCTCTTGGGCATTTTTCCACAGAAGTCATCTCTTTTGGCATCCCAGTCTCTATGTCTTCAACTCCATACTTCGGTCCGGAGGCTTTACTTGGGCTTCCTCCATTGCACTCCAGGAATCCATCATTTCTCATGTCCTCGGGTCCTGCGACGTCCGACCCCTGCCAGTACAATAGTTAGTTGTATCTAAATCAAATAGAAAAGGAACAGATTAAGTACATAGCACAATACAAATTTTACCCTAACTACTACCTGGCCAAAAACAAAAAACGTGGCCCAAAACATTATGAACCATTAAACCTGTTGCTTCTGGACATCTTCAAATAAGCACATGTTATAGAGAAACAAGCAACATAAATATCCCACCTTATTACACATTTTTAACATTGCTTCTTCATCTACTACTAAACTACTATATTTTTAGTTTCTCATGGAATATAACATCACGTTTGTTATTTTCATTAAGACTATGTTATAGTCAACAGTTCTTCACTCATTCATTAACATACAAACTCTGTTTTCATCAGTTATCTTTACTGCTAGTTTACTTTCCCATGTATTTAGTATACCTAACCCGTCTCCACCTGCTCAAGCCTCTTTATGTCATGCTTTGGATGGCAGGGCTTAATTTGATTAACATGGACAAACTGTTCTGTCACCATTTCACCCTCTGTCTATAATATTTTATAGACTACCAGGGACACTTTATCTATTATTTCAAAGGGACCTTGCCATGCCGCAAGAAAATTTGAGTTTTTATGTTTACCTTTCCCAAAATGAAACTTATATACCCGTTCACCTATTTTATACTCTTTCACAGATGTCTTTTTTATCATAGTAGGACTTTGCACTATCAGCAGCTCTTTCCAAATTTCGCTGCACAAAAGTCAAATGCATGTTGTAAATGCTTTCTCAGTTCTTCCACATACTAGTGAACTGTAGATGCACTCACAAGTGTTTGCTCATGTGTCCTGTAAGATAAATGTTGTGGCAGTACCATTTTCCTTCCTATCAACGTCTCATGAGGACTGATACCTGTCGCTTTTTTAACAGGAGTCGACCTGATGGCCATCAATACTAAAGGTAACCGCAAATCCCAACTAGAACCTGCCTCTGCTACAAACTTCTTTAGTATTTCCACTACAGATCTATTGCAACGTTCAACATTCCCGGAAGAGGCGGGCCGATATGCGATGTGCAACTTCCTTTTTACCCCCAATATCTGCCATACCTTGCTCATTAAGGTACTCATGAAATGACTTCCTCTGTCTGACTCTATTCTTTGTGGTAACACAAATTTTGAAAATATGTGATTTACCAGCAATGTAGCTGCTGTTTGCGCACTACAATCTGGTGCAGGAATACATTTTACCAATTTTGACATTAAACATACCACCGTCAAAAGATAACGGTTTCCCCTGCTCGATCTCTTTACAGGCCTTGCATAGTCGATTTGCAAATCCGACCATGGAAGAGTTAAACCTCTTTTCATTAATGGAGCTCTATGCATTGGTGAAGCAGGTTTAAATTGTGCACATACCAGATACCCCCTGGTATATAATTCCACATCTTGGGACATGTGCGGCCAGTAAGCATAATCTTTCAGTATCTCTAAAGTTTTTTTTTATCCTCTGTGTCCTGCAGTTATCACATCATGTGCATGGTCTAACATCAGCCCTCTGGATGAAAGAGCTACCACCCACTGTATCTGTCCTGCTATGGATTCTCTGATCATCAGGCCATCCTGTAGTTTAATTAATTTTTTGTTCTTTAATAACACTCTCAGCTCTTCTTTTCCTGTACAATAATTTTCAGTTAAAGGATTTTGTTCGGGGTCCATCAAATGATTATAATAGACCCCCAATACAGGGTCATCTTTTTGTGCCTTAATCAGATCCTGATCTGGTGTATCATAACTCCATTGCACTACAGGTTGTTCAACCTCTTTTGGAGCTTTAGAGCGTGTAACTGCATCTATTTGTATTTCACCAATTAAGTGTCAAATGGGAAACTATTCTCCCTTAACAGCCCCAATCTCGGCCAATTGATCCACTCTATCATTTCCCTCCTTATCCTCTCCTGGTGTTTTCAAATGTCCACAGCTTTTCCTCCAGTATACTGTTAAATCATTCTCTGACACTTATTTGTCTATAGGCTGAATCATTTTCCCATGTTTGAGGAGCTTTTTGTTATATGTGAGCATGGTTCTTGCTTTCCAGCCAGGCAAATATTCTACAAAGCTATTTCGTGCATAATCAGAATCAGTCACCAGGACAATTTCACTGAATTTGTTATCAACTGCAGTAGTAATTGCTTTATAAATGGCTGCTAACTCTGCTACCTGGCTACTCCTAGCCCCAATTCTCATTCCTATACTAGGAATTTCCTCACATCTCAACCAGACACTTCCTATCCCTGTCACCAACTGTTTATTGCTGTCATTTTCAATGTGAAAAGCACATCCATCGGCATACACAATGAGCAATTCCTTGCATGTATTTTCATCAAAAGCTTTGTGAGGTGATTGTTCAGACTCCACCTCTACCTCATCTGATATACATTCAGTTGCACAGTCATGTAGATCTGCCAACCCTTGAGCAATTGGGCTCTTTTTATTCTGGCCATATCTCACTTCTACAGGAAAGCCCTGCAATGCCAATGTCCATGAAGTAATTCTGGACTGTGCTAGATTGCCTGATCTAATCCTTTTACTCTGTAAAAACTGCAATGGTTGATGATTTGTCTCAATGATCACCTTCTCCCCTTGAACAATGGGACGGAAATGTTGCAATGCCCATAAAGTGGTGAAAAAGGCTTTTTTCACATTCACTGAATTCAATTTCAACCTGAGAAAATGCCTTACTTGCATAAGCAATAGTTTTATGGTTCGAATCATGCTTTTGAGATAATAATGCCGACATACACTGCTCAGTGAATCCTATTTCTATGAAAAAATCTTTGTTCTTTATAGGATAAGGCCAAGCATGGTGTCTTTATGAGGCATTCCTTCAATTTTGCAACAGCCTCAGATTGCTCCTTTTCCCATTTCCAGGGCGTATTCAGCTTCAATAGTTTAGTCAATGATTGAGCGATTTCAGCATAATTTTCAATACATTTCCTGTTATATCCTGTCATTCCTAATAGACTTTTTAAACTTTTCATTTTTCTAGGATCCTTTAACTTCTGTATGGCCTCCTCCTTTTTTCTTTTGTGGATTTAACCCGTGTTCAGTTACTTCATGGCCTAAGAAATGCACCTTTTTCTTGCACCATTGGATTTCTGTAAAGATACTTTGGCACCGCCTTTTGCAATTGGTATCTAATTTCAACAAAATGACTTTTTAGGTTTTCATTTTTTATTAGGCCATCATCTATATAAACTATGGTTCCTCCTTCCGCTGCATCTGGCATAGCTTTTCTCAAAAATATGCCAAATTCGCTCCCACTATTGACATACCCAAATGGTGTTCTGGACCAAGTGTATTGCATTTTATCAAATGAAAATGCAAATGAATTTTGAATGTCTTCTGCCAGTGGCACACACCAGTATCCAGATGTAAGATCTAATGTGGTAAATACCTTTGACCCATGAACCTGAGCAAAGCCTTGATCAATGAATGGCAGCGGCCATCTAGACACTTGCAATCTTGTATTTAATTCCGTCAGGTCTGCAAACAGACACCATTGACCATTTGGCTTTAATACACCCAAAATGGGAGTGTTGAAGGTACTATGAATGGATCTGATAATTCCCCTAGACTTCAAGTTTTTAATGATCTCTGCCAATGACTCTAAGCATGCCAGTGGCAAGCGATATTGGCACACAAATACTGGATTTCTACCACACCCCTCTGATAATGTGGAAACATGTAAATCAGTTAGGCCACAATCATATGAATCTTTGGCTAAAACTTCCTTAAATTCCATAAATATTTTTCTCAATTCATTCATATCCTCTTCGCTATCACAAGCATCTGCTAACAGAATCTGCTCCTCTACCATTTTTGAAAATTCTGGGAAATCCTCCAATGGAGGAACCTCTGTGCTTTCTTCCAACTGTGTGGCTATATATCTCTGCAACGCTGCCACTTTTAAATATTTTGGCATATCAGCCTCCATTTCAATGTGCTGATTTCCTGTTTCATTTTCATTTAAATCAAATAATATACAATTCTCCAGGTGACAGCAAACTGTCTCATTGGAATCATAAGGTTACACAGATAGAATTTTGAACATCCCTTTGGGTTAAGAATCTAGGTTCTCTTGCAACACACCCTGTGCATCTACATATCCCTCAGGGATATTTCCAATCACCATATTGTTGAAATCTGCAGTATAATGTGATATTTGTATGCCCATTCCTAGCATGGAATTCTCTTCAAAATGAACATCTCGACATCCTCTATTATCCACCATGATTTTGACGGACCCCTCCCCAATATCTACCAATGGGGTATATTCATAATCCAGCCCTTGCTGTTTCAGTGATTCATTCAAGCACACAACTGCATCAGAACCCTCCATTTGCTGTCCATTCTTGCGCATGAGTGCTATAGTAACCTTCTTGGTGAATGCAGGAATAGTAATATCCTTCTTCACCTGTAGTTCAATTGCATATGGCACCAATTGTGCACAATGATAAGCCTTTCTTTTGTCTTCAAATGTGGGCGCAGGCCCGCCTAGCCAGGATCATACTTTTTGGTTAAGGAAATCTAACACCATGCACATCCTGTGCATGGTATCATTGACCAGATAAAAATAATTTTGTGTTCCACTCACTATCCACACATTGTGGTAGATGTTTTTTTGTCCAATATTAATCTTTAGCATGCACCTTCCTGCAATTCGATTTTCAAAATCTGGATTGTCCAATCCAGAGATGTATTGTTTTTTAATTCTAAACTTCGGGATCTCCTCACTTTCCATTATTCTCTGCAGTAGTTTCTCATTAACAAAACTCCTTTCCTGTTCAAGTGCCAAAGTGGCATTTATCATTTTAGAATGGCCATTTATACCAATATGCATCCATGGCTGTTCATCTTCCATATGTATTTCAGCAAAAGTGGTGATGTGTTTTTCTGTGTCTGCTTTAGGGATGGCATTCTGTTTGCACTTCTTCTCTTTTAAATAGAAGCGCAATGTGTGTTCATCTATTTCAGTTTGCCATTTCTTCCTAGGATCCAAATAAATCTGCACAGATTGTTTTTCTTTTTCACTTTGCATTTTGTCCTGACACATCAAAATAATGGTCAGACTAGGCACGCAGCTGTTCTGGAGGTACACCTCCACTGCATCATTCGATTTGACAACAGTATGGCATTCATTTACGCTGCTGTTCTGTGACTTTATTTTCTTAGACCTCAATGTTTTTTTATTTAAAGACCACATAACCCCATTTACCCCATCAATGAGAGGAGACAATCTTTTCAGACAATCTGTTCCCATCAAGAATGGCTTTCACTCTGTCTCACTTTGATCTGATTCTGTGGCGATCTCCCTTCATTGATGCTTTTTACCAATTCTTTGGACATAATTGTGGCCTGTGTACCTGTCTCAATCATTGCAAATATATTGCAGTTCTCTTCCACAGTAATGGGAGCATAATATATGTCTTCAACTTCCTCTAATACACACAGAAAGTGCACATTTTTACTGATTTCAGGATTCACCTTTTTCAGACCCTTCTCACTCTTGGCTAAGCACATCAGTAAATGAAAGGAGATTTTTCCCTCCTTTCTGTCCATTTCCATTTGAGCCTTGAAGAGGGAAAATCGAGATCAAACTCCCTCACCCCAGGCACATCGACAGACAGAACAGCAGGAAGAACAAGCAGCGCACTTATCATTTGAACCAGGCCCCAGCGCACCCATGGGTGACAAACATGCTGAAAGACACCCACTCCACCAACATTGCAACTTCCATGCTACATTAGAATCAATGCAGCAATATCATAATCTACAAAACACAAGAACCCCTGTTTAAAGGCTGCAGATGCCTATAGTAATTAACATTAACTAATTGAACTAATTGCACAGTGTAAAGCCATGTTTCAGGAAAATCACAGCCAAGTGCATTTTGCCTCACTGAACAACCGCCGTGCTGACTTCATCAATACTCCTCGCAAACCCAGGAGCAGCCAAGGTCGCAGAGTGAGATAAGATTGCTTTCTTTGAACGACAGTGAACCCCAGCAGACAAAAATTTTTTAATTCTCCACAAATACGAGTAAAGCCACGGCAGAGCATCCAGAGCCCAGTGTGTTGTGTGTTTTTTTTTCCTTTTCTTTCTATGGGAGCGAAAGACATATTCGCAAGACTCGCACACCATTTGAAACATAATTGTAACAAGAATGGCTCAGCTCTGGCCAATGAACACTGAGAGCCCAGGGGCGAAAAAACCTGTTTCAGCTAAAAACTGATGGGAACAGATTCATACTGCAACAATTTCAGAGTTAGGTAATGGGGGGTGGCACAGCTAAATCAACCCACTGACGCAAAAGTCCAATGTCCGATTATCAGGCTCTCTATAAGGGCTACATAGGTAGCCTATTACTTAGCAGCCAATAGCAGGATGAGATAGGTTTCTGGGAGCTGGTCCAATTCAGGTCAGCCTGCAGTGTATTACAAAGCTGGCTTGCAAGCCAGCCCCGGGGAAGACGGCGCCTGGACTTTCGATGTGCACGAAGCTCTGCGTGTTTTTTTTTTTCTTTTTTGCTGCCCAGGAATAAACACAGTTTGGAACATGTGGCTGCCTGTTGGGGTCTCTGTTGCATTCCTGTAGGCCAAATGGGAGGTGTTGGGGTCTCCCATAGCTGCTGGCCCCCCACAGCCCTGGTGGGAGTCCAGCTTCTCCCCAACAGCCTTACTCATCTCCCCATGTTCATTTCATTTGGAGTGTGGCAACTGTTCGCCCTTCCATCCAGGGATCATCAGAGCTCACACTGCAATTCTCCAACTGAATATGCATATAAACATCACCTGATAATTTGTCATTTTCTAATTCTGGGCATTTGTTGGTATTTGGCATAATACCAGTCTTTTTAATTTCTTCAAAAATCCGTGGCTCAAATAACTCTTCCGGTGACTGATCTGTACCATCCTTTTTAGTACTTATTCTTCCTGCCTGTATTTTATTAGCATCTTGATTGTCTAGGGAGGGTGTTCTAACATTCACATATACTTCCTCATCAATTATTTTATCCGTGCATGAATTGTCTTTCTAAAATCTGTCTCTTTGTTCCTTTGGAATTTCATGTTCTTCTCGTTTTCCTTTTTCATGTGTACAAATTTTCCAACGTTTGATTCAATGCTAGGTTAAACCAAACCTCTTTTTTAGATGTGTTTGCAATTTCTGCCTCATGTTCATTTGCAGGTATTTTCGTTTTAAAATAATTAAACAGTTCAGGGTCATTATGCAAAACCAGATCAGGGGAATCTGTGTTTTTATCATTGCAGGTGTCATGAATATTTAGTCACATATTATCAGAAGCCACCATGTCACTTCTATGACCTCCTGCCCCTTCATTTGATGACTGTTTTTTAGCTGTACAGAATTTTCCTATTTGTTCAGCCAACATTTTTACTTGGGCCTCAAGACACTGGAATCTTTCCATTTCTCTAGAATCTTCTCTTTGCGGCCTATGCCGTTATTGGTTGTTCTCCCACTGGTTAAATCTATTCTGGTATTTCTCCGGATAGTGTTTCCTATTTGAATTGTTTCTGAACTCTTGATTCAAGTGGCGCAGGGAGCGGGGTGTACCTATTCCTTGGTTGTAATCCCCTGGTGGCGGTGATTGATTGTATTGACGTGGAGCATAGTTCATATTCTGCCTCGTGTCCTGTCTCTCATTTTGTGAGTACTGTCCCCTATACTGATTCCCATTTTCAGTGAATCGATCCACATACCGTGGTCTGTCCTGGTTACCATATATCATGGTGTTGGGGTCAAATATGCTCTGTGTCCCCAACGTCTGGTAGGGACTATTACTTCTTTGAAGTTGATTTGTCTCTGATTGTTGTTCATGCCTGACATATCGGGTCAATATCATGCCCAGGTCTCCTAAGTACCTAGGGCTAATGTAACTCTCCCTATTACTAGGATCATGTGACTGAAACATCAGTGCCGAGGGCGGCAACCTCTGTGGAGTACCCCTCTGTTCGGGTCTCTAATTATTTTTGCCTGGACTTTGAACGGACTCAAGTGACATTTTAGCCGACCTGATCTCCATTACTGTTGCAGAGGATTTTTTAGATTTTGATCTTGTTTTCTTTCATTTTATCAGCCTCTCTACCCTGACAGTAAAGCACTTCATACAGTTTTGTACTTTGGTGCACAATCCATTCAAGGGACTTCTCACGATCAAACTCGTGGACTAACTGTGATATGATGTCTTTCTGCAAACCATAAAAATAGGCAGTTTTAAACTCCTTGGAATTGAGATTAAAAGATACATCAAAACGAGAAAAAAATCTTTTTTTAGGTCTTGAAGAAATTGGCGAGGTGATGTATTTGGCCCAGCTGTGATCGTGTATGCAACTTTCTTTGCCTCCTGTAATGACTGGAATGGAGAAAAATGATGCCTAATCTCTTTTTACAAACTCTGCCCATGACATGTTCTCCTGTTCATTCAATCCCAAAGTGATGCTTGCTGTGGGAGCATCCAGAGTTAAGTGAAAGTATTGTCTGTATTGTTCCTTGGGTATGTGTAGGACTTTAAATATATCGTGCACCGCTTCTAAGTGGTCCTCTATACAGAACTGCCTTCCTTTTTTGAACGGTTTGATCAGGGCCTTGATTGACTTTATTATGTTGATAAGGCTAATTGGTGCTATATTTGGAATTGTATTACTTTGTGGTTCAACCCTTGTACCATGTGTATGGGATTGGTGGTAACCCCCAATGGGTGAGTCAAACCCCTCAAAGGTGCTGCAACCAAGCCCAGACTGCGGCACAGACACTGGGGCGCTATCTCCCCGTATAGAAATGGAATTCACCTCAATCCCATTGAATGAAATCACATAAATGCTGTTCCAAATCCTCGCACATTTTAAGAAGTCGGTCTGCCTCCTTACACAAGTATGTGTTTTCATCATCCATTTTATTAATCACATTTTGCATATCACTCATCTGCATTTGACATTCATTAAACTCTTTGTCCCGCTTGTCCCTTTCTTGATACATTTTAGCTAGCTCTTGTTCGACAGTCTGGAGCTCACCTTCTTTCTCTAGATTCTCTCTTTGTAAAACTTGCATCTTTAAAATAGCCTCCTCTTTATCTTGTCTAATGTGACCTACCAATCCTTTCAAGTGTTTTAATTCTTGCTCACTGTCCTCAAACAGTTTTTTCCTTTGAGACAATTGAGTGTCGAATTCTTTACACCTTGATTGCATGTCCTTTTGACATACCTCCAGTCCTGCTCTTAACTTTTTCTCCTGTTCACTAGCTCCATCTAATTCGACTTTTAGTCTGCCAATTAGCTTGGCATCATTTTCTTGCATTTGCAGAGACCTATTTAAAATGAACCATGTCTTGGCACATAGCTGTATCAGACAACATTTCTCTGCATGTTTATCAGCAGCATTTAATAATCTCAGAAGACAGACGTGAATTATGCTACCCTCTTCAAAAAGGTTGTCCAATGGTTCTTTCTGAACTTCCCCACAGATACAGTCATGCCACTCTGTGGCATTATTTGATGACCATGTTCCATGTATATATAATTTTGCCTCCAAATATTTCACCAACTCTGGGAATGTGGCATTGATTTGAGACATTCTGAGATTCACTTTCAGTGTCACACTGCTCGCACAAAGTAAGTTCCCTTTAATGTACGTATGGCAGTGTGGAACACACTTGCTACGCCCAGTAGATGCTCTACAGTCTGTTACCACAGGCCCAAAGCACCATTTTGTAGGAGGTTTTGTCTTATTGGTGTAAATTTGGGATTTGGCAGTATTCTCTTACTGTGATATTTTGGTGGTAAACTGGCGGTAAACTGGCCTTGCATTTAGAGATAGTTTAGTATTACTCTATTTTGGTGATAATATAATATTAGATTGTGTTGGTGGTAATTTTAGTGGTATCTTACTATGTTGTATTTTCAGAATTACCTTATTTTTGTGGTATAGTGGTGAGCATGTTTTTTATACTACAACTCCATCATAAAACAAAACTTTCCTCTCTATTAGAGTGTCTTTGGTCACCTGTCGAGGACCCCCACACATCAGATAACACAATGAGTTTATTCAGAACGCCACCTATGGTTTGTGGCTGATATTACTGGCTTATGTACATCCAGTAATCTATGTGTCTCATCCGACACAGCCATCTTTTCAGCGTGCAAAGATGGAATCACTCACAACACCGACACACACCTTCCTACCTTGCAGGTATTTATTCACTTTTCCTTGCTTACTATTTTAGCTACAATGGTAAATTAGCAAATGCTTTACCGCTCTGGTATAAATATCAAACCCTTGTGATTCCCCTTCATAGAAATGAGTCACAGACGCATGAATGACACCGAAATCCCAGCCTTTGTTGTTTTTTGCACAGTCTGTATTATATAACAATTAAAAGCAGAAATACATCTTACCACATGATATCACATCATTGCCTACAAAATATAAAAGAGAACAGAAAACAAACAGGCACATTGCTAAAAAAACTAATTTGGTGTTCGGCATTTTTAAACATAGAGAAATATGAAGATGTAGTTTTTTTATTTTAACTCCCTGCACTGCCAACAAATTCTGTCATCTCCCATTCATTCTTTTTTCCTCACTTGGCACTAACTCACCTAGGCCAGTGAAGTCTGAAACTCTCATTGACAGGATTTTGTCTGTACGACCTTGCCACTTTGCAGACCCTGTGCCAAGAATTCCTTCGCATGTGTGTGGGGAGCTGCCAGCTGTTTAAATTCATAGCTAGCGCTCACACCCACATGGAGTCCAGCAGCATTTATTATGTAGCACTGTCTGTCTCTCTGTCCCAGCACCATCTGACCTCTTCCCACCGCCTTATTCATCAAGAAAACTCCTCCTGTCTATCACCCCTAGGTCAGCCCTCTATTGATGTGGCTCATCCACCTCCAATCCCTACCAATCAGAATAAAAGAATGTGCTGCATTATTTCTTCGCCTGTTTAGAATAATGAAGACGTCAGCCCCGTAAAATAACTGTTTCATTTTCCTTTCCTGCTAGTGCATATTTCTGCATCAAAGAACTAACATGGAATTAATATCACTGTGTTTAGAGCTGCATTATATGTTAGAGGGATTGGGGTTAATATATTAGTAATGCAGTTAGTATAAGGTTATTTAATTATGTATTTGTAATACAGTTCCGCAAAAACATCCAAATTGTAAAATATGCACATTTTAAAATGACAGCACACTGTGCTAAATGCTTCCACCCATTTTGCTGATTTGTTTCTGTGCTTTTCCAACAATCATTGACTTATTGCTAAAAGCTGTGCCTCACATCTACTTTGAAATGGCTGCATTTAAATACTGCATACTGCATAGCACCTACTTTAAAATGGCTGCATTTACATACTGCATACTGCATATTGCCAGTAAAATCCCCATATATATCCTTACAATGAACATGTATCCTGCAAATCAAAGAAAATGCATTCACCGGAGCTACATCCATGAGTGGAGCATCTGCTCACACACCCTTCGTGGCCTTAATCATCACCCAACATACACATGTGACAAGTGATTGTCGAAACTGGTTCCTGCTGGCCATGCGACAATGGCATGCCATCAAAGCACAGTGACGGAATGTGTGCCCACGACAGAAGCAAACATACCAACAATGTGTGCTACATCCACAAACAATGGGCAGGCATGTCAAAGCCTGAGTTGGATGGGTGGAAAAAAAACTGTTAGTGAACTATCACATGACCGGTCCAGGCATGGTTGAAGGATAGGGCAGTCAGAGAGTGCATGACACACAGAGACTGGTGAATTGTGCAGCCACTGTGGAATATAAAAATGTGTCACCACTGTATTCCAGTGGTAGAGATTGACCAACACCTGAGAGAAGGAATTCTGTATTACCAAATGCTGTTGAAGGTGTATGCACAACAACAGTCAGGGCACCTGATTACAAAACAAATATGGTGGCCCAAAATGTTAGGTAATGTATCAATTATATCACACAAGAACACTTATGAGAGCAAAGGATTATTTCTTGTGACGCTGATTTTACTTTTTCATTGAATGTGTATGCTACGATTTCCCTAAGCGGAAGAACACCGTATCCCTGTGGGGTGTCCCTGTCCCTAGGTTGGAGGTGTTGGGCCGACTATCTAATAGAAAAGGGAAGACAAAATACTGTCCCTGCGTCTACAATGTATGCAGTTACAACCATTATCAACAGTTAAAAGAGTTGAAACAAGTCTGCCTTGCTATCATGGACATTTCATGGAGGAAGTGTTTCCTTGGGGCGCTATGGCCATGTTTTAGTCACCTTCCAAGTGTGTACATGGTGTGCAGACCAGATAGAAGAGTTAAGTTCAACACAATATCATAAAAGTAACTTAAAATGATTCACAATGAAACAGAATATAGAATATAGAATGAGATATGACGGGACCTAGAAATTACATATAAGCTAGGTACCCTTGTTTTTCAATATTTGTTTTTGTGTTTAGCACCTAATGAAATTGGCAAAAGAGGCCAATTACGATGAGGAGGAACTGTGCCCTTCACTACCGAATGTTCAGTTGGATGCTGTATTCCATATTTCCTTCAGGGATATCGTACATAAGGATGGTCGACCAGGTTTCGATGACATGCTGATTCCCGTCATCTACATCAGGACCTGTTGTTTGGGTACGTCTTATCAGATCACAATGTCTATCAGATGTGGCAGTGTTTCCACATACAACCTAGATGGGAGTTTTAAAAGAGCTACTTTGACCTGGATATTTTAGCATACATTTCATTTACATGCAAATGCAATAACATTTGTACAAGATCATATGGATCTTTTAGTGTTCTGTAGACTGCCCCATGGGCTCCCGCACCCACACATGTTGTATCTGGTGTATTATTAAATACAGTCTCCACATGGTACAAAAGATGCTGACACTGTTCCGTATTGAGGTAAATACCTTAAGCGCAAATTAGATGCGACTCCATCTGGGCTGTTCTTTTTATTTTCTTCAGTGTTCCTATTCTCTATTCGTAATGGAAGAACTTCCAGGTATAAAGATGCAGGACCAGATCCCCTTTGAAGAAAGAAAAGGCCAGTGTTTTGTTAATAATTCTCTTATGGTGTCAGATCATGCCAATCCGTATTGTCAATTGGTTAACCACCATTCCCTTCCTGGTCGAAACCCCATGTTGTCTGCGGTATGACAAATAGTGCTGCCTGCAGACGCGGTAAATCCGTGAAAGACTATCAGGGAGCCACGCTGCAGATAGCACTTTTCTGGCTTTCACTGGCCATAGTGTGTTGCCAATCTATGCATGTTCGCAGGGTTTTAGTGCTGATACTGCCCTGGTAAAATGTCAGATTTGCCGACAATTTTTACAAAAGGAGTACATTAGAATGGAGTCCTATCCATGTGTGTGTTCGGGTCCGGGTTTTTTTCCCCGGAACCGTGTTACCACGCTCCAATTGTCAACAAATGGATGTGTTATTTATATGCACATATATATTCCGAATTCTCTCCCATGCAGGATCGGCCAAGCAGACGCAGATTTTATAATACAACACAATATGTGCTAGAGTTATCCTGTTCTGCAAGCTTGCGCGTGCTGGTCCTGTTCTTTTGTGTATGTGTCTATACCGAAAGCCAAGCTGAGCGCTGTACTGCTATATTATCTAGATCTTCCAGATATAATCGATTCTCACGTCTCTCTTACTGTATGTGTGGGAGATTTCACCGGCCGTGTCTAGTTCCAGCGGTCCGACTCGCTCTGGCTAAGCAACAGAATGGTTGCTAAGGAATGCGCTGCCTGGCGTCCTATTAATGCCTTCTTCTATTTCGATGCTGGGTGCCAGCATTTACAGGCGGCCATTTTAGAGTGATAAAGTGTCCCATACACAGAAACTAGTTTGCTCTTACTGATCTTGTACATGCTGTATATTCGAATGGTTGCGTCGCCTCTTACCCCTAAATTGGACATGTTTGAACATTAGTGTGCCATGGTCTATGTCGTCCACAGGGATGTTATGCCATCCATGTCAAAATAATTTGCTCTCAGTGGAGCGTCACGGGCTTATGGCCGAACGCATTGTTGATAGTGTCACTATGCGGGCGCACTCCATATGGTTCTTGCTGTTTACAATCGGATGGTCATGTGTCCTTTTGTATGCACATGTGTTTTACACATCATTAACAAAGTAATGTGCCATGACGGTGACCATGGAACACTCAGTCAGTCCACTCCCGGTCAATTGTGAAAAGGTCAATTGTGACCCTTTAAATTCGGTCAATTGTTCATTCGAACAATTGTAAACTAACAATTTGGGTAATACCAAAGGAAAAACTATTAGACAGTGCACACCCATCCATCTAATTGATACACCACCCCCTGTTAGCCACCTGTGGATCCTGCCATTGGCAACCATTCCAGCAGCAACAGTACACAAGCATATATGCAACCAGACACATGACTACCAATGGAGAGAAGCACTGCCTCAAAACAGAACTATCAAACAGGCCCACATCCAAATGAACAGCAAGAAGTGAGGAATTGTACTAACAAAAAGTAATATTATCAAGAAATATTGACATCATAAATTTACAAACAAAAAATGAAGTTGTCCATGTAAATTTAAAAATAAAACATACTCATGTTGCCTGAATAACTATATACAATTTTAAATGGGGAGTAATGTCTAGAAAATCTGTAGAAAATCAAAAACAAAAGGAAACCTACACCTAAATAACTATACAAAGTAAAAAAGAGGAGTAATGTTCAAATAGTCTCGGGTAAAAAAAGATATAAAGGAAACCTACAACTAAATAAATATATATATTAAAAAAGGGGGCGTAATGTTCAAATAGTCTGGTCAAAATAAAAAAAATAAAAGGAAACCTAAATAACTATATACACAGGCAGCGGGCTAGTCCATCTCTTTCTCTCCAATGTTGCTCAAACTCTCCACCAGGACATCATCCAGCGATGATTCCCGGAGGTTTTGCAGGGACTCCAGCATATCTCCATCCCCTCCGCCTCCCTGTATGTTGCCTCCTGGATGACATGCCACCTTCGTGCCCGACAGAGCGCAACTTCCACCCTGGCCATCATCACCCTAGCCTCCTGAGCATGCTGCCTCTTTGCTCCTATTCGCTGCCTATACTGCATGAACATGGAAGACATCCTCGTTCTGAGTTCCACGTTTGCATCCCACCTGATGCTGTGTACCTGCCCTCTTCTGATGATTTGCCCTGAGAAAAATAGCCTTCTCCTAAGAGCCTGCTGCTGCCACAGCACCCGGTGCCTGCTTGAAGTGTACACCCTCCGAACTGATGACGTTACCCTGGGGTGTACGGCCCGTGTCCTGTTCGTGGGTGCCTGCTGTCCCTTCATTGCTGGTGTTCCTGTCGGGGCCTGGATCAGCACAGTGACCACCAACTCAGCCGATTGACACTTGACTCCCAACCAAGGCAGGGATGTTGGCTCCACCAAACTGGGCAATTTAGGTGGAACTGGAGCACAGGGGGCCCTGGTGGTATCTGGGCTGTAAGGCACTCCAGAGGATGACTGGCACACAGAGGAGGGGGTCGCATTACTGAACAGCCCACACAGCACAATCTGGACCAGGAATGTTGCGAGCCAGCTGAGGAGACGGCATACCTCATCGTGATTACGTGCAATCCGTCTACGGGAGGCCTGCACATTATCACTTATGACAGCTGTATGCCTCGCCACACCGACCTGCAGGGGTACCATAACGTCCTGAATGGCAACAGTTGATGGAATTGGGGTGTCGGTCTGTGTGTACACATCCGACTCCAGGGGCTGGGTCTGGATTGAGGAATGCTGGCAGGTGCATACAGCTGCATCCGCTGGCCCAGGGAAAGAAGTTAGCACAGGCACCACAAGGGTGGCCTGTACAGCCTCATGCCCCAGGGACAGGACTGCAGTAGTCACGCCCACCTGATCACCCCCTCCTGACCCCATGGGCTGTGTTTCTACTGCCACCTCCTCCCCTTCCACCCCGCCAACCTTGATGACTCTGGGGCGTCTTCTGCACTGGATGGCCTCTGTGTTGCATCTCCTGCCCCCCCACCCCCTGCTGCTGAGGAGTCCACTACCACCTTTGCCCCCTTGGATTTACCCCCAGCAGCATTGCCGTATGTTCCAGACGCAGCCCCAGCTACCTCACTCCCCGACAATGTGCTGTCATGGGGGCATGACTGGGCCTTGCGCCTCTGCGTGGTGGAGACATCCCTGCTGCCATGCTGCACAGCACTGCTTCCGCCCCCTTCTTCCGACACAACTGTGGAAAAGGAGACACAGAACACAAACATCAGTGTACTGCACCAATGTGTGAATGTCAATACAAACATTCACATGAAGTTCACTAGTCAAGGGAACAACCATCATCCTCCACCACCACACACATGGACATGCACTCCACATACATGCACATACATGCCTGTCCATCACTACAGACATTCACATCAGGGTACATGCCATTCTCACAACCAATCTCTTGCATATGCTACACACACATACATCATGTGCTCATACACATGCCATGCACACATATCAACTGAGAGACCACAAGCAGTGTGATGAACAATCAGATCAGTCACGTCAACTGTAATTCCACAACATGACTACATCAGACATTGAAATGCACATGTTGCATCCATGGAAATAATGAAAAACCCCAATAGAAAAATAAAACCCGGATGCCATGTGTGTATAGTAAAAAGTTGATTACCAATACAAAAAATTTTCACTTAATTTCATTATCTAATTCAAATTAATCATCAAAACGATCACAAAACCAGTGTATAGTTCTCTTCCATTCAAAATTCCAATCTTAACTCATGCATACCATATTCAACCAACATTCGTACTTTCATATGGGTATCTATTCTACCCATCTCCAAATTACAAAAAACATTTGCTAGATTTCAACTCTAGTATTTTACAGATGTAGCCCTCTATCTGTATATAGAGGGTGACAGTTTGTTGACATGTGTTTCGGTCGTATTTTAGTGGCTGCAGATCATCTTTCCCCAATTGTTCAGCCAACCTTCCTCAGGACAGAGGACAACGCAAAAGTGTTGTTTCCTCAATGACAGATGGAATTAGCCTTTGTGATCTACAAATATAATAATAAACTAATTAAGACTTTGATTTTCGGCATCCGTGTCATCTCAAATTAAAACACAATTAATGTGAGCAAGAAGGTAAATTGTTACCTAGTCTGGTTCACCCAGGGTGCAGATTCCAATGGTGATGTAAATGACAATGGTCCTCATTACAACCTTGGCGACGGACCATGGTGCTATTAGCACCATGGCCCATGCCGCTAAGGCTGCAATTCCGCCATGGTGGATGGCGGAATTACCGCCCCATTCCAAGGTGAGTGGGGCGGTAATTCCCCATTCACCAATGGCCCCTTCCCCATTCCCATTTTTGCCCCATAGGGCATAATGGGAATGGGGAAAGGCGATAATTACGGCACCGTGAATTACGGTGCTGTAATTATCGCCAAGGTCCCTTTGCGGCATGGCTTTTAACGGCTGCAAAAAGCAGCCGTTAAACAGCCATCCCGCAAAGGGAACCTTGTAATCAGGCGTTAAGGGTTCGGGCCGTTTACGGCGCCGTAAACCCCTTAACGCCTGAGTCGGAATGAGGCCCAATGAATGTACTCTTCAACAAAGTGTGTCACGTGATCACGGTACAATGTACCAGATCCTGCACAGAAGGAAGAAACAAACAATTGCAACGTTCTAATTTGAATGATTTCTTATGTATTCAACCATCCGTATTTTTTAACAAAGGAAGGCTACACGTAAAATCTGAGGAAAGGCCCTCAGCGCATAACTTATGTGACACGCGCTGCGCACTGGTATTCAGTACGCCAGATTCAGGGATATAGAAGTGCATAGAAGCAAATCCGAATGTACATGTGATTGGGAGTAGACGGACGAGTGGATTACTGCGATTTTTTGGGGTGTCACGCAATTTGTTCACTCCTAGGACAATACACACTTCTTATTTTGGTGGGGGATTTGCCTCCCCACGAGTGCGTCTATTTGTGTTTTTTTGCAAAGCTGAGTCGCGTACGCATTTTCCATACTCTGGGTGCCCCTGTGTATCGCATAAATCCATTCTTACCTTTACAGTAGCTTTCCGGCCTTTGTGTACGCATTGTTTGTGTTGCTGGGTGCCACTGCATATTGCGTAACACGTATTCTGTTTGTGCAAGCTATCGAGGTCTCGCGTATGCAATTATTGTATATTTATGGGTGCCTGTGCGATTCACGTCCTGTGTTTTTGTCACCAGGGGTACTTTTGAGCCGTGGACCACAGATGTACATTTTACATCACGTACACTGCTCCCTCACTGGAATTGCCCAGAAAATTGCTTAATGTGCCTTCCATTGTTCAAGTATACCTGGAACATGAGTGGAAAGACCCCAAGAGGGAAAAGTGGCAGAGGTGGTCGGGGATGTACAGTGGAAGCTGCTGTCCCTGTCCAAAAGGACAAGGGATGTGCAGTAAAAGCTGCTGTACACCCCCCTCTTCTGTCAGGGACCTGCATGCAGTGGAAACTGCTGTGCCTGTCCAGAAGGGTAAGGCTTGTGCAGTGAAAGCTGCTGTCCACCCCCCGGCCCCCGAGTCAGGGACCTGCAGTGGAGGTTGCTGTACCCCCACCCGGGGTCAGGGACCTGCAGTGGAAGCTGCTGTTCCCCCCACTCAGGGTCAGGGACCTGCAGTGTAAGCTGCTGTCCCCCCCACCCGGGGTCATGGACCTGCAGTGGAAGCTGCTGTCCCATCATCAGTGGGTGATGCCATGGCCCAGGCCGCTAGTGGTCCAGCATCTGGTGCCCTGAGTGGTCTCAGCCACACAGGGACAGCACCATGTGCCAAGAAGGCAAAGCCTGCACATCAGGAAGAGGCTCAACCCCATGGCTCTGCACAGGACACCGGCACGTTGAGGAAGGGGAACTTCAATGATGACGAACTCCAGATCCTCGTGGACTAAGTGGCTGATCACCACTGTGACATGTGCCTGCAACCAGGGAGCACACATACACCTGCTGAGCGTATGGTGCATTGGCAGCATGTCACAGATATGAGATAAATGTCTTAGGGTTTGAGAAGTGCACTGCTTCTCAGGCCATGAAGCGGTAGAATGACCTCAATCATCACACCAATTCCAAGCTGGGTGCCAACCTCACCTCTGCTATGGTAACTGGAGGGGGGTCACCAGAGGAGCAGGAACTCACCCCGCACGAACAGGCAATGAGTCAGGTCATTCATATGGATCAGGGGCCAGGCGTGGGAGGCCTGCCAGGTTACGAGGGCACGTCCGGTGAGTGACCAAGCTTGTGCATCCTGAGTACGTGTAAAGCCAGGATGTATGATTGTGTTGCGTTTCTGCCTGCATTTGAATGAAGGCCCTGGCTGAACCATGTCATGGTGTACTGACTCATGCCCAGTGTACTCTAGAGTGGATACAACCCATGTGTGGTACATCCGTTGCACATGGCATTGTCACAGTAGTCATCCCCCACCAGCATACACAAACAACATTTTCAACATGCTACCGCACTGTGGCATGTAGTTATTTGCAAAAGTGATGTCAGTGACTCTGCTCTGCTAGACAAGTGCTTGTGTCTGAAGCACGTGTTACACAACATGCACTGCATGGTGTGGATTCTCCATTCACACATTGTTAGGCAGAATCACCTGCAGTACCCTTTGGGAACACTACATGCAATTAAGACTACAAGTGTCAGTAACAATTTCACCTTTGGTACAAGCCTGTACTACACATTTACGTGGTAGCAGTGGCTGAGCAGCCAGACTTATCTCAAGAATTGAGTGAGCAGTAGAACAAGTTACACAATGGACCAACAAATACAATGGTTCAAACAAACACTTACGCAAGGTTGATTGGTAAAAGAATATACATTTATTTACAAAGTCCGTTTGAAAACATTACACTAGTAAGAGCAGCTCAAGATCATACACTAATATACCACAAATACACAACCAATAAGTTACTGAACAAGTTCAGCTCCCTGAAGTGAGAGCAAAATGGCACTTCAGATACTTTAAAAAGGGGTAAAAAGACAAGGGCCCTCATTACAAGCTGGGCGCAAAGGGATACCGGGCACCGGTAATGACACCGGTGCCGGTAATCCCTTTGCACTTTATTCCGAGGTCCCTTTGCGGGTCCTTCCTTAACACCTGGTTTTAGCAGGCGTTAAGGACGGGACCCGCAAAGGGACTTCAGAGCTAAAAATGGTACCGTAATTTACGGTACCGTTATTAGCACCCTCCCCATTCCCATTGAGCCCTATGGGGTCTCAAATGGGAATGGGGATTGACATTTTCAATGGGGACTTACCGGTCCCGCAAAGGTCGGACTAGACCGGTAAATCCCCATTGAACCAAGGCGGACACGGTACCAGTAATGGTGCTAGTCATGGCGCTAATAGCGCCATGACTAGCACCAACCTCGGAATGAGGCCCAAGGTTATAAGAATCAACAGTACAAATACTTTCATAGGCACGGCAAAGAGTTTCAGTAAACCACAACCAGCAATTGAGTTCATAGGCCTGTGCCAAAGTCAATGGTTCAGAGTCTTTGACTAGGATAGCACAGTTCTGGTGGTAAACGGTTAAGTCTTTGCCACGGATCTTAGGAGGATTTGGCTAGGCAAAAAGTTTGACGAATGTTTAGGGAAGGACATTCCTTCAAAGTCGGGAAAGTTTCACAAACTTTCTCCGTGGCCGAAAAGATTTCCGGACCACGTTTGCACAGTACCTTTAAAGTGAAGATGAGCTGTAGCTGAGGTAGTTGTTCCTAGCAGTTCGAGCAGATCTTGCTGTTCCTGAGCTTCAGTCGAGGGGAGAAGAAGGCAGTGGCGTCGCTAGGGGGGGCCCTGGGGGGGCCAGTGCCCACCTCTGAAATCAAGTGCCCCCCCCTGTTCCCCCCCACCTCAGCTCTCAGATGCCAGCCAGACTTTTGTAAGCAGCAAAGGGTGCTGTGTGTACAGTGTTAAAGAAAAAAATGCTCACGTTCCATTGTAACAATATTTTCCCTGAACCAAAACACAGGCAGTCCTCTCCAGCCCCTGTGATCCCTAGTTTCCCAATTTGCAATTGCTTGCAAGGCCTCCAGGCTGTCAGGTGCTGGAGAGGACTGCAAGGCAAGCTATTTGTTTTATTCCAATAAGATGCTACATATCGAATATGAGCTTTTTGTTTTTTCGTTTTACTCAATTCACATTAGTTCACTAATGTGAATTGAGTAAAACGAAAAAACAAAAAGCTCATATTCGATATGTAGCATCTTATTGCAATAAAACAAATCGGCGGGTGCAAGTCAGGCCAGGCCCAGTGCTTAACAATCTTCCCCTGCCCGAGCAGATCCATGTAACTATTTTACCTAGCTCCAGCATGTGCATTGCTTTTGCAGCGCAGCACAGTTTGCAAAAGCTCCATTGGGACGTGCTAGCCTAGGGCAGCCAGTGTTTGGTGATTCTAGCATCCTGACTACAGCTTTGGTCCGGTAACAGCAGCAGACCCAGGAGTTGTTCCCTCAGCACACCGGACAAACTGGACTGGTTAGACTGGTACTGGACTTGTACACAGAGGAGAACCTGTGGTCGGAGAGGGCTGTGATAAATGCTTCATCTTGAGTTTGCCAGGTAAACCTGACAGTGTCACTAATGTCTGTCAGTGTGAGTGCTTTTTCCCAGGTTTCCCCTCGCATGTTATTTTGTTTTTTACTTTCAAAGTTTCCTACATAGCCAGCTAATTAAGGCAACGTTTTGTGTATCATACATCAAAAGACTGAAACTTGCAGGGGTGGACTGGCCTACAGGGTACTGTGGAAATGTCCGGGTGGGCCTCTGAACCCTGGGCCTCTTTTGGATTTTATTTTTACATTCTCTCATAGGAAAAGGGTTGGGCTTGCTTAATATGTGTAATTTGGGGCCACTTTGAAAATCATTTCCAGGGCCTCTTCTGGTTCCCAGTCCACCCATGCTTGCAACAGGTGAAATTCTGGCAGTGTGAGGGGAGGTCACAGCATAGCATGAAGTGGGTGTTAATTAGATTGCATTGCAATACAGAGACACACAGCAGTAGTAAATGCAAAGATTAGAATGCCTTCAGGCTGCGGATCAATGAAGCTCCCACTAATAATTACTAGACAGTCACCACAGAGAAACCTGTCACATTGAGAGACACGTTATTTCAGAGAAAAGAAAATGTCAGCGCTCCGCTACAAATTCAAGACATATTTTTCTGGCAGTAGGGCAAGCTCTTAACGAAGGGGAGTGATGGGGGCAAGTGGTTCTTCCTGGCAGGTCATTTTACTTAACCATTTTACTTAACCAATTCCATGTCCCTCCCAATTTCTTTAAAGGGGGGCTAGTCTGTCTTTGCTTAAGCATGGTCACAAGATTTTAAGTGTTCCCAAAAGGTACCAAGTACATGGGCAACCTCACATTGCTACCGACATATTAAACACTTGTCAGTTTATGGCGTACATCCTAAGTGATCTGTGTGCAGTGTCAATGTTGTTGGAGAGAAAATAGTACCACTGGCTTTATAGTCTTGTACATCCATGAATTGCATGTAATACAGTGATCTTGAGCTGTATCAGTGACCCACAATGAGTGTGCACTGTGCAGAATGACAAGTGTAAAATAGAAAGCTAAAAAGTTAGCCCAGCAGTTTGAGTAACTAATCCTGAGATGTTATATGTTCAGTTCTGCCTGGAGATTCTTAGGCATTTGGTTCAGGGCAGGCCATGTGTTAGGCAGAATCCTGTGCAGTTCCCTTGCAAGAAGATTAAGACTACAGGAGTAAGCAGTAAACCCAATTGGTAGCAGTCTGTACCACCCAGATTTACCTGGTAGCTGTGGTGGAGCAGTCAGACTTCTCTCAAGAAGAGTAGGGCAGTATATAGAGTATACACAATAGGGCTAAAAACAGTAGAGCAAACAAACACTGACCAGAGCTTTGTATCAAAAATATATAATTCTTTATTTAAAACACACTTTAGGAAATACACAAGCACTCCAAATCAAAAGTAAGTTAAAACACAGTCAGGTAAAGTATACACACCTCCCTTGATAACTATTAGACAAGTCAGAGTTAAAACACCACTATTTGTTAAAACAGATGTGAGCGCGTAACCTAGATGGCACTCCAATAGTTAAGTTAAAGGGAGAGAAAAAGGCAGGGCATAACAATAAAACAGTTCCCAACACTTTTCTAGGTTCAGAGCAAGTAAATGAAGGCAGTATACAATGTAGAGCCAAAGTTCATAGTCCAGACCCACTTTAAATGGAGCAAAGCAAAATGTGCCCAAGATCACACAGTTTAAAATGCACTAAAAGTCTTTGCAGAATGTTCAAAAGAGGTTTGGGTGATTCAAGAAGTAAAGTTAGAAGGTCTGGGGCCAACCCAGTTGGAAAGCCAAGGATTTAAGGGTCACCTTTAGCAAACCATGGAAAGGGAGGCCAAGTGGAACAGCGTACCTTTAAAGTTGAGGAAGCTCCAGCGGTGCCAGTTGTTCCTGGCAGTGGTTGCAGTTCGTGGTTTCGACCAGGGGAAGAGAAGATCTCGTCGAGGAGGAAACTTGGAGTCAATGCACTGCACAGGGATGAAAACAGCCACAGAGTTTGTCGGTTAAAAGGTGCGTTCCTTTTATTCGCGATCAAAATGGTCAAAGTGGTGAAGCTTGGCTATTCGGCCGCCGGGGTGCTTGGCACGGGTGATTCGACCAAGAGGCGTCTTTGGAAGGTGAAATGGTGAACTGGTTGATCCCACCAGCTCAGAGGGAGAAGACTCTTCCAGCAGAAGATCTCTTCTTGTCGTTGGGGAAGTAGTGAGGTCGTTGCAGCAGGGCTCCACCGGTGGTGTCGTCGTTGCAGATGGCTTCAGCTTCTCCCCTCTTCGGATTCTGAAGTTCCAGTCCCAAAGGCCCTGCTTTTATGGAGAAAACCCCCCATTCAACAGCCTAGCTGTCACTCACATATGCCAATCAGAATAGAGTGCGTCTTGAGTTGCAAAGGCAACGCAGTCCAGGGTGCCAATTCCCCTCCCCACCCATCCTGTGGAACCCAGACAGAGTGGCACCAGTTGGAGGGCTTCTGTGGAGAAGCCCGCCAAAAAAAGAAACAAAGGACTCGACCTTGGTTAGAGTTACAGAGACGGACACAAACGGCATTTTAGAAAAGAGTTCTGGCAAACAGACCCAACCAGGGAATTTATTTTAATTAAATAAAACAGTGGTATCTTTAACATTGCACCAAAAAGTGGTGCGTTTAAAATCAATGGGAAAATCCCATAGAGAAGATTCCGGTGGAATATTTCGCGTGGTAACCACTGCCACCAGCCAGAAACTCGACAAGGGGGGACTGGACAGTGCCCCCTTGAAAACAGAACCAGGGGCAATCTAATTAACCCCTTCCAGTACTTCCACAATATGATGGTTTGTACTGGTTCTGTTCACAATTTTGGACTAGTAAAGTCAATGGTGACTTTACATGCCCTGGGAGACAGTAGTCAGTCCCAGGGTATGGAGTCTATGTTTGGGGGTCACTATGACACCCCTGTGTTACTGCACTGAGGGTGCTGTGTAACACATACACTAAAACAGATGATACCCTATGGAGTAAAAGACCCCATAGCCCATGAACACACACTAAGTCAAAGACATACCTCAAATCATGCAATAAGAGTGGGAGGAAAAGAGTCTCACTCTTAGCAGGAGAAAAAAACAAACCCCAAATATCCAGCAAAGCTGCTGGGGGACTCACTAGGTTTGGGAAATTAGCCTTATAAGAGAATTCTACCTAACACCAGGTGTCTATTTACCCTAATGATGATGAGAAGAGTTAGAGGTAGTGGGAGCGGGCGCTGCACACTGCACAGTTTGCATACCCACACATGAATAAAGCTTAGTTTGCCTTAATAAGTTTGCCAGGCTTAATGGATATTCAGTCTGATATCTTTGTTCCTCTCCGTAGTTTAAGGGTGATAGACCCGAATCTACAGATTGTCAGTCAGAGCCCTGTGTGGGACTGTAGTATGAAAATAACTTGTAGTAATTTACTGAAACTTTTGCGCGCATATAAAAATCATTGCTCCCAAAAAGAACATTTAAAGAAAGGAAGGTGTAATCACATCAGTTCCGCAGGAATGACTAAACACCACATGTCTTGCAACCCCATTAAGTGCACTTGCTGCAAGTATTGTGAGGAAATAAGCCACTTTGTTAATCTTTTTTAACAGCGCCAAAGAAATACACTGCACAAGCAATTGAATAGGGCACACACAGCATACGTCTAGCAGTAAATTAAATTAATACTAGCGCGTCCTGCACACACAGCCTACTTCTAGGTTGTTTTTATATGACAGCGTTAAATTGGAACATTAGACTCCATTCGGCTCAGTTTAGTTAGACCAAAACAACTATATGTAGAAAGAAAAGTTCTTGCTGCTGTCTTGTTTGAGGTACAATTCTTGGTGAGAATTTGTGACTCTTGCTACCAAAATTTTATTGAAAGCAATGGTTTAAAAACATGTGGTCCATACCGTGATAACCACGGTATACCATAATTTAATTAAACGTTTATCATACTGTCGGAAAATCAATACCGTGAAACCCGTACTTCATGACCCTTTATTTCAACATGTCTAACACCCACTGATTGTTGTCACAGCACTTATAGTAAAGTTCTTTCATTCAGAAAATAAACAGCCGAGGCAACTGTGGGCATACTTGCCTTTGAGACTCGGCTGCTATAACAGTTGAGACCTGCAAACGGTAAGCAGGCCATTAAGTAAAGGATGTTAGAAGTCTGAAACACTTTTGTTGCATCATCGGTTTTACGGCTTGCTGAACGCAATTACACCCCTCCAATTGTAAAATCTTGGGCTTTATTCATAAATCAGACAGCCGAGGTAACTGCGGGCATATTTCCCTTTGAGCCTCGACTGTTCTCTTTGTTGGAAATTGAGTAACGGCCTTGTATTTATTCCTTCACTATGTTTTGCATAGGCAGCTTTTTTTGGTTGTTGGGGCGCACTTTAACCGTGCCCTGTTTCATTTTGCGATCCTCTCTACCTTTTGGGGGTGACATTCCCGTGTCAGAGCTTTGGGGCTCATTCAATCACCCCGAGGTGATTTATGGTGGAGCCTTGTGTCCGCTGTGTCAGCCACTACTGTGGTTGGTGTCCGAGAGACTCTGCCCACTTCAGGGAGACCTGGGAGTCATGCCTGGAGGGAAATGGTTGGGAGAGGTGGGCACTGCACCCACTCCTGTTATCGCCTGCCGTGTGTGGCTTCGCTGCTTTCACTGGAGTGTCGCCGTGTGCAAAGCTGTTTATCCGAGGCTGCTTCATGGGCATGCATGCCTGCAGTGCTGACTCAGTCTGCCATCCTTCCAAGACTGATACTATTGCTGCCACGTACAATGGCAATCATTTTTATAGGCCAGTGGTGTGTGCTATACAAAAGGTCATTATTCTCATTTAATATTGTTTTCAAAGTAATGCAGGATATGTTTGCGGGCTGTTTAATTGGGTTTGAAAGTGAGCTTTTGCCTAAAGCAGTTGAGTGGATTTTCTTTTAAAAAGCTTCCACAGGATGGGAAATGTGCAGGAAGGCCCCACCCTCAGTGGGTTAGGCCACCTGCAACTTGGTTAATATAGTTGCGCAAAATGTTTTCGTGATACTTATTTGCCTGTAAAATACATTGCCACAAGGTGATCAGATAAGCGACAGATGCCTGTTGGTGGCACAGAGGTCCCCCAACCGCGCCCTATGCATGTTGGATGTGGGTGTACACGGTCCTCATCTTGCACACTGCATGCCCACAGTGAGAGGTCCCTGTAGGCACGGAGTATTGGAAGCATCCAACTAACCTCTCCACTTTGCATTCACTAGGTTAGCATGTCAGTAGATCTGAGTACTCCTGAACACCACTGCATGTCCTGTACCCACGCAGTATTGGAAGCACCCAGCTAACCTCTCCACTCTGCGTTCACTAGGGTAGCACGTCAGTAGGACTGAGTACTCCTGAACCCCACTGCATGCCCACAGGGCTAAGTCCCTGTAGCCAGTGAGTAGTGGAAGCACCCAGCTAACCTCTCTACTCGCTTGCTGAAGTAACCTATCAGACTAACCACGTGTGCTACATAGGTCAAGAGATCTGTTAAGTGATTTAGACAGCATTCCCGTCCCCTCTGAAACACTCCCTTGCCCACCCTCTTCTTACGAAACCCTCAGCCGACCCAGCCTGCCCTGCTAACTACCGGCCAACCTCCATCACTCCTTTCCTGGGCAAACTCCTGGAAACGCTGTCTATTTCCTAGCTTAAACTTCACACTGAATCTGTTGGTTGTCTCCATGACCATCAGTCTGGCTTCAGAGCTGCCAGAATCTCTGCAATGGCTCCCATTGGAGGCGGGGATTAAGTTCAAAACCCTCTGCATTGTCCACAAAGCATTCTGGGGCCTGAATACCTTCTACTCTCTCTTCCTAAATATCTTCCTTCTCGAGCTCTTTGCTCATCTGCCTCCAACTCCTTCAGGGTCAGTCGCTTTTCCAAGCAACGAGTTGGTGGTAGATCTCTTTCTTCAGCTGGGGCCTCCCTCTGGAAACGCCTCCCTGCCCTCCTGAAACTTGAGGAGAACCATCTCCGGTTCCAGAAGCACCTCAAGACCTTCCTCTTTGCTTCTGCTGTCTCTCCTCTCGACCCAGCTGATCTCCTGACTGAAACTACACGGGTCACCTGGTTACCCTCTGATCTCGGGCCCCGGTCCCCTCCCCCGCCAGCTGCACACCTGCACTGCCTCCTAGGCAACCCTTGCACTTGAGGGCTGTTTCTGTATCCCATCAGTCCCACCAGCTCTTGACACCTGATGTCTGCACTTACCCCTGCTCTTACCACTAGCTGGCTACACTTTTTACCTATTATTACCCCTCTGTTCCCCCTCCCTTGCCTCGTCGCTACTGAAAGACTTGTGTATATGTGCGTTATAAATGCCATATCATATCATAGATCATTAATTTCACGCACGTCTGAGTAAAGTAAGCAGAACATTTTAGAATGAATTGCCCAAATACAACGTTTTTTTCCTTACCCTTGATGTAGGTAATGTATAAAAGAAAGGCTTGCATGCTTAACCTCTTAGAGCTGTTCATTGAATATATATTTGAGGTGGGAGGCAAAAAAAGCAGCGTGGGAGGTGGTTTATCATACGTGCTTTAAAATGTGATTACCGGTAAGTGAGCCACATATACTGGCTACCTTGAACAAATAAAACATATCTCTTTATTGATTTTACTTGATAGTGAGACAACAACCCCATAAATGGATATCCGGTCCTATTATTCCCGTGCGACAGTGAAGCGTCAAACAGATAATACTGTAAAGGAGCCGCAGCAAGACAAGAGGCAGCTGAATGACTCTTCCGTGGATGAAGATCAAGTGTTTGAAAGAGAAGATGTGGAATATAGTAACCCTATGAGTGCTGATGCTTCCACAGAATTTGTTGAACCCTCGTCATCACAAAGTCCAGGTTCAAGCATAATGCCTCCACCCACCAACCAATACACTGCTTGTGGAAAAGTATGCATTGACTTAGATCGACCTCAGAGAGAAGTAATGGCTGTTGATGCTGTCAAGGGAAAGGCACCACCAGGTCCCAGTGATATCAGCCAGTGTGCTAGTGAAGGCCCTCGACAGCCTGTCTTAAAAACATATCCTCAAACAAAACTGGGATCATGCCCTAGGTTATTCTGTTCGCATTGGTTTCAGGTATACACATGGCTAGAATACTCCATTTCCGAGGATGCATCATACTGTTTTCCATGCCGATTTTTTTCGATGTCCAAATCTCTTTATGGAGAACTTAAACATTGAACTTTTATCAGTGTAGGCTTCACCAACTAGAAAAATGCATTGGAAAATGGCAAAGGAATATTGCAGCATGAGAAGTCTGCTTCCCATAAGGAAGGCTATGTGAGATGGGAGGATTTCAAAAGAAATATAAAAGATGATACATCAGTCATGAATGGGCTCAGTGATGCATATACCAGAGAGGTAGCCGAAAATTGGCATTACATTAAAAGAATTGCTCAAGTTTTACTGTTAACTGGCAAAACTCAACTCTGATGACATCAATCACGGAAATGTGAGAGAAATATTGCATTTACTTGCTGAAAGAGACAGTATTGTAAAAAAGAAACTTAATGGGCCCAAAAATGCACGCTATTTACATCCGTCCACTCAAAATGAACTTCTGTCAATTATGGCTGCTCTCGTCAGAGAGGGCATTGCTGAAAGCCTTAAAGGAAGCCTATTTTCTATTCTAGCTGATGAGACTAAAGATCTCAGCAAAACCGAACAGCTGTCTGTTGTTGTGAAATACTTCCATAATAATTCTGTCCATTAAAGATTCCTGAAATTCTACAAAGCAGATAGCCTTGATGCTGAATCTTTAACATGCTATTTATTTAATGTCCTATCATCATTGGGCATTGATAAAAATGAATGTGTTGGGCATGGGTATGATGGGGCCTCAGTGATGAGTGGTCGGATTAATGGTGTGCAAGCACGGGTTCAAAAAGAGGTGCCCTCTGCACTTTATGTTCATTGTATGAATCACTGGCTTAATTTGGTCATTGTTGACACGGTTAAAAACGTATATGCAGCAACTGAGTTTTTTGTGAAATTGGAGAAGCTTTATGTGTTTTGCAGTACATCTGTTGTTCACTCTGTGTTTGTAAGCGTTCAAACAGAAATGTCAAAACAGGTCATACAGTTGAAACACTTAAGTGATACAAGGTGGACATGCCAATATTCTGCCTGTAAAGCTGTCCTTCAAACACTTGAGCCTCTTCTGGAAACCCTCACTCTAGTGGCAGAAGGTAGACATACAGAAAGAGCAATAGAAGCAAATGGCATTCGGCAATTCATTGACTTCAGCTTCATTCTATCACTTGTGGTTTTTGAAAACATATTAAAAAGGACTGAGACACTATCAAATATGTTACAGCAAGCCGATCTTGACTTGGCCTCCGCTGTTGTCCTTGTGCGCACAGTCATAGAAGAACTTGAGGAAGTGCGTAATCAAGACATGGATGCAACTATACAAAATCTCTGGGATGAAGCACTCCAGCTGAGCAGTAAGTGTGGTATAGCAGCATCTACAATGATGAGACTGATCCGCCTCGCAAAAAGCGTGATTGTCGACTGCCTTTCCACTTAAGAAATAGTGCCATAATGGAGACTGTGGGACAGAGACCAAGACTGCGCATAAAAGAAGATTTCACTAAACATTTTTTGAATGTAGTTCTTTACCGGATAATCTCAGAACTAAAATCACACTTTTCAAAAGATTCTTTGCTGATCATGGAAGGTATACAGGCACTAAATCCCAGATCTGATTCTTTTCTCAGTTTTCAGAAAGTGTCACAAATGGCCACATTCTACTCCTGTGATCTGGATAACTTGCAAACAGAACTAAAACAGGCACTGGTAACCCTAGATAGGAAGAAGGCCTCTGATGCCATTAAGGTGAATACAATTCTGGAGTTCACAAACTTTCTGGAGCCTTATGCTGTTCCATTCTTTGAACTGTATCGACTTTGTAAAATTGCTTGTGTCTTGCCAGTGAGTAGCGCTTCATGTGAAAGAAGCTTTTCTGCGCTAAAGTTAATAAAGTCATATCTGCGCACAACAATGACAGAGGAAAGGCTGTCAGATCTTGCCACACTAGCAATTGAGTCCAGACTTGCTGGGCAAATAAGCATGGACATTGTAATTGACAGGTTTGCATTGATCCACAAAAATTCACGTTTGAATCTTTATTAATGTAAACAGTTTTCTGTAATTTGAGACCATAAACACCCGTGTTCAGTTTCAGCCTTAGCTTTAAGATTTTTGGCTTTCAAGTTAAGTTACATGTTGCAATTGAGGTAGGGAAGCATTTGACAGTACATTTAAAGAGACTAGTAAAGTCAATTTAACTTTACGTGCTGTGGGAGACAGTAGTCAGTCCCAGGGAAGGTATTTAAACCTTGGGGAGTCTGAAAGACATCCCTGTGTCACTGCACTGAAGGTGCTGTGTGACACACCAAAAAAGATGATGCCTATGGAGTTGTTTTAAAACTCCATAACCAAAGAACACAAAAGTAAAACACACATCAAAATACATGGAAGAGTGGGAATAAAGGCCCACACTCTTCCCAGGTAAAAAAAAATCAAATCCTAGAAATCCAGCAAAGTTGCTGGGGGTCTCAAAAGGTAAGAGAAATTAGCACATTTTGAGAATTCTCTCTAACACACTCTCTCTGTACGTAGGTGGTTCCATGCTACAGATAACTTCTCCGAAGACTACCAGAAGGCCTCACAATGTGCCTTGAGTGACATAGCAATTTCCAACACTGTGCAGCTATGGCAATGACCACGGTGTCAAATATTTGAGACGATTCATCCCTGTTACCCTCCCACACTCAGCACACACTCCATGGGTCCATGCCCCTGTCCTTCTTGTGTGTCACTCTCACTTATTCCTATCTCCCAGTGCATGTACTTACTCTATCCAAATCACACACCTTGTCTAGGTGTTACTCTTATAGTCATACTCCAACTGGGACTCCACACTCAGGTCATGTCCACATTGTGTGCACTCCCTATGCCAGTTCAACTCATGTGGCATGTGATTGATGTGCACTTGGATGTGAATATGTGTATACGTGTTGACATGTAATGTAATAGCATGTTACAGACCCACATGACCATGCCCATTTAGCATGTATTTGTCAATAGTTTGCTGTACCATGGGCCAGAATGTGCCTTCAGCGACCCATTTCTGTTGGCAATGTGTCCACTGGCTACATGGGCAGGAACATGGAATGTCGTTGCCAGTCTGCATACGCCATAATCAGATGGCTTCTTGTACATAGTGTGTGTATGATATTTCTCTCATGGTGACATGCCCGGCATTGTGTTGTAGTACAGCAATGTGAGACACATATTTACTGTCGGCACAACATGAATCTGCATACCTTCATATGTCCTTGTGCAGGTGACGAGGCACCAGATGAAGAGGAGGAGGAAGAGGAGAAGAAGTCTGTGCCGGTCCAGACCACCAGCGGAGGATGTGGTGTGGTAGCCCAGAAAAATCCACTGGTGCTACAGAACATCCTGGGAATGTCCAGATATGACATTGACTCTTATGAAACCAGTAACTCTGGTGCTGAACCGGATGTCCAACCCTGAATTCTGTCAGAGGTGAGTGCACCAAGTGTTGAAGCAGTTGGGGCCTGTGGGTCAGGTGCCTTCGCCAGGCCAGTCAATGGTGTCACGCCCATCTGTGTTGGTTACGGCTGCAAGGCCATGCTCCCAAGTATTGGATTCTGGTCCTGGCCAGATGTCCAAGGGAGGGAGGCAGTCCTGCAGCCACAGACAATGGCATTACATCAAGGGCCATGCTCCCTTGGGTCAGGCAGGCGTGGGCCCGCACACATGGGGGACTTATGCAGGCTGGGGAGACAGTGTGAGAGCAGTCAATGTTGAGTGCTGCACATCAACAGAGTGCTGCCGATGACATTTTGGCTGAGGGCACGGATAGGGTGGGCAGTTCCATGATCCCAACAGCAACACAGGTACAGTTTTTGGCCCTGAGAGCTTCAATCGAAGAGTAAGAGGCAGCGGCAGCCCGCAGGAGACTGCACCACCAGGAGATGCAACTATTGAGTGAGACCATCTCGGGGAATCTCTGTGCATCGCGTGAGGTTATGCATGGTGACCTCCAAAACCTCATGGTGCTGGTGTGCTGGTGCATTCATCAGTGTCCCGCATGGCCACTGCCACTGAGGAACAGGCCAGGGCACTGCATGGTGAGCCTCTGGCACCACTAACACCTTCTGATTGTACCCAGGAAGGTGGTGCCAGCAGACACATGCCTCCCGGTCCAACATAGCCATGTGGAAGTTGACATGCACCCTGCACCTCCCCCCTCCTGGGTGGACTCCCACACCTCCACCGGTCCATGATGGACATTTTTGATTTTTTCTTTTTTTAAACTTTTTGTACACCCCATGCCCATATGTTGGCATTGTATATTTTGATCTGCCCTTTCCTGGTTTGAATTTGTGTTCATTTTCTCCTTTATTTCCCTTGAGGTGTTCCATTAACATCTCAAGGCCTAGAACGTGTGCAGTGGTGTACATGCAGGCATGCATAGTGAAATCAACTAGCATGTTTGCAAAGTGGTGCACAGGATGGCATGTGTAGGTAATTATGGGTTTTGTGTTCCGTTGCACGTGTGTGCTGTGTCAATGGTACTTCACAATGGCTGTTTTAATGTCTTCTCCCATGTTGTTTCAGTAATCTGTGATCTGGCGGTGATTACTGACCAGGGGGAGACACCCTGCACCCTATGATGTCCATGCTCTGCATGCCCTCGACCAGGTACTGCCCTTCCTGTACCTGATTAGGAAACACAGTTCCAGGTGAAGGTGATGCGGGATTTACACCATGCCAGCACAGTCAGATAAGCTTTAGCAATGTCTTGCATGTTGAGCATGCGTCATTGGTGTGCATGTTTGCTTCATTTCTTGCTTATGTTGTATGTCCTTTACATGCTGACATGCCGGTATAGTAATTTAAGTGGTGCTCATGTCACTGTGTTATCTACCTATGTGTACTCCTCTATGGGTGCACCTACTGTGCTGTACAACATGTTGTTGTACATATGAAAACCAGGCAATGTATTCCTTCATCTGGCATTTCCTTTGGATTCCCTCTCTGTGTCACTCTCTCGCCCTCTCTCTGTTGTGGTACAATGTACTACTGGGATATTCACAATCTATTTCCATCCACCCTGTGACACCCTGTGTTGCTCCTGCAGTGATTGGTGTCTGCATATTTTCTTTATGTAATAATGTGTTGTCATGTATATGCATGTTGTTTCTGCTGTTACTATGCATAGTATTCTATTTAGGGGAAGTGTCTCACGATGGTGTGGATTGTATGCAAGGCAGGTGGGTTCTCTGGACAGGTAAGTGAATGGCATTTGCTGACACTTGTGTGGTGTTTGCATGGCAGTGTGGCACTGTGTGTGTTCACTTTAGACTGACTTAGTTTGTGGTCCAACACTACTTGTTAAAGGGTGCATGTTTCACTGGGGTTGCTTCTAATGATGGGTATGGCCATGTTCTTCAGATGTATTGCTGGGGCCACTGTTAACTGATTATTAAAATTGGGCATTGTAAATGTGTGGGGCGTGCATGGTTGTTTGGGAGTGTGTAGCATGGTCAACTGTTTGTGGCCTGTGGCAGATGCTGACGGTTGCACTGATGTGTGTCTCATGGAAACGTAATCATGTGTAATGAGTGACACTTTTGATTCCTAGCAGGGTTTGTGGAATTATGGCAGTTTAAACCTACAAACATGTTGGTCTGTATGCATTATTGTGGGATGATATGTTGTGTACCAGCACATTAGGGTTAGTGGTGTTTGTGCTTTCCCATGATTTTCACAGACATGCTGCACCATGGAGTTTGCAGCTTCTAGTGCAACGTGGCTGGGTGCATGGTAATGCTGCATTTTAATTAATGCAGTATTTGACCATTTGTATGCTGTGACAATGAAGTCTGCATTCACCATGGTCTGGTGGTTAAGAATGTACTTTTAGCATGATTTCATCGTTGATTGATGTATCACATTGCTTTGTGTTGTCTGCTCATGTCTTCCATTGTGGCTCCCTCAGTGTGCAGCAGTACATAGTGACATCAAGCATGGTTCTAGCGGAGTTGCAAGAGGTGAGTATTTCAGTAATTGCCAACCCATCCACTGTATATTCTGCAATAGCTCCTTCACATATTTTTTGTAAATACACATGAATGACTATGCCTACTTGTTACAGGCTCTTCTAACAGAACCTTTCCTAACTCTGCCCCCCCACCACTCACCCTCATCATTCCTCATTCTCCTCATTCACTCATGTCTCCCCTGAAGTAGTCACCAGAGTTGACTACTCCATGAAGGTGTCATCACAACTGGTGTGCCGCTGCTCCTACAGAACCAACAATGGCAACATTCGCTCTCTGGCAACTGCTCTTGCTGATCTCTGCAACTACTCCTTTCCTGCTGTTTAGTTTCCATCCTCCATCAAGCACTGCCTTGTGCACACCATCATTACTATGCCATATACTGAGCCTTCCTGACCAGCTAACTATTGGCACATTTGTTTCTATTTTTTTTAAAAGGTAGCAGGCGGCTCTCTCTAGAAAGTACATGGTATAATAACCAGTTTTTTCCCACTTTGAGCGCCCGCAGCCATCACTTTTTGCTCACTGTACCTTTCACAGATGGGAACTGTCCATTTGCATATCAGTCTTTGTCCCGCCCACATGGGCAGTCCAGCACCAAAATGCTATTGCAATTCCCTTCTGAGCAAAAGTACCTACAGCAACCCCATACATGTGTTTCCGCCTTGTTGGGCTTCATCAGTGAGGTGGAGCTGTGCCTCTCTGAGCACAGTGAGCACGGAGTCCACGTCTGGGTTCCCCCAGGGAACTTAGGGTGACCAACCCAAGTTCCTTGCACATTTTTTCTAAAAAAGGTAGCAGGCACCTCACTCTAGAAAGAACATGGCATGATAATCTGTTCTGTGGTTTTTTCCCACTTTGAGAGTCCGCAGCCATTGCATTTTGCTCACTGTACCTTTCCCAGATCGGAAAGGTTAGTGCAGAAGAAGCTATACAATGGAAGGGGCTATGTTGACGAGCGGAGAGGCAGTCGTTACTCAAAACGTGCTAAATCGATCACAGGTAGCGGGAGGACGTTTTGCAGGAAGAGGTGATGCCAATTATTGGCCCCGAGGATGGGGAGGAATGCCCTGGTGAAGAGGGTAGGACAGCCAATGCAGCAGGGTGGAGACAGGTTTAACGGCGGACAGCCGAGACCGATGGGGGGTCCACCACAATGCTGGTGGACCCCCCATCGGTAACATATCACGACTGTGCAGAAGCAGGGGTGGAGTACAGCAGAATGGGGAGATGATGTACCAGCCAGTGTATCAGATGGAACAACCAGACTATTATGCCCAAGAACACATGGAGATGCAGACACATGCGCCGCAAATGGTGCCAGCACAAGGGATGCAAAAAAACAAGGGGGCTTGTGGGAGTCCTTCTGCCGGACATTAGTCCCGGTTATGAGAGACTTACCCAGACTCTTTATCTCACTATATTTCACAGAGGAGAAATATCCATAAAATATCAGTCTTTGTCCTGCCCTGGTGCAGTCCAGCAATTAAATTGTAGGCAATTCTCCTCTGAACAAGAGTACCAACAGCAACCCCAGACACTTGTTTCAGTCTGGTTGAACCTCATCAATAGGGCAGAGCTGTGCCTTTCTGAGAATAGTGAGCAAGGTGTCCGTGTCTGGATTCCTCTAGTAATTTAGGATGAGACCCAAAGTTACTTAAATTATGCAAAAAAGAAGGGCGGTTTTGGGAGTCCCTCTGCTGGACATTAGTCCTGGTTATGAGAGCCTTACCCATATTCTTTAGCTCAAGGGACACCAGTACAGTCACATCCACCCATTGGCCCTCATTAGGACCCTGGCGGTAAGGGGTTTGCGCCAGCGTTAGCTGCGCCGACCCCTTACCGCCAATTACGAGTTCCCATAGCGCCATGGTCATTTTTCCGCCCGCTTTTTGCGGGCGTAAAAATCCATGGCGCTATGGGACCTTGGTGTTAATTACGCCACCGTAATTTACGGTGGCGTAATTAACGCCTTCCCCACTCCCATTGAGCCCTATGGGGCCGAAATGGGAATGGGGAAGGGTAAATGGGTCAATGGGGACTTACCGCCCCGCCGACCTCGGAATGGGGCGGTAAGTCCGCCATCCGCCATGGCGTAAAGGGACTTTGCGCCATGGCGGAAAAGTCCGCCGACTGCGGAAAAAATCCGCCAGGGTCCTAATGAGGGCCATTGTATACACACCGCAGGCACATGAATAAACACAACCATCACAAGCCGCACAGCAAGTACTAGCACACCAGAATGCTGAATCCATGAGACACACAGACTGTACTATGCAGACTCCCGTACAAAAACTAGTGGGGGCGACTGTGGTGGGAGGTAATCCCTTCACATGGATGGGGATGACTCTGTACCCACAATAGTACAGATAGACCTGATGTGTTCAATCCTATCCGTTACACCCAACCCGAATGAGGAATCATGTGTAGGGTTGACCATAGGTGACAAGACATTCTCTTTTCTCGTAGATACGGGGGCTACCAAATCCTGTATTAGAGAAGGGAGCTATCCGATGTCAGACATTGCCATGAATGGACAGGGATTCTCTGGGGCTACAGACTTGGTTCCTTTCACTTACAAGTTTCCGATTTCCATACGGGAACATGACCTGACCATACCATTGTGATATTCTCGACAGACACCATTTAACATAATGGGGAGAGGCACGATGAGCTGACTTAACAAGACCATTTCGTTCACAGATCAGGGGATAGTATGCTCGACCCCAGTAATTCACTACCTGAATGTTCTGAGAACTCATTCAAGCATACTGTGGGCAGACTCTACAGACTGGGGTGTTGTGAACCCTGAGTTGTTCCAATATGGAGTGGAAGTACTATTAGCATGGCTTCCAAGGATACAGGGCAAACTGCTTTGTATACCCATTGAATTTTTGTTCAGACCAGAGGTTCTCTTAGACAAGAAGGAAGGGCAAGTGTTTCCACTAGAAGTAGAGATGGCTATAGTGAGGGATGAGAGAGTAGTACTGCACCGGACTGATGACACAGGACGGGCATGGAGAATAGTAATTGCAGTAGGAGAAGGTTACAGACTGACTGACTTGACGGACGAAAAACAGTTTTGAGATGATCGTTCAGTCCTTGATACAGTGTTCTTTATGAGCATTACCTATTGGGTGAGAATTCATTACAGGGAAGTACTAAAGAGAGTGGCCTTCTAAAAAAGGCACCACCACCATTTCTTGAAGAAGACCTAGCTCAAGTACTAAGTGTCTTATAGACCAACAGTCCATATAACGTTGGCCTTCTAGAGGGGGTAGGAGCTGTTAAAATAAAGCTCAAGCCAGGAACTATCAGACCGAGGGCAAAACAATATTCTTTGTGCAGGGTGCCAGACAAAGGCATTTATGAGACAATTTCTATGTGGTGCGGCAAGGGATTATGGTACTTTCAGAATCACAGTGTTAAACAGATGTGTACCCAGTGAAGAAGGTGACAGGGGATTGTAGCATTTTATTCAGGACTTGTGTCTTTTGAACCAAATTGTTGAAGCAGAGTTCATGTTTCTTCCCAATCTAGCGCCAATACTATGTAGCATTCTGCTTGAAGCTACCCATTTCACGATAATAGATTTGAAGAACGCGTTCTTCTCTATAGCACTTCATGAGGACTTACAGGATCTGACATCCTTTCTGTATAGAAATAAAAAGTGGAAACACACATGATTACCTCAGGGGTACTGTGAATCACCATCTATATTCAAACCAATGGCCTATTAAAGCAGAATTGTGGAACCGGTGATGAAAGGACACAACCCTTGCAAACAAGCATTGGCTGCTGCTACAATCCAGTAGAGAAGTCTGCAAATATCTCAATGAGGTGCAGTACCACACTTCATGTGGAGCATGCCCTTTTTGCTACCCTTGAAAGGCCCAAGAGCACATGGACCACACAGAGAGCCTCCGGATACGAGGTGATTATCTTGAATCCGGTGATAAAAATAGTGAAGTGCAGAATTGTAAACCCAGTGAAATTAATAGCTGAGCCAGTGAAGGACGGAGACTATGTACACAACTGTACTATGTACACAGAACATTATGACAACTTTCCAAAAGTAGGAGAGATTGCCCTCAAAGCAGGAGAAATACTCTTTATTGATGGGTCATCAATTGTAGACCAGACAACGGGAGAGAGACATACTGGCATGGCAGTAGTAAAAATAAAGCTGAGCGGGACTGTTGTAGTAGTAGCAAGCGCGAGATTGCCTTCACATTTTTCAGCACAAGCGACAAAATTAGTGGCTCTTATTTTTTAATTTTTAATTTTTATTTGCATTTTTATAGCGCTCACACAGCCTGGGGGCATCGAGGCGGTGTTATGGGACTATGTCTTAGTTGCGTATTTATAATGCGCTTAATACCCAGAGGTTTCTAAGCGCCGACTCGGGGATCAAACCTATGCTGCTTTGTGTCGTCTTGTTTCCAAGGCGAGCATGTTGCTGCTGAGCTACCCTCCCTCCTCTTACAATGGCATTAGAAGCGCGTAAGAAAGAGGCGATTACTGTGTTCTACAATTCCGCCCATGTGACATCCACAGTGCATGCTCGACTGTCACGGTGGAAGAGAAGGGAATTTCGACATACTGATGGCACACCAGTGCAGCACGCGCCCCTATTGGCTAGACTCATAGATGCACTACAACTCCCACCAGTCATAGCAGCCATGAAGTGCCAGGTACACACAAGGGGGGAGGACTTGATCACCCACTGCAATGAAGCCGCAGACACAGAAGCAAAGTGAGCATATTTTACAGAAATAAATGAGTTTGATACCCCATCTAACACACGCATAAGCGTGCGTAATATGATACTGAGAGAAAGGTATAGTTAATTGCCAGTTACCCAAATAATAGAGTTTCCGGGGAGAGCACCACTAGAAGAAAAGAAGTTAGGGGTGAGGAGAGGATGTTCAATATCCCCTATAGATGCATTATGGCAATATGGGAGAGCACAGGAACACCAGTGATTCCAGTGAAATTGTTGCAGTTTGCGTTCATGCAGCTGCATTATCTCACTCACCTAAGTAAGTATTTTCTTGCTGCACTTGTTGGGGAATAATGGTTCTGTTGCAATCTGGTGGAATACATCGCCACATTTATGGATAATTGTGTAGTATGCAAAAAATACAATGCGGTCACACATTTTGCATAGTGCGAGGAGCAATACTGCGCCCTATTGGGCCCTTCCAACATCTCCACATAGATTATGTAGACATCCAGATAGAACCATGCAAGTATTCTCTGACCTAGCCTCCGCTTCACGCACCTTCATACTCTGTGGTGTGCCCCAAGGCTCTTGCCTCTCCCCCACCCTTTACAACATCTTCACATGACCCCTCTTCCTCATCGCTATGGGCATTTCCTACACCAACTACACTGACGATACCCAGTTCCTCCTCACCATCACTGCTAACTACAACACTGACTCCTTGACCCTTAACAACTTCTACAACACCATCCAAGTCTGGATGGCAGACAATGGACTATGCCTCAACTCCGACAAGACCAAACTCCTCCTGATAGGTTCCCCCGACACGCTAAAAAATCTAGACTCCCAATTCAGTCACTTCACCATCGACACCATCAAAATACCTGTCTCAGACTCAGTCAAAATTCTTGGAGTCTATTAGGATTCCAACCTATCCATGGACAGACAAGTCAACGCAATAGCCTCCTCAGCTGCATATCACGCTAAACTAATCAACGCAGTCAGGCCCTTTCTCTCCAGAGAGAACTGCACAAACATAGCCAGAGCCATCACTGGCACCAGGCTAGACTACTGCAATGTACTCTTTCTAGGAACTTCCAATAAAAACCTGGAGAGGCTACAAGTCATACAGAATAGTGCTCTCCGTGCAGCCCAAGGCATTGCTAAAAGAGAACACATCTCAGAGGCCAGAAAACTAGCCCACTGGCTCCCAATAAAGGAAAGAATCGTCTTCAAAGCTCTGACGCTGACCCACAAGTGCATTCACCTCACTGCTCCTGTTTACCTCTCACAAAGGATCCACCCCGTCTCCTCTACAAGGCCAACCAGATCACCCTATACCAACATGCTCTATGTACCACTAGTAAAAAGAGCCAGAGCGGGTGGTTCCAGCTTCCCATATCTTGCACCCACACACTGGAATGCCCTACCTCCCACAATCCGAGGTGAGGCCTCCCTCATCGCTTTCCGTAAAGCTATGAAAACTATCCTCTTCACATTAGGTCCCTCGTATCAGCATTAATACTATACATATGACCTATTGCATAAGCTGTAATGTAATGACCAATTGGATAAGATGTAAGTATAGAATTATGTATGTAGTATTTATAATGTACCAACGACTGCTACCATTCCTGTACCTCTGTAACTAAGCTTTTACAAGTAACAGCTCCTCACTGCCCCTGGGCTGTCTGCGCGCTATATAAATATAATAAATAAAATAAATAAATAAATCATCCAAATTTGCCAAAGGTACCGCCATATGATTGTAGTTGTATGTAATTTTTCTCTCTGGATCGAAGCTGGTCCATACACACATCCCGATGGTCTCAGTGCGGCAAAAGTGTCTCTGAGTAATCTCCATCATGGTGTTGCGTTTGGTGTTTATCGATCGGGTACTTGATCTGTAGTGAAATGCTACTACTATGCAATGTGACTGGGTCTTGTGTAGCGCAGTTTTGGTCTTTTGCATGGCTTCTTGGTTAGTCGTGTATCGGGAAGAGAGCACAATTGTGCTGATGCATCCAGATTGGTGATACCAGGCTCTGCACGTGGGAAAGCCTCAGTGTACTAAGTATGAGATGTTTCCTGCAGGGTGAGATAAAGGGTGGTCACGTTGCTTGATGCCAGCTGGCGCTCAGAGGCATAATCCAAGACTGGATGTGATTGGCGTGTTGAACATTGTGTTGCGTGATAGTCAAGGAGAGGCTGATGTTGTTGTGGGCGAGTGTATATTGACAAAATATTGTGGGGTAATGTAATCAATTTAGTGAGAGGGACATGTGTATCTGCTTTCATTGGGTGAACAATGTCTGTATTTAGTTCAATGAACATTACAAGATACCATGGATGGCTAGTGGACTGAAGATGCTGATAGCAGCTTTAGTACTAGTGTTATTTGCCTTCTGCATTATCAGAGTAGCTATAGCACAGTGCAAGAAGACTACTGAAAAGACGACAGGGATGAACATATTACTGGCTGCAAGGACGAAGACGGATGGAGAGACGCAGACTCTTGATGTTTTGAAATCACACTTGACGCAGTGCCCTCTGTTCCCTCCTGGTGCAGCTTTCTCTTGTCCCCCAGATCCACACAAATATTGGGAATATGGGTATGGTGCAACCCTGATGGAGACTGCAGCTATATGACCTGGAGCTTAGATGACAAACACATGAGATTGCATGGACAAAGGTCTGAGTCTCAAGACTACATGTGAATAGAAAGGGTCGTCTAGGAAGTGTGGTCTACTTGTCGGCCAGATGGGGGATTGAAGAGGGAGACCCCCATTACACCCATCCCACTCTCAGCCCGGGGGCAGAGAAACGAGAGATATACATCGCTTCTGAGCCCTTCCTCACCGTCGTTGATGTACAGCAGGTGTGAAAAGTGCTACTCACACAGACAACCACTCAGACCATACCCAGATGACAGTATTGAAGAGATACAGCTGTCATCAATCAAACAATTCACTGACTGCAACCTCGAAGAACGCTGACGACATCACGGCTGACATCATGACATAGATGCATTAGATATGAAGTACACAGGCATCCCTGCACAAAGCTACACAAACACTTTAGTCTATTGCTGATAGACACAAAGCAAATGCTTATGACTCACATAGTTTTTTTTTTTTTTTTTTAAAAAAGTTTATTGATTTTTCAACACAAACAACAATACAAACCAAACCGTAGTGCAATTAACAATATTACAATAAAGCATTTAATCATTAGTGCGCACTACCTCCCTGATCCCTCCCCCCTCGCGAGCCAGTTTCCATGTCACATTCCGTATCTGCCGCACATGAGCGGGCCTCGTTGTCATCCGACCCTCCCGAAGCCATCCCTGTCCCAAATATGCAAGATATCAAAGTCCTCCATGCCATCAAAGAGGCCAGTTCCTCCTCCCAAGACATACAACTCGCCTCCTGCCACACTGCTGTCTCGGCCTCCGCCCATTTCTGTAGGTCATTCCACCACACCTCAACCCGTGGCTTGCTACATTTTTTCCAGCCCATGGCTATTCTCCGTTTGGCCAGCACATACGCCAAGTCTTTCAGTTTACACACATGTTTCTGCTTCCTAGGTCTGGAAAACCCACCCAGCAGGCATGCCCAGGCGGTGTCTATGGCAAGCGTGACCCCTTTCTCTCCTAGCTTGCGCGCCACCTCCCTCCAGAACCCCTCGATCACTGGGCATGCCCAGAACATATGCGTCATGTCCGCATTTTCTTCGTCGCATTTAGGGCACGCCTGTCTGCCCGCATTCCGGAATTTGGATATCCGCAGTGGGGTCATATACGCTCTGTGCGTGACATATAGCTGTACCTGCTGCAGTCTGGCATTTCGAGATACTTTCCCGTGGTATCTTAGAGCCCGTTCCCACATCCCATCTCCCATCTGGGTCCCCACCTCGCACTCCCATTCCGATCGTAGGCCTGTCAATTCCTTCCCAACCTTCAACATCACCATCTCATACAACCTAGAGATCTCATGTCCCCCTTCCGTCGTGTCGTATATCCCTTCCAGCGTAACCTCCGATTCGTCTGCCAAGGTAAATTCAGGCCATAGTTCCCGAATTTTCCTCCCCAATCTGTGGTATGTTACATATTGGCCTCCATGTAATCCAACCTCCCCGCTAAGTTCCTCAAACGCTCTGATGGCACCCTCCTGCCACACATCACCCAATGTCACCAACCCCACAGATTCCCAATAGGTCCTAATAATCCCCCTCAGCTGTCCGTCTACCCCCGCCAGGGCAACTAGTGGAATCTGCGGAGAACACGGGAGTGGGTCTCCCATCAGTTTGCATGCTCGTCTCCACATCTTCCATCCCAGCCTCACCATCGCCGGGTACTTTCTCGTAACAGTTTCTGGCAACCAAATGACTTCCTTCAGGAAAAATGGGGCACAATCATGCCCGAATAATCTAAGTTCTGGGGTCTCTTCGTCGGAAAGCCATTTGGATACAAACTGTAGTTGGCTCGCTATGTAATAAGCCTCAAAGTTTGGGAGTCTAACTCCCCCTTTTTCATGAGAGTTCTGCAACTTCCAGAGTGCTACCCTGTTTCGAGTGCCATGCCACAGGAACTCTCTGCAAACCCCATTTATTTTAGCAAAAAAACCCTTAGGGATCATATATGGGATGTTACTAAAGTAGTGTAGCAGCCTAGGCAGAACCACCATTTTAATCATTGCTCCACGCCCCATCATCGCCAGGGGCAACTTCTGCCAGAAACTCATGCATGCGCGTATCTTCTCAACAGCCATCTCAGTGTTACACTTATGTTCTTTCTCTACCGTGTGGTAGACATCTATTCCCAGGTAACGAAACGTGTTAACTGCCCAGGGCACCTGTAGCACCGGCAGCCTCTCTATGGGGACACCCGTATAGCAGCCCAATGGGAAAATGTTCGACTTCTGGGGGTTGACCGCTATGCCTGACAACCTCGCATATCTCCCCATCACGTCCAGGATATACTGTAAATTCTCCTCCGGATGACTCAGGTACAATAACAAGTCGTCCGCATACAGGGATATCAGATGCTTTTCCCTCCCAATCTCAATACCCACAATGTCGTACTGCTGCCGCAGGTACAGTGCCAGGGGTTCCAGGGCCAGGATATACAGCATCGGGGACCAAGGACACCCCTGTCTAGTGCCTCTGCTGAGTTGCCATCTCTCGGATATGATTGCCCCCGTCCGGACCCTGGCCAGTGGAGCACTATACAGCAGCTCCGCCCATCTAACGTATCTTGGACCCAGTCCGTATTCTCTCAAGGCCGTCAGCAGCCACCCCCAATTAACCGAATCGAAGGCCTTTACAGCATCCAACGACACTATCGCCATTTCCCCGTCGCTAATGGATCCCATCTCTATCACCCGGTGGAGGCGTCTGTGGTTTTGGGTGATATTCCTCCCCGGGACATACCCTGTTTGGTCCGGGTGTACCAGTTTGCCTATCACCCTCCGCAGTCTGTTTGCCAGGACAGCCGTTAGTATCTTGCTGTCCTGATTCAGCATAGATACTGGCCTGTACGACCCACAACTATGCCTGGGTTTATTGGGCTTAGGGAGCGGTACAATGACCGCCTCTCTGAGCGATTCCGGCAACCTCCCCGTCTCGAACGCCTCATTGAGCATATCAAGCATCGGGGGGAGCACTTCCGCTCCAAAGGTTTTGTAAAATTCGCTGGGCAGGCCGTCCGTCCCTGGGGTCTTACTAGTGGGTAGTTGCCGGACAACCGCCTCCAACTCCTCCAATGTTATCGGGGCATCTAATTCCTCTCTTTCTTCCGTGCTTATCCTGGGCAGCCCAATATCTTGCAGGGTCTCCAGCATATCCTCCCGGTCACCGCCACCCGGATCCCCGTACAATTCCCTATAGTAATTCACAAATTGTTCGTTTATGCCCTCTTGGGTATCTATCTGCTTCCCATCCTCTCTAGTAATCGTCCTAATCGGGGGTCTCGGGGTTTCTTTCTTATATAGCCATGCCAGGAGACGGCCCGTTTTGTCTCCTCCCGCGTGTTGTCTCTCAATATATTTTTTATAGTTTAGGTTACAGAGCCTCCCCCAATGTTCCGTACACTGCTGTTGCAGTTTAAGCACCAGCTCGTTGTCTATGGGCTCGCTCTTCAACGCCCGTTCCAACTGGCTTTCTGCCCTCTGTAAATCAACCAGGACCCCATTCTGCAAGCCTTTCGATTTGGCAATCGCCACCCCTCGCATCACAACCTTAAAAGCCTCCCACAGAGTTCCCGCCGAATCAACGCTGCCAGTATTGGTATCGAAATAACTAGCTATTTCCTCCCGCATATCTTCCCTGAAAACCTGGTCTTTAAGCGCCTCTGCGCGCAGACGCCACGTCGGGATCCGCGCTCTGGGGCGGCCATATTGCCAACCCACCACCAATGGCGAGTGGTCCGATAGGACCCTCGCTTTATATTCCGCCCTGGACACCTCTGTCAAGACATCCGATGTGGCAAAGATATAATCAAGCCTGGTGTGCAACTGCTGCGGGGCCGAGTAGTGTGAGTACTGTCTCACATTGGGGTGCTTAGTCCTCCACACATCCTCGAGCTCGAAGTCTCGCAGCAGCGTCCGCAGCGCCCGGGCTGCCGGGGCGGGCCTAGTCACTTTATCGTCGGATCTATCCATCCCCGGCTCCAACACACAGTTAAAATCCCCTCCCCAGAACACCGCACTCCCAACACACCAGCTCAGGCTGGCACTCATAGTCCGATAGTACTCTGCCGTGCCCTGGTTCGGGGCATACGTGTTCACTACACACATCTCTTTATTCTCGATTGCCCCTCTTACCATAGCCAGGCGCCCCTCAGTATCCAAGATTTCCTGCCTCAGTTGAAACGGGACATGTGGCGCCACCCAGATCAGTACACCTCTGGCATAAGCCGAGTACGTGGATCCCACCACCGTTCCACCCCACTTTTTCTTTACCAGCTCCAGTTTATCTCGGGTCAAATGCGTTTCTTGCAACAATGCGATGTCTATCTTTTGCCTTCTCAAGTATAGCATGACTTTATTCCGTTTTAGATAGCTATTGAGACCCCTGACGTTCCATGTTAGTAATTTTAGCTCCCCCATAATTCACTGGTATCCTGCCCACTCCCCCCCAACCCACCCCGCTCATCCGTGCCGTCCAGATATCTCATCCAAAATGTACTCCCAGGGCTCGCGGTCAAACTTAAACTCCCCAACGCTATGTACACCCCAACTTTCCCCGCACCCCCCATTCCCCCCACCCGTCCCCCCAACACCCTCCCCAACTGTTGCCCAGCTCCACCTCGGGAACTCAGGCCCCCCCACATCTAGTTCTGGCTGTTACACACAGAGCCCAGTAGGGTAAAGTCGCCCTAACGGCCACTTAACTAAAAAACACTAAATGGGGGTGAATGGACTAGCCCCGAAAGGCTCCTTCGTATAACCACAGGTACGGTGCAAACAGTGCATTGATCATTCAGTTCCAGGCCCGACCTCCCCCGGCCCTAACAGTAACTATATTCAAGTCCCATAGTCTTCTGGCTGCACTCTTTATCGTCGTAGCGCACTTAACTCTTATTGCCACCTTCATCAGCCTGGACCTCCGGCTCCTGGGGGCTGCCCTGCATGTCCAACCAACCCATGGCTTCCTCAGGCGACTCGAAAAACAAGGATCTGTTGTTGTGGATCACCTTCAATTTGGCCGGGTAGAGGAGCATATACTTCTTCCCCGCCTCTCTAAGTCTCCTTTTGACCGCTGCAAAGTTCATCCGACTCCTCTGCACCATCATGGTGTAGTCTGGGTAGGCCGTTATGGTGGCCTCCCCCCTCTTGATGGTTCCTCCTTTGCGAAAATGCTCCAAAATCCTCTCTCTGTCTCGGTAGTTAAGGATTTTGGCTATCATTGGCCTGGGCGGACCGCCCGGCGGAGGCCTCCTGGCCAATGCTCTATGCGCTCGCTCCACCGCAAAACCCTGCGACAGCACTCCCCCAGTGATCTCTTGGAGCAACATATTCTCAATGAAGTCCGTGGGGTTGTGACCCTCCAATCCTTCCGGGATGCCCACTACACGGATATTATTCCTCCGGGCGCGCCCTTCTGCTTCTTCGGCCCTGTTCTCCAGGTTGCGCACTTTCTGTTCCAAGACATGCAGGTCGGCCTTGTGTGAGGCGCAATCTGCCGTGTTGGCGCTCCCCTCCTTTTCCAGGCTCTCCGTGCGCTCCGACAGAGTCCTCACATCTTGTCGAAGTAGGTTCACCTCCTCCCGAACTTCTCCCACTTTGAGGTCAAGCACTGTTTTCAGGTCCGCCACCACCATTTCGAGCTTGGCTTCCCAAGCGGTTTTCAAATCCGCTTTCAATTCTGCGAGCGCAACTAACACGTCCTGATTTGGGCTAGCGGCGGCCATGCCGCCTGCAGATGGCTTCTCCTTGCTCCGAGCACTTTCTGGGCCTGGTGGTGTCTTGGTAAACTCATCCAATGTGGGTTGTTTCACTTTCTGTCTGACGGATTTATTCGCCATTCCACCACCACTGTATGTCGCGGGCCCGTACACTCCCGCCTCACCCCCACCCCGGGAGAGAGGAGCCCACCTTCCGCTCGCAATGGAGCGAGTCGCTTCTCCCGCACCAAGTGTACCTCCGCAGTCACTCCTTCCGCCACTCGACTGGGTCCCTACCAGCGAGTTCCTACACAATGTGGGCCCTCCGTCCCAAGGCTGCCGCTTGACCAGCACGCGATGCTCCGGCACCCAAGGCGGGTGGTCAGCTCGGGTGGGTCCTAGTGCCGACCACTGACCGTCACTGTCCAAAGCCCGTGATAAGTAATCGGTGCCCACCGAGACTCGCCGGTTCTCTCCCAGAGGCCATTCTCACACTTCACAGCTTACTTTGCCACCGATCACTACGAGAATGCCTCTTCATCGCCCCGCATGTATCTCCTCCGTTGTCCGGCATGGCCGCCATCTTCCCTCCGTCCGGGCCGTGACTCCCGGATCTTCGATCGCAATTTTTCTGTTGTTGCCGGGCTTACGAAGGATTCAGCTCCTCAATATTTATGCAGCATACATTCATGGACGGGTTCCTTCGTTCCTGACTCGCGAAAGTTAGTCTCAATGCACTTTTACACAGGATAAATGCAGGATCTTCAGGAGCTCTTCCAAGAGCGCGTCCTCTCACATGGCTTCCAAGCCACGCCCCCGACTCACATAGTTAGAGTACTGACACACATATACCTTTGCTATGTGAAAACTGCAAAACACCTAATAATATATATGAACGGCTTGCCTATGCTTAATTGCAACTAACATGGATAGCCATGCAAATAAAAATGGAAGCTTTAGGTACATTGGAGTGAATGGGAACAGCAGGACAAACTTTAGAATACAGGGAAAGGTTGACAGACTGATTCTGCTGAAGCATGTAGACAAAGCTTCCAGCGCAGACACCGTGCACAGCCTCACCAAGGACAAGTAGGGAAGGAAAGTTTCCAGTTAACAGAGGAGATAGGACACTTGTGAGGGAGACAGTCAAAAATCCTCTTAATTACAAGCTGGAGAGATCAATTTTGTGGTCCCTTCACAAGTATCCTGAATCTCTGAGACAGAGCCTATTCATTCCAGGCAGACGGAGAAGACTGTTCCCATCGAACCACAGGCAGGAAGATACAACTGCTATACAGGTTCAAAGCTGAATGTTCTGTCTCAGGGCCTAGAAGATTGGAGATGGTAACTGATTGGGAACATGCAGCACTGTCGGGGTCATTCCCACTACCTTGAATAGTTGCACTTGGCCTGGTAACTGTCCAAACCTCCAAGGATGAGAAGACCCTTTCTGTCCAATCCCTAAACACTGTCCATGATAATAATACACTATGTTGCACCGGCCAATCATCTTTATACTAACCTGTAACTTTGTTTTTGTAACACATGTAGGTGGTCTCCGGAGGAGCCACCAGATATGACTTTCCAATAATCATACTAATCCATTATAGATTACATATGTAGTTCACCTAATTAACTAATCCCTACCCCTGTTAGGTTTTTAGGGTGTAACTTTGTTTTTGTGACATCACTAGTGGACAAAATGGGACGACATGCGCCTGGAGAGTGAGAGCTTGTGAAGAATTTTGCATCGTTCATGTTGCGATCCCGGTCATTTTAACTGTTAATAAATCCAGTGACCTTTGTTCTATGGCTGGGTCTCCCGTTCTTGGGTCAGGGGACTTCCATGGCCCAGTTCCCCTTGCAAGGAAACAGGGAGTCTGCTTAAAGTTCCCCTGCCACTGTATTACAATCTACTAAGTGGTTTTATTCTCTACTACCTTATGTGAATCTAGCAAGCACTTCAGGATGCCTGGCTAATGGCTAGGCCTTTGTGCAAATTCTATGTCACATCTGGATTCCTAGGGGTGCATGGCGAGATTATTTATTCCCGAGGAGACACTCGGATGCCCCATACCACACAACACCCCAATCAGAACAGGGCAAACGGTTATTCAATTAACATCCAAGTCGTTTTTGATGCTAGTAACCACATCCTGAATGTCTCTTGTTTCTAGGCTGGATCGACCCAGGACTGTTCTATCGACTGCCAGCCGTCAATCAGAGGGTAGCTGATATGGGGACCCCTGGTTATTTCATGAGTGAAACATGTCCAAGATTGGCACATGCATCCCCACTATTAATAGACACACGGTTGTCTCACCACCATATTCCACAACAGGTGACAGTGGCTACCCAGCGTGCAAGTGTCTATTCACAGCACGAGGGCATCCACTGGGCAGAGGACAGAAGCAGTCACAATGCAGCACATAGCCAGAGATTGTGCAATACCTTGGCGCATAATTCTCACATCCAGAGCTGCAGGTTTCTCTACCTGGACCGTTGCATAATTCCTATTGCTGTAAAATAAAGTCGCTTTGTTCCAGATCTTAGTAGCCTTTTGTGTATTGCATTACAGCACAGTTACCTGAGACCAAAAGCAGGTCAGTCATGGTCTGCATGCAGAGTCAACGATCTTGCATGATCTTGCATGCCGCTTCTGATGGACTAAAGGAGTAGACCTTGGGACCAACTGGGTGGCAAAAGTGCCACGTGTCTGATGGCTGCCAAGTGCCAAGGCGCATTGTGCAGTGTGCATGCAAAGTGTACGTGTAAAACACCACAAGGGCTGGTGACATAACCTGGCCTTCCAATGTTGTGTTGCAGGCAGTTCCAACACGAGTGCAACAAAGGTGTGCACATACATCACAAAATTCAGGTTCAATTTCCACATCTGTATAGTGGTGTGTTATATGAACACTGTGCGGCCAACACAAATATACATGAGAACCAGAGTTGCCACCCATTTGAAAAACAACACATTAAGAGAAAACAACATGGCAAGTAAAACAATAGTAGTAACGTTTTTGACACAATGTAAGATATTGTTTTATGAATTTCCTCTGACTGCGCTACAGTCCAGATGACATTGCTGAAGCATCTAGCGGTGCCAGCGTTGCGTTGGCTGATGTTAGCGATGGGACGCTAGAGAAAGGTCACCAGGGGCTAGATTACAGAAATTTTGCACTGGTGCCATTGCAAAGTTTGCTCAGTATTAGCACTAGGGCAACAACTGTCCTATTTTTAAAAACACTTGGACACATTAAAAAACCATTGCGCTTCGAAAAGTGCAGTTTGGCATATTAAAAGCATCAGGGCTAAAATTGTCTCAGTGCTAGAAATATACATGTTTGATGCATTTTTGCATCAGGGCAAAGTTTGCCCTAGTGCTAATACCAGGGTAAACTTTACTCTGGTGCAAAAATGTAATGAACGTGGATCTTCTTTGCACTACCGCAATTTTTGCCCTGGTGCTTTTAATATGCCAAACTGCACTTGTCGAGTTGAAATGTCCCAGTGTTTTTAAAAATAGGGCAAACTTTGCCCGGTTGCTAATACAGTGCAAACTTTGCACTTGCACTGGTGCAAAATTTCTGTAATCTGGCCCCTCATCGGCCGCCGAATGTCTCGTGGCCCACCTTGGGTTTGCTACTACAGGTTGGAATTGGAACATGTATGCCAACATCTGCCTCCAAGGCAGGGGAAACATGGTTCACAGCCCCTACTGTCTCAACTTGATTCTTCATATGTAGCTGAACATGCCTCTAACAAATCTGCATGAGTGTGCTCCTGCTTTGAGCATGTTCAGCCATCAGGCCATGCAGGACTTCCTTCAAGCTAGGGCACATTTTTTGAAAGACTGTATCCGAGTGATTATCAGCTGTAATTGCATTTCCTTCTCCCATGTAAAGGCCTGTCTTTTCTGGAGGCGGGTACAACACACTTCGTCACTATGTTTATTTTACATGTGCTTTAAAAGCATGTGCAGCGCACTCGGCGACTGCCTCTCCCGGCAAGCCCCACTGCTTCCTCACTCCCTGTGCCCGCCTCCTGCACCACCCCCGAGACCGGTTTGGTGCTCTGCGTGGCCATAAGGAACACTCCAGGGCAGCCCCCTGCCCGGCAGCCCCCGTGGCTAAGGGCCCAAGGCCAAGGCGGGCTCCGACATTGGCGGCTCCAAGATGTGTCTGCAGGTGTCAGCAGGGGAAGCCAGTGAAGTCAGCAGTCAACAAACACCAACAAAAACTGTGAGTGTGGCATGGGTGGGGAGTGGAGCAATCACTCTACTCCAGAAACCCCCTGCCACTTTACCTTACCTCCCATTAACATAAACTGCTATAGACTCACACCAGGCATACTCAGAAGGATTTGGGACAACCTGACTGAACTTATTCATGACAGGATTGTCAAAGTTGCCTTGCATTACATACTAACTTGCCTGTCAAGGTCAACAAGCACCACACTTTGATGAAATTTCAATATTAGCATGTCAACACTTGGACAGAATTGTGAATATTAGCATGTCAACACCTAGATAGAATTGTGAATATTAGCATGTCAACACCTAGATAGAATTGTGAATATTAGAATGTCCACACTTAGATAGGATTGTGAATATTAGCATGTCAACACCTAGATAGAATTGTGAATATTAGCATGTCAACACCTAGATAGAATTGTGAATATTAGAATGTCCACACTTAGATAGAATTGTGAATATTAGCATGTCCAGACTTAGATAGAATTGTGAATATTAGCATGTGCAGACTTAGATAGAATTGTAATATTGGCGTGTCAACACCTAGATAGAATTGTGAATATTGGTATGTCCACACTTTGATAGAGTTGTGAATGTTGGCCTGCGTCGCATCTGGATAGGACTTTGAATATTGGCATGTCGACAATTAGATAGAATTGTGAATGTTGGCAAGTCCACACTTGGATAGAATTGTGAATGTTGGCATGTCCAGACCCGGATAGAATTGTGAATGTTGGCATGTCCAGACTTGGATAGAATTGTGAACATTGGCCTGCGGACTTTGAATGTTAGCATGCCCCCACTCAGGTGAAACATGAATATTAGCATGTCCACACTTGAATGGAGTTGTGAATATTAGCCTGTGTCACATCTAGATAGGACTTTGAACATTAGCATGTCAGTCTTAGATAGAATTGTGAATACTAGCATGTCCCCACTTAGATAGAATTGTGAATGTTAGCATGTCCACACTTAGATAGAATTGTCAATATTAGCATGTCCAGACTTGGATAGAATTGTGAATATTAGCATGTCGACAATTAGATAGAATTGTGAATATTGGCATGTCCACACTTGAATGGAGTTGTGAATATTAGCCTGTGTCACATTTAACCCATCCCACCTTATCATTTACAGATCCGCCAGAGCGCCTGGGGACCAATTCCGTTGGTGACGGTGCGCGGTACAAATACCTTTAACATTTAACATTTAACATGTTCCATGATCTCGCGGGCGGGAGGAAATGACATGCAAGTGGGGAATTCCTCTTCCTGCAGATAGCAGCAATTGTCCGAAGACCTTCCAAACCAACTGGCAGGCAGCCCCCGGGGAGTTGCCCCATCATCAACATCTGCGTTTTTCCTGTACCTCCCAACCCCCATCCTAGGGTCAGATTTAGTAAACAGTCTCAGTGTGCGGAGCTCGTACTGCCTGCGATATCCTTGCAGACACATAACCCACATTTGTTGTTTTCGTTAAGGGCAAGGCCCCATGGAAAGCTCATAGCAGACACTTGGGAACACACACAAAAGTCATACTAAAGACGTGTACTTTGAAGAGGGTGAAGGCTTGATGCACATAGGAAATTGGATGAAAAGGGATATCGTCTGTAATAGGAGATTGACACCTAATTTTTCCCGCGCTGTTTAAAAAAGAAAACTTTAATATCATGGCTTCAAACATGCAAAATAAAATGAACGCCAGAAGTACTTGGAAAAGGTCTGTTGTGTATTGTCATGCCATATTGACAGGGGTCTGCAACTTTTGGCTCTCCTGATGTTTTGGACTACAACTCCCACCAGTCTTAGCCAGCATAATCAAAGATGAGGCATCATGGGAGTCGTAGCCCAAAACATCTGTAGAGCCGCAGGTTTGAAACCCCTATCATATGACCTGTTTTTACAGTATCAGTCGCTTTTATCACCTCTCCCTATTATCTGATTCCGTCTACTCATCCTCTCCGCAATGGAAATGTGAGATCATTTACCCCAGCTTGACATTTTCATGCTGGCATGAATGTTGTGAATTCCTATGGAATCCACTCGATTTTCACACCAGCAAAACGCAGGTTGATTCCATAGAACTCATGTATTAATAACAAACAGCGTTTACTCAGTTTGCAAGGTGGAGTGCAAAAGCGAGGCGTACAGGTGATTTCACCTGCTTTTCAGGCATTCCTTTTGCACTGCGCTGTGCAAATTACAGAAATTGCACACAGGGCACCAGTTTACATGTGCATAAGTGCAAACGTAGGCTCCTTTTAATTTATGAGGATTTTCAAAATCAGACCCCAACATTGAATTTTGATGTGCGTCGTCATGCATTGTCATTTAATCTTCCTGTCTGTCGATGGGTGGCAAGTGTTCTAAGGGTCATCCTCCAGGGCAGTATCTAGCCACTCGTCGCCTTCCTGAACATCGATGGGTGGCATCTTTCATTGGGGCAATTGTCCAGGGCAGTATTGATACACTTGGTGTCGTCTTCCTGTCCATTGATAGGGGAAATGTCTTCATAAGGGTCATCCCCCAGAGCAGTGTCTAGCGCCTTGCTGTCGTTTTCCTGTCCATCGATGGGTAGCATGTCCTCATAATTGTCGTCCCCTAGAGCAGCATTGGGGCATTATCATCATCATCAAAATTTTAAGTGGATTAAATAATTCCTAAAAGACACAGTGAAATCACAGGATTTCCTCTGACAACTAACTGAATCACAATTAACTTAAATTCATAAAAACAATAAGAACAAACATTTAATTTAAAAGGAAATAAAACAATAAAACAATACACATGAAAATACTATCTAGTTAAATTACTGCAGTGTTTAATTGAATTATGCTTATACTGCTTCTCTTCTCTTAACAGCCCTTTGTAAAATGACCCAGTGACCCAACCAATTCATTACTAGATCCATGGCTAAACATACATCCTGCATGTTCCACTGTGTTCATGATCTAAGCAAAGTGACTTCCCTAATATCAGAGGCATAGCCAGGATTGTCTATCAAGTGGGGCTTGAAGCGAATGTTGTTGGGCCCACCACAGAGACATTGACATCTGTCTCCTGAGGGGTTTTCCTTACTGCAAATAGTGCCCACGGATAATTCGGCCCCAGTCTTTCCCACCCTTATCTGCCTATTTTTGAAGAATTTACTTCAGAGTTTTATTGAATATTTCTACCAAGCCATCGGTTTGGGGATGGAACACAGAACTTTTCAAGGTTGTAATATGGAGTAGCTCTTTGACTTCTGCCATAAGCTTACTCATAAAATTCATACACTGGCCAGTTAGTATTTCCTTGGGAAAGCCGACCCTGCAGAAATGCGGTAGGAGGTGTTTAATGATTTGGCGTGGTATTATTTCGCATTGGGAATGCTTCGGGATATCGGGTTGCATAGTCCACAATCACAAGGACATATAATTAGGGAGAATTATAATTTCTGTGCTAAATATCTCTCACCTTAGAGACCCCCAGCTATTTTGCTGGACTTAGGACTTTTAAATTTTAACTCCTGAATGAGTGGGACCTTTTTCTCCCTCTCTCATGTGTTTTACCTGATTTGGATTTTGTGTTTTCACTGTTTTTGGAGTCTGACAAACTCCCTAGGAATCTGCTTTTTATAGGGTGACACACAGCACATTCAGTGCAGTGTCACTGGAAAATCCTTTGGATTTCTCTTAATGTTTAAATACCCTTTCTTGGGTGAACTACAGTTCCCAAGAATAGTAAAGTGAAATTTACTTTACTTACCTTTTCTCTTTGTAGGTCCAGCACATCCCATTTTATGTGGAGTGCTGGGGGTTACTTAGTAGCCCCTTATCCTACTTTCCCATGTAAAGATTTTTGTTACCCTCACTACTTTAAATGGCCAGTGGCAGTGGTTTACTTTTTCCTACCATTGTCCTTTTCTACCGCAGGCTGAACCCTCAGCTGGAATACAGCACCCATGGGTGACCATTTTGTCAAAATGGCCTCTGTCTTCTTGTTTTGCCATTTTCTGTTTGTGAGGTTTTTTGGCTTTTATTCTGTGTGTTGAGACAGATTTGAGCCCTTTATGTGTTTTGCCTTTGGCGGGCTTCAGCCCTGAAATCCGCCCCTGGCTCCAGTGTGTCCGGAAGGACAGGATGTGAGGGAGGGTCCAGAAACTCCTCTGTCCTTTGTCTCTAGGTGTGCCTGAACAAAACCAGTCCTGACTGGCCATCTGGCTGTCCTAGAAGGACAGCCACCCTGCTGTGTGATTGACAGCCTAGGCTGTGCATGAATGGGAAAACGTGCTTAAAAGGTGTGGGTTGTGGGACTACAGTCAGAGTTGTCCACTGGAGGAAACATCCAAAGCAGAAATCACGAAGAGAAGCCTGCTGCAACCTCTTGGACCTCAAAGTACCGGTGAAGCCCTGCTGCTGTGCTGACCTCCTTTTTCAAATTGACAGAGAAGCTCCAGAAGGAAGGACTTCTTCCCTTGGGTTAGTGCGACCAACTAAGCCTAAGATCAACTTCACTTTGGCACTACCCCCAACTTGCTGTGCCTCTCCATTGCTGCAGAAACCCAATGCCAGGGGTCGACTGTCCATAAAAGAGTGCAATGTGTGCCGCAGAACGAATCTGGACAAAAGCTCCAGGAGCCTCTTAAGGTCCCCCCAGAAGCAGGAAATCCTGATCCAACGTCCCTCACCAGAGTTCAGAACTGAGGGAGCAAGGAAATTCCAAGCGGAGATTTGTTCTGCATCAGTGCTGTTTGCGAAGCACTGTAACCGTGAAGTGCCACTAAATCGAAGAGAGCCCATAGCTGCTGACCACCATCCGAGTATTGCAGCAGGTGTCCTCCAGATGTCCTCCTTCTTGTCACCACGACTGAGACTCAGGAATCAGGGTCTCCACAGCTGTAGAAAGACAACATCCAGCTGGACCACTCTTCTTCTAACCAGAGGTACTGTTTGGGCCTGGGGATACGTACCTTCTTGCCTGCAGGCATGCTGTCTCACTTGAGATTTGCTCTTGCTTAACTTTCTGAGTTGATTTCAACTCCCCTTTGCACAGGCCTAATGGCTTGTGTGTCTTCAGTGATTTCCTTTGAAGAATCTGGCTTTGTGAAAGACTGTATGCAAGAAGTGCATCACAACTACAGACTTTGTCCAAACGAATTTGGCTTTCCTGGCTCCCTGAAGACACTCTTCTAAATCCATTGACTTTGACAATGCTTCACCCTCCATAGGTTGTAGCTTGTTGAAAAATGTTACTGCAGGAATAGGCCTTCCAAGACTTCCGTGGAGGATTCATTTGTCCTCACCTTTTTAAGAAACTGTTCTAACCTTTTTATTTTTCCTTAACTCTTCCTTTCTGCAACGTATATTAGTGTAATATATAAATGCAAGTACTATTCTTATAATTGAAGTCACTTCAGGGTGTAGCAGAAATGTATTGAGCATATCAAATGAATATTCACCAGCTTTATTGATTCTGTAAAGTATTTCCAAAGCTTACTTGAACCGTTACAAAGAATTGACTTTTAAAGAATGCTTCTTTAAAACTGATGTTAAATAAATAAATAACTATTTATACCTGAAACCTTGAGTGTAAGTGTTACTTGGTTACTTGTATTGACGGGTTTCATCTGTACAGCTCTAGAGCTAAAATGTACCCCTCTTGATATAGGCCTGGCTGCTCAGTCACATTACCAACTTGTGTAGTACAGACCTATACCAAAAGGTGGGTTAGCTAATACCAAGCAGATAAGTCTTGTGTAGTCTCACACAGTGTGACTGCACCAACTCTAACTTAACACATATTTGTTGCCTAGCCTGGATGTTTCTAGAACTTCAATTATGTCCATCCCGATTCTTGAAAAAGGGACTTCTATGATTGGCAACGGGTTCAGAGGGGAATGTAATGGGATAAGCCCCGTCTGGATAACGGTCTTTACATCGGCATGAATACCTGGCCAGTCAAATTTCCCACTAATATGTGCCTGGGTTTTAAGCTGTCCTAAGTGCCCCCCGGTAAAATGGGACTGCGCAATCTCCAGTACAACCTTTCAATTGCTCTCGGGTATTAGCAACTGTGTCTTTCCTAAGCCTTCTGTAGATGTCTCTCTTACATAAAGTAATCCTTGTTTTAAGAAGAAATAGTGGCTTCCTTTCACTAAGCCTTCTCCTTCCAGAATAGCTTGTAGAAAAGCTTCTAGGAGAGCTGGATCATTTTGTTGGGCGAAGGCTAGGTCGAGATAGATGGTAGGCTCTTCTCCCTTTGTTTTTTCGATGTTACAAGGTTTATCAGCTTCCCCAAAGCCTAAGGTACCGCTTTCTGTTTTGTCTGGTTCACTTTCTTTAAACTGAGGAAATAGAGCCCCTATTAAAATTCCTTGGGCAATTTGATCTCCAAGACGTACTTCAAAGGGGATTTTACCTTGATTCTGTAAGAGAACCTTTACATATTCCCGGAAGTCGGGCTCGTTGATGCCTGCTAAAACGTCTATCCCAAACCTCCATGCTAGGCCAGATTTTGGGGCCAATCTTATATAACACCCCGAAGGGGGTATTAAAACCAAGTTTGTAGGAATCAATGCTTTTTTCCCAGGGGGGAATAATAGCTTCCCTGATGCTACAGATATCAAAACCTATCAATTTCTTGCTGGCAATGGAAGGGTTTGAAGCTCTCTGACTACGTTTTTGAAATTGTAGGGTTTCCCAATTAGTTTCAAATGAGTCACATCCCACTGCTGACACCATATGTAAGGAACTCATGGTGGCAACAGTAAAGACAAACACAAGTGATCACCGTTCAAGTTTGTTTATTAAAATGTATAATGGGTGAGAAAAACGCCTTATCTTAACCTAAATCTAAGATGGGAGCAAGCAACCACCATCAAATAATAATAAGGCAGTCTAGTGGCATCTTGTCAAATAAAAAGGGCCTAAACTAAAAAATGAAAATATTGCCAATCCTTGCCACTAAGTTACAAAATAGTTGGATTAATGTTCACAAGAAAAGAAAGAAGTGGTCACCAAATGATAAGTCAGGATGGTATGGCTGGGGTCTCCCTTCCCCACGTTTTTAGCATGGGACAAGGCAGGACTCTTGAGCACAGCGCACTCATGGGCCTCGCCAGCACTAGGTTACAGTTCCTTTCAATGATACTAGGACCTTCTGGGACCAAGTCTCTTTTCTGCAGAGTCTCTTGCTTTAGAAGACCTGATGGACCATAAACAACAAACAAAAAGTCTCTTCAATAAATCTTCTCGTTGGGTGATTACTCTTCGCCTTTGGACCCCCTGCACCAGGCTTAAATCCTTCTCTCATTGTTAGCCTACCTCAGTCAGGTTCGCTACAGCCTTTCACTCAAAACGTAACGTTCAAAACAACTATTCACTGTGGACATTCCTCAGCCGCGTTCACACTTGTCGTCACAATGTTCACGGGTATTTCACTGTTTACCCCTTAATTCGCAGGCATCCCTCAAGCAGGTTCACATTTGCCAATTTCACAGTTCACTCAGTTTACCTCAATGTGTCAAAGACTTTCGAGTGTACAAGGGGTTTTGCTTGACCCTCGTAGGACCACTTTGACACTTCACGCCAGCCTTTCCTAAGACCTCTTGGTTCTTGTAGTTTGAACAAAACAATGCAAAAAGGCTCCAGTCAGAGTCATTCGAATGAGCGCCACGTGGTGCTGGACCACTCTGCCTCTGATACTTTACTGGGGTTTCTTATAAAGTTCAAAAACGCAAGTTCCATGTTCACCAACGTTGCCACCTGCAACCTTGGGCTCAGAACAATTTGGTTTACTATCAGTCCTCTCCGACTCACTGGCTGTGCTGAACTGTTGGAGTTTCTTGTCTCGGGAGTCAAGGACGGCACCACGGCAGCAAGCCACTCTCCCGCTTTGACTATCAGCGCGAGAGGGCCCCAGTTGCCGTTGACACCTGTCACCCCACACGCCAGCAATACTTCCCGGTCTTGTGATTTCCCTTTCAGAGGCTTTGCGAGTCTGACTTGAAAAGGGCAAGGGCAATTCCCTCCTTATCGTCCCTCCAGGTCTTGCCACCTTTCTCTGCCGTTTGAACAGCTGATCCGGAATAGCTGCTTCCTCGTGCATTGGGCCTTGCTCAAAGTGTGCTCTCGTGCTCTGCCATTTATCCCTGTGGGGAAGAGAAAAAAGGTCAGTTGCCTGACTCTGCCTGACCCTTTTGTTGGGACATGTCAGGTAAACGGCTCTGGTGGTAGTCCGTTGTCTTTCACGGTGTAAGAAAGTGTTCATGTCGGAAAAGGGGGGGTATAACTTCTGAAGATCCTACAGGGTAGGATGGGGAAACAGTGTTATAAGGAAGGGGTACCGCATCTCACCCGTCAGTGTCCCACTTCCACTCAGGACCCTGCATCCAGGTGATCCTCTCGCACTGATCCACCACCAGGAACTGGATCCAATTGCGATGGCTGTGTCCTGGCCACCTGGATGACAGATCCCCGGGGACTAGCGGGTGAGACACCTTCATGTTTCTCACAGATCCCAACTAAATATAACAGGGTGGATTGTGTCTGTAGGCTGTGTCCACCCAGAGTACACAGGTCTATGCATATGCCGTGCAAAAAGAGCATATGAAAATGTGTGCACCACATTTTGCGGAGTTTGACCTACCATCATTCAATTACATTTAAATTTTCAAAAAATATCTGGCGAGCGCCACCCACCATGCAGATTGTCAAATTCCTCACATGCCCCACAGCCTCAACATGTGAACCATCACCCTACTGAGGGTCTGGTTCATCATCAAGGCAAAAGTACCGACTGAGGTAATCTGGGAGCCTCGCTTGTGCTGGATGTCCATATCTAATCCCAGTAGGGATATGTCCCAATGAAAAAGCATAGGGTTCTCTCCTTGCATGGCAATTAACCATTGAATAGGCCAGTGGTCTGTCTGGATCGTAAAGTTATATGATATAATATGATATGTCATTTTACAGCCCACACAACCTCATAGGCCTCTTTTTCAATGACGACCCAGTTCCTTTTCCTTTTTGTCAATAACCTGCTAATGTAGGCGACAGGCTGCTCTACCCCTTGAGAGTTCAGCTCAGCTAACACTGCTCCAATCCCGAAATCACAGGCGTCTTTCTGGATAATGAACACCTGACCAAAGTCTGGATATTTCAGTACTGGGGCCTTGCACAATCCATCCTTTAAATCCTAAAAGGAGGTTTGACTGGTGGGAGTCCAAGTTACCTTCTTTGGCATTTTCTTGGATGTTACATCACTCAGGGGCATGGCAATGGTCCCTTACCCCTTGATGAATGACCAGTAGTACCCAGTGAGACCTAGAAAGGCTGTCACCTGGTTCTGTGTCATGGGGATATCCCAATCCTTCACATCCTGTACCCTGGCTAAAAGAGGTTGTTTCTTACTTCCACCGACAAAGTGGCCTAGGTAAGTCACGGTGCCCTGCAGTATCTGACACTTTGCAGCCTTGATAGTCAGACCTGCATTCTGCAGTACCTGAAGCACTTGTTTCAGGTAGGATAAGTGATCCCCCAGGTTTGGCTAAACACAGCAATGTCATCTAAATAGGCGACACTGAAGTTTTCCAGACCAGACAAAACCTTGTTAACCATCCTCTATAAAGTGGCAGGGGAATTCTTCAATCCAAAGGGCATCACAGTGAACTGATAATGTCCTTCTGGGGATGAGAATTCTGATCTCTTTCTCGCTCCATCAGTCAAGCCAACCTGCCAATACCCTGCTGTGAAGTTGAAGGTACTCATATACCTGGCAGTGCTAAGCTTGTCAATGATCTCATCTGCCCGAGGAATGGGGTGAGCATCTGTTTTCATGACAGAAGTGAGCCCCCTGTAGTCCATACAAAAGTGGACTTTAGTCTTCCCATCATTGGTCTTTTTAGGGACCATTACCAATGGGCTAGCCCAGGGGCTGTGGAATGGCTCTATCACTCCTAGGGATAGCATCTTGTAAACCTCCTCCTTGATGCTGTCCCTGAGCTTTTCTTTGGAAATCCAGTGAATCCGACTCTTCACCAGCTTACTTTCTACAGTGACCACATCATGGGTGCACCAATCTGTGTGACCTGGAGTCAGTGAAAAAAGACTGACAAACTGTCCCAGTAAATGGCGACAGTCTGTCAGTTGCTGTTCTGACAGGTTTGTTGCAAGGTTAACACATTAAACTGTCCCAGCTCCACCTTCAGTGTGCAGGAGGTCTGGGGGGGATTGGTTTCCTCCTCAGTCTCTCCATCAGTCACTAATGCCATGGCCAAGTCATCTTGTCTATAATGGGGTTTTAGCCGGTTGATGTAAAAGTCCCTGCACATCTGTTTAGGTCCTTTCACCTCAATGAGGTAATTTACTTCACAGACTTTTTCCAGCACTCAGTAAGTCCTGAAGCGCACTGGGTTTGACAGGCTACATAACCCACACTTACTGGCCTGGAGAATAGACTGTCACCTTGGCCTTCTGGTCTTGCCAGTGCTTCAACAGCTCTTGACTGACTGTTCCATATACTTCGCCATTCTAGACCGAAGGACAAGTACATAGTCCACCACATCTCGCATAGGGGATGAGAGGTTGCAATCCCATCCCTCTTTCACTAGACTGAGGGGACCTCATGCAGGGTGTCCAAACAGAAGCTCAAAGGGGCTAAACCCTACTCCATAGCTGGGTGCCTGAGTGACTTGATGTCTCAGACCGCATCAAGACTCCCCTAACCTCTTAGTGAAGAGTTATAATACGCACCTAGAACTGTTGCTAAATAGAATTGCTCCACTAAAACTTAGAACTGTCAGGGAACGTCCCAATCATCAGAAATGGTTCACGCCAGACCTTACTCTACTGAAACAGAGGAAAAGGCAAGCCGACCATAATTGTCTCAAAGAAAAAGTACAGACGAATAAAGATGCGTGGAAACTAAGGGAGTGACTGCCATTGGATGTTTCTCAGTGAAAGCCACAGCATGGATGGAATCCTTCCTCTGTGGCTGGACCTCTAGAATTTGTTGGGGATGTGCTTCTTTGGAACTTCAACCTAACCTGTGTGGTGTTACGCAGGGGGCATGCCTATCCCCATCGCTTTTTAACATTTACTTCAAACCATTGTGTGATGAAATAGAGACACTGGGGGTAGTTTTTGCTAATTATGCAGATGACTTCCAGCTCTCCATGGAACTAAGAGGGGATTACAAAACTGACCAGGAGAAGCTAAATAAAATCTATATGCTCATTAAAGGCTGGATGTCCTATAATTGGCTTTGTTTAAATGCTACTTACACTGAGCTCATTGTGTATGGGTCTAAATATGCCTGTGAGGGCCTGAGCCGGGAATATAATAGTTACTGTATTGACAGAGGCAGCATTCCCGTGACCGGCAAAACCCTTGGTATGTTCATCGAGCCATCGCTGAATGTGGATGCCCACGTCCAACTACTGTCTAAGAGTCCTGAGACAGATCTGTCCTCTGGTCACTAAGACAAACTGTGAAAGGTTGGTTCGAGCTATCATTCTACCTCGGCTTGATTCCTTCAACTCACTGCTTGGTGGAGCAAGTAAGGATGTCTGAGCAAGCTTCAAAAGCTTCAAAAGAATGCTGTACATATAGTGTACAATATTGCACGGATAGACCTGGTATCTACGGCCCGCTGGGAGCTTCATTGGCTTCATTGTGCAGTTTGTTCGGAACAGCACTATGTTACATGAAGGAGAACCTAGAATTTTACAAGCCAGTTAGAAACATGAGGTCTTCTGCTGTACACAGTTTACTCGCCCACCGCTTCAAGAGAACCTGGGGGAATGGGCAGTCTTCCCCCACTTTGATCGCACAGGCCTGGAATGAGCTCACAGAACATTTGCGGAAAGAAAATTACCATCTCATCTTTAGGAAACTTCTGAAAGCTAGTCTATTTGCTGTTGTTTTGTTTTGTGTAGCGCTTGGATGCCTACGGGCTTTGGCGCTCTAGACATACACAGAAATAGAAATAGAAATTCTGTGGCACCTCTCTGTAGGCAAACAGAAGGCATGGCAGGAGAATATCCCATGTTCTCCTCAGGTGCTCTTCCAAGCCACCTATCATGCGTTTCAGGGTTTTGTTGAACCACTCAACATGCCCATTTGTTTGTGGGTCGAAGGATGTAAAGAACCTGTAGGTGACTCCTCACTCTTCCTGCATAGCCTACATATACGCAGATATGAAGTTTGCTTCCCTGTCAGAAACAACTTCCTTGAGCAATCCAACATGGGAAAATATGCCTATCACAGCCTTCACAACCACAGGGGGATTGATGCTCCTCAGAGACACAGCCTCAGAGTACCTTGCAGTGAGGCTAGCCGCAATGTCTCGGTCCGCAGGAGTTTTTTGTCGATTAATGTACACATATTCTTAATAGAGTTGGGTATTATTAGGAACTGGGATCTCTTCTGGAGACCCGGTACCATTCCCACTCAGTGTAACCAGTCTACATTCGGCCACTCCATGGCCTAGTGGGAAGTCCTCTCTTGGAGACCCACACTAATGATGGCCTCTTCCACGAATCCAACATTCACTATGGCTTGCTGGGGTAAACCCTTGCAAGCAGGATCCCATTTCCTACGGCCCAGCTCCTTACACACGAAACATCCTTTCGATGGTGATAAATTAGGTTACTCATTGTTATGAGTGTCTGCACTCTTCTTTTCAGTGTGTACTGCTGAACTAAAGTTTCAGGAATTCCCTTTATTCTTTTGGGGACCTGACTTCGAAGAGGATTGGATTGGGCCTTTGTCCTTCCCATTCTTGTCTGAATATTTCTCTTCCGGTTTGGGTGCGCGTCTAAACCTTTTCCTGGACTCGAGTACTCACAAACCTGTCGGCAGCCTTTGCATGCTCCCTTGGTTCTGTGATAGTCTGGTCCACAAGATGCTGGTGTAGGTCAACCTCACAATTCTTCAATACAAGCTCACATGCAATCAAATTGCACTTCCCTTTAAATGTGCCAACTTTGTTACCAGCCACCCACCACCTCAGATATTTCAAAGACAAGTATGTCAATGCTTCGAACGTCTGCCCATTTCTCTTTCTGAGCTCTCAGAAGCTCTTGAGATACTGTTAAGCAGTTTTAGAGAACTTCCCGAGGAGGGCCGCTTCGTGCTCTCACAAACGGTTCTTTTCTCTGGAGTTAACTGAAGAATTGCATCAGTCCCTGGTGTCGGTAAGTGACTCATCAGGCCTGCACCCCACAGTACCTCGTCCACCTCCTGTAGCTGAAAAGCAAACTCGAGCACTTCAAACCAGTCAGAAATATCCTTCCCCACCTTGTGAGCCTTCCCTAAGTCTTTGCGTATGTGGCACTGTGGTTTATTCCGGACACTCTGGTTGAGCCACTAGTGCTGCTTTCACTGAAGATGGATCTTGGCCCTCTTCTTCTCATCCAGTGCCAGTGTGTGCAGCTCTATGGCAGCCCTGTCCCACTCTATTCTGACCTTGTCCTGCTGTTTTCTTTCCTCCAGCGCTAGTCTATCCTCCAACAGGAGCTCTCTAGCTGCTACATCGCTTACAGCTGGGACAATTCCTGGGCCACTTAGCGACTGTGCCGACACCTGGGACCTGCAGGATGCTGCACTACCCACTCACATCTCTGACACTCTAGAGTGTTGAGAAACAATGCCTGCCCTGCGGAGTGATGGTTGACTAGAAACACTGCTCATGCTGTCTCCCTCCTCATCTTCCACTACCCCTCCTGAAAGGTCTTCTTCATTTGGGTACACAGGGCCTAGCCCATCTCCTGGAGTCTTCTTTTCAGCTGCCCTCGCTTCAACCAAGCTTGGAGGCTGGTTGTTAAGTTATTGTCTTGGGTCAATGAGGTCGTCAGACTGCACGTAGGTATATCAAGACTTTATTAGGTTGACACAGGAGGTAAGTATACATTAGGTAAATAGATTAAGTATACAAGGAGGGAGAGACATCCACCGGCCCCCTCATCATCTAAGCTCAGGCCCCAACTGACTTTGTGGAACACACAGATACAGTTCATCCATAACATTCCACACCAAAATTCTGTCAGGGGCTCATACACACAGATCTATCAAGCAGGAGGGAAAGCACAAACATAACACAGGTCAGCAACTCAGGTTTATTAACTTTGGTGCTGTGGGAAAGTCACCCCTCTTCACTTAGGACGTGTAGGACATCCTTGGTCTTGCCTTTCACAGTTTCTATGTCAAGATCCATGATTATTACAAATACCCAGCAGTGTTCTAAACATTGCCTGCAACAGTACTTTTATTCTTGAGTGACTAAGCAGTGTGTAAGGCTCCAGCTCGATCCAACCTCCTGCCACCAATGTAACAAATCAACTTCTGGGGCACCAGTGAACCAGGGATGGATATCGTTTTCTAAACCATCAATCAGCCCAAAACCTCTAGTACACCAGAAGGGATCCATACATATTGGAAACACAAGCAAATTATAAACCGCCTTGTCCAATTTTGGTAACTTGGATGGAATGGCAGGCTTATCTCTGAAAAGGTTGTGGATCATTGGTTCGTTGCAACACAGTGAAAATACAATTATTACCCAATGATAGAATTGACTGTCGAGTCAAAATCGTATAAAAATATCTACTTTATTATTATAACAACAGACAGTTTTAGCAACTATGAAATACGACCCACCCTGTAAAGGAATGTGGAGGACAGACAGTTTCAAAGACGCAAAAGGGATTCACTCTGGATATTGACAGGAGGGTAGGCGAATAGTAATTAATCGCAATAGTACAAGGATACTTGGTTTCAACACAAAGGGAGCTGTGGGTCGTAAAATGTCATTATGGGAATTCAGAGAAGGACCAGGGGGACAGAACCACAATGTACATTGTGTTGTAGGAGTTCTTGCTGCTCAACAGGTTGGAGTTGGTTTCAGGGCTCTTTGGAGCTTCTCAACAGAGTTCAAGCGGGGAGACAGCTGCAGATAACAGGCAGCAGGCAGTTTGGATATTAAAGCTTGAGGGATGGCTGCAGGCTGGCCTACAAGGCGGCTTAGGGGTCAGGAATCATAGTCTCAGTGCTGGTTGGTGGTTCTGAAACACTGGTTGAGGCGTCTCGGATGGCGTTAGAAACCGCAGCATAACAACAGTCAGTGGTGCAGTCGGTTGCAGCTCGATGGGCTCAACTGGCTTGAAAATGTCCTTTTAGGGTGATGTTGGTAGATGCTCGTTGATGCACTCCTCCTAGCTTCTTCACTGGGCTTGTGTTGTCCCTTAAGGGGGGTGGCCCAAAGCTGAAGAGAGTGTGATTTTTGATTTTGATTGTTGTATTTGTAACGCGGCCATGACAGACTTATCCATATTGAGGCGCAGATGTAGAATACAGTTGTGAATAGGCAGGACATAGAAGTCATTAAATCACAAGTTCATTTTGATGTACCTAGAGATTGTCGACTACTAAGTGGTTATTTAAACATAAAGGTATTCAAGGCCTTCCGAAACTGAACAAGTGTCTGACATTCCCTGATCTTTTGCGCTAAATTGTTCAATAATTTGTATTCAAAATCTGAAAATCTCCTATCACCTCTAGTGACAAATACTGACCGGGGACTACTTAGCAGCAGTTGATCTCTTGATCTTATAGTCCTTGCTGGCCTATAAAGACAGATGTTGTTGCTTAGATAGTCCGGGGCCAGTCCCTTTAAATACTTAAAAATAATACAGGCAACCTTAAATTTGATACAGTCCTCAACCATTAGCCATTGAAGTGTCCTCCATAAGGGGGACACATGGTCTACTCACCTCAGACTACCAATCAGTCTAACGGCTGTGTTTTGGGTCTTCTGGAGCCTGTGCAGTTGTTTGGCTGGAGCACCCATCAGCAAACTATTGCAGTAGTCTAGTTGGGTGTTTGTCATACCTCCGACCACCACCGCATGGTCTTCTTTGGGAGTATATGGTATAATTCATTGAAGCATCCGTAATGAATAATATACAGATTTAATCTTTGGCCCCACGTGTGCCTCTCTATCCAGGTTCTCCTGCCACAAACATCCCAAATTCTTTATCTTGGTCGAGAATTGAAGTTTCTCCCCAAGAATACAGGGGACAAAGGATTTCTTTTCGGCTGCAATCTGCTTCTCACATCCAAACAGAATCAATTCTGTTTTCGCTGCGTTCAGCTGGAGTTGGTTTCTGGACATCCATCCATTTATCTTTTCCAAATACTGACTGATTTTTGCAAAAGCCTCCTAAATACTATCAATTTTAATTTAAATCTGAGTATCATCTGCATAAGAATGGCAACTGAGGCCATGACCCTTAAGGATGTTCAGCACCGGCTGCATATATAGATTAAACAACAAGGGGGAGAATGATGACCCCTGTGGCACCCCATACTACATTTCCATGGAATCTGAGATATAGCGTCCGGATTTAACCTGTTGGTGTCTATCATCAAGAAATGAGGGAAACCATTTCAAGGCTTGATCCGAAACATTTCCAGGCATTGCTTGGCACTCAAGGAGGAACCCATGCTTGGCTGTATCAAAGGCTGCAGACAAACCCAGCTTTATACAGAGAGTCAATCAACCTTTGTCTGCAACCTCAAATAATTCATTGTGCACTGCCAACAAGGCCATGTTTGTCCTATGCATGGGTCGAAATCCTGACTGTAACTCGTCAAGCAGTGAATTCTTCTCAATAAATGTTTGCAATTGCGAAGTAACCACCTTCTCTAAGATTTTCTCTGGCCATGGTAGGCCTGCAACTGGTCAGTAATTTTTTAGACAAGCTGGATCCAATTTCGATTTTTTTTTAAAGTGGCGTGATTATAGATTTTTTGATTTCCCTAGGTATTGTACCATGGGCCAGTGACTTATTAACAAATGCAGTAACAAAGGGTGCAAATTCTTTTGCAAGGCTTCTAGCCATGCATGCAGGAAGCATGAATAAAGAATCATTGGTGGGTTTGAGCTTTAGAATCAAGGAATTAACCTGGTCCTCTGTCACCGGTTGAAAATCAAACCTCACACGTTCTATATTGCTCCCTAATGTCATTGCATCTACTTGAGTATTCATGCTCTTTCAATTATCTGACTAAAATTCATCTCTGTCGCCTCAATCTTTGCCCTAATACTTTCTTGTATGATATTGATTTTCTCTTTAAAAAACATTGAACATATTATCTTGTGTTAATGAAGGCAGCTGTCTTGTCCTTGGTGTTACGCTCACCTGGTTCCACGAGGGCATCACCCAGCAGTTGGGGTTCAGATGTCCCTCCTTGCAATGCCCAGATGCGACCAGCGGAAGAGTTCTGCCTGGAATACAGGTAAGCTATGTTCAGGACTGGGCAACCGGGGTAAACAGCCTCCCACCTCCCTGTAGGTCTGCGACCCTTCTGGACTTCTCCTCACCTTGTTTTAGATGTTGGCGGGTTCTACATCCTGCTGTCTTGGCAGGGGCGCATTGAGCTTGGTGGGCAATGGCGATCGAGTTGCTTCATTGATGCCGGCCCGTCTTGAGTCTTTCAGGTAGGTCTTATTTCTGTGAATATTGCTGTTCTTGCATGCCTTTTAAACAATGTCTTTTTCTTCCTAGATACGCGGAAGTCCAATATGTGGCAAGGCGGAATCTGTGTTTCGCCGGTAAGTATGGCGTTTTTGGAGCGCCTTGATGCGGTGGGTAGGCGCTATGTGCTGTGCTTAAGGTGCCTAGACTTTGCTAACCTGTTATCTTTTCCTCTCCACAGGTCGCGGTACTCGGCCGGAGTATGGAATTTCCGTAATGATGCTGATTGAGGAGCGGCTGGCGTGGTAAGCCTTTCGGCACAGTTTGTTAATTGTACAATGTCTAATGCCTTGTTTCTTCTCTTTTACAGGTCCGTCGATCCGAAGGAGCGCTGGTTCCAGGATGATGGTCGGAAGAGCTGCGGCCCGCTGGCGATGAAGTTCAGGGAAGCTGCTGCCTTTTTCTCACGATGTCTTCTTCATTCCTTTGCAGGTGCTGTTCTTACGAGGTTCGTGGCTGAAGCTGAACACGGTGAACGTTACGTTGCAGTAATGCAAACTAACGCAAAGCGTGTCAGTCTATTCAGGTGTGGTTTAAATAGCTTCAAGAAAGAAGTCCAGTTAAAATAGTCCCCATGGTACCACACCCAAAAACACTACACTGCAAGCCTGGTTTCAAGGAGCCAGGTTATGAGGATGCCTCCACATGTCTGGCATTAATGAAAAGTAGTTCCCAAGCACAAGTCCATATTCAAACATGAGCCTGGCGTCAAAGGCGCCAGGACTGGCCCCAAGAAAGCCTAGGCTTCAATTTCTTAGGTTAAGTGAGGACTGGAATCAAGACTCTCCCTGGCCCATAGGTTGGCCAGGGGGTCTTCAGAGTGTGGGTCGTGACACTTGGTTTGTTGCAGAGACTCTCTGGTAATTACCACCTATCACCTATGAAGCCTGCTGCAGAGCCTAGCAGGGCACCTGTATGCTGGCTGGGTAGCGGTTCTGGAGCTGATGCAGCGTCCTCTTGATTCAGTATCTCCCTTTGTTCCCTGTGAGATGTTAAGGGGAGGGTTCTTGCTTCCCTCTTGGAGGCCCTGGCCTTCCTTCACTGGAGGAAGATGTAAGGTATACTGTACCTTAAGCCAGGGTCTAATGATAAGTTCTTCTTTCTGCTTCTGGTGAAGCCTTCAGATGATCTGCCAAAAAAGGGTCCCAGCCCTCTTTTAATGCCAAATGGATCACAGGGATTGGTGTAGGCTAAGCCTACCTGAATGAACCAATCCTGGGTCCCCACCAACAATCTCCTGTATGCATGAGGTCATAACCAAAGTGCTTTGCAACAGAAAAGGTAAAGAGATGGAAACGTGTTATACTAAGTCCCACCCATCTTCCGGTCTGTTGTGGATCAAAGGTCCCTCTGGTTAATGGAGCTCTCTGTGGTTCTTGATTAAAGCGGCAGGTCTCCATTGAAGCTGCGGCAAGATCAGTCTTTCTGGCTCTGTCAAACCACATCCTCATACCTTCTGAATGGTGTCTCCCTACGGAGATGACAATTGTAAACACGTAGTTCTAGACATGCCATTTCACTGTCAATCAACACTAAGCGGGGGAGCTGGCATTAGGTTGACACAGTGCATATGAAAAGGTGCTGGGGTTTCCTGTCTCCTTTGTTGGCCTCCACAGGCAAGCCCCATGTGGGCCTGTTTGAATTAAACTCTGATTAGTATGTGAATGCTGCCACCAGCTACAGAGCTGAACAACAGGACAGGGTGGATCCATGGAGCCTTTGTTAGTTAAATAAGCTGACCACGGCAGGAGAAGGTTTGGCCCTAGCCCTTCTGGAGTTGCATGGTGTACTCCACCTGTCAGATCCCAACTAATTATGACAGGGGGACTGCACCTGTAGGCTGTGTCCACCCAGAGAAAACAGGTCTATGCGTATGCTGTGCAGTGAGCATAGGAAAATACGTGAGGATTAGCCACACACATTTTCCAGAGGTTGATCTACCATTATTCAATTTCATTTAAAATTTCAAAAAAAGGCCAGGCGAGCGCACACACACAGTGTGGATGGTCGAATTCCTCACAACTGGTAAAACTGAAATCATGATCTGCATTAAACCCTCACTCTTCCCCCAAACCACCCGCTGGCCACCCTCCCTAGGACCCCTGTCTGCAGGATCTAACTCAGATAAGAACTTTGGATACACCCTGGACTTGGATCTAACACTCTCTCTCCACATCAATACCCTGTCCAGAACATGTAATTTCCACATGTTCATCCTCAGAGGAATCTTCCCTTATTTGCCCTAAACTCACACAGTCTCAGCAGTCTTGGCTATCATTCTCTCCTGCTTCGACTACACCAATTCCCTCTATCTGGGTACTCCCACCTATCAGTTCAGAAAGCTCCAGTCTATCCAAAACTCTGCAGCCAGACTCTTCCTCGCCCTCTCACCCAGAAAACACATGGTTTCCTATCAGCTGACGGGTCACTTTGAATGCCATGTTCACTATACACTGCATCCTCCACAAGACAGGTCCAGAATTCCTCAAACGCAAGCTTGCATGCTGCCAACCCATGAGAAACCTTAGATCTGGCTGTGCACTCCTTGCTATCCTCCCTTTAATTTCAAGCAAAGTTGCAGGATCCTCCTTCTCTGTCCAAGCTACCACCCTCTGGAACTCCATTCCGTTAAGCATCCGCTGCAATGAGGACTACCTCTCACTCAGGAAGGCCCTTAAAACCTGGTTATTCCCTCCAGCAACCTGACAAACTTCCCCCATTTCATGCTTGCCTTCAATGGCACTTAGGCCTTCATATTGGCAATGCCGCCCCAGTATATTTTCCAGAGGCTAAGTATAATTTCGGAGAGGACCAGACGATCCAATTGCATGGTTATATCAAAAGCAAAGCTCTAAATGAGGCTCAAGGCATGTAGCTGCGCACTTCATCAGTGAACATCAGCCGCAGGCATAGCGACCTACCCACACCTGTTTGTCTCCATACACCAGACTAAAACACAAAGCACAACATCTTTGCCATCAGAATGCAGCTACTTCCTAAAACAAAAAACTCAGTCTAGCTGTACACATAACGAGTCTCTCACATTCGCGCACTCTCCTGACCACCTCTTAGCACCCATGCACATGCCTGGCCATCATGGGTAGGTTACTGGGTCTAGGCCATCCCACCCATACCCCTATTTTGGCCAAATGTACACACGCATTCTAATCTTTCTGATAATTTTCCCACATCTTGGACTTCAATACCCAGAGGGCGTTCCCCCCACAAGCTTGTTGAGGCCATACTTATGGGATAAAGGCGCTAAATAAATGACAAGCTACTCCTACTGCTACTACTACTTTGAGTTGAAAAAGTATGCACCTGATTCAGATGCGTAGGTGTTTCACGCTGCATGTAAGCTATGAGGTTATGTCTGCAATTTTCTTTATTGGCTATTCATAAAAATGTGTGCGACGATGGGCCACACTTCTCTCATTCCACATTTGTGAATTTGCACCTTGCTTTGTGGTGCATAACCCTGCAGGTGCATCCTTCCATAGTTGAGTGCACTCATGTGTCCTGCAATTCTTTGTAAATCGTCCTCGAAAGGTCTACCTATTTTCAGATTATTGACCGGTGAGCCTTAAAAGTAGCCATCTGTATATTGATGTTTGCTAAATATATAAGGAGTACCTGGCTAATGATTTTTTTAAAAAACTAATCGCTGAAGGTATCCTAAATATTATCACACCTGGGCTGTGTCTTGGGATCGGGGGACAGGAATATGTGGGATTTTAGCAACACATGGTTGGGTAATGGCTTCATGGGCACTTTACAAAAGATACCCCTCCTTTATGGTTGAGCAATATTTAAAGATATCTCATGTTTGCACGTTGTAAACACTGGCAGCACTATGTGGTATTGTAGCTGGCAGGAATCTACCTTGCCTTTGTTCTCCGAAAGTGACCTGTCACCCTGTGTTAAACGAGTATTCACATTAGACGTAGCCAATCACTCGGGCAGTCCCACTCTGTCATAATAATGATTTGTTTTTCTCATAGTGTTTACTTTCGCTATAAGTTGTTTCTTAGCGCTTTACGTAACTGGTGTTGGTAATACCCAACTCAATGGTACTCAATTAAATGTCCTCCTAAGGATGAAAGCTGATGTCCACCCTGCTGGTGACTGAACCGGGGTGTCTGTAGATTGAACATCCATTTTTTAATTTTTTTATTTGAATGTATTCGTTTATTATAAACTTTTTCACTCATGTTTTTATAGAAACAATTATATAACACAAATTGATTCATTTAGTTTAAAATATTTATTTACATTTCTTTTTATTTTTCTCTGTTCGATAGCTTTGGCTGAGATTCCAGAATCTTTGAGTCCATTATCAAACTCCAGAATTGAATAACTCTAAAAATTAACAATTTGTCATTTCCTCCTAATATTAAAGCCCAACGTTGGTTTGGTTCATTTTGGATTCTCGATTGGGGCAACATATCTCTGAAGAGGTTTCTTTTATCATCTAAGGCAGTACATTGCATGATGATATAGTGTAAAGACTGTACCTGATTCTCAACTTTGCAGAATCTACAAAAGGCAAGAGATTCAAGCAACTGTTTTGTCTTTGTCAAAAACTCTCTGGTGGGTAGTATAATAAGATGCAATCTCAGAAAGGTATCCCTCATGCCTCATTCTGGAAATTGCTTTACATACCGTGGAAGTTGGTTCAAGGATCGTACGTCAATTTCATGTGTTATTGACAGTTTGTATAGGGCATTCTGTTGTATCATTCGGCTCCAATCATTCCTTTGCATTCTTATTTTCGCTTTCTGTGGTCGATTTATTAGCATATTCATGCTAATGTCCTCTCGTTCTAGTATTTCTGAACAAACGTCCTTCCATATGTTGAGGGCTGTTGCTATGATTGTTATTTCCTTCTCACATAATATGTTAATCGATGGAATCTTGTCTTTTACGAGGGTCTTTCTGTATAGTGTTAAAGATTTCTAGGTTTTTTCTGCTTCCAAAGATTGCAACGCCAATTCATGACATATACATGGTACAGGATATGTTGGTGGCAAGGACATGATTTTCCTCCATATTATCCCCTCTAGCCTCATCCACATATTCTGTGGAGCGTTCAGCATGGTTTCTGAACCATATGTTAAGATCGCCATAATTTTCTGCCTATAGAATGTTGTTAACGGCTTTAAAGAGTAGACACCATATTTATGATGCAATATTGTACCTTGGTGAGAAAAAGAGATAAGGCTTTTTCTTTCAAGTTATCAACCATTGCTTTTCTATTTCTGACTGGTTTATTGTTATTCCTAGATATTTCATTGTAGTTTCTGATTCTAGTTGCTTTCCTTCAAGGAATATTATTAAACGTTTTTGCTTCAGCATCGGATTATGATCCAGAGTCATGACTCGAGTTTTCTTTGCATTTATTTTTAGCTCGTTTGCATCAATGTATGAAGCTAATTCATTAATTCTCTTTTGGAGCCCCACGTGCATTTTTATCAACGATTACCATCATCAGCGTATGATGTCTGATATATAGAGGCTGACAAGAGTTGCTGCAAGGGGGCAACCCTGCTTCAAACCATTAGATGTTAGAATTTCTTTAGATAGATGTTCAATTTGTGATAGTGTTATCTTAACTGACGTGTTGGTGTAGAGGGTTTTTATAGGTTGTAATATGTTCTTAGGACAGGTCCAGTTTTCAAGTTTCTCCCAAAGTCTCTATCTACTGATGGCATCATGGCAACATGTTTTCAAGTTTCTCCCAAAGTCTCTATCTACTGATTGCATCAAACGTGAGCTCAAGGTCGATAAAAGCTGCGTGAGTCACAGATCTGTCTTTGAGTGCTTCCAGTTTCAGGATATATAAAAGCAGTAGATTGATATTTGTCCCCACATTTTTAACAAATCCCATTTGTCTCATGTCGAGTCTTTCCGCAGATTTTGCCCACGCTACAATTTTGCGTAAAAGTAAGGAAGCAAAAACCTTGCCCGGGGGTCCAACAACACTATGGGATGATAGTTCCTAGGATTTGCCCTATCCCCTTGTTTAAATATTGGTACAATACCAGCTGTTTTCCAAGTAAGGGGATAGTACTGGTGATATTAATTACTCTAAACATTTCCAAACATAAGTTTGCCCATGCTTAAGAGTTTTTCTTAAGCTGTTCATTACTCAGCCCATTGGTGCCAGGGGCCCTCGATGGGTTTAAGGTTTGGATATGTTTGAGAATTTCAGTCAGGTCCCATGATATGCTCCATTGAGTAGTTTTAATAACTTGCTCATGTTCAGTTCACTTTTTGTATATTGTTGTAAAATGATCGATCCATGTATTCTCTGGGACATTCTGGATCCATTTTTCATTCCTACTGGTGTTTTCGTTGAGCAGAGAGCACATGTTTCTGGTATTTTGATTCGGGAGTGCTTTAAGCATTGTTTCTACGCCAATTGTGGTATTGTTGCTTTAGCTTTTTAACAGTTGTTAGGGCATATAGACTGTCAGATTTCTTTTCTTTCCTTAAGTTCTTCCGTAAGTCACTTTTCTTTGAGGCAATTAGAGTCTTATATGCATGTATATGATCTTTCCCTGGTTTCCCATTCTGTTTCATGGGAAACATGAACAGCTTCAACATTCATTTATACTCCAATTTATCTTCTTCTTGTCATAGCGAAGTTTTGAAAATGTCTGGTAGAGCGGCTATTTGCTTTGTGGAGATTCTTAGGCGGGACGTGCCATTGTTCAGGTCTAGGTTTGGCAGGTGAATTTTCTGTGGTTGGGCTATTGTTGCCTTCCATTCGATTGATATTTTGTTTTGATCACTGTGAACTCTATTAGAATTTGTACATTTTACAATGGTCTCTGCATGCCCTCGGATGTATAAATGTAATCCAATATTGCGAGTGAGGAACGTCCTCTCCATGTTGGTTTTGGAGGTTGGTGTTCCGTAAAGTCTTCATTAATTAACATGAGTTGTCTTTTAGCCATCTCTTTAGACCAAATTCGAGCTCTGGGAGTTTTTTTCATCGGATCGAGTACTCCACCGTCTTGTGCATACATATGAATATTCAAAGTTCTGTAGATAATGATTTCTATTTTGTTGTGTTTTAGTCGGATATCATCTATAGCAGACAATACAATGTCAATAAAGCGAGTGGGACATAATGCGATGGGATTCCAGTAGAGATTAAAGATTCCTAGCTTCCCCAAACCCATCGTCTCGGTTTGGCTATGTGTTTTGTATTGGGCAATGATCATTTGTGTCCAATGGTTAGGGTTTATTGATTTGATGATTTCAAAAGTGCCATCTAATTTAATCAGTTAACAGTCCAGAAGCGGTCAACCTTTTAATTGTATTATTGCAGGGTTCATGTATACTTTGTACCCTTCCGAGATTGGGGCAGTAGAGAGCCATGTTTCTTGCAAGCAGATGATCTGATGCTCCTGTAAGTCATCATGTTCATTGTGTAGCATATGTCCTGATCCCCTTGCATTGCATCTACAAAGGGATATATTCGCATTTCCGTTATTATTTAGATGGTAATCTGAGTTTTCATCACTAAAGGATCTCTGAGTTTCCAAGTCATTGTGTTCACACCTAATTGGGTGGTTAATAGGACTTAGGTTCCTTTGAGGGTTCCATGGCCTATCTTCATTATTAGGTCTTCGGCTATGCACCTCCTCATATAGTGGACTCTCTTCCCTCTTTTTTCCCAGCTCTTTAATTTCTCCTTTGTTAACAATGACGCATCTAAAACCCAACTTTGCCAGTAGGTATGTATGATTCATCACCTTAGTTAGGAGTTAGAATGTCATAAGGTGTATGAGGAATTGATAGTTTTTTTCAGCATGAGTAAATTCCACCAGAATGATATCCCGTGAGTGTATCATTTTTAGCTGCGGAATTGCTTGAAATAGTCTTATCATATTAGTTCTGTTCAGCACAAGACCATCTTCCTTGGTGTTATGCGTTCTATGAAGATCACATTCTTTTGTAGACTAAGTCTGGGATCTATAAAGATGGGTAGTTGTATCCGAGTGTATTTGGAACTCTGTTAGTTGTTTGCTGAACGTTCCAAGTTTCCATTCTTTGTTTCTTGTATTGATTGATTTGAAAAAGAGTAGTCTGTGATGTAACTATAATCTTGTTCATATATACTCAGTTCATCTTCTGAGATGGATTCAGCCGAAAGGTTTTGAGTCTGATTACAGTGTGTTCCAGTTTCTTAGTATTTGTCAATGATAATAAGGGACAAATCCTCTTCAATGTCAACGCCCCTTATTATAGATACTGGCATCTCATCTATGTCGAGTTTGTTCAAGACTCAATCATCATTTGATCTTGATTTTGGTGTTTCATCTATCGCGGGTATGTCCGACATTCGATCTCAATTTGTTGTTGATTCAGGTATTTCATCTGAGTAGACAGACATATCTAGCATTCAATCTCGATCAGCACATTCCTCTGCTGTTAGGGTGGTCATCTGGTCCTTTGTATTTGTAGATGATTGATTAATCTTCTCACTGGCTATATGGACTGATGTAGTTTCTACATGTTGTAGGGGATTTGGTCTGTCTGGCATTGTTACATTTCTTAAGAATGCTCTTGAGCCTTTTTTCCCGTTCCCTTTCTTTTTCCCTTGTTGAAGTGCTTTTCTTGGTTTATTGTCAATGGACAATTGTTTTTCTTTTTGATCATTCTTCTGCTGTACAAATATGAAAAAAAGGTTTCTATCTGTTTTAGAGAGTTAACTTGAGGTGTTGAGTCTTCTTGGAGCCGAGGTCCGTCTAGGTGTACTGGATTCCTTATTTGCTGCTGCATGTTATCTCTGTCAGGATTGATGGATGTTAGGGTAAGGGCATTTGAGGGCACTTGCGCACTCTGAGTTCTGTCACCTGTCTCGCCAGGTGCTGTAGTTGTAATTCCATTTGTTCTATTATGTTGCAATGTAGTCGTGCAGCTTGCATATCTGTATTATTCCTCTCATTCTCGCAATTTGGTACATTTGTCTTCTGTTTATCTGATAATATTTCCATCATTGATGCCGTTACTTGGGCCTTTTCATCTCTGTCACTTATGGCAATATCTGCCAGCCTCATCTGCCACTGGCTGGAGGTTGCTGCCTCTCTATCAAGTCTTGATTCGATTTTAGTTATGAGAGTTTCAATTGGGATTTGCTTGGTATGAATCACCACCAGGAGGGTAGCTTGGTTTCTAATAATGTCTGCCAATGATTCATATAATTTTAGGAAGGGAATCGAAGCATGAGTTGATGCGGCTATCATTAAAAAAATAAAAACATTTAAAAAATTATATTTTGAAGTTCAACCTTTGAGGTAGTAATTGTTTCGAGTGGCTGGTCGCAGAGGTGTTGACAATTGCATTTTGCATTTACGACCGGTTGCAATCGCTCCTATTTTCTTGTTCCAAGATCTGCAGGGATTGCATATTTGATTCCTCCTTTATTTGTGTTGTTATCGTTTCGAGTAGGGTCTTAAATCGTTGTCCTTCTACATTTGTTTCAAGGGATCGAGCTGATGTCATATTTGCCGCTCTGTTTAGATGTTCTAATGGCTCAGTTAAATCAAATGTTAAATGTTAAATGTTAAAGGTATTTGTGCTGCACACTGTCACGAACGGAGTTTGTCCCCAGTATGATTTCGTTTTTCTTGGTTTGTCATTATAGCTTCTATTTCTTTCATGTCTAGTGATAGCCTTTCCACTATATTATTCTTAGGGATTCTAAGACTTTCTAGAGTCAATGAGTGTCTTTTAAGATGATCATGTTTGGTTTGCCATTTCAATTTGGCTTGGATCACTTTGGTTTTCCTGGCCGAGGGTGCCACAGTTAGATCATTATATGAGGTGATGGGAGTTAGGGCACAGTGTTTGCGGATGTCAGCATTCGCTGGTTCGTGGGGAGTTTCCGGATGTAATCGCTCCTCATCGTTATGTTCATACTGTGCCTCTACTGTACTCTTCACTTTTAAGCACTTTCGGTGGTTCTACCTCGTTAGCGTTAGATGTCTGGAGTAGATTATTTTGTTCCATATTTATGATGGCTTTTGTTGCGTCCGGTTGAAGTTGGTTCTTATAATCCAAAAATACCTCATTGCATTCCGTTCCTGCATCATCGACTTTGCTTACATCTGGCCTAGAAGGAAGATAAATGACCTCCATCTCTTTACACAATTGCTGATCCAGGTGTTGGTCTGTTATCGTTGCTTCTGTCAGACGCTGTTTTCCATTATGCGATCCCAAGGGTTCCTTGAGTAGGGGTGGAGCAGGATCTTTAAGTGGATATATTGTCGAGGCAGTTTTTGCACCATGCCATGTACATGGTCCACTTGGGCCAGTAGTAAGTGCTGTGTTCTTCATGAGTGCTAAACGATCGGCACCTCCTCACTGGGTGCTATCAACACTTCTCCGGTTCCCTTGTGCTCAGATGACACTGCAAGTATTTAGTATTGGTTCGTATTCTAGTTTCACTTTGATGATTGTAATCTGGTGTTCAAAGGCACAGTTTTCCCGCAGTCACTAAAAGTTACCCTGTCGATATCTACAATGGATACAGCTATTCAGAGTTATGGTAAGCGTGATTGAGTTGGCATCCACTTTAAGTGCTCTTAAACTCCTGTTTAGACAGCAGTTTATAAGTATATTGTACAGTCAGAGGATCCTTGCCGTCAGTTCACTTAACTCTCTTGATTCGCCTGGCAAAAGCTCCTGATCGCTTCCTACTTCCTCCACAGAGACAGAGGGGCACAGCCGCTTCGAACTTTGTCAGCTTTTTCAGATGTTTTTTAATCCAGGTAAACGGTTTAGAGGAGGGGGTGTGGTACGCTCCCAAATGCAATAAGAACTGCAACACTCACATGCTCACACGCCACTCGAGCACCGGTACACTCAGCTCACTCTTCTCAATAAACAATGTGTTTAATATATAGGCCTACAAAGGGTGATAGACAGCATGGTGAGTCCTACAATGAGTCCTGCAATGGACAACAAATGTGCCACCACCGCTGCTGCCTTTCTAACGGCTACAGTGAATTTACAGCATTGTAGCGAATTTAGTCTGCTGCTGCAGAATTGCAAACCCGTAAAGAGTCCAAGAAGAGCCCAGCCCCCCCTTTACAGAACTCTTCTCAGCTCTTACTAGGTCTTACTTACAACTAACAGTCAGACGCTTTCAATCTGGTTTTCAATCTGGCACATGGGACTCGCAGGTCACAGGTCGCAGATCAAAGCCTCTCCTTTTCAGACCCAAAGTTGAATGCCTGTTGCCTCCTGATGCTGCCTTTGCTTCTGCGGCCCCTCAAGCATGGAATGCCTTAATGCCGCATGAAGGATCGTATCATCCACCGAGGTGTTAAGAAAAAGCTTAAAATAATACTCTTCTCTTGAATTCTTCCAGCCTCGAACATCCGGAAAGTCCTCTTAGTTTCTTGTTTGACCATGAGCTCTTCTGCATTTCCTCCTATTTCTGTTTTGTTTAGTTCCATGTATGTATGTTAAGCACCCTTAAGCCTTAGGGTACCTGGTGTGCTTTATAAATTCATAAAATAAACATAAACATAAACATGCAGTGGCTGCGATTAGCTTCCCAGTTGGCTCACCTCGCCTCACTCCTCTGCTCTCTCAGGCTCTGGGTCCCTGCCTGCCAGCATGCGATTCAACCAGCAAGATGTCTTAAGTTCGAGGAAAGGACCTCAAACGTGTCACTTACTGATCGTCAAGCCGCACTGAATACGCTACAGCCCCTTCCGACAATCTGCATTTCCATAACTCGAATTAAGCAACTGAACATCAATGCTAAAATAACATTAGTGAGAGATAACTTAGTGTTGTTTAATAGGAACTTGTATAACTAGGGATCAAGTAGAGTAGAGGGTACATGCAGGTTGACGTAGTCCCCCCACTTTTTCAGAGGGCACCTTGATATGCTAATGTCTGGTGACACCACATTCAATTTTAGTGGTAGTGGCTTCTCTGCGGCTACAAATGTCAAAGCCTGTGGATTATTTTGTGGTGGCAGAGGGGTCTGAGGCTCTGTGACTACATTTCTGGAATTTTAGGGTGCCCCAATTTGTCTCAATTGAGTCGTATCCAACTCCTGACACCATATATATGGAAAGCATTGTATCACAAGTATTGACCTTGACACAATGGATACAATTTGTAAAACCTTTATTGAAAATGTTGGGGTTGGAGAAACTCCTATTCTGCCCTATACCTAAAATGGGAGCAGTTTCGACCATCAAACAATAAACAAAACAGTTCTAGTGGATGTTAGGCAAGACTTTATGTAGTAACCCTGGGGGGGACTACACCAGCCTTGTCCTCTCGGCAATAGGGAACCCAACCTTTGGTATAAGCCTGTACTACACAAGTTGGTAGAGTGACTGAACAGCCAGGCTTATGTCAAGACGGGTCAATATGAACTGCAGAGGTGCAACATAGAGATTCACAGTGACAGGTATTCAAATACACTTATATTCAAGGTTTCTTCTTAAAATAATGATTTATTAATTTAACAGTCTATTTTAAAATAAGAAAGAGCAATATGCAACAATAAAATACACTTCACAAATACACACCTTCAGTTTCAGTTAAGTAAGTAGATACCCTTTTTGGATGTCACACACACACTTCCTACACCCTGAGGTGACTTCAATAGCTAGGACACTGTGGACATTGATATATCACTTTAACACATAATGCAATACTGGAGTTATGGGAAAAGGAAAAGGTTAGGGAAGGAAACAAAGGTTCAAATGTTCTCTGAACAGGTAAGTACTTTTCAATCTCCCAATGAAGTATAGGTTAACCCTTTCCCAGCTATACAAGTAACTTATGTATGACTTTTGGAGGCACAGATAAACACAAAGTCAAAGGGTCAGAAGAGTCTGCATGGAGCCATGACAGCCAATGTCAAATGAACAAAGTCTAGGAGTGCTGAGGCACTTCCAGAACATAGCACAAAGGTCTTTCACAATGTTATATAGTGTGTAGAAAATAATCACTGTTGGGCCACAAGCTGCAAGGCTTGTGAAAAGCAAAGATGCAAGCAACTCTGCAAAGGGAAGCTAATTCAAGTCTCCAGCGAGTGCAAGCAAGCCACACACAACAAGAGGTAAGTACCCCTAGTTAGACAGTACCTTAGGTCTGAAGAAAAGGGTCCAGCTGGCTTCTGTTCCTGTTTTAGTCCTGCAGAGTCTGTATTCCTGGACCTCAGTCATTGAAGGTTGGCGGCAGCAATGGGCTTACTCCAGATCAGCAGCACTTCTTGGTTTCCGCTACCGGTCAATACCACCACTGCAGGTCTTGGACACCTTGTGGGCTCCCCTTGCTTCTGGGGTGCAGCACTCTGTTGAGGTGGCTCAGGCTTGGGTCATCCTGCTTCGAGGGAGTCTTTAGGATCTTCCTGGAGTTCGGGTCCGGCTTAAAGACGATGCACTTGTTCCTGGTGTTCTTGCCCTCTGGCACTTAGTTCCAGCAGCAGCAAAGAAGTACAGCCAGCAGGGAGAGGGGTTCCAGTCAAGTAAGTGGGGTCAGTTGGTCCCACCAATCTAAGGGAAGAAGTCCTCTGTTCCGGGCTTCTCTAGTCAATTCGAAACCTGGAGCTTCAGCACTGCAGCACGGCTTCACCGGGCAAACCAACGGTCCAGGGGGGTGAAACAAGCATCTCTTGCAGTTTCTTCTTCGGTTCCTTCATCCAGTGGTCGGCTCTGCCTTCCTTGCAAAAGAACATGCCTTTTATGCACGTTTCTCCCATTCATTCGCAGCCTAGCTGTCACTCACACAGCAGGCTGGCTGTCCTGCAAGGACAGCCAGCCAGCGAATCACCTTTAAGTGCATTCCTGCAACCAAGGAGACTAAGCACAGGGAGCTTTGGGAACCTCCCTCACTTCCTGCCTTGCCAGACACGCTGGAGCCAGAGGCCGGGCTTCACCCGTGAATCCCACCAAAGACAACATGAGCAAAGGGACCAAACCTGGTTTGGAGCGCAGAGTAAAACTCGAGAAGGACCTCACAAGCAAGAAATTGTGAAAAAAGAAGACCGGGGCATTTTGACAAAATGGGCATCCATGGGTGCAATACTGCAGCTGAGGATTCAACCTGCGGTAAAAACGCACAATAGTAGGAAAATTAAACAACTGCCACAAGCCATTAATTGTAGTGAGGATAACATAAAAATGTTACATGAGAAAGTGACTAAGTAACCCCCCTGCACTCCACATAAGATGGGGTGTGCTGGGTCTGCAAAGAGAAAAAGGTAAGTAAAGTTAATTTCACTTTACTACTCTTGGAAACAGTAGTTTATCCAAGAGAAGGTATTGACACCTTATGATAAATCCAAAGGACGTCTCAGTGACACTGCACTGAGGGTGATGTGTGTCACAATACAAAAGGTGATGCCTATGGAGTTTGTCAGACTCCAAAACCAAAAAGAAACACAGAGTCCAAATCAGATAAAATGCATGAGAGAGTGAGAAAAAGGTCTTACTCCCTGCAGGATAGAAAATCCAAAAGGTCCCAATGTCCAGCAAAAGACTTAGGGGTCTCTAAGGTTGAAGGGAATTAGCACAGAAATGGGAATTCTCCCTAAGAGTGGAGTCTGTCAAATCAAAATGGCTTATACTAACAAAAACCCAATACCTTCCCTATCTCTTGTACAAAAAGTGTAAAAAGGAGAAAGAGTTATGTGAAAGGAAAAGTCAGTGATCGAATGATAAGGTGGCTAGACTAACTCTCCTCCCCACGTTAGACCTCACGAGGTAAGGTTATCTGTGTAGGCAGGATGACACATTCTGGCTCAGCTTCCAACACAGTACACAGTTAAAAACCATGGATCGAGTGCCGCCTGGCCTTTGACGTTTAAAGTTAATTTCTCTGACTTTCAAAATAATGTTTCAACCAAAATGCCGGGCTCAGACCTTTCAACACATAGTTTTCGTAGATCCCTCTCTGCCGGGCTCAGACCTCTTATGGTACAGTTCACACAAAGTTGCAAGGGGGTTCCCTTCTCCAAGGTTAATATACTTTGGGTCTCCCTGAATCGTGCTCAGACCACTTTCGGATATCAAAGTCTTTCGATTGTGCATGTCTTTCTTTACAGGCCACCGCAGGACCACTTCGACATTGCCCATTTACTTTCACTCGTGTCGTTTGTACGCCCTTTAGCTTCAAACAATGCACTTTTCACTGAGACTTTCGAATGGGCTACTTTCTTTCACCAGACCACTCAGTTCACGGATCTTGCAGCTGTATTTTGTAAGTGACTTCAATCCAGCACTCCAACTAAGTCAATGCCTAGTCTGGGATGCCCAATGGAAGCCCTTATTTATATATTTTTATGTCAAAGTTCTTTAAATCTGGATGATGAACCCTTACATAACACCCCTCTCTTTGGATCTCCCTGATCTCACTGAGCCAAGAAGTAGGTTTGTTTTGCAAATTAAAAGGTTTATTTGAAGAATTGAATAATATATATATCACACTTTTATGAATAGAACAAAATCTGAATAGCACACTTATGAATATGAACGGTGATCAGCAATGGGTAATATCACAATATCAACAATCTCTTTAATCACTTAGGAGTAGGAATAGAAAGGTTAAGGTAGCAGAGAATACTTTTATGGTTCAAGGAAAGCAATGATGGGAAAATGCAATACAGAAATAAACTTGTTATGGTTTCAATCAAAAGACAATATGATCACTCTTTCCTCTGTTATTACTTACTCCCCCCACTATGCAAAATGAAGAGATGGAAATGAGGACACACAGGTTTCAGGAATACAATCAATAATGCAGTTCAATCCCAGTTCCCCCCAGCAGGCGTAGAGAAAACAGGTATGATTTTAAAACAGGCAAAAATGCTTTTGAATGTGATTGCAATGGATGGGAAAAATATGCTAAAATGATTTTAATTCACTAAAGGAGATTCAGCACTAGTGAGAATTACTTTGGATTGGTACAGGTCAACACTAGCAATGATTCAGGAATGATTTATCAGATTGAAAACGAAATTCAGCAGTTGGAAACAAGAAACAGCTATTTTGACAAGTGGTGAAATGGAGCTAAATTGCAATTCGCGACAACTTTTCCGCATGCATGAAATGCGATTATGGAAAAACTGTAATGAATAGGATCTTAGCTTCAAAATGACAGTTAAATTTCAGTTCTGGGACGTGTGGTTCAAATGTTACAGAGGTTTTTGTGAAGGTAGATTTTTCAGAAATAAAGTAAAGATTTCAAAAATGACAGATCGCGCTTGAAAGATTTAGCAACAAGGATAGGCTTAGACTAAGGAGCTATGAAGAAGCAAGACACTCAACGGGCAGCCACCAGAACAGGGCACCTCTGCTCTGATCTCTGTCCATCAAAACACTTATCCCTCTTCAGAAATATCAGTGCAAAGATGATTATTGCTACAATTATCACAAACAATATAATGAGAAGAATTCAGGATGGACACAGGATTCTATAATGCAGTTCTGGATAAGTGGATTTGTATGCAATAGTATTACTTTAAACTAAGAGATGACTATGGACAGTTGTAGACTAAATGCTCACTCCTAGGCTTTGGACTGGAATGGGCCTCGTCAAAGATCTGGTCAAGGGATTGGCTGGAATTCTCTCGCCACCGGACAGGTCTCAGGCACTCTGGGTTCTGCTCTCAGCACTGCACTGCTGTCTGCGTGGCCTCTTGGACTGGATCTGACGGGTTCTGGATACCGCGCTGCTTTCTGGGCCTGGATCTTGGTTCTAGCACAGGGTTCTTAGCTAGAAGCAAAACAGCTCAGCCAGGCTGTTAAATGGTTTAGTTAGGCCCTGTGGAAGTTTAGGGGTTAGAATCAGTTTGCAAAAGATTCTGAAGGCCTGCTGCAAAGAGTTCAGTTTTGGGTTAGGCCTCTGCTTCAGGGTTCTAGAGTTTGGTTCTAGAGTTTGGTTCTAGATCCAGAGCCTGGAGTCTTCCTGCAGGGTGCTGCGCCAAGAAATCAGTTGAGTAGTGGAAAAATGTGTGTCCTATCTGTCCTCACAGTCCCTATTTATGTATTTCCAAAGTGGGTGGGGAGGCTGATTCTACAATGCCCAACCCTCTAAGGATCTGATAGGTTAGAGAATTTCCTATCCCCTGATTGGGGAAAGGATCAGCGTGTCAGAATGAGTCAGAGTGATGCTGTGTTTATGGTCCAAAAGAAATCCCTCCCTTTTGCTTTTACATAGAAAATCTATTTTTCCCAAAAAACATATTTCCCAGATACACAAGTTGTTGAGAATACATAATTACATGACAGATTGCTTAAGGTACATTTCTGTTCAAATCCCATGTTTCTACGAGCTTGGGTTCAGAAATGACAACATTTACACGCTTTTGGAGGGTCTCTCAATATTCATTCTCCATCAAATTTGATAAATGCATGCATATCCTCTCTGAGCATATTACTGTAATTTCTTATGCTCATAGCAAAAATACTGCAGCTACAATATGAATTAATTTCGGGTTTAGTCTCAGAACATCGCACAGAGTCCAGCTTAGTCTTAAACTGTGAGTGAATTTTTCATATTCACAATCTCAAAGTTTCACATTTTTGTCAGTTCAGTACACTTTGTTATAAGCATTTTTATAAAACATACTTTTACTCCAATGTTAAATCCACATATCAGTCTGGTCCGCCCCCAGAGCTGGGCTGACTGAGAGGGTCACATGTCTTGTTTCCTACCAGCAGTTTGTTGTCAGTTACACCCCAAATTAGCATTCCCTATTCAGTCCAAGGCATCTATTGTTCCTTTCTCCGGGCTGCAGAGAAAATCTCCTCCCCTCTTGATTAGCATGCCAATGCGACATCCTCCTTCTGATGGGAATGACAAGGTGTGAAGGGTTCTCAGGGGAAGCAAGCCTTTTGGAGTTTTAACTGCATCAGGTTACTTTCTGATCAATTGTAACATAGTTCCTTGTGAAAGAAATAACATTTATAAACTTAAAATAAGCAACATATCTTTAAATCAAGTCTTTTTCAACATGAAATCACTGTGTGGCACTCTATATGGCATTTTGATGGAATTCTCTTCTTTGGCATAGTTTGAGTTCAATCGTTCAACTTTACACAAAAATGGTTTTAAAACGCCGGCTTTCTGATAGTGGTGAGCAACGGTATTACATCCATTTTGACAGCTGTCTTTCCATCAAGTATCTTTAAAATAGGATTTTGTTCTGAGAACATATGATTTTTGCTGACATGGTATTTGTGTGAATTCTTGCAGTAAATGATGTGGAACACCCAACAAAGAGGTTGGATCTTTTAGTTGATTTGTGAACCATGATTTTAGCAATTTTTGACAATCAAGAAAATGGATTTTCAAACAGCTCTGTGTTTCTTTTTCAATCAGCATTGCTATTTTCAAGTGGTTTCAGGCTACTTTGTGGGTAGCCCAATGGTGTTTTTTGGCAGTGGTCTCCTGTGTTACCACTGACATAGGCAAAAGTAGATGGTGGCCTATTTTTCAGGTTTTCACTGCGCAATTTCTGGTGATTTCTAGCGAGCAGCCTGCTTTCCGGCAGCCATTATGATGTTTCTGCTGCCAGCAATGCACAGTGATGTTGCAGGGCTTGGATGAGTGGGTTGATACATCCCACAAGCCCCCCTCTTGCGATGGGCGTTGTACTTCCATCAATGGAACTTCGCAAGACTGGGATGTAAGCCTCATCTCTCCGGATTCCACAAATGGCAAAGTTCATCGTCTTTTCCTCCATCAGGGGTGGATCGATTGGTTCTCCTCGCCAGTCCTGATGGGAGTATTGAGCGATACCTCGGTCCGCTCAGATCTTTGCTCCCGGTCCCTGGGTCATCCTCCTTGGTTAGTCTCCATGGTTTCCAATCAACTATAGGTTATCTCTCTCTCCTAGGATGACAAAGCAAAAACATATTTGTAGACATTTCCCCACCACTATTAATGTAGTGGGGCAGACATATACATTTTATAAATCAGGAGACATTTTTATTATTGTATTTTATAGACTATGGCCCTCATTACGACCCTGGCGGTAAGTTCCGGTCATTACCGGCATGGCACAATTACCGTGTCCGTGCTGGCAATAGACCGCTAAAAGCGTCCCATTACGAGTTTGCGGGCACGAGCTTTGCGCCATGCCGGTAATGGACTCACCGCCATGCCGCAAAAGCACGAAAAAAATCCCCCTTTCCAGCATCGTCTGCAGTGCAAATAGCACCTCTGGCATTCTAGCCATCGGCATTAGCGGTCACCGCTAATAGCGGTCACCTCAAATAGCAGAAACTGCTATTAGCGGTGACCGTAAATAAGCGGAACCGGAAGTAGCGTCATCGCACAGGAACGGGAAAGAGCACGGCGGCCATCTTTAAAAACACAATCCATTGCCATCCTCAGCACCCAGGAGCCATTTGACCCCCAGAACTCCCACACGCCTCAACCACCACCTGTTTGATTTTAGGATGCCAAAAGCTGTCAAAATAACTGGAGATCGGCTGTGCCAGGAGTGCTTTTCCAGAGAGGAGCTCACTATGTTGATAGAGACACTGCAGGAGCATGCAGACGTGGTGTTTGCAACAGACATGTCCCGACCAGCGCTGCTGCGCAAAAAGCAGATTTGGGCATTGGTCGCCCAGAGAGTGAGTGCTGTCGCCACCACACCCCGCACACCAGAACAATGCTGCAAGCGATGGGACGATCTACGTCTACGTGTGCGAAGCATACTGTCGGCAAACCGAAACCTTGGGATGGTGACAGGTGGAGGTGCAGAGTCGCCCATAAACCTCCAACCATGGGAGGAGATATGTGCCTCCACCATAGGCACCGAGTCAACAGAGGGAGTTGGGGACATGGAGAGAGGAGCCCCGTCATCAGCCGATGCAGGTAGGTGTCTCTAATCAAACAATGCCAATACCACCATGATGATGCCCACATGAATTGACAGTGCAATGATGTATATCAGGGTCCACCAAACACATAAGCACAATACTGCCTACAGGCAGTGCAGAGTATCACCTCGTCCACATGAATGATGTACCCCATTTGTGTTGCAACCCAAATGCCTCCATGCATCACCCACCCAAGAGTGAGGCAACCTGTATGTCACTCCCCCCAATGTGACTCATCTACCAATCCATATCAATGCAGCCACCCCAATGCATGCTCATTGCCCGTAGACCCATCACTAACCCTCTCCCTCCTTTGGTCCCCCACAGGCACACAATCTGATAGCGCTGATGAGGACACCGGTGCCACACCAGGGAAGAAGGCCAGGGCCAAGGAGGGACAACACCGCCCCTCCACTTCAAGGGGCATAGGCCAACCGCCAGGACCTCGGAAGGCCAAGAGCACACCCCAGGCCACAGCACCAATGTGCTCTACGTCCACCACTATGGCGCCCACAACAGCCAGCATCACCCAAGTGTTGGCGGCAGAAGGGACTGCATCGGCTGAAAGCAGCACAATTAGTGAAACAGCTGCCACAGCAGCAATCTCTGATGACGAGGAAGGGGATGTGCTGCATGTTGCAACTCCCCCCGCTGGCCCCCTGCATTCCCCACACCTGTCCCCATGCAGCCTGCCCGACACCAGCATGCACGGGCTGTCTCCGACTAACTCATGGCCAGCAACTCCCAGCCCCACTCCAACTGTGCCCGAAGAACACAGTATTTCGGGAACCTCTCAAACATCCACCCCATCCCCAAACACCCAAGAGGGTATCCAGGACATTGTAAGGCGCCAGCAGCAGCTCACTGGCCTCTTGACCCAGCACATTACTGAATGTGGTAGTGTAAGGGACAACATCCGTGAATGTGCTGCATCCCTGAGGTCAGCAATAGAGTCTACCTCAAAGGACATATGTGCAGAACTGGCCGCAGTGTGGCACATACTGTCTGCTGCAATGCGGGACATGCGTTCACCAGAGTCATCAGAGCAGCCAAGTACATCTTCAGCTGCTAGTTCCACCAGGACCAGCCCTGTGTGCAGGTCTGGCAGGAACCTGCGGCGATCAGACAGGGGGGAACCTGGTGCTGGAAGAGGGGGAGGCCAGTAGGCACAGACTTGTATACTGGTGCCATGTGGTCCACTGGTGCACTGTACTGCACAACATGTGTTGGGGAGTTGAGGGGGGAGGGGGGAGAGGGTGTGTTGGGTAGTTGAGGGGGAGGGGAGAGAGGGTGTGTTGGGGAGTTGAGGGGGGAGGGGAGAGAGGGTGTGTTGGGGAGTTGAGGGGGGAGGGGGCAGGGGAGAGGGTGTGTTGGGGAGTTGAGGGGGGAGAGGGTGTGGGGGAGTTGAAGGGGGAGAGGGGAGAGGGTGTGTGGGGTGGTGGGCTTGTTCACTTAGTTTTGCTTCTTCAATACACATTTTGGTTACTCATAATTCACATGTGTGGGCATTGCTTATTACGTACGTGTGCTTTATTGGTTAACAGTCTACAGTGTCCATGTCCCTGACACACCCAGTGCCCCGAGTGCCATCTCCATGTAACACCCCGTCCATGTGTGCTAGAAACATTGGTTGATCAGAGTCTGACGCATGTCACGTCCCTCCTGTGCATCGTTGCCTCCCTGAGGTGCTGCCCCATCCCCACCGTCCTCATCCTCTTCGTCAGGTGGTTGCAGTTCAGCGTCAGGGGGCAGGGGCACATTCCGTCTGATGCACATATTGTGTAGCATGACACATGCCATGACGATCTTTGCAACCTTCTCATGGCGGTACAGGAGTGCCCCACCAGACCTGCTGAGGCAGCGAAACCGTGCCTTCAAGAGGCCAAATGTCTGCTCAATTACAACATGGGTTTGTGTATGGGCACGATTATAGTCCTCATCGTGCCTGTTCTGTGGTTTCCAGACTGGGGTAAGGAGCCACTTCTTCAAGGGAAAGCCTGCATCTCCTGCATGTGAACAACAATGTATGTGTAAGTCATCATATCATATTTGACCTCATTGAGTGACACCATGGCATTCATTTATTTCTTAGATTCAACCCCATCTCCATGCATGAATGGAGACACACGATGTGACTGCTATGTGTGTATTCCTTTTATGGACTGGTATGCATGTCAGCAACTAGTGACCGCAGGGGGGTCCAGTTCCTTGTGAGTGCTCATGCACTGTGTCAGTCCACGGCGGTTGTTTCTGTGATCTGGCAGATGTCCAGTAATTTGTATGCTTTCATCCTGGCACCATTGATGTCAGCCTCATGATGATCTCACTACGCACAACAAATGGTGTCATGCAATTCAGTTGGGCCTCTGTGTCAGTGTAGAGGTGTATTGATGTATTTGACCCTCATGTTACTCCTTTGTATGCAGTTATGGGGGACTGTCCTTTCAGTTGATGGTGTTTGGTGCCATGCATTGGCTATAGTTATTGCTTGTAGCTGCATTTTGTTGAGGGGGATGCGGTCTGATTTGGTACAGTGCACATGCGGATGGCTGTGGAATGGTTGTGACACTGCTTCATTTACATGGTAGGGCTGCTTACATCTTGCATTATGTGGTCAGGTGTCAGCTCCAGTCTGGGCTGCTTTGGGGTATGAGCATGCTCCATTCCCTCTGGCACTTGCAGCCAGGTGAAGTATGCATCTCCCCCCCCCCATCTCAGCCAGGTGAAGTATGCATCTCTCCCCCCCATCTCAGCAAGGTGAAGTATGCATCTCCCCCCATCTCAGCCAGGTGAAGTATGCATCTCTCCCCTGCCATCTCAGCCAGGTGAAGTATGCAACTCTCCCCCCCATCTCAGCCAGGTGAAGTATGCATCTATATCTCAATCACCTACCCACATCACATTTCCATGGGCATAACATGCGACTCACCGAGAAGCCAGAATCTCTGCCCTGCATGTCGCTCCATGTAGCGTGGTATCGTGGAGTTCCGCAGGACCATTGAATCATGGGTTGATCCGGGGAATCGGGCACAACAATGTGTAATCTTGTTTGAGTCACATACCATTTGCACGTTGATTGAGTGGTATAGCTTACGGTTGCGGTACGCTACCTCCATGGCATGTGGGACCACTAATTCCACATGGGTGCAGTCGATGGCGCCAATGCAACCAGGGATGCCGGCCAGTGAATGGAAACCTACTTTGGTGTTTGAGATCTCCTGGGCAGACCGTGATAAGGAAATGTGGTCTTCTGTGTGCTTGAGGAGGGCATCAAGCACTTGGTTCAGCGTACGGGAGAATAATGGTTGTGAAATGCCATGCAAGTGCCCCACTCTGTGCTGTTAGGTGCCTGTGGCCAGGAAGTGGAGCACAGACACTACCTTCAGTAGGTGTGGGATGGCAGTGCGTGTTTCAATCAGGCTGACAATATCGTCATGTATCATGTCCACAATGGTGGTGATGGTGTCCCGGTCCAGACCATACAGGGTGTGGATCTGCTCAGTGGTTAGGTTGAATGGACTGGCTCTGATGCGTGGGATTGGGGGCTGCCTGCATGATGCCACTGGCTGTGCTGGTGGGGCATGATGGCCCTGCCTTGTCCTCCTTCTCCTCCTGCCTCTCCTCTGTGCTGCTTGTTGTTGTTGTTGTTGTTCTAGCACTTCCACTGCAATCAGGTCCACCAGCCCCTACATTGCTAGTAGTATTGGAATCATTGTGGAGTGTGACTGGGTGTGGGAAGGGGTGGGGTGTGCTCCTTTTGTGCTTGCCCAGTCTGTATTGCCTCTACCCGTGCTGATTGTGTGCACCTGTGGCAGTTGGGAACACTGCACATGGCTGTTTACTGTTGGTCCGCCACGGCGGTATTTGCACCATGGCGGTAAGGTACTTTATGGCCTTCACTAGGGCATCAATTGCATGTCCGCGCGACTCGTTATGTTCCCCACTTTGCGCCATGCCGGTATTTGCAGCATGGGTGGTCGCATGCCTGTGCCCTTGGCGCTTTTAGCGGCACCGTTAATTACGGTGCCGCTAATAGTGCTTTATCAGGTCATAATCGGCTGGAGCGGTAAACGATGCCGGTAATCCTTTACCGGCATCGTATTTCACTTACCGCCAGGTCGTAATGAGGGCTCATATGTGGAATATTTTAGGGTTGATATTTTATGGATCTGGAGTGGTCCCCTCTGGGGTTTCAGAAGACTCCTCCAGTTGCCGCAGAGTGTGCCTAGGATGGCAACACTTTAGCTGATTAATATGGACCCACTTGTCTTCCCCTTCTCCCAAACTGCCTTTGGGGATGCGGATCTTGTAGGCGACTGGTGAGATCTTGTCTACAATTTCAAAAGGTCCCTTCCAGGTAGGCATAAATGTTCACTGTTTGGCCTGGTTCCTTTGGAAATTGTATAGATAAACCCGGTCTCCTACATTGTATTCCTTTCTGGTAGTCTTTAAGTCATAGTGGGGCTTCATGCTGTCGGCTGATCTTTCTAGATTTTGCTGAGCATAGGCAAAAGCATGTTGAAGGTGTTTTCTTAAATTTTCAACATTCTCATGTGTTGTGGAGGCATTGATCAATGTTTGCTCTTGGGTCCTGTAGAGCAAATGCTGGGGAAGCACTATCCTGCATCCAGTCATCAGCTCAAACAGTGACATTTTAGTTGCAGATGAAGGGGTAGATTTTATGGCCATTAGGACAAGAGGTAATCGGATATCCCAACTTGGCCCAGAATCTGCCACAAACTTTTTTAATATGCTCACAATGGTTTTTTTGTAACGTTCTACTGCACCACTAAAGGCTAGCCGGTAAGCAATAAGTAGCTTCCTTTTAACCCCAAGTATCTCCCACATCTTTGTCATTACTTCGCTGGTGAAATGGCTACCTCTGTCTGACTCAATCCTTTGGGGTAGTCCAAAACACGAAAAGATGTGGTTGATCATCAGGGCAGCTGCTGTTTCTGCCTTGCAGTTTGGGGCCGGGAGACATTCCACCCATTTAGTAAATTAGCATGTCAGAGTCAACATGTACTTATTTCCCCTAGAGGAGCGAATCACGAGCCCGATTAAATCTACTTGCAAATCTGACCATGGCAGTGTCATTCCCCTCTCTTGGAGAGGCGCACGGTGTGTGAGGGATGTTGGCTGTATTGTATTGTATAGTATTGGTCAAGGTCCTGCCCCATGTGTGGCCAGTATGCAACCTCTCTTAAGATTTCAAGTGTTGTATGAAACCCCCTATGACCGGCTGTGGCTGCATCATGGGCGTGACTTAACATCAGGCTTCGGAATGAGGTAGGAACCACCTACTGATCATGGCCAGCTAGGGATTTCCTTACCGGCAAACCGTCTTGGATTCGGAACATTTTTGGACATTTCATCAACACTCTGAGGTCTTCTTTCCCTATGTAATCGGTATCCATCAGGGGAAAGTTCTCAGGGTCCTCAATGTGTTGATAAACCTTACCAATTATTGGATCCCCCTTCTGAACCGTAATCAAATCAGCATCTGGGGTCTCCTTCTCCATTGTGAAGTTGAAAGATCATTGTGAGCATTTGTCTGGGACCTAGTGATAGCAGTGACCTGATTTTCCCCCAACAGGGACTCGATCTCTATTAGATCCCCTTGGATGGCCCGGGTTTTGGCCAGCTGATCAGCTAAGTAATTTCCAGTTTTGTCTGGTTCCTCTACTTTGGAATGAACCTTGATCTTTTTCCAGTAGATGGTCATCCCATTCGAGGTGACCAGATCATCAATATTTTGAATTAATTTCCCATGTTTGTTGTTAGCACATAACATGCCTCTGGTTTTCCAATTAACCAGGTGCTCCACGAACCCATTCCGTACATAATCTGAATCTGTGATTATGACCAGTTCATGGAGTTGATGTTGGAGAGCAGTGAGGATGGCTTGATGCACAGCCATCAACTCTGCCACTTCACTACTTCGGGGACCAATCTTGTACCCAGCGGAGGGTTCTGGGATCTCATTCACCCATGCATTCCATACGTCGGCCACAAGTTCTTTTTCCCCGTTGTTGTCAACATGGTAAGAGCATCCATCCACATAGACAGTGGGCATTCCCTCACACTTGTCTTCTTCAAAGACTTTGTGTGGGGAATTGAGGTATGCCTCCATGTTGTCCTTGAGTTTTAGACTTTCGTCCTCGAGACAGTTTTCTCTGGCACATTCATGCAAGTCAGCCAGACCTTGCGCGAGGGAACTCTTATTGTTTTGGCCATATCTGACCTCCACAGGAAAGCCTTGCATTGACAGAATCCAGGAAGTAATTCGGGAATTACTCACATTTCCGGCCTGGATTCTGTCACTTTGGAGATATTGCAGAGGCTGGTGTGGAGTCTCCACTATGATGTGTTCCTCCTGGATAAACGGGCGGTATTTCTTCAATGCCCCCACCGTTGCCAGGAGTGCCTTCTCACAATCTTTGAATTTTTCCTCCACAGAGGATAAAGTTTTACTCACATAGGAGATTACTTTATTGACCCTTTCATGCTTTTGGTGTAATACTGCAGTCAAGCATGTATTAGAGAACCTGTCTCCGAGAAGAACTCCTTGTTTCTGACAGGATAAGCTAGGCAAGGCGCTTGTGAGAGGATTCTTTTGAGTTGTCTTACTGCCTCGGATTGTTCTGGACCTGATTCCCATTTGACCCCCCCTTCAATAGATGAATCAGGGGTCTGGTGATCTCTGCGTAGCCCTCAATGAACTTTCTGCTGTAACTAGTCAGTCCAAGGATGCTCCTTAGTTCCCGCAGAGTTGTGGGGTCCTTCAGTTTCTGGAGTGCTTCCACTTTCTTTTCCTGGGGACAGAGACCCTGAGGAGTAATCTCATGCCCCAAGAAATTAACACAGGTTCTACACCACTGTGCTTTCTGAAAGGAAAGTTTTGCTCTGGCGGCCCTCAACTGTGTCAGAACATAACGGATCTCCGCTATGTGTTCCTCCACAGTTGAGCTTTTGATGAGGACATCATCTACATAAGCCAGGTTACCCCTCTCACCCAGGTCGGGCATGACCTTATGTAGAAAAATGTTGAACTCATTGCCGGAGTTGAGGTATCCAAAGGGAGTCTGGGTCAATGTGTACTCCTGCCCCCGAAGGTAAAGGCCAGCTTGTTTTGGTCCTCCCTACTGACAGGTACAGTCCAGTATCCATTGGTCAGGTCTATTGCAGTGAATACCTGTGACCCCTGGATCTGGGCCAGCCCTTGGTCAATGTAGGGAAGAGGCCATCGGGAAATATGAACCCATTTGTTTAGCTCCCTAAGGTCGGCGCAGAGTCTACACTGGCCGTTTGGCTTCATTATCCCCAGCACCCAGCATTATTGAAGGTGCTGTGGACTGGACGGATTATCCCACGGGACTCAAGGTTCTTAATGATTTCAGTCAGGGACTCCATTGATGCGAGAGGCAAGCGATATTGCTTCACAAATACTGGAGTCATGCCAGGGTCCGTGGGAATTGTTGTTGTGTGGATGTCGGTGCGACCACAATCATATGAGTCCACGGCAAAGAGATCTTGAAAATCCAAGAAAACTTGTTTCAACTTTTGCTTCTGCTCCAGAGTCTCACAGGCATCAGCTAGACTGACTCTCTCTTCAACCATCTGCCTGAAGCCTTCTGGTTTTGCTATCTCAGCGGCCTCCTCCAGCCGGGTGGAGAAGTCCCTGGTCATAGTGCTGATTTGGACTGGTGGCTTCAGGTGGAAAAGGCAGCCCTCATGGACCTGGAAAATCACTTCATCACTCCTGAAGTCACAGGTCACATCTTCCTTACCATAGGGGCAGGAAGTGTACACCAGGAAGTTCCCCCCATGCCGGGTAAAGATCCTGTCTGGTGTTGTGTTGTCATCACTGTCACTGTCAAAACAGTCCTTGGGGATTGGTCCTAACAGTTCATTACCTTGATCAATGGAAAAATGTTGGTCATCAACCGCCATTCCAATAATGGTGCCTGCGGCTAGAGTGATACTCTTTAAGTCGCTGTTATCCACCACTATTGGAATGGTGTCATGTTCTATAATGACTAGTGGTGTTGGGTTTACCCCCACCCCTTGCTATTGGAGAGAAGCATTTAGATGAATATAGGCATCAGGGTTTTTCAATTTCTGTCCTCTTTTAACTTTCACTTCCTGGGAGAATTGTCGGGTCCTTTCTGGGATGGTGACTTCCTCTCCAATCTGAATTTCAACTGCATAAGGTAGCAATTGAGCTGACCTAAATGCTTTCTCTGGATCATCAAAGCCCATGGGATTATCTGCTAATCGGGCCAAGCTTTGAAGTTTATCAGACCCAAACTAATGGCAAAGCGATTGAGAATATCACTGCCTAAGTAAAAGGCGGCAGTGATGTCTCGCACGTCCGAACAATTATGGACTATGCTCTTGTTTCCTATGGAGATTTTGAGCATACACCTGCTTGGCAGGAGATGTTTGGAATTGGGTGTTTCCAGGTCCATTTCCCATTTGTCTATAAATCTAAAGGTGGGAATGGCTGGATCTTTTGGGAGTTGGCGGAACATGGCTTCGCTGATGAAGCGCTTACCGTTGTTCACACACACTCGGGCGAGAACATAGTCCTTCCCTTCATTTAACTGAACAGGGATGAACAACTGCTCTCCAATTTGCTGAATATCAGCCAGGCTCTGAGCTGATTTCACATCTTTCTAGACTATTGGAGTGGGCATGTCTGATTGTGGATTGGCAAAGAATTTCAGAGTGTTTCCTTCCAGTGTGGAATACCACCTTAAACTAGAAGGAAGGTTGATTTTCAGAAATAGAGAGGACCCCCCCATCACCAGTCTGTTGTCCTACTGCTATTACTGTCACGTCTGGAATTTGGTTGTTCTGGAAGTGAAATTCTACTTGGTCAGATTTTTATTCAACCATGTGGCATGTGGCGTTTAAACTAACATGGTTGACACTCTGTTTCAATTTTATTGGTCGGCTAGTCTGGGTCCAGAGGACCTTGTTTACACAGTCTATTAGGGGTGACAACCTTCTCAGGAGGTCATTCCCTAGTAAACAAGGGGTGCCCTCTGGAATCACTACTATGACCCGTGTTTCACCTTGTGTCGCCCTATTTTAATGTCCAAATCCGCAGTCCCCTCGACAGGAATTTCTTTCCCGTCGAAGTTCTGAAGTTGTCCAGGAAGGGAGGTGAGAGGAATTTGGTAATTCTCCCCCCTTCCTGACTTCAGTTTATCAAAGGCCTTTTTGGACAGAAGGGTAGCTTGGGATCCAGTGTCCACCAGTGCCAAAATTGAACCCTGCTCCTGTACTTGAACCGGGGCATAGTATCTTCCCTCCTTCTTCGCAGGGGCCCACAGATAATGCACATTTTTGGACAACTGGTGGGCAATTTTTTTAGTTTTGGCCATGGAGAGAGAAGAGATTTGGGCCGAATTCTATGGGGAGTATTGGCAATTTGAAAGAAAAAGTTGGCAACTGTACATAGGAGAAGTTTTGAGTTCCCCTGGTTCCGGTTCTGGGCCAACCCCCCCCCCTTTTTGGAGGCAGTCACCAGGATGGGTTTGAACCAGGGTATTTTGATGCTGTTGGTTCTGGGTTGGATGATGGGCGGCACTAGCTCAGTCCCAACATCTACCCAGTCTGGATTTCCATCCCTTGGGACCCATTTTTCTTTGGGAGGAGTTCCCCCATCTCTGAAGGAGAAGATCATTTTCCCAGGATCCTCTAAGGATCCCTCTCCTTCAAAGCAGAAAATCTGTACCTCCTCCTCAAAATGGGTTTGTTTGGGTCCTTTGTTTCTCCTACCCCCCCCCTGCTCCTCGGTGGCAGGCTTTCAGGGGCAGGAGATTTTGTTTCCGGTTCCTGGGTTTCCAGGGGCTGTTTACAAGTGGGGAAGGAAGCTTCCTCCAAGGCTTTACACCCCCCTTCCCCTTGTGCCTCCTCCCTGGGAACTGGTGAGTTATCAGGATGCTGCCCACGTCATTGTTATGGAGCACCAGGTCCAGAGTTTGGGGCATTCTGTGCTGGCATGCTCATCTGAGGGTTCTGCTGAGCCCTCAGCATGCGACCCAGATCGTGTGCCATATTTTGGACCTGGTGCTCAAGCTGTGAAACCAGCTCAGGCTGATACAGGGTTCTGTTTTCTCCCCTGGGCTGATCCCGGGAAGGGTAGCTATCCCTTCTCTGGTAGTACCCCGGGTTGGGAACTTTTGGGTACCCCTCCACCCTTGGCCTCCCCTCTCCCGGATTAGGTGGTCTTGGCTCAGGGAAGTGGGGAAAGAAGGATGGATGATTTTGTGGTTGGAAATTTTGTGGCTACCTGGGGAAAAAGTTATGCCCAGGATTTGGTGAATTTCTGCCCTCCTGGGGGAAGTTAGGTGGGAAGTTCCCTGGGTTAGGTGCTTGGTTGGACCCCCCAGCTTGGGCTGGAGGAGTCCACACATAACCCAGGATGGGTCGGTTTCCCTTGTAGCGGGGACTTACATAGTCAGGGCAGTGAGGGACCCCATTTGTGGGACGACCTCCTTGACTCCCTGTCTGTGACTGGCCCGAGGGCCTTCTGGGCTTAGTATTATTCTGTGCAGGCAGGTTTTTAGGCCCCCCATCTCCAAATCTAAAATGGGGGCAACCTTTATCTCTGCCACCTTGGCAGCGGCAGGGGTGCTGGTCGGTTTGGGGCTTTTCTGAGCATTATTTTATTTTCTATGGGCTTCTGCACCTCAAAGATTCGGATGGCCTGTTCAATGACCCAGTCTAGTGACCTTTTCTCATGAAAATCTCTCACTAGCTGGGTCTTGATGTATTTGGGTAAGGCATGGAAAAACGTATTTACAAATTCTTTACTATCCGTGCACACCCTTTTGGTAGTCTGCGCAAAGGCACGCTTCAACTCCTGCACACATTCTTGTGGGGCCTGATCCTCCCCACATTGCAAATTGTAGGCTGCATTGCGAGCCTCTTGGGGATTTCTATGAACAGAAAAGTGCTTTAAGATGGCCACCCTATATGTGGACCATCTTGAATGATTTTGGCCCACCAGCCCTGCAATGAAACTGGAGTATTCTGGGGAGAATGTCCATTTCACGTACTGAATGCAGCTACTGCTGTCTTTCAAATGGAAAGTCTCCATCATTTGCTCAAAGAGCTCTAAGTGTTCCCACACAGAATACTTGGCGTTCTTGTGATAAGGCGTAATGACACTCCTTATTGCCTTAATCTGTTTTAAGGGGTCCTTAAGCAAGGCCCTTTTTGCCTTATTGGCCTTCTTGGTTTGGGTCACCCTGGTCCATTCATCCTCTGACTCAGAGGCACTGCTCCCAGAGGTGCCCGTCTGATCTTCCATGTTTTCCCGGATTCTGCAAGCCTAGGAATGGCCTGCAGAATGTGGGGACCTAGTCTCCTGTGTCCTGGGACGCTCAGAGGAGTCTTCTGATTCCTCCTTGCTCCCAGGATTTGATGGGTACCCCCCCCCCCACTGACCTAACTGGGCAGAGGTTTTCAGGATGCCCTTAGTGGGCCTACTCTCCTGGGGTTCCCCACTAAATTGCACTGTACTTGGGTGCCCATACTCAGATGCCCGCCCATCCATTCCTGGGAGGTACTGGCCTATGAGCCCCATACTTCTGACTGGATAGTAGTCTGCCATCCCCGTGGCCCTGGGCTCATGTGCACCAGGGGACATGGGGGTGGCAGAGTCCAGGGACTGGGAGAGATTAAGGCCTCTGGTACTAGGGCTCCTGAGGTTATGCTCAGGAGTTTCCCTTTTCCACCAAACCTCATCTCTATCAGCCCCTGCTCCCTGTTGTTCCTCAATGAAGGCCTTACTAGACTCTATCAGTCTCTCTTGCATGGCTACTTGCCGCTGGAGCCCATCATTGTGCTGACAGAGAGCCTCATTTTCTCTCTGCGCTTCCTGGTTAGTCCTGGAGTACTGGGCCCGTCCCTACTGGCCTGTTAATTCCTTGCCAGAGCATCTTCCACCCTCCTGGTGTGCTCTAATAAGTTTTGATGCTCTTTTTGGAGGTCACCCAGTCCCTGGAGGGCCAGGTGATTTTCTTCTAGCTTCCCTTTTAAGTGACAGACTTCCTGGCCTAAGGTATCCATTTCCTGAGCAAGAGCCTGCCTCTGTGCCGTCAGGTCGTCCCTCTGCCTTTGAAGGGCGCCAGCTTTCTGGCACTCTTCCTCAAATTCTGCCTCGGTGTCCAGGTCTTTCAGAAATAATTTGTTGCACTCTGCCTTTTCTCTATCTAGGTGGCTTTGCAGGGTGACTACCTGCTCTGCGCATACCCTATTGAAATCCAATTGTTGCTCCAGCTATTTCTGGCTCTGCAGTAGGGAGTCCAAACCTTCTTGATACACCTTCTGCAAGGCCAGAATTCTGGTATCCTGGTCTGCCCTTTCCTGTTGCAGGATACCCATATCCTCTTTTGATTTTAACCAAATACTGCCTACTTTCGTTTTCTGACTCCTGGCTCCTCTGCAGCCTCTGCTTAGAAGAGTCTAGATCAGATTGGGCCTTCTCTAATGCCAACAGTTGCCTGCTTGCCATATCTTGGCCTTCAGCACATTTGTCTTGTATGGCTCCCATACATAAATATAAATATGCCGCTAGACTGGCAATCTTGTTGTGCTCATCCATGGCCTTAGGGGCTATATATAGTTCACTCAGGGCCACATGCAAGGGACCCTGATCTCTCCAGATATCTAACCCAGTTGCTGTGACCTGTTGTGTGATCGCCTGCAACCACGCTTTCTGGTCCTGCTCAGTCCACTCACCTCTCACAAATAGCTTATGTAAGAGGTGCTCTTTAGCTATCTTGATGTCTACCAATGTCGCCATTCTGGAAATTGATTTCCTTCCTGACTTACAGAAGTTTATTATTTTATTTTGCAAAACAGACGGTTTCCTTTTGAGGGGTGCTTTTACAGCGTAACACAGCGTGGTAGCCCAACAGGATTTATGTATCTTGTCAGTTAGCACACTGTATTAAGCTGCACAAGTGGTAGCTCTAATCCAGAAGTCCCGGCTACGCTCCCCCAATCTGTAAGTGACTTCAATCCAGCACTCCAACTAAGTCAATGCCTAGTCTGGGATGCCCAATGGAAGCCCTTATTTATATATTTTTATGTCAAAGTTCTTTCAATCTGGACGATGAACCCTTATATTACACCCCTCTCTTCGGATCTCCCCGACCTCACTGAGCCAAGAAGTAGGTTTGTTTTGCAAATTAAAAGGTTTATTTGAAGAATTGAACAATATATATGTATCACACTTTTATGAATAGAACAATATCTGAATAGCACATTTATGAATGGTGATCAGCAATGGGTAATATCACAATATCAACAATCTCTTTAATCACTTAGGAGTAGGAATAGAAAGGATAAGGTAGCAGAGAATATTTTTATAGTTCAAGGAAAGCAATGATGGGAAAATGCAATACAGGAATAAACTTGATATGGTTTTAATCAAAAGACAATATGATCACTCTTTCCTCTGTTATTACTCACTCCCCCCACTATGCAATATGAAGAGATGGATATGAGGGGACACAGGTTTCAGGAATACAATAATGCAGTTCAATCCCAGTTCCCCACTTGTGGGATGTATCAACCCACCCATTCAAGCACTGCAACATCACTGTGCATTGCTGGCAGCAGAAACATCCTAATGGTCGCCGGAAAGCATGCTGCTCGCTAGAAATCACCAGAAAGTGCGCAGTGAAAACCTGAAAAATAGGCCACCATCTACTTTTGCCTATGTCAGTGGTAACACAGGAGACCACGGCCAAAAACCACCATTGGGCTACCCACAAAGTAGCCTGAAACCACTTGGAAATAGCAATGCTGATTGAAAAAGAAACACAGAGCTGTTTGAAAATCTGTTTTTTTGATTGTCAGAAATTGCTAAAATCATGGCTCACAAATCACCTAAAAGATCCAACCTCTTTGGTGGGTGTTCCACATCATTTACTGCAAGAATCCACACAAACACCATGTCAGCTAAAATCATATGTTCTCAGAACAAAATCCTATTTTAAAGATACTTGATGGAAAGACAGCTGTCAAAATGGGTGTAATACCGTTGCTCACCTCTACCAGAAAGCCAGCGTTTTAAAACCATTTTGTGTAAAGTTGAACAATTGAACTCAAACTATGCCAAAGAAGAGAATTCCATCAAAATGCCACATAGAGTGCCACACAGTGATTTCATGTTGAAAAAGACTTGATTTAAAGATATGTTGCTTATTTTAAGTTTATAAATGTTATTTTTTTCACAAGGAAGTATGTTGCAATTGATCAGAAAGTATCCTTATGCAGTTAAAACTCCAAAAGGCTTGCTTCCCCTGAGGACCCTTCACATCTTGTCATTCCCACCAGAAGGAGGATGTCACATTGGCACACTAATCAAGAGGGGAGGAGATTTTCTCTGCAGCCCGGAGAAAGGAACAATAGATGCCTTAGACTGAATAGGGAATGCTAATTTGGGGTGTAACTGACCACAAACTACTGGCAGGAAACAACACATGTGACCCTCTGAGTCAGCCCAGTTCTGGGGGCGGACCAGACTGAGATGTGGATTTAACATGGGAGTACAAGTATGTTTTATAAAAATGCTTATAACAAAGTGTACTGAACTGACAAAAATGTGAAACATTGAGATTGTGAAAATGAAAAATTCACTCACAGTTTAAGACTAAGCTGGGCTCTGTGCGATTTTCTGAGACTTAACCCCGGAATTTATTCATATTGTAGCTGCAGTATTTTTGCTATGAACATAGGAAATTACAGTAATATGCTCAGAGAGGATATGCATGCATGTATCAAATTTGGTGCAGCATCAAATTTGGTGCAGAATGAATATTGAGAAACTCTCCAAAAGCGCATAAATGTTGTCATTTCTGAACCCAAACTCGTAGAAACATGGGATTTGAACAGAAATGTACCTTAAGCAATCTGTCACGTAATTATGTATTCTCAACAACTTGTGTATCTGGGAAATATGTTTTTTGGCAAAAATAGATTTTCTATGTTAAGCAAAAGGGAGGGATTTCTTTTGGACCATAAACACAGCATCACTCTGACTCATTTTGACACACTGATCCTTTCTCCGATCTGGGGATAGGAAATCCTCTAACCTATCAGATCTTTAGAGGGTTGGGCATTGTAGAATCAGCCTCCCCACCCACTTTGGAAATACATAAATAGGGACTGTGAGGACAGATAGGACACACATTTTTCCACTACTCAACTGATTTCTTGCCTCAGCACCCTGCAGGAAGACTCCAGACTGCAGATCTAGAACCAAACTCTAGAACCAAACTCTAGAACCCTGAAGCAGAGGCCTAACCCAAAACTGAACTCTTTGCAGCAGTCCTTCAGAATCTTTTGTAAACTGATTCTAACCCCTAAACTTCCACTGGGCCTAACTAAACCATTCAACAGCATGGCTGAGCTGTTTTACTTCTAGCTAAGAACCCTGTGCTAGAACCAAGAACCAGACCCAGAAAGAAGCGCTGTATCCAGAACCTGTCAGATCCAGTCCAAGAGGCCGCGCAGACCACAGTGCAGTGCTGAGAGCAGAACCCAGAGTGCCTGAGACCTGTCCGGTGGTAATAGACTTCCAGCCAAACCATAGACCAGACCTTTGACGAGGCCCATTCCAGTCCAAAGCCTAGGAGTGAGTATTTAGTCTAGAACTGTCCATAGTCATCTCTTAGTTTAAAGTAATACTATTCCATCCATTCCAGTTATGCAGAACTGCATTATAGAATCCTGTGTCCATCCTGAATTCTTCTCATTATATTGTTTGTGATAATTGTAGCAATATTCATCTTTGCGCTGATATTTCTGAAGAGGGACAAGTGTTTTGACAGACAAATATCAGAGCGGAGGCACACTGTTCTGGTGGCTGCCCATTGAGTGTCTTGCTTCTTCATAGCTCCTTAGTCTAAGCCTATCCTTGTTGCTAAATCTTTACAGCGCGATCTGTCATTTTTGAAATCTTGACTTTATTTCTGAAAAATCTACTTTCACAGAAACATCTGCAACTTTTGAACCGCACATCCTAGAACTGAAATTTAACTGTCATTTTGGAGCTAAGACCCTAAGCTTTCCAACGAACCTAAAACGACATTCCAATTCATTACAGTTTTTCCATAACATAATCACAGTTAACGCATGCGGAAAAGTTGCAGCGAATTGCAATTTAGCTCCATTCGACCACTTGTCAATTTAGCTGTTTCTTGTTTCCAACTGCTGAATTTCGTTTTCAATCTGATAAATCATTCCTGAATCATTGCTAGTGTTGACCCGTACCAATCCAAAGTAATTTTCACTAGTGCTGAATCTCCTTTGGTGAATTAAAATCATTTTAGCATATTTTTCTCATCCATTGCAATCCCATTCAAAAGCATTTTTGCCTGTTTTAAAATCATACCTGTTTTCTCTACGCTTGCTGGGGGGAACTGGGATTGAACTGCATTATTGATTGTAATCCTGAAAACCTGTGTGCCCTCATTTCCATCTCTTCATATTGCATAGTGGGGGGAGTGAGTAATAACAAAGGAAAGAGTGATCATATTGTCTTTTGATTTAAACCATATCAAGTTTATTTCTGTATTGCATTTTCCCATCATTGCTTTCCTTGAACCATAAAAGTATTCTCTGCTACCTTATCCTTTCTATTTCTACTCCTAAGTGCTTAAAGAGATTGTTGATATTGTGATATTACCCATTGCTGATCACTGTTCATTTTCATAAGTGTGCTATTCAATTATTGTTCTATTCATAAAGGTGTGATATATATATATTATTCAATTCTTCAAATAAACCTTTTAATTTGCAAAACAAATCTACTTCTTGGCTCAGTGAGGTCGGGGAGATCCAAAGAGAGGGGCGTTATATAAGGGTTCATCATCCAGATTTAAAGAACTTTGACATAAAAATATATAAATAAGGGCTTCCATTGGGCATCCCAGACTAGGCATTGACTTAGATGGAGTGCTGGATTGAAGTCTCTTACAATTTCACTTTAAAGTTGATTTACGGGTCTGCCTTTCATTGCGTCTCATCCACATGCGTGCAGCCTTCACTTGTGATATGATGTTGCTACTTCATTCACTTCGACACACACTGGTCTCTCAGGTCGCCTTCCAACTCACTGGCTCTGTGCGCTTCTTTCTTGTTTTGTGTTTTCTGATTTTCCAGTGAAGGTTAGTACCACAGGCTTGACCTCGCCACCCCAAATCTGCCATTCACCCGGGTGGGTCACTGGCATCCCTGAACCACAATTCAATCTTCACTTGTGGGTTCTGGCACTCTCCACACGTCTTTTATGGCCTGTCGGAAGCAACAACCTCCAGTAGGGAAGCCTTGGGGTTTTTCGGCCTGCTGCTCTCGTCCCTTGGTCTGTTGCTCTGCTCCAGTAGGTGTGCCTGTGTCCCAAAGATGCTGCTTGTTCTCGTGTTGTGCCTTGATGTGACGATGTGAGAGAGTTAGTCTGGTTACTCTCAGTGACTCTCTTCTTTGGATCAGTGTTTGTGTAAAAAGACAATCTGCATTTCCATAACTCGAATTAAGCAACTGAACATCAATGCTAAAATAACATTAGTGTTGTTTAATAGGAACTCGTATAACTAGGGATCAAGTAGAGGGTACATGCAGGTTGACAGAGACCCCCCACTTTTTTCAGAGGGCACCTTGATATGCTAATATCTGTTGACACCACATTCAATTAGTATGTTAATGAGTCTCCCCACTTTTTATTTTATACCTTGACACCCGCGTACAGCCCAATATAGTTTGTCTTGCACTGCTTTTTTCCCTTCTGACCAAATACCTCCACATATCTGTGTCTGGGTTACTTGCCAAGAGAGGGAGCAACCAAAAAAGAGGAGCAAAGAGCAATAAAATCCTGAATCAAAATTGCCAGTAAAAGAGGGGTTGCCATCAGGCTGGCTGTCTGACGTACTCCTCATTTACTCTTGGAGAGACTTAAAAAATAGAGGGCGCCCCTACCAGCTGAGGGGAAATAGAGCTGACATTTAATCAAATAAGGGAACAGGGGAACATTTCTCTTCATTAAAATTCTACATTAATATACTAGCGATAGTCAATGTCAAACTTTATTTAAAGATGACATCACATTCAATTAAGTGGATTACATTTGTTTCCCTTCTACACACATAAACCATGGATGTGTATGATACATAGATTATTCTACAGTATTGAGTCAGTTTCTACCCATACACCTCCATTTATATCATGTGTATATTATCCTGTAGTATTGAGTCAATTTCTGTTAATAAATATTACATTAATAGAAGACATAAATTATGTGCAGTATTGAGTCTATTTCAATCAATATTCCTTGCATTCTTGTAACTCATTTATTATTTGCAGCATTTTATCCTTTTATATCAGTACACCTAACACTCATGGAACTCATATATTATTTGCAGCACTGAATCCATTTATTTCATTGCACCTTCCATTCTTGTAACTCAGAACCCATAGATTATTTGCAGCATTGAGTCAATTTCTAGCAATACATCAAGCATTCATATAACTCATAGTAAAACAATCCACCCTCAAGCCTAAATCTTCCGTACCCTGCTATGCTCAAAAACTCAACCTCAACCTCAACAAAGGAACCATCAAAAAACAGGAATAAACGTGGTGACAATCCTACAGTGCATCCTACCCATTCAAGTCCAGGGTTTACCGGAAGCTCAAAGTCTCCAAAACACAATTTCAACTGCTGACCAGCAACACTGAAAACACTGACATCCAGACCTGGCTCTCCTCTATAAACATTGAGGGATTCACACCCCAGCTGACCATCTTTGCCAAGTCGCTCGGTTACAACGTTGACAGATACCTATCCTACAGGAGCACATAACAAGGAATTATCCATTGGTACCAACTTTCCCTTCTGTGAAAAATCCAGCCCTTCATCCCAGAAAACAATTTCAGACCTACTGACCAAGCATTGGTCTTCTCTCACCTGGATGCACAAATGCCCTTCTGGAGGGCCTTCTAGTAACCACCCTGGGAACCCCAGAGATGTGTTTTAAATGCTGCAGCATTATTCATCAAAGGACTCCACAAATCCAACCTCTGATATCTTTTTCTCTACCTGTGGTGCCCCCCAGGGATCTAACCTCTCTCCCTGGCTGTTCAACCAATACTTGGCACTCCTTGCCCACCGCATCGCCGCTCTCTGCCCCAACTTTCAGTGTTATGCGGGTGATATCCAGCTCATTTTCAGGCTACCCTTGGCCTCCTCCTCTCCTTCCCTCATCTCTGACTGTCTGTCTGCCATCCAGGAGTGGTGTGCCGCCAACAACCTCTGCCTTAATGCCAGTAAGACTGAGATTCTACTCATCGGTACACCCACTCCTTCCTTCCCTGCAGCTCTCTGGCCGGCCTCCCTTGGCCCTCTTCCTGCTCCTACCTGCAAGGCTAAAAACCTCGGTGTCATCTTCGACTCCACACTCTCCTTCTCTCCTTACATCTCTGACGTCTCTAAGAAGTCACACTACCAGCTGCACCTCCTCAGAGGCATTCCTCCTTTCCTCTCCTTCCTCCAGAAGCTCACTGTCTCCAGAGCCCTGGTTCTCTCTAGGCTTGACTATTGTAACAGCCCCTATCTAAATCTGCCTGCTTCTACTCTCTGCCCTCTGCAACCTATTCAGAACAGGACTGCAAGACTTGTCCTTGGCCTCAAGCCCAGGGATCATATCTCTCCAGGACTGAAATCTCTACACTGGCTCCCTGTGGCTGCGAGGATTAAGTTCAAAACCCTCTGCATTGTCCACAAGGCGTTCTGGGGCCGAAATATCTTCAACTCTTTCTTCCTAAATATCTTCGTTCTCGTGCTCTTCCCTCATCTGCCTCCAACTCCCTCAGAGTCAGTCGTTTCTCCAAGCAACGAGTTGGTAGTAGATCTCTTTCTTCTGCAGGGGCCTCCCTCTGGAACAGCCTTCCTGAAACCATCTCCAGTTCCGGAAGCACCTCAAAACCTTCCTCTTTGCTTCTGCTTTCTCTCCCCCTCTCAACTGCTGAATTCCTGACAGAAACTGCACTGGTTACCTCGCCACCCTTTCTGATCTCGGGCCCAGGCCCTGACAGTTGCCCACCTGCACTGCCTGGCTGGCAACCCCTGCACTTGGAGACTGTGTTCTGTATCCCTACAGTCCCCCCACCAGCACTTATGACTGCACTTACCTTCCACTTGCCACCAGCTGGCCGTTTTATTTATCTTACTTATTCTACTATCCGGTAAACTGCACTTTCCCCCTCTCCCTTCCCCCTCGCACTTTTCCCTTTTTCCCCCTTCCCATGCACTTGCGCGATCTGAATGACACCTGGCCTAGTAGGATCATTATCTGTCTTCCCTTTATTCCCCCTCCCTTGCCTCCTCGCATCTTGAAACACTTGTGTATAGGCGCGTTATAAATGCCATATCGTACCATATCATATCATAACCACATTACCCGACCTTCATCGAACTGCAGTGGCTCCAGCTGCAAGCATATATCACCTTCAAATCCTAACAACTAACAAATATAAATGCCACATGAAATCTGTAACAATGCAAAAATGAAAAGAACATTAATTTATTATAAACTAACCAGAGATGGACTGGGTAGTCATATGTCAAGAGCGTGTGCCATCACTTATGAACTCCTTAGGGTCATCCATGGTGGAACAGTGCAGGGTGAAGACTATCTGTTGACAAGACCTGAGCCTTCCTCACTGCTGCACCTGAGGGTATTCCAACCTTGCTGATTACTATTCTGTCTCTCCACACTGCAGTACTCACCTACAATGCATTTTCTGCTCCTGCTGATCTTCCTACTCACCTCTCCCCATGCTTTCTCCAATCATGCTACAAGTTCTTTATTTCCTATCCATAGCATAAAATTTCATTGTGAAACTACCATTGCTGAATCTCTTTTACACCTCCTACTTCCAAAAAACAAAGCTGATGAGCTGACCACACATCCCCTAACAACTATCCACCAAGCTTCTCTTCCTCTGAGACTCAACCTCTCTACTCGTACTTCCCACCGCAACTGAACATTGCACCATGGAAAGCTCAGTCTGTATGCAGACAAACTTCCTTTATCAATAACTATTTCATGCCAGCTCTCCTCCCCTAGACCTACTTGCTATCACTGAAACCTGGATTTTTCCATCAGACACTGCCACCTGGCTGCCCCACATGACTCAAAACATTCCTTCATTCACTCTTCTCGTCTCACTGGCAGAGGTGGAGGTGTTGGGCGCCTACTCTTTTCCCATCTAAATGTTCACAAATCTCCAATGCCACATCCTCTCATCTTCTCCTTCATCTTTTGAATTCACCATTGCTACTATTGCTACGACCCACGCAGTTTACTTCATCTCCATCAGTCACCCTCCTGGTCCCACTTAGCCATTTTTTGATGAATCCCTTGATTCCCTTTCCACTAAACATCACCTCATTCTCTTAGCCTTAGAGTTTAACCTTCCCTCTCCAACCACTTCTCAGAAATCTGAACTTCAGTCTTTTCTTAGTGACCACACTCTCCACTCTATCCATAACCTACCTACTGTGTGGGAGCGAGGGGCCAATGGGCCCCTCTCTACCATCACTTCTCAGTACAAAACTTGGGCCAAGTGCCTCTAGTGGTGGGTACGCCCCTCACCCTTATGCAAAACTAACCTTTGGTTATATTCGCGTAGATGGGACTACCGAGCAGGACACAGGGCATCCATTTTTTGTACCCCCATTCAACTCCATCTTGGTAGCCAGGCCTCACTGCGATAGTACATAACGCATCTCTCCCTTTTGCCCGCCACTGTAGCTTGGAGCACATGGCCCCCACCCTCGTCCCCACTCCAAATGGAAAACTCTGCAGCTCCATTCTCACGCTGAGGCCGGAGCTGCTTGCAACAAATAATAAATGTAACACATCCCTTTTCCTCTGAGGTCACTGTCCCACATGTGAACCAACATGAGCCAAGCACATAGCTCGTTCATCTCCACAAAAGTGTCCTTGCCCTCTTAACCTCACCAGTTGAAACTTATTGCCATTCTAACCCTGTGTCCTTGCGAGGCATCCCTTTCATGTGCCAGACTGCCAACCATACTATGAAACCCACCCAGCAGACTCCCAACTAACATTAGACCCCTGTGCAGTATATCGTGCCCAATACTAACAAGTGCCACATACCTGAGATTCTTGTGAGACTAACCCTATAGTTCAATGACAGTATTATAGTGGTCAAGGCCCTTAAACCTGTGACCTGTATAACCCAAATGTGTAGATGGTATAAACCCTTGAGTGATTTGTATAACAACATGATACACTACTAAGAGTCCTTTGATCAGCTATTATTTAGTGCATGCATTACTCAGAATGTATTTTCTTAGCTTAGATAGTGACCACCGTGTTTCACAGTGACCTGACCTTCACCCATCCAGAGCACAAATGTCTGACGTCAATCCTCCCGCCAACCAAGCAACCAACCCGGAGGAAGAGATGATGCCCACACCTAAGTCGCCACCACGGCTGACCAATCCTGGTCCAACGTAGCATCATATGTTAAAAAATGTAGATGTTCTATATAAATGTGTTGTAACCTTGATGTGGTCAGATCGCTCTCCGAGATCTAGATAAACTTTTCCTTGAACTCTCGCAGCCTACTCTTTTGTGCCTTATTCCCTTCCCAGGGAGTGTCTGTTTTATTCATTTCACACGTGTGAGTCAGGATGGGCACAAACATTTGGTGACCCCCTGCAACGTGATCGGAGAGGTGCCTCAAGGCCGGCGTTGAGCGGCGAGATCCGGGACACCCCCCAGCAAAACCATCGTCTCTTCAGCTAACCAGCCTGTGCGCACTACGAAGAAGGGTCAAGGGTTCCCGGTTGATGAATACCCGACTGGAAAGCTGCTCGCCGAGGCGGGCCATGGCTTGGTTGGGGTGCGAGCCTGACTGGGGTCGGACTGCGAGCGACGACCCTCGGGTCACCTGACTGAACATGTGAGTGCCGGTTGCAAAGGTTACGAAGGAAAGGTAAGGGGGAAATAGGGGGGACAGGTGGTAACGGGTAGTAGGGAAGAGTAGGACCTGTGTGAGAGATTATGAGGCTTTTCTGATATATCCTTTATATGACCATTAGGTTTTGGTAAGAAGTGAAGAGAAAAAGAGAAGTGGTATCCTAGCCCGAACGAGGTAGAAGGCGGCGCCGCGTAGCATTGTCTCGTCCAGTGCAGAATAAATAAGTGAAGTTACAGAGAAAATAGTAGGAGTCTCGTATATTGAGTAGACTCGGAGTAGTTATTTAGAACATTCTTTTTCTGGGTACGAAAGGATTATTGGAAAAGAGTAAGAGGGTGTAAGAGGTGGGGAGTGAATGAGAAGAGAAGGCGAAACGGGAAAGGGGTGGAAATAAGAGCAACAGGGAGAAAACGCGCGCAGGTAGTGCATGTGCATGATAAGTGTTATATGTGTTTTTCTGTCAAGGATATCCAAGTACTGTGATTAATTTGTGGTTAAAGTGGCAAAATATGCAACAATGAACTGTTGAAATTGAACATGCAATAACTAAAAGGTTAACGTTGAAGAGGGAGTTGATATATATATATATATCTTGATACATATATGTGCATACAAATTACAAGTAATTGATAAGACTCGTGGTATATTATCCAAATGGTGAAGAAGTGATTAAGGGTAAAGGGAGGTCGAAAGGTAAGTACAGACAGAGGGAGGAAAGGAAACACATCGTCATGGGGGGAATAACACCACTAGCACATATTTGTCGGCACCTTCCGTTATACAGTGAGAAAATAGAAAAATACCACGATCAATGGTTGATGGAGATAAAATGGGACAGTGTGATGCCAATCTGGCCAGAGGGTGGGTCATTCGACAAGAGAGTATTGGATCTAGTATCTACACACTTGTTAGCAAGGTATAAGGGGAAACAACTGCAAAACAGAATGGAAGTACCAGACCTATGGTGAATGTTTGAAGAAGTTACACCTGCAGCAGAGGAAAATAAAGAGAAAGTGAATGAAACACAGAAAACACACGAAGAGGAAAGCAGAATGCCAAAGGGCGAGTGCACAACCACTACAGCTGAAGGCGATACAACTAAAATATATCCTCTAATGTCCAGACCAGACGTAGGATATAGTGAGCCCCTGTACATACAAGCATGTCCAACTCCTACACCTACAACAAGAGCAGTTGCCACAGCACCACCCCCCTATGATAAAGGAGGTTTGTATGGCCCAACAAGCGCACCCCCCATGAATTTAGCACATATCACTTTAGAATTAGACCGCCAGCTAGCGCATGCACAGATGGAGATAACGCGGCTACGAGCGTTGTGCGACAGGAGCCAAATGCTGCCAGGGGGAGGAGAGGTGCCACCATTATCCATAGCGGATCTAACACCAACATTGAGCACAGCAGGGGAAGTGGCACAAGCAATCTCAGAGCCAACACGGTCAGTATCATCACAAGGAACACGCATACCACAAGGGCAAGAGAAAGAGTGGCGGTCAGGGGAATTCCTGTTCCATCTAAATGACAAACCCGTGAGGATTATACGCCCACCCACCCCAGACAGTGAGAGAGGAGAAGGATGTGAAGGGAACAATGAGCAAGAATCAGAACTAGAAGAGGTGTGGAGTGACTTAGACGAATATGAAGAGGCAGCTGCCAAGACTGGGTCCACACTGCCAAACCGCCGGTACCCAGACACACCATCGCCACCACTATGGCAGGGTAGGCTAAGACAGCGAGGGGGAAATATGATGGTAAGTAAAATAAAGAAAGGTGCGGTAAGTAAGGTAGGGAAGAAACACCAGTTACAAATGCCATTGATACATAAAGGAGGAGGTAGGCCACATCACATCCCATGGGCTCAAATGGATAAAAACAACTTGCTAAAGTTCCTCCCCCCACTGTCGGGAGGGGATGGGAAATGGATACACGCCTTTGAGAAAAACACAGCAGGAGTGCCGCTAGCGATAGGGGATGTGAAGAGCTTATTAGTGTCAGCAATTGGTGATCAAGCAGACGCAGTGTGGGAAAAGGCCGGATTCCCCGGAGTAACGATGAGTTGTGACCGCCACGATGGATCGGCGTTCAATAATGTTCGAGCACAGGTATGGGATGCATTGAGGCGCACGTTTCCAGATATTCCAGATTTACATTTGGTAATGCAGTGCACAATGGAGGAGAATGAGGATCCTACGCAATCCCGCAATTCATACTAAGGGTGCAGAATTTATGGAGAAGCGAAACTGGCACGCGTGGAACCAGTCCACCACCTTGTTTTATTTTATCATCAAGAAGGGGCTCCCGAAGGAGGTGCAGAAGGCCTTGGACAAAATAGCTGGGATAGAAGCCAAGGGCTGGCATGAAATACAGAGGATAATTGTGTACCACTGTAGGAGGATCAAAGAGAGAGAAAAAGGAGATAGCACAGAAAAGGCTGGCAGACGAGGCGAAGATGGTACAGAACAAATTAGTGAAGGTCGCCGCCGTTAACGCCAGCGCAATCACAGACCGAGAAAATGAGGGGGACAAAGGAGCGGGAAACAGACCAGCAACAATAGCAGCACTGCGGGCCACAGGAGGACAAGGACAGTGGAACGGAGAAGATCAATACGGTAGGCAACAGTGGCAAGAAAGACCAGCAAGAGGAAGAGGTGGGTACCGTGGCCAGAGAGGGGGGTTTGGAGGTATGGGAAGTAGGGGATTTGGCAGCCAAGGAATGAGAGGCGGACCACAAGGGTCACAAGGGTCATGTTGGAACTGTGGGAGATGGGGAAACTACTCTAGAGATTGAAGAATGCAACCTTCAGGGTATTTCCAGGGGCAACAGCCCATGGAGAATGAACAAGGTTGGGGATGTCCACACCCAGGTAGCCCCTACGGACTACCATTGGGAAGTGGGAGACAGCAAGACTACTGCTATAACGAACCCCAGGTACAGCAAGGACAGCAACCACCACCACAACCAATGGCAAGACAAAATGCAGTGGGAAGCGCAACCAATAATTGTTATGCAATATCTGCAAACTGTGCGCCAGCACCGTACCGAGGCGTGACCGTGATTGGGGACAATGTCTTCTCAGTGCCAGGGCAAGAAAGACATTCAGATTAGGACAGCCCACAGGGAACACTTGCGTGTCCAGTCCTATCCACCACCCTATGTGCAGAAGAGGAACCCCTAGTGGGGGCAGAGATAGGAAATAAGCAGTTTATCTTTATGGTAGACTCTGGAGCAGAGAAATCATGTCTTATGGAAGGGTGGTTTCCGCTCTCAGGCAGGAATTTCGAGACGCAGGGGTTCTCTGGGGCTATTTTAAGAGTTCCTTACACTAAAGATCTTTATATAACGGTGGGGGGGGGAAGTGCGCGCACCCTTACTGTACTACGAAGACGTGCCAATAAACCTGCTGGGTAGAGATTTGTTGAGCAAATTGAATATGACGATCTCGTTTACAGAACGAGGAATAGTGTACTCGACACTAGGAGTATGCCCAGTATGAGCAATGTTGATGATCAGCACAGTGATGAATGAAGTTGTGGTGCGAGGGGTACCCATTGATATAAGCATGTTCATATATGGTATCAAGGTGTTAGCACAAGTGGTGCCAGAGATAATGAGAAAAGAATAGAGAACACCATCAGATTTCATATTCCGCCCAATTGCACACACATACATTGTACCAGGCATGATAATAGACATTGAGGCAGTTCAAGTATCCAGCAAACGTATTGTGGTCATAGGACTGGACGCGCAGGGGTGCGAGTGGAGGACTGTGTTATGCATAGACCCAAACATAATGTTACGAGATATAACAGATGAGGAATTATTCACTTATGGTGAGGATGATGGAGAAATAATAATGGAGATAAGCATACCATGCGACATCATGGTCGAGTACAGAGAGGTACCTAACCCACTCATGGCTAGCATTAGGTCCCCACTGACTATTTGAGGAAGAATTGACAAAAGTAGCACCTGAAATTTGGACCACTGGGCCCCACGATGTAGGGTTGCTGCATGAGGTGACACCAAAAAAAATAAAACTCAAAACAGGTGCAATGCTGCCGAGAGTAAAACAATATCCCATATCAAAAGAAGCAGAGGACGGAATTAGAGAGACCATAACTGCAATCCTGAAACAAGGCATCATACTGCCATCAACCTCCCCATGTAATACAGCGATTTTCCCGATCAAAAAAGCAAAGGGAGGGGCGTGGAGGATGATCCAAGATCTCCGCCCACTCAATGACATCATTCAAAAAGAGTTCCCATTAGTGCCTAACCCGGCATCAATATTGTGCAGTGTGCCAAAAGAATCAACACGTTTCACTGTAATTGACTTGAAGAACGCTTTCTTCTCCATACCACTCGACCCAGGATCCCAGTACCTGACAGCGTTCACAATAGGGAACAACAGGTATGAACACCGCCGACTCCCGCAAGGGTATTGTGAAAGCCCCAGCATGTTTAACAGGGTGTTACGGGAAGACATTGGAAACATAGATGTAGAGAGCACCATCATTCAATACGTAGACGATTTGCTCGTCTGTAGCCATACAGAAGAAAAGTGTCAAGAAGACTAGATAGCACTACTGAATGTGCTAGCTGCCAAAGGATACAAGGTAGGTAAGGGGAAGTTGCAATACTGTCTCGCCGAGGTTGTATACCTCAGACAGTTAATATCAAAAGATGGGAAGCGAATACTCCCAGACAGAGCAGCTGCTATACGCAACATAATAATACCAAAAACTGTGAAAGACATGCAAAAATTTCTTGGCATTTGTAATTATTGCCGAGCATGGATCGTTGATTACGCGGCATATACACGCCCCCTACTACAAGCATTAAAAGAGGCACAGAAGAATAGGGCAACAATAAAATGGACGCAGGAAATGATAACACAGTATTCGAAATTAAAAGACCTCATCACGGACGCCCCAGTCCTCACGAACCCAGATTATGAGAGGGAATTTTTCTTGTTTTCACACTGCAACGGGACACTGATGACAGTACTGACACAGAAGACATCACTAGGTCACAAACCATTGGCTTACTACAGTGGGACACTAGATCCAGTAATGCAAGTTCATTTCGCGTGCGAACAGGCCCTCGCCGCTGCGGCCTTTGCGATTGAGAAAAGTGCCACCATTGTCATGGGATGTTCGGTAACGCTATATGCAGAGCATTCCCTGTTCGCCGTCCTTGAGCCATCAAAATCAACACTAACGACACAAAGAGCAAGAACATAACAAGTAATCATTTCAAGCCCCAACGTACACGTTGTGAGGTGCAAGACAGTGAACCCAGCAACATTTATTACAGGGCCATGCACAACAGAGGACATACAAGAACACGATTGTGCCACATATGAGGGGGAAGGTGATGACACCCCGAAAGCAAGCGAGAATGCCTTACAGGAGGGAGAAATATATTTCATAGATGGGTCAGCATCAATAAACCCCGAGACAGAGGATAAACACGTTGGAATGGCGGTAGTACGCATGGAAGAAGATGAATATGAGACAATTGTGCAAAAGCGCCTCCCATCCCATTATTCAGCACAGTCAGCAGAATTAACTGCCCTGATTGAAGCCCTGCGCACAGCCAAAGGCTGTGCGGTGACAATATACTCAGACTCAGCCTATGCAACTACCACAGTGCACTCAGGGCTGTCACGGTGGCGTAGAAGAGGGTTCAGGAGAGCAGACGGTTCTCCAGTACAGCATGCAACATTGTTGAATGAGCTGATAGATGCATTAGCAGTACCATCGGTAGTGGCAGTGGTGAAATGCCAAGCCCATATCAACAACACAGATGCAATCTCATTGGGAAACGTGGCAGCCGACGCAGCCGCGAAGGAGGCCTCGTATTTCAATGTGACACCAACACTCGAATGCATCACAAAAGCAGCCACCACAGATCCACGAGAGGAGGCATACAATAACACCCCAATAGCGCAAATAATAGAGTTGCAAAGAAGAGCGTCCCAAGAGGAGCAAGAACTGTGGAGCAAACGGAGATGTAATCAATCAGCCACAGATCTCATTTGGAGGCAAGAGACAACAGGAAAGGTTGTAATGCCCATAGAATTACTAGAAATAGCATTCCAACAGCTGCATTTCCCCGGCCATGTAGCAAAACAACACATTGCCGCAGACATCCAGGAACACTGGTTCGTCCCCAATTTGCAAGAGCACCTGTCAAAATTCATTGTAGAATGTATAACATGCCAAACATATAATTCAGGAATGACATTAAGAACACTGCATGGTACCTTGCCCCGACCAACAGGACCATTTAGAGAGCTCCACATAGACTATGCTGATGTGGGAGAGCGGTGTAACGGAGCAAGATATTTGATTGTGGTGGTGTGCCCCTTTTCAAGGTGGGTGGAAGCGGGCCCATGTCCCCACCCAGACGGGAAATGTGCGGCCAAGTTCCTTCTGCGTGAGGTGTTTTCACGATGGGGGATATGCGATGTAATTAGATCAGACAACGGTACGCACTTTGTAAATGACCTCTTTAAGGAAGTGACCTCACTCTTGGGGGTAAAACATAAATTATGCTCAATTTATCACCCAATGGCGAATGGGATGGTAGAAAAGATCAACGGATCATAATGGCCCGGACCCGTTAACGATGCCGGTATTACCATTCCGCCTTCCTTTTTTCATTACCTCCTTTCTCGTAATGAGGCCCACAGAGTGCTTGTTATATGAACATCTGCAGTGCCCACAAGTGCTTCAACCCAACACAGGTCTTTATCAAGGCTGCAGAGGTTTGAACCGCACTGCAATGAACATATGGTGACATATATTCCATTATAATACGTGAAGCGATAGTTGAAAGTGACAAAGAAAAAACATTAAAAAGTGCCATGCGAGTTATGTGACATGAGTGAGGTGGTGTTTAAAGAAGCAATTGTGGTTCATTTGTTTAATGCAATTTCCGTTAAATGAGAGTATCAAATTGTTGGTGAGTATCATACATTATTAATATTCCAAGTTACATTGCACATTTGCATGTTTTGAATACATGTTGGACATTTGCACATTGCATTGATGATAGTACGTTACAAAGTGCAAGGTTTATGCACCAAATAAAGAAAAGGAAGACAAGACAGGTTGTTAGTGGTAATGTCTACCCTGAATGGAAGATTGAGCCTGCGTGGTGGCCTTTCGGTATGGTGAACAATTGTTGGCTTACCCTTGTTAAATAGTTCATGTCCGGTGTGCCGGGTGGATGATTCTAGATTTTAACTACGGAGTCAAAGCCCTTGAATGGGTGTGTCAATTATACAAGTTGTTTTTTCGTTGTGAGGCGCGGGCCTTTAAGTAGATGTGGCGTGGTGTCAGATGAGATTGTGCTAGGTGGGCGTAATCACCGGCTGTGGTGCTTTGTGCAGCTAAGTGGTGGGCTGTCACTAGAGTGGTGGTCGCGGGTTCTCTAAGAGGTCATAGGGTGTTTGTGGCAACCCATTCTTGTGCTGTGAGCTCTAAGGGGGTTGTGACAGGCAGTGCCTGTTAACTGAAGACCTTTCTGTGATTGGGGGGCTGTGCCGGTGTCCAGGTTGAGGTATGACAGTTGAGCTTCCGGTGTGCAGCAGCAACCACATATGGGCTAGCTCTTGCAGTTGTGGAATGGTCAGAGTGTATTCATTATAATGGTGACAGGTAGTTAGCTAAGCTGGGTGAGTGGTGGACCAGAGGGGTGGGGGTCAAAAGAAGCAAGCCTCAGCTAAGGCGCAATTATGCTCCCATGTGTGTGGGTTTGGTGGCTGGTGTGTGGAAGGAGGCTCTAAGTGCTTGCCCGGATCCTGCAGGGACGCAATGTGGTCCCACTGGGGATGAACCGTCACGGTCTGAAAGGTGGGGTGTAGAAGACTCTGATACGTATCAAGTAAATGGAATTACAAGGACGTGAGGAGGGTTGCTAATGAGACCCTGCTTATTGAGTATTACGTTAAGGGTGAGGCGGTGACCTCGTGAGGAGAAAGAGGGCGATGGTTCCAATATGAAGGGGGGTGGGAGAGGTGGGCGCCATGCAGAGAAAAACGGGTGTGCATAATTACTGCAGGCGTGATGGTCCGTTAGGGTGTGGGAGGGGTAGAACTTACTGTATGGGCCAGATGGCCTCTGCAGTCAGGATGTGGGGTCACAGTGATCTTTCGATCCCGTCCACCATCTTGAATTGTAGTATATGTAGTGCGAGACACACAATAGGACGAGTGAGTCTCGTCCTCTGATTGGTTGGATTAGAGGAAGGCCCTGATTAGGTTCTGCTGTGGAATGAAGTTTACATTTGGCGCAAGGGGGTGCTGCCGGTTGATACCAGGTATTATGTTAGTATAAAGGTTTGAGCGCCGGCTGGCTAGGGGTGCCTGAAGATGTGCCTGAGTAGAGAGGGGCTATTTGTTCCTGATATAGTTCAGGTTGCAGATACAGATAATCACATACACAACAAATTTAGTGTTACAATTGATGAAATTGTTGATCTGGTGACAGAGTGGCCCTCATTACAAGTCAGGCGTTAAGGGTTTAACGGCGCCGTCGGCGCCGTTAACCCTTAACGCCTGATTCACACTTTAACGCCTGCTTTTTGCAGGCGTTAAAGTCCAAGGCGCTAAGCGACCTTGGTGCTAATTACGGCATCGTAATTTACGGTGCCGTAATTAGCGCCTTCCCCATCCCCATTATGCCCTATGGGGCAAAAATGGGAATGGGGAAGGGCAAATGGTGAATGGGGAATTACCGCCCCACTCACCTTGGAATGGGGCGGTAACTCCGCCATCCACCATGGCGGAATCCGGCATGGACCATGGTGCTAATAGCACCATGGTCCACCGCCTGACTTGTAATGAGGGCCAGTGTGTCATTAGGGTTCACAGACTTTGTATTTAGTGCATGTGGGCACATTGAACATGTTCCACATTTGTGAAAGCCACAGGCAGTTTGCCCGTTTAGCCAGTTGGAGCTGGTTTGTACCAGAGGTGCCATATAAGATGGACTAAGCATGGTGCCCTTCTTCCCTGTCTCTCATCTCTTCCTCTGCCTATCCAGTTCCCACATGACAGTCTCCCCTACTCTCGGCATCATCTGTGACCCTTCTCGTGCCTTCTATACTTTCAGGTCAAAACTGCAATGGCGGCTCCCCTCAACCTCCTAAATATTAGGAAAATCAAGCACATCCTTCCTGTCAGCACCGTCAAGCACCACTCTTATCTAAACTGGCTATTTTACCAGAATCCTCTTTGGTCCCCCCAGCTGTGCTTTCTGTCACCTCGGAAAAGATCATTAACTTTGCTACCATGACTCTCTTTGAACTCCCTTACTTTACACCTGTTTTCGCGTACCGTCACCAGGCTGGATGGCTGATGATGAAAAATAGGGCCAGATGTAAATGTCTTTTCCTGGTTTACAAATCTATCCACAGTAAGGTACCACTGTATCTATCCTCCTCTATCCAACTCTACAAGCCTTGTCATAATCTCTGCTCTGCCTCCTCAACTACCATTGTGGCTCCTCGCTCTCCTTGTGCTTCGTCTCGCTGCCGCTCTTTTTCTCGTATTGCTCCACTGCACGGAATTCTCTTCCCTCGGACTTCCAAGAAACAGTCCACACCTATTTGTTCAAAAGCAAACTTAAAGCCTACCTGTTCACTTCCAAGTTACCCTCTTAACCTACCTCTCATCTGCCTTCTAGCAAACATTCTCCCTCAACACTATCCTGCATCTGTCCCTCACTTGCTCTGCCTCCACTCTAGCACTTCATCCATCATGGTCACATCCTGAGCACAGCTGGCTGTACTGCTTCAATCCGAGTGATTTGCCTGCGGCTGAAAGTACTGCAGCCAAATCGTTCGCATGAGAAAGGTGCAAACTACCAAAAGTTTGCACCTTTCTCATGTGAACACACATACATTCTCACACCCACACACACAACAGACCCATAACACACCCCTCACCCACACCCTCAGCACACCCCCACCCACACCCCCAACATAAACAAACCCCACTTACCTTCATCTTCACGGTGGTTCCCTGCAGCGCCAGTTCCCTTTCACTTCTGTGATCGGGAACCGGCGCGGCAGGGTCCTTTTCTTTTCTTTTTCTTTTTGTAACGGAAGGCTGCGGGGGTGTCCCCCGCAGCCCCCGCTCACTATACCATGAAGTATAGTGAGCGGGGCAATGTGGGGGACACCCCAGCAGCCCCCGTTTTCTTTTTCAATGCTGCCTCCAAAGGTTCGAACTTTTGGTGTTCGAACCTTTGGTGGTAGCATTTCTAGAACTTTTGGTCAATGCAACCATTTAATTTAGGTAATTTTGACCTAAACCATACCGCTTAGCTGCACTTAAACGTGTCTAATGTTAGTTGTCCTTATTCTTTGTATGTCCATGCAGGTATTGCATGGTTACTGCTGCATTTACTTTCCTCCACAATCTGGTCAGAATGTCACTTGAACTCATCCCATTGTTAGAAGCTCACTGCTTCCTGTCAAATCTGATTTCTTATCTATTGTACTTTCCTTTGTGATCAAAGGAACTTTGTTCCTCTCTGTCTATATGAATAAACAAATAAACATTTGAAGTCAATGGTTGTTTTTAGGCAATAAAGGCTTAATTCACAACGGAAATCATGAACTATATTGCTAAAAGTATGGGGTAGAGGATTGGGAACACTGGGGTGCTGCATTGATCAACGTTGTTTTAGAGAATTGGTCCAGCTGCCAGGGTTCTCAGTTCCCAGGGGACAGTGCTCATTTGTCTAAGTAGTTAGGAAGGAAAAAAGGTTTGTGGGAACCACAAACACCTGGGCGCTGGGTGTTTGTATTTTTAGTAAAACCAGATTGGTTTACTATGTGGAACGAGAGAAATGATCAATCTTTGTTGACTCAAAAGATTCAGGGCCTAATTACGAGAAGTGCGGTAAAAACGGGGTCATTACCGGCATGGAGGAACTAGCGGGTCCATACTCGTTTGTCACCGCTAATAGCGGGTGATTACGAGTGCGCGAGCACGCGCGAGCCCCCATCCCAGTAATGGCCATACCGCCATGGCGCTAAAGGCCCTCCAACCCCCCGATAGCACCATCACGGGACACGCCGATACCGCCTCCGCCTAGGAGGCACCCCTTAATACCGACCCGCTAATAACATCATGCTAATACCGGGTTCGTAATACTGGACCCGGAAGTAACGTCATCGCGTAGGAACGGGAAATGCACCGGTGGCCATCTTTAAAATCACAATCCATTGCAATCCTCCCAAACCACCAGTTGTGTTCAGGAGAGACCAGTGCCAATCTAATCAACATGTCTAAGGCTACCAGGAAATCAAACCCCCGCCTGCGCAAGAAGCGTTTTTTTCTGATGAAGAACTCAACATGTTGGCAGACACCCTTGCTGCCCATGTTGAGGAGATTAACCAGCACAAGCTCAAAAGGGAGGTGCAGCAGCGAAAAAAGGAGATCTGGGAGGAGGTAGCCCGCAAGGTCTCGGCAGTCGACACCACCCCACGGACAGTCAAAGACTCTAAGAAAAGGTGGGAGGACCTCCGCCTCAGGGTACGGAACATCTTGGCCAGCAATAGGAGAAAGGCCATGGCCACAGGTGGGGGTCCCCACTCACCCCCAAAACTAATGCGCTGGGAGGAGACGTGTAGTACCTTCATCCAGATGGAGTACATCGAGGGCTTCGGGGAGATGGAGATGGGTGCCGCAACATCAGGAGATGGAGGTGAGTGACCCTGCACATCCCAGTAGGGGAAACCATGACGTAGCACAAGTGATCTGGAATAGAGTCTAGGCAAGGCAATGCATGTCCCAACACACACATCAACATATCCTTGTCCAGATGGAGGCCCAAACCCTGCCACACTGAAATGCATGCTGAGTGCCAATCCCATTGCCAACACACAGCCAACACACACGGACCCATGTCAAATCTGATTTCTGTAATACATCACACAAACCCCAATACAAATGCATGCCACCTGCCATGCAGCATCCCTGAATGGAGACGCCACGGCAAATGCCAAAATGCCCCTTCATGCTACCTTGTGTGACACACCTGTAAGATATGAATGCATGATAAATGAAATTCTCCACAGCACCATATAATGCATCTTGCATGTAACACCATCACTGATGCCCTGCATCGCTTCTACCCCCCCAGGCACCGATGGAGAGGATGCCAGTGAGGAAACAGCCACAAGGGCATCCACGTCCCGGCACAAGACAACTCCCACAGGCAAGACCACCTCCGGGGCAGCCTCGCAGGCCACACCAAAACCCAGGGTGAGTGCCCAGGCCATGGCTGTACATGAGGGCCCCACATCCACGCCTGACACCGGGACCACAGAGCTGGCAACACCAGTGGAAGGTGATGCCAGTGGCACACTTTCGACAGCAACAAGTTTGGTGGGCGAGGCAGCAGCCACTGCCCCACTGAGCGACATTGAAACAGCAGTGGAGGAGTATGTGGACGAGGATGGACTAACCCATGTGGCATGTTCACACTCCCCAAGCCCCGTGTCCACCCCCCAACCCCACACTCAGGCCTCACCCACCAGCAGCATTGCAGATCCACTACTCCACGATTCGGAACTCAGCACTCCCCCCCACCCCCCCCGATGACAGCACTGCCACTGCAGGCCCGGTCGCAGCACCCTCAACCAATGCTGCTCCCACCAACCTTGAGGCATGGCTAGCAAGGGTGGAGGCTAGACAGGACTCAATGCTGGACCTTGTCTGACAATATGTTGCAAACACAGTGGCCATCAATGCTTCTGCGTTGATGATGCGAGACAGTCTGGGGGCCGTCATGCAGGTCCTCATCTCTATCATGCTGCACATGCAGCAGCAACAACCCGCACCAGCCGTGCAAATCACCACGGCTTCTACCCCATCCACCACACCCCCATCCTCCACACCCCCATCCTATGCATCCGCTTCGTCTGCACCGTCCAGCTCTGTGCGTCCAAGAAGACGGAGTGCGAGGCACTCAGAAATGCTGCCCCCGGAAAACAAGAAAGCAAGGAAATAGTGTGGGACAACAATGGGAGTCGTGGTGTATTGGCATATTAGGGGAAGTTCATTGAGGGGTATGGGGAGTTCATTGGGGGTATGTGGAGTTCATTGGGGAGTATGGGGAGTTCATTGGGGATATGGGGTGCAGATTGGGGGGTATGGGGTGTTTTGGTGTCATGGGGGGGTTGCATATTTCTGTAGTTGATATTAATACACCCATTGTGTGAAAAATCATTCAATGCCTGGACATTGTTCATTTCGTGTGTGTACATTTTATTCATGACAGTGCACAGTGCCCAACTCCCCACATTCCCTGTGTGCATGTCCACATGGACCCAGTGTACAATGTGTTACTGACACATATCCTTCAACGTCCCTGTGGGTCAGAAGTATTCGTCAATCAGTGATTGGCGTACTGCAGGGCCATCTTGTGCGTCACGTCCTGGCAGGGGTACTGCTTCTCCTCCGTCTTCATCCTCATCATCCTCACCCGGTGCATGCATGTCAATGTCAGGTGGCAGTGGTACATTTCTCCGGACGCACATGTTGTGCAGCATGACACAGGCCATGGCGATCTTTGCCACCTTCTCAGGCCTATAAAGGAGTGCTTCACCAGACCTGCTTAGGCAGCGGAACCTGTGGGATGCTTTAACCCACTAGTCTATTCCCTGCAACATCACTGTGCGTGGCTTACATCAGAAACAACAGAGAGGCTGCCAAAAAAAAGAATCTTTGCGCTAAAAATCTCTGAAAGTGCGGAGGAAAACCTGAAATATAGCCCGCCAATCCATTTTGCCTATGTCAGTGGTAACACAGGAGACGACTGCCAAAACCTATCATTTGGCTGCCCACAGGGGAAAATGAAACTACTTGAAGAAGCAGTGCTGCATTGCAAAGGAAAACCCAGAACTGCTTTAAAAATCTGTTTTTCCTTTGCTGTGGAAAGTGCAAAAATCATGGTTCCCAAACAACACAGAAGATCCAACATCCTTGTTGGGTGTTAAACATCACTTTATTTAAAGAATTCACCTAAGCACAATGTCAGCAGAAGCATATTTTATCAGAAGAAAATCCACATTCAAAGATGCTTGCTTGGAAAAATATGTTAAAAATGGGAGCAGTACCGCCGCTCGCCTGTGTCAGAAACTGCTATTTACTTAACCTGTCAGTTTAAACTTGTGCATTAAAATCAAAGTATGGAAAAGAAGAGACTTCCCATCAAAGGCAATATAGGGTGACAATTCAATCTCTATGTTTTAAAAAGGCTGGAAGTAAGAGATTTGTGGCTATATTTGTAAAAATGTAAATTGTATTTTAGAGAAAGACTATTTTAAACATTGTTTTAAAAGTAAGTTAAAGCCAGCCACACTGAGCTTCAAAGACATTCCACAGTTTCTCTCCAAACAAAGGAATCTTCCCCCCTGCTCTCTGCTGAAGAACTGGCAGGGAGGTGTGAAAGGAAATGGGAGGGGACTTTGGCCTGTTGCTCTGACAAGAAACAAAAGACTCCCTTGAATGAAAGGAAATGCAAATTCGGATGTGACAGAAAACAACTGCTGGCAGGAAGCAGCCTGGGCTGCTCTGGCCCAGCCAAAACCTTGGGGGCAGAGAAAGCCAGTTTTGTTTATTCAGAGTGCACAGAAAATAACTTTTTTAAAAAGACTCATAGAAAACTGAACAAAATTGGTAAAAAACTGTAAATATAGTGTTGTTGAAATGAAATTTCTGGTCACGTTTTAAAACCACTCTGGAATTTGTGCGATATTCAGAGGCTGAACCACGGAAATGTTGACTTTGTAGCAGTTGTGATAATGCTAAAAATATGAAACTTCACAGGAGTATGCCCAGATGTTATGTGCATGTATCTGGAAACATTTGTACAGATCTGACACTAGGTAACCAACCAAAAGCATGAAAAACTGTCATTTGTGAATGGAAACTCTTAAAAAGATGGGACTTTGATGGATACGTGCCTTATGTAATTTGGGATGTAAATATGTGTTATTAGCAAGTTGGTGATATTGGAAATATGTTTTATATGAAAAACAGATTTTCTGTGTACAAACAAAGGGGAGGTTTTTCCCTGGATTGTAAATTGCAGCATCACTATGACACATTATGACACACTGTTTCCTTCTGAAATCAGGAGAGAGGGAATACTTTAACCAATAGGCTTTTTAGAAGTTTGGGCTTAGTATAATCAGCCTACCCACCCCTTTGGGAAATATATAATTAGGGACTGTTGAGGACCTAGACACACACATTCACCCATCAACTGATTTACTGGCGAAGCGCTCTGCAGGAAGAACCCAGATCAAGACTCCAGAACCCAGATCAAGACTCCACAATTCTGAAAGCAGAAGGCCCAATTCAAAGCTGAACCCTTCTCAGCTGGCCTTTAAAATCTTGAAAACCTGATTTTAACCCCAAACCTCCAAGGGGCATAACCAATTCAACAGCCGGGCTGTGCTGTTTTTCTGCTTCTTGCCAAGAACCTTGCTAGAACCCAGACATCCAAACCAGTAGAGCAGAGCTGTAACCCTGAACCAACCCGTCAGATCCAGTCCAGGAGGCTGTGCAGAGACAGAGTGCTGTGCTGAGAGCAGAACTAGATGCCCTGAATACTGTCAGGTGGCGAGCAGATTCCAGTCCAAAACCCTTGACCAGATCTTTGACGGGCCTATTCCAAAACCATAATTGTGAGTATTTAGTATAGAATTGTCCGTAGCCAATCTCTTATCTTTAAGTAATCCTATCCAGCCAATTCTATCATATTCAGAACTGCATTTTAGAATCTCTTTTGTCTGTCCAGAATCCTTCTTTCATCCATATAATCCTGTGATAATTGTAGTGATAATCATCTTTGCGCTAAAATATATTTGCTGAAGAAAGGCAAGTGTCGCAGCGGGCAAAGATCAGACAGAGGCGCCTCTGGACTGGTGGCTGTACTGTTGGTATCTCGCATCTTCATAGCCTCTTAGTGTTAAGAAATCCTTGTTTTTAATCTTCAACAGCGCATCTCTCATTTGAAATCTTGACTCTTTTTGAGAAAAATTGACCTTTACTAAAATCTTCATAACTTTTGAACCATACATGCTAGAAACGTACACCCATAGCTTTCAAACGAATCCAAAATCTTATAGTTGTGCCGCAATCGCGTTTCCCGTGCGCTGAAAAGTTTGCCGCGATTTTGCATTTGGCTCAATTCCACCACATGGAAAATAGCTATTTCTTGCCTTTAACCTCTGAATGTAGTTTCCTATCCACCAGTTATCCCAGCATCATTTCTAGTGTTTACCTGAACCTATCCAAAGTAGCTCCCACTAGTTCTGAATCCACTTTAGAGAATTAAATTCATTTTTCAGTGTTTTTCCCATTCATTACAAGCCACATTCAAAAGCATTTGACCTGTGTTGAAATCATTCCTGTTTCTCTCTAAGCTTGCTGGGGGGAATTGGGATTGAAACTTCATTTGTAGAGTGTTTATTCCTGAAACCTGTTTTCTCCCCTTCCATCTCTATATTGCATATTAGGGGGGATTGAGTAGTATCAGGGGGAAAGAGTGATTGCATTGCATTTGCTTGAACTCATATCAAGTTTTATTTCTGTGCTGCATTAATCTCATATCATTGCATTTCATTGAACCCACAGTAAATTTTATTCTATGCTACATTATTCTGTTCATCCATACTCCTATTGATTAAAGAGATTGTTGACTGTGATATTACCCAACGCTGATCAATGTATAAATATTAATAGTGTGATATCCAGATATTGTTCATAATTCATAAAAGTGTGATATGTATATTGTTCAATTCTATCAAATAAATCTTTTAACTTTGCAAAACAACCTTCTTCACTGAGACCGGGGGGGGGGTTCAAAGAGAGGGGAGTGATATAAGGGTACATCGTTCAGAAATAAAAGAACTTTAGACATAAAAATATATAATTAAGGGTTCCAGCTGGGCATCTCACGCTAGGCATTGACTTAGTTGGTGTGCTGGGTTGAAACCACTTACAAACCGCGCCCTCACCAGGCCAATGGTCTGCTCAATCACAACAAGGGTATGAGTATGAACCCGATTGTCCTCCTCTTCATGGCTGTTCCGCGGGTTCCGCCCAGGGGTAAGTAGCCACGGCTTCAAGGGATATCCTCCATGACCTGCAAGCGAATACAAATAGGTCTGTGTGAGTCACTCTGAGCTGCCACCTTCAGGATTCACAGCCATGGCCGCAACAATTTGGTGTTGATGCACATGTCCCTGTACGTATGCACAAATATTATTTAGATGCATTGTATACTGCAATATGGTGTGGTAGTCTGGATGGCGTTGTACAGATCATGCAGAGTGATTTCTTGCATGCAGATGCGGATGTACTGTGGATGCAGGACGATGTTTTGCATCACATTTTTGCTGTGTATACTACACTGTACATGATCACACTAGCCCAGTTGCAATCATGTTTAGTCATGCATTGCTTGACATATCCATGGTGGCCAGGTTGTGCGTCTTACATGTTGTCATTGATATACGGCATTGGTCCAATGTGTGGTAGTGATGTGTCAAGTTCGGGATGGGAGGTTCAGGTCAGGAGTGTTTAGCTCTGCATGCATTCTCCACTCACTGTCCATTCCCACCCTGGTGGAGGATGCATCCCCCCACCTCACAACCCCGATGCACTGCCATGGGCCAGTCAGGCAACTCACCAAGCAGCCAGGCACGTCGTCCAGCATGTTGCTCCATGTGACGGGGTAGCGTGGAGTTATCAGCACCATGGCATCATGTGTCGTTCCGGGATATCGGGTGCAACAATGTTTGATGATCTTGCTGGAGTCACATACCATCTGCACATTGATGGAGTGGTATTGCTTGCGATTGCGGTACACTGCCTGTAGGGCATGGGAGACTACCAATTCTACATGGGTGCAGTCGAGGGCACCAACGCAATTGGGCATGCCTACCAGTGCATGGAAGCCTACTTTGGTGTCGGCTATCTCCTGGGCAGTCCGTGGTAGGGATATGTGGGTGCTAGCATGCTTCAGGGGGGCATCCAGCACTTGCGTGAAAATAGTGGTTCTGAAATGTCATGCAGCTGGCCCACTGTGTGCTGGTAGGTGCCTGTGGCCAGGAAGTGGAGCACAGACACCACCTTTAGTAGCGGGGGGATGGCAGTGCGTATTTCTATGAGGCTGACAATGTTGTTGTGTATCATGTCCACTATGGTGGTGATGGTGTCCCGGTCAAACCGGTACAGGGTGTGGATCTGCTCAGGGGTTAGATTGAATGGACTGGGTCTGATGTGAGGGATTGGTGGCTGCCTACGAGGTACTACTGGCTGCACTGGTGGTAATTGCTGGCCCTGTCTCACCCTCCTTCTCCTCCTGCGTCTCCTCTGTGCTGCCTGTTGCTGTGGCTGTAGTTGTTGTTGTAGTTGTTGTTGTTGCTGTAGTTGTAGCAGTATAAGCATGTCCTCCAGCCCCATGTTTGCAAAAGCTAGTGCTATCATTTTGGTGTAGGAAGGGGTGTGGTGTGTGGGTGTACTCCTTTTATACTGGGACAGGCTCCATTGACTCCACCTGTGGTGATTGTATGCACCTGTGGCAGTTGCCTTGACTGCAGGTTGCTGTTTACGGGTGGTCCGCGATGCCTGTATGGCCGCCATCGTGCAGGCCCTGATTACTGCCTTCGGGATGCCGGTAATTGCATGCCCGTGTGAGTTGTGATGTCCTCCTATTACTGGCATCCCGGTATTTACTCCGCGAAGGGGCGCTTGTACGCGTGCATGCCGGTATGAAGGGGCACGGTACGGGCGTTGGCGGTATTGGCGAGTTGTCGGATCATAATGGCCCGGACCCGTTAACGATGCCGGTATTACCATTCCGCCTTCCTTTTTTCATTACCTCCTTTCTCGTAATGAGGCCCACAGAGTGCTTGTTATATGAACATCTGCAGTGCCCACAAGTGCTTCAACCCAACACAGGTCTTTATCAAGGCTGCAGAGGTTTGAACCGCACTGCAATGAACATATGGTGACATATATTCCATTATAATACGTGAAGCGATAGTTGAAAGTGACAAAGAAAAAACATTAAAAAGTGCCATGCGAGTTATGTGACATGAGTGAGGTGGTGTTTAAAGAAGCAATTGTGGTTCATTTGTTTAATGCAATTTCCGTTAAATGAGAGTATCAAATTGTTGGTGAGTATCATACATTATTAATATTCCAAGTTACATTGCACATTTGCATGTTTTGAATACATGTTGGACATTTGCACATTGCATTGATGATAGTACGTTACAAAGTGCAAGGTTTATGCACCAAATAAAGAAAAGGAAGACAAGACAGGTTGTTAGTGGTAATGTCTACCCTGAATGGAAGATTGAGCCTGCGTGGTGGCCTTTCGGTATGGTGAACAATTGTTGGCTTACCCTTGTTAAATAGTTCATGTCCGGTGTGCCGGGTGGATGATTCTAGATTTTAACTACGGAGTCAAAGCCCTTGAATGGGTGTGTCAATTATACAAGTTGTTGTTTCGTTGTGAGGCGCGGGCCTTTAAGTAGATGTGGCGTGGTGTCAGATGAGATTGTGCTAGGTGGGCGTAATCACCGGCTGTGGTGCTTTGTGCAGCTAAGTGGTGGGCTGTCACTAGAGTGGTGGTCGCGGGTTCTCTAAGAGGTCATAGGGTGTTTGTGGCAACCCATTCTTGTGCTGTGAGCTCTAAGGGGGTTGTGACAGGCAGTGCCTGTTAACTGAAGACCTTTCTGTGATTGGGGGGCTGTGCCGGTGTCCAGGTTGAGGTATGACAGTTGAGCTTCCGGTGTGCAGCAGCAACCACATATGGGCTAGCTCTTGCAGTTGTGGAATGGTCAGAGTGTATTCATTATAATGGTGACAGGTAGTTAGCTAAGCTGGGTGAGTGGTGGACCAGAGGGGTGGGGGTCAAAAGAAGCAAGCCTCAGCTAAGGCGCAATTATGCTCCCATGTGTGTGGGTTTGGTGGCTGGTGTGTGGAAGGAGGCTCTAAGTGCTTGCCCGGATCCTGCAGGGACGCAATGTGGTCCCACTGGGGATGAACCGTCACGGTCTGAAAGGTGGGGTGTAGAAGACTCTGATACGTATCAAGTAAATGGAATTACAAGGACGTGAGGAGGGTTGCTAATGAGACCCTGCTTATTGAGTATTACGTTAAGGGTGAGGCGGTGACCTCGTGAGGAGAAAGAGGGCGATGGTTCCAATATGAAGGGGGGTGGGAGAGGTGGGCGCCATGCAGAGAAAAACGGGTGTGCATAATTACTGCAGGCGTGATGGTCCGTTAGGGTGTGGGAGGGGTAGAACTTACTGTATGGGCCAGATGGCCTCTGCAGTCAGGATGTGGGGTCACAGTGATCTTTCGATCCCGTCCACCATCTAGAATTGTAGTATATGTAGTGCGAGACACACAATAGGACGAGTGAGTCTCGTCCTCTGATTGGTTGGATAAGAGGAAGGCCCTGATTAGGTTCTGCTGTGGAATGAAGTTTACATTTGGCGCAAGGGGGTGCTGCCGGTTGATACCAGGTATTATGTTAGTATAAAGGTTTGAGCGCCGGCTGGCTAGGGGTGCCTGAAGATGTGCCTGAGTAGAGAGGGGCTATTTGTTCCTGATATAGTTCAGGTTGCAGATACAGATAATCACATACACAACAAATTTAGTGTTACAATTGATGAAATTGTTGATCTGGTGACAGAGTGGCCCTCATTACAAGTCAGGCGTTAAGGGTTTAACGGCGCCGTCGGCGCCGTTAACCCTTAACGCCTGATTCACACTTTAACGCCTGCTTTTTGCAGGCGTTAAAGTCCAAGGCGCTAAGCGACCTTGGTGCTAATTACGGCATCGTAATTTACGGTGCCGTAATTAGCGCCTTCCCCATCCCCATTATGCCCTATGGGGCAAAAATGGGAATGGGGAAGGGCAAATGGTGAATGGGGAATTACCGCCCCACTCACCTTGGAATGGGGCGGTAACTCCGCCATCCACCATGGCGGAATCCGGCATGGACCATGGTGCTAATAGCACCATGGTCCACCGCCTGACTTGTAATGAGGGCCAGTGTGTCATTAGGGTTCACAGACTTTGTATTTAGTGCATGTGGGCACATTGAACATGTTCCACATTTGTGAAAGCCACAGGCAGTTTGCCCGTTTAGCCAGTTGGAGCTGGTTTGTACCAGAGGTGCCATATAAGATGGACTAAGCATGGTTTTGAGGGTTGTAGCTTTTGTAAATGAGAAATGGGGTTTTGGAAGGATCCATTTCTGGATGTCCGTATCAATGGAGAGTATGTGCCAATGCTTGTTAAGGATTTTCTGCACCTTGTAGCTGTCCTGATGAAACTGTGTGGCATATCTTACTGTCTCATCCGTGGGTTTGCATGATGATTGCTGCTTCAATTGTGTTCAGCTAGTATCCTCTATTGGTAAATCTATCCCTTAGAAGACAACATTCCACTTGATAAGATAGGTCATTCCTCCAATTTCTCCTTGCCGAATGAATTCACCCTTCGGAATGTTATCAATGACAGATCACACCTTTATACTAAAATAATACCTGATATCAACCGGTGGCACCACCTTGCGCCAAATGTAAACTTCATTCCGCACCAGAGTATGCCCACCTAGCACGATCTCACCTGGCAGGACGCAACATCCATTTAAAGATCCGAGCCTCGCAATAAAACAACAACTTGTATAATTGACGCACCATTTCAAGGGCTTTGACTCTGTACTCCTAATATTATTTACTCCACCCTTCTCCCATAGCTCAATACTCAGCAGAGTTAAAATCCAGAAGCATCCACCCTGCACACCGGACATGAACTATTTAACAGCTGGTAAGCCAACAATTGTTCACCAAGATAAGACACAATTTTCCCAGAATGCGGCTCAATTTAGTTCACACAGGAGCTGTTGAAGTCATAAGGGGTCAAGAAAAAAGTGGCAGAATTGTATGCACGGGCTGCAGAGACCTAAAACATCAGAGGCTAGAGCATCTTTTGAGACATTGCCAAGGCACTCTAAATGCCAGAAAAAAACATTTGGGAAAATGTGTCTCTAATTCAGATCTAGAGAGAGGTCTCTCATCATTGATGTTCTGCAATAGACTGATTACTGGGCAAGAGACGGCACTGACGATAAATGTAATCAGAGTACTTGTAGATATGGAATTCATTTTATCAAAATATTGTTAATATCATATAGACATATCTGTCTGCAGTTTCTTAAACTTAAAAATAATCGTATGAATTGCTCTGTTAATAATTGTAAGATTCTTCTTTTATCTTTTTTCTAATATTTTCTTTTTTGTGAAAAATCAAATTTTGATTATAACACAAAATAAAAAAAATGTTTTAAAAAAAAATTGTTCACCATACCCTAAGGCCACCACGCAGGCTCAATCTACCATTCAGGGTAGACCTGACCACTAACATCCTGTCTTCTCTTCCTTTTCTTTTCTTGGTGCACTTCCTTCCTCCTCCTTTTTACGCATAAACCTTGCACTATGTAACGTGCTATCAAATGCAATGTGCAAATGTCCAACATGTATTTAAATCATGCAAATGTGCAATGTAACTTGCAATTTTAATAATGCATGGTAATCACCAATAATGTGATACACTCACTTAACTGAACTTGCATCAAACAAATGAACCACAATTGCTCGTTTAAACACCACCTCACTCGTCACGTCACTCGCACAGCGCTTTTTAACGTTTTTTCTTTGTCACTTTCAACTGTCGCTTCACGTATTATAATGGAATAGACGTAACCATAAGTTCATTGCGGTGCGGTTCACACCTCTGCAGCCTTGATAAAGACCCGTGTTGGGTCGAAGCACGTGTCGGCACCTCAGATGTTAATAAAAGAAGCACTCTAAATCTTTTGAGTCAACAAAGACTGATCAGTTCTCTCGTTCCACATAATAAACCAATCTGGTCTATCTGAAAATACAAACACCCAGCGCCCAGGTGTTTGTGTTTCCCACAAACCTTTTTATATTGCTAACAGACCGCATGAATGAGTCAACACAGATGGGGGACTTGAACAACCTATGCCCACCCGTAGTTCATTCTTCTATGCCTAACTGTAATCAATCTGTACAAAACCAACAAGAATGTTGCATGTCCATATATATATATATATATATATATATATATATATATATATATAAAACTATTACGAGGGGAAATTACCCTGATTAGATTCCCATGAGACCAGGGGTGTTGCTAGGTCTGGAAAAGATCCAGGGCTACGCTAATGTCATGACTGTCTGGGCTCCGGCTAGCTAGATTTTTGGTTGTAGCCCCTGAGCTTCTATCCAGGTCTGTAACCAAAAGGCCCGGGGCTATAGCCCCCTCAGAGACCCCATAGCTACGCCTCTGCATGGGACATTGCTCATGTAGGCCTTGTCATGTCTGCCTGTTAGGTATTGTTAATGTTCTCCCATACAAGAGATCCAGACCACCACTGCTGGATAGTTATTATCTTAAGGGGGTGAAAGACATGAAATACTTGGCTCATCAGTCCTTTAAGTAGCGGGTAACCCTGCTCTCCTCTCGCACGTGCGAACACTCGAAGAGAGACTATTAGATCCACAAAGAAGTAACCAGAAGTAAAGAGGAGAATAAGTCAGGAGTAAGTCAGAGTCACTGCCGGGAATCAGAGATCTTTTCCAGGAGTACGCCAGCGAGACTCATGGGGCCTCATTATAAGTCTTGCGCTCCCGTAATGAAGGGAGCCGGTACGGGTCCGGCCCCCTTCATTACGGGAATGCCGATTACAAGCTTCCCATCGCGGGACCCGGATCGCACGCCTGGTAAAACCAGGCATGTTTTCCGCGTCCCGCAAGGGGAAGAGGGAGGCAATAACGGGCCAGATGTAATCTGCCCGTTATTACCTCCCTCCCCATTCCCATTGAGCCCTATGGGGGCTCAAATGGGGATGGGTTCCTGCAAGGAGGACTTACCGGGTCCTCCTATGTCGGAGTAACCCGGTAAGTCCCCGTTGCAGGAACCCGGTAATGGAGCCCGGAACGGAGGCAGCCATGGAGCTAATAGCTCCATGGCTCCTCCATTCTCATAATGAGGCCCATGGTCGTTTCTTTGTGAATCCTTCCCTTTTGTTGTTCAAAGGTGAAACACGCAAGCAAAGAGCAAACAGATCAGGGTGGCACCTTCATTGGGCAGGCCTGGCTCCTCTTTTGAAAATGATTCCATCCAATCCACTGTCTGCAAAAAGCACAAAATGCAGCTATAAGACCCGGTTTTCGTGCGCCGAAATATTCATCTATTTCCTCCCACCGCAAAGCACTTCCTTAGTTGCCAGAGTAACGAAGGATTCTTTTTAAGCCCCTCTGTTTAGTTTGTAAGTGCCTGCGTGGCATTGCCCCCAACTGTCTTGCAACTAAGCTTGTGCCTTACTCTCCTGCGCAGGGCCGTCACGAAGGGGGTCCAGGGTGGGCAAACTGCCCCGGGATTCGCACATGCAGGGGGCCTCGCGGCCCCCTCTCCTAAGGAGAAGGCAGCACAGTCTCCCGTGTCCTTTATTCACATGGGGGACTCTGCTGCCCCTGCAATGATTTTGCTGTTTGTTGCGAAGCCGTTTGGCTCCGCAACAAACAGCAAAATAATGGGAGACAGCAGGGCTCAGAAGTGAGCTCTGCTGCCTCCCGTCATTCAGCTGACAACGTGGACATGCTGAATGACAATAGAGGACTCCTTTCCTGTCAGTCAGTGTGTTCACGTTGCTCAGCGTGACCACGCTGACCGATGGGAGAGGAGTTCTCTCCTGTCAGAAAGCATGTCCACGTGTCGGAGTGCATGTAGGTAAGGTAGGTGTTTTTTTTATTTTAAATTAAAAGTGTAAATATGTGTATTTAAGTTAAATTAGCATGTATATGTGTATGTATGAATGCATGTGTGCATGTTGGTGTTTGTGTCAATGCTGTGTTTGGTTTTATGCATGCTTGTATGGAGTTGTGTAACTGGTGGATGAATGCATGGGTGAAAGTGTTTTATGTGAGTATGTGTTCAGCCCCACCCCTAAATTTAGCCGCCCTGGGGGCCACTTCATGTAGTGGTGGGTTCATGGCATCAGCGGAGCACCTAGGTTAAAATGTCAGGTGGGACTAACACTTAAAATGTTGGAAGAGGCACTAACATCATAGGCTGTGAGGGAGGGGCAAACTTCCTTCTATGGGGGCACCTAACATCTTTCCAAATTCGAATGAGACTTCTGGTGAAGCGTCAATGTTACAAGCAGCTACCTCTTGCCTTGATTTCTGAAACGTCACTCTTAAAGACGAACTGCTGTGAGAATGAGATGTCTCATGTCACCACTTCCCTTCTTCTCATGGCCATGCTAATCCCTAAGGCAATTCTCACCCAGTTCCTGCCCTCCCCACCCAAAACACCTCCTCACTGGAACTCTTTGAGCTAGCTTTAAACACCCCTTGCCATCAAACTTTGCCCTCAATGTGTCTATAAGTGTTTCCTCAAAGGAGTCTTCTGAGAGTTCATGAATTCATTGGAGTTGTAAACATGCAACTGGTGTAATAAAAATGTCTTAATCAGGTCTGCCTTTGGCCACTCAATTTAAAAACACTGTGCGTGTCTTTCGCTGAAGTTCTGTTAAAAACAAGCATTGGCAAAGCCAACAGTTTTGGCTTGTGTATAAGTATTAGGCATTTACCAGGCACTGCAATTAGCTGCTCAGGTACTCAAACCATTTTGCACTGGCACTATCAATGGCCAGCTAATACCAATACAGAAGTGCCTTTCCCATGCCTACACGAATGACCAAACTGTTAGCATTGCCAGTGCTCTTTTTGGTTTACCCTTGATGCACAGGACTATGCATCAAGGTTAAAGCAAACATACTACTTGGCTAAATTGGCACACATTGAATGTAGGCCAATCTAGCCAGTAATAACACTTATGGTACACAGTCAGCCTGGATATACTTTCTGTGGCATGGCATTTTTACTGGCTGGGAGTCTGTACACGGTAATAATGGCATATATTGATGCAGCCTGCATGGACATAATTAGAACAACCAGCATGAATATATATTTATACTAGCATATCTCGCGTGGAAAGGCGGCATGAAATGTATTGGAAAATGTTCCTATGCACTGTGTGTGATTTGCAACTATTGGGATTTTCCATGTGCTTCCATACAAAACCCATTTCAAACTGTATGAATTTCTACCCAATTTTGCTAAGAAAGTGCTGTAAAATGCCTAATTTTAACCCAATACTTCAAACATTTTCTTGGGCATGAGAACGCCCCTCAAGCAACCCTTCTTTGGTTTGGGCTCCATTACTGTGCTCTGTTGATCCTGCCTAATTGGCACAAACATTTAAGCCTCTTAAATTCAGAAATGTACCAGCCTCCACTGTATATCATTTGTCACTTTGTATGATGGGTGTTTTAATGCGCAGAGGAGTGGTAAATGAGCTTTTGTAAATGAGAAATGGGGTTTTGGAAGGATCCATTTCTGGATATCCGTATCAATGGAGAGTATGTGCCAATGCTTGTTAAGGATTTTCTGCACCTTGTAGCTGTCCTGATGAAACTGTGTGGCATATCTTACTGTCTCATCCGTGGGTTTGCTTGATGATTGCTGCTTCAAATGTGTTCAGCTAGTATCCTCTGTTGGTAAATCTATGCCTTAGAATACAACATTCCACTTGATAAGATAGGTCATTCCTCCAATTTCTCCTTGCCGAATGAATTCACCCTTCGGAATGTTATCAATGACAGATCACACCTTGATACTAAAATAATACCTGGTATCAACCGGTGGCACCACCTTGCGCCAAATGTAAACTTCATTCCGCACCAGAGTATGCCCACCTAGCACGATCTCACCTGGCAGGACGCCACATCCATTTAAAGATCCGAGCCATTTAAAGAGGAGTGTGCTCCTTAATGATATCATATAGCATTTATAACGTGCCTGTACACAAGTGTTTCTAGGCGCAACGAGGCAAGGGGGGGGACTAAAGAGTAGTACAAAAAACAGATCTTACTAGGCCTTGCGCAATTCAGATCGCGCAAGAGCAGTGAAGGGGGGAGGGGAGAAGTGCCAAGTGTGGGGTAGGATGCAGAAGTGCAGGAACAAAGGAGAAACAAGAGTGCAGCCAACGGGTGGCAAGTGTGGGTACTCATAAGTGCCGCCAACGGGTGGAGAATAAGTGCAAGAGAGGGGACTGTACGGTTACAGATATAGACTACAAGTGCAGGGGAGCCAAGAGGCAGTGCGTGATTGCAACAGGACAGGCTGGTACCTGGGCCCGAATTCAGAGCCTGACCAGGTGACCAGTGCATGGATCAGGCAGGTGATCAACAAGGGAGAGCAAGAGAGAAGGCAGAAGCAAAGAGACAGGTCTGGAGGTGCTTCCGGAACCGGAGATGGTTCTGCTCAAGTTTCAGAACGGCAGTGAGGCTGTTTCCAGAGGGAGGCCCCAGCCGAAGAAAGAGAGCTGCCCTCAACTCTTTGCTTGGAAAAGTGACTGGCCCTCAGAGAATTGGAGGTGGCGCAGTGGAGAGTTCATGCCATCTTATATATATTTATTCATATGATAAAAAGGTTAGCCTGGCATGAACCTTTCTTCAGTAGAGAAATCTAACTTTGCTGTAGTTGATTTGGAGTTGGAGTAATAAACCATATTTGGGATCCTGCACACAAACTCAAGGGGAGATTTCTCGAGGCTCCTGTTTGCGGATGTGCCGCCGCTGGCCGAGTGCAAAAAATTGTAAGGGGGCCTCGCCAAATGTTTTGCCTCGGGCCTTACCACATATTGTGACATCCCTGCTCCCGCGTAATCCTTACCTTTTGCTTATAGTGTTCCCCACTCTGTGCACCGAGGTAGTAGGTGTGTCTCAGTGATGGGACCTTGGACCTGGCACTCGCTCCCTGCTATCTTCGTAAAATCGACTCCTACTTTAAATAAGCTCCACGTGTTTCCTTTCTCTCCACGAGTATTGACTGCGCCCAAATACAGTCCCCCTTTCATGAGGAAATATGAGCATTATAAACTAACAAAATCAAAATCTTTTGCAAACTTTTAAGGAAACAGAGTTCTTCCTCTCCTCAGGCAGTGCCTAAATATGCCAGGTAATTTCTTTATATGGAGAACTCAGGCATGAACACGCTGTGCCCACACATTTTATGTCACGGTTTGTTGAAAGAAAATTAGACAGCAACACGTAACAGCAAGAAGGATGGAGATGTGCTGATTTCTAAAAGCTTTTGTGGGAATATGTATTCAGAGAAATTGCCTTTGTGATGAGTGTGAGAAATGCAAATTAGCCTATTGTGCACAACATTGCCTTTTAGAATTGTCAGTCAGTCAATTTCCCTAGATTCTGCTCTTCTCTGCCCTCTAGTGGGCAGAATACAGAAGGCGTTCTGCAGAACAGAAAATCTGGCTGTCGTTTGCCGATGGATGATGGCTCGTGTTGTACTGTAATATCAAGTTAACGGGGCACCACCAGGTGTGGCACCTCGGGGTAGATTTTTCTCACAATGATGAAACATAGTTGTGGTAAGAAATGTACTGTTTGCACTGTTTATATGCAGAATCGGCGTCGATGTGCTAGATGGCGAGCGGCACAAAAGCTGCTCCCAGGCTTGGAGCCCTTTTCAACTGCAGGTCTGCGTTTAAGGTACTCACAGCTTCCTCTGCCTGCAGATCCTTCCGCATCCCCAGAAAAAGCCCTGAGGATTTTGCGAAAATCTGGTGGTAAAACTGATACGTTTGTATTCACACTGAAGTGTTCTGTTGCCTCACAAAACAGATACTTACACCAACATGTGCAGCATAATGTGGGCCCCCTAATTTAGACAAAGGGAGAGAGGGAGTAACTTTATATCACCAACAGATTATCTTCACTTCCAAAATGAGCTTGGATGAATTTCCAATGCAGGGTCCTGATGCTGCAGTTTTGGTATAGTTTGCATCTTCTCGGTTGGCTGAAGTTAGCATCCATAGAAAGGGGTCTCATGGAGCACTGGTCATGTCGTGGAAGGAGTGTTCCATGAGCAGGAGTGAGATGGGGTAGGTCAGGGAGAACTGGATGGCGGACCGGTGACTGTGGGGAATAAACAATCTCCCCCAGGCTTTTCAATGCGTGCGACCAAAATGTGCATAAGGTTCCTGACCGCACCAGCCGTGGTCTAGTAGTCAGTCAGTCTCTCTCTCTCTCTCTCTTCCTCCCCCCACCTCCCACCCCCTTTCTCTCTCTCTCTCCCTCTCTCTCTCTCTCATTTGTGGCCGAATTGAATAAAAAAAAAGAGATTGACGAAATCGGCTTTGATTATTTTTCCTCGATGAAATCGTTAAGTGGGATGAGAAATTAAGAAAGTGGGTCTAACAAGGGTGCATAGACTCCGTGCTGGGCGTGGCCTAAAGAGAGCTTGGCATGCCCTTAAGGTGGTAAGAGGGGAGTGTGTCTTAGGTAAGGACCAACCCTTCCAAACAATACATGACATGGTGGCTCGGTGGGGTGGACCAATAGCTTCAGAGACTCCATGGGCGTCATCTTTGCATTGACGTACAGCGCCTTCGGTGCAGTGGCACAGGGAGGTCTCTCGGATTTCCCAGGGGTTCGGGTGCCTTCTCTTGGATGGGCTGCTGTTTCCAGGAGCAGTGAAGTGAAATTGACTTTGCTTACATTTTGTAGCTTTCTAGACCCAGCACACATTATCTTACAATGGGGTGATGGAGGGGTTGGTTGGTGTCCCCTTTGTCTGGTTTCTCGTGTAGCATTTTTGTGTTACCCTTTCTACAATGAATTGCTGGTGGCGGTGCTTTACTTTTTCCTACCATTGTGTGTTTCTGCCGCAGGCTGCAATCGCAGCTGCAGTGGAGCACCCATGGGTGCCCATTTTGTAAAAATGGCCACGGTATTCTTTTTTTGCCATTTCTAGATACTAGCTTGCGCCGCATCTGGACAGGACTGTGAATGTCGGCTTGCCACACCCAGATAGAATTCTAGACATTGGCCCGCGCCGCATCCAGATAGAATTGTGGGGGTCAACTGGTGCCACACTGGGACAGAACTGCAAATGCTAGCATGCCAAAGGTCAGGTAACCCACTAACCAATATAAGCTCAAACTCTGCATACTTATCTCACTCAAACTCACACAACCATCTCTCGCACAACAAGCCGCATGCACTTCACAACACTGCAACAACACATATGCCGGACCAACAGCACACGTGGCCTATCACAGACCCGATACCCGCACCAAAGCTCAGCATCTGGTGTATACCGAGTTGAAGCTGCCAACAGAACACCACTCCTCTCACTATCCTACTCCCTCTTCGCCTTACTAACCCACCCCACCCCACCCCACCTTATCATTTACAGATCTGCCAGAGCACCTGGGGACCAATTCCGTTGGTGACGGTGCGCGGTACAAATACCTTTATCATTTAACATTTAACATGACAAAGCTTGTGTCACATGCCAGTGATTGATTGCCTTTTCGTCAGGCGTATTCATGAGGGTAGTAGAAACAGAAGACAGATGTTCTGCTCTAAGTGGGTGGAATGGAAAATGTAAGTAAAGCAGGTGGGGGATCGGACTTTAAAGGGGGCAGCCATAAAACAAAGCATACCTCGCCACGCAACCATCTAAACCCTATACTATGGATCTGCAGGACCCTGGCAGAGAGAAATGAAAGGAGCTTGTTGACCAATATTTTTATGACCAGAAGGGAAGAGTCTAGGACTCACGCCACCTTATGGCACCAGTGATGTGAGGTGCCTTTCTTGTCCGAGCATATAAAGAAAGCTTCCCTGTGTGAAAATGAGATTCTGCAAAATGTCTCACATTTCAAGAAACTATTAAGACCTTGAGTGCCCTCATGCTTCAGACAGCAAATCGCTTTTCGCTTTCCTTAAGGAAAGGGTCTGGCTGCATAGGCGTGTCCAGGGAGTGGCCTGAGGTGGCACGTGCTACACGTGGAATCTGATTGGCCACCCCAGGTGCCACCTACGTTATCCTAAAGTATGATCATTAAACTTTAAACACAGGAATGTAAGACACTAAGAGGCCGATTCATGGAATAATTAGCGCGGCGCAAGTGGGCAAAAACGTGCGAATCGCAGTGGAATAGCGAAAATCGCAGTGAACGTGCGAAAATCGCACGAAAAGCAGCGCACGTGGATTCATGGAAGGCCGTGCGCGAGAAAACCAGCGGATGTGCGATAAAAAGTGCGCGGCGCACGTTAGCGCACAGGCCATCTAACAGCGTGCGCCAGGTCACAGCGAAAATCGCACAGGCCACAGCGAAATTCGCACATAGCGCGGCACACGCAATAAAAGTAGGCGGAACAAGGGCGTAACACTCGGAATGGGGAACAACTTGCCAAAACGTGGGCGTCACGGGGGAAGTACAGGGCACAAGTGCGCGGAACGCCCACACGCTCGCCTACAACACGTATTCATGGAATAGAATAGGGGAAAAAAGCGCACGCTCAAACCAGCGCACAGGCACAAACACGACCGCCACAAGAAAGGAGGCGGTAGCGTCTCTGCGGCTGTAAGAAATGTGCGCCAAAAGGTGCGCCAACAAATAGCACCTATATACTGCCATGATGAATGTCCCATACTGTGGCCCTCCAGGAAAAATGACGTGCAAAGGGGTACCCACAAACACGGACACCCGCTGACAAAAAATACGTGTGCATGTATACCGGGGTGCGCGGGAAGTGTCACACGCGATTTGCAGGGTACGTGCATCACAGGGGTTCGCGTGAAGTTATTCACGCGATCGGGCCTGGGGGAGCGGGCTACGTGTATTACAGGGGTTCGCGTGAAGTTCCACACGCGATCGGGCCTGGGGGAGCGGGCTTCGTGTATTACAGGGGTTCGCGTGAAGTTCCTCACGCGATCGGGCCTAGGGGAGCGGGCTACGTGTATAACAGGGGTTCGCGTGAAGTTCCTCACGCGATCGGGCCTGGGGGAGCGGGCTACGTGTATTACAGGGGTTCGCGTGAAGTTCCTCATGCGATCGGGCCTGGGGGAGCGGGCTACGTGCATCACAGGGGTTCGCGTGAAGTTATTCACGCGATCGGGCCTGGGGGAGCGGGCTACGTGTATTACAGGGGTTCGCGTGAAGTTCCACACGCGATCGGGCCTGGGGGAGCGGGCTTCGTGTATTACAGGGGTTCGCGTGAAGTTCCTCACGCGATCGGGCCTGGGGGAGCGGGCTACGTGTATAACAGGGGTTCGCGTGAAGTTCCTCACGCGATCGGGCCTGGGGGAGCGGGCTACGTGTATTACAGGGGTTCGCGTGAAGTTCCTCACGCGATCGGGCCTGGGGGAGCGGGCTTCGTGTATTACAGGGGTTCGCGTGAAGTTCCACACGCGATCGGGCCTGGGGGAGCGTGCTACGTATATTTCAGGGGTTCGCGGGAAGTTCCACACGCGAATAGCCTGGGCGCGTGTATTTCAGGGGTGCGCGGGAAGTTTCACACGCGAATAGCCTGGGCGCGTGAATTTGAGGGGTGCGCGGGAAGTTCCTCACGCGATCGGGCCTGGGGGAGCGGGCTACGTGTATTACAGGGGTTCGCGGGAAGTTCCACACGCGAATAGCCTGGGCGCGTGTATTTCAGGGGTGCGCGGGAAGTTCCACACGCGAATAGCCTGGGCGCGTGTATTTCAGGGGTGCGCGGGAAGTTCCACACGCGAATAGCCTGGGCGCGTGTATTTCAGGGGTGCGCGGGAAGTTCCACACGCGAATAGCCTGGGCGCGTGTATTTCAGGGGTGCGCGGGAAGTTCCACACGCGAATAGCCTGGGCGCGTGTATTTCAGGGGTGCGCGGGAAGTTCCACACGCGAATAGCCTGGGCGCGTGTATTTCAGGGGTGCGCGGGAAGTTCCACACGCGAATAGCCTGGGCGCGTGTATTTCAGGGGTGCGCGGGAAGTTCCACACGCGAATAGCCTGGGCGCGTGAATTTCAGGGGTGCGCGGGAAGTTCCACACGCGAATAGCCTGGGCGCGTGTATTTCAGGGGTGCGCGGGAAGTTCCACACGCGAATAGCCTGGGCGCGTGTATTTCAGGGGTGCGCGGGAAGTTCCACACGCGAATAGCCTGGGCGCGTGTATTTCAGGGGTGCGCGGGAAGTTCCACACGCGAATAGCCTGGGCGCGTGTATTTCAGGGGTGCGCGGGAAGTTCCACACGCGAATAGCCTGGGCGCGTGTATTTCAGGGGTGCGCGGGAAGTTCCACATGTGATTTGACAGTGTGGCTCCTCCCAGGTGTACCCTGTACACCCTCCACGGCCCCTGCAGGCAGCCCACACCACAGGGGACTACCCTGCATCCCTGGTCATGTCCCGCAGGCAGCCCACCCAACATGGGCATGCCCCCCAGCAAAGGCACATGTCTCCTTGAACTAATGAACACCAACACATGTCCCCTTGCACCCCCACCCCCCAGCACTGTGGGGCACCTGCCAGCAGGCCCCCACCCATGTCCAACTCATGTCTCCCACCACCCCCAAACCCCAGCCACCAGGGTCACCCTCCACCAGGGCCCCACTCATGTCTCCCACCACCCCCACCCCCCAGCACTGTGGGGCACCTGCCAGCAGGCCCCCACCCATGTCCAACTCATGTCTCCCACCACCCCCAAACCCCAGCCACCAGGGTCACCCTCCACCAGGGCCCCACTCATGTCTCCCACCACCCCCACCCCCCAGCACTGTGGGGCACCTGCCAGCAGGCCCCCACCCATGTCCAACTCATGTCTCCCACCACCCCCAAACCCCAGCTACCAGGGTCACCCTCCACCAGTGCCCCACTCATGTCTCCCACCACCCCCACCCCCCAGCACTGTGGGGCACCTGCCAGCAGGCCCCCACCCATGTCCAACTCATGTCTCCCACCACCCCCAAACCCCAGCCACCAGGGGCACCCTCCACCAGGCCCCCACTCATGTCACCCACCACCCCCACACCCCAGCAGTGCAGGGTCACCCTCCACCAGGGCCCCACTCATGTCTCCCACCACCCCCACCCCCCAGCACTGTGGGGCACCTGCCAGCAGGCCCCCACCCATGTCCAACTCATGTCTACCACCACCCCCACCCCCCAGCCACCAGGGTCACCCTCCACCAGGCCCCCACTCATGTCACCCACCACCCCCACACCCCAGCAGTGCAGGGTCACCCTCCACCAGGGCCCCACTCATGTCTCCCACCACCCCCACACCCCAGCACTGTGGGGCACCTGCCAGCAGGCCCCCACCCATGTCCAACTCATGTCTACCACCACCCCCACCCCCCAGCCACCAGGGTCACCCTCCACCAGGCCCCCACTCATGTCACCCACCACCCCCACACCCCAGCAGTGCAGGGTCACCCTCCACCAGGGCCCCACTCATGTCTCCCACCACCCCCACCCCCCAGCACTGTGGGGCACCTGCCAGCAGGCCCCCACCCATGTCCAACTCATGTCTACCACCACCCCCACCCCCCAGCCACCAGGGTCACCCTCCACCAGTGCCCCACTCATGTCTCCCACCACCCCCACCCCCCAGCACTGTGGGGCACCTGCCAGCAGGCCCCCACCCATGTCCAACTCATGTCTCCCACCACCCCCAAACCCCAGCCACCAGGGGCACCCTCCACCAGGCCCCCACTCATGTCACCCACCACCCCCACACCCCAGCAGTGCAGGGTCACCCTCCACCAGGGCCCCACTCATGTCTCCCACCACCCCCACCCCCCAGCACTGTGGGGCACCTGCCAGCAGGCCCCCACCCATGTCCAACTCATGTCTACCACCACCCCCACCCCCCAGCCACCAGGGTCACCCTCCACCAGTGCCCCACTCATGTCTCCCACCACCCCCACCCCCCAGCACTGTGGGGCACCTGCCAGCAGGCCCCCACCCATGTCCAACTCATGTCTACCACCACCCCCACCCCCCAGCCACCAGGGTCACCCTCCACCAGTGCCCCACTCATGTCTCCCACCACCCCCACCCCCCAGCACTGTGGGGCACCTGCCAGCAGGCCCCCACCCATGTCCAACTCATGTCTCTCACCACCCCCACCCCCCAGCACTGTGGGGCACCTGCCAGCAGGCCCCCACCCATGTCCAATCCATGCCCCCCTGCACCTGGGTCCCAACATTCCCCAATCATGTCCGTAATGCCCATCCTCCCCTGCCAAAAGGCCCAACCAACTATCACACCCACCCACATATCAAAGGCAATTACATGTTACACCCCCAATGTAAATAATGCAATTTAACACATGTCTGTCACACACAATGGCTGCAAGTGAATGACAAAACACCCAACATGACATGCCTGAAAGCAATGAGATGATACGACACATTGAAGATTAAAAAAATAATATGTATTGAACAGCAAATAAGAAAAAACACAAAGCAAATCAAACAAAACAAGATGAATGTCCAAGAAAAAATTATGAAAAATTAAAATAAGCCAATCAAGAAGATAATCCTGGGTCCATGAGCCCTACCAAATTAAACCTAACTGACTACTAACTAAAAAGGGAACTATATACAAAAAAGTGGTGCATTGTCCAATCGCAACCAAAAAAAAATTCAAAAAAACAAAGGAAACCTAACCCTAACTATACAACTATATACAAAGGCAGCGGGCTATTCGGACGGCTCACTGGTTGTTGTCATGGGCCAGGGCATCCTCGAACTCCTGGTCAATGGCTTGGAGGCGGGCATGTTCCCTGGCCCCGAGGTCCCGCAGGGATAACGCAGTGTCAAGCTCAAACTCCCTGCGAAGACCCTCGAGGCACTCAGCCCGCCTCAGCGCCCTCCGCATGGAGTCCTCCGCCCTGACCATCGTGAGCCGTTCCTCCTCTGCCCGCTGCCGCTCCGCACCTATCCGCTGGCACAACCTCTCCCACACGGAAGCCACTCCCATTCCAGGGTTCTCCTGCCCTCCGGCCGATGCCTGCACCCCTGATGTTGATGGCCCCGAGCCATGATGCCTCCCACGTTGAGCCTGCTGCTGCCTCCGACGCAACTGCCTGTGCCAGCACGACGGCATCCAGGCTGATGGAAACCACCGACGCCGTCGTGCACGTGCCCTGCCCGATGATGCCGTCACATCCTCCATCTGCTGGGGTCCAGTTGCTCTGGTGTCCACCCCTGCTGGATCTCTGACTCCCGACTGTGGCAGGGATGGGATCCCCACCGAGCTGGCTGCATTGGTCGGGGCAGGTCCACAGGGGGCCCTGGTGGCATCTGGGCTGGAAGACGGCAAGGAGAACGACTGGTGGATAGCCTGCACAGAGGAGGAGAGGGCCGCCACATTGGCCAACACATGCAGGAAACCCCCGAACATGGCCGATCCCAATTGGGCCACGTCGGCACGGTGCACTTCGTGATGACGTGCGTGCTCCTCCCGGGAAGCACGCACGGCATCACGAATCGCAGCCGTGCGCAACGCGACCCCAATCAGGACCTTCTCCGCACGGCCAGGGGTTCCCACGTCCGCAGGTGGAGGGGAGTCAGGTGACATGGACATCCCCTCTACCTGCGGACAGGCCTGGGACGGGGCATCCCTGCTGGTGCATGGTGGTGCACTCACAGGGTCAGGGACAGCGACATGCACAGGCCCCTCCACGGTGACCTGTGCTGCCTCCTGCCCCTGGCCCTGGACTGCACCACTTGCACCAGCAGGGATGCCCCCACCAGGCCCCATGTGTGCCCCAGTGGCGGCCTCCTCCTCCTCTGTGCAAACCACCAACCTGGATGGCTCCTCACCGTCTCCCACCGTAGCAGGCCCCTGTGGGGGCTCACCCACCCCATCCGCTGCAGCCGTGGGGGCATCCCCGCCGCCTTGCTCCACAGCGCCGTCTCCGCCCTCTTCTTCACTAGCCGCTGCGTAGAGGGAGACAAAGAACACAAGCATCAGGGCACTGTACAATGGTCCCCTAGACAGGAAGCAATAGCAGATGAGCACCACTGTCAAAGTACACTTCCATCATGTCCCTCCACAACACATGGGCCAGTCCAGGCAAAACACACACAGTAACAGGCATGGTGCATGCCATGGACATTTCCATGCATGTCCAATGGACTCTTGAAACATTCAATGATATGTAACTCACATGCATCATGCCTCATGCCCATCACATGCACACACTTCACCTCAGTCACATCCATCTGGCCCCAAACACACCAAACACAGCGGATACAAGGGTAATTTTGCTGCTTTACTGAATCTCTGCATTGTCACACACATGTGTCATGCATCCATGGCATGCACAAGTCACAGACACGCAGGTCAGGCACACAGACATGGCTACCATATATGTACCTGGCATCAGCACCCATCCCTCACCCCCACCCATGTTCAGGTACAGAGACTGGCATGCTCTCATGTTCATAATCTGATTAGGGCTCCCCATGCGGCATTTCAACACATGCAACAACCATGTGCATCACACATCACTGGTCGCACATGCATTACCATGATGTCCCTGCACACATACATGCATACATGGGCTATGGCACACATACAGGCAAGTATCATAGAACCAGCACACCGCAACATGCCCTGTCTCACACAGTAATGCATGGACACTTACCGCTCAACTCCAGACGGGCCTCCCTCTCAAGGATCTGGGCGTGGAGCGCTGGGCGTACGCGTTCCAGGACCCTCATCTGGATGGTACTCATGCGGCCCCGGCCCCCCTCCACGAGGCGCCGGGCCTTCACAAGGGTCCTGGACCTCAAGTCCTCCCAGCGCTTCTTGATCTTCAGGACGTCGCGGGTTGCCACCCCCTCCGCGTTGATGGCAACCACACAGTCGGCCCAGATCCTCTGCCGTCCTTCCTTGCTGGCGCGGGACGATCCAAAGAGGGCATCATACTGCCCCAGGACATGCTCCACCAGGACACCAACTTCGGTGACAGTGAAGCTGGTGCCCCTCTGCCCCTCTGGCCTGGGGTTGCCACTGGTGCCAGATGTGGAAGTGCCCGACATGGCAACCCCAGAGGCAGGTGTGGGTGGGCAACTGGGTCCTGGGGCTGGGCTGTGGAGCGATGTAATACCAGTCGGGAGTCTTCAGTTCCAGCAGGGGTGGACACAGCAACTGGACCCCTGCAGATGGCTGATGTGCAGGCACCAAATGGCAGGGCACGGTGGCAGCAGGCAGGCAGGCAGGCAGCAGCAGATGGCACGTGGGAGGCTGCTCGGGGCACTGGGGGGCAGTAACTCGGCCTTCTGTGCAGGACCGTGGGCTTCCGTGTGTTTTCGCGTGGCCAGCTTGATACGGAGTGATTTGGCACGTGAAAATCCTGCACGTCAGTGTGAAATCCGAGGAAAGGCCCTTAGCGCGTAAGCGCGTCAGCACGCATACGCGATTCTATTGGACCAGAGTCCCTCAGCGCGTAAGCGCGTCTGTGACGTGACCCGCACGGGTGTTCCCCACTCAGGACGTGATGACGGGGCACACGTGGAGATACTGCACGTCAGAGTGTCATCGCGTGTAATTGGACAAAAGTGCGCGTACACGCGATTGGCCTATGTACGTGTATTTAATGGGTGCGCGGCCACTTACACACGCAAGTACGTCAGCGAACCTGTATCCCGTGGTGCGTGTGAATTTCCACACGCTATTGGACTGGCAACAGGATTCCAGGGCTGCGCGGGTCACACGCTGTATCCCGTGGTGCGTGTGAATTTCCACACGCTATTGGACTGGCAACAGGATTCCAGGGCTGCGCGGGTCACACGCTGTATCCCGTGGTGCGTGTGAATTTCCACACGCTATTGGACTGGCAACAGGATTCCAGGGCTGCGCGGGTCACACGCTGTATCCCGTGGTGCGTGTGAATTTCCACACGCTATTGGACTGGGAACAGGATTCCAGGGCTGCGCGGGTCACACGCTGTATCCCGTGATGCGTGTGAATTTCCACACGCTATTGGACTGGCAACAGGATTCCAGGGCTGCGCGGGTCACACGCTCGCCTAGAACACGCGCTAAGCATAAATTGCGGACTTTAACAATAACAAGCTCAGACGCCAGGATGAACATACCGTTCCTAGCAGCAGTGGCAGTGGGCTACCAAAGGAGGAGGAGGAGGATGGTCAGGGCCAGAATATTCACACCCAGAACCAGCCTTTTCGGGATGCCTGATGACCAGGTGTATGGGAGGTACAGGTTTCCACCACACATCATACTGGACCTGGTGACTGAGTGGGAGGATGACCTCACATCACCCACCCTGTGCTCCCAAGCACTCAGCCCCCTGGAGAAGGTCCTCAATGTACTGCACTTCTTAGCCACTGGATCATTTCAGCGGACAAGTGCCATAGTGGGTGGGGTGTCACAGGCCACCCAGTCACGCTGCCTACACCAGGTCTTGAACATCATCACTGCACGCCCATCAGTCCGCAGGCACATATACCTGCCCAGAACACCTGCAGAAAGGCATGCTGCCGCCCTGGATTTTTACGCAGTGGCACGATTCCCCAAAGTGCTAGGTGCCATCGACTGCACCCATGTGGCTCTACGTCCCCCCAGGGCATCTGAGCACATCTATAGGAACCGCAAGCACTGGCATTCCATCAACGTGCAGGTAGCATGTAATGCCAAGGGAATCATCACCTCAGTATATGCCAACTATCCCGGCTCCACCCACGACAGCTTCATTTACCGAATGTCCACCCTAAGCCGGGACCTAGAAGCTGGGCGGCATGGCGATACATGGCTGCTTGGTGAGTATGTATGCCACTGCACATGCATGCATGTTGGATACTGAGCAAGGTCACAACCTCACCAATGATACCAATCCCCACCTCCACAGGGGACAGTGCCTACCCTCTCAGCCCCCACATGATGACGCCAATTGGAACCCCACCACGCCACCCCAGGTAAGATTTAACACAGCCCACATTACAACCAGGGGCATAGTGGAGCGCACATTCGGAGTGCTGAAGTCACGCTTTCGCTCCCTTGACCGTTCTGGCGGGCAGCTGTTATACGCTCCCCCAGTAGTGTGCAGGATCATAGTGGCAGCATGTGTCCTGCACAACGTTGCAACACGCCGGGGCCTGGCCGTGGACATGGTGGTGGCCCCACATCCCCAACCACATGCACAGCCGCTGCGCATGGGAGGGGAAAGGGCACGGGGGGAGGCAGCCCGTACACAGCTAGTGGCTAATTACTTCACATAGAAATCACACCCCTGTGGAGTGCACACTGCCCTGGCACATTCCATCTGACAATCAATGATGACTCAACCTGACACTGATCCTGAATGTGTGGAGAATGAACCGGGAATTCCATGTCAGCCTGAGATTGTTCACCTGGAAGTGTCACAATGTGTGCATCCCTAACCACACAGACACCACCAATGCAGTTTTGTGAAGTTACACATTGAAGCAGCTAAAATGAATACCCACTTGCAAAATGCAACAAGAGGACAGTGCCATGTCAGCCAACCCAACCCCAGCACTGCCACACGACACACCGTGCCATGTCATGCTAATTGCAGGTAAACAAAGTAATCCCCACAACATGACATCACTCTCACTATGTACAGTGGCACTATTAGAAACCTGCAACACCTGAAATGCTCACAGCAATGCCGGACCAACAACATACTTGAGCACGTAGTACCATTAACATGACATCAAAAATGTTACATATTAGTAGTCTCACCACCTGGAAATGCCTGCACTCCCACCACTACCAACTGTGCAGTGTTGGCGCCATGTAGAGTTGTAGGTGCACTGCTGCCAACATGGTCCCCATCGCCAGACTAGAGGTCCTTGTGTGGACTTGAGGAAGGGACCTGCAAATTGGGAGGTAGACACAGAAGAAGAGTTACACATCAATGCAACATGCAGTGTACAACACAACAGCAATATGCACTAGGAATGTATACACAGTATTGACTACAGACTGGCCACACAGCTCATGGGAGTCCAACGTCACTGTGTAATTCACTGTCACTTGGGCACACCCTTTGCAAGCCCATGGAAACGGGAAGCAGGAGGGGTGTGTGTGACTCAAACCCAAGCATCTGAACCAAATACATTACAAGCCTGCATGTGCCCAGCCACAATGCAGCGTATGCCCACAGGAACCACGGAAGCCAACAGATCGGAGCCAACAGATCGGAGCCAACAGATCGGAGCCAACAGATCGGAGCCAACAGATCGGAGCCAACAGATCGGAGCCAACAGATCGGAGCCAACAGTTCGGAGCCAACAGATCCTCCCAAAAAAATTGGGAATAAAAGAAATCAAAATAAAAACAAAAATAAGAAACAATCAAAAATGGCCATTGATGGGCCCGGGGGGGTTGGGGAGGCCACCCAGGAGGTCCGAGGACAGGATGCACACCAGAACCCACCTGCGTGGATCCTGGGAAAATAAAACACCTCCATGGGCTCATGGCCCACACGGCTACCCTATTGTGGGAGTGTCACTGCTGTCGCTATTATCACCCTGTGCAGCTGCATCCGGAGGTGGTTGCACTATGGGAGGCAGCCCACGCAAGGCCCTAGTCTGCTCCTCCATGGCTGCAAGCATGCGGGTGTGGTAGGTCTGGTTCTGGAGGATGAGTGTGCGGAGGTCCCCATGCAACAACTCACGGGATGCCCGGACCTCCGCCCTCGTTGCCTGCATCTCAGCTGAGAGCGTACGGGTGAGACGCTCCAGCTGCTGTTCTGTCCTTTGGTGTGTTGAAGCCTCAAGCTCAACAAGAGTCGTCCTGAGGTGTAGGAGCTCCTGCCTCAGGGCTTCCCTGTGGCCCTGGGACTCAATGGAGATGGCCTCCTGCAGAGTCGCCAGTGCCGCCCGCCTGTCCCTGTTGGACCCCAACATGTCCTCCCTGTGTGACTGGCAGATGGAGTCAGTTGCCTGCTCTAGTCGCTCCATCAGCCTTTCTGGGGGGACAATGGAAGTGGCCACCCTATCCATGGCCTGAGCCATCATCTCGGATGATGCAGCCTGTTGGGTAGCCATACCGTAAATGGATTGCTCCCATGCGGTATTGCCAGGTGGCGTACGGCCACCATGTCGGCGGGCACCACACCTGTCTGGGGCAAGGCGAACTGCGCCTTGCTGTGCCGGCACTGCCTGAGGCTGCAGGACTGCATTCCCCCTCTGATCTGCTGGCCCAGGAACAGGATCAGATGTCGCGGAGTGTGACCCTGCATCCGTAACCACCGAAGGCGTAGCTGCCAACACTGACATCCCCATGGAGGGTACTGACCCTGGTGCAGGTGGGTGAGACAGAACAGAATCCCTCCCTGGAACACTCACCAGCGACGGCACGTAGGTCTCATCCGAATCAACACCTGAGTACAGCTCGGGGGAGGTGCAGCCAGAGACACCCTTGAGAGCACGACCTGCAGCACTTGTGGGTTCTCCCCCACCACCACACCACGTCCCTCACTGGTGGTTGGTCGGCCCTGGGACACCTCCTGGGTCTGCACCATCTCCACAACCCCAGCAGTATCAGGTGCGTCTTCCCCTGCAAAGACATGAAGACAAAGTAATGGAAACAGGCATTAGCACCATGGCACACATTGAGGGCTGAGAAGCAAGAGAACCAGTACTTGATTGACATGTCCCACATGACTAAAACCCTCCCATGCATGCACCCTCACTGCGTATGAAGTGCAGGCAAACGGCACACACTGATGACACCAAGATGGAAGATGAACAAATTTTCTGCATGCTGCCTGGCAGTGGCATCACACATTGGCCTGTGATTGGCAGGTGAAACACACATGCCATCACACAGATGGCATGTACCATTGCTATTGAGTGAAGATGGAGAGGAGGGCAGCACCTATTCATTCAGTCCAGTTCCCGCATGTAATAGCTTTTCTGATTCTAACAGGTCAGATTTTTCACCTGGAGCTGCCAGTCTGTAATGGTCAAATTGCACAGGGACATGTGTGTACAAATGATATCCAGGTAACAAAGTCACTCCCCTTTACCATACCCATGTCAGACATGTGACTAGTGGACAGCGACATGCCTAGTGAAAGTGGTGGAATGCAAACAAACTGACTGAATGAACAGTGAAAAATAAGCAAATCTGTTGTGTCAAGGTGACACTTCAAGGGCAACTGGCGTGCAGTTGTGCTAGATGTCTACTGTTGGCAGAAGGGATACTGCTATGGCCAAATGCAGCTGCGCAGGAAGTATTGCATGAAGCACATGGCTGACCCATACGACTGAGGCGCACACACTCTCTCCTGGCACCCAAACAGAAGCCCTCACACACACACCATGCACATGTATGACACACACATGCATGTGCACTCACCGGACAATGCCTCGTAATCAGCCAGATCTCCCACGCCTTGGATCTGTTCCTCCGTGACGTAGGTCCCAGCGACTGACTCATGTGGAGTGAGTTCCATGTCTACTACTGGAGACCCACCTCCAGTCACTAGAGTTGCGGCATGACTTGAGGCCAGCTTACTCTTTGCCCTGCGCTTTAGGTCATTCCAGCGCTTATAGCAATCATTGGCTGTGCGCCTCACGATTCCAAGGGCACTTACGATGTCCGCAACGGTCTGCCAGTGTGCCTGGCGTTGTGCAGGTGTGGTCTTGGATCCTGCAACAATGACCATCTCGTTGTCATGTCCGGACACATACTCGACAAGTGCATTCAGTTCGTCATCCGTGAAGCTGGGCTTCCTGGACGGGCCAGACTGTGTAGCCGTGTCTGGGGCATCAGCCTGTGCCGGACGAGCACTCTTCCTCTTCCGCTTGGAAGGTGGTGGTGATCCTGAGTATCCTGCGCCGCTCTGGACACTAGGGGCAGGAGCCCTGGTGGACTCTGTATCAGGAGTGTGGGATTGCACACTCAGCATGGGAGTTGGTGCAGGCATTGGCTCGAGTGTGATGGTGTCAGGGGGAATGTCAGCAGCATGGACTAGGACCGACACTGTCCTGGCTGGGTGTGTGAGGGCTGGGGTGGATGGAGCCGCAGCTGCCCCTGCAGCCACTCCGCCCTGCCTCCTTGGTGCAGCAGATGACCTTGCTGCCCCAGATCCACGTGGCATGATGGCATCAACGTGCACCAGCGCACGTGTCGTAGCCCTGCTGACCTGGAAGTCAGCCATGGAGTCAGCCAGGTCTGGTGCCACAATGGGCTGGTCCAACAAGGGCTGAGCATGGATGGTGTCAGCCACTTCAGCCTCAACGGGAGGGGGGGAGGGGGGGAGGGGGGGGATGATGGGTGCCCTTGACTGGTCCTCCACACATGGGGGGACAGGCTCACCCTGCAAGTTACGACCACGTCCCCTACCGGATCCACCACGGCCACCACTTGTGGCTCTTCCACCTTTGCCACCCTTACGGAATCCTCGCCTCCCAGCCATGGCACTGATATTAATGTGCGTATGGGAGTGGCTGTAGACAATTGTCCTGGGCAATTGGGGGTCAAAGGGGTTGGGTACCAGATGGTAATTGTACCCTAGTGCTCTAGCACGGCTGATTGTAACCCCTGGGGAAAGATGACGGGTCACGCAACGCACAGGAGGCCCAAAAAAGGGAGATGACGTGCACGCAACCCCTCCTAGACCACGTGTGCAGAAAGAAAAACCTGCACTACGCTGTGGCACCCAGTAACACAAGAATGAACGTATGCGTGTCACACGCAGCCTAGAATGACCTCTGAAGGGGTAGGCAACACACGGGGCAAGCACAGAAGTTGGATACGTGCGTGACTCACCGTCTGCCAGGTAAAAGAGCGTGAAGAATGAGCGCGTTTGGCTGGCTAAACCCCCGCCAAAAGAAGATGTGTACGCTGTCTGAGAAGACAGGACAACAGTAGAAGGGGACACTGTTTGAGGGAACAGGCCCAGGTAAACCAGTAAAAGAGAAAAAAGAGAAAAAGCTGTCAGAGGTAACAGGGAATACGAACTGGAAACGCCGTGAAGTAAATCGCGTGTGAAACGACAAGAAGTACAGATTTCACCCACTCGCTCTCCACGAAAAGCACGTACAAGGAAATGGTGTTCTACATGTACCTTATATACAGGCCCACACGTACAGCGTCACTTACGCGGCGTGTACGTTCACCAATCACACGCTTTGTCACTCCTGCGTGTAGATCCATTTTCACCAATCACACGCTTTGTCACTTCTACGTGTACATCCATTTTCACCAATCACACGCTTTGACACTGGGACGTGTCACGCAACAATTTCCTGCACGTGCAGGTGACTATAGGCGCGCATATGCTGTTGACGGGTTTACGCGCTAAGGGCCTTTGCTGACGTGTGGGATTTCACTACCTATCAGGCTGTCCACGCGTTCACACACGAGAGACCACGCTCCTGGCCAGGAGGCGAAATTACTGCCCCCCAGAGCCCTGAGCACGCTCCCACCTGCCATCTGCTGCTGCCTGACTGCCTGCTGGCCACGTGCCCCACAGTGCTGGTGGGTGGGGGTGTTGGGAGACATGGGTGGGGGCCTGGTGGAGGGTGTCCCTGCACTGGTGGGGGTGGTGGGAGACATGGGTGGGGGCTTGGTGGAGAGTGCCCCTGGTGGCGGGGGGTGGTGGGAGACATGGGTGGGGGCCTGGTGGAGGCTGCCCCTGGTGGCGGGAGGGTGGGGGTGGTGGGAGACATGAGTGGGGGCCTGGTGGAGGCTGCCCCTGCACTGCTGGGGGGGTGGGGGTGCAGGGGGACATGAGCAGGTGTGCAGGGTAGTCCCCTGTTTTGTAGGCTGCCTGCAGGGGCCGTGGAGGGTGTACAGGGAACACCTGTGAGGACCCACCCAGCCTAATCGCGTGTGATGATTCCCACGCACCCCTGTAATACACGTACCCTGGCTAATCGCGTGTATAACTTCACGCGTACCCCTGTAATACACGTACCCTGGCCAATCGCGTGTTAAACTTCCCGCGTACCCCTGTAATACACTTACCCTGCCTAATCGCGTGTTAAACTTCCCGCGTACCCCTGTAATACACTTACCCTGGCTAATCGCGTGTTAAACTTCCCGCGTACCCCTGTAATACACGTACCCTGGCCAATCGCGTGTTGAACTTCCCGCGTACCCCTGTGATACACGTACCCTGGCCAATCGCGTGTTGAACTTCCCGCGTACCCCTGTAATACACGTACCCTGGCCAATCGCGTGTTAAACTTCCCGCGTACCCCTGTAATACACGTACCCTGGCTAATCGCGTGTATAACTTCACGCGTACCCCTGTAATACACGTACCCTGGCCAATCACGTGTTAAACTTCCCGCGTACCCCTGTAATACACGTACCCTGGCCAATCGCGTGTTAAACTTCCCGCGTACCCCTGTAATATACGTACCCTGGCTAATCGCGTGTTGAACTTCCCGCGTACCCCTGTAATACACTTACCCTGGCTAATCGCGTGTTAAACTTCCCGCGTACCCCTGTAATACACGTACCCTGGCTAATCGCGTGTATAACTTCACGCGTACCCCTGTAATACACGTACCCTGGCCAATCGCGTGTTAAACTTCCCGCGTACCCCTGTAATACACGTACCCTGGCCAATCGCGTGTTAAACTTCCCGCGTACCCCTGTAATACACGTACCCTGGCTAATCGCGTGTTGAACTTCCCGCGTACCCCTGTAATACACTTACCCTGGCTAATCGCGTGTTAAACTTCCCACGTACCCCTGTAATACACGTACCCTGGCCAATCGCGTGTTGAACTTCCCGCGTACCCCTGTAATACACGTACCCTGGCTAATCGCGTGTATAACTTCACGCGTACCCCTGATATGCACGTTACCCGCTTTGCGTTCCTTGTTTGGCTGCCCTGTAAACTGGTCCAGGGTTAGCGCAGCCCTTTGCGATGATTTAGCGATTTTGCTGGCTTTTCCTTGCGCGAGGGCGTTCTTGGGGGCGTTACTGGCGCTGCTGCAGGGTCGTTGCGATACTCTGCGCCACGGCTGGTTTGGGAGCATGAAATCCATGAATACGCTGTGCGCGGAAATCGGTTTTATCGCACGTGCCTGGCGCAGTCAATCGCACGCGGACACTCTGCGCCAGCCGCTTGCGACACTTTTCTGCGAAATTCTATGAATTACCCTGTAAATGTGGGTAGTCGAGACACATAGTACATTAATGCTATTCAGACATGTGCGTGCGCGCACATACTTGGTGGGCGCATTGCTATCATTCCATTAGCTGCACCCACCACTCCTTTTGTTTCTATACTAGAGCACCGAACCCCCCCTCAGAGCTAGCCCTTTCACTACCTGAGAAATGGCTTCATTTTTCACTGTTTAATAATCATTTGCTGTTAAGGCCACTCCGGGTGACCTTCCAGCCCTGGGCTGATGGCTACGTGGGATACTGCAAGAATCAGCTAGGTGTCTCTCTCCGCCCCTATCCTCTGGTGTGGGGTAACCTGGCCTAAGGAAGCTCAGAGCGCCACCAGGCAGATGGGGAGCAGGTGCAAGTGTATCTACGTCCCCTGGCCTAAGCCCCACCCCAATGCCGCCTTCCAGGTTGCCACAAGTTTTCCCCACTTAGCAAGCCCTGGCCTCCTGGTGCCTTCCTGGGTGCTGCTCCTTTTCCCTACTTAATGAGCCCTTCAGCCTCTTTTCCTTAGCAGATGGGGAGCAGGTGCAAGTGGATCGAGGTCACCTGGCCAAAGCCCTGCCTACCTTCTTAGCCCTGCCTTTTCCTTCCTGCTCTTAACTCTTAGATCAAGGACGTCTCTCGTCTGGGCGTCCAAAGTGAAGGGCAGATGAAGAAAATGGCAATTCCTGTTTGGATCTGTTCGGACCAGGAGGACCCAGGGCCCGAACCCCTGCTCAGACAGCAGGTAAGCATGCACCAACACATGTTTACCCCCCCTGTCCCCACAGGCCATCCCCAGCCCCTCTGGTCCCCCTGCGATGTTCCTTTGTGCTTTGTGCCCCCCCACTCTTCTCACACCCAGGTGTTGCCTGTTTTGCTTGATTCTTCTACCCAATTCCCCCCCTCCTCCAGCCTACTTCTGCAGGAGTCTGTCCTGATACATTCTGGTTTCGCCATCACCGTCTTACGGCGAGTGCTGGATTTTACTTTTATGGACTTCATTGATTCATGGTGCGTCACCCTTTCTCAACTCTCATGCTGGATTTCCTTTGCATCTTGTACTCATGGTGGCCCTGAATCATGCTGTTCCCATCTTCATCTTGGATCCTGGCTTGCAACATGTGTTTCTACTGACTTCTGCAATTGCATTCGCTCTCCCCTCTTGCTTCTCCACTCGTTTTGACTGCTTACTCTCTGTTCTCTCCTCCTCTCCCTTTCTCCCTTTTCCTATCTCCTCCCCTTACTTTCTTCTATGCACTTACTCTATCAGAATTGTCTCTGGACCTAGTATGATAGCAACCTCGCCTGTCTCCTCCCCCCTCCCCTTAGCACCCCCAACCCCAGCACTATCTGAAATGTACGATAGTTGCTTGTTTGTTTCTCCCATCCCTTTATGCACCCCTCTCCCTCACCTTTTGTTTTCCTTCGGCTCTACCAGAAATGTCGTCAAGTCTAGTACGGTAGTCGCCTGTCTGTTTCCATTTCCTTCCCACTCCCCCCTCCCTTCCTTAGCACTTGCACTATCTAAAATGTCGTCGGGCTGAGTACGATAGTCAATTTAACATCCTTACTGTTCATGGCCTGTAAGAATGTCATTGTATTTTCCCTTGTTCCCTCCCTTGCCTTGAAGCTCTTTGAAACACATTGTGTATAGGCGCTATATAAATAAACTATCATATCATATCATATCACCTCTAAATTGTAATCTGGACTGTCCCAAAATATCTGCTAAAGAAAGGCTGCCATAGGCAGTGCCACAGATAAGATTTGGAAGTGAGAATATTGTACTCCCTCTTTTTAAAAGTTGGGAGTAAAATAATTTTTACGGGAGACAAATGTAAGTCCATTTCCCATTGAGAGTATTTTATAAGCAAGTAAAAATATGTTTTAACTGAAAAACAGAAATGTTTACTTCTTACAACCAGGCAGTTAAAATAGTGGTTTCTTCCTGTGGTACTATGTGCACTACTGTTCCAAACATATCCATGGACCTGTGAGCGTGACAGCAGAGGTGCAAGATTCTACATGTCTTTTTATTATTTTTTGTTGGGAGTAATTGTTCTCCCTATTTTTTTTTTTTTTTAGTATTTACCAATTTTTAGTTAGTAAAAGTGGCCGATACATCCCTCTATCTGCAGAGCTGGTCACAAATACTCTTTAGCGCCTGGTTCCTGTAGAGGAGGACGTGATTGTTGACAAACCAGACATTTTCCTGATAGGTCACTGTCTCTGAAAGACCACCAGGACTTTGAAAGTCAGTTGCACGGTTGTCATACAAGTGACCGACTCTTCCAAGCCCTAGAGGGGCTTTTCATTGTCCTCTGGGTGTGCATGTTTTTCATGCAGGCTCCCTTAGCAGTGTTCTTTAAGGCCGTGTAAAAGTTAGTACAAAGGCGTACTGTATTCAGTCAATGTAAACTACGTTCCGGTGGCAGCTAAAGCTAATTGGGGACCCATGGAAGCCCCAGCAGAGCCCCGGCTCAATAGCACCTTTTTGAGACTTATGCGGCTCTGCCCTTGCTCACCGCGGAGTCACCTGAATTCCTGCACAGAACCTTCACATCCCATACTTATACTGCTAATAAGGCAAGAGTCTGCCATTTTGCCTCAGTGTATAAGATGGACATACACAGGGACCCTTCAGTGCTAGAGTCCGACAGGTACTTATGGAGGAAATTGCAAAACATGTGCATTTACGCCATCAGGAAATGTGAAAATGCATCTAAGATGGCCTTTTTGCTTTTCTATCCAGGTAAAGGTGTACATCGCTTATTTCAGACATTGGGCGTCATTACGACCCTGGCGCTAAGGGGTTAACGGCGCTGTAAAAGGCTGTGGCGCCGTTAACCCCTTAGCGCCTAATTACGAGGTCCCTTTGTGGCTCCCGACCTTAACGGCTGGTCTGGACCAGCCGTTAAATTAGAGACCTGCAAAGGGACCTTGAAGGTAATTACGGTACCGCAATTTGCAGTACCGCAATTACCGCCTTCCCCATTCCCATTGAGCCCTAGGGGCAAAAATAGGAATGGGGAAGGGCCAATGGTGCATGGGGAATTACCGCCCCGCCAACCTTGGAATGAGGTGGTAATTCCCCATTGCACCATGGTGGACTTCTTACAATACCGGCAGCAACCATGGTGCTAATAGCGCCATTGGTTACCGGCGGTGTTGTAATGAGGGCCATTGACTGCACATGATCCATCTTCAGCCCCCGAGTCAAAGCGGGTTAGAAGAGATAGCTATTGCACAGGTGAAACCGACCTGCATTGAACCCTGGATTCTCATCATGCTGAACGTTCACATCTAAATGCGCCCTACTGATGAAAGTTAAAAGGTTTGCGCCCAATTCATGTTATGTGATGTTTTGTTATCAGTGATATATACCATGCACCGCTGCCATTTTCATGGTGTCCAGGTGCTCTGGCAGATCTCAAAAGGAAGGAGGGTGTGGGAGGGCATAGTTAGTGGGATAGAGAGGGAAAGCGCTAAAGAGCTTTGATGTGGTGTTGGTAGCTTCAGTTCAGAAAAACCAATCACCCACTGTGTGCTGGGTTTGTGTTTAGTTGTTACGGGTTAGGTGGTGTTTGTTGTATGAGTGTGTGTGGGATGATTTGTGTGTAATTGGTTTAGCTTTCTGTTGTCAATTGTGTTTAGTTGGGTGTTACTGAATGTGTGCTTTTTGTGGTGTTTGTGGGTTTCTGCTGGTAGAGGTATGTGTGTGTTTTGTTTGATGGATGAAAGTGAGTATGCAGGATATTGGAAAGGTTTTACTATGGTTAGTTAGTGATGTTAGTAATCTGTGCCCATCTCTGTAGTAGTTATGTTGGTCTGGCAGGGTTCATATTCTTCTATGGTAGTTTGTGTTAAAAAGCTTTATTTTGTTTGGGTACCCAGGTTTCCTTTTGTTAGGTTTCAGTTGGTTTGGGTGTTTCTCTTGTGTTGTGTTGGCTGGTTGCCTTCAAAAGTGTTTCCTGTTTAGCCTGCTTAGTTAAAGAGCCATGTTCTTAGCAATGTATATGAATTTTAGGTGGTCTTCTTTTGTTCGTATTTCCTTCGGGAGTGAGTTCCAAAGTTTTTCCGAAATGCAGGAGAATGCTGATTCACCAAATTTCTGTTTTGAGTATTGTTTATGTTCGAGGTGTATGTCGTTGCTGGAATTTAGTGTTCAGTTTAATTTGTAGATGGAGATTCTTCCCCGTGTGAATTCCACTCCTTGGCCATGGATTGCTCTATGGGTTATCCAGAGTGTTTTGAAGAAATTCCTTTTTTGACTGGCATAGCCTATGCAGGGTTCTCAGTGCTTGTGTGATGTGATCTCTCTTAGTGAGTCTGAGGAGTAGTCTTGATGCTGCATTCTGTATTCACTGTATTTTTTTTGGTAAGGTTGTCTGGCAATCCAAAATAGATGATGTTGGTGTAGTCTGTTCTTGACATGATGAAGGAGATGATGGCGAGTGTTCTATGTGAGGAGGTGAAGAAAGGTAATATCCACTTGATTGTGTGCAGGTGGAAGAAGCTTTCTTTACTACTGCGTTGATTTACGGTTCGAGTGTTAAGTCATTGTCCATTAATATTCAGCAGTTTTAAAGCACTTTGGAAGGTTCCGGTCGATTTCCCATTTTCGTAGGCCATAGAATGTGGTGTTGGTTCAATGGGTCATTGGGCTTTATCATGAATTCTGTTTTTTCTGGGTTGAGTTTAAGGCTGTTGGTACTTATCCAATGGTTTATTTCTGTGAGGTGTCTTGTTCTCCACCAGTGTTGATTTTGTAGATGACTTGTGTGTCATCTGCGTAGTTGTAGCAAGTGAGACTATGGCCCTCATCAGAAGGTTTGCGGAATGGGTTTACCGGCACCGGTATGAAAACTGGGATGAAACTGCCCAAGGGGTCAAACTATCCTAGGAAAAGACTTATACCAGGGCCAGACTTATACCAGTGGCAGACGTATCCCAATGGCAGACTTATACTAGGGGCAGATTTATCCTAAGGGCTGACCTATTCCAGGTGAAAGACCTTTCCTAAAGGCAGAAATATCCCAGTGGTAGAATATCCCAGGTGGATCGGTATTCCAGGAGCAAAGCGAGCTTGTCATACTATCCCAGGGAGTTGTTTGCTGGTGTGGTTTTAATGTGACAGAGGCATCATAGTGCTAGAAACTTCTGAAGGCAAGGTCTTGCAATGGCAGATTCTCTGAGTGGTAAGTCCTCACTGTGTTCTGGCCTCATAGGCGCAAGAGCCCATAACGGTGGCGCATTGCAGTGGTGAGTGGCGCAATGTGCCATTAGCTTCCTGATGGTTGGGATCCACTTTGTTAGGTCTTGTAGTGGTAGCAGGTTGACAGTGGCGATATACTCTCTGTAGTGGTTGCCTCTCAGTGACGAAGTCTTGTGGTGTTGGAACTTCAGCTTCACAGTGGTAGAGTTCGAAGCAAGACGTTTAAAGTTTCCAGAATAGTGTAAGATTCAGTGTGTTTAGTTCAAAGTGGACGGGTGGCAAAGTGGAAGTTCAGAGGTGGCAGAATCAAGGTAGCGTGCTGTAAAAAGTGGCAACATTTGATAGTGGCCATGTTCCAAGTGGCAGGATCCCACCTTGGTACAAGTGTCAAAATTCAAAGTTAAGTTAGTCTCACACTGTTAAAGTCAAAGTTAAGGACTTGCAGCGGTAAAGTTCAAAATGACAGAATATCACAGTGGCAACATACAAAGTGACAGAGTAACACAGTGGGAGAAATTAAGTGACAGAGTCGCAAAGTGGCAGAAAGTCAAAGATAAGTTAAGAGTCCCAATGTGGCAGGGTTCAAAATTCACAGCAGCTAGATTTAAAGATGAAAACTCACAGCATCTAAGTTCAAAGAGACAGCATCGAACAGTGGCAAACTTTGGAGTTAAGAGAGTCTAACAAGGGGAAAATTCAAAGTTAAAGGGGAAGTTTGCTCAAAAATGTTATGGTCCCAATCATTCGAGCATGTATTTTAAGCATGCATAATCGATCTTAACATTTTTTCCCATGCATTTTACCTTAGTTTTCCTCACTTTTACACATGCGAAAACAACGGGTTGGGCGCCGCCATCTTGTGCTAATCTTATCTGTTGATGCAATGCCCTAAGTTCAAGTGCCCTTGCGGCAAGATGACAGATCGCCCACCCCTCAAACTGACATCACTAGAAACATACGCCCCTTTTCACAACGCCAATGCACGTCTCATGTCAACGTTCTCTGTGCACAAGCTATTGACGTTTCTCCATGGAAATGCCAGGACACCTCTTTCCTCGACAAGTATAAACAGACCCTTTCAGAGTAGACACCATTGCTTTTTCAATTGTTTCACATTATTAAGTGTCGATTGCCCATGAATTGTTTCTGCCCTGTTAATCTTCCTAGTATGAAGCCCTGCGAACAGGTACTTACACTAGCAGAACTGAGGTACTTTCATTTTATTAAAATATTTGTCATATAATGTTAATAGTACAGCTCTGCCAGTACAAGCCTGAGTTTTCCGAAGAGGAACTAATGTAAAGAGAAAGAATCAGAAACGATGGTAAATCGATGGATCCAGTCTTTCTTGCTTTTAAAGACCTAAATCGTTAGTCTAAACAAAAGATATGCATCTTGTGTTGTGCTCTAATATATGCGTTCAGTGTGTTGTGCTCTAATATATGCGTTCAAGATGAATCACTGGAGCCTGAGCCTAGTCGCATGGAAGACGTTTCCACCTGGTGTACCTGCAATCATTACAATGTCATGCCAACCGAGGTGGAGAACTGCTGCTGCCAAGAAAACTCTGGATGCTTGGCCTACATAGCCGAAGAAGACACATCACAGCTATTTGTTACCGAGCTGCCTGACTTCAGGGCAGCCTGCCTCACAAGGTCCATGTTGAGGATTAGGATAGTGCTTATGCACGAACTTCGTGCAACAGTTCGCCCTCGCAATCCAAGCAACGAGAAAGTGTACTCTAGATGTGATGTAATTTTGACCACTGCGATGACTAACATTTCATGTTGTTCTCCCACATTGTCATAACTTCAATCGAACCTCTTCAAGTCCAACCATCCCCCTTCTTCCCTCCTTACCTCCCTCCCTCCCACCCCAGTACAGGTTAGATCCCTAGGAACACCACAGGTAGAGAGAGAGATAGAGGAGAGGAAGGACCCAAGTTGGACCTGGGAGGGTCTATCGGAGAGGAAAGAGGTTAGCCAAACCAGGGCCTGATTGGTGATACCCAGGTATCACGGAGACAGTTGAGCAGGATGGCATGTTTGAACGTGTCAAAGGCAGAAGAGAGATCAAGTAAGATGAGGACACAGGGGGTATTAGAATCAAGGTTGGAGAGCAGGTCTTCACAGATGTTCAGGAGAGCAGTTTCTGTGATTCTGGCACCTCTGAAGCCAGACTGATGTCATGGAGCCAACCAACAGATTCAGTGTAAAGATTAAGCCCGGAGATGGCCAGCGTTTCCAAAAGTTTGCACAGGAAAGAAGTGATGGAGATCGGGTGATAGTTAGCCAGGCAGGATGTGTAGGCTGAGGGTTTCTTCAGAAGAGGGTGCACAAGAGAGTGATTCAGGGGGAAGGAAAGACTCCAGTGGCGAAAGAGTGGTTGCAGAAGTCAGTCAGAGCAGGAGCCAGAGTGTCAGTGTGGTCCTTGATGGTTTTGAAGGAACAAGGGTGAACCTATTTTGATGAGACCTTCATAGATCAGACTTGTCTAGACACCTCATAAGGGGAGAACAGGGGAAAGGCAGAGAAGGAGGGAGGAGGGGTGGCAGCAGAGGGGCCAGAGGAAGAGCAGAGAGTAGAGGGGGAAGAGGAAGAGAGAGGACAGGATTGCATGAGTTTTAGAGATGAAATGAGGAGCCAGGGACGTGTAGAGGGCGTGGGAAGGGACAGGAGAAGTAGAGACTGCAGCAGGATTGGCCAGCTCATTGCAGATTTTAAAGAGTTTGGCAGAGACACAGGCTTGGATGTGGGCTCTCTTCTTGGTGCGGACAGAGAGCCGGTATTGCCTTTGGAGAAGTTGGCAGGCCATTTTGTCAGAGGATGTACCAGAAGCACACCATCTCCTCTCAGCCACCCTGCACTTGCGTTTAAGGATGACGAAGTCTGGGTCATACGAGGAGTTGCACTTGGCTTTGGGCTTCATGCGGATCCTCTTAACAGGGGCAAGAACATCAAGAGTATCAGATATAGCAAAGTGGAGCATGGAAAGGGCTGTGGCAGGGTGTGAGTCAGCCAAAGGGGGAGTCAGGGGTGATAAAGTGTCAGCAAAAGCCTCAACTCACACATGCTTCATTGGTCGGATAACTGAGAAGGTAGGTGGCAGTGTTAACTTGGCTTGGCGAGAGCGGTAGAGAGGATTAGATGGGAGGAAAGGAGAAAGTGGTCACTCCAGGAGAGAGGAGTGGTGAGAAAGGGGAAGGTCTGAAGCGATCATAACATCCAGATTGTGCCTTGCAGAGTGAGTCAGGCCAGAGGGGAGGATGGAGAGTGAGAGAGAGTCGCAGAGGTGGCAAAAGTGTCCAGAGGAAGGACAGGAAGCATCCAGGTGAATGTTAAAGTCCGCAAGTTGAGGCCAGGAGGGAGGAGGAGAGGTCTGCCCACTCAGCCAGGAAGGAGGAGATCTGACCAGGTGGCCGATAGATAGTAGCCACAGTAAAGGAAAGGCCAGGAGAGAGAGAGAGCCTGCAGACGAGGCATTTGTAAGAGGAGTAGGCCTGCATAGGAACGACAGAGGCGGGAATCCACCCCAGGAAGATCAGGGCTACACCCCTCTGGTACAAATGGATCTGGGCGGGGAGAGGATCTTGTAGCCATCAGGGAGGAGAGTGCCAAAGCTTGTTACAGAGCTGCCCGTGAACCATGCCTCTGTGCGACCGAGGATATCAAGGTCAAGTTCTTCCAGGAGGCAGCAGATATCAGAGAAGTGTTTGACAGCTGAGTGAGAGTTGAGAGTGGCAATATGGAGAAGGTAGCCATCCTTGAAGGACTTCTGAGGAAGGGTACAAATCAGAGGTATGCCCTGCAGAGGTGTAGAAGAAGCCTGAGGGGGAGCAGAAGAGGAAGTAGGAGAGGGCAAGGTAGCCAAGGAGGAGACAGAGGGGGGAGGCAAGGAAGCCGTAGCGGGAAGAGAGGGAACATCAGGAGAAGAAAGGAAACTGATGAGGCGCGGGAAGCGCCTAACAAAGAGGAGAAGGTTGGCCTGAGGGCCTTGAACCAAGACGGTGCCATTCAGGTTAACATTAATAGTCAATACAGAAACAGTTAGAAAAGATAGGAGAAACAGAAAACACCATAGAGTAGGTAGGGAGAGGAGAGGTGAAGAGGGAGGTAGTAGGTAGTAGGTAGAGGTCATAGAGGGGAGGGAGAAAGGAGGGGTACAGGTAGACAAGTCAAAGAGGGACGAGACAATACTAGAACATTGACCAATACGACAACATCTCAGACAATAGTAGAACAGCTTGCTAAGCGAATGATTTGCTGAGAAGACAAAACCAAAAACCAAAAACACAACAAGGACAAAGTAGTTGGCAAATGAGAACCTGGAGGAAGGAAGAGTGCAACGGAACAGCAGTACAATGTAGGACAGAGCAGTCAGTGGGGTGAATACAAAAACACCAAAACCAAAACAGGAAAAATTGGCGAAAGCGGACCTAGATGAGGGAGGAATATAAAGGAGAAAATACAGGCAGTATAAGCAAAACAGGACAGTCAGTAATGAAAAAACAACAGCAATGAAGCGTGATGACCCAGGTAGGCAAAGATACGGCAGAAGTAGGACAAACAGTGATTAGGGCAGTCCAGGCATAAACAGAGGGCACGTGGGAGCAGGGGGGAGAGGGGAGCGGTACGAGGCAATGCGCGGAGCTTGTGGTCAGGGAACCGTGCGGAAGTTGCTAGACACGCGGTTAGGGCGTTACGAGGAACCATACAGTCAAGGATTGCAAGGACCACTCGGGCAGCACGAGGCAATGCGTGGGGCACACGGACAGGGAATCTCGAGGAAGTTGCAAGCATACGTGATTAGGGAGTTGCAAGGAACCATGCAGTCAAGGATTTGAGGGACCATGTGGGCAAGCACGAGAAAGGGAAACGCGAGGAAGTTGCAAGGACACTCGATTAGGGAGTTGCGAGGAACCACACAATCAAGCATTTGCGAAGGGACCACATGCGCTAGCGACCGAGGCAATATGTAGAGCATGTGGTCAGGGGATAGCGAGGAGTATGCGAGGACATGCGATCATGGAGTTGCTAGGAACCATGCAATCAAGGATTGTGAGGGGCCACGCGGGGTATGGAGTGAGGCAATGCTTTGGGCACATGGTTGGGGGATCGCAAGGCGAATGTGAGGGCACATGATCAGGGAGTTGCGAGGAACCACGCAATCAAGATTTGCAAGGAACCATGCCGTCTAGGGAGCGATGCAAGCGCAGAGCACACAGTCAAGGAACGTGAGGAGGAAGCGAGGACATGTGATCAGGGGTGGCAAGGAAACACACAATCAAGATTGCAAGGGACCAGGTGGCATACGGCGCGCGCCCAGAGGCAATGGGCAGTGCAAGGGAGGAGTGTGAGGGGACATGCAGGAGAGGGGACGAGAACATGCACGAAGTGAGTGTGGGAGTGGCTGGGGCACGCGCATGAAGCAGGGGTGGAGGGTGAGGGAGGAAGGCAAGGAAGAGCAGAGCAGCATGCATCTTCCAACTTCTTGCCTGGCGGCCGCAGACAAGGGTTTCAACCATCCACACTCACAGTCTGCACTGCTGACCCCTTTGTTGCCAAACACCTGCGCCGCTCAACACCGCGGCCTTGTCTTGCAAGGGACTTTGCCGCAGAGGGTCCTGAACCTCAAATTATATAGGCTCAGTAGTGTGAACGTAACAAATGTGTGATGTGGAAAGTCGGGCAGCATCTCCTGCGAACCTGTGTCACTCAACACCTCGGCCTTGTCCTGCGAGGGCTTTGCCGCAGATGGTCCCAAACCTCGGATTATATAGGCTTGGTAGCGTGGACGTAACAAACGTGTTACGTGGAAATTCGGGCAGCATCTCGTGCAAACCTGCATCGCTCATCACCGCAGCCTTGTCCTGCGAGGGCTGTGAGGGCTGTCCTGTGATATCTTTTATCCTTCCTTCATTTATATTACTTATTGTCTAGAGTACATGTGTCTGTGGTTGCTATTGGTACTACTGTTCAGAAGAGAATTGATCTAACACATCGGTGCTGCACTGCCCATTTGGATGGGAGAAAGACTGATATTCAAATGGATATTTACCATCTGTGAAAGGTACACTGAGGCTTGGTGTCTATAAAACCCTCTGCTAGACCCAAAACCCATGCACACATGCAATCCATTGCACTTGCGCTGATGGCCTCTGTTAGGTAAGATTTTCATAGTGATGATAAATCCTCCTGACCTGTGTCAACCCCAGAACTTCCAGAACATTTAGCTTTACTTTTGGATTTTTTTCTTAAACCTCTGTGAGTGGAAACCTTTTTCCACACTCACAGACTTTTTTACTCTTTTTATGGGTGTGATTTTTTGGGCTCTCCGTAACTCCTCATAGTGTCTATAGTGTCTTTTCAAATGTATCCTCTTTGACAACGTTTTGGCAATATGTGCCTGTTGTTGCTAGGCTGCCCTAGGTGCTCCACTTTTAACTTTCTCTGGCTAACCTTTAGAGAACTACAATTACCAAGGGAAAAGATGTTTGGATCCCTTTTACATTTTATTAAGTGAGTTCAGCACCCCAACCTTAAGTGAAGCGCTGTCTCATTATAACATTTATGTTACATGGACAAACTTACCAGAAATGGCTGGTGGCAGTAATTTAACACTTTAACTGATGTGAAAGGCTTACCTAGACTTCATTAGAGGATTCAAACTGTCTTCACATTATAAGAAATTATGTTCTCACCTTTCTACAAAGTATATAAAAGATTAGTTTACTTACCTTAGAAATGTCTTCTGCCATTCTCGAAAGTATGTATACGGTTATTTTTCTCACCTGTGGATTGGTTGTGCCTCTTCCACAAAAGTAATGCTGTGGGTTTCACTTTATTATTCCTGTAAGGATAATTGTATAAGGGTCCCCCAGCTGGGTTTTGCTTCCCCTGACTTGCTGTTAGCCTGTCCAGAAAAAGTCTGCATTAGGTTTTACCTACATAGAGTAACTTTGGGTCATTGATATAGTGTAACACTGGGTTTTGCTATCCCTGGTCTGTTTACCTTGAGTGTAAATGTGTTACCCTAAAATAAGTTAGAGTTATTACTTCCCTTAGTCTGTAAACATAAAAGCAACTGTAATTGAATATTACACTACAAGGCTCAACTCCCCTAGAATAACGTATCCTAAATCAGAGTTATAGGTTTATACTGTGCCTAGTCTATGTGTATCATGAAATCAGAAACATTTTTTGTCCAGTTCAATAGATATGATTTCTTGCTGAGCGTCTTGGTACAACTGACAGGGTCTACTACCCTGATATTACTAAAAGTAATCTAAAAGTAACTATTGGTTTTGACTTCCCAAGAACTCCTGTCCGATGTTCCAAATGAGGTCATATGCTTTGGTCTGTGTTGTGTTTTTATAAATGTTGTTATATATAACGTGATAGTACTTATTTTGCCAAAGATTTATCTGGGCCTACTCGTATTTAAATAAACCATTTATTTTTACAATACATAGGGCCTCATTACGACCCTGGCGCTCCCATAATGAAGGGTGCCGTTACAGGACCGGCACCCTTCATTACGGGAGCGCCTATTACGAGGTTCCCTTTGCGGAACTCGGAACAGACGTCTGGTAAAACCAGACGTCCTTTCTGGGTCCCGCGTGGGGAACAGGGAGCTAATAACGGGCTGTTATTTACGTGCCCGTTATTAGCTCCCTACCCATTCCCATCAAGCCCTATCAGGGCTCAAATACGAATGGGGAATGGTTCCTTCAAGGAGGAATTACCGGGTCCTCCAATGTTGGAATGACCCGGTTATTTCTCATTGAAGGAACCTGGCTTTGGAGCCCGGTGTGGAGGCAGCCATGGCGCTAATAGCACCATACCTACATCCATACTCGTAATGAGGCCCATAGTGTTTCTGTGTTTCTTTGGGCCGTTTGAATTACAATTTCATTTGTACTTATTCTACAGCCCTCTCTCCCTCCTGTGATAAGCCTAGCTGCTCTGTCTACGCTACCCTGAGTTCAGGTGGTACAGATTTATTCTAAGATTGGAGTATTTGACTAACTCAGTTGATTGTTTCTACTAAGCCCATATTTTGACTTCAGGAAAACTGTCCTAAAAGCCTTCAAGTAGCAGACTGAATAAGTATTCATAATCAGGTATATATTTTACATATGTACAAGGTGAATGTGAGTCCCCTCGACAATAAGTTTGTTGAAAGGGTAATTCAAAGGGGTAAAAAGATTGTCATCGCAGACATAAAATCTATCCCATGGCTCCAGTTGTCTACATGGATGAAGCCCTTGCATCACTTGACGGTTTACGACTGGCACAACCTATACCTTTTACGCACAGACGTCCCATAAAGGTATTCAACGTTGGCTGGGTTAGCCTGCTCTCCCAAAGCAATTCTCACCTTTTGAAAACTGATCTGCCGCCAAGTGCACATCCTACTCGAATAGTGGGAACCAACTCTTCATCGCCTCAGGCCCCTTCCTGACTTGCTACAGCCTTCCCAAGCAGAACCGCGTTTTGCTTCACTGGTGCTATTGTGCGCTTTCACACACTACTGCAATGTTGAGCACAAGGCTACCCACTTCTCAGGGCTGCACTAGAAAGTTAGGGAACAACTCTGAAAAATGGTCTAATGCTCCAAGCGTGTTAAGCAACCCTTCGCTTTACAGGTTGTTGTTTCCTCATTTTTTCACATTATGAAGCATATTGTATACATGCTGTATAGTAGAGTATTGTTTGTGGTAACTGTTTTCACATACCTAAAGTTTACTTGTATCCATTGGTCATGTTGACAATAAATGTATAAATAACTTTCATATACACTTGTCTAAGAGTAATTTGTCATTCGTTGTTGTGTGTTCTCATTGTGGGCTTTCAATCACTATCACCCCTCCAGAGACTTAGTCTTGACCACCTGCCAAGCTACCTAGATTGGTCTGGCTTGTCTAGACAGTTCCTCTGTTCCACTAAACCGAGGGTGGCCTCCTAAACTTCGGCCCATCAGGTAAGAGTTTAGAAATGCATCTTAACACCCTCCTCCAGCACTTGTACACCTATAGGTCCTCCTTCTTTACCCTACGCACTAGCACGGCTAATTGGCACAAGGCCTTGTGGAAGCATGAATGTAACTTATTTAGTATGGGCATGCAATGTCACCTGTCTCGCATGAAAGTAGTAAGGGCTGGCTCAGATGCGCAAGGGACTATGAACTGACATGCATGAATTATGGTATGTGCTGTGCAATTGAAGGATGCCCCCTGTTATGCTTACACCAGAATGAATGCAACCCTCTAGGGAAAGAAGCCAAGAGATAGCGTGCAAGGATAACAAGGTTTAATTGTACAGAATACAAAAAATATCAGCAAAGGACTCTGCTGCTCGAGAATGTTGGAACTCCAGAATTAATGTTGGGGCCTTTTGAGAGACGTCAGTAATGACATCACATATAGGGTCTGAACCCGCACAGTTGATTGGTAAGACAGTATAGATGGTCCTGCTCATAGGGGATGCCAGGCTACAATTGGTTTGTTTCTCAGCTGATTCCCATGTGGGTCAGCTGGGCTCATCTGTCCATGGAGTGAAGGTCAGGTCTCTCATAAGTTACATTGTGAAAAGTACGATAATACGCTAAGCCAACTACTACACCACTATGGAATGCACCTGGGAGGCTTGTGGGCTGATGCCAGGGGGAAGGGAGGAAGATATACAGTCACACTGACCCAATCATTTTGCGCTTTGTGTGATGAAACAGTGCAGGACCAGGGAGAGGTGGGGTTTCAATTTAATTTTGAGATGATATATCCCCAGAGGAAGCAGCAACACATACCATTCTAGATTGTTCCTACGGTCCTGTCGCAAAACATATTTTACATAGCTGTTTGTAACTGGCTTTGGTTGTATGAACCACTTGTGTGAAGCAGCGTCTTGTCCAGTTTTGTTTTGTGGCATTTTTTGTGGCATTCTTTCACAAAATCGAAACCTACCCGTCTCTGGCTTCAATCACTGAAAACAGGCCACTATTGTTATTTGGCCTTGAGCGACAGTCAGCAACTGTTCAAAGGACACAATGGGGGTCATTACGAGCTATTAACGCCATGGCTGCCTCCAAACCCGGGTCCAGGTCCGGTCTGGTTGAATGGGAACTTACCGGGACATTCCGACCTGTGCGGACCCGGTAAGTCCCCATTCAACCAACCATTCCCCATTCCCATTTGAGCCCCCATAGGGCTCAATAGGATTGGGGAAGGCGCTAATTACGGCCCATAAATTAGGGGCCCATTATTAGTGCCAAGGTCACTTAGCCGGACCCGCAAAGGACGTGTGGTCAGACCACACGTCCTTTGCGGGTCCCGCTAAGGGAACTCCGAATTGGGCGGTAAGGGTTTACCGGCACCGGGTTCCTTACCGGTGACCGTTAACCCTTACCGGCCAACTCGGAATGAGGCCAATGTGTTGAATCCCAATAAAAAATTATAACATTATTATTGAAAGTGGACATGCGAAAACGTAGTTTCCATTTCTGCAATCTGTTGTTCGTAGCGGTTACTCAGCGTAACAACAAGAGAATGGAACTTCCTGAAATTATGTAAGCCAACTATACATATTATTTGTGCGATAAAAAATGGCATGTGTGCTGTATGCATAATGACTAATTGAGTGACATGCGAATGTGCGATTTGATCAAAAGAATTTACACCATACGTTATGTTACGTTGAATGATTTTTAAACCGCGCACTAGAAAACACTGAGTGCGTAACTCGCGGTTTGTTTATCTGTCTAGTAATGATTGTTATTTGTGTATAGTTCAAAGAGGAGTGAATAGAGGTTTGATTTTTTTGGACATATTGCTTTCTGGCCTTGTTATGGGTTGTTAGCTGGAGCATATGATGACGATTATTCATTGAAGACCCGCAACCACAACTTGCATGCAGTCTAATGATATCTAAACTGCTTTGCCCCATGCAATATCCTGGTGTGCTATCACTGTTGAATTGTTGTGCACCATAAAGTGGAGGTTAGTGGGAGGGGCGTGGGCTGAACCTTTTCAGTGGGTACTTGTTTCTCTTTTCGATCAATAATCTTACCAGTTCCGTTATAATGCCATCTGTCTGTGGTTCAACATAAAACGTTACTATATCTGTCCTTGTTTTCTGGTGAGGCCAGCTATGTTAAGCAGGTGCATCTGATTCTCCATCCCATTGGGATCTATGCCTACTTCACAGTGCTAACCTTTCATGCAAGTCGTGGTCTCAAATACTCCCCCATGTTGTCATGTGTGTGTTCATTCATTGTGGTTTATGTTTATGATTAGGTTTCATCCGGTTTATGAATTATACATTAAATTGTTATATTCGATTACAGAACGGCTACAAAAATACATAATTTTATACTGTTATCTACACAGATATATTGTACCATTCTGCATATGCCATAGTTTACAGCTACCGTTGGATGGATTCTTCAATCAACATTGGCGGATAACCATAAACAGTGCTTATTATATAACCGTTATGTGTGAGGACCGACAGGGACGCATCTGCCCTTTGGCGATACCAGCAATAAGGAGCAACCTGTCAGCGTTCACGATGTAACAACATGCTGAAGCGAAAGCGTTGCGCTTGAATGTGCAAATAATCCATATCTTCTCACCGACGCAACACTATGTGCGTCACTAGAAGGTTTTACTGGTGTAATATAGGCAAACACAAGAATTTGAGTACAGGTATTGATCTATCGTTGATTGCAATCGTCGCACCATGAGGAAGTTATAAACAACATTCAAAGCATGCAATGTTCTCTAGCTATAACCTGTATGGCAAAAAAATATTGTTCATTTCGTGGACTTAACATACTCTTGTGAGCGTTCTTTGATAAATAAAAGCCCTTGTTACATTGCAGACTATCTATGTTTTCTTAAAATAATGCTTTGCTATCCTATTTGGGACAAGAAAGAAAAGTTACGCCCTGTGAGAGGATGTGTGTGTTTATCTTCCTGGTTCTGCATTAAGTAACGTTATGGAGTGGGTGATGATGTGGCACGTTTGGCTCCGCTGGCCATGAACATCATGACAATAGGAGGAGCATATTGTTTGGACTAGTGATGTCACCTTTAGTGGCAGGAGATATGATTTAGTATCGCAAGGGCTCTTGAACTTAGGGTGATGCATCAACTGATAAAATAAGCACAAGATGGCCGCGCCCAACCCATTGTTTTCGCATGTGTAAAAGTGAGGAAAACTAAGCTAATATGCATAGGAACATATTTTAAGGTCGATTACAATATGCTTAAAAATACATGCCTGAACGATCGTGACGATAATATTTTTTTTTAAATAATATATTTCTTATTGATTTTAACAACAATCACCAAGCAATCAAAAACAAAGAAACAGATTCAATAAACGTATGCATTCAAAGAGTGAATCAATAATAAAGTATGATTTGAGTCCGATGTTTCCCCTCTATAGCAATCTCCATGTGTTCATAAAGCGTGTTCTTTGAGGTATCAGAGACTACGGGGAGTCATGTTCCTCCCACTTCCCCCATATTTTGGAAGCTTTAATGGGGCAGCCCCTTGCTTTGTAGACTCTGTGTTCCAACATTGCACATGCGTCCATATCATCTGCCCACTGATCCAGTGTTGGAGATTCCGGGGCACCCCATTTCTGTGCGATGTTTCGCTTCATCAGTCCTGCGGCCATTGCCAGGAGCAATCCCTCCCATTTGTTCTCTATGTTTTTGTCGAGTTTACCCAGTAGAAGTATTTTAGGGTCTAGTGCTATGTCACGACCTAGTACTCCAGACATTTCCCTACAGCATTCACCCCAGAAGGTCTGGATTCGGGGGCATTCCCACAGGATATGTATAAATGTTCCGGTTTCTCTCCCACATCGGAGGCAAACCGAGTTTGGGGCACGCCTCCATTTATGTATCATAGTTCTAGGGTAATATATTCTATGCAAGATTTTCAGTTGTTCCAGGCGAAGCCTGGAGGAAATAGCGAATTCCTTAGGGTGCATTAGAATCTGGATTCAGTCCTCCGGATCTATGATACCCACATCTTCCTCCCATTTGGATTTAAGGTGAGGAAGTTCCAGAGTAGCGAAGGAGACATGGCGTTATATAATATGGAGGTGCATTTGACAGGGATGTATGCCGGGAATATGTTGCGCTCTAATGGTGTGTTCTCGGGAATGGTCAAGTCTGTCTGTATATGCGTACTTAGGGCATGGGCCAGCTGTGTAAAGTGATATTGTTCAGTTGTTGGGAGCTGGAAATTTAGTTGCAGTGTTTCGAATGAGGTGAGTTCCCCGCCCTCGAGAACATCCCCGATCTTAGTGATACCAGCCTTCTCCCATTTGGGCCATGGTTTAAGTTTCCCAAGCTCCGATAGGTTGCCATTGTGCCATAAGGGTTGTGCGGTAGTAATCTATCTTTCCAACCCACGAAGGCATGTGCTCGTTTCCAGACCGTAGTCACATGTGGAGATGGCTTACGAAGGGTATCAGGTAATATTATCCCCATATATATGGTCGCCGTAAATAATATCGCCGGGAAAAGGTGAGGGGACAGGGGCAACAAAAAAAAACAAAAAAATAAATAAATAAACAATGCGGGAGTTGCGGGGGTGTCCCCCGCATGTTCCATGCAATAATGTCGCCACAAAAAACGGCAATTTTTCGGCAATATTTTTGCATGGCGGATTTTTGTGGCAACATTATTACATGGAACCCTACGAAGGGGTTGATAGAGCAGGTGTAATGGCTCTGTGTCGTGCAGGGCTGCTATTTCCGTCCTTATGTGCGGTAACACCCGGTCCCCATGTAGTAGGTCGTTGACCATCGCTCGTTGGGAAGCCCAGTAATACGCTCGAAGGTGGGGCACGCTAATTCCTCCCTCCCAGATCGATCTCTGAAGCGTGGTCAGTGCAATACGGGGTTGACCCCCCCCCCCACATATGAGTTCTCTCAGAAGATTGTCGACGCGGTCGAATTCGGGATCCTGATTCTCAAGTGGGGCGTTTTGCAATATATAAAGAAATCTGGGCAGGGTAATCATCTTGAAAAGGGCGGCTCTGCCCATGAGTGTCAGGGGGAGAAGTTTCCAGTGATGGATGTCGTCTCTAAAACTGTCCATGATTGGTTGAAGGTTGTGAATTGTGTAGCGTATTAGATCCCCTGTTACCCAAATCCCCAGGTAACTAAATCCGCTGGGTTCCACTTAGTATGGGAAATTCAGGAGAATGGCTTGTGTGCCTCCCTTCACCGGAAAAAGAATAGATTTGCTCCAGTTGATTTTCAGCCCACTAAATTCACCGAAGGGGACAAGCATCTGTGTCACTATGGGGCAGGTTCGTATCGGGTCACCCAGATAGATTAAGAGGTCATCAGCGTACAAGGATGCCCTGTCCTCGTTTCCCTCCGGCCATCTGAATCCTGTCCAGTCCTCGCTCTGGCGAAGCCATAAGGCGAGTACCTCTATTGCAAGAGCAAAGAGGAGGGGGGAGAGGGGGCATCCATGTCGTGTGCCTTTACCAAGGGGGAAGGGCTCAGAGAGCCATCCATTTACCTTCACCTCCACATGTGGATCGGTATATAGGAGTTGTACCCATTCCATGAAAGTGTCCCCAAAGCCCATTCTCCGCATTGTTTCCCAAAGGCTGTCCCAGCGCACCGAGTCAAACGCCTTCTCAAAATCTATGGCTAGTAATGCAAGTAGTTTGTCTATAACCGGGCTCTTTCTCATAGTAGGTGGAGGTGTTGTATATTCATACGTGTTGATTTATGTTGCATAAATCCGCATTGGTCTGGATGGACCAAGGAGGCAATGACCACTTGCAGGCGGTTCGCTAGGAGTTTGGCGACGATTTTAGTTTCAGTATTAAGCAATGAAATGGGCCTATAGGAGGCGCATTACTCTGGTGGTTTCCCCGGCTTGGGAATGACAACAATCGTGGCTTTGCGCAAATGCGCCGGGAGGGCACCTTGGTCTCTGGCCCCAAGAAACATTCTGTGAAGGTACGGTGCCAGCTTCTCCCCTCCCAGCTTCTTCCAAGTCTCTACCGGGAATCCATTTGAGCCCGGTGTTTTCCCGGACTGTAATTGGGCTATATCCTCTGCAATTTCTGCTTCGGTAAGAGCTGAGTCTAGATATGCTTTTTGTTGTTCCGACAGCTGGGGCAGAGTAATGTCGTTCAAGAGGGAGGGGTTCAGTGGAGATATCGGGGTGCCGTACAGAGTGGAATAGAAGTTAGCAAAAGCGTTTGCTATTTCACGGTCTGAATGGCATCTTTCGTCTTGGGGGGGTTACAATTTCTCTAACGTGGCATTGGCCCTCGTCTCTCCTCTCAAGCCAGCCCAGCATTCTCCCAGCTTTGTCCCCTTGTTCATAGATCCTGGCTCTTGACTCTCGATGGGCGTGTTTAGCGTTGTCTAATTCGATGTTCCGAAGCCTTTCTTCGGCGCCCTTAAAGGATCTGAGGGTCTCAGGACCTGGGTCAAGATTGTATTTGGCCTCCGAGTGACTCACTTGGGCCTCCGCCTTCGCTAATTCCCGAAGCCGTTCCTTCTTTTGGTTTGCCGTCCAGGAGATTATCTCCCCTCTCAGCACTGTTTTATGCGCTTCCCAGATAATAACTGGGTCGTCCACTGTGGTAGTATTATTTTCAAAATATTCGTTAGTTTTTTCCGCGAGCTGGTCGACAAACTCGGGGAAGCCCAGATAATAACTGTTCAATCTCCATGATTTGGGGAGAGCCACGCCCCGCATGCACAATACCATTATCAAGGGTGAGTGGTCTGAAATGCCACGGGAGAACAGGTCCACAGCCGTCGCCCTGTGTATGTTGGTGTTTGGGAGGAGGAAGTAGTCCAGTCTGGACATAGAGCCGTGTGCCCCTGAATGAAACGAGTAAGCCTCAGTGTCAGGGTGAAGTTGTCGCTACACATCTCGGAGACCCAAGGCCGACGCAAATTTGGCTAAATTAGTTGAGGTGTTTGGGTTGTGGTCCCTAATGTGGGTGCGGTCCTTACTGTTGCACATGACATCATTGAGGACACCCCCTAAAACCCATATGTCAGGTGTTGTTTAGCCATGAGGATAACCAAGTCTTTTAGTAGCTCCTCCCCGAGCCCCGGCGGAGAGTATATTGATGCAATGGCTAGTGTTTCTTCCCCTAGCGTCCCGATGGCCACCACATACCGCCTCCTGGGATCCCGCTCTACTGTTAATGCCTCAAATGGAAGACGTTTGTGCATCAGTATGAGTGTCCCTCTGGATCCCATAGTATATCCTGCGTGTAGTGCCACTCGGTAATTGGTTCTCCGAAAGAAGGTGCAATTAGTTCCAGCTAAGTGTGTTTCATTAAGTAGGGTAATATCTGGGGAGTGTCTATTCAAGAGGTGCATTACAAGACGTCTCTTGATTCCGGAGCCCAGCCCGTTCACATTCCATGTGATCAGTTTGAGGGATTTGGGTCGCTCAGGGGGTAGTGCATGGGTCAATGTGGGTGCCATTTATATTTTGTAGGGTCGGATTCACAGGTTTGTTCCAAAGGGCCATATCAAACAAAAAAAGAAATCCACATATAGAACAATATTCATTTCATTGTCATTGATTTACAAAGAAGGTAATGGATTTCTAGAGAAGGATTTGAATCAGTACCCAAAGGGTCACTATGAAAAACAACAAAGTAAGGGGACACTCAGGTAGAATTAAAGTTTTAGTATATTTGAATTTAGAAAATGAAAACATCTAAACAACAACCAAAGACATATGACACAAATTCAAAATCATACAATTTTAGTTAAAGGTATATACACACAAAAAATACATATATATTTACATAACAAAATTCTGAACCTAACAACTCACAGATGAAAGAAAATAGTTAAATTGGAGTAATCATTACATTCTTCTAAGCAGTGATTAGCTTATATTGGAAAATAGGTTGAACAAACCCTACTAAGCAAAAAAAGAGTCAGGATATTGTTATGTATAAATCCTACTAGACTGTAGTTGTTTTCAGGGCTGTAGACCTGCTTAATGTTCGGACAAGTCTTCAAATTTGTTGAATGCCAAAGGGCCACCATGCGGGAGTCGGTCACAGCGGGGATGTATTTCCATCTGGGGGTGACATATGACGGTATGTGTTGATCGGTGTGATTCATTAATCTCGTGAATGCATCTTAACCTTGAATCAATGCAAGAACAACATAGACTATCCCTTCCGCCCACCCCATACTCCACCCCAACACGAAGTACCTGTCGCCCAAACATAAATACAACCTAATTTACTAACGACGCCCATCATAAGGGTAGGAGCTCTTTTCAGTCATTCATATCAAATCTTCTGGTTAGAGAAACTTACCCCAGAAAATACAGTCTAACAAATTACAAATTCTGTAGGGGAGGGGGGCGGCTCTTTCCTAGGCCACCTTACTTTTCCCCCATGGCGTCCTGTGTTGTGGATATAGGCATCAAGATGCGTTCACAACTAGGACCAGCGCAACATAAAGAGAAGAGGTGGGATTCAGATTGTTATATCCAGACTGGTCCGTTACTCATTCTTCGGCCGCTACAGGTGGGTCCGCATCAGGCTGTTGTGGTGGTGGCGGCCTCCGGTCCGGGCGGGGGCGTTGATTCCCACTTCTATTGTTATGTATGGTCTTCTAGGCTCCTTCGATGTGTGACTCAGCCCATTTCCATGCCTCCTTCGGGTCTGTGAAGTGGACCGTTGTGCCCTTATGGTAGATTTTGAGTTGGGTTGGAAATAAAAGGCCATATTTGATGTTCAGTCCCTGGAGTTGTCTTTTAAACTGGTCAAACGATTGTCTGGCTCTTTGTACTTCTCGTGTATAGTCGGGAAAAAAGGCAATCTTGGAGCCATTATAGGATAGTGTACCTTTAGCATGTGATCTTTGTAGCAGCGCGTCTCGGTTCCTGTAATTGAGGAGTTTTGCAATCACAGTGCGTGGTGGCGTGCCGGGGATGGGTTTGCCAGTGGGCATCTGGTGTGCCCTCTCTATTGAAACGAATTTTGAGAAGAAGTCTGGTTCGACATGTCCATGATCCATTCCTCTAGGAACAGCTCCATGTTTGGTCCTTCAGATTTCTCTGGTAGTCCTAGGATTCTTACATTGTTGCGTCTGGAGCGTCCCTCTCCCTCATCGACCCTCTCTTCCATTGATTTAAGCTTTGATTTGACCCCTTCCAGTTGTTGAAGCAGACCTAGCATCCTGTCCTCTACATCCGAGATGTGCTGCTCAGCCTCCCCTGTGCGAGATGTTAGTTTCTGTAGGTCATGACGAAGGAGCGAAACGTCCATGCTTATTCCGTCCATTTTCTGTTCCATGGAGGCTTGTGAGTCTGCTATTGCGGCCATGACATCTTTCAAGGACAATGTGTTATCCATGTCGACAGGGACGTCATTTCACCAAAATGCCAGGGGTAGCGGAAATGACATCACAGTGCCACACCCCCAAGAGTGACATCACAGGAAGTGATGTCATTTGACCACACCCCCACCGGAAGTGATGTAATTTGCCCACACCCCCGCAGGAAGTGATGTCATTAGACCACGCCCCCACCATGACATCACAGGAAGTGGCCTAATAAAGCATTATCCCTCAGTGCATTAAGAAAAAAATGGTTACGATATCAGTGTATTGTGACATTTCATACAAGAATGGATCATCATATGTAGCAGTGTCAAGGTCCATGTTGCCACGTGAAGTGTATGAACCCCAATCCCTCTTTATGTGGATCTGCCCTGTTATTTCAACAGGATACAGAGCGAAATCACATTCTGGGGGACAGGGGAGGATAGGCGGGCACGGGGATAGGGGAAAGCCAGGATAAAAGGGGAGAGGGAGAATATTTCACCAGAAAACATGTATGGCATCCTCAGTTTTTAATGACTCTTCTGCTTGTGTTATTTTGGCTGCCAAAAGCTTAGTTCAAAATGTGTTCAAGGCATACAGTGCATTACTGAGTGATACAAACTTCAGTACCAAAAGCCTCATCAGTCCAGTCCCCAGATTTTATGGGGGAAAAAATCCTGGCTGCATTTTGCATTACTCCCACACTCACCAACACTCTTTATATGCCTAGGTTTCTGTTCCTACATGTTCATTGTCCTCCACACCCCGCACCTCTCCACAATGGTACACATTCCAACAATTAGTACTATTATATAGATTTTTGGATAATGCCCAACAGTTGCTCTTCCTTCACTCTGATCATAAGACTTAAAATGTAGTTTCTTACCAGATTGAGCAGAACAGTGGCTTGACAGACGTGCCGGTGCTGCTGTTTCAATGGCATGTGAGGTGAAGATTCTGACTCGAAGGCAGGTTGTTGCTTAGGTGACTGGAAACCAGAGGAGAGGTCTGTGAGTGTTCAATGGCAACAGAACAAGAAGACACAGAACTCTGGTAGTGGAGCTGCAGGTGTTTGGCAGAGAAGAGGCTGCAAGTATGGCAGGTGCTGTTTTGAGGTCACAGAACTCTGGTAGTGTAGCTGCAGGTGTTTGGCAGAGAAGAGGCTGCAAGTATGGCAGGTGCTGGTTTGAGGTCACCGAATACTAGCTGTGATGCCGATGGTGCCGGGCTGGTTTTAACGGAGGGCACTCACTGGGTGTGTCTCATCATTGCTTGGTTGACTACAAATCAAGGATACGGTGCTGGCATTGTGAAGACAGAACTGTAGCTGTGGGGTAGCTGGTGACTGGCTTAAAGGAAGTTGCTGCTTAGATGGCTCATCATTGCTTCCTTGACTGGAAATGAAGAAGAGCCAGGCGGGAATCGGATAGCAAATGTTTTCATGACACAAAACTCCAGCTGTGCTGCAGCTTCTGACTGACTTGTCAAGAAGATGCTGATGGGGGCTACTCAGATTCTAAGAGACTGGCGGTTGACAGATGCTTGTGGCTGTGCTACTAGTAGTGCCTGTCTGGCTTCACAGGAAAATGCTAATTGAATGTCTTGCTGTTGCTTAAACTGCAAATCTGTAGGATGCCGGCAGTGTGGCAGATGATGCCATTTTAAAGACACACATGATGTTTCTGACGTAATGGTCCATTGTTGCTTAGCTCACTGGTAAAAAATAGGATGTTGACAAAACTCAACAGCATACCATGCAGTGTTTTGAAGATAAGACAAACTGGTTGTAGTGCATGAGTGATGTATCATGGCTGACTTCATGAGGAGAAGAGGCTGGTAGTGTAGGAGAGTAGCAGATGGTTTTGAAGACTGTATGTGGTGCTGATTAGGTCTGCGTGACTTGAAAAGGAAGACCTAACTGGAAAATTGAGCTATAATCTAACAGTGTCAAAGAAGATAATGGTTCATCTTTTCAGAGGACACCTCCTGTGTCGCATGTCAGCAAATCGGTCAATGGCATCACTCAAATTTACCTTGTCAACCTCCATAGGTTCACATGCCATTACCAACAAATCACTAAGTCTGTTGTCTCCACATCTATTTCGCAAATAGTTTTTAACTCTTTTCAAACAGGAGAAGAACCTCTCATTTGTTGCAGTTGTAATCGGCAATGCAAGAACCAGATCCAACAGATTTAGGACATCAGAAAAGCCTCTTGGAGATTCATTGAGATAGTACCTGACAGAGTGAATACCTGCTAAAGTCTTGCCAGATAAATAGCCCCTTGCAGTGTTAAGGCCTGAATGCAATGCAGCATAATCTACTTGGGGCCCTAGGTAGTGCCGAGCAAGAAAACCTGCAGATGAGTCCTCCAACTAATTTTTAGCCCTTGGATTGAACATGCCGGCAGCCTTGATAAGCCCCATGTTATCTATAAAACGAGCATCCAACTCTCTTACAAACCTATCCAAGGTGCAGAAAAACACCTCTTGCTTTATACGTTCAGTCTGTGGCATTCGATCCTCAGAGTGCTCATAATGTCCAGGCCTCTTCCCTACAGTAGTACCAACAAGGTATTCTTTGAGTTTGCTGCTCAGTTGGTGCTACCTTACTGGTAAAGCTCTGCGGTCGTGGTCTTCAACTGTTTCAATACCACATTTTTCTGCCAATTCCGTTGCGTCATTGACGATTTTCACCCAATGGCATTCTTGTCGAAGGTTGACGAGGGCAGTTCTTGTCACTTGAATTAGGTGACTCGCATCTGGCAAATCAAGATGCTTTCTCTGAAGTTCATCAGATAACACATGAATCTTTTTCAAAATTGCTTCCATACTTAACAAAGTTAGCAAAAACTCAAAGCACTGCATATTTCGGAGAAGTCCTCTGGCTTCTGAACAAGCCTGCTTGTCACGTTGTTGCGATGATTCTATTACACTGAGAACAACTATAATGGTTTCAAATCGAGCCTGTATTTTTTTAACACACGCGTACCAATAAAACCATCTAGTACCACAAAGTCTTTCTAATTCTTGTACTTCCAGACCGCTTTCTGTTTGAGCTTTTACAAAGAGTCTGTGCCGAGGAGAACTTTGTGAAAGGAACACATACACAGCCTGCAAAGTTGAGAAAGAATCCTTCACTGTTTGTATGTTAGTGATAGTTTGCACTAACGCAAGGTTTAGACGATGTGCATGACAGTGAATGTAAACTGCCTGTGGAGCAATTTCTTTTATTTTCGCTTGCACTCCATTGAAACAGCCACTCATAACTGATGCCCCATCCTAGCATTGTGCCACACAGTTCTTCCAGTCAAGGCCAGCATTGCGTACAGATTTGTCAATGGCTGCAGCTAAACTGGAGGCATCCAACTTCTCCATGTGGTAACATCCCATGGCTTTTTCCTGAATGTTCCCATCTTGATCTACAAACCGGATCACAAAGCTCATCTGTTCTTTATGCGAAATGTCTTTGGTTTCATCAACCAACACTGCAAAGTGCTTTGTCACTTTCCTAACGATATTCTGACGTATAAGATTTGCCACAACTGAGATCATGTCATTTTGATACTCTGGAGATGTGTAGTGCCCATATCTTCTAGCCATTTTTACTTTAAGAAGTTCATTATTATCAGACAGCAAACGCAATATTGCTATGAAGTTTCCCTTATTGTGGGAGTCTTGCGATTCATCTGTGGCTCAGAAAGCAAGTCCTTGACGACCCAAAACACATACAACCTTTAGTAACTGCATCACATGTTGACGATTCTCTTCAATCTCTTGGTCCCCAACCTTTTCTAGCATTGAAACAATTGAGTGGTGAGGGCCTGTAGTCTGTTGTACACGCTTAAAGTCTGCCCAAGCTACAACCAAAGACGTATGCTTATCAGAATCTGAGTGCATCTTTAAAGAACGACATGTCTTTTCCCATTTAGCGAAGCCAATGTCAACAAATGGAACATTTCCACGTGTACGCCCCCCTCCTCCAGAACTAGAACCAAAATGTCTGCATGCAAAGCAGTATACTTTATCTTTCAGAACGGAATACTCCACCCAAGGATATGTTTTGTAGTCTCCGTTAAACTTACGGGAACCAGTTACAGGGTATGTAGGAAGTTTTGGCTGTACAGGGTCACTGCATGGATTTGGTGACAGATCAGTCACCACACTGTCATCTAAATTGGGAGCTGGAGATCTTGTTGGAATGCCCTGCTCAGCTAGACACATCTGCATACTGTTATCGCTCGGCAACCAAGAGCTGCTTGTGCTCTCCCCGACGAGTGATATGTCGGGAGAGCAAGCACCAGTGGGAGGATCATCAAACATGCCAATACGAGAAGAACAATCCTCAACATCAGGGTTGAAAGAGCACTCAGCGCTATCCAGGAACGTTGAAGTGTTGCTTGGGTCATCAGCATCACGTGAAACCGTCACAGCAATGTCTGCACGTGAACAAGAGCCTTCAGTGGCCACTACAAATGAAGGAGATGCTATGTCAGCCAAGGAAGGTGGAGCTGTAGACAAAGAGTCAGCATGTGGAGATAGTGAACCAATGTCAGCACATGTAGATGCACTGTCTGCACCTGAAGAAGCAGCTTCGCTGCCAGCAAGAGTTGATGTGCTGGCCGATGGTTGGACAACATGTGCAGCTGTGTTTGAACTGCCACTTGAGTTATCATCAGACCTCTTGCGCTTGCTTGAATCAGAGCCTGGAGTAGGGCCAGCTCCTCTTGCTTTTGGAGAAAACATATCAACAATTGACCTCTGTTTTGGATCCTTGGGTTTTCCTGTAGGTGTAGACATGTTCGTTCTTTTAGTACTGCTAAATCAGAAGCTATTGTTCAAGCAAATGATGGATTCCTCAGTGTCCTCCCGACTTGTGCTTCACTCTTCTTTGGAGGACCACTTCCGCTGAATACCAAAGAGGAGACAAATCTGAAATGTATTGCTTTGGCTTACAAGTTTATCACTGTACTCCCTGAAAATAAGCGAGTACTCCCCAAAAAGAAAAACAGATTACAAATACTCCCAACAAAAAATAGGAAACAAACACTGTGGACCCTGAGCCCCTGCTTTCACGCACACAGTTCCATAGATGTTTGGAGAGGTAGCGCACGTAGTTCCAAAGGAAGAAAGTACTATTATTACTGCTCGATCGGTAGACATGCACATGATCTTTTAATGTGTATGAGTAACTAGGTGCAACATAATTATTAGAAAAACCTTTCAGTTTTTCAGTTTAAGCATTTTTACTTGCTTACAAAATACTGCCGTGGGGAACTAGATTTACATTTTTACTCCCTAAAATTCATTTTACTTCCAAGTTTACAAAATAGGGAATACAATAGTCCCACTTCAAAATCTTATCTGGAGCACTGAGTACATACCTAAGCAGTGATTTCAAGCATTTATTTTCGTAGCTTACTTTTAGGTCAGTCCTATCTGTCAGGGTAATACTTTACATTTGAGAGATTAACAGTTGCAACCTGTTCAAACTCTGCCCCTAAGAAAAAAGGAAACCTGTAGGTCCCAAAAAACTGAAGTGAAGCATGCGTTCAGTGTCATGCAGTTTGAAGTTAATTTTGTGGTGTTCTCTGATTAAATGGAAGAGAAACAGCCATCTTTTGTGTTGAAACAACTAGGACAAGGCTGCAATGCATAAATAGATATGGAATACCAGATCAGATCATTAACATATGCTGTACATTTTCAATATGTTGCTTCACATTCATTTACCTCTCACAGTGGTCACAGATAAGGCTGGATGTCAGCTGCTCAATGGTGGTACTGTTTGCTGGCGTTGAGAACAAAGAACGGAAGGAACTCCCACACGAAGATGCAGGTCTGAAAATAATAACAAAATATCAGAAAGATTCATTTGTGCAACACCAGACCATATTAATTTTTAATAGAGTTTCAGAGTTCTGGGGTGCACGCATCATGCAGAGACAAACTGGACCACAGAGGCTTTGCACATGACAGACCTAGAGAATGACTTCAGGCCCGGCAACGATTCATCATTAACCTTCTGTGACTCAGAGGGATGCATGTTATGCACCATTGCCCTAGGATCTCTAGGAACTAGCTCTGTAGGCCGCAGCAGGCCCAGCTGAGTGTGTGGCTCGGGCAAGGAGCAGTTTACATAATGTCGTGTCACAATGTAAAATCCTAGTTAAATGCATTGCAAAATGTATAGGCTGCAGGTCACACATGACTTGGATTTCATCTGACTGTGGTTAATTTAAGCAGTTTAATTTGCATAAGCTGTTGTTGTAAACTGGGCTCAGGAGGGCACATGAACACAGTGGCGAGGGGCAAGGGACACATGGACACAGTGACGAGGGGCACATGGACACACTGGCTGGGGTCGGGGGCACATGGAACCGGCGATGACGTATCTTACAGCAGGAAGTAAAAATGCCTTCAATCCCTCTCCCACATGATCTATAAAAGACAAAATGTAACGTTAGTAAAACTAATTTGGTGCTGCCGGCATCAGCGGCTTGCTTACTTTCCCTAATGTAAAGCCGCTGCCGTGCCAGCACTGAATTCATTATACTAACATAGTTGCCAACCCTACAGATTGATAGGGTAATTCATAGAATTTCGCAGAAAAGTGTCGCAAGCGGCTGGCGCAGAGTGTCCGCGTGCGATTGTCTGCGCCAGGCACGTGCGCTAAAACCGATTTCCGCGCACAGCGTATTCATGGATTTTAGGCTCCCAAACCAGCCGTGGCGCAGAGAATCGCAGCGACCCTGCAGCAGCGCCAGTAACGCCCCCAAGAACGCCCTCGCGCAAGGAAAAGCCATCCAAATCGCAAAGGGCTGCGCTAACCCTGGACCAGTTCACCGGGCTGGCAAACAGAAAACGCCAAGCGGGGAACGCGTATTGCAGGGGTGCGCGGGAAGTTCCACACGCGATAGTCCCAGTGCGAGCAGGGTACGTGTATTGTATTTCAGGGGTGCGCGGGAAGTTCCACACGCGATTGGCCCAGTGCGAGCAGGGTACGTGTATTTCAGGGGTGCGCGGGAAGTTCCACACGCGATAGTCCCAGTGCGAGCAGGGTACGTGTATTTCAGGGGTGCGCGGGAAGTTACACACGCGATTGGCCCAGTGCGAGCAGGGTACGTGTATTTCAGGGGTGCGCGGGAAGTTCCACACGCGAGAGTCTCAGTGCGAGCAGGGTACGTGTATTCCAGGGGTGCGCGGGAAGTTCCACACGCGATTGGCCCAGTGCGAGCAGGGTACGTGTATTTCAGGGGTGCGCGGGAAGTTACACACGCGATTTCAGCAGGGTACGTGTATTTCAGGGGTGCGCGGGAAGTTCCACACGCGATTGGCCCAGTGCGAGCAGGGTACGTGTATTTCAGGGGTGCGCGGGAAGTTACATACGCGATAGTCCCTGTGCGAGCAGGGTACGTGTATTTCAGGGGTGCGCGGGAAGTTACACACGCGATTGGCCCAGTGCGAGCAGGGTACGTGTATTTCAGGGGTGCGCGGGAAGTTCCACACGCAAGAGTCCCAGTGCGAGCAGGGTACGTGTATTGCAGGGGTGCGCGGGAAGTTCCACACGCGATTGGCCCAGTGCGAGCAGGGTACGTGTATTTCAGGGGTGCGCGGGAAGTTACACACGCAATTTCAGCAGGGTACGTGTATTTCAGGGGTGCGCGGGAAGTTCCACACGCGATTGGCCATGTGCGAGCAGGGTACGTGGATTTCAGGGGTGCACGGGAAGTTACACACGCGATAGTCCCAGTGCGAGCAGGGTACGTGTATTTCAGGGGTGCGCGGGAAGTTACACACGCGATTGGCCCAGTGCGAGCAGGGTACGTGTATTTCAGGGGTGCACGGGAAGTTCCACACGCGAGAGTCCCAGTGCGAGCAGGGTACGTGTATTCCAGGGGTGCGCGGGAAGTTCCACACGCGATTGGCCCAGTGCGAGCAGGGTACGTGTATTTCAGGGGTGCGCGGGAAGTTACACACGCGATTTCAGCAGGGTACGTGTATTTCAGGGGTGCGCGGGAAGTTCCACACGCGATTGGCCCAGTGCGAGCAGGGTACGTGTATTTCAGGGGTGCGCGGGAAGTTACACACGCGATTTCAGCAGGGTACGTGTATTTCAGGGGTGCGCGGGAAGTTCCACACGCGATTGGCCCAGTGCGAGCAGGGTACGTGTATTTCAGGGGTGCGCGGGAAGTTACACACGCGAGAGTCCCAGTGCGAGCAGGGTACGTGTATTTCAGGGGTGCGCGGGAAGTTACACAAGCGATTGGCCCAGTGTGAGCACAGTACGTGTATTTCAGGGGTGCGCGGGAAGTTACACACGCGATAGTCCCAGTGCGAGCAGGGTACGTGTATTTCAGGGGTGCGCGGGAAGTTACACACGCAATTGGCCCAGTGCGAGCAGGGTACGTGTATTTCAGGGGTGCGCGGGAAGTTACACACGCGATTGGCCCAGTGCGAGCAGGGTACGTGTATTCCAGGGGTGCGCGGGAAGTTGCACACGCGATACCAGCAGGGAATGTGTATTTCAGGGGTTCTGGGGAGTACTAGACGTGAATTGGCCGTGTGGGTCCACCCAGGTGTACGCTCCACAACCTCCACGGCCCCTGCAGGCAGCCCACACCACGGGGGACTACCCTGCACCCCTGCTCATGTCCCGCAGGCAGCCCATCCACCATGGGCATGCCCCCCAGCCAACCCACATGTCACCTTGCACTACTGATCAACAATGCATGTCTGCCACCACCCCCACCCCCCAGCAGTGCAGGGGCAGCCTCCACCAGGCCCCCACTCATGTCACCCACCACCCCCACCCCCCTGCCACCATGGGCAGACTACACCAGGCCCCCACTCATGTCACCCACCACCCCCACCCCCCTGCCACCATGGGCAGACTCCACCAGGCCCCCACTCATGTCTCCCACCACCCCCACCCCCCAGCCACCAGGGTCACCCTCCACCAGGCCCCCACTCATGTCACCCACCACCCCCACCCCCCTGCCACCATGGGCAGACTACACCAGGCCCCCACTCATGTCTCCCACCACCTCCACCCCCCAGCAGTGCAGGGGCAGACTCCAGCAGGCCCCCACTCATGTCCCCCTGCACCCCCCCCTGCCACCATGGGCATCCTCCACCAGGCCCCCACTCATGTCTCCCACCACCCCCACCCCCCTGCCACCATGGGCAGACTGCACCAGGCCCCCACTCATGTCACCCACCACCCCCACCCCCCTGCCACCATGGGCAGACTACACCAGGCCCCCACTCATGTCACCCACCACCCCCACCCCCCTGCCACCATGGGCAGACTCCACCAGGCCCCCACTCATGTCTCCCACCACCCCCACCCCAGCCACCAGGGTCACCCTCCACCAGGCCCCCACTCATGTCACCCACCACCCCGACCCCCCTGCCACCATGGGCAGACTACACCAGGCCCCCACTCATGTCTCCCACCACCCCCACCCCCCAGCAGTGCAGGGGCAGACTCCAGCAGGCCCCCACTCATGTCCCCCTGCACCCCCACCCCCCTGCCACCATGGGCATCCTCCACCAGGCCCCCACTCATGTCTCAAACCACCCCCACCCCCCTGCCACCATGGGCAGACTACACCAGGCCCCCACTCATGTCACCCACCACCCCCACCCCCCTGCCACCATGGGCAGACTCCACCAGGCCCCCACTTATGTCTCCCACCACCCCCACCCCCCAGCCACCAGGGTCACCCTCCACCAGGCCCCCACTCATGTCACCCACCACCCCCACCCCCCTGCCACCATGGGCAGACTACACCAGGCCCCCACTCATGTCTCCCACCACCCCCACCCCCCAGCAGTGCAGGGGCAGACTCCACCAGGCCCCCACTCATGTCTCCCACCACCCCCACCCCCCAGCCACCAGGGTCACCCTCCACCAGGCCCCCACTCATGTCTCCCACCACCCCCACCCCCCAGCAGTGCAGGGGCAGCCTCCACCAGGCCCCCACCCATGTCTCCCACCACCCCCACCCCCCAGCAGTGCAGGGGCAGCCTCCACCAGGCCCCCACCCATGTCGCCCACCACCCCCACCCCCCAGCCACCAGGGTCACCCTCCACCAGGCCCCCACTCATGTCACCCACCACCCCCACCCCCCTGCCACCATGGGCAGCCTCCACCAGGCCCCCACTCATGTCACCCACCACCCCCACCCCCCTGCCACCATGGGCAGACTACACCAGGCCCCCACTCATGTCACCCACCACCCCCACCCCCCTGCCACCATGGGCAGACTCCACCAGGCCCCCACTCATGTCTCCCACCACCCCCACCCCCCAGCCACCAGGGTCACCCTCCACCAGGCCCCCACTCATGTGACCCACCACCCCCACCCCCCTGCCACCATGGGCAGACTAAACCAGGCCCCCACTCATGTCTCCCACCCCCCCCACCCCCCCATCAGTGCAGGGGCAGACTCCACCAGGCCCCCACTCATGTCTCCCACCACCCCCACCCCCCAGCCACCAGGGTCACCCTCCACCAGGCCCCCACTCATGTCTCCCACCACCCCCACCCCCCAGCAGTGCAGGGGCAGCCTCCACCAGGCCCCCACCCATGTCTCCCACCACCCCCACCCCCCAGCAGTGCAGGGGCAGCCTCCACCAGGCCCCCACCCATGTCTCCCACCACCCCCACCCCCCAGGGTCACCCTCCACCAGGCCCCCACTCATGTCACCCACCACCCCCACCCCCCTGCCACCATGGGCAGCCTCCACCAGGCCCCCACTCATGTCACCCACCACCCCCACCCCCCTGCCACCATGGGCAGACTACACCAGTCCCCCACTCATGTCACCCACCACCCCCACCCCCCTGCCACCATGGGCAGACTACACCAGGCCCCCACTCATGTCTCCCACCACCCCCACCCCCCAGCAGTGCAGGGGCAGACTCCACCAGGCCCCCACTCATGTCTCCCACCACCCCCACCCCCCAGCCACCAGGGTCACCCTCCACCAAGCCCCCACTCATGTCTCCCACCACCCCCACCCCCCTGCCACCATGGGCAGCCCCCACCAGGTCCTCACAATCCCCAATCATGTGCGTAATGGTCAGCCTCCACAGCCAAAAAGCCCTACCAAGTTACCCATTCACCCACATGGAAATGGAAATCACATGTTACACCCCCAATGTCCATCAAGCTAATGAACCCATGTCCGTCACACAAAATGGTTGCAATTGAATGGGAAAACACACAACATGACATGCATGAAACCAATGAGATGATACCACACAGTGAAGTATGCTAACAAAATTGTATTGAAAAAAATTAAAGAATGCTAAAGAAAGAAAAATAACTACAATGTGAATGTGAAAAAAAAGAGCTGCATGTCCGTATAAAAACACAAAACTGCAAATCAGAATCCAAAAAAATTATGTCCAAAGTCAAATGTAAAAAAATCTCCATGCAAAAAATAAATATGTACAAAACTAACAAGGGTCCATGAGCCCAACTGAACAAAGGAAACCTACTAAAAAACCTACCTAAAAATCAACTATATACAAAAAGTGGAGCAGTGTCCGTCGACTCCAAATCATAATAAGAAAGAAAGGAAACCTAAAACTAAAGAACTATATACAAAGGCGGCGGGCAAGTCCAGCGGCTCACTCCGTGGTGTCCCGGGCCAGGGCATCATCGAACTCCTGTTCGATGTCCCGGAGGCGGTCCAGTTCCATGGCCCCGAGGGTCCGCAGGGACGACGCCATGTCCTCCTCCAACCCCCTGCGGATTGCATCGAGGCACTCGGCCCGCCTCAGGGCCCTCCGCATGGAGTTCTCCGCCCTGACCATTGTGAGCCGCGCCTCTTCCGCCCGCCGCCGCTCCGCACCTATGGCGTGGCCCAACCGCTGCCACACGGAAGACACTCTCTGTCCTGGGTCCCCCTGCCCTCCGGCCGATGCCTGCCCCTCCGATGTCGAAAGCCCCGAGCCTTCATGTCTCCCACCATGTTGCTGCTGCTGCTGCTCTGCCTCTGCCCGTGCACTGCCTCCTGCTGCCTGCACATCCTCCGCCGGCTGGGGTGCACTAGTTGATGTGGCCACCCCTGCTGGACCTCCGACTCCCGACTGTGGCAGGGATGCCTCCTCCACCAGCCTGGCCGCACCGTCAGAGGCAGCTCCACAGGGCACCCAGGTGACTGATGGGTGGGAAGATGGCACAGAGGACGACTGGCGCGTAGGGGGTTCAGTTGAGGAGGGGGTCGGAGCAAGCCCCATCAGACGGAGGAATCCGGCCTGGGTGACCTGTCCCAGCAGGCTGACGTGGTCAACGAGCCATTCGAGATGACGTGCAGTCTCTCCATGAAAAGACTGCAGGTCACCTCGCATGGCCCGTTGACGCAACGCCACACCAGCCAGGACAGGCTCAACCCAGACCTGGATGGCCACGTCCGCAGGCAGAGGAAGGCCAGTTGACGTCAGCTCATCCCCTGCCTGAAAACGGGTCTGGACGTAGGCATCCCTGCTGGTGCAAGATGATGCAGGGACAGGATCGGGGACAGGATTGCACACAGGCACCTCCGCGGCCGCCTGTGCTGCCTCCTGTCCCTGGTCCTGCACTGCACCACTAGCTCCAGTGGGATCCCCACCTCCAGACCCCGTCTCTGGTGCTTGCACGGCCCCCTCCTCCACCAAACCCCCCACCAACCTGGATGACTCCGTGCCATCTTCCCCTGTTGGGCCCTGTGGGGTCCCAGCTGCCCCTTCTGCTGCCGAGGAGTCCAACTGCAACCTCCGCCTCTTGGACCTCCTCCCGGCAGCTGCGGCCTGGGACGCGGCACCGGACTCCTCACTCCCCGACGAGATGACAACACGGGAGGGGAGCCGGGCCTTGCGTCTCCGGCTGGCGGTCGGATCCCCGCCGCTGTGCTCCACAGCACCTTCTCCGCCCTCTTCATCAGTTGACGCTGCAGACAGGGAGAAACAAAACACAGGCATCAGGGCACTGTACAATGGACACATACACGCATGACAGTTGCACATGAGTGGCATTGGCAAACCTCAGACATGTCATCACAATCCCCAACACACATGTCATTGCAACTCGCACACATGAGCCATACCACAGCCATATCGCAACTGCCACCACCATCCATACACATACAACAGCATCAGCAGCCAAAGGGGAGCCAGACATCACATGCAACACAGGAAGTGCACCACACATGTACACACACCACCACACTTGCATGCATGTCTACACCTCTGCCAAGTGTTGCACTGTTCAGACGGGCATCCATGTCACATCTGCCAATCAGGCTTCCACATACCGCTGTCACATGCATCCATGTAGCATCACTGTTGCACCCTTGACACATACACACACATGCACATGTACACAGTGCTCATACATGCAGGCCAAAACAACTTACATGCCTGACATCACGGACATGTCTACTTACATGCACATTCATCCAAACATGTGTGGACGCACAACTGCATTTGCCATGCAAGCCCACACACAAGCACCATCCATGTCTCACACATTACAGCCCTCGCATGTGTCAGACCCACGGCCCTGTACACCCCCACCCATACTCGACCCCATACAAACAGATGTGCAACCGGCACAATGCCGAATAATCACCACACGCACTGCTCACAATCAGGATGCATGTACACTCACCGCTCGACTCCAGACGGGTCCGCTTCTCTAGGACCTGGACATGGAGCGCTGGGGATATGCGTTCCAGGACCCCCATCTGTTCTTCCGACAAGTGGCCCCGGCGCCCCTTGGCATCCGCTGCCTTCAAGAGGCGCCGGGCCTTGTTCAGGGTCCTGGACCTGAAGTCCTCCCAGCGCTTCCTGACATGTTGGAAGTCCCGGACTGCCACCCCCTCCGCGTTGATGGCAGTCACGATGTCAGTCCAGATCCGAGTCCGTCCTTCCTTGTCGGCGCGGGAACTTCCGAAGAGGGCATCATACTGCCCCAGGACTTGCTCCACCAGGACACCAACTTCGGTGGCACTGAAGCTGGTGCCCCTCTGCCTCTCTGGCCGGGGTTTGCCAGTGGTCACAGATGGTGTTTGCCCCGACATGACAACCCCAGAGGCAGGAGTGGGTGGGCAACTGGGTCCTGGGGCTGGGCTGTGGAGCGATGGAATTCCAGTCGGGAGTCTTCGGTTCCAGCAGGGGTGGTCACAGCAACAGCACCCCTGGCTGATGTGCAGGCAGCAAATGGCAGTGCACGTGGGCAGCAGGCAGTCAGGCAGCAGCAGATGGCAGGTGGGAGCGTGCTCGGGGCTCTGGGGAGCAGTAGTTCAGCCTTCTGGGCAGGAGCGTGGTCTTCCGTGTGCTTACGCGTGGCCAGCTTGGTACGGAGTGATTTGGCACGTGAAAATCCTGCACGTCAGCGTGTAAACCGAGGAAAGGCCCTTAGCGCGTAAGCACGCATACCCGATTCTATTGGACCAAAGGCCCTCAGCGTGTAAGCGCGTCTGTGACGTGAGCCGCACGGGTGTTTCCCACACAGCACGTGATGACAGAGCACACGTGGAAAGACTGCACGTCAGAGTGTCATCGCGTGTAATTGGACAGCACGTCAGAGTCTCATCGCGTGTAATTGGACAGCACGGCAGAGTCTCATCGCGTGTAATTGGACTGCACGTCAGTGTGTCATCGCGTGTGATTGGTGGAAATGGCCCTACACGCAGAAGTGACAAAGCGTGTAATTGGTGGAAATGGGCCTAGCGCGTACACGCCGCGTAAGTGACGCTGGACGTGTGGGCCTGTATAAAAGGTACGCGTAGAACACCATTTCCTTGTACGTGCTTTTCGTGGAGAGCGAGTGGGTGAATTCTGTACTTCTTGTCGTTTCACACGCGATTTACTTCACAGCGTTTCAAGTTCGTATTCCCTGTTACCTCTGACAGCTTTTTCTCTTTTTTCACTTTAACTGGTTTACCTGGGCCTGTTCCCTCAAACAGTGTTCCCTACTACTGTTGTCCTGTCTCCTCAGAGAGCGTACAAATCTTCTTTTGGCGGGGGTGTTGCCAACCAAACGCGCTCCTTTTTCACGCTCTTTTATCTGGCAGACGGTGAGTCACGCACGTATCTAACATCTGTGCTTGCCCCGTGTGGAGCCTACCCCTTCAGAGGTCATTCTAGGCTGCGTGTGACACGCATACGTTCATTCTTGTGTTACTGGGTGCCACAGCGTAGTGCAGGTTTTTCTTTCTGCACACGTGGTCTAGGAGGGGTTGCGTGCACGTCATCTCCCTTTTTTGGGGCTCCTGTGCGTAGCGTGACCCGTCATCTTACCCCGGGGGGTTACAATCAGCCTTGCAAGAGCACTAGGGTACAATTACTATCTGGTACCCAACCCCTTTGACCCCCAATTGCCCAGGACAATATTTTACACCCACTCCCATACGCACATTAACATCAGTGCCATGGCTGGGAGGCGAGGATTCCGTAAGGGTGGCAAAGGTGGAAGAGCCACAAGTGGTGGCCGTGGTGGAACCAGTAGGGAACGTGGTCGTTACTTGCAGGGTGAGCCTGTCCCCCCATGTGTGGAGGACCAGTCAAGGGCACCCATAATCCCCCCCCCTCCCGTTGAGGATGATGTGGCTGACACCATCCATGCTCAGCCCTTGTTGGACCAGCCCATTGTGGCACCAGACCTGGCTGACTCCATGGCTGACTTCCAGGTCAGCAGGCCTATGACACGTGCGCTGGTGCACGTTGATGTCACCATGCCACGTGCATCTGTGGCAGCAAGGTCATCTGCTGCACCAAGTAGGCAGGGCGGAGAGGCTGCAGGGGCAGCTGCGGCTCCATCCACCCCAGCCCTCACACACCCAGCCCGGACAGTGTCGGTCCTAGTCCATGCTGCTGACATTCCCCCTGACACCATCACACTAGAGCCAATGCCTGCACCAACTCCCATGCTGAGTGTGCAATCCCACACTCCTGATACAGAGTCCACCAGGGCTCCTGCCCCTAGTGTCCAGAGCGGCGCAGGACACTCAGGATCACCACCACCTTCCAAGCGGAAGAGGAAGAGTGCTCGTCCGGCACAGGCTGATGCCCCAGACACGGCTACACAGTCCGGCCCATCCAGGAAGCCCAGCTTCACGGATGACGAACTGAATGCACTTGTCGAGTATGTGTCCGCACATGACAACGAGATGGTCATTGTTGCAGGATCCAAGACCACACCTGCACAACGCCAGGCACACTGGCAGACCGTTGCGGACATCGTAAGTGCCCTTGGAATCGTGAGGCGCACAGCCAATGATTGCTATAAGCGCTGGAATGACCTAAAGCGCAGGGCAAAGAGTAAGCTGGCCTCAAGTCATGCCGCAACTCTAGTGCTGGAGGTGGGTCTCCAGTAGTAGACATGGAACTCACTCCACATGAGTCAGTCGCTGGGACCTACGTCACGGAGGAACAGATCCAAGGCGTGGGAGATTTGGCTGATTACGAGGCATTGTCCGGTGAGTGCACATGCATGTGTGTGTCATCCATGTGCATGGTGTGTGTGAGGACTTCTGTTTGTGTGACAGGTGAGAGTGTGTGCACCTGAGTCGTATGGGTCAGCCATGTGCTTCATGCAATACGTCCTGCGCAGCTGCATTTGGCCATAGCAGTATCCCTTCTGCCAACAGTAGACATCTAGCCCAACTGCACGCCAGTTGCCCTTGAAGTGTCACCCTGCCACAACATTGTTGCCTGATTTTTCACTGTTCATTTAGTCAGATTGTTTGCATTCCACCACTTTTACTAGGCATGTCGTAGTCCTCTAGTCACATGTCTGACATGGCTATGGTAAAGTGGAGTGACTTTGTTACCTGGATATCATTTGTTCAGACATGTCCCTGTGCAATTGCACCATTTTGGACTGGCAGCTCCAGGTGAAGAATCTGACCTGTTTGAATTAGAAAAGCTATTACATGCGGGAACTGGACTGAATGAATAGGTGCTGCCCTCCTCTCCATCTTCACTCAATAGCAATGGTACATGCCATCTGTGTGATGGCATGTGTGTTCCACCTGCCAATCACAGGGCAATGTGTGATGCCACTGCCAGGCAGCATGCAGAAAATGTGTTCATCTTCCATCTTGGTGTCATCAGTGTGTGCCATTTGCCTGCCCTTCATACGCAGTGAGGGTGCATGCATGGGAGGGTTTTAGTCATGTGGGACATGTGTCAAACAAGTACTGTTTCTCTTGCTTCTCAGCCCTCATTGTGTGCCATGGTGCTAATGCCTGTTTCCATTTCTTTGTTTTCATGTCTTTGCAGGGGAAGACGCACCTGATACTGCTGGGGTTGTGGAGATGGTGCAGACCCAGGAGGGGTCCGAGGGCCGACCAACCACCAGTGAGGGACGTGGTGGGGTGGTGGGTGAGAACCCACAACTGCTGCAGGTCGTGCTCTCAAGGGGTGTCTCTGGCTGCACCTCCCCCGAGCTGTACTCAGGTGTTGATTCGGATGAGACCTACGTGCCGTCGCAGGTGAGTGTTCCAGGGAGGGATTCTGTTCTGTCTCACCCACCTGCACCAGGGTCAGAACCCTCAATGGGGATGTCAGTGTTGGCAGCTATGCCTTTGGTGGTTACGGATGCAGAGTCACACTCCGCGACATCTGATCCTGTTCCTGGGCCAGCAGATCAGAGGGGGAATGCAGTCCTGCAGCCTCAGGCAGTGCCGGCACAGCAAGGCGCAGTTCGCCTTGCCCCAGACAGGTGTGGTGCCCGCCGACGTGGTGGCCGTACGCCACCTGGCAATACCGCATGGGAGCAATCCATTTACGGTATGGCAACCCAACAGGCAGCATCATCCGAGATGATGGCTCAGGCCATGGATAGGGTGGCCACTTCCATTGTCCCCCCTGAAAGGCTGATGGAGCGACTAGAGCAGGCAACCGACTCCATCTGCCAGTCACACAGGGAGGACATGTTGGGGTCCAACAGGGACAGGCGGGCGGCACTGGCGACTCTGCAGGAGGCCATCTCCATTGAGTCCCAGGGCCACAGGGAAGCCCTGAGGCAGGAGCTCCTTCACCTCAGGACGACTCTTGTTGAGCTTGAGGCTTCAACACACCAAAGGACAGAACAGCAGCTGGAGCGTCTCACCCGTACGCTCTCAGCTGAGATGCAGGCAACGAGGGCGGAGGTCCGGGCATCCTGTGAGTTGTTGCATGGGGACCTCCGCACACTCATCCTCCAGAACCAGACCTACCACACCCGCATGCTTGCAGCCATGGAGGAGCAGACTAGGGCCTTGCGTGGGCTGCCTCCCATAGTGCAACCACCACCGGATGCAGCTGCACAGGGTGATAATAGCGACAGCAGTGATACTCCCACAATAGGGTAGCCGTGTGGGCCATGAGCCCATGGAGGTGTTTTATTTTCCCAGGATCCACGCAGGTGGGTTCTGGTGTGCATCCTGTCCTCGGACCTCCTGGGTGGCCTCCCCAACCCCCCCGGGCCCTTCAATGGCCATTTTTGATTTTATTTTTATTTATATTTTTATTTTTATTTATTTTATTCCCTATTTTTTTGGGACGATTTGTTGGCTTCCGTGGTTCCTGTGGGCATACGCTGCATTGTGGCTGGGCACATGCAGGCTTGTAATGTATTTGGTTCCGATGCTTGGGTTTGAGTCACACACACCCCTCCTGCTTCCCGTTTCCATGGGCTTGCAAAGGGTGTGCCCAAGTGACAGTGAATTACACAGTGACGTTGGACTCCCATGAGCTGTGTGGGCAGTCTGTAGTCAATACTGTGTATACATTCATAGTGCATATTGCTGTTGTGTTGTACACTGCATGTTGCATTGATGTGTAACTCATCTTCTGTGTCTACCTCCCAATTTGCAGGTCCCTTCCTCATGTCGACACAGGGACCTCTAGTCTGGAGATGTGGTCCCTGTTGGCAGCAGTGCACCTACAACTCTACATGGCGCCAACACTGCACAGTTGGTAGTGGTGGGAGTGCAGGCATTTCCAGGTGGTGAGACTACTAATATTTAACATTAGTGATGTCATGTTAATGGTAGTACGTTCTCAACTTTGTTGTTGGTCCGGCATTACTGTGAGCATTTCAGGTGTTGCAAGTTTCTAATAGGGACACTGTACATTGTGACCCTAGTGTCATGTTGTGTGGATTACTTTGTTTACCTGCAAATAGCATGACATGGCACGGTGTGTGGTGTGGCGGTGCTGGGGTTGGGTTGGCTGACATGGCACTGTCCTCTTGTTGCATTTTGCAAGTGGGTGTTCATTTTAGCTGCTTGAATGTGTAACTTCACAAAACTGCATTGGTGGTGTCTGTGTGGGTAGGGATGCACACATTGTGACACTTCCAGGTGAACAATCTCAGGCTGATATGGTTTTCACGGTTCTTTCTCCAGACATTCAGGATCAGTGTCAGGTTGAGTCATCATTGATTGTCAGATGGAATGTGCCAGGGCAGTGTGCACTCCACAGGGGTGTGATTTCTATGTGAAGTAATTAGCCACTAGCTGTGTACGGGCTGCCTCCCCCCGTGCCCTTTCCCCTCCCATGCGCAGCGGCTGTGCATGTGGTTGGGGATGGGGGGGCACCACCATGTCCACGGCCAGGCCCCGGCGTGTTGCAACGTTGTGCAGGACACATGCTGCCACTATGATCCTGCACACTACTGGGGGAGCGTACAACAGCTGCCCGCCAGAACGGTCAAGGGAGCGAAAGCGTGACTTCAGCACTCCGAATGTGCGCTCCACTATGCCCCGGGTTGTAATGTGGGCTGCGTTGTATCTTACCTGGGGTGGCGTGGTGGGGTTCCGAATTGGCGTCATCATGTGGGGGCTGAGAGGGTAGGCACTGTCCCCTGTGGAGGTGGTGATTGGTATCATTGGTGGGGTTGTGACCTTGCTCAGTATCTGACATGCATGCATGTGCAGTGGCATTCATACTCACCAAGCAGCCATGTATCGCCATGCCGCCCAGCTTCTAGGTCCCGGCTTAGGGTGGACATTCGGTAAATGAAGCTGTCGTGGGTTGACCCGGGATAGTTGGCATATACTGAGGTGATGATTCCCTTGGCATTACATACTACCTGCACGTTGATGGAATGCCAGTGCTTGCGGTTCCTATAGATGTGCTCAGATGCCCTGGGGGGACGTAGAGCCACATGGGTGCAGTCGATGGCACCTAGCACTTTGGGGAATCGTGCCACAGCGTAGAAATCCAGGGCGGCAGCATGCCTTTCTGCAGGTGTTCTGGGCAGGTATATGTGCATGGGGACTGATGGGCGTGCAGTGATGATGTTCAAGACCTGGTGTAGGCAGCGTGACTGGGTGGCCTGTGATACCCCACCCACAATGGCACTTGTCCGCTGAAATGATCCAGTGGCTAAGAAGTGCAGTACATTGAGGACCTTCTCCAGGGGGCTGAGTGCTTGGGAGCACAGGGTGGGTGATGTGAGGTCATCCTCCCACTCACTCACCAGGTCCAGTATGATGTGTGGTGGAAACCTGTACCTCCCATGCACCTGGTCATCAGGCATCCCGAAAAGGCTGGTTCTGGGTGTGAATATTCTGGCCCTGACTATCCTCCTCCTCCTCCTTTGGTAGGCCACGCCCACTGCTGCTAGGAACGGTATGTTCATCCTGGGTGTGAGCTTGTTATTATTTTAGCGCGCAAATTTATGCATTGCGCGTGTTGTAGGTGAGCGTGTGACCCGCGCACCCCTGAAATCCAGTACCCAGTCCAATAGCGTGTGGAAATTCCCGCGCACACCGGGATACAGGTGCGCTGACGTACTTGCGTGTGGAAGTGTCCGCGCACACCTGATATACACGTACATAGGCCAATCGCGTGTACGCGCACTTTAGTCCAATTACACGCGGTGACACACTGACGTGCAGTCCAATTACACATGATGAGACTCTGCCGTGCTGTCCAATTACACGCGATGAGACACTGCCGTGCTGTCCAATTACACGCGATGAGACTCTGACGTGCTGTCCAATTACACGCGATGACACTCTGACGTGCAGTCTTTCCACGTGTGCTCTGTCATCGCGTGTTGTGTGGGAAACATCCGTGCGGGTCACGTCACAGACGCGCTTACGCGCTGAGGGCCTTTGGTCCAATAGAATCGCGTATGCGTGCTGACGCGCTTACGCGCTAAGGGCCTTTCCTCGGTTTTCACGCTGACGTGCAGGATTTTCACGTGCCAAATCACTCCGTACCAAGCTGGCCACGCGTAAGCACACGGAAGACCACGCTCCTGCCCAGAAGGCCGAACTACTGCCCCCCAGATCCCCGAGCACGCTCCCACCTGCCATCTGCTGCTGCCTGACTGCCTGCTGCCCACGTGCACTGCCATTTGCTGCCTGCACATCAGCCAGGGGTGCTGTTGCTGTGACCACCCCTGCTGGAACCGAAGACTCCCGACTGGAATTCCATCGCTCCACAGCCCAGCCCCAGGACCCAGTTGCCCACCCACTCCTGCCTCTGGGGTTGTCATGTCGGGGCAAACACCATCTGTGACCACTGGCAACCCCCGGCCAGAGAGGCAGAGGGGCACCAGCTTCAGTGCCACCGAAGTTGGTGTCCTGGTGGAGCAAGTCCTGGGGCAGTATGATGCCCTCTTCGGAAGTTCCCGCGCCGACAAGGAAGGACGGACTCGGATCTGGACTGACATCGTGACTGCCATCAACGCGGAGGGGGTGGCAGTCCGGGACTTCCAACATGTCAGGAAGCGCTGGGAGGACTTCAGGTCCAGGACCCTGAACAAGGCCCGGCGCCTCTTGAAGGCAGCGGATGCCAAGGGGCGCCGGGGCCACTTGTCGGAAGAACAGATGGGGGTCCTGGAACGCATATCCCCAGCGCTCCACGTCCAGGTCCTAGAGAAGCAGACCCGTCTGGAGTCGAGCGGTGAGTGTACATGCATCCTGATTGTGAGCAGTGCGTGTGGTGATTATTCGGCATTGTGCCGGTTGCACATCTGTTTGTATGGGGTCGAGTATGGGTGGGGGTGTACAGGGCCGTGGGTCTGACACATGCGAGGGCTGTAATGTGTGAGACATGGATGGTGCTTGTGTGTGTGGGCTTGCATGGCAAATGCAGTTGTGCGTGCACACATGTTTGGATGAATGTGCATGTAAGTAGACATGTCCGTGATGTCAGGCATGTATGTTGTTTTGGCCTGCATGTATGAGCACTGTGTACATGTGCATGTGTGTGTATTTGTCAAGGGTGCAACAGTGATGCTACATGGATGCATGTGACAGCGGTATGTGGAAGCCTGATTGGCAGATGTGACATGGATGCCCGTCTGAACAGTGCGACACTTGGCAGAGGTGTAGACATGCATGCAAGTGTGGTGGTGTGTGTACATGTGTGGTGCACTTCCTGTGTTGCATGTGATGTCTGGCTCCCCTTTGGCTGCTGATGCTGTTGTATGTGTATGGATGGTGGTGGCAGTTGCGATATGGCTGTGGTATGGCTCATGTGTGCGAGTTGCAATGACATGTGTGTTGGGGATTGTGATGACATGTCTGAGGTTTGCCAATGCCACTCATGTGCAACTGTCATGCGTGTATGTGTCCATTGTACAGTGCCCTGATGCCTGTGTTTTGTTTCTCCCTGTCTGCAGCGTCAACTGATGAAGAGGGCGGAGAAGGTGCTGTGGAGCACAGCGGCGGGGATCCGACCGCCAGCCGGAGACGCAAGGCCCGGCTCCCCTCCCGTGTTGTCATCTCGTCGGGGAGTGAAGAGTCCGGTGCCGCGTCCCAGGCCGCAGCTGCCGGGAGGAGGTCCAAGAGGCGGAGGTTGCAGTTGGACTCCTCGGCAGCAGAAGGGGCAGCTGGGACCCCACAGGGCCCAACAGGGGAAGATGGCACGGAGTCATCCAGGTTGGTGGGGGGTTTGGTGGAGGAGGGGGCCGTGCAAGCACCAGAGACGGGGTCTGGAGGTGGGGATCCCACTGGTGCTAGTGGTGCAGTGCAGGACCAGGGACAGGAGGCAGCACAGGCGGCCGCGGAGGTGCCTGTGTGCAATCCTGTCCCCGATCCTGTCCCTGCATCATCTTGCACCAGCAGGGATGCCTACGTCCAGACCCGTTTTCAGGCAGGGGATGAGCTGACGTCAACTGGCCTTCCTCTGCCTGCGGACGTGGCCATCCAGGTCCGGGTTGAGCCTGTCCTGGCTGGTGTGGCGTTGCGTCAACGGGCCATGCGAGGTGACCTGCAGTCTTTTCATGGAGAGACTGCACGTCATCTCGAATGGCTCGTTGACCACGTCAGCCTGCTGGGACAGGTCACCCAGGCCGGATTCCTCCGTCTGATGGGGCTTGCTCCGACCCCCTCCTCAACTGGACCCCCTACGCGCCAGTCGTCCTCTGTGCCATCTTCCCACCCATCAGTCACCTGGGTGCCCTGTGGAGCTGCCTCTGACGGTGCGGCCAGGCTGGTGGAGGAGGCATCCCTGCCACAGTCGGGAGTCGGAGGTCCAGCAGGGGTGGCCACATCAACGAGTGCACCCCAGCCGGCGGAGGATGTGCAGGCAGCAGGAGGCAGTGCACGGGCAGAGGCAGAGCAGCAGCAGCAGCAACATGGTGGGAGACATGAAGGCTCGGGGCTTTCGACATCGGAGGGGCAGGCATCGGCCGGAGGGCAGGGGGACCCAGGACAGAGAGTGTCTTCCGTGTGGCAGCGGTTGGGCGGCGGGCGGAAGAGGCGCGGCTCATAATGGTCAGGGCAGAGAACTCCATGCGGAGGGCCCTGAGGCAGGCCGAGTGCCTTGAGGCAATCCGCAGGGGGTTGGAGGAGGACACGGCGTCGTCCCTGCGGACCCTCGGGGCCATGGAACTGGACCGCCTCCGGGACATCGAACAGGAGTTTGATGATGCCCTGGCCCGGGGCACCACGGAGTGAGCCGCTGGACTTGCCCGCCGCCTTTGTATATAGTTCTTTAGTTTTAGGTTTCCTTTCTTTCTTATTATGATTTGGAGTCGACGGACACTGCTCCACTTTTTGTATATAGTTGATTTTTAGGTAGGTTATTTAGTAGGTTTCCTTTGTTCAGTTGGGCTCATGGACCCTTGTTAGTTTTGTACATTTTTATTTTTTGCATGGAGATTTTTTTACATTTGACTTTGGACATAATTTTTTTTTATTCTGATTTGCAGTTTTGTGTTTTTATATGGACATGCAGCTCTTTTTTCTCACATTCACATTGTAGTTAGTTTTCTTTCTTTAGCATTCTTTAATTTTTTCCAATACAATTTTGTTTGCATACTTCACTGTGTGGTATCATCTCATTGGTTTCATGCATGTCATGTTGTGTGTTTTCCAATTCAATTGCAACCATTGTGTGTGACGGACATGGATTCATTAGCTTGATGAACATTGGGGGTGTAACATGTGATTTCCATTTCCATGTGGGTGAATGGGTTACTTGGTAGGGCTTTTTGGCTGTGGAGGCTGACCATTACGCACATGATTGGGGATTGTGAGGACCTGGTGGGGGCTGCCCATGGTGGCAGGGGGGTGGGGGTGGTGGGAGACATGAGTGGGGGCCTGGTGGAGGCTGCACCTGCACTGCTGGGGTGTGGGGGTGGTGGGAGACATGAGTGGGGGCCTGTTGCAGGCTGCCCCTGCACTGCTGGGGGGTGGGGTGGTGGGAGACATGGGTGGGGGCCTGGTGGAGGCTGCCCCTGCACTGCTGGGGGGTGGGGGTGGTGGGAGACATGAGTGGGGGCCTGGTGGAGGGTGACCCTGGTGGCTGGGGGGTGGGGGTGGTGGGAGACATGAGTGGGGGCCTGGTGGAGTCTGCCCATGGTGGCAGGGGGGTGGGGGTGGTGGGTGACATGAGTGGGGGCCTGGTGTAGTCTGCCCATGGTGGCAGGGGGTGGGGGTGGTGGGAGACATGAGTGGGGGCCTGGTGGAGGATGCCCATGGTGGCAGGGGGGTGGGGGTGGTGGGAGACATGAGTGGGGGCCTGGTGGAGTCTGCCCATGGTGGCAGGGGGGTGGGGGTGGTGGGTGACATGAGTGGGGGCCTGGTGTAGTCTGCCCATGGTGGCAGGGGGGTGTGGGTGGTGGGTGACATGAGTGGGGGCCTGGTGGAGGCTGCCCCTGCACTGCTGGGGGGTGGGGGTGGTGGGAGACATGAGTGGGGGCCTGGTGGAGTCTGCCCATGGTGGCAGGGGGGTAGGGGTGGTGGGAGACATGAGTGGGGGCCTGGTGGACGATGCCCATGGTGGCAGGGGGGTGGGGTGGTGGGAGACATGAGTGGGGGCCTGGTGGAGTCTGCCCATGGTGGCAGGGGTGTGGGGGTGGTGGGTGACATGACTGGGGGCCTGGTGGAGGGTGACCCTGGGGGGTGGGGGTGGTGGGAGACATGAGTGGGGGCCTGGTGTAGTCTGCCCATGGTGGCAGGGGGGTGGGGGTGGTGGGAGACATGAGTGGGGGCCTGGTGGAGGCTGCCCCTGCACTGCTGGGGGGTGGGGGTGGTGGGAGACATGAGTGGGGGCCTGCTGGAGTCTGCCCATGGTGGCAGGGGGGTGGGGGTGGTGGGAGACATGAGTGGGGGCCTGGTGGAGGCTGCCCCTGCACTGCTGGGGGGTGGGGGTGGTGGGAGACATGAGTGGGGGCCTGGTGGAGTCTGCCCATGGTGGCAGGGGGGTGGGGGTGGTGGGAGACATGAGTGGGGGCCTGGTGGAGGCTGCCCCTGCACTGCTGGGGGGTGGGGGTGGTGGGAGACATGAGTGGGGGCCTGCTTGAGTCTGCCCATGGTGGCAGGGGGGTGGGGGTGGTGGGAGACATGAGTGGGGGCCTGGTGGAGGGTGACCCTGGTGGCTGGGGGGTGGGGGTGGTGGGAGACATGAGTGGGGGCCTGGTGGAGGCTGCCCCTGCACTGCTGGGGTGTGGTGGTAGACATGAGTGGGGGCCTGGTGGAGGCTGCCCCTGCACTGCTGGGGGGTGGGGGTGGCGGGCGACATGATTGGGGGCCTGCTGGAGTCTGCCCATGGTGGCAGGGGGGTGGGGGTGGTGGGAGACATGAGTGGGGGCCTGGTGGAGGGTGACCCTGGTGGCTGGGGGGTGGGGATGGTGGGAGACATGAGTGGGGGCCTGCTGGAGTCTGCCCATGGTGGCAGGGGGGTGGGGGTGGTGGGAGACATGAGTGGGGGCCTGGTGGAGGGTGACCCTGGTGGCTGGGGGGTGGGGGTGGTGGGAGACATGAGTGGGGGCCTGCTGGAGTCTGCCCATGGTGGCAGGGGGGTGGGGGTGGTGGGAGACATGAGTGGGGGCCTGGTGGAGGATGCCCATGGTGGCAGGGGGGTGGGGGTGGTGGTAGACATGCATTGTTGATCAGTAGTGCAAGGTGACATGTGGGTTGGCTGGGGGGCATGCCCACGGTGGATGGGCTGCCTGCGGGACATGAGCATGGGTGCAGGGTAGTCCCCCGTGGTGTGGGCTGCCTGCACGGTCCGTGGAGGTTGTGGAGCGTACACCTTGGAGGGCCCACACGGCCATGAGTGGGGGCCTGGTGGAGGCTGCCCCTGGTGGCAGGGGGGTGGGGGTGGTGGGAGACATGAGTGGGGGCCTGGTGGAGGGTGACCCTGGTGGCTGGGGGTGGTGGGTGACATGAGTGGGGGCCTGGTGGAGGGTGACCCTGGGGGGTGGGGGTGGTGGGAGACATGAGTGGGGGCCTGGTGGAGGATGCCCATGGTGGCAGGGGGGTGGGGGTGGTGGGAGACATGAGTGGGGGCCTGGTGGAGTCTGCCCATGGTGGCAGGGGGGTGGGGGTGGTGGGTGACATGAGTGGGGGCCTGGTGTAGTCTGCCCATCGTGGCAGGGGGGTGGGGTGGTGGGTGACATGAGTGGGGGCCTGCTGGAGGCTGCCCCTGCACTGCTGGGGGGTGGGGGTGGTGGGAGACATGAGTGGGGGCCTGGTGGAGTCTGCCCATGGTGGCAGGGGGGTGGGGGTGGTGGGTGACATGAGTGGGGGCCTGGTGGAGTCTGCCCATGGTGGCAGGGGGGTGGGGGTGGTGGGTGACATGAGTGGGGGCCTGGTGGAGGCTGCCCCTGGTGGCAGGGGGCTGGGGGTGGTGGGAGACATGAGTGGGGGCCTTGTGGAGGGTGACCCTGGTGGCTGGGGGGTGGGGGTGGTGGGTGACATGAGTGGGGGCCTGGTGGAGGGTGACCCTGGGGGATGGGGGTGGTGGGAGACATGAGTGGGGGCCTGGTGGAGGCTGCCCCTGGTGGCAGGGGGTGGGGGTGGTGGGAGACATGAGTGGGGGCCTGGTGGAGGGTGACCCTGGTGGCTGGGGGGTGGGGGTGGTGGGTGACATGAGTGGGGGCCTGGTGGAGGGTGACCCTGGGGGGTGGGGGTGGTGGGAGACATGAGTGGGGGCCTGGTGTAGTCTGCCCATGGTGGCAGGGGAGTGGGGGTGGTGGTAGACATGAGTGGGGGCCTGCTGGAGGCTGCCCCTGCACTGCTGGGGGGTGAGGGTGGTGGGAGACATGAGTGGGGGCCTGGTGGAGTCTGCCCATGGTGGCAGGGGGGTGGGGGTGGTGGGAGACATGAGTGGGGGCCTGGTGGAGGCTGCCCCTGCACTGCTGGGGGGTGGGGGTGGTGGGAGACATGAGTGGGGGCCTGCTGGAGTCTGCCCATGGTGGCAGGGGGGTGGGGGTGGTGGGAGACATGAGTGGGGGCCTGGTGGAGGCTGCCCCTGCACTGCTGGGGTGTGGGGGTGGTGGTAGACATGAGTAGGGGCCTGGTGCAGGCTGCCCCTGCACTGCTGGGGGGTGGGGGTGGTAGGAGACATGAGTGGGGGCCTGGTGGAGTCTGCCCATGGTGGCAGGTTGGTGGGGGTGGTGGGAGACATGAGTGGGGGCCTGGTGGAGGCTGCCCCTGCACTGCTGGGGGGTGGGGGTGGTGGGAGACATGAGTGGGGGCCTGCTGGAGTCTGCCCATGGTGGCAGGGGGGTGGGGGTGGTGGGAGACATGAGTGGGGGCCTGGTGGAGGCTGCCCCTGCACTGCTGGGGGGTGGGGGTGGTGGGAGACATGGGTGGGGGCCTGGTGGAGTCTGCCCATGGTGGCAGGGGGGTGGGGGTGGTGGGAGACATGAGTGGGGGCCTGGTGGAGGCTGCCCCTGCACTGCTGGGGGGTGGGGGTGGTGGGAGACATGAGTGGGGGCCTGCTGGAGTCTGCCCATGGTGGCAGGGGGGTGGGGGTGGTGGGAGACATGAGTGGGGGCCTGGTGGAGGGTGACCCTGGTGGCTGGGGGGTGGGGGTGGTGGGAGACATGAGTGGGGGCCTGGTGGAGGCTGCCCCTGCACTGCTGGGGTGTGGGGCTGGTGGTAGACATGAGTGGGGGCCTGGTGGAGGCTGCCCCTGCACTGCTGGGGGGTGGGGGTGGCGGGAGACATGATTGGGGGCCTGCTGGAGTCTGCCCATGGTGGCAGGGGGGTGGGGGTGGTGGGAGTCATGAGTGGGGGCCTGGTGGAGGGTGACCCTGGTGGCTGGGGGGTGGGGATGGTGGGAGACATGAGTGGGGGCCTGCTGGAGTCTGCCCATGGTGGCAGGGGGGTGGGGGTGGTGGGAGACATGAGTGGGGGCCTGGTGGAGGGTGACCCTGGTGGCTGGGGGGTGGGGGTGGTGGGAGACATGAGTGGGGGCCTGCTGGAGTCTGCCCATGGTGGCAGGGGGGTGGGGGTGGTGGGAGACATGAGTGGGGGCCTGGTGGAGGATGCCCATGGTGGCAGGGGGGTGGGGGTGGTGGTAGACATGCATTGTTGATCAGTAGTGCAAGGTGACATGTGGGTTGGCTGGGGGGCATGCCCACGGTGGATGGGCTGCCTGCGGGACATGAGCATGGGTGCAGGGTAGTCCCCCGTGGTGTGGGCTGCCTGCACGGTCCGTGGAGGTTGTGGAGCGTACACCTTGGAGGGCCCACACGGCCAATTCACGAGTGGTACTCCCCAGAACCCCTGAAATACACGTACCCTGCTCGCACTGGGACTCTCGCATGTGTAACTTCCCTCGCACCCCTGAAATACACGTACCCTGCTGAAATTGCGTGTGTAACTTCCCGCGCACCCCTGAAATACACGTACCCTGCTCGCACTGGGCCAATCGCGTGTGGAACTTCCCGCGCACCCCTGAAATACACGTACCCTGCTGAAATCGCGTGTGTAACTTCCCGTGCACCCCTGAAATACACGTACCCTGCTCGCACTGGGCCAATCGCGTGTGGAACTTCCCGCGCACCCCTGAAATACACGTACCCTGCTCGCACTGGGCCAATCGCGTGTGGAACTTCCCGCGCACCCCTGAAATACACATACCCTGCTGAAATCGCGTGTGGAACTTCCCGCGCACCCCTGAAGTACACGTACCCTGCTCGCACTGGGCCAATCGCGTGTGGAACTTCCCGCGCACCCCTGAAATACACGTACCCTGCTGAAATCACGTGTGGAACTTCCCGCGCACCCCTGTAATACACATGCCTTGCTCGCACTGGCCCAATCGCGTGTGTAACTTCCCGCGCACCCCTGAAATACACGTACCCTGCTCGCACTGGGCCAATCGCGTGTGGAACTTCCCGCGCACCCCTGAAATACACGTACCCTGCTGAAATCGCGTGTGTAACTTCCCGCGCACCCCTGAAATACACGTACCCTGCTCGCACTGGGCCAATCGCGTGTGGAACTTCCCGCGCACCCCTGAAATACACGTACCCTGCTGTAATCGCGTGTGGAACTTCCCGCGCACCCCTGAAATACACGTAACCTGCTGAAATCGCGTGTGGAAATTCCCGCGCACCCCGGTTTACACGCACACGTATTTTTTGTCAGCGGGTGTCCGTGTTTGTGGGTACCCCTTTGCACGTCATTTGTCCTGGAGGGCCACAGTATAGGACATTCATCATGGCAGTATATAGGTGCTATTTGTTGGCGCACCTTTTGGCGCACATTTCTTACAGCCGCAGAGACGCTACCGCCTGCTTTCTTGTGGCGGTCGTGTTTGTACCTGTGCGCTGGTTTGAGCGTGCGCTTTTTTGCCCTATTCTATTCCATGAATACGTGTTGTAGGCGAGCGTGTGGGCGTTCCGCGCACTTGTGCCCTGTACTTCCCCCCCGTGACGCCCACGTTTTGGCAAGTTGTTCCCCATTCCGAGTGTTACGCCCGTGTTCCGCCTACTTTTGTTGCGTGCGCCGCGCTATGTGCGAATTTCGCTGCGGCCTGTGCGATTTTCGCTGTGACCTGGCGCACGCTGTTAGATGGCCTGTGCGCCAACATGCGCCGCGCTCTTTTTTATCGCACATCCGCTGGTTTTCTCGCGCACGGACTTCCATGAATCGATGTGCGCTGCTTTTCGTGCGATTTTCGCACTTGCACTGCGATTTTCGCTATTACACTGCGATTCGCACGTTTTTGGCCACTTGCGCCGCGCTAATTATTCCATGAATCGGCCTGTGAGGCAGTAGGCTACTGCTTTTTGAGCAGTCCTACCGCCTACAGATTTCAGTGACAGATCCTACTGCTTTTTACAGTGGCAGGTAATTTATGTGACTCTAAGGCAGGCTGCAGGACATAGCATGCAACACATTAGTCTGTCTGTACTGGTAGATGATTTACTTTTTAGTCCAAGTTTAAACGTGTCATTTTTCTGCACTGGCCATGGGAGCAAGCGGGCTAATGTGTTGGCAGGCAGGGTAAGGAATGGAGAAAAGGTGAAGGAGCGAGGAAAAATATGCTTTGTCAAAGCCAACAGTTTTGTGTAGGCATAGAGTAGAGATTTGTCAGGCATTGCCAAACAGTAGTACCTGGTGGTAAAATGGCAACAGCTGGAAAATAGTTTGATTACCTTTGTGTATGAAAGCAGTTCCTGGCAATTGCCTATCTAATACCTTTGCACAAGTGAAAACGGTTGGCTTTGTGAATGCTTGTTTTTAGCAGGACTTCAGTGCAAGGAACAGATTTAAATCAAGTGGCTGAATTCACACTTGGTTAAGACATTTATATTATACCATTAGCATTTACACCTGTAATTTAGCCATTGACTCACCATATTACTTAGAAATGACACTGGTAGACCAAAGTCTGATGTTACTTCTTGATAGAGCTAGCTCAAAGAGATCGTTGAAGGATATGTTTTGGGCAGAAAGGGACAGGTAGCAGGGGTGTTGCTAGGTCTGGAAAAGATCCAGGGCTATGCTAATTTTGGGACTGTCGGGACTGGGGGCTAGCTAGCCTTTTTGGTTGTTACCCCTGAGCTTCTATCTGGGGCTACAACCAAAAGACCCGGAGCTAGAGCCCCACTCAGCCCCCCCACCCTCAGCAACACCTCTGGCAGTTAGTAGGTGGGAATAGACATGGGGATTAGCATGGCATGGGGCATATAATGGATGGGTAAATAACCAAACAAAACTCACAAGTGGTACGGCCCTCCTCATAATTCATCTCCCTCCTAGTCGTATTCCAATGTAATCCTTTTGGCTATTAGGTGAAGCTTAAGTACCACTTAATAGGTCCAACTAAAAATGCACAAGGAGACCACCGAAAAGCCCCCTCTCCTCACTGGTAATTAAAAAAATTGAAGGGTATCCCAGTAAAAGGGCATCCGTGGGGGCATGCAATGGCAACCTGTGAGGGCTCCACTGCAGGGGGAGAATGGCAGCGTCCCTGACCTGCGCAGAACATCGACGCTGTGATGTGTAAAGAAAAAACAGGCAAATACAGGTAAATGGGCCAGATGTAGAAGGATGGGGGGCAGGGAATGAGCAAGAGCTTGTGGATGCGTTCACAGTGGCATAAATTCAAATATGTCACACTCCATTTAGGATTTGCTAGACATGATTTGGTTTTAACAATGCATTCTGTGCCCGAAACATGCACACACACAAACTGCATGCCCCATCTGAATATATTCACAGCATGCTTGCCATCAGTTTACCTATGTGGCGTGGCTGCCCTTGAGAATCTGTGCACCGTGTGTTCTTGGTAGGAGGATACACTTATACTGACTGGAACAAGCTGTGCTCACGTGACCTAGGTGCGTTTAGGCCCTGAAGACCTGGCTTAGTCCACGGCCGCCATAGCTGATTTGCTCCACCAGCAAACAAGGATGTTGGAGAGGGGTCCAGGATTATCCATCCACAGACCCCACACAAAGAGAGCCTTGCGGCCTCCCTGAGATTTGCAGCAGCGCACTGAGGAACAATGAAAGGCCCTGATTGGAGCAAGCTGAGACCCTATTAAGAGTCCATTCTCTTTTACTTCCACCGATCTCTAGTTGGTGATGTGTGCCCCCTGTCACCACTCCATGGCTGGTGCTGGGTATCCCCTCCTCCAATCATTGGCTGGTGCTAGGTATCCCCAACTCTCTCGCACCCAAGTCACTGGCTTCTCTAGGATACCTCCTGCCCCTGGCTAGTGCCACTTCGCTCCCTCACTTGTTGTACCTTCCCCCACCTCAATTCCCTCCTCATATCAGTCGTATGTCTATCTCAATGTGTTAACCTTAGCACTCCCCCCTGGATGTTGTATCCTGTGCCTCCACTCCCCAACATGTATCACACTATAAAGAAATTGGATTATTATCGTCATGTATCTGTCCCATGTACATGGTTTTTGATCAAAACACACCTCCTGCTTTCTTCAATAAATACAAAATAAGCCATAATACTGCCACCACTCACGTATATGCACAGTATCTATGTGTGACGTTGGTATATATATGCAGACTATGCTGTCATCAGAGTATATTCACAATTGGCTGTCCAGCAGACTATGTGCCCTCCATAATGCCCACCAGAGGAAATAGCCAGAAGGCTCCCAGGGTTATAACGGACAAGCCAACATCTGGGTATAACGTTGTTTTATCGTCAGTCATTTTTACGACTGACTTTTAAACGAGTACAAAATTATGAAAAGGGTTAAGAAAATGTGTTTGGGGGTGGGAAAGGGTACAGAAAGGTTTGCGGGGTCGGTAATAGTTAAAAATAGGTGGTGCAGGTTAGGTTATGGAGGGAACCCTTCCAAAAAAAATAATTTGATGACCTTTTTCATACTCGTTTAAAAGGCAGTCATAATAATGACTGACAATGAAAGAATATAGAACCCTAAAACATATGGGGCCCCATCACATCTTGCCAGGGGTCTGTGTTAATGTACAAAAAGGATATCTGATGTTTATTTACTTTTTTTTTTTTAAATGTCCGCCAATAAAATCTTAACGACATGTAAACCGTTGGGCAGGTTGATTGGGGGCGAGGAGGAGGAAACCGACATTGTTGAAATGGAAAACGAAAAGGTGATCATTTCCTCCTTTTTTAACATTGGCCTGAACGCTCGAAGCAGGCCTCTCCCAATTACAGAGCTCCACCGTCCAGAGAAAATGAAAGCAGCTGGTAAACTTTAAGCAGAAAATATGTGCCGGTGGTGCGCAGCTTAACAACACTGCAAGCCGCCGCCGGCACATATTTGCACGTTAGTAAAATGAAATTCGGTGCAGACGGCACTGGCAGCAGCACCAAATTCATTGTACTAACGTGCAAATATGTGCTGGCGGCGGCTTGCAATGCCGCCGGCACATATTTGCACGTTAGTAAAATGAAATTCGGTGCCGACGGCACTGGCAGCAGCACCAAATTCATTGTACTAATGCGCAAATATGTGCCGGTGGTGGCTTGCAATGCCGCCGGCACATATTTGCACGTTAGTAAAACGACTTTGGTGCCGATGGCAGCAGCAGCACCAAATTAATTTTACTAACGTGCAAATATTGTTGCACTGTGCAACATATTGCACGTTAGTAAAATGAATTTGGTGCTCTGGCCGTCGGCGGCGACCGGCACGGCGGTCGACTGGACTCAGTGAGTCAGTGGACTGACTAGTACTCACCTCGAAGTCACTGGCTTGGCCTGCAGGGTATCTATCTCGTCGTGGATCGATGCCTGCCTGGAGTGGACACACACAGCAGCAGCCCTCAAAGACGACTCGAGCAGCAGTGAAGAACCACACGCGTTTTTTGCTGCTCGCGGGCACCACACGTGCAATCATCAAAATGGAGGCCAACACAGCGTCACAGCACGCTGTGGCCACGCCCCCTCCTTCTCTGATTGCTCATTGGCCAGAGGTCGCAAGAGATTGACAGGGGTCGCTGGCCAATCGCCAGCGGTCGCTCTTGCGACCTCTGGCGACCCCCAAATGACATCCCTGCATGTCGACCGCAATGGCGCTAGGGCCGGGTTCACCTCGCTCTTGTGTGGATTGCGTCGCAAACTGGTCTATTTTGCTTTGTAGAGTGTGTCTCCTCTGTTTATCTTTACCCATGGCAAGTAAGAGTTCCAGGGGGAGCACTTATATGTCCGGTTCGTGTGCACTTGGTATTTCAGGGTAATCGTGCCAGGACATAGCGCTCCTGTCGTGTACTATTTCTTGCTGTGCTAACCCAGCAATGTTACACCCCTGGTTTGTGCTGGTGTTAGTTTGCGTCTTCCACCAATATTAACCGTTAATCAGCTTCAACGCCTCATTTTCACTCTCCACTGCGTGTGGTAGTGTGCAGTTCACGGGGCCGGTTCGGTTGTGGTCAGACCGGTGCCCCCAAGTCCTCTGTGCCGGCTGTGTTTCCCCTGTGTCTATCTGTTCTCAGTGCGGGTTTCAGCGATATATGTTGCTCGTGGTTTATGGTTTTGCTCAGGCTTGCTCTGTTGTAGGCCCAGCGGATTCACTGTGTCGCAACAGGTAGGCTCCAGTTTCGGGCTCCCCGTCCTCGGGTCCATGGCGGCCGATCCACAGGCTTCTCACACCGTGCTTTACGCCACTTATGCTGTTAGCATTTGCCTCAGGCACACCAACTGGGGGATCATGAAGGATCAGGAATTTTTACACTGCTATATCCTGTGTGCCAGCGGTGGTGAGTGCCTTCCCGCGTATCAGGCTCTCTCGCAATACACTGTACCTTCAGGTGCGTGGGTTCGGCTCACCTAGTCTGCTGTTCCTCCTCCGGGCGGCCTTTGCAGTTTTTAGACGGGGGTCCCCTGTGTTTCATCTCCTGCGGTCCGTCCGGTCACTCTGGATGCAGGCTGGTTGCGGGGGAGGCACCGCGTTCCGGATCGCCGCGTCCTCCAGGGATTCCTTCGGGGGTTCAGCTTGTATCGCGGCCACGTTTGTGCAGCTTTACTTCCGCATTTGTCCGGGAGCTGTCGTCTGTGTTGCTGGACCCACAGACAGGGCCGCCCACGATGCGGTAGGCAGTTTCCGGAAGCACACACCGTCTGGGCACCAGTTCCCCGGCGCAGGTTGGGTCCCTTGCTGCGTGTCAGTTGGCCACCTGCTGCAGTTGCTCTATGGCGATCGCTGGAGGTCTCGTCCCTGGAGGCCCATGGCGGCCATCTTGTAAGCGGAAATCCTTCTCGGCTCCAGTTTCACTCGCTCCAATCTTCCAAATCAACGGGCGTTTTCAGTTGAGAAGTTCACAGATGTGTGCTCGACACTTTCCTGTACCTGTTTGGTGATATTTATGGTGGATACCATATAGGGTTCAGGCTGGATGTTTCAGGATTATTTGGTGGCCTTCGGAGCTAGGTGGATTCACGTCCGCATCGTCTCGCGGTCGGCCACGCCCCCGACAATAACATTTTTGAGCGAACTTCCCCTTTATGACTCCCCAGCAGCAAAGTTCAGAGTGACAGAATCTTACAGTGGCAACATTCAAAGTTAAGAAATGTTCACAGTGGCAAAATGCAAAGTACAAACCTCATAGCAGCCAAGTTCAAAGTGACAGAATTTCACAGATGCAAACCTCAGAGTTAAGACTGTCCCACAGTGATAACATTCAATGTTAAGAGAGGGCCACATTGGGAAAATTTAACATTAAAGTTAAAGACCTCACCGCAGAAAAGTTCAAAGTGACAGAATCTCACAGTGGCATGATTCAAAGTTAAGAAAGTTCTACAGTGGAAAAATGAAAAGTTACGAAAATCTCACAGTGGCAACATTCTATATTATAAACTCACATCAGTAAAGTTCATAGTCATAGAATGTTGCAGCGGCGTAATTCGAAGTGAAAGAGTCGGACAGAGGCCAGAGTCAAAGTTAAGAAAGTACCACAGTGGCAAAATTCAAAGTTAAGGGAGTCTCACGGTGGCAAATGTGGTAAAGGTAGACCGTGTTAAAAACGAATTGAGTATACTACATCGTCCCTTACCTTATTTTTGCTGATCAGCTAGGATAATGGGAGGCAGGAGGCTACAGTGCCGTCTGGACTCCAGGCTAACAGGCAAACAGAGAATTGCCCGTATCCAATGCCCTTTGCCGGTTGTTTGGGCAAGGCTGCCGTAGGCTAACTGCAGAAATAGGACTGAGTGACTTCCTGAGCCAATTGGAAGCCTGGAGTACCAAATGGCTCCTTGAAAAAGTAACTCTGTTGCAAAAACAAAGACAAACCAATGAAAAAGCACCAATCCAACTGGAAGGACTATATTAAAGCCTTCAAAAAAGAGGGATATAGGATTTAAGGTAACCCTAAGCAATATAACTACAGCAGGACACAAAGGCCTTTTTTAAACGCTGGCAAAAAGGAGGGACATGGGATTTAAGGTAACACTAATCCAAATAACTCCAGCAGGATACCAATGATTTTTGTAAAAGCTGGCAAAAGGGAGGTAAATGGTATTTAAGGTAAAACTAATCCAACTACCTTAAGGAGGACACTCAGACAGCTTCCTCCACACAGCAACACTCCCCTCCACACAATAGATGTGTGCCCAATTCATACTGATTTGCTGTTCCTCAAACACATCTTGAATAAACCAAGACTCTCAGGGATTGGAATCCTGGAATTTAGTAGCAGCCTAAATTGGTCAATTCACAGGCAGATAAAAAGGAGGATGTTGTGAGTAACATGAAGGTATCTACATTATGTTGAAGGAAAGACTGTCTGCTCACAAGCAGAATGCTAAAGGCACGCATAGAGTCTCAAGGTGACCATAGCGGTGCAGAATGGCATGCGGGAATTGTGGTTACCTCCTCGCACACAAAGGGTTGTGGAGTGCAAGCTGGACCACTTTGCAAATGTTTGCTGTGTGCAGGTGCAATAGTAGGTCTTCCGTGGGTGCATACAGAGAATCATGTCTACATGCAGCTTGCGACAGACGATCGATGCTGCTGCATTAGACTCATATCATGATTAGAGTGTCCTCTTCTTGAAGTGAGGAAAGAGCAAAAAAAATTAAGATGCCCGATTTGTAGCCAAGACTCTGATATATCCATCCAAATTGACAAAGAGACTCAGTGACTATGATGAATATGGAATAAATCCAATATATGTGCCCATGCTCCACTGTTGTGCCCAACCGGGGGAGGATGTATGCATTTGGGGTGTCACCCCACTGCTGCTAGAATCTGATTTTCTGATGGCACTTTGATATGTGGACTATACTGCGACTGCAGAATTCTTTGAGAAGCGCTCTGGCACTGACATGAAGCTCCGCTGTGCCACAGCAGAGGCTCTGGCACTGACATGAAGCTCCGCTGTGCCACCGCAGAGGCTCTCCGCTGTGCCACAGCAGAGGCTCTGGCACTGACATGAAGCTCCGCTGTGCCACCGCAGAGGCTCTGGCACTGATGAAGGTTGCTTTCAACATGTATGAAGAAGATGCAGAGAGGTGCAACTGTCTTTCATGGTGTTGATGCTTGAAAGGCAACCGGGTGAGGCTGTAAATAAATGAAGAGTGTGCTCGGCGGCAATGTAGCATCTCCAAAGTCTGCAGCATCTTGGTGGCTTGGTGCAGTCCGACCTCAGAGCTGCATAGATACCCGCCTCCCCCGGAAAGCCATAAAGCTGGATCATCACTGACACCCGCTATCGATGACACTATGCCTGATTTACAGGATGCATGTTTGATAAACAAGCTGCAATTCAATCCTAGGTAACAAGCCTCTTCACTCACGTTCTGACTACACCATGCACATTTTCGACGCCCCTGGGGCTGAACATATACACATACCTCCGTTTTTGTCGTTTGCCCACCATTCTAGTGTTTGAAGACTCTAGCCATTGCATCCTGACAGGCAATGATGGGGTTCTGGTTTAGATGACTGCTGTCAGCCTGGCATACAAACGTGCAGAGCTCTGCAACTTTTCCTCTCCAGATGTTTTGGACTAGAATTCCTATCAAGCCTAGACAGAGTCAATGGTGTCTTGGGAGTCATAGCCCAAAACATCTGGAAAGCCACAGGTTTCAGTACCTTGTCACAGTGAGTTGGCTTTAGATGCCAGCACACATGAGCAGGGTATCATTCTTATTTAGGATACATGGGGTACCCTGGCCCTTGTGGTGTATGCCAAGGAGAGCCACAGAGCAACACTAATCTCTGATTGAGCAAGAGGTCATTCCCACAAGGTGGCAATAGCATACATTTCCTGTTTATGTATATAGTCATTCCTTTATCATGGAGACTGACCACAAGTCATACCAGCCTATTATGAAAGGCACTGTGCTTCATCTACTGGCATAAATTAAGACATTTACTCTGACCATCAGAAATACAAGGCCATGTTGGCTTTCTGGCCTGGAGCCGGACATCTGGCTTATTTCCTCTCCCATCCACCAAACTTCAATAAATGAAGCGGTGGCAGCATTAGAGGGCGAATAACATGTTCACCTGATAGCTAATTAGGCAGTTCCAGTAGGCCTGTCAATAGAGGTGACAAACCAGTACGCATGCCTCAAAATCATCATGGCGGACCTTTAGCAAGGTTGCTGCTTGAGCTAAACTTTTGACTGGACAGACCACACAACCATACCCAACTTGTTCAACCAAACACCATTTCCACACCTGGACCAAACCTAGCCAACAAAGACACCTCCTGAATCCCTCAGAACTTCCTCATGGACACAATGGCAGGAAATCTCATCAAACTGGCCCCCTCATTTGGCCACTCATAGTTTCTCAAACCACACTTTGAGACTACCAACACCCATGCACCACTGAAACTTTTAATCAAGAAACACAAGTCCTGAACACCTACGTATACCCAGGAACTCATCAACATCAACTAGAATCACACTAGTCACAGAGAAATACATTTCTAGAGAAAATCATACCAACAAAGGACCTCAGCAACCAGAACGCTCATCAGCACAGCCAAAGCAAGCATCAAACAATAGCCGAGTGATATTCCAAGTTGTGAAGCACTCCTCTGATCCAGTGCCATTCCCTTCAATACTGCCATCCACAAACAAATTCAATGCCACCAATAACTTATTCAAAGACAAGGTGGACAAAATAAGGCAACATATTCACAGCTTCAAACACACCAAAGATGTCCCCATCTTACACGCTCACAGCATACCAACATGGACAGAATTCAGGATAATTACTCCAGAAGACTTGACCAGCGCTCTCACATCCTTAAGCCCACCACCTTCAACCACCTACAAACATTACATCATTCCCTTCACAGGAGAGGCACCCACACCACTCCTCAATGTCATCAATGCATCCTCCATACAAGGAACCTCCCATACACGGTATAAAGGGGTCAGATCCCTCGATGCTGAAAACCCCATTCTCAACCCAATGTCCTGGCTAACTATCACCACATGACACACTTAGCTTTCCTAGGCAAAGTGATCTAGAAGAATAATGAGGTACAGCTGAGAAAAAGGACCATGCAGCGCAATCTCCTGTCGGTCTACCAATCATAATTGCAACGAAGATGCAGCACATAATTCACATTCATATTTTCGATGCCACCATCCACATACTGGACAAAGTGGAGCCTGCTTGCTCATTTTACTCCGCCTCTCTGTCACCTGTGATACCATGGACCATTAAGCCATCCTCACCCGCTTTGCCAACAACATGGATTTCGATGCAGCAGTGCTGCATGGGGTTCAGCTCCTACCTCTCCAACATATATCAACTCAACCAGATCTGCCCTAACAGTTCCCAGAACGTCCCAGTAACATACAACGTTCCACAATGTTGCATGCTTCATCTTTTCTCCTGTAATCTTCAACCTCTACATGGCACCTCTGGAGGACCTACTTGTCAACACAGATCATAAGATGCAAAAAGAGGCAGATGACACACAGCTGTACCTCATCATCAGTTACATCATTGTCATCCATTGACTGAAGCGCTGTTTGTCACTCTTTCAAGGCTGCGCTTGAAGGGCTTGCCTGAGCCCAACTTAGACTGCCTTCACAGTCCTAAATAACTCCGTAATACATGCCCAAGCCCAGAAATGGTTCAAATAATGCTTGAGGAATTCACTCATCAACTCTCACCCAGTGCAAAATATCTCATCTGTAACATTGTGAAATCTCGTTCAAAACACATATCAACAAGAAGGGTCAAACAGCATAGTACCAGCTTGCACTAGTATGAAAAATCCAGTCCTTCATCCCCAACCAGAATGTTACAACAGTCATCTCAGCCTGATCGCTAGCATGCACTACTTGCAAGAGTCCAGGCTACCACTTTGGCCCTTCTAAAGTACAGACATCAGTTGAAGTTCATCTCATCACAGGACTGAGAATATTTAAATACATCATCCCTCATCCTCAAGGGGCTGCACTGGCTACCTCTTGAAGCATGCATAATGTTCATGACGGCCTGTATCACCTACACAGCAGTTACAACCACAGCATCACTCTACCTGGCTGAGAAACAAGCATCTCTGCAGGCAGGCACACCATCAGAAGCTACAATTAAACAGACATGTGACCTTCCTTGCTCACCCAAACCATCCTATCAACCTCTGATACCCTGCATCCTATGTGTAACCCCCTAGATATGTTCCTTATGCACAACACACAGTTACTTCTTAGCTAGGTTCATGTTTTATTAATTCCATTCATGCATACACATACACATATTATGAACAGACTGTTTGCAGCCTGACATACATTGCCCATTACGAGGAAGGCCTGGTGGTGAAATTGACAAACTGTGGCCCTCCTTAGGGAAAGCATGTAGTTTTCTGGATGGAAAGTAAAGTCTGACAACCTAATAGATCATTGCATTCTCTGCCAAACGACAGGGACCACCAGGCACCCAGGTGGCCAACATTTTTACACTCATCGCCCTGTATAAAAAGCGTAGCCATGCCGTCCCTTACTAGTCACACATCTTGGGAGAATGAGTACAGCTGGTACCTTCAAGTTGAAGTTGTAACTTCCACAGCAGCAACAAATGCCATCTTCAGCTAAGAAACCACCATGCCCATTGATTTCCTCATGGACTCTATCAGCCTGGACAATGGACCCCCTTTTAAAGTTAAGAGAGCCCCAACTTCCTGACCCAAATAGCAATAGCTCACCTTTGTAGCACCCCGTTTGAGCCTGGGTGGACAGAAATGTAGAGCATGTCGACTCTCAACAAGATGCTATGGAGAGTCTGACCACAACACAAGAACATGACATTGGCCATTTATCAGTTCCTCAGAGAGTAGTGCACCACCCCTCATTTCATCATGGATCTTCTGAGGAGATGCTCTAATGTGATTAGTCGTACTCTCTGCACTGTCATCACATCCATAAGGAATGACTCCGTTCATCGCAGATTCCCTTACTGAACTACAGTGAGAGACTGGGGATGTTAAGGAACCTACCATTGTAGTAAGACATCAGGTCCTGGTGAGCATGAGATGACCCAAAAGGCTGCGCTTACCATTCAAGTCGACTCCGCTGACAGTGGCTGAGCGGAAAGGGTCCATTTCTACAGTTAAGGGGGGACACATGCACGTAACGTAAAATGTTGGACATTTCAATAAGTGGAGAATTTTATATCCTGGGAGAATTCATCAATTTTTGTATAGGACTTTTTACTGCAAAGGTATGTGGGGGGAGATCCCTGGAGCTCCTCCAAACCCCCTACCTTACTTATTACCCTAACCCACCCCCCCACACACATTTTCGGCAAAATGCTATGGAAAATAGTCGATGAATTCTCCCGCGATGGAAAATCATGGTACAGACTGTGGCAGCCACAGACTAGTATTCAACACATGCATACATGGTTGTTCTGATACAGGTAGTGGCAGAGCATTAATAAAGTGGGTGCTGGCCGCAAACATGCAGAGTTGGAGCTGGAAAGCAGCTGCACGTGTCGGCCTGTTCTTTTCTTCTGCCGCCATCCACCCAGGGCGAACCTTCACAGAGCCCCAACAGCCATAGCCGGATAATCAGCCCATCCGTAACTCAGTGATACCATGTGGCCATCAGTATTTCCACCTGCCCAGCACTATTTCATAGGGAAGTTTGTCATCTCACATTTGCAATAATGTCATCTCACACACAAAGGAAACCACAAGTTGCCTTGCAGTCAACCACCCCCACCCCCCGTTACTCGCACCGCGAGCGCTGCACTGACTTACAGTGCTTTTCCTCAGCATTTTTTATCTCATCCAACAAGCAATGTGCCCTTTGCAATGATAGCATATGGTTTTTCTCATTGGCCATCAGTGATAAGCCTAGAGAGAAATTAACTGCACCTCATTCCACTCTCCACAGTGTCAGATGCAAACCTCACTGCCCATGTGCCAAGATTCGGCCATACCCACCATGTAACATTACACGATCTGTCTCTGCACTAATGCCATGCACACAGTGGCATTGAGCGTATGGCGGCATATGGCGACATACCTTGATGTGCGTCCTCATCATGACAGGTTTCAGCGCTGCTGGGAGCTGAGTTTGGACCATACTCCTTTTCCTAATGGTTGAAAATGCTATAACCGTGATCCAAAACATTAACAGTTAACCGTATTGTACGTGTTATTCTCTTTATGCAATCAGCATGACAGCCTGGCAGCGGTGGGCATCTGTTTATGCATTTGGGAGCTCCAGGCCATCTCAGAACACACATCCTTCTTAGTTCTGACCCCTGCATGACAAACCCTAATATCATTATTTTTTAATATTGAGTTTTTCCCCAACAAACAGTGCTAGGCCTACTATTTTCAGGGCAAATTCAACTTTATCGTGTGAATTATTCAGGGCAGCCAATAGCATAATGAAGAGAATCCAAAATGGCTGATTGACAGCTGTGTTCTTGTGGAAGAAACTAAACCAAATATGTAAAATAGGTGGTCGATTTCCAGCAGGTGCTAAAACAGGGGAGCGGAAGTGATCACACACTCTTTATAATGGCTTACAGTTAATCTTGGGAGCTTTGCTTAACTCACTTTGGACTCACATCCCTGCTGTGATGTCTCACTGGCCTGCTATTCTAATAGTGACTGCAGCGCCTGGCTGATAAGGAGCGTGTGAAGGTATTGCATTCATTTTGGGTGCACTCTGACAAGGAGTGGATTTACATGTTTCTTTCTACCCATGATGCAAGCACCAATTGATCCCGATTATCAAGGCACCAAGGACACGAGAGCCATGATACCCTGCGGATACAGTAAAAGTTCCCAACAAGTGGGCGGTATTCTGGCCGCAAATCTGAGAAAATACTGCCCAACAAAATTACTGTTGCTGCCACTTGGTCCGGCGGATTTACTGCCGGATTGCAAGTTGTAGTGACAATGTTAGTCCCCATTAAGTTGGAGCCCATAGGCCTCCATTGGGGATTTCGGCCGAATTACCACCGGAAAATGAGAGGATTAACATCTAGCATGATGCCGGAGGTAAATTCCCTACTCCAGGGCCAAACCCGTAGTATGGCGGATCGGGAAAATTGGTAGTAATTCCGTTACCGCCACTTGTACTCGTAATGGGCCCCTGTTGCAGGGAGCGTGCTCAAACATGGACAGACATGGGACATGGCAGGGGAGAAATGACCAGTGAGCATGCTGCCTGTAGGACATGACCAAGTGGCAAGTTTACTCCTAGTATTCATTTGTTATTGATTAGAATAGGGGTTTGTGAAACATTGTGGCCTCATTACAAGATTTGTGGTAGTCATGGTGCTATTTGCGCCATTACTGCCACCAATAACGTGTCCAGCACCGGTCTCGTTCAATGGGGATTTACCGGTGTAGCCTGACATTTGCGGGACATGTAAGTCCCCATTGAAAAAGCCATTCCCCATTCCCATTTGAGCCAGCCATAGGGCTCAATGGGAATGGGGAAGGTGCTAATAACGGTACCGTTGCCATTGGCTCTGATTTCCCTTAACGGGTCCCGTCCATAACACGTGGTCAGACCAGGTGTTAAAGGAGGGACCCGCTAAGGAGACTCGTAGTAGGGCAGTAAGGGATTACCGGCACTGGTCTCCTTACCGGTGCCCAGTATCCCTTAACGCCCTACTCGTAATGAGGCCCTGTGACTGTGTTCATATCCAAGAGATCTCCCACATCCTGTACGAAAATTAATCCATGCTTTGCCCCACGTCAATGTACTACAACATCAGTGTGATTAAGGCCGGGTGCACATTTTTTTTTTTAAAAGCATAGACAGCAGAAGTTTACAATGTTTCTCGTGCCCAGGACCATCGCTCATCTGCGAGCTTCTGTTTTGGAAAGTGTTGTCCCTATTTCCATGTTTAGGTACTCTTTTGATTGCTGTAACCCTACTAATCGGCATAAAATACAGTAAGGTTCACTTAGCGTAAACTGCAGTGTTTCAGTGGTACTGTACCCGGTGAAGAAAGCATGCCCCCTCCCACCACCCTATCGTCTGTAAGGCATTTTTTAAACTCCCCTTGTACAGAACTTTTATTATTATGGGATAGTAGAGAACAGCACACCTGTGAACATTATAGCACAGCCATGCAGACTTTGCACCTTTCTGCTGGAGATATGCATTTCATGCCAGCCTATGTTATGAAAGGATGATGCCTGTCGATGGTGTGTACTGCACAGTGTTACTAGTGCAGTTGCAAATGGAACACACATTAGTACTGCTAATTTTGGAAGCACAAATGTTATAAAGTCTGCTTGGTAGTCATTCATGCTTGCACTCACACACAGACCTGCTGTGGAGTCATAAGTTGATCCAGGAAGCTTTATCATACAGGATGTACATTAGATATACACCATCCAGTTACTCTTGTACTATGTACATTGACGTGAAGTACAGGACGGGGAAGGGTATTGGAATTACATACAGTGGAGATAAAACTCACCCGCCATCCTACCATCCCAGCTCAGGCCCCCAAATGACACTCTCAGAACATTCACTCACAGATTCACAGATTGCCTCACAACGGACCCGGATGGACAACACACCCTCAGATGCTCATTTTGGGAGACCAAACAGCTGTCTACTCCTGATCCTACCTCACAGTGATAATCGATTCCCTTATTCTGCCACAGTGGGCCGACGTTGCCTATTCTGCAGTAGACAGTTGGTTAGTATTCTTTGTATTTGTTAGATATCAGTTTGGGAAGGGCACGGAGGAGGGTCCTGGACTATGGCTGCATGTACTCTATGTTTCCATGTGCAGTACTTGACCACTGTGAACAATGGTTTTAGTTGGCTTGCGGGTTGGGAGATGGTTAGCATACACATGCCATCAACTCTCACCATGGATAATTTGGCTGGGGGGTATGGAAGTTAAAAGAGCTATTTGTATTCCCAGTTTCTCCTGCTGGTGAGGAGGGGATCCATCACACAGCACTCAAAAAATCAGTCTAACCGCCTGCAGGCACTCTTTCATACAAACAGAAGGAAGAAGAATAAACACAGATATTTACTGTTTATTTTATTTGAATGTATTGATTCAACAGGAATTTCCTTATAAATAAACATTTGGTCTTAATTCATGAAGCAGTGGATTCTGGATTTGGCTAGCTTTGAACGTCATCAAACAGGCTTTGTAAAACAAGTTGGGACTGCCCTAAATGTATTTGTATTGAACATCTTAAAAACCAAGGCCCTCGCGACCAAAAAAAACATGTAGCTGGAGTTCGTTGATCTCGAACAAGCTTTCGACTCGGTTGATCGCCAGTGGCTCTGGGACAAATTAAGGGCAGTTTGTTGTCCTGGGAGGTCTACTTCTGCAATACAATCTTTTAACCCTGGCACTAGTTTGACAGTTAGACTCGATACTAGAAGACAACTCACTGAGAGCATCGAGACAAAGCTTGGCCTTAAACAGGTTTGCCCCTTGGCGGTGAAGTTATTCAACTTTTTTATCTATGGGTTAGGAGCCTCGCTGGCCGAGATACGATCTTTCCCGCCAAGGCTGAACGGGTGGCAAGTGGGACATCTGCTTAATGCAGATGACCTAGTCTTAATTGATCAAACCCCCATCGTATTACAACGACAGCTAAATAAGCTGCAAGACTATGGGCATCATTACGAGTAGCCCGATAAAAACGGGTTAATTGCCGGCATGCCGGTAAGAGCGGGTCCGTGCTCGTATGCTCGTATGAACCCGCTAATAGCGGGTGATTACGAGTGCGCAAGCACGCGCAAACCCCCATGCCGGTAATGGTAATACCGGCATGCCGCTAAAGGCCCTCCAACCCCCTGATAGCGGCATCACGGGACCCGCCGATACCGGCACCGGCTCAGAGCAACCCCTAAATACCGACCTGGTAATACCACCAAGCTAATACCGGGTTCGCAAAACCGGACCCGGAAATTACGTCATCGCGCAGGAATGGGAAATGGGCCGGCGGCCATCTTTAAAAACACAATCCATTGCCATCCTCCCTAACCACCAGTCTTTTCGTGTCGTGCTGTGTTGGAAAACCCTGAGGATGTCCAAGGCCACCCGGAAGACGACCACCTGGCAGCGGAAGAAGCGTTTTTCAGACGCTGAGCTCAATATGCTTGCTGACACTCTGGCTGCACATAATGAAAAGCAATGATATGAAGCGAGAAGCCCAGATGAGGAGAAAGGAAATCTGGCAGGAGGTTGCCCGGAAGGTGTCGGCCGTGGGGACCACCCCACGCACCATGCGTGACTGCCGCAAGAGGTGGGACGCCCTCCGCTTGAGGGTGCGAAACATCCTAACAAGCAACAGGAGGGCGGCCCTGGAGACAGGTGGGAGTCCACATTCACCTGCTAAGCTGATGCCCTGGGAGGAGACTGCCAGCACTTTTATTGATTCTGAGTCAATAGAGGGATTCGGAGAGATGGAGATGGGTGCGGCATCATCCACAGAAAGAGGTGAGTGACCCTGCACATCCCTGTAGGGGAAAACATGACTTAGCACTAGTGCCGTGGATATGAGACTAGGCAAGGCAATGCATGTCCCTACACCCACATTAACATATCCAAGTCAAGATTGCGGCCAAAACCCTGCCACACAGAAATGCATGCTGAGTGCCAATCCCATACCCTACACACGGGCAACAACCCAGGACCGTGCCCATGTAACCCAACACACAAACCCCATATCAACTGCATGCCACCTGCCATGCAGTGAATGCTAACATGCCCCCACTGAATACCCTGCGTGACACACCTGTAAGACATGAATGCCTGATCAAATGAATAATGAACAGCACAATCGTATGCCTCTGCCATGTCACACCATCACTGATGCCCTGCATCTCTTCTACCCCCCAGGCACAGATGAGGAAGAAATCAACCTAGGAGACCACCGCAAGGGCTACCACCACCACCTCTGCTGTAAGCAAGCAGGCCACAGCCACTGCCAGTGTGCCTGTGCGAGCTGGGACACAGCCAGCAACAGCTGCTGCCAGTGTGCCTGACACACTACTGACCCAGCAGGCCACACCCACACCTGTCGAAGGGAAGTCCCTGGAAGCACCCGCCTCCACTGGGGAAGAACTTGATGCCAGTGTGGAACCTGAGGGAGACACCGAGGTGCCATGCCCGGCCACCCCGAGCCCCATGCCCACCCCCTCACCCCAACACCTGTAGTCACCCACCTGCAGTGAAGCTGATCCCTGCCTCCGTGACAGTGACCTACCCACCTCTGAGGAGTACAGTCCCGAAAATGCTGTCCTCGTGACTGCACAACCCACCACTCCAGCCCCCTCCAAAACCCTGGAGACACAATTGTCGAAGGTGGAGGCCCGACAGGAGGCCATGTTAGACCTACTCCGCCAGTACATAGCGGACGGGGAGGAAACCAGACGGGGTATTGGCACAGCAACTGCGGGGACCACAGCGGCCATCGCAGCCAAAACAGCTGCTGTTAATGCATCGGCTCAGCTAATGCCTGTGGGCGGTGACACAGGTGTGACTTCAATGCTGCTCCAATGTGCTGACTTCAATGTGTGGAACCTGCCAGCAACTCACCTACTACCTCCACACTAGCTTCATCTGTCCCCCCCAGCCCAGTGCGCCAGACACGTAGGAGTGCAAGGCACACTTAAATGCCACCTCCGGACAGGCAGAAGTCCCGGAAGTATTGTGGGCTGACAATGGGAGTGGGACACAAGGTTGGGGGTGAATGGGTGAATCTTGTGGAGTCTATTGGTGGTATTGGTGTTGGTTGGGGGGGTTTTGGAGTTTGTTGGGGGTCTGAGAGTTTGTTGGGGGGTTAGGGAGAGGGGAGTGGGCACATTTTTGCTGTCGTAAATAATACACCCGTTGTGATAAGAAAAATCCATGGCTGGACATTGTTATGTTCGTGTGTATCCATTTAATGTGTTACGGTGTTCAGTGCCCAACTCCCAACATTCCCTGTGTGCATGTCCACATTGGCCCAGTGTCTGACTGACACATTTCTTTCATAGTCCCTGTGGGTCAGGAGTATTCGTGAATCTGTGCTTAGCGTACTGCATGGCCATCCCATGCATCATGTACTAGCAGGGGTCTACTTCACCTCCGTCTCCATCCTCATCATCTTCACCCGGGGCAGGCATCTCAATGTCAGGTGGAAGTGGTACACTTCTCCGGACGCATATGTTTTGCAGCATGACACAGGCCATGGTGATCTTTGCCACCTTCTCAGGCCTATATAGGAGTGCCCCACCAGACCTGCTTAGCCAGCGGAAACGCGCCTTCAACAGGCCAAAGGTCTGCTCTATTACAACACTGGTGCGGGTGTGCACATGAATGTACTCCTCTTCATGGCTGTTCTGCGGGTACCGCACAGGGGTAAGTTGCCATGACCTCAAGGGATATCCTCCGTCACCTGCAAGCAAATACAAATAGGTGTGTGTCACTCTGAGCTGGCACCTTCAGGAAGCACAGTCATGGCGGCAGCTATTTGGTGTGGACATGCACATGTCCCTGTACGTATGCAAAATAGTCACCTCGATGCATTCTAAACTGTTGAGTTGTGGTAGTCTGGATAGCGTTCAATAGATGATGCAGGGTGTAATCATGCATGCTGAGGTGGATGTACTGTGGTAGTACGACAATGTTTAGCCTCCCATTCAAGCAATTAGTTCTATGCATGGTCACACTAGCCACATTGGCCCAGTTGCCATCCTGTACAGTCATGCATTGCTTGCCATTACCATGGTGGCCTGGTTGTGCCTCTTACTTGCTGTCATCGATATGCATTATTTGTTTAATTTGTGCCAGTGATGTGTCATGTTCCGTTTGTGAGGTTCAGGTCTGGAGTGTTTAGCTCTGCATTCATTCTCCAAGCACTGCCATGGCCCAGTTGTGCAACTCACCAAGCAGCCAGGCACGTGGTCCAGCATGTAGCTCCATGTGACGGGGTAGGGTGGAGTTGCGCAGTAGCATGACATCATGTGTTGATCCGGGATATCGGGCGCATCAATGTGTGATGATCTTGCTGTAGTCACATGCCATCTGCACATTGATGGAGTGGTATTGCTTGCGATTGCGGTACACCGCCTCTATGGCATGGGGGACTACCAATCCAACATGGGTGCAGTCCAGGGCACCAACACAATTGGGCATGCCTGCCAGTGTATGGAAGCTTACTTTGGTGTTGGCTATCTCCTGGCTAGTCCGTGGTAGGGATATGTGCGCTGGTGGTATTTGCTGGGCCTGTCTCACCCTCCTTCTCCTCCGGCATCTCCTCTGTGCTGCCTGTTGTTGATGCTGTAGTTGTAGTTGGTGTTGTTGCTGTAGTTGTAGCAGTATTGGCATGTCCTCCAGCGCCATGATTGCAACAGCTAGTGGTGGCATTTTGGTGTTGGAAGGGGTGTGGTGTGCGGGTGTGCTCATTTTATACTGGCCCAGCCTCCATTGCCTCCACATGTGGGGATTGTGTGCACCTGTGGCAGTTGGCTTGTTTACTGATTGCTGTTTGCGGGTGGTCCGTGATGCCTGTATGGCCGGCATCGTGCAGCCCATGATTACCGGCTTCATGATGCCAGTATTTGCATGTCCCCATTGTTTGGGATGTCCCCCTATTACCGGCATGCCGGTATTTGCTCCCCGAAGGGGCGCGTGTACGCACCCATGCCGTTATTAGCGGCACCGTTATTTAGGGTGCTGCTAATACTGGGTTGCAGGGTCAGAATACACCGGAGCGGTAAACGATGCCGGTATTACCATATGCCGGTATTACCATACCGGCATCGTTTTTGCCTTACCGCCAACCTTGTAATGAGGCGCTATGTGTCACGATCCATGCTCCTGACCCCCTCAGGTATACCAACCCCCTGGCAGCAGTGGGGCTAAAGCCCTTCACATTGGCCCAAGGGCCTTAAAACACCATCGGAAACATAAACAGAGTCAGTCCTGGTGCCTTTGCCGTCAGGCTCATTATCAGGAATAAAGCAATACCAGTTTTGGACCTTAATCCAACATGGAGGCCTATTACACAGCTCAGTTCTTTAGAACCAAGCCATGCGGTCTAGTGTTTTGGGTGTGGCTGGGCCTGGAACTGCTTGGCCTGGTACTACTTTACCTGGGCTATTTAAATCACACGCAAACAGCAGAACATGCTTTGCGTTATTCTACACTCCTGCAGCGTAACGCTCACCGTGTCCAGCTCCTGCTCATCTGCTTCTCCGGCGGCCCGATCCTGAAGTCCTAGATCCGGATTCCATTAATAACCTGGAAGAACAAGAACAGCATTAGCAAGCAAGAACACTTACCTGTGAAGTAACCGGCCTTGAATCCATCCTGTGCTTTGCTTACCTCGCCCATCTCCGGAGTTTGCCGCAACCTGCAAAGGTAAAGAAACAAGGACAGCATTAATAACAATTCTTACCTGGGCAAGCAGCGAGTCCTGGCAGCACCCTGCGCTTCTCTTACCTCGCCCATCTCCGGGTTTCACCGCAACCTGCAAGGGAGAAGGAACAAGGTCAGTGTTAACAAAGAACTTACCTGGGCAAGCAGCGCTTCGATCGCTCATCACTCCGGAACATCACGCAATCTGTACAAAGAAGAGAAGAGAACACAGGTTAGGAATTAACACCAATAAACAGCGCAGCGCTCCGTGCATCAATACCTCACCGTGGTCTTCACCATCGGCGCGGCAACTCCGAGATTGCAACCATCCCTGTGAAAACAAAAAGAGACATTGTTAGGGAACAGCGTAGTGGAGTGAGACGCCAAGAAGACAGAGAAAACAGAGGGAAAGAAAGAGACAGAATAAAGACGGAAAAGACATTATAACTCACCTGGAAGACAGCAAGCAGAGTCGGAGTCACAGCCGGTCTGGACCTGACATAAGGCCACATGGACCAGTGAAGCAACTAGTTCCACGGAATGCGCGCACCAACCACGCGCCCCTGCACAGAGACGCGGGACAGAGAGTTCAACACACAAAAACTTAAGGTGAGCAATAACCCCAAGGGAGGGGATTTGGACCAGAGGGAGGTGGCAGGCCACCCATCACAGAACCAGTATCTTAACCCTCCATTCTCCTGTTATAGGCGCTACCCACCGTCTGACGCATAACCAAGCAGAGAGGGGTCCGGGATAGGGGATAGAGCTTAGACCTCCTTCCAGTATCGTGTGGCACCCCTGTGGATCCCAAGTGAGCGTAACACTATGTCCAAACGAACAAATTTAGGATTAAAGTCCCTAAAACGAAAATCCAAATCTTGGAACCTGCTGCTGGCCGAAAAAAATCTAAACCTGGCATGGTATCTAAATGGAGAACAAATAGAGGTGGTCACCTCCTTCGTGTACCTGGGGATGTTGATTAACACCAGTTTGAATGATACCGCAAGGATTGCTCAATTGAAAACAAGGGTGACACACCTGGCTTTGCAGGCACAAATTCTTCTAAAAAGATTCAGACTTTTTTTATGACTCTAGTGATTAAATTCTACAAGTTCAAACTGATGGCTATTGTCACCTATGGCACTGAGGACTTCCTAGCTACGGACCGCACTTGGTGGATGGCACTAAAGGATAGGTTTTAGAGCAGAATGTTAGACCTACCGAAGAGTACACCAATGCCTGCAATCATGTATGAAGTAGGACTAACCTCTTTATGTGCAATGATAGAGTGGAAATCTCTATCCTTGTATAGGAAGTGTTGAGCTGATCCTCCAATTCGAGGTAAGATATTGAAAGATACCTTAGAAGGCAAAACTGAACCTATCCTAAACACCTGGTCCCTAGCATGCATCAAACTGTTGAAAGTGCTGTGTTCCTGTGAATCAGATCTGCAGAGTAACCCAGAGGCTATTAAAATCCGGCTATGGAAGAATGATTGGGTTGATACTATTGCAGCAAGGGAGCAGTATAAATCTTACTGTAACTTTAAGGTGGAATGTAGACTAAGGAATTCCACCGCGAGTTATGTTCGAAAATGTCCTTGCTGCTCAATGCGAGTTACGTTTTTGAGATTCAGTCCAAACTTACTTCCAAGAAAGGAAGTTCTGCTAAATAGGAAACCATGGCTTGTAGATTGTAGATTCTGGAACTAAACTGACACAAGGGAATCACTGTATCATCTAACGCTGTGCTGCCAGGGGACGACCGAAAAAAGAACACTATACCTGGGGAATTTATTTAATAGTCTTCCCTCATTGTCTCCAGACGAATGGTGTTACAGGCTTATAAGTAGTGAATATGTGAATCACATCACTGCTCTGCTTAGATTCATGGACCTTATTCTCTTGGAACCAGTTTAGCTGTGACCCTAATTAAACACAAGGGGCCCTCAGGATGGAACAAAGGACACATCAACAGAGTCGTGCCCTAGAGAACGACCCTCCTAAGGGTAAGCTAAGAAAGGCTGTGGTTGCTATGGTTACATATTGTGAGTTAAATATTAAGATCAGCATTGTAATGAGAAACCAGGGGTTTTACGAATGTCTTCTTTTTCTGTGTGTTAGATAGTTGTATATTTTAGATCACTGATTTTGTGTAACCTAATTTCTTGTTTGTACTCGAGAGGAAGTTGGATCTGTGGAATAATGTTCATGTTTTATCTTGCCTAATTTATTCTTTTTGATTGTAAGTGAAAGGTTTCTTGCAAACCAAACACTAAAAATAAATAAATAAATGCATTAAATAAACATTTGAATATGTACACTAAACAAATATATGTATCTGTATTCATCAGGGGGTGTATGGTCATGGTGGGTTTAGTTGCACTTCAAAGGGTAATTGTTAGTTTGAGGAATTTTGTGAGTTGGCCATAGATGGATTGGAGAAATATGTGGCATACTAGGAAGTGGAGGTGATCTGATACAGGCAGGGGCACGGGAGGTCACAATGGTTGCCAGGCATGTCATTGCAGCATCTTGAAGAATTTATTGAGGTGGTCCTTGCACTTCTCGTTGCCCTTCCTGGGTGTGATGCTGTATGAACCTTGAATAGAAAACGGGCACAATCAAGGCACTCAAATTAAAAGACAGGCATGACTGTTGTCCAACCAATCAAAGTTAACTTTTTGTTTTCATGAAATGTTTCTGGTACTATTCAAATGTGACTTCATATTTGAACAGAATGTAAACTATCTCAGTCAGAAAGTGTTGAGTCGCTAATAATGACCTGCTTGACTTCTGCAGTAATGGCTCTCAGTGATTAGCTGGGCAAAGTCAATTTAGTGGCCCTCAAGGGACGCTTTCGTAGTATAAAGAGGTGTTTATTGTGACACCTAACACAAACAGGGTATGGGGTACGTGTCCAGAGCTGTGGGGCAGTACACACTGTTCAGTTCCTTGCCCCATGCAGTTGGTTCCCCTCCACTGTGATGGGGGTATTGATATCTCCTGCCAGCTGGACCTCTCATAAGGCTACCCTCAGCCATGGTATTATGCTCAGCTTTAGCCAGGGATCTGCTGGTGAAGCAGACTTGTGTTGGAGGGCTGATTCCCCTCACCCAGGAGGAGAGCTGAGACCCGGCTGTCATCTGGTGGCTCGCTCCGACTCTTCTTCCTTTTCCTCGCATTGCACGAAGTCTCGCAAAGTCTTGTGGGATCTCGCTAACCCAAGATCTCGCTTAAGGAGTCCCCACACACCTCCTTTCATTGGAAAGGCTTGTTCCTAGTCCAAGTCTGTGAATCTGGTTGGCTTCCTTCTTATCCGTTGGGGCCGGTTCTTATCAGTGGCTGCTTTCGGGATAGGGTGGTTATGCAGATGCAGCCTCACAAATTGCACCATTTCGACCAAGTATTAAAAGGCTGGAAATCCCCTGGCAGAAGACATATTCATTAATTAATCAATTAATCTTTTTATAATGCGCTTAATATCAGAGACCAATCTCTAAGCACAGGACCAGGATTCAAACCTGTGTTGTTCTGCATTGTCTTGCTTCCAAGACAAACGCGTTGCCCCTGTGCTCTGGCACCTTGAAGCATCTCTTGTGCTAGATGAAATTACCAATAATGATCTCAGACCAAATAACCAGACATACACAAGGAATATGGCAAAGTACTACTTTATTCTCAGTTTAATAAAGCAGGGTCAGCTGGCAAACATCAGGCACAAACTTGATTTCACCGGAGTCTTATACCCCAACATGCGCCATCTATGATGTCACTCTGCATGGCAAACCATTAAACTTATTAGCTGGAGGGATTGGTTATGGGAACATATCTATTTATAAAATATATATGGGTTAATAATTCATTGGGTTTTTCTTATATGTTAGACAACCCTCAAACCTCTAAATAGGTATAATACTGATTATAGCAGATTGGTCTATGCAACATTGTATAGAAGGTTGCCCCATAAACCCACTGATTCGTTAGCATTCTTACCCAACTTTGGACTTTCGTCTCAGCTAGCAGTAGGTAAGGAAACTGAAACCCAGGTGCTTTGATCACATCAGATTACTCCCTACTTTCCAAATGAGTCCATCATCTCTCATCAGCCTGTTGTCTGTTCGAGGACATTCAAGGGAGTGAAAGCACATCACTATATTCATCCATGGCTTATTGAATAGCCCTTGGTTTTGACTTCTGAGTCACATGTGAAGAGACCACAAATGTGTTCATTTAATTATACTGGGTGTCATTACTCCTCTTGGACTCTAGACATTTGCTCACTCTACCTTGTATAAACTTTAAACACTTTTAATTGTCCAACACTTGGCTTGTGCAGATGGTTTTCTTCTTTAATCTAAGAGAAATATGTCCCATTCATTGCTTATCCGCCTGCCTCCCTGTGTATTGTGCAGCTATTCTTTAAAAATAGCATCCTTGATCCCAAGATAACATTGACTCCTCTTTATTTTGCACACAAAGCTGTTCTTCCAGCGTCTCCTGACTCTGCAACCGTGATCAGCTTCTGAGGTAGTTGAATTGAATATTTGTTATGCTCCTTGGCATAGTAGAACATTGTTCCTGGAGGTTGAAGGGCACTTTTCTTTATGTTCTCATGGCCACGTTCCTCGTTTTGCATCTGCTCCCCAATTCCAGCGTCTACATCCCAATAGCTTTCTTGTGTAGGTACAAAAATGAGTACGGTCTTGCACATATTGTAGCAAGATTAATCCTGTAGAGCCTCAGAGTAGAAAAGGGTCATTACGTGCGACTAGGCAGTGTTGCAAAGTTTGTTTTCTTGTTAATCAGATGTCAAATTCCAAGAAGAAGGGAAGGGCAGAGGGTGGTAAAGGCCTGGCACGACAGATACACAATACTCATGAACAAAACAAGTGAATTCCCGAAGAGTGCCCCTGAGATGCAGAGAAGGGCGTAATGACTGTGCAGTTTTAGGCTTATCAGCTCACCCCAGGAGTGTGTTTACGAGGAACTCTTCTGCACGAAGGAGGGATGGGGGGAGGAAGATTACATGACTTACTGCTATGCTTATGTAAACTCCTTCTTTGTGCACATGCTAGAGATTGGAACCAATGATATTTGAAAATGTATATAAACCATGCAGACCTAATGCTTATCAGCTTACTCCTGTGCAGTCTTTTGAATGTGCAGGAAGTCATGCCCATTCGCTAATGCTGAAATTGAATAAATGGATGACTTCACCAAACGTCTGAGTCTTTTTGGAGTGGGTTCCCCTTTGACGGAAGTGGGGTGAGCGAAAGTGTACCCCCATTTACTGGCGACCGCGAAGAGGCCCAAAGGTGTGGCAGCCCTTCACTGGGTGAGGCCTTCCAGGGCGAGGCTGGAGGAGTAATGGTATCGGGGCCCCAACGAATGAAGAAGCACCATTGACTGCACAAACGCGTTACCCTTCCTCCGCCAGCCCCGCCGAACGACAAGACAGCAGGCTGCCGCCCTTTGGGTCCAGCAGACTTCGAGGTGAAGACCCCACAAGAGGTTAGTGCAGGTAGGAGAAATGGTTGGTAAGGCCTTGGGACAAGAGTATCAGTTTTATGGTACGTATTAATGATGAGATCTGTTGTGAAGACTGAAAGGAAGGATGGATGTTTGATGTAAAGGACCGGTCCAGATATAGAAGTTACAAGTGAAACAAAAGTCATCGGGCATTGGTTGTTAAGTTTGTTAAGGATTTCAATCAGGTAACACACCTTTTATTTTGTATTTGTATTTTGTTTATTTAAATAGTGTGCCTGGCCAAAGGCATCTGGGCGCATGTCATAAGATACATGTTATAGAAAGGTAGTTTACATACATGCCTTAAATGAAAGTACATTGCAGTGAGGTAGGTTTACAGGCATATGAAGGTCAAAGTACAGAAAGTTATGTACAGACATGATAGGAATTGTACAGGTACTGTGATATGTGAGTAGGCTAATGATACAACAACGTTTATCAGTTACATACAAGTGGATCCAAGGTAAAGTCCCAATGTGGTTCAGTCATAAGAAGCCACAGGGTACAGTGACAGGATGTCTCAAATGTGTACCTTGTCTCAAATGTGTGAAACCTTGGTCTCAGCCTCGTATGTAGCGCACAACTGAGATGCTTTTCTCTTTATTTTTATGCGGATTCATTTGAGATGGTACACAACTCGTATTACAAAATTATGATATACATATGTTTTATCACAATAGCAGGTAGGTTGTATCACTGGCAACCACAAGGCAATGGATCAGCAAAAGGCATACAATTTGAAAACAAGTGGAAAGTTGAGAACATGCTGCAGTCAAATGACACATTGGAAAACTTGCAATTTACCTAATTCCCGTTTAAAAATGACACAAACGAATTTGAGGAAAACGGGTGAAATACTTGAATTCTTAATGCAGTTTTTTGGGCTGAGGGGTAGATGTATATCTCAGGGATGGCATAGAGGTGGAAATAGGTTTCTAGCTGGTGGTTTGAGGGAGATTTGGAAGGTGGAGTGAGGTTTGTTTGGGGGAGGGTGTAGCAGTAAAGAAGGGAGGGTCAGTTTTAAGGTGAAGGACAGGTTTTACTTGGATTGGATTTGGTGGCTGGGAGGGCAGGGGCACCACCAGTGAATATCAGGGTGCGCTGCAGTTGTGGCCCTTCGCGCGGTCTGTCCCTTTTTTCTTTGGGGAGAATTGATTTGTTTGGTCAAAATATCGCTAATGACTTATGATTTATGCAGAACAAGAGGAAAATAGGAAAGTGGCCCTGGCGTTGGGAGATTCAGAGCCTGGGTGCGTAGAAAATTCTAGCAGTTTCAGTTGGTTGCCGGGGTGGGGATGGGATTGTTTGGAGAAGTGGAACAGGGACACACGGATCAGGATGGGGTAAACTGTGTGTTGTGGGGTGTGGGATGCTCGCAGTCTACGCTTGGGGTTTGGGAATTTTGAAGCAGTCAGCAGGGTTTGGTCACTGCACCACTCGGGTTGCCGGGTGGCTGACTCTCTTGGTGGAGAGGCGGCTGGGCAATTCGGGACACTGGAGGGCACAGGTAATGGACAAGCCGGTCTGGTCTCGGGATGCTGAGGTACCACAGCCTGCCCCCCCTTTCTTTTAATGGGATTTTTTTTGTGGGATTTTCTTAAACTAGGCCTTTGCTGGAGTACAGTCAGCTATGCTTTGGCCTAGTAGTGACATCTGGTCAGCTTTGTTGTAGTTGTAGTGAGCTTATTTTACACAACAGTCTGTACAAGGCAAAAGTCTTCATGAAATTGATATGTGAACAAAAAGCTATAACTTTCTTTCAAGCAGTGATTTTTGACATTTTGTAGCACAATGTAAGCGCTTCTCGTGTAGCTGAAGGAAATCCTTTGTTGATCTTCTCAGGTTTGGCTGGCACAGCCTGTCTTTCAGGAATAAGGCTCTTTTCTGATGGAGCACAGTGTGAATATGGCTGGGCATGACAGGGTTTTTATAAAGGTGGTGTGATGAAGGACAGGGACAAATGGCATCAGAGCGACATTATTTTGTCGGTGAAATATTGCCTTTTTCAATGGGAATTTTGGGTTTGCAGCAGAGCGGCACTGTTTTTATTTCGCTCCCCTTCTTTTGTACATGTAAGGACACCCTGGCAAGCCTTTTCAATGTGCCCCCCTTGTTCCATCCTGCCCAATATGCGCTTGGCCAGGTGGTGCAGCTGTGTTGTGGGGTGTGGGATGCTCGCAGTCTACGCTTGGGGTTTGGGAATTTTGAAGCAGTCAGCAGGGTTTGGTCACTGCACCACTCGGGTTGCCGGGTGGCTGACTCTCTTGGTGGAGAGGCGGCTGGGCAATTCGGGACACTGGAGGGCACAGGTAATGGACAAGCCGGTCTGGTCTCGGGATGCTGAGGTACCACAGCCTGCCCCCCCTTTCTTTTAATGGGATTTTTTTTTGTGGGATTTTCTTAAACTAGGCCTTTGCTGGAGTACAGTCAGCTATGCTTTGGCCTAGTAGTGACATCTGGTCAGCTTTGTTGTAGTTGTAGTGAGCTTATTTTACACAACAGTCTGTACAAGGCAAAAGTCTTCATGAAATTGATATGTGAACAAAAAGCTATAACTTTCTTTCAAGCAGTGATTTTTGACATTTTGTAGCACAATGTAAGCGCTTCTCGTGTAGCTGAAGGAAATCCTTTGTTGATCTTCTCAGGTTTGGCTGGCACAGCCTGTCTTTCAGGAATAAGGCTCTTTTCTGATGGAGCACAGTGTGAATATGGCTGGGCATGACAGGGTTTTTATAAAGGTGGTGTGATGAAGGACAGGGACAAATGGCATCAGAGCGACATTATTTTGTCGGTGAAATATTGCCTTTTTCAATGGGAATTTTGGGTTTGCAGCAGAGCGGCACTGTTTTTTTTTCGCTCCCCTTCTTTTGTACATGTAAGGACACCCTGGCAAGCCTTTTCAATGTGCCCCCCTTGTTCCATCCTGCCCAATATGCGCTTGGCCAGGTGGTGCAGCTGTTTTTTGTCATTGCAAAACACAGTTTTGGGGTGAGGCAATGGTGCTTACAGGAGCCAGCGAAGCCATTTTGCTGGTTCTGCTGAAGTGCAGCTTGGTGATGTGAGGAAGAACTGCTGAGTGGGTAAATGCTACCAACAGGGACATCCTCGGTCCAGTACATAGATGATATATGGGAAGCAACTGTTATGGTACTGTTTTACCTGGTAAAACATCATCACAAAGTGCCTTTAGCAGAAATGCAATATGTACAGCAAAGAGTTGACTATTTGGGCTATGTTTTGTCAAAAGAAGGGCGGTTATTGTCAACAGACCGAGTAGCGTTGATTCAGGCTATGCCGATTCCCAGAACATGAAAGGTGTTGGGAATGTTGTCATATTGTAGGCACTAGGATACCAGAGTTCTCAGTAATAGCTAAACCACTGTTAAAAACATTGAAGGATGAGAAACACCACGTACCCTTCGAATGGAACAAAGAGATGGAAGAGGGGTACGTGGCGTTGAAGAGCGCCTTGTGTAACACACCAGATCTGGGGACACCCTATTATGGGAAAATGTATTATTTATTTATGGATGAGGTGAATGGGTGTTCTGTGTCTGTATTAACCCAAGAACAAGGTGGGAGGAAAAGGCCATGTGCCTACTTCTCAACTGGATTGGATGCAGTTGCCCGAGGATTACCGCCATGTATGAGGACGGTGGCATTGGCACTTGGACAATATATGTGTGAAACTGAAGGAGGGGAATTGGGTGTGGGGGAGCAGGTAGTAAGAATCCAGGAAGATGCAACAGAGGAAGAAAGGAAAACCTGGCACTCGGATGAAAATATAAGACAACTGGAGAGTGGGGCATAGGCAAATGTGAACACAAGGAGGTGAATGTTACCAGATGTATACCTCCCTGTTATAGTAAGCGTGGCACATGGACCAACACATGTAAATGTTAGAACACTGAAAGTGTGCTAAAAACTGTCTGGGAGAACAAAAGAACTGGTCCCTATTACAGGCAATGGGCAAAACAGTGCAAATTCTGTGTAATGTACAATGTTGGAAAGGGTGTGCCGGCCCCAGCAGGGCACTATAAACTGCCCACACAACCCTTTGAAGTGGTGTATATGGATTCTATACATCTGGAACCTGTAAACAAGATTGCTTACTACTTGGTTATGAAATGTGGTTATTCAGGATGGGTGCTTCAACTGCAAAGTGTATATTGAACCATTGGGTACCGCTGTATATGGTCCGTACCTATCTATGGTCAGAAAATGGGTCGTATTTCATGGGCAAGGTGGTGGAAAAGGTATGAAGGCACTGGGGATTGATCAAATATTCCATGCCATGCTTCACCCCCAGTCAGCAGGAATTATTGAGGGTACCATAAAATATGTAAGAGCAAATTTGTAAAGAGCATGAGAGCTGCGCCCAAACGCACCCATGAACTGAACACCCAAAAAGATTGTCTTAACAAACCTGGCCAGCGTTGCAACAACATTGTATTGCATTGACTAACAGGCTTCTTTCTATACATACGCAGGTGAAAGATGCGGCCCCAGTACCACCAATTGGACCAGGCCATGATGTGAAACCCGGGGACTGGGTGGAAATTAAAGCCTTTGACAGAACTAGCGGCCTGCAGCTGCACTGGAAAGGACCCTACCAGGTGTTGCTGACAACGCAGATAGCACTGAAAGTTGACGGCAAACCACACTGGTCCCATGCAAGCCATGTGAAGAAAGCTGCTGCTATTGAACCATTGCAATCAACTGTGGTACAAACAAGCTTGTTGGAATCATCCCAGACCCCTCTCCCAATGGATGTCCTCAGGTACAACCTGAGTTCATGGAAAGAATATGTGCCAGGCAACAAGTAAGGACTGTGAATTGAACTTTGATTGTTAGAGAGACACAAACTCTTTTGTCGGTCAGAGCAGTGCACAGCCTTGCTGAAGACAACAAGCAGTTGCTTGAAGGGCCTCCGGCGTCCCTCCTGGACAAGGCACAACGAGGCGTGGGACAGATCGGTGAAAGGGCCGCTGGTGCGCCCTGTACATTTAGGGTATAAAGACACTGGAGCTTTAAATAGAGTTGGGAAGGTAAGCTGTAAGAGTGAGAGGCTGCTCACTAGGGTAGAACACTAGGCGCTAGGACCCAGCCAAGCAACGGAACTTAACCTGCAAGTGTCAGCATAAGCTCAGGTAAGGTGGCAGAAGCAGTGAGATGGAACTGCATGATTTAGCTCTGCCTGCCCACCCACAAGGACGGATGAAGGTGGACAAATATGGGTGTACAACGAAGGAAAAGACTTTTATGTATGGCAGGTGTCTTGGTGGTAACAGGGCTTGGTGTATTTTTTATGGTATCTGGAACACCCTTCAATGTATGAATTTAAGAATATGTTTCCCGTGGCAAACTCCTCAAATGATACCAATATCAATTATGTATATAGTAGAGACAGGCATGAGCATGATGGTCATGAAGATGAAGAGTATAGTAGGAATGCATATATACGCTTAATGAATACAATACAGAAAGCGTTGAATTTGTCAAATTGTTGGATATGTAGTCATGTTCCATGCCATGCAGGAGATGGAATACCTATGTATGCTTTTGCGGTACCAGAAGTTGACAGGTGTATTTTGCTTTGGATGAGGGTTCTCTCACTAGACAAGTATATGCCAAATACTTCCAGGTGCTTTACAATGGAATGGTCAGACATATCAGAAGATATAGTTCATAATATCAAACAGGAGGTAGTAACCTACTCTTTAAGAGACCTTGTAGGTCTGGCAAGGGTAGGGAAATTACCTCCAACCCCCTTGATGGTAACCAGAGGGTACTCAAGGAAGAACATTTGTTTCAAGGGAATGAAAGGAGAAACTATTTTGGGATGTAGTATAATATGCAATCTTTCTAGGTATAGTAGGGGTATAGGTGAGATTGAAGGGTACGCTTATGTTTGCAATAAAAAGGTTTTATCTATGGCTTCCCAGGAACTTTTCGGGACCATGTTATTTTGCCAGGATAATACCTGCTGCTATGATCTATACCCCAAAAGAAATGTATGCTAAAAACAGGTATAAGAGAGAGATAAGGAAAGGGCCTGACCAATCAGACACTGATCTGGATATATTTATTGACATAGTAAAGGTAATGACACTCCCTGTAGGAATATACCTGAACTCCCAAGAGGTACACAGACTAAGTAGGGCAGTGGAGACCATGATTAGTGAAACAGCTGATATACTCATTAGTATTACATATGAGATGAAGGCCATACAGTTAGTTGCATTACAGAATAGGTACGTGTTGGATATGTTGACAGCAGAAAGGGGTGGAGTTTTGTTCTATGGTGGGTTCCCAATGTTGCATGTATATTCCCAATGCAAGTGAGGGAGTGTTGTCCGGGATATCCAGGTTACATAAGATAGCCGAGACAATCCACTATGAGGAGGGGGTCAGAGATAGGTGGTGGATGAAGTTACTGAAAGATCTTGGCTGGAAGTTACTAACCCCAATACTTGTAGTGATAGGATTAGTCCTGGTTTGCTGCCTGTGCATACAATGTTCTCCAATGCTTATTGGAGGTTGTATGGATTGCTGTAGCAGGACAGCCCACAAGGTACAGGATACCCCGTCTCATCAGGAAAAGGAGCATTTGCGGATAATGTGGTTGAAGGAAATGGAGGATTTGAATAAGATTGACATATAATCTTGCTCAACATGAGCAAAAGGGCTGCATTGTAGGTACAAAAATTAGTAAGGTCTTGCACATATTGTAGCAAGATTAATCCTGTAGAGCCTCAGAGTAGAAAAGGGTGATTACGTGCAACTAGGCAGTGTTGCAAAGTTTGTTTTCATGTTAATCAGATGTCAAATTCCAAGAAGAAGGGAAGGGCAGAGGGTGGTAAAGGCCTGGCACGACAGATACACGATACTCATGAACAACACAAGTGAATTCCCGAAGAGTTCCCCTGAAATGCAGAGAAGGGCGTAATGACTGTGCAGTTTTAGGCTTATCAGCTCACCCCAGGAGTGTGTTTACGAGGAACTCTTCTGCACGACGGAGGGATGGGGGGAGGAAGATTACGTGACTAACTGCTATGCTTATGTAAACTCCTTCTTTGTGCACGTGCTAGAGACTGGAATCAATGATATTTGAAAATTTATATAAACCATGCAGACCTAATGCTTATCAGCTCACTCCTGCGCAGTCTTTTGAATATGCAGGAAGTCATGCCCATTCGCGAATGCTGAAATTGAATAAATGGATGACTTGACCAACCGTCTGAGTCTTTTTGGAGTGGGGTCCCCTTTGACGGAAGTGGGGTGAGCGAAAGTGTACCCCCACTTGGCTGTCTTCTGGTATTGTCACAAGATGATCCTTATGAAACAAAATCCTACCAATACCAACACTAGTACTGCTTCAAGTAATTTGAAGGCATTTGCCAACCAAGTTGGAATCAATGAAAACAAAGCCAAAAACCAGCCGTCCTCTTCGGTCTTGCCAACTTCATCCTCCATCTTCGTATGCAGGGTTGACATTGTTATTGCTTCTGTCAAAGTCCAATTGTCTTCATCATGGGCAGGTGTAAATGTACAGCAAGAAGGCACGATCTTGGCGCACATGCATCCTTCCATTTGTGTAAATAAGTCCAGGATATACCTGTTCTGGAGGGCCGTAAGCCTGATTGCCCTCAACTCTTATTTGATCTCATTAAATCCTTTTATTGTCATATTGATCATTTGCAGCAGCTCCCATTGGGTGATTTGCAGCCACTTGATGCTCACTGCAGTCTGAATTCCTGGCAGAAATATAGCTGTACATATCAATGCTGTTCGGCTGAAAAATGTATGCTCATCTGGAATGTCATAATAGGCTTCTATTGGTGTTGCTGAGAAGTAATTATCTCTCTTTTGTCTACTTTGATAAAATGATCTTTTCTACCGCAGGAGTGTGCCTATTTTTGGAAAGTCTGCCATCTGCAGGTCACTTTGTGGTACTACTAAGGATGGTATGCTTATAAGCACCAATGAACAAACTCCTCCCCATTTTGGTGGCAAGTTTATGTATGCTCTTGATCCAAAGACCCAATAATGGTCCATCAGGACTGCTGTTCCTTCCTTCATCCCTGGTACATCGACTACTCGGCTACACTTGCGATGCTCTCCAACTTTCACTCTGCCATTATTTCGAAAGCATAAAGACACATTCTTCAAGGGTAGTATCTGTAATGGTCCTCCCTCATCGTCGACCCATGTCAACAGTCTTTCAATCTTATGGCATTGGTTTTTGCATCACTGTTCTGCATTTGCCACAACTATTTAATTTGTAGTACTTCGCACTGTCCGGTTAATGCTGTTGCTTTGCACACAACCATTCCTTCAGCCCATCCTTCAGGAGTAAGCACTGCTCCTTTAATGTGTAGTTGACCTCTTTCCCAGCATTCTTGTATTTCCTTCTCATCCTTACATAGTAGCAGCTTGTTTTCACCATCTGCCTGTGGGTGATAAGAGGAGATGAAAACCTCTGCTTCCCCTAAACTCTCACACCAGAGAAAATACAACCCGATAGGGAAAAAAGGCCAAGAGATTCTTGCCAGGATAACAAGTTTTAATGCTGCAAATAATATGTGTGCCGGCAAAGAACTCTGCTGCCCAAGAACGTCCTCGGCAAAAATTGTGCAAGCAAGAGCTTACAAAGGGGCACAGCATCATGAGTGTACAGTAAAAACCTTCACAGCTGATTGGTGTGATGCTATGCATGGTCAGCCTACTCCTACTCCTTGAAATACCTTCAACTCTCTCTTCCTAAATATCTTCCTTCCCGAGCCCTTCGCTCATCCGTCTCCAACTCCCTCAGGGTCAGCCACTTCTCGAAGCAACGAGCTGGGGGTAGATCCCTCACTGCGGCAGGGGCCTCCCTCTGGAACAGCCTTCCCGCCTCCCTGAAACTTGAGGAGAACCATCTCCGGTTCCGGAAGCACCTCAAAACCTTCCTCTTTGCTTCTGCTTTCTCTCTCCCTCTCCCCTGCTAAATTCTTCACTGAAACTGCACTGAATCTGCTACTGTGCCACTCTCCCCGACCTCGGTCCTGGGCCTAGCCACTCCCCACTTGCACTGCCTCCCTGGCAACCCCTGCACTGCGGGACTGTCTCTGTACCCCTACAGCCCCCCCCCTTCCCAGCACTTGTCTGTACTTACCTTGCACTTGCCACCAGCTGGCCCTATTTATTTAATTTTTACTCTACTTACTTTGTACTGCACTTCCCCCTCCCCTTCCCCTTGCACTTTTTCCCTTCCCCCCACCCCTGCACTTGCGCGGTCTGAATGACACCTGGCCTAGTAGGATCGTTGTCTGTCTTCCCCTTGTTCCCCTCTCCCTGCCTCGTTGCGCCTTGAAACACTTGTGTATAGGCGCGTTACAAATGCCATATCATATCATAGGGGGTGCCAGGACTTAGGCCTCGAACCCGTCCGTCAGTCCTCCATTACGTGGGATCTGCTTGGTTCATCATCTCCAGGGAGCCAAGGTCTGGTTGGCAATTGGTTACACTATGAGACAATGCTACTCTATCATTATGACATGCACCTGGGAGGCTCTGGGATTGGCACTGGGGAAGTCTTCAGGTCAGGCTAACCCACACTTCCTTCACTCATTCTGTATTGCACCATCCGCACCCAAGCTTCCACCCTAGTTTTGGACTATAATGTGTTTCTCCCTGTACCTGGCATTACAGATCTTGTCGTTATGAAATAAGGTGAAATGACTATGCTCTTTAGATCTTTTAAGGACAGTCTGTTTGTGCTCAGTGGTCTGGGGTCATTTACTATCATGCAATTCAGGTGTCTTGAGACTGGGGCAGTCATAGGGGCTGTAACTCAATGTTGGATGGGTGCTATAATCGTGCATGCATGCCAAGGCGTCTGGTATGGTCTCATGGCCTTGTGGGGCACATTCCTTCTTGGTATAACACGTATTGGCAACAGTTGTATAACAAAGGGAAGTTTCTGTGAAATACTAACAGCGTGGGTCTTTCTCTCATCAGCGCTTGGGCCTATTCAAGTTTGTTCATTTGGTTTGTGGTCTGTGTCTACCATGCTGCCATGCAGGCCCAAATGTTTCTACCATAGCTACAAAATGGCGCCTGTTTATATGTGCGCACTAAGTCTAAACATCTACAGTTCACGTAGTATTGTGCCCATGCAGGGTCTCTTAGCACGCTCCCCTCCCACCTGGCACATCACATGTATCTTCAAGGGACTTGCCCTACCCTAAAGTGCCTAGGGAGGTGGGATAGGTCAATTTCCTTCCCAAAATTCCCCCATTTCGTTACTTCTACAGTAATGAACTCCCCTGCATGCATGCATTCATTTTCCCATCTTACTGTGACCTCATATGGTGGAGTTCCCTTTATTGGCATTCAGGCCCTACATACCTACTGCAAACGTTCTCCTGCTTGCGCATATTCCTCGAGTTTGCATGTCATTTAAATACCTCCCCCATCTCCAGCAAGATCAACCCATAATTCCTCATCATTTTCAGTATCAGGGGTTGAGACAATGATGGTGTGGTATAGGTGGTCTACTTCATCTCCATCGGGGATAGGGATCATTCGAGGAATGGGGTGATATGATATGATATGGCATTTATAACACGCCTATACACAAGTGTTTCAAGGCGCGACAAGGCAAAGGAGGGGGAACAGAGGAAAGAGAGAGCGATCCTACTAGGCCAAGTGTAATTCAGATTGCACAGGTGCATGGGAAGGGGGAAGAGGGAAAGTGCAGGGGAGAGGAGGAGGGAAAAGTGCATTACATGAGATGGTAGAATAACAATGAGTAAGTACGGTCAGCTGGTGGCAAGTGCAAGGGCTAGTGCAGACATCCAGTGTCAAGTAATGGTAGTGGGACTGTAGGGATACAGAGACAGTCACGAGTGCTGGTGTTGCCAGGAAGGCAGTGCAGGTGTGCGACCTGGGCCTGAGATCAGAAGGTGGTCAGGTAACCAATGCAGTTAAGCCAGGGATTCCGCAAGGGAGAGGAGGAGGAAAAGCAAAAGCAAAAAGAAAGGTTTTGAGGTGCTTCCGGAACCGGAGATGGTTCTCCTCAAGTTTCAGTGAGGCAGGGAGGCTGTTCGAGAGGGAGGCCCCAGCAGAAGCGAGAGATCTACCACCAACTTGTTGCTTGGAGAAGCGACTGACCCTGAGGGAGTTGGAGGCGAATGAGTGAAGAGCTCGAGAAGGAAGATATTTAGGAAGAGAGAGTTGAAGGTATTGTGGCCCCATGCCCCAGAAGGCCTTGTGGACAATGCAGAGGGTTTTGAACTTACTCCTCGTAGACACTGGCAGCCAGATATGATCCCTGGGCTTGAGGACGAGGACAAGTCTCGGAGTCTTGTTCTGGATAAATTGCAGAGGGTAGAGAGTAGAGGCAGGCAGATTTAGAAAGAGGCTGTTGCAATAGTCCAGCCTAGAGAGTACCAGAGCTTTGGAGACAGTGAGTTTATGGGGGAAGGAGAGGAAGGAGAGAAAAGGAAGAATACCTCTGAGGAGGTGCAGCTGGTAGTGAGACTTCTTAGAAACGTCAGAGATGTGAGGAGAGAAGGAGAGTGTGGAGTCAAAGATGACCCAGAGGTTTTTAGCCTCACAGGTGGGCACAGGAAGAGGGCCAAGAGAGGCCAGCCAGAGAGTGACAGGAAAGGAGGGAGCGGGAGTGCCGATGAGGAGAATCTTACTCTTACTGGCAGAAAGACAGAGATCATTGAGAGCACATCACTCCTGGATGGCGGACAGACAGTCAGAAATGAGAGAGGGAGAAGAGGCAGCTGAGGGTAGCCTGAAAATGAGCTGAGTGTCATCCGCATAGCACTGGAAGTTGGAGCAGAGTGCGGTAATGTGGTGGACAAGGAGTGCCAGGTATTGGTTAAACAGCCAGGGATAGAGGTTAGACCCCTGGGGTACACTGCAGGTAGAGATAGAGATAGAGGAGAGGAAGGACCCAAGTTGAACCTGGGAGGGTCGATCAGAGTGGAAAGAAGTCAGCCACACCATGGCCTGACCAGTAATACCCAGGTTATCACAGAGACAATTGAGCAGGATGGCATGGTTGACCGTATCAAAGCTAGAAGAGAGATCAAGTAAGATCAGGACACAGGGGCTGTTGGAGTCAAGGTTGAAGAGCAGGTCTTCACGGATGTTCATGAGAGCAGTTTCTGTGCTTCTGGCAGCTCTGAAACCAGACTGATGGTTATGGAGGCAACCAACAGATTCAGTGTGAAGATTAAGCTTGGAGATGGCCAGCTTTTCCAGGAGTTTGCCCAGGAAAGGAGTGATGGAGATTGGGTGATAGTTGACCGGGCAAGGCAGGTCGGCAGAGAGTTTCGAAAGAAGAGGGTGCACAAGGGGGTGATTCAGGGGAGAAGGGAAGACTCCAGTGTCGAAGGAGTGGTTGCAGAAGTCGGCCAGGGCAGGTGCCTGCTCCTCCAAAACTTGATGGTCTTGGAGGAGCAGGGGTGAACCTGTTTTGACTAGACTTTCATAGATCTGTCTTGTCTAGAAACCTAATCTGAGGAGAACAGGGGAAAGGCAGACAAGGAGGGGGAAGAGGTGGCCGAAGAAGGGCCATAGGAGGAGCAGGGAGTGGAGGGAGGAAGGGGAGATGAGGAGAGAAAGGACAGGAGTTCCCGAGTTTTAGAGATGAAATGAGAAGCCAGAGCCATGCAGAGGGCCTGGGAAGGGACATGAGAGGTAGAGACTGCAGCAGGATTGGCCAGTTCCTTGTAGATTTTAAAGAGTTCAGCCGAATTGTTGGATTCCACAGAGATGCGAGCTTGTATGTGAGCTCTCTTCTTGGTGCGGACAGAGAGCCGGTATTGCCTTTAGAGCAGGCGGCAGGCCAGTTTGTTAGAGGATGTACCAGCAGTACGCCATTTCCTCTTGGCCACCCTGCACTTGCGTTTAAGGGTGACGAGTTCTGAGTCGTACCAAGAGTTGCACTTGGCTTTGGGCTTCAGGCGGATCCTCATGACAGGGGCAAGAACATCTAGAGTATTAGATATAGCATAGTGGAGCATGGAAAGGGCTGTGTCAGGGTGTGAGTCAGGGGAGGGTGGTGAGAAAATGGCAGCGAATACACATGCTGAATGGGTCAGATAACCGAGAAGGTGGGTGGCAGTGCTGGAGTTGGCATAGCCTGGGGGGTAGAGAGGGTGAGATGGGAGGAAAGGAGAAAGTGATCACTCCAGGAATGGGGAGTAGTCAGAGGGATAAAAAGGGGAAGGCCTGAGCAGATCAGAACATCCAGAGTGTGCCCTGCAGAGTGAGTCGGGCCAGAGGGGAGAATAGCGAGTGAGAGAGAGTCGCAAAGGTCCCGAAAGAGTCCAGAGGAAGGTCAGGAAGCATCCAAGTGGATGTTGAAGTCTCCAAGAAGGAGGAGTTGAGTGGTTGAGGCCAGGAGGGAAGAGGAGAGGTCAGCCCACTCGGAAAGGAAGGAAGAGGTCTGACCAGGTGTCCGATAGATAGTAGCCACAGTAAGGGAATGGCTGGGAGAGAGAGACCTGAAGACGAGGCATTCGAAAGAGGAGTAGGCCTGCGTAGGAATGACGGAAGCAGGAATCCACACAGGGAAGATCAGGCCTACACCCCCTCCGGGACGGTTAGACCTGGGTGCAGAGAGGGAGAAGAGTGCCAAATCATGTGGCAGTGCTGGCTGTGAACCATGTCTCATTGAGGCCGAGGACATCAAGGTCAAGTTCCTCCACAAGGCGGCAGATGTCAGAGGAGTGTTTGACAGCGGAGCAAGAGTTAAGAGTGGCAATATGGAGAAGGTTGTCGCCCTTGAAAGACTTCTGGGGAGGGGTCCAAATCAGTGGTACGCCTTGCAGAGGTGTAGAAGAAGCCCGAGTGGGGGCAGAAAAGGAAGGAGGAGAGGGCAAGGAAGCCAAGGAGGAGGGAGCAGGCGAGGAAGCTGTGGAGGGGGGAGAGGGGACAGCAGGAGAAGAAAGGAAATTGAAAAGACGCAGGAAGCATCTATCAAAGAGGAGAAGGTTGGCTTGAGGGCCTTTGACCAAGACAGTATGGTCTGTTTGTATTTCAATATAATTTGTATTGCCAGGTACTTTGGAAACCCCAAATGATACCATCATCATTGGCTTCTAGGCATGGCATTGGCACAACATTGGAACCCCATTTGACAGGTGCAGAAAATGACTAGGATGAACACAATGATGGACACCAGCATTTTCACTATAGCTCCCAGCAAGGATGGGACCCAGTTGAAGGTGAGATCGAATCAGTCACTGTTCTGTATTCCTCCTTCCTTCTTCATGCATACTCCTAGGTTGGGCATGGCTGTAATTATGTGAGATAGGGACCTGTTTTTTTGCATCTTCTGGGGGCATGAAAGTGCAGCATGAATCCCCGATCTTGAGGCAAATGCCTCCTTCCATTGAGGTCAGGAAATCAAGGATGTAGTAGTTCTGTATCATCATCAGTTTTAGGGCTCGCAACTCGATGACGTTGAGCCTCTGTTCAGTGTCATTTGCCAGATGTATTAGTTCCCATTGTATGATCTGCAGCCACTTTGCTTTGGTGGCTGTTTGCATGCCGGGCAGCAGTAGTGAGGCAAAGAATGTCTCCACTGTGCTGAAACGTCTGTACTCATCTGGTATTTCATCAAGCAGTTCGGATGAATCTTTGGATAATTAGTTTTAGCTCTTTTTCCTTCTTAATTTCTCATACTGCCCGCTTTCGGGTAAGATGCAGAACTCAGGTGATATAGTGGGTTTTGCTCTTGAAAGGCTGGGGGAATGGTTGGGGCAGTATCTGGTATCGACCCCCCTTGCATGCATTCTTCTGGGACTACTAATAGTGCTGAGTGCAGCGTGGCCAGCAAACAATAGCCCTCCATGAGGCGGGAGGTGCAAGTATGCTTGTTGGCTACAGACCCAGTTATAGTCCATCACTGCCGCCCTGTCCTTTTTCAAGTCTGGAATCAAAAGAGTTATGTTACATCGTTTCTTAGAGCCGATGAAGAGAGTTCCTTCACTGTGGAAGCAGAGTTCATTAGTCTCTTCCTAGTGCATTTTCACTGGCTTTTCCATTCCTGCAATCCGTGTCAATTATGTGATGTGTTCAGTCCATATCTGTGTGCAGGTTCTTTCCACTTATGCCAGGACTTCTTCCTCGTACCTTAGAATGCCTTCTGTGAGGCAGATGAGCGTGGTTTCTTGCCATTTGCTGTTTATGTACTTGAGTCCTTCAATAACGAGATCTGGTTGCTGTAAGCAGTTGAGGCCTCTTTTGGGTTGTTGTTGCACTGCAGGGCGTCTGGATCCACCAGTTCGAGTCATACAGTATTTGCCTGGATGGTGCCTTTTATTCTACATAGTGCTAGATGAACCAGACATTGCGCCTGTATAACTGGAACCTCTTGTCATACTAATATCTTGGGTGCCCCCGATGCATGCAGTATTGATTAGCATACATAGCAGCTAGCGTTTATGGTCTGCCTTCCTACCGAACTCATATCCGTGCACCAGCTGTTGGACAACTCAGGATGTTGCCCTTGCCTACAGTGGTACACTCAACTCAAATTGCCCTTGCATAACTGAGTCGAGTGTACCACTGTAATATGCCAATGGCACTTTTCTGGATCAGTATGGCGGTAATACATTTGCTGTTCAAATGTGAGAATATATAAAATTCTTGTGCATAATCTGGGGTAGCGAGAAGTGGGGCCGTGGATATCACTTCCTTCAAATCATTGAAATTCTGTATCATGTTTGCTGTCCATTCGAGTTTGTGATTGCATTTCTCTGCGTTTTGAGTCCCTGCAGGAGCGGCCTTTTGCATGCCGCATAGTCTAGAATCCAAGCTCTGCACTAATTGCACAACCCTAGGAACCTTTATATATCCTTCACTGTAAAAGGTCCTGACGTGCCATGCATGGATGCCACTCTGTCAGGTATTATTCTTTTGCCGTTTGCAGATATTAATTGATTCAAGTACAGCACTTCCAGTTGACTATATTGGAGTTTGGTCCAGTCAAACTTGTACACCTTGCGGGCCAAATGTTTTAGGAGAGTAATGGAGTCTCTTCAACAATTCTGCTCACTGCCGCTATACATAAGCAAGTCGTCCACGTACTGGATGACCATACTGGGCACTTGGATGTTACCTAGATCAGCATGTTGTATTCTGTTAAAGATGCTTGGGCTCTCGCAGTACCCTCGTGGGGAAAAAAAACGTGTGTTTTCGTAGTACTTTCAGCCATGGGTAAAGACAGTGAAGTACTGTGAGTCAGGGTGCAAGGGTATCGAAAAGTAAGCATTCTTTAAATCTACCACAGTGAAGTTGGTCCCTTCTTTTGGGATACTGCACAAAATGGTGGCCGGGTTGGGAACCACATGAAATTCTTTTTGTACCACATCATTCAGGGGGCATAAATCCTGGATCATTCTCCAATTGCCCTACGGACTTTTTGAGAGGATAGACCATGGTATTGATTGGTGAGGTCAATGGGACTATTATCCCTTGATTTAGTAGTGCTTTTGTCGTGTCTTTTATTCCCTCCTCTGCCTCTCTTGATATTGGTACTGTTTTACTCGGGGTAATATTGCTCCAGTCTTCTGTTTGATATGTACTGTAGTCAGCCTAATTTCATGTGGTTGTGGATTGGTGGACCACAACTTCATGGGGAACATTCCAAGTCTTCCTCAATGAAGGGAGGTGGCACCACAATGGCCATCAGGGGGCACTGTACCTTTCTATACTGCACCATGATATCACAGGGGATACAGATCTCTAATATTATCTCTCCATCACTGTCATTGTTTTCAAAGAGCTTTGAGTCTGTCGCCTCTTTGAGGAGTATGGTGGGATCGATGCAAAGCACTGTATGCTATTTGCATCCCTGCCTCTCTGCCCCTTGCACAAACACTCTTTTTGCTTTTACAACTAAACCTTGGAGATCTAGGGACAAAATTGTACCTGCCACCAATTCTGGGGACACTCCAGGGTGAAAAATGAAAGCTGTTGGCAGTCTCCAACAGCCCTTTGTAATTTTTGGCACTGCCTCTATAAGTACTGTTATGCCATAAATTAACATGTCTGGATCTATGTGTATTCCCTGGACCACCACCTCACCTGCCATTGTGTGTATTATCACCATCGCTCTCATCATGCACATCCCTGGTATGGCGCAGACAGTGCTGTGACCGGAAAATTAGATTGTCATGTTCAACTTAATAAGCAGATCCCTGCCGATCAGGTTGACAGGAGAACTCACGGAGTACAATAGGGGAGTGCACACCATCTTACACTTACCTTTACATCCAAGTCTTTGGTGTATGGAACCATAGAAATAGCCCCAGAGAATCCCTGCATGTCGAGAGTTTTACCAGATAATGGGAAGTCCGCTTCACTGAAGCATGATTTCTCAGTGCCCGAATCAACCATAAAAATTAATTGTTTATTTTCTATCTCTGCCCCCACCAAGGGTTACTCTTGAGGGTTAAGGGTCATTGACAGGACCAGACACACAAGAGTTTTCTGTGGGCTGTCCTAGTCAGGGCATGTATTTGTCCTGGGAAATGAGAAGGGGTTCCCCCCTACCACGGTTGTGCCTTGAAACGGGGCAACCGTACCATTCGGTATTCCATTAAATGGGTTTGTGTCACCTGCCTGTTGGAAAGCGTTTTGGGGTACATATTGTTACATCACTTGTTGTTGCTGCTGAAAGGGTGGGCCTTAGATCTGCAGGGCAGTTGCGTGTATCCCTGGTGTATTTCATTGGGTCATGGAGGTCATTCTGGGCGTCAGCCCTTGGGAGGCCCCATGAGGTTGAGGACCATAATTCTGTTGATGGTAACTGTACCCCATTGGCTGACTGCTTCTACATTCCCTCAAAAAATGCCCCCATTTTCCACAGTTCCAACATTGTGAAGGCTTCATTCCCCCAACCCCAGTCCCTGTGAAAACAGAATCAAAATATCGAGGCTGAGTACCCCAAAAGGAAATACACCGAACACGGGTTACAAAGGAACATACAAAGTACTTTATTTTATACTGAATCCAGTTACAAAAACAGAGCAAAATCAGATAGCTATCGGCCCTCAGTACAACACAACAAACTCCAGCGTGGTTCAGTGAGAGACGTTGTACATTAGAATGCATTCGCTTTTTATACACTTGGTGGGTGCGATGTCCAGCCCCACTTCGGGTTAATATTCCTTTTAATAAATCACCGATCTAGGGTTCGTGCAAAGTCTCAAACAACCGCATATAACTGGTTTGCCTTTTATACATGTATCAACAAGCCTATGCAATAACTGTGTATTCTAAGATTTTCGATGCAGGCCTTCCTAAAGATTAATTCAATGTAGTTTAAACAGATGTTCTTCGCTCAGTATTTGAATACATTGTCTCAACATGTGCTCGTGGATTAGTTTCATTGCACGAGTAATCCTTCTACACATAGGTCAACAAAGAACAAGGTGTCAGTTCACGACCTCAACAAGTGGCCTGCAGGCAAGTTACACATTAGCTATATACAGAGGTCAAGACAGCCATGTTGTATTCTGGAATGACATCGTCCACCATTTTAACTCACAGGATGACTTTTACACAACAAATCCTAAAATGGCGGTTTGACCTAAAATGGGGGCTTACATGGATTCAAGGTCAGGACCTTGCAACACGGATTGCTTTTGCAAGCGACTTTCAAGCAGCTTGGCGTAGGCCAATATTAATATATTTATTAAAATAGGAGGCACAATATACTTTCTCTTTCGACAAACCCTCCTTTTGGCCTATGCCAAGTGCTAAAAACTACTTTGGATCTCCTTGCAAATAACTCCATGCATCATCATCCATGCACCCTGAATCACTGTCGGAAATATCTATTGCCATTAGGTCATTTGCTAGAATATCCTTCAACACATATTCTTTGGAAGTCTTATCTGGGGCATACACTTTATGTCCTATCGAACCTATCGCTTGTGCGCAACATCCCCCTAGCATCGAACACATACCAGGTAGACACTGAATACAGCAACAAAGAAACAACAGGATTCCCAAAATAATTGGTAAGACCGAAAGTACCTTCCAACCCCAAGATCTCAAGAACTCCCAGAACCAAGCGCTTAGATCCCAGTTTCCCTCGGGAACATGCACTTCGGAACTAAGGACGTGCAGATTCTGTATTGCCTTGAAGATACTTGGGGAGGAATCTGGTACGAAAACACAGCAAGCGGACCCCACTAATTTGCACCCTCCACCCCGCTCAGCGAAAATGACATCTAATTCCGTTCGGTTTTGAAGTGCTAATAATCTTATCGCCTTTTGTTCTAACGTCATATTATAGAGTATGTCTGTGGTGCGGTTGATGGTTCTCTCCAGTTCTCTCTAGTTTTCTGATATCTTCTGAATTCGCTTTCTGCCCCCAAAATGGCACAACTGATTTAGCTATATCTCCCAAGATTTGTGCTGGGGTGTCACCATTCTCATCCCACCGTGGACGAGCCTTCGAAACTTCTTTTGTACTAGCTATAAACACCCCAGGTAACAGGATCCCTAAATAACAGGTTCCCTGCCATTTCCTAGGCAACCATGGGAATGCTACATTACAGCAGACAAAGTAGACAGGTTCGCCCACATACAAAGGTCTGTCCTCCCAGGTCAAATTTGCAACGTTGGCACAACCTACAAAATTTCCCATTGACTGGGTTCCATTCCTCTGTATGCAAAAAGAAACTGAATCAGGGCTATGGTTAACAGTGTAAGAAGGGGGCATGGCGTCCTTATTGCCTCTTGGAGCCATTTTAAAGGAAATCAAAGATTGGAAAGGACAAAACAGTTTATCAGAAGGCCTAATAGAAGCAACATTCGGTTTACTCCTATTTGCAAAAAGCGAGCATCCCAGGGGAGTCAAAATATGGTTCTCAAAACTATTCAAATTGGTGCCATCAAAGTTCCCTGAGATGCTATCATTCCATCGGCCAAAAAACAGTGCTCTAAGAGAAGCATAGCAAGCAGTTGTCAATGGTAAAGGATCAATATACCAACCTAGCCCCTTATCCCTGTGTTGCGGTAAATGTGAGCAGACCCAACAGTTAGATTTATTAAAAATGGCATGTGTAGCATTCATGATAGGCAGTAAAGTGTTATTGTGGTACCTTTGTCTGTGCTGGGAATTCCGAGGGGATAAAGTATGCAAATGTACAAAGGGAGTAAGAACAATGGGTGTGCTTTCAGTAGGCAACAAAAGTTCTGAAGAGTGAGTTTCCTCGAGGTACCACAATCCTAAGGCAGTGACTATTAAAAAACAAAATATCATTATAAGAATACAGCAGTACGTTTTCGGGGCCCAGGCACTTTGTCCATTGTCACGGTTGGTCACCCCCTTATTTACAAGTCCCATACGAGCGGTAGCGGTGGCGGGCATCGTAGTCTTCAAACGGACACACCAAAGTTTGTTGCTGGCGATCTCCCGGTCGAGCGCCTTTTTAGTCCTTCCACTACCCTAGCCAACAGAATCCCCTTTCTCAAATTTGAGCAAAAAGCAAGCCATCGATGACTTTTTTCCTTCTCCGAATGCACAGCCAAACCGTGCCATAATTCTATCAGATGCCCAGAAAAACCGTGCCGTAAGTCTATCAGATGAACAGCAAAACCGTGCCGTAAATCCATCTTCGTGGTCGTAGATTATATCGTACTTTTCCTGGTACTGATTGATCCGGAAACAATATGTCGTCACTTCCTGCTGGAAGCAACGTGTCGGAGGCAAGTAAAGGGGCTGAATTCGAAACAGCAGTTTCCGGGTGCAAAATTTGTGGAGAGTGCAGAGACAAAATCGCAGCTTCCCCAAGCCTCCCGGACGCAGAGATATTCTCCGACACACTCTCAATGCTGCTTACTGCTTTGGGATCATTGGTTGCAGTGTCAGCGAGGGTTTCTGTTTCTTCTGTAACGTGTGGCACAGGGTGAGGAAGTTTCTTGATGTGGGACACGTGGATCCAGTTCTTTCACTCAGCGACCCGCACTGCTGTCTGGGTGACCAACAGGACTTGGAATGGGCCACGCCAACGAGGCGCGAAGCAGGAAGTGCACTCAAACAATTTGACGAGCACCCAACTCCCAGGCCTTATGCCGTGGCCCGGGCCCTCGTATCGCACAGGTAAAGCTTCTCGTACCTGGTGATAAATCAAATACAGGTTTTAAGTCAATTGGCTACAATAATCTGAAAGTAGTACATTTTCAACATTTCTTAACAAGTTACATTTAGGAAGGTTCCAAATACTGGCAGGTCTCCCCATTACCACCTCAAATGGAGAGAGCCCAGTCTTAGTTTGAGGGGTTGTGCACGATCGGTAAGTTGTCCGGCCATCTTAGTTTGGTGCCGGCACACGTCTTAGCAAGCTTGTTCTTGATGATACCGTTGTGTCTTTCCACTAGTCCGGAACCCTGAGCATGTCTGGCCGAATGGAACCGTTTGTCAATTCGTAATGCTGTACATATCTGTAGAATTACAGCGGCGACAAAATGTGGACCATTGTCCTACCAGATAACTCTTGGCAAACCGAATTGTGGAAAGTATTCTTTTAACATGATCTTTGCAGTAGTCATAGCTGTAGCATCTTTAACAGGGAGAGCCTCAACCCATTTACTAAAAGCACAGATAACCACCAGTGCACATTTCTTATTATCGCATCGTTCCATTTCAATGAAATCACTTCAAAGGGGACAGAGGGTGTCCCAAAACTACCCCTTGGAGTTACTGTCCCCTTTCCCACGTTGTGTTGCAGGCAAATCATGCACTCCCGGACGTAGCGCTGGGCAATTTTTGAAATGTTTTCATTTACCCAAACTTTCTCTAACATTGTTGTCATTTTCTGGGCACATACATGCGTAGGACCATGGGCCATGATGACCATCATCATGACATACGCGTCAGGCAGTAACCATTTCCCTTCTACTATGTCACCCAACACCCGTCATCATCAAGTTTCCCCAAGCCTTCAGCCCACCTTTTGGATTCTTCTAACGTGGCATCAGCTTGGATATCCTGGACAGTCCCAAAACCCTCATTTATTCTCTAAGCATCTACAGTTTCCCTTGAAACATACATCTCCATAAGGAAATAGGCAGCAGTTTGCCTAGTTATCTGATCAGCGAAAGCTTTCCCTTTCCCGATATCGTCTGTAATCTTTCGATGTGCTGCACTTTTCATAACTGCTAACTGAGTAGGGAGCGCAAGCGCTGAGAGTAGTTGTACTATTAGGGGGCCATGTTGAATTCTGGTGCCATGCGAAGTTAGGAACCCTCTCTCTGACCAAAGACTCCCAAAGTTGTGGACCACCCCAAAGGCATACTGACTATCAGTAATATATATTTACTGCAAGCCCTTCGGAAAGTTCACAAGCTACAGTCAATGCTATAATCTCTGCGGCCTGTGCAGAATTATGCGTGATTCTCTTAGTTTCCACAACCGTGCTCAATGTAGTGATTGCATAAGCAGCTGTGGATGTACCATCCGGAAGTTTGAAGCAGGAGCCGTCACAAAACAGCTCTCCTTGCGGATTATCCAAGGGAGTATCTTTCAAATCAATTCTACCCTTTGTCTCTTGTTCGGTCGTATATAAACAGTCATGTGGCACTTCATTGCCGCAAGTAGCATCTTGCGGGAAAGGTAGGAGTTCAGCCGGATTAAGGACACAACACCTCTTAATTTGAATGCGAGGAGCAAACAAGATCAATTCATATCTTGTCAACCATGCAGAAGTGAGGTGTTGCGTTGGAGTTCGGTTCAGTAGAACATCTACAGAGTGAGGCACCATCAGGGTTAGATCATGGCCTAGGACCATTCCCTCACTCTGTTTTACAGACCCGGCAGCGACAGCGCGCAAACATCTTGGTAAAGCGCATGCTACAGGATCAAGGGCGGAAGAAAAGTAACCGCACGGCCTATTCTTCCCTCCATGTTCCTGCGTTAATACAGCCAAAGCACATCCATCACATTCATGCACAAACAACAAAAAGGTCTTTTCATAGTTTGGTGTGCCCAAAACTGGTGCAGAGCATAATCCAGTCTTAAGCAAGTCAAACGACTGCTGGTGTACCGTGTTCCATGGCAATGGCGAAGAAATGCCCTTCTTCGTCAAAGCCAACATTGGTTTGATCACTAGCGAGAAATTCGGGATCCACAACCTACAGTAAGAAGCCATACCCATCAAGGCTCTAACTTCCTTCTGTGTATTTGTGACAGACATACCAGAAATGTGTTTTATTCTTTCAGGTGTCAATCTTCTTCCCTCCTTTGACAGGAGATAGCCTAAATAGGCGACCTCCTGACAACAATATTGAAATTTTTTAAGCGAGGTTTTGTGACCATGGTTAGCTAGATGAATAAGTAATGACACAGTGCCTTCCTTACAGGCACTCTCAGAGTAAGCAGCTAGAAGCAAATCGTCAACGTACTGAAGCAAAGTACAGGTAGAGGGCAATTCAAGGGTATCAAGTTGTTCTTTCAAAGCCCTACTATAAATGCCAGGACTCTCTGTGTACCCTTGAGGTGCACGAGTAAATGTAAATGAGTGTCCCCCTAAGGTGAACGCGAACAAATATCTACTATCCTTGTATATAGGAATACTAAAGAATGCATTCTTTAAGTCCACAACACTAAAGTAGGTAGCTGTAGCTGGAATCACGGTTAGGATTGTCGTTGCATCAGGCACAATTGGAAATTGTGGTGCCACAACTTTATTAATGGCACATAAATCAATTATGAAACGGAATGGAATTACATTATCGCCTTTCTTGTACACGGGTAAAATCGGACTGTTACACAAACTTCCTGAAATTTCTTGAATCACCCCGCGATGCACAAAATCGGAAACAATACATTTCAAAGCTTGCTCGCCCTCAACCGAAATCTTATACTGGGGAATGCGTGGCAGCTCAATTCCATGTTTCAAAACTACTTTGACAGGCTCGACCTGTAAAACACCAACAACATTGTCGTTGACAGCCCACAAACTCTCTGGTACATCAATGAATTCTGGAGGCAAAGGTCTAGTCAAGAATTGAGAGGCAGAAAATTGCTGTGGTGAAATCGTTAAGCGCACTCCATCAGAAGAACAATAAATCCCTGCATTTAATTCTTTTAGCAGATTCAACCCCAGCAAGTTTGCTCTGCAATCCGAAGTCAACTGAAATGGACAATGGTCTGTAAAGGGACCCAAAGAAATAGGTACTGGCATAGAAACCGGACAAACAACTTGTGTACCAGAAAACCCTACAGAAATATTGGTTTGCCCTGACAGTGGAATGTTTGGACCCAGCGAATGATCAATGGAACACTTCTGTGCTCCAGTGTCTATCAAAAACAAATGTTTCCTATTTCCCACCACCATTTTAACCTAGGGACCTTTCTGATTGACGGGAATAGGTGTAGATTCCAAACCCTGCTTCGGGCAATCCTAACGAAACATAATATCATCAAAAGGAAGTTCTTCAGATAAATATGCAGTGGAAGGATGATCAAATATGTTCCTGGTGTCCACACTCGGAGTTTGATTGTCCTGCGAAAAACGTTGCTGAGAGTCCTGTGTAAACTGACCTCTACCAGAGCCCCCTACGCCCGGGCGACCTTTGGATCGCCTACCCATATTACCAAATGTATTATTCGACCTTTGTTGAAGGACGGGGCATTGTGCTCGCCAATGACCCTCTCGACGACAATAAGCGCACTGGTTAATGTTCACAGGACCCCAGGGCACATTCCCCTGCGGCACATATTGACCTCTAACCTGAGAACTACCCCCTCTGGGGCCCCTAACAATTTGCTGCAATAGCACTTTAGTTTTTAAATCGCCTTTCCATTTTTTCAATTCTATCTTTTTCATTATTGACACGGTTCTCGTAGTACTGAGCCATGTGCAGTACTTCTGATTGTGATTTCGCCTGCCAAGCGCTCTCAGAAGACATAATTTGTGACTGGATGTCAGGCAGCAATCCACGTACAAATTTGTCCACAAATAATCTTTTCCCAGACTCTGTGCCTAAGTCTTGTCCACTGAAATCTGAGAATACCTGTTCAAACCGATTAAAGAACTTGGTAGCACCCTCAGGCTTTCCTTGGACACAGGGCGTAAGCTTGTCCCAAATAATTCTCTTTTCGGGAATTATGGTTTTTAATTTAGCAACGATTCTATCAGGCAGAGTTAATATCACCTGAGGTGGTCTTTCGCCAGCTGGCCTTTCCCCATCAAGTCTAGTTATATTCACCCATGTATCTCCCAACCCGGGTACGTCGTCAATAGTTCTACATTGTTTCCATAAATATACCGGCAGGAGTACAGCAAACAACAAATCAATGTCACCCAAGGTGAACACTGAGGACTGCAAAACGGATTCTATCTCTTTATAGAACCCTGTCGGGTTTTTCCTAATATCAGGAATAGATTGCCTAATAGTATTCACTTCCTGTCTTGAAAACGGGACGTGAACAAACTGCGATACATAATGTGCGGGAATGTCCACAGCGACTATACCCCGCGCAGCATCGGCCGCAATCTCAACCTTTGGGACAAATGTCAGAGGAACCTCTCTCATAGGCAACCTAGATGTAGGGAACTCCGAACGCTTACCAAGCAGCAGAGCTAAATCGAGCGCTAAAGCAGTCGAAGAAGTGTCAAGTGAAAAAGCCTTCTTATAAATACCCACTAACTCTGTGGGACAACTAATCTTTCTCTTTACACATTCATCCTGTAGGTACTCTACCATTACCTGTATCACTTTCCTCTGCATTTCTAGCGTATATTGACTATATGTGTCATATACCTCAACTGGAGTTATCGATATGTCTGAAATCCATCTAATCGCGTCTTTCTTACAAATTCGTATTTCCTCCGATATCGGTTTACGACACGGAAGGAACCGTTTCTGTACACACATATTTTCCTCTTCGTCATCCTCATTCTGTAACTTTTCTAACTCCTTTCTATACCCAAACAACCTCTCGACATGCTCATTTACCTTCTCCACAGTGTCTCTAGAAAGTAGTATTTAGATCCCTTAACCCTTGCGGAAAATCCACATTATTTAATCTTCCCCACATTATACATAACTGAATACCTAAACCTTCAATAAAAACATTTTTCTCAGGAAAAGTATCCATATTACAAAGTGTGGCAAAAACGCTAGCTTGATCACCCTTCTCCATACAATGATTAGCCCATGCAATTAACTCACGTTTCTTCTCCGGTGGTATGGTATTGCGAGTGACAACCTTTGTTCCTGTACCTCGATCGATTACAAGCGGCTCAGGACCACTTGGAAGAGAGGGAGCAGGCATATTTGATGGAGGTACTATAACCGGTGCGATAAAAAGAGGTGGGGGAGCTGGAGGAAGGGGAACATTAGGCTGAGCAAGAACAACTGGAACAACAACAGGCGGAGCAGGAACAACTGGAGGAAGAGGCAAAGCAGCAGGAAGAGGAACATACGGAGGTGGCGCAGAGGCACCAGGCCTTCGTTCATTTAATATTTTATCAATAAACTCATCAGAAATATTAATATCTTTAGAAGGATAGATTTTCTGAATACAGAGTGAAAAAGCCCTATCCATATTTTTAGTCGCCTCAGACTGTTTGTCCTGATTATATAACAACGCTTTTTCAGCGTTCGTTTTATGACGGCATGCATGTTTCTCTCTACTTTTAAGTTGTTGCAACGCTTCTTTTTTCCAATTCTGCAAAACATCGAATGCTGCAGGTCTAGCCTTTTCTTTAATAGAATTGACTCTAAATGACTCTAAATACTCAATATGAGGGATTTCAAAACTACCATTGATTGGCCACTGAAGTTCGGAGGCATGTCTGGTTTGTCTGTGCCAAATGTCATTAAATACTACACTTCCAATGCCATGCTTACAGTACATAGTACATGCCGGTGACCCCTCCTGTGGTGCAGGACGGCTAAATTCCAAAGATTGTCTATCACTGTGGAATAATGCCCTAAAGCAGGTAGACAATTTCCCAGGCATATCTCAAATTCTTGGTGTTACCTGGTCAATAATTGTGTCTGCAGATACAATGCGCCAAAAATCAAATTGTCAGGGTTAAATTAAGAACGGGTCACGACTCACCTGGCCAAACCTAAGGAGGTCCGATCGGATTTCAAAGAATCTTACCTAACTAATCTTACCTCGTGTTTGGTGATTTCGGCAAATCTGCCCGCCTCGATAAGTGGACCCTCGTCAAGATGCCGTCTCGGACCACACGCTTATCGTCCAAGGATCAGGTCGTGCAGAGCTGCTGAGGTGTCGCATCTCGTTCAGGGGGCCCCTTATGTCACACCGTCTGATCCCGGTCCGATTGTGTGTGTCAACCTTCAAAAATCCAGCATCAATCTTGAGGGTCCCTATTCGGGCGCCAACTGTGAAAACAGAATCAAAATATCGAGGCTGAGTACCCCAAAAGGAAGTACACCAAACACGGGTTACAAAGGAACATACAATGTACTTTATTTTATACTGAATCCATTTACAAAAACAGAGCAAAATCAGATAGCTATCAGTCCTCAGTACAACACAACGAACTCCAGCGTGGTCCAGTGTGTTCAGTGAGAGACGTTGTACATTAGAATGCATTAGCTTTTTATACACTTGGTGGGCGCGATGTCCAGCCCGACTTCGGGTTAATATTCCTTTTAATACATCACCGATCTAGGGTTTGTGCCAAGTCTCAAACAACCGCATATAACTGGTTTGCCTTTAATACATGTATAAACAAGCCTATGCAATAACTGTGTATTCTAAGATTTTCCATGCAGGCCTTCTTAAACATTAATTCAATGTAGTTTAAACAGATGTTCTTTGTTCAGTATTTGAATACATTGTCTCAACATGTGCTCGTGGATTAGTTTGATTGCACGAGTAATCCTTCTACACATAGGTCAACAAAGGACAAGGTCTCAGTTCATGACCTCAACAAGTGGCCTGCAGGCAAGTTACACATTAGCTATGTACAGAGGTCAAGACGGCCATGTGGTATTCTGGAATGACATTGTCCACCATTTTAACTCACAGGGTGACTTTTACACAACGAATCCTAAAATGGCGGTTTGACTAAAATGGCGGCTTACATGGATTTAAGGTCAGGACCTTGCAACACGGATTTCTTTCACAAGCGACTTTCGAGCAGCTTGGCGTAGGCCAATATTAATATATTTATTAAAATAGGAGGCACGTTATACTTTCTCTTTCGACATCCCATTCCTCCAAATCCCCCTCCCTGCGACTCTCAGAACCCACCTCTTCCTCGCTGCTGTCTTCCTTGCCAATGTGGTGCGGGGTACAGTGTATTCCCGCCCCACTGTCCTTGTCTTCCGTCCTACCACACTGCAGCTATTCTAGCGTTGGCAAAATTTGGGGTTTATCCTGCCACTTCTGTCTGTGCTGGCGTCGATGCTGACAGCTCCACAATGACTTTAGCTGGTTTGTTTTGTACTAGTTTTGTTTCCTCTGCCTGCCACCTTCGAGTCGTTTCCCTAACACGCTCCTTAATTCTTCGACAATGGTGTATTATTATGCTCTGTATATAAAGCCACCCCTTTGCTTCAAATCACATAATTTTGTTTAGTGCCTTCTGCACCTCCTTGGGTAGGCCCTTTTTAAGAATAAAGTAGAATAAGTTTATTGAATAATGCCATGAATTACCCAACTCCGCTCTCCACATATTCTGAACCTTAAGAATCAATTGAGCGGGGTCTTCATCATCGCTCATAGTACATTGCATGATAGACTGTAAATCGGGTGTGTCGTGAAATGCTTGCCATAGCGCATCCCAGACTTTTGCTAGGATCTTATTAAAGGATGATCCATCATGATCATCGTTTCCCAGAGTGACTCCTGGGTATGCTGCTTTTACCCATACATCGGCAGCTTGAACGCCAATAGTTTTATTTAGTTGGGGTTGCTGGATTGCGCAGGGCATAGTGTGTATTAGAGTAACTCTCTGATTAGAAATTCTCCAAAGTCACAAAAAGGTCTTAATTCACAAATTGATTTATTTAAGGCCATAAATATGGCTCTATGTTGCAGCTGACACGTGTTTTGACCCTAGGTCATACTCAAGGCTGTCATTTACACAAAATTAAACCATAAGCAAGTCATGACATCAAATCAAAGTGTAATATTATAAAGACAATATGGGCCCATATGTGGCATAAGATATAACAAAAAATCAAGTTAAAACGGGAAGCAATATGAGAAAATGTTGTCAACATCACAAACAATGAAAACAGAAAAGTGTCAAAAATTTTATACATTACATGGCAATTGCAATGTTGTGTAGTCGGGTTGGCGAATGGAGCAGGGATCACAAAACAGGGAAAGCCAAGTCAGACTTATAGCTTATATTACATCACACAGATTTGATCATTGTTGTGCTGAAACTGGTCATTGGTGTGTTGGCATGCAGATATGGTGCTTGATTCGTAATGTTTCTATGCACTTGATTAGCCTTGCAAAACACCACCATTCCTGGAATTCAATTCGCAATGGTCATTTAATCTAAATGTTTGCTACCCCAGAATGTGAGTAGTCTAGTAAGTTATCAGAATCCATGATTTGAAGGAAGTTAAGCATACAAGCTGTCTTATAAAGACCTTATTTGGTATATTAGTTCTGTCTTCAGTGGCAGAGGTAGACAGAGAGAATCACAAATCGGTTAATTCCATCTTCCCAAATTTTCACCACGTCATTTGTGCGGTATAGGATGTATCCTAAAAAGTTAATTTGGAACATGCTGGCTTACCAAAGTACGTTTCAGAGATCAATAATCACGTGCGTAGTTCCGCATAGATAGCTGGTAGTCTGTTGCTAATGTTTCTATATTCTCCTAAAATAAATTGACTTTTTTAGTGGCAGTTGCTGTATATACTTTGAGAGTCCAAAATGTACTCCATGATTGCTGGATTTGCATATGAGTCGGCAGCAGTAAAGTCACACCAATCCTCCTTAGATGCTGTATGATAGCGTCATTTGATACAGGTCAGACTTAAAATTAACTGTACTAAGCATTCATTCCAAAAGTAATCCTAGATTACTTAGATCGAAAGCATAGTGGCAGCAGTGTGAGGAAGTGCTTGGGGCAAGTGCCGTTCGCTGTGGATGCTGTGGGTGCTGCCACCCTACTACGTTGCATGGAAATGCCTGAAGAGGTGCTTATCTACTCCACGCTGGACTTTGTGGACGTTATATTTATTTTAGCTCCCAGGTGTACTTCACTACTCCTCCATTTGAATTTTATTTATTTAGAATCTGCCCCTCTTCTTTTATTAATTCAGATCTACACAGCTTAACTTGTAGATTCGAGTTGCCCCGCCCTCGTGACCCGGATCCATCTACAAAAGGATTAATTCACGCGCATTGGCGCCGGTGCGTTGGAGGAAGTGCTTGGGGAAAGTGCTGTTCGCGGGCACGGGGCCCATGGCAAGTGGAGAAGTTCTTTGTTTTTTTAATTAATTTACTTCCCTGCCCTTGTACCAGTTGCCGGCCTCCCTGTGGCTCAATACACAAGACCGTAGTGTCCTGTTAGCCTAGTTTTAACGTCCGCGTGCCCGTAAGCGAGTTTCCTGTGAGCTTCTTATGTGCCCTTTTGTGTTGGCATTCTATTATTGTCTACTATTGTCATCAGAGCTTAATGCATGACTAGAGGAGGGAGGGGTGCGGTTACATTTACCTCTGAGGAAGATTGTATGAGAGTGTGTACAGGGCCGCACTTCATGGTGGGAAATTGTACGGTCAGCCATTATACATTTTTTGGCCTATGACATGTCTGTGCTTACTTGATTCGGTGAGAAGGTTTATCAGGCTACTCCCACCTGTCCCTTATTGTAAGTTGTACATTGTACCCTCCTCTGGGGTCTGGTTTCGTGTTCAGCTTTAAATAACACAAAGTTAACATTTGTGATGTCTACGATGTTGGTGAAGCCAGAAGAAACGCTGGTGGAGTGGAGTGATATTTTAGACCTAAAGACTTGTGATAACACCACAGCGTTATAACAACCCTATGCAGCGCTGCCGCCAGCTATTTCCCCTCCCCCAAAACAATCACAAAACCCTTATCTGTTGGAATGTAAAAAATAATTACGACCTTCTTTGCGAAAGTGTGGTCCTTATGCTGTATTGACGAGGAAACTGCTGCAAAGGAAATTGTGGTGGAAATGAATGCTTCATTGGACTGTCTTGGGACAAAGAAACTTGAAACAGCAATTGCACTGCCTGAGGAGGTCTTGAATGTTGAGAATGCCGTAAATGAGAAAATATGGGAGATTTCCACCCATGTACCCACTAATGGTTCTGTCCCAGCGAGTCCACAATTAAGGTTTACACAGACAGGAACAGGAACATCCAAAACCACGTAATAACATAGATGTCACCCGTGCCGTGTCTTCTGAAAAGGTTCTTATAACTGTGATGATACACAGGATGGCAAATGATGGTGTTGGGAACCTCCCTGAGTCTGATAATAGTATAGGTATCACTAATGATATGCTTGAGGTTGAATACATGGGTGACATCATGGATCTTTCAGCTACTCCTTGTCCCTTAAGCATTGACCTGCACACCTTCTTTGAGGCATGCCCAGTTGATACCCGAGGCAACCGTAAGCCTCATGAAGGCAATGATGACTCTAAAGAGTGTATAGAAACCCAATTGGAAGTAAGTGTGAACAAGCATGATGTTTTAGTCTGCCTGCTTGAAATGGCTGATAAAAGTAAGAATGATACGAGCAATACCAGCGTGACCTCGAATTACATGTTTTGGGCTTTTGAAAACCTCCTCACCACTTTAGTAGCCAAATGTGAGTGGTTGGAGAACAAATTGAATGTCCAATAAGGCCTCCTACATAAGAGTGTAAACCGAAGCCGGAAAATAGAGATCAAGGTACGAATACTGAGGTTATCAAGATTGTGGCAAGTGAAACCACAGTGCAGGAAGAAATTCCTAAATCACGTGTGTCACTGACACTTAGTGTCGAATGTTTAATGAAAGGAGAATCTGTTCGACGCAAGACCAAGGTTACCTCTCAAGCATTTATGTACGCTAAACATACTAAATTGCGTAGGAATGCCTGCGTAGTGACCAACAGAAATGTGTCTGATAATGTGATAGAACTTGATGTCCCGTGTAGTACCCCCCCATGCCTCCCTCTGTGCAAATCCCTGTCCCAGTGATGGGGCTAGAGGCTGCACCACCCCTATATGAGTTGTTACCAGCAGCAGGTCGGTGATAGTGTCATACCTGATAGTGTCATGCCTATTGGAAGTTCTGCAGTATCCTGTGCGACCGTGGCCCACGCAGTTGGCTGTCCTGTCCAGGGATCAAACTGTAATACCCTAACTGGACCACAGACACAAGCAAAACGTACTGATATTTGGGCAGCTACTGTACCCAATCCTAAGATAATTGAACCTGTTATCTCCTCTCCAGTGAATAGTGAATCATTTAAGGCACTACAACTGCAGCCTGTGTCTTCCACTGTGAATCTTCCACCACTTAGTAGAGCAGCTTTACTCTATATTCTCCATACTGTTGCAGCTTTGAGAGTCATCTCATCTGACGCTATAAAGATTGTGGATCAACTTGAACATACATCCACATACATATCTAATGTTTGGTTTAAATCCGAGGCTACACTAGAGTACATACTGAAATACGAGGAAGAATTGTATAGGCTTGGTTACTCATGTAAATGACAAATGTCTCCAATCAAACCTAGAATTGGTATACTCCCATTTGGACAAGGTCATAATATGATGAGTGCTTCCAAACTATACAGCGGACATAATATAATAATGAGAAATAGTAATGTCAAAACTAATCATGAGGGAGGAACTGTCACGGCCTGCGATTGTGATAAACCCTTGTGTCCCAGTGCTATGCCTGTGAATGAGAAGGGTGGGGAAGCAGTAATGGAAAGAGATGGATACTGGCAATGGCTGCCATCTGTTTTTAAACCACACTTTTCCTCGTTGTCTCGATGATGTTAACCTAGTATGTTCCTGGAATACCCGTGGCTTCATGATCCTCTTTGGTGATGGTCTAGTGTCTTACATGGATACTTTCTCAATTATTGCCCTGCAAGAAACCTGGTTGGTAGACTCTGTTCACTTTGATGGTCGTAATACTCTGCAGAGCCTGGCGACTCGAGGACCTAGAGGGCATCTTAAGGGACGATTATTGATCTCAGTTAGGCAGCCCTGGTCTATCAGTGATTTAAAGGGCTCCTCTACTATGGTGCAGGCCTTCAGAATTTCACATATGCAGCTGTTCATTATCTTAGTAAATATATATGATTCTCCTAATAGTGTGGCCACAGAAAGCAATGTTGAGACAGTGATGCGTATCTTAGAACTTAATTCTCACAATTTACCAGTCTGGTTAATGGGTGACTTTAATGCTCATATAGATGAATGTAATGGAGACCAGTGTATTACTGTCAAGTCTGCCCCTGTCAGACAGATCATGACTAATCATCAAAGAAGGGAATGGGCTAATATGCTAGATGAGTATGGCTTTATACGACTTAATGGTTTTTGTCCTGGAGATGCTCATGTAGCATACATGCATGTGAGTGGTGGTAGTGCCTCCACCATAGATTATGTGTTCACTAATCGGCGGGGGCTAGCTCTGGTGGCTATTGTGCCGCATGAAGAAAGTTATCACCTTCCCACGTGCGTACTCCTTAAGCCCTTTTTTTTTATTTTTTTTTTTTAAACTTTGTTTTATTAGCATTTTCATAATAGAACAAACAGGCATGAAACCTTTTCAGCAAAGATAAAAAATTATACTTATAACAGGCCCGGTGACCCCCCCGCCCTCTCCCCCCGCGAACCCACCCCCCCCCAAACAAACTTAGTCCCCTTTGCGCCTGCTTCTTGTGAGGAGACGCATAGAGAGCTCAATGTATCCGGAGCTTGAGAAAGAGTCTGAGGTTTGACTGCATGTGTGGCTGTGTAACGTCCGCCGTCTCCCGGGGCGTGGGCTCCCGTTCCTTCCGTAACTCTACCCTGTGGATCAATGAACGTCCCATCCCCATGTCTGGTACCCCGTACCAGTTGGCTTGGAATGTGCTCAGACCATTGTTCATCATTGCCGTGAGTTTATCCATCAGGAACATGTTTTTAACTTTTTTTAACCAGTCCTCCTTTGAGGGGGTCTCTGGGCTTTTCCATTTCTGGGCCAGGGCCACCCTTCCCGCCCTCAGCATTGTTTCCCACATTCTTGGGTATCTGGCTATGTCCGTGTCCTCAGGGGGGAGGCCCAGTAGCATTGTTAGAGGGTTTAGGGGGAGCAGTTCCTCCGAGACTTCTGCGATCCAGCCTCTAACCTCCACCCAATACGCCTGTACTTTCGGGCAGTGCCACCACTGTACCCTCTTGTACCGACCTGGTCTCAACCCCTCGGGCATGCGGGGGACACTCCCGTAAACATCTCCGACAATTTTGCGGGATCTCTATGCCACCCCTGAAGGATCTTGAGGTTGTGTTCCATGTCCGCTGTGAATAAGTTCCCATGGAAGGCTATTTTAAATATCCTTGCCCAGGCGTCCTCAGAGATCTCCTCCCCCACCAAATCACTCCAGAAGGCACGGAATCTCCTCCTTTCCCCCAGGTTAATAGTGTTCAGAATTCTGTACATCCCCGAGATCGCCCCCTTCCTGGTGGTCGCTGTGTCCAGGAATTTCTCAAAGGGGGTCAGCTGTCTTTTCAAATTCTGTCCCCAGGATTGGTCGCCAAGGATTCCCTTCAAGCGGAGGTATTCAAATATGGTGAGGGACCTCTGCCCCAGGGCCTCTCTCAATTCCTCATAGGGCAGAAACTCTCCTTCCCTAAACACTTGCCACGCCCACTCCAACCCCGAGTCGGACCAGGACTGTGCGTTGCGGAACCCCCTGCTACCCAGTTTGAGGGGGTGTCCCCAGAGCGAGGACATCAGTGACGGCCATGTTGTTAAGTGGGCCGTCTGGGGGCATTCCTTCCAGATCGCCCAGAGGACTCCTAAAGTTGGGTGTGATTTGAGTCTGTTCGGGATGAATTTGCTTGGGGCCCAAAGGAGGTCCCGAACCTTAAGCGGGTGAGCGTCCATGTCCTCTAGATACGACCAGTATGTGCCCATCCCCTCTTTCATATGTTCCAAAAGTACGTGCAGCTGGGCAGCGCGGAAGTAGAGTTGAAAGTCTGGCAGCCCAAATCCTCCCTCCTCCCTCGGCAAGGTCAGGACGGCCTTTGCGGTTCTCGGGGTCCTACCCTGCCATATAAATTCCCGCACCGCGTTCTGGAGGACCCTGAAGGTTTGGTCGGGGACTTTAGTCGCTAGGGCGGTAAAGAGGTATAGCAAGCACGGGAGTATGTTCATCTTCACCGCCGTCATCCGGCCATACCATGACAGAATCATTGCCCCCCACCTCCTAAGATCGGCAGTGACTCTTGATACTACGGGGTCATAATTGGCCTGCGCGAGGTTGGACAGGTCCCGGGTGAGAAGGACTACCAGGTATCTAATGGAGACCTTCCCTATTGATATCCCCTCCAGGCTGACCAGCGGATCTAAGACCGGGTCCAGGGATCTCATGGGGAGCAGAACTGATTTGGAGGCATTAATCTTAAGGCCCGAGAGGCGACCAAAGGCTGTCATCAGGGACAGGAGGGGGGAAGCGAGGACACCGGGTCCACCAGGTAGGCCAGGATATCGTCCGCAAACAGGGAGAGTTTGAATTCCACTTTGCCTCGCCTTATCCCCCTTATGTCCGGGTGAGCTCTAACCGCAATGGCCAGGGGTTCCATGGAGAGGACGTAGATCAAAGGGGACAGTGGGCAACCCTGCCTTTCTCCCCGCGAGAGGGGGAATGGTTCTGACAACTTGCCATTCACTTGGACCCTAGCCCTTGGGGCCCTATATAGCGCCGCCACCCATTCTCTAATGTGTGACCCAAAGCCCATTTTCCGGAGGGTGAGTTCCATGAATCTCCACTCCACCCTGTCGAACGCCTTTTCCGAATCGAGGGACAGGACGTGAAGTAGATCAATAGTTTTACGGATGTTGTCTGAGCCCTGTCTTCCCCTGATGAAACCCACCTGGTCACCATGGATCAGTTTCAGCAGGATCCCCTCCACCCACCCCCCTATCACCTTGGCCAGGATTTTTACGTCAATATTCAACAAAAAAATTGGGCGGTAAGAGGAACACTCCGCGGGGTCCCTGCCCTCTTTGGGGAGGACCACTATGATTGCCTCCATCATGGAGTCCGGGAGGGAACCCCCCTCCAGCACCGCGTTGAACACCTTCACCAAGTGGGGAGAAAGGGTCGAGCAGAACCTTTTATAGAAGTAGACCGAATACCCGTCCTCCCCCGGGGAAGTGCCCACTTTCATGCCTCGGATCGCCCGTTCCACCTCGTCCTCTCTCACCGGACCCTCCAACCCCTCCGCCATCTCTCTGGACAGGGCCGGGATCTGTAAAGAGTTTAGGAACCCCTCAATCTCCGCCTCACCCCCATTGTATTCCGAAGAGTATAACTTCTCGTAGTATCGGCGGAAGGCCTCTCCAATGTGGGGTGTACCGTGACCCACCACACCCGCCTCGTTCTTCACTGCCTTCACCAATCTACTTCTCTGAACCTCCCTCAGTTTCCAAGCCAAGATCTTGTGCGCCCTGTCTCCCTTTTCGTAATACTTTTGTTTGACCAGTTGGAGACTTCTCACCGTCTTGTGGAGGAGGAGATTCCTCAGCTGGAGCCTGTGGTCGGCCAGAGCGGCCACCTGAGCACGGTCCACGGGGGATGTGGGGGGGGCCCCCCGGTTGGAGTTGGGCAATCTTTGCCCTCAAAACCCTTTCCTGGGTCTCCCTTTCCCTTTTTTCAGGGCTCCCATTCTGATCAGGACACCCCGAAGGGTAGCCTTGAAGGTGTTCCATAAGGTATGCGAACCTACCTCCCCATTGTCGTTGATTTTGAAAAAATCTGTGATGGCCTCAAGAACCTCCTGGGCTAGGACCTCGTCTTTCAACAAGGAGTCATTGCACTTCCACCTCCCCCTGCAATCGCTTAGCCCTCCCCTCGCTATAGTGATGCGGACCAGATCATGGTCAGACCAGGGGACCGGGTCGACCCTGTAGCCCGAAATGAATGGGTGCAGGATCTCGTCTGCTAGGATGTGATCTATCCTGGAAAAGGACGTGTGGACCACTGAATAAAGCCCCTTTCCATTGCAGCTGAGGACGGGGCTGCACCCTCCGAATGGGCCATGGTCCTCTTGAGGCTCGTGCCCCCGCTGCCCCTTTTGGTGATCTGGAAGCGGTATCCCTGCAGGGCTTCCCTCCAGCTCATCTGACGCTTCCCTGTGCTCTGCAGGCCAATGCTCCGCGGTCCCTAGCGGGGGCGGGGCCCCCTGCGCCGCTTCGGGGGGGGTGCGCGCTGGGGTAGAGGAGGCGCGGTCTGGTCACCCCTAGCCCCGTTTGGGGTTTTCCCTGATGCCCCCTGGGTAGTATCGTAGTCTGGGGGGGTGGGCACACGCCCCGCCTGTCTGCCGGCGGGGGCCTCACACCCTGGGCAAGTTCCTTGTGCCCGATTTGGGCCTCCTCCGGTCTCCCTGAGAGGGGGTGGTGGCGCCTGGAGGGCCCCTGTGGCCTGGACAGGTGGGTTGTTCTCGTTGGGTGGGGGGGAGAGGGTCCGATGCCCCCACCCCCAGCCAGTGGGCACTAGATATGGAGATGTGGGGAGGGGGGTACCACCCCCGGGCGGGCACACACCCCACCTGCGACCGGCGGGGGCCTCACACCCGCGTATCCCCCCACGTCGAGGTACGCTGGCTTTGTGTCTCCAGGAAACAAAAGGGGGGGCGCGGGGCGTCCAAGCAGACAGGGGGGGAGGTGACTCAACTCCTGCATCCAACCCTGTTCTCCAGAAGGTAGGGGGGTGGGGGGGCCACCTCCGGGCGGGCACATGCCCCACCCTTTGCAGGCGGGGGCCTCCTGGGTAGTTCCAGGGGCCCGTGGCCCAGTCTCTGTGTCCAGGGGGGGGCAGCGCATTCCGCTGATGTTCTGCGGCCCCCACCGGCGCCCTCCAGGGGTCTCTGGCAGCCCGCGGCCCAACCGCCACGTCACTCCTCAGGGCCGCGCCGGCCCGCGATCGAGGTCCCCTGAGGGGGGCAGATCTGTGCTGTGCTTTCCACGTGGGTCAAGGGGGGACACCGGGCCCCGGACCCGCTGTGTCGGGCTCTCGGGTGCCAAGGGAGTCCCCGTCTTCCTCCTCGCTGGGGGATCCTCATCTGGTGCCGTCCGGGTCGAGGGGAGGGTCGGAGGGCGGGGGGGTCCCGTTCCCCGGGCTGCCGCGATGTCTCCTGGCCTCCGAGGGGCCGGTCCCCGTTCAGGCCGGTCCTCCGCTCCAGTCGAGGAGGTCGGCCGCGGGGAGGGGGCAGGCCAAGTCAAGGGGCCAGAAGGGCGCGAGCAAGGAGCGCCTCTCCTCCGGCTCTGCGGCGCCCAGCAAGTCGCTCGGAAGGCCCGGGTCCCGAACTACTGCTATCCGGGGACCCAGAGCGCCGCTCTTTCGCCTGGTGGGTGCCCGGGGGATCGCCAGGCGGATCCGTCGAGGTGGGCCTGCCAGGGGGTTGGGAGGGGCTCAATCCCCTGCGGTGACCCAGTCAAGGCGGGAGCTGTGCACTCAGGCAGCCATTGCCTGTGCGCCCCCTGGTGGCCTCCCCTTAAGCCCTTTAAGGTGAAAACTGTGCCTTGTTTGTACGATCTAAATGGCAATATCTCGGGAGGATAGCTCAGCGGCAACATGGTCGCCTTGGAAGCAAGACAACACAAAGCAACACAGGTTGGATACCCGGGTCCGCACTTAGAAACCTCTGGGTATTAAGCGCGTTATAAATAACCTATCATATATCTATTTAAATAAGAGTCAAAATCATATACACTGGAATGGATCAAACTTAGTCAAGGCAAACAATGTTGCAGAAAAACTTTTGCCTATTTATATGCTGCTCCCAGTGATAATTATGTAACTAACATAGTCCCCGCCTTTTCATTGATGATTACCATTATAAAAGAAATAACCAGCATTAGAAAAAATCTATAAAAGCACGTATCCGCGGTCCAGTAGGTTGTATAACAAACACCATCTATATGATACTAGGATTGCTGAAGCTATAAAACAGCTGTGTACTAAGATTACAGCAGTCATCTTTCCCTCCTTAGGCACTCAGAGGTCAAGTGAGATTAATACCTATATTAACTCTATTAAAAAGACATACCAAAAATGGTTTAAAGAATACAAAGCCAAATGTGAGAGGAAGAGGTAGCAAGAGATTGCCAACCTTGCAATATCTAGCAATACTACAGAGATATGGAAAGTGATAAGAGGCGCTGATGAAAAAGATCTGCCAATCAATTGTGTATCTGAATCTGTATGGGCAATGCATATTGAATCTACTTTAGGGTCAACCATGCCTAATGGTGAGGAAGTGAGCTTGCCATGTACTAAATGGGAATGTAAGTCATCCATATTGGATATTATTATTATTATCCGTGTGCGGCTGGTCCCAATGGAGTGTGCAACAATCTCCTTAAACTGTCTCTGGGTATCTGGACACATGCACTACATATCCTGTTTGTACATATTGGATTAAATGGCAAGCTCCTGGATACGAGGTGTGAGAGTCACATTTTACCAGTCTATAAAATGGGTGCCTGAAATATACCGGCAAATTATCGTATGCTAGCTATGCTAGATATTCCGGATTGTTTTTCACGCTAAGGTGTTATTGGCCGAATTAAATACATGGATACAAAAAAATAATATCCTGCCACTGAATCAGACAGGTTTTAGGCTGAAATCCAATAAGTTCCACAATTTACTACTATTGGAACCCACAGTTGAATATTCTTGGCTGAGGAGGGAGACACATGTATTTTGTGCTTACATAGATTTTAGTGCAGCCTTTGATACCGTAATGCGGAATAAACTATGGAGAAAACTGACAGCTTGGGACATACCTCTTGGACTTCTGAAAATGCTTATGTTACCTCATGCCGATACCTCTATACAGGTCTGTTTAGATGGTGGGGCAAGCAAGCTATCAGCATATATGCACACGCATCGTGGTGTGAAACAAGGCTGCATAGCGACAGCAACGCTGTTTAACTTGTACCAGGCTGATCTGTGTGATGTCTTTAAGAACCTGCATAGCTGTCCAGTAATAGTCGGGTCTGAAACCGTGAGCTGGCTTGCATACGCTGATGACCTCCTTCTGCTGGACCATACACCCAAGGGCCTACAAGCAATGATAGATGCACTCAGTGGTTATGCTAGAAATAAAGCTAGAAATAATGGTCTTAAAGTGAATATAGACAAAAGCAAGAGTATGGTTTTCTCAGGGAAACGTAATGTGCAAAATACGGACTCTTGATGGCACCCAATTTGAACGTGTTAAAGTGTACAAATATTTAGGAGTCCATGTTGATGACAAATTTAATTGGCATATGCATTGGTTAGAGACGAAAGCAAAATGTATGACAGGTGGCAACGCCATAAACTCCTTTATAGGGAAAAATGGGGGCTACTCAGCCTAAACGATTTTGCTGTTGTACGCAGCCACAATCTCACCAATATTGAATTATGGAATAGGAGGTGTGGCGCCATAATTACACTATGGAATTAAAAAGGTTTGTAGCAAAGATTCTCTGCAAAATGTTCAGAAAGCCACCTAATTTTGCTGTGGAATTCCTATACCTAGAATTCGATATAAAGGGGACAGTAGGTGATTTTATTAAAAGAACAGTTATGTGTTATGAAAATGTGCGAATTTTAAACAATTGTACGATTGTAGTATATTATTTACAGGCATTTTTGCGTACAGACCGACCTATCTACATGGGTACCTTAGGGAAAGTACTGTTCCTATACAACAAATGGTCTGATGGTATTGAGAACAGACCTAGGCAAGTATATGGGTTTAAACGTTGGCTGAATATGAAAGTAACAAACTATAGCTATGAATGTAACATAGTACATTTGTCCACCAAGATCAACAGTGGGCCTTTTCTGCAATACAGAATGGCTTGTATAAAGAAACCTCAATACATCATGGCATATCCTAGTTGTAACATCTTTAGGCAATACATATTATTGAAGTTTAATGTCTGTGATCAAAGGTGCTATGGTCGGCCTACCTAGAGTTGACAGGAGCTGTTGCTTATTTGGGGAGAACACACTGTAATGACTAGAATACCTACTAGCCCATTGTGAGAGTCTACATTACATTAGGGAAAGCTTTGTAAAATCCTATAATAACCAATATGACTAATGTCTCCATGGTCTGGTCCAAATGTATGGAGGGTAATGAATTACATTTTATATTTTTTATGATAAAAAGTTATTGGAACTGTAAAGATATTTTAGATGAATTATCAAATGGTATGTTCCATTGATGTTAAGGTGTAAATATTTGACTAGCTTTCTTCCAGGTGTGATATGTATGTGTTTTTATAGTGTTTCACCTTTAGAGTACCTCAAATGAATTTTGGTTATCCTTAACGAATATGAAATGTGTTTGTCTAAATGTGTATCTGTATTTTATTATTATCATATATGTTGTTTTGTGTATACAAGTACTGGTACGAGTTAGAGGGATGTGAAAAGGATGTACATGTAAAGCTATGGGTGACACTGTGTGTGTGTGTGTGTGAGTGTGTGTGAGTGTATGGTGAATGCTCTGATAATTTATCTGCAATCTTCATTACTCCTAATCCCACTCTTCCTCATCCCAGTACTTACCTATGAGGTATAATGCCTCATAGGTAAGTACTGGGACAAGGAAGTGGGAAGTGGAGGTAATGATGTGTGCTTGTATTTAATGCCTGGGGTAATTACTGGTAATCTTCATTACTCCTAGCCCTACTCTTCCTCGTCCCAGTTATTGTGTATGAGGCATGTTGCCTCAAACACAAGTTTTAGGATGAGGTAGAGGGATGTGGATGTAATGCCTGGCTAAGTTACCTGTCTCGGGAGGATAGCTCAGGGGCAATGTGCCCGCCTTGGAATGAAGATGACACGTTCAACACAGGTTTGATCCCCGGGTCCGTGCTTAGAAACCTTTGGGTATTTTAATCACATTATAAATAACCTATCATACCTATCATAATCGTATTACTCATAGTCCCACTATTCTTTGTCCCAGTACTTATCTATAAGGCAAGGTGTCTCATAGGTAAGTACTGGGACGAGAAAGAAGGATATAGAGATAATGGTGTGTGCTTGTGTTAATTGCCTGGGTTACTTGTTGGTAATCTTCATTACTCCTAGCACTACTTTTACTCGTGCCAGTATTTGTGTATGAGGCACGCTGCCTCATACACAAGTACTGGGACCAGTTAGAGGGATGTGGATGTAATGCCTGGCTTAGTGAGCTGAAATCTTCATTATCCCTCATCCCACTCTTCCTCATCCCAGTACTTACCTATGAGGCAATCTGCCTCATAGGTAAGTACTGGGACAAGGAATAGGAACGTGGAGGTAATTCCGGGCCGAGGAGCTGACTTTGCCGGTTGGGGTGGTAGTCTAGGCCAGCCCAGAGTGTGGTGCGATCCGTGATTTGTTGCTGGGAATGTGGAGGGCCCCCTCAGAAAGGCTTTCAGGGATGGGGCCCTAATTTTGTTCCCCACCGCTGTGTAGGTGCAGCCACGTTGGCCCCTGTTGGATGACAAGGAGCCATCAAATATGTGACAGAATACACAGTGCCTTCCATGGCAGTATCAGCAGTGTACAAGAGGTAGATTGGTGCCAAAATAGTGTTGGGATATGCTGGAGAGATTGTAATTTTAGCCAATGACAATAGAGCAACTTAGAACAGCAAATGTTTTTCTCAAGTACAGTAACAGATCCATGTATCCATGTAAGCAGGCTCTGCCTGCATAACCACTGGAAATGTGCCCAATATGATCCTGACCAGGAGTAAGGGAGCCATGGAATCGCAAGATACCCCTCATTACAAGTTTGCCGGCATCCCGCGGGTAAACTGACCTACAGTTTCCACAACCTGAGGTCACAGAATTTCCAGGGTTATTACAGGTGGCGGAAAGGGTGATAAATCCACATTCCATGGAGTCCCATAGGACTCCTTGGAGGTGATTGCCAAATTGTAATGCCAGTGCCAGAAATACAGCTGTTTTTTGCCGGTGGGGGCATGATTTCCTTCCAGTTCTTAGCTGGAGGTAAATCAGTGAACCTCCACCAGCAGAATTGCAGATCACTGACTTACTGACAATTTTACTGCCAATTTTCCCAGACCGGCAAACTTATAATGACTTATAATGACCCCCGTCTTTGAGATGATGCAACAGCAAGGCACACGCCCGAGCCCCAGTGGCAGTGCTGTTGCCATGCAGCCCTGTATCAGAAATATGCACACGCCTCCCAGACACTGAATCATCGAATGCTGTCCTTGCTCCAAACGTTTGCAATGCCCACGTCATAAGGTAATTTATTATGCAGAAAAACATAATTTTGGCCTGGAAAGCTATTGTACCAATGTCCGCATTGCAAATTCCGACGAAACTAAAGAGGACACTATGTTGCTAGGCAACTTTGTAATGATGTCTGCAAAGACAGTACTCTGTTATTTGCTTAAACATACTATTGTTTGAGAAGGTGTTTTTTTTTTTTAAATTCTATTTTTATTGATTTTTTTAAAACAACAGCATAGGTACACAAACTACATGATTTGGGCAATCGCCCTCAACAAATCAAACTATAGGCCATTATTCCCAGTGTTTGTTACCCCCCCCGCCGCCTCCCTCCCACCCCACACAGTATCTCGAGCACTGCAGTCTGCTTATAGAAATGATGCGGCATAGGGCAGCGTCAATCCGGGTTTTCTCCGCCAGTGGTCAACCGGCTTTCCAAGTTCCAGGGCCATTCGTTCCATGTCGGGGCTTGTTTTTGGGCCGGGCCAAGGACGCTTGAGGATCTCAGGACGTGGCCTATGTATTGCCAAACACCTCTTGAAATTGCAGCCAGTCTGTCTCTATTTGGGTGCTTGAACCATGTAGAGCCGCTGTAAGTCTTTCCATAACGAATATGTCTTTGGCAATCCTCACCCATTCTTTCTTCGTGGGGAGGGTGGGCCTCTTCCACGTTCTAGCGCGAGCCGCTCTGGCTGCCAACAGTAGGGAGTGTGAGAGGTCCGGTAATTTTTCCCAATGGTCATCCTTATGCTGCAGGCCAAACAGCACCAACATTGGGTCTTGTGGGAGCACACCTTCTCCCGCCTCTTTCAGCCAGCAGAGGACTTCGGCCCAATAAGTTTGGACCTTCCCGCATGTCCACCACATGTGCCAATAGTTTGCCCTTTCCCCACACCCGTGCCAGCAAAGGGGGATTACGTCTGGGAACATCCTAGAAAGTGTGATCGGCAGTGCTTAATTGTAAAAAAAAGTGCCAGTGCCCAAAAAATATTGGCCCCATAATGCAGCGCGCGGCGCTGCTCGCAGTGCGGGCGCGCGGTGCCACCCGCAGTGATGGCGCACGGCCCGCGCCAGTTCAGTGCTAGACCTAGATCGGCCCATCACTCTGCTGCTGCTCCATGTCACATGTTTGGTGCTGCAGCAACTGCTGGCACAGGCTAGTTGTCGGATGGATGGGGAAGGGCACACATGGGTTGAGAAAGTATAATTCTTTAAAGATGGAAAACACTTGTTATGGTAGGTGTAGTGGTTCCAGCATTCTGGCAACCCCAGAGGCAAAAGAGTGCATTTGAACACATACTTGCTGTCCTGAGTAGTACCCACGGGGGAGGATTTTTGATAAAATATGAGGGAAATTGTGCACTTTAAAGAGTATTTTTTCAGTGACACTGGCCCAAACTACTAGCCGTATGGTAAAGTAACTCATCAAACTGGCCCACATGGGACAAAAAAGTGGCCCACACGGACCAATAAAGTGGCACACAGTAGCATTTTGTGTTTTTGGTTCGTGCATTGCCCTATAGGCCAGTCTGAGCCGAATGCCATCTTTGCCCTATAGGCCAGTCTGAGCCGGTGCTATCTTTTCAATGAAAACGAAACACTCAGCCCTTGCATCGCCCAAAATCCTTTCCGGTACTCTGCTGGGTGTGTGTTTTGGGGTGAAGGAAGCAGTGCAATATGTTAGTGCAGTGGAGAGAGGCATAGGTGACAAGACCATGGCTGCTACTCCCTGCAATCAAAATGGTGTCAAACGGGCAGACGGGGGCCCGAAGGATCGAAATTCTGGAAAAATCCCAAATATGCAAGTGTAAAAACCTGCACATGGTCATGTGGTGTACTGTGTTGTGAAGGGGGTCTAAACGCACGTCACTTGGGCCAAGGATTGCGGGACCCCCATCCACCCTCCCCCCAGGATATTGCAGCTCCGCTCAGGTGATGTGGGGCTGGATTGCTAACTGACACAAACGAAGCTGCACATGCTGTGCAGTCCTGAGGGGCTGTGCTGTGCACACAGTGTCCTGGAGGGCTGTCTGTGCACATGCTGTCCTGAGGGGCTGTGCACGCGTTGTCCTAGAGGCTGAGAGCACCCAATGTCCTGAGGGGCTGTGTACGCTGTGTACTGGGGGGGCTGTGCATGCAGTGACCTGGGGGCTGTGCACGTGACGACCTGGGGCCTTGGGGGGCTGTACATGCGGTGTCCTAGGGGGCTGTCCATGCAGTGTCCTGTGGGGCTGTGCATTAGTGATCCCCTTGGCTGCCTGTGCACATAGTGTTCTGGTGGGCTACGCTCACATTGTTCAGGGGTCTGTGGCTGTGCTCATGGAGTCCAGAGGGGGTGGGAGGGTTGTGCTCACAGTGTCCTATGGCTGCGCTCATGGTGACTTGGGGGCTGTGCACGTAGTGTCCTGGGGGGCTTTGCACGCAGGGTCCTGGGGTGATGTGTTTAGGCCCACAGGTATGTCCTGCATGACTGCTTCTCCGAGGAACTCCCACTTGCTGTGTAGGGCTGCGGCGCCAGGGGGGTCCCCCGGGAATGAGATGCAAGCTGCTGAAGGGAACAGCAACAGCCTCAGTGCTTGGCTGGGCTCCCCCTCGCAGGAAGGGGTGAAAGCCTGCCCAGTGCCCAGTGCCTAGTGCAAATCTATTGGGTTACTGGGCAGTTAGGGGGGTGTTGCAGGGGCCTGAGGGTCCAGACGGGCATGGCAAGCACAGGGTGATGAGAGCTTTGGGGCGGGGGGCAGTTTTCTGCAAACCTGGTATGGGCCAGGGGGCTGTTTCAGAGGAGAGAAAGGCTCTTGTTTTCATATTGCCTGAATCTTTAATTTTGACAACCAGGACCACCGGTAAAACCTGCCCATGCCTCTCTCAACTCACACATGACGCCTCTCAACTCACACGCCTTGGGGGTGTCACTTTGTAAATTAATCAGTTTACTCAACCGCCAGCCGCCGCCCACACACATGGGTTGTCATGTCAAAGTGCAGAGAACAAAAATCGGGCAATTTCACCCTCTCCCCCCGGACAGAAAAGGCTTAACAGCTGGGACACTTGCCTAAAGAGCAGATTCCAAAATGCACCCATCTACATATGTGTAAATGAATAAAATGCACCCATCCCATGTTCAATACTCACAACTTCCCCGAGACACGAGGGCCACCCGGCCACGGCCACCCCAGTCGGACTCTAACACAAAGAGGTCACAGTAATGTTGGCATAGTTTGACAGCTCAGCCCCAAGGAATTACATTTTAAATTTAAACATAAGTCTAGTAAGGAGCCAGTATTATCAATCGTGGGTGAGTAACATAGATCGCTTGAGTCAGATTGTATAGGTAGTTCCATAGTGGGAGGTTGCTCCGGCACCAATACGGTTGCAGAAGGAGGGGGCGTAGCTTTTGTCAAAAAGCCAGTGTTTTTAGGCTGCCGTTCGCTGGTTGTATCAAGGTTTCCAAATGTGTCCCTTTTACCTTTTTTTCAGACATGGTGCGTCTTTTGACCCATCAGGGTACCTTCCTGGGCTCCGAGGACGCTACCCATATTGACAGGTCCATAACAAAGACCATATGTACTCTGTCACACAAATTTCATGAAAGGAATTACAACCCAAGTCCAAGCCGGGCCTCAATAAACAAGAAGAAAGGTAGACCTATTTACACCCACACAACCAATCCCAAGAACAGTCAGTTCAAGCATAAACCCAACGGTCACCACTGCCACCCTCATTAAAAGTGTTAAGTAAAACACAGAATGATACTAGTCAGTATGCAGTGTACCAGCGCCAGGGGACAGTCTTTCTATTCGATATTAGAAAGAGTAGTGTATGAGCGGGAGGCAGGTGTCAGATAACAAATCGATAAAAACCGGTAAGCTGCCACCATCAACAAGGTCCCCAACTCCTCCTACCGGGTGCTTTGTATGACCACACTCACCACATGCTAACCCAAAGGGGCAGCCACGGCCACAGTGCACTCACCGCTCAGACCCAGCAGGACTCCACCAGGGACGAAGACCATGCTGCCGCCCGTGCCCCGCCCGGTCCTGGGTCTTGCTTTCTGAGCTGAGCTGCCTCAATCACTTTAAGATAACTTCCGTGGGTCCGCCGCCACAGCCACCGCGGCCATGCTGATGATAAAATAGGTGCGCAGCGGCCCCATGGAAGGTAAGATTTTAAAAGAAAAAACATATATTTGGGCAGCTGGGGCCTATCACTTTTGAAGTGATGGGCCCCAGCCACCACTCAAAAATACTTATTTCTTTTAAAACCAACCTTCCGTGGGGCGGGGCTCTGGCCATCGGCCCCACGGAAGGTCAGGTTTTAGAAGAAAAAAGTTAAAAACATACTAATTTGGGCACAAATAAATCCACGGGCCCGCGCCGCAGCAGAGTCATCCAACTCAGTATGGGCCGCGGCAGCCCTGTCTGGTGGTCTCAGAAATTGGCCTGGGCGTGGCACTCCGGTCAGCAGTACACAGGTCACACAGACAGAAGCCCGGGTGCGGACGGGCCCCTGGTGGGGTCCTGACTCTTGGCAAGTCAGGTCACCACCAGGGGACCGCGCAGCCGCCAGGGCCCCGACCTGGCCCTTCCCTGCCTGATCACTGTGACAGGCTCAGACTTACCTGCTTTGCCAACTGGGACTTGGTCTTCTCTCCTATCGGGGCCTCAGGGTGGGTGGTGGGGAGGCGCACACTGGCAAGCACAAATGAAAAAGCAGGCAGAGGGGGGCCCCAGGAAGCAACTAGGCCACACCACGCAGTGCAGCAGGGCAGGCTCTCTCTCTCACACGCTACGCCTAGACACCTTCACTTCACAGCAACTCGTGAAATGAAGGTGGCGCCGCACTGCTTCCTGTAACAACACGTCACCATGTAATTTCACTGGCCCAGAAGAACAGTCAATGATAACTGCACATTCTGGGTTACTATACATAATGTATCAAATACTGGATAGTAACAACAGAATGGCAGTTTTCATTGGCTGTTTGTAACTTGTTGTTCATTGCTATTGCTGGCCCCTCCCAGGCCCAGCCAGCCATGGCCTGAACCTGCAAGCACGAGAGATCACAATGACAAACAAACCCAATGATTTATAATGAAACAAAGTGAAGTGGAAGAACAAAGAAAGCAATTGCACGTGCGCTGGCCCCCATGATTAGTTCCGGTGCCCAAAAAAGAGTGCCGGTGTTGGGCACCGGCAACCACCCCCACAAATTAAGCACTGGTGATCGGGTCATACTGCCATCTGTGCAGGAGTTTAACAGCATGGGTTTTGTATTGGCAGGAGATTGAGGTCTTAAATGATCTACTACAGAGTCGCCCCCAGAGACCGTCTCCGATCCTGTAACCCAAGTCTCTTTCCCATTTCCCCCTGAGGCTTTTGGTGGTTCCCTCCCAGGGGGTTAAAAGGGCTGAGTAAAGATTTTCTCAACTGGGGTGAGTTTTCTTTGTAATTTGGGCTTTAGTTTTGGTTTCATTAGGATTCCCTTAAGTCTCAGGTAGAGGAGTGGGGAGAGCCTTCCTATTCCCAACGATTCTTCAAGCTCCTGGATACTTATAAAGGACTCCTCCCTGACCAACTGACCAACTCTGCATAGGCCCGCGTCAAACCAGGGCTGATAGTGTTCATGGCCTGGGATTTCCTCTAAAACTGGTTTGGACCAGATGTGACTCATGGGGGGAGGGCCAAGTGGTCACCTTCTCACCGTGTCCCTTACCCTCCAGCGCCTTTCACATTGTTACTAGTATTGGGTGATCCCCAATTCTCCTTGGGAGCTTTTTCATCGGGACCCATAACCACTCACCCACTGTGAGAGGGCTCAGGAGGGAGTTTTCAAGAAAGACCCATTGTTTGTTGGGGTCCTCTCTGAGGTGGGGGGCCACGGTTCTGAGCTGGGCTGCTCTGTGGTAAGTTCGTAAGTCTGGGAGGCCGACCCCCCCTCTATCCTTGGGGAGGGTGAGTGTTTCATAACCTATTCTGGGTCTCTGGCCTTGCCATATGAATTTCGTTATGCGTTTTTTGGCTTCTTTAAGGAGTGCTTCTGGGGCTTCTAAAGGGAGCATCTGGAAAACATACAGGCCCCTGGGGAGGAGGTTCATCTTTACGGCGTTTATCCTTCCCATCCACGAGATTTTCCCCTTACTCCATGTCTCCATACCTTTGAATAAGTTGTCAAACAGCGGGGGGGGGGTAATTTGCCTGGCTTAGATCTTCGTGGGGCCGGACGATGTTGATCCCCAGGTATTTAATTCCTTTGGTACGAATTTGAAACCCCAGGGGGGACAGTTCCGTGAGGTCCCTGTCTGCATCTGGGGCAAAGGGGAAGATCAGTGACTTCCCAATGTTCATCGTGAAGCCTGAGAATTGGCCCAACCATTCAATAACCCAAACGGCAGCCGGGACCGAACTAGTAGGTTCCCTCAGTTGGAGCAGTATGTCATCTGCATAGAGACCGAGCTTGAAGGTCTGACCTCCAACGTCAATACCGCGGACCATCGGGGCACATCTGATGTACTCCGCGAGTATTTCCATGGTCATGGCGAACAGGATTGGGGAGAGGGGTCAGCCCTGCCTCGTCCCCCTTTGAAGGCTCAATGTTTGTGAAAGGCGACCATTTACCGTGACTCTAGCAGAGGGGTCTGTGTATAAGGCCTTAATGGCGCACCTGATTCCCTCGCCAAAGCCCAGTTTGACAAGGACTCCGTGTAGAAACTCCCAGTCCACCCTGTCGAACACCTTTTCGGCGTCTCCCTTCGGGGCCGCTTCCCTCATCAGGTGCAGGAGTGGATGAGTACCGGCATATGGCTGTCTAGTCTTGTGGCTATGATCCTGGTGAACAGTTTAGCGTCCACATTCAGGAGTGAAATTGGTCTATATGACCGCAGTCTGTTGGATCTTTGCCCTCCTTCGGGATCACTGTTATCAGTGCCTTGCCAAAAGACAGGGGCGCACTCCCGGTCCTCATGATATTTGTGAATAGGCTCGCCAAATACCCCGCTAGTAGGCCTCCGAAGACCTTATAGAAGCCTGTGGTGAATCCGTCCTCCCTGGGGGCCCTGCCCAGCTTAAGACCCGATATTGCCTTGAGTACCTCCTTGCTCGTTATTGGGGCGTCTAAGGCTGATGCCTCTGGGGGGGTCCATCACAGGTAATGTTACTCCTCCGAGGTACGCTCCCAGTGCCTCCGCCTCCACTTCTCCTTCCCTCCTGTAGAGAGTCTCATAAAACCCTGCAAATTCCTCCACTATTCCCTCGGGATCCGTTTTTGTCCCCTCATACCTGCATGAGATCTTAGACACCCATCTATCTCTCCCTTGGCCCCGGAGTTTGGCCGCCAGCATGGCATCAGCCTTATCCCCTTTTTCATAATACCTTTGACGCAGGTGTTGGAGGCCCGCTACAATTTTCCCCATCTCCAATGCTCTCAGCTCTCTTGCATCCCCCAAGTCCCTTTTCCTCTCCTCATCACTCTTCCCTTCAGATCCCTCCAATGCTATTATCTCCGCCTGTAGCCTATGAGCCAGGAGAGTCCTGGTCCTTTTTTTTGGAAGCCCCCTCTCTAATCAGAACACCCCTCCAGGTCGCCTTTGCTGCCTCCCAAACTGTCTCTATGTTGACTTCACCTGTGTTATTCAGTTCAAAATATTCATTGATCGCCTTCTCCATCTCCTCCTTAAAAACCACATCCCTTAGCAGGAAGTAATTGCATTTCCACAGGGATTCTCTGGGTTTCAGACCCAATACACTAATATCTGCCCAGACCATATCGTGGTCCGACCAGCTAACCGGGCGGATGATGCAGGACTCCACTCGGCTCATGTTCTGGTGCCCCATGACAAGGTAATCTATTCTCGTTCTAGTGCCAGGGACCGCTGAGTAGAAGGTGTATCCCTTTCCCTCCAGATGCAATTCCCTCCATGTGTCCACGAGCCCATAGCCCCACATCAGCTCCCGGAATTTCCTCTGGGGTCTACCCCCTCGGCTGCCTAGCAGGATGGCCCCTCCACTATGATCTAATTCCCGATTTGCCCACATGTTAAAGTCTCCACCCAGTATAAGGAGCCCCTCTGTCCTGGCCATTATCTCTCTCATCGCCTCTTTGAGAAATTCAAACTGGCCCACATTAGGACAATAGATAGCTGCTAGGGAGACCCTGGAGTTGTGCAAGTCACCCGATATAATCATGGCTCTACCGTCCTCCCTCCCCCACCTGGTTACCTCTGTGAGTCTCTGGTTTCTCTGAAGGATGATCCCGACTCCACTCCGTTTCGTGGGAGCGGATGCCCAGATGGTCTGGCCCACATGTGCTCCCGGGATGGCCCTCTCCTCTCCCGTGACCGTTCTAGTTTCCTGTACGAAGAGGATATCTATTTTAGCATTCTTCATTTCCCTCCCCAAGAGGGAGCGCTTTGCTGGGGAGTTCAGACTCTTTACATTGAGTGAACCAATTCTCAGTGACTCGGCCCGGCCCCTATTCTCATTGTCTGCCATTGGGTCCTTGTCTTGTGTGTACCGTCTTCCCGGATCTGTGCTTGCTGCCGCCTTCTAATGTGGTTTGAGACTGTGTGGGTCCCCAAAATCCCCAACCCCAACTCCCTCCCTTCCCTCCTCCCCTTTCCCCCTCTTTATCATGACGCCTGCCAACGGGCAAGCCCCCAGGGTGAATGCAAGACCATCCCCCGCAGTCCCCTTGTTAAGCTCAGCATCCCCGGCCGGGGCTGTTTGATTCAATCTCTCAGTTTCTCTAATAGCGAGCCTCTGACCACTTAGTCCCCTTCGGCTTCCGTTGTGGGGGTGTTTAGTTTCTTGAATTTCCTTCGGCCCTTTATCTTCTTCTTTGTGGACCAGGGGCCCTCCGGCTCCTTCCTGGCGCTCCGAGGCTCTTGCACCTCCATCTCATTTCCTTCCTCTGGGGTATCCCCTTTGAGTACCTGCAGCACTTGGGATGCCTCCTTGCCGCTGGTCACTCTATAGTCCACTCCTGAGCGTTCAAAAGACAAGGCGAATGGGAAGAACCACCTGTATCTTATGTCTGGGCTGGTGAGCCACTGGGTGAATGGCCGGCACTCTCTTCTGCGGGTAAGAGTGAAAGCCGAGAGGTCCTGGAAAATCCTCACTGTGTCTCCTTCGAACAAGAAACTCTCCAAACTTCTCGCTTTCTCGAGGACCTCCATTTTTTCTCTGTAGCGGAGGAAGCGTACAACTATGGACCTCGGGCCGCCCCTCGCTCCACCTCCCCCTCGGTGGGCTCTTTCCAGCTGGACTTCCTTGCCCCCCTCGAGTGTGAAGAGTTGGTTGATGAGGCCCTGAAGCTTTCTCCGCACGTCTGCGGCCGTCTCGCCTCTCTGTTGAGTCACACCCATAATGCGCAGGTTGTTTCGGCGTTCTCTGTTCTCTAGGTCGTCCATTTTCAGGGCTATGTCCTCCTCTCTGATTTCTAGGTCTGTTAGCCTCGCTTCGTATTACATGTCTAACAGGTCCATTTGGAGGTTGTTTTCCATTCCCTCCATTTTTTCCTCGAGCATCTCTACTCTCCCCCTGAGATCAACTATAGAGGCTTGTATGTCCGTTCGAATTGCTTTTATCTTCTGGAGGATGTCCTTGAGGTCGACCTTCGTTAGCACTGTCGGGGGGGGGGTTGGCACTTGAAGGCATGGTGACTCTGTGTGGTTCACCAAGGGGTCCGTTGGACCCAGGGATGTCATTTCACCAAAATGCTAGGGGTAGCGGAAGTGACATCACACAACCCTTGACCCCTGGTGGCATCACAGGAAGTGAAGTAATGTCTTTTAACCCCACCCCTAAGTGATATCGCGGGATCGGATCGAACGCGACCTTTCACCCGTTGACAAAACAGGAAGTGCTATCACATAGCATTGTACACTACAAAAAATATGGTTACGATATCACTAATGTGTTGTACATTTCATACAAGAATGGATCGCCATATGTATCGTTAAGATCAGTGTGTACAGGCCCATATTACCAAATTACTGTGAATGCAAGCAGACGTCCATGACCAAATGATAATGATGTGTTATTATATAGCACTTAGCTTAAGCGCTTTATATAGAAAAAATATACACCCAATATCACCCAACCTGTGTTGGTACTCTTTTATCGACCTCAGAAGGATGAAAGGCTGAGATGAGGCATTTAAGAACAGACTAAATCAGTGACTCACCCCCTGAAATGTGCCTGAAATAAACCTTTAATGAGTCTAGCAATTATTGTATAGAATTCCAGAAAGATACATTATTTGGTATTCCTAATCTTTCTTATTTAGGGTCAGTGCTGAAAGTGTTAGACTTGTGTCACTCCTTTTCTTCCTTTTCTTCTTTTATTAAGGGGCTTTAACAAGAAAGCCAGCCCCTCCAGAACTAAAGAGCCACAGGGTGCTGGCCACAGCCCATGAGCTTGCATTACAAAAAAAAATAAAAGAAAAATGTTTTTTTCTTTTTTTCTCTAGAGGTCACAAAGGTGACCACAGAGGTCACAAGGGAGACCTCAGAGGTCGCAAGGGAGACCTCAGAGGTCGCAGTTGCGACCTCTGGCGACCCCTAAATGACGTCCCTGGTTGGACCGGCGGAAGCGTTGGAGGGAGCGGATTGCGCACGTGGGCTGGGTCAGTTCCAGGGCTCCGGTCTCTGGGTGCCCTTTGGAGTTTGGGTGGGGGCGCCTCTCACCCTGCCTTAATGCCTTGAGGTTTCCTCTGGTCGTCTTGGACCCTCCTCGCTTCCGCGGAGGCATGCTCGCATGTGGGGGGGACCCCGGTGATGGCTCTGGCCCACACGAGGGGGGCTAAGATTGTGATTGGGGTCTGTTTCCCCAGATGTGTCACGGCTGAAATGTTCCAGGGGGACCCCTGTACTCCAAGGGGGAAGGCCGTGCCAGCTTTTATGGGGTGAGTTGCGCAGGTCCGTGCCCGGAGAGCACCGGAGGGAGGGCCAAACACAGTCCGCCGAGTCTCAAGTATCAGTTCTCCCCACTGCGCTCCTCACCTTCTTCGGGCCGTCGAGGGCTGCCACACGTCCATTGTGGGCTCGGACCCCTTCGCTGGGGGCTCATTTTCAAGTAGGCCTCTGTGTGCGGGGGATGGGTTGGGAGGCTCCCGAAGTCCTGATTTGCTGCTGGTGGTCTGCACCGGAGCAGTTTTCGGTGGTGGGGGGCTCCCACCAGGATGCCCCACTTGTCCCTGGGCCCGCGCGATGTCCACCCGCCACCGGCGCAGAGCTCCAGGGCCCGCTCGGCGTCCGCGCACGATGGGGGGCGTGCTCCGGGATCCTCCTCTCGGTGTTATGGGCATGGGCCGCGGCCGCAGAGGTGACGACCGGTGGCTCTGGGTTCCGCGGCGAGTCCGGGCGAGGCTTGGGGCACCGCGAGATGTGACGCCCCCAGTGGCTCCGATGCATGGCATCCGAAAAGGTGTCCTCTCTGTTGCTCGGCGAGCGGGGCCTCAGATCGGGGCCAGGCTGTATCCACTTTCGGAGGAGCGCTCGATTCATTGGGCCGCTGCCGCGGGGGCGCACGTTCCCGTCGGGGTTACTCCAAACACCCGGCCGGGGATTGGCTCAGAGTGCTAGGCCCTGCGGTGGTGGAGGAGCGCTGGTCTCACACGTCCAGCATGCTCCGCGCCCCCTGGCGGTCTCCGACAAGGTGTTTTAACATTATCAGCATTCAAGAAAGAAGCAAGCGTCCATTCATTTCAATGTTTTCACTTTGGCACAATGTTCAGAGCAAAAATATGAGATCAGGTCGGCATTGCCTACAACTAAGCAGATGTGTGAGTTATAGAGAGTTTGTGATCTCAAAACAAAAAAATGCAAAATTTTCAATTTGTAACTTCCTCAAATTGTCAGATAAGCAGGATATTACCCAGCCGCCATGCATAGTAATTAGTCTGAAGGGCAAAGTAAAGTCAATTTTAGGATATAGATACCCACATAACAGAGTCATGTTTCAGGGTTACTCATTACGTGACCCGCCAGATGTTTTGGACTACTGCTCCCATGATCCTTCACCACTGAGGACCGATAGGAGTTGCAGTCTGAAACACTTGGAGGGGCAAATAATGGAAAACCATTTAATATAAAGCAAATACATCTGTAATTTGTAAGAATGTTTTTCAATCAGTATGGGCATAAACAATGGATTTATATGAGTTTATTAGCCTTATACCTATACTAACTGTACCCAGCATACCATATGATCTATCTCACTTTCTCTCCCTCTCTTTCTCTCTCTCTGCCTCACTTTCTTTCTGCGCTCTCTTGTTTACTTCTTTTCTGCCTATCTCCCTCTGTCTTACTCAATGTCTCTGGGCCTCATATCGAGGTAGGAGGTAAGGGAAAAACGATGCCGGTAAAGGATTACCGGCATCGCTTACCGCTCCGGTCTATTATGACCCACCTACCCGCTATTAGCGGCACCGTAAATAACGGTGCCTCTAATAGCGCCATGGGCGCGGGCACGCGACCCTTCATGCTGGCAATAGCGGAATGGCGGAAACAGGAGTACATCACAAGTCAGGCGGACATGCAAATAGCAGCAGGAAGAAGGCGCTAAAAGTGGATACCGGCATTGCGGTAATACCGGCATCGCGAACCACCCGTAAACGGCCATGTCAGTGTTCTCAACTGCCACAAGTGCACACAATCAGCACAGGTGGAGGCAATGTAGACTGGGCTAGCACAAAAGGAGCACACCACACCCCTTTCCACACCCATTCACACACCAAAATGATGCAAATACTAGTAGCAATCCTGGGGCTGGAGGACATGCTTGCATTGTTACAGCAACAACAACAGGCAGCACAGAGGAGACGCAGAAGGAGGGTGAGACAGGCACAGCATGCCCCACCAGTGCAGGCGGTTGGACCACAGAGGCAGCCCCCAATCCCTAGAATCAGAGCCAGTCCATTCAACCTAACCCCTGAGCAGATCCACACCCTGTACCATCTGGACCGGGACACCATCACCACCATTGTGGACATGATACACAACGACATTGTCAGCCTCATAGATATCCGTACCACCATCCCCCCTCTACTTAAGGTGGTGTCTGTGCTCCACTTCCTGGCCACAAGCACCTACCAGCACATGGTACGGCAGATGCATGGCATATCACAACCATTATTTTCACGCACGCTGAACCAAGTGCTCGATGCTCTCCTGAAGCACACAAGCAACCACATATTCCTACCACGGACTGCCCAGGAGATCTCCAACACCAAAGTTGGCTTCCATTCACTGGCAGGCATCCCAAGTTGCATCGGTGTCCTCGACTGCACCCATGTGGAATTGGTGGTCCCACATGCCATGGAGGTAGTGTACCGCAACCGTAAGCAATATCACTCCATCGACGTGCAAATGGTATGTGACTCAAACAAGATCATCACACATTGTTGTGCCCGATATCCCGGATCAACCCATGATTCAATGGTTCTACGGAACTCAACGATACCACGCTACATGGAGCGACATGCCGGACAACGTTTCTGGCTACTCTGTGAGTTGCATGGCAAGCACATGGCAGTGTGATATGGGGAGTAGATTGGGGGGGGATGCATACATCACCTGAGTGAGATTTGGGGGGATGCATACTTCACCTGGGGGAGATGCATACATCACCTGGGTGAGATTGGGGGTGGGGAGAAGATGCATACATCACCTGGGTGAGATTGGGGGGAAGATGCATACATCACCTGGGTGAGATTCGGGGGGGGAGCTGCATACATCACCTGGGTGAGATTGGGGGGGGGGAAATGCATACTTCACCTGGGTGAGATTGGGGGGGGGGATGCATACATCACCTGGGTGAGATTGTGGGGGAAGATGCATATATCACCTGGGTGAGATTGGGGGGGGGGAGAGATGCATACTTCACCTGGGTGAGATTGAGGGGGGGGAAAGATGCATACTTCACCTGGGTGAGATTGGGGGGCGGGGAGAAACATGAATACTTCACCTGGGTGAGATTAGTTGAGAGACTGAACAATGCCCATACTGAAATACACTGTGCCCTAAAGACTGAACCTGACACCTGAAACCAATATGCAAGACGTAAGCTGCACAACAATGACAACAAGCCGGCACTGCAACCATACCATATCCATCCACATGTACACTGCACATCATCAGACTGTACCCTCTGCAACACAATTCAGCAACATGCTGTCAGTATGGCCAATGCAAATGACCGCTGAACAGCATCACAACGGAAATGCGCCCATGAGTGCGTGCAAAGGAATCACATGAAGCTAATATACAGATTTTCACTCGTACACCACCACAGAAGTGCAGCATGCCAGCATGGGGACATCAAGCGTGGAATGGCAGATCATTAAGCGTCTGGTTCCAACGGTGACAGGATCAAAGAATACGAATGACAACATATCACCTAGATCATGGCAACAACTGCCGTAGGCATGCACAGTGCATGAACACTCGCAAGGAATAGGGCACCCCTGCATCAACTAGACGATGCTACGCACACCTGTGGATCATGTGACTTCACACATTGCAGTTACTTTGATTACCTCCATTCATGCAGGGATACGTGGATGTGATCAAGAAATCAATGCAGGCTTGTGTGTGACAGGTACAGGTTCCATTTGATGAAATCACTTACACATAACCATTGTTGCACCCATGCAGGTGATGCTGGCTATCCCTTGAAGAGGTGGCTCCTTACCCCTGTCCGGAACCCACAGAACAGGCATGAAGAGGACTACAATCGTGCACATACCCGTACTCGTGTGGTGATCGAGCAGACATTTGGCCTTTTGAAGGCACGGTTTCGCTGCCTCAGCAGGTCGGGTGGGGCACTCCTGTACGGGCATGAGAAGGTGGCCAAGATCATCATGGCATGTGTCATGCTGCACAATATGTGCCTCTGCCCCCTGACATTGAACTGTAATCGCCTGGTGAGGAGGAGGAGGAGGGAGAAGATGAGGCTGCACGTCAGACAGGTGGCGATGCACAGGAGGGACATGCTGTGCACCAGCATCTGATAGACCACATGGATGAAGAGGGTGCAATGGATGTGGGACTCAGGGCACTGGGTGTTGGGGGGGACATGAACACTGTGCACTGTTCACCAATAAAGCACACATACACAATAACCAATGTCCACTCATGTGATTGTTCTTGATACAACGGGTGTAGTCAACTCCCCCACCCTTTCCCCATTCCCCCACAACTGCCCCAAACACCCTTTCCCACACCCCCCACAACTGCCCCAAACACCCTCTCCACCCTCCCCCCACAACTCCCACAAACATGGCGTGCACTTCAGTGCAGCATTAGTGTGCAAGATTCACCAATAACAGGATGCCCCTACTTCCCACCTCCTCTACCAGCATTGGGTGGTTGCAAGACTGGGCGCCGCATGGACTGCGCAGACCTGCGCAGGGGGCTGGTCTGCCTGGAGCTGGCAGAGGAGGAGGTGCTTGGTTGCACCAGTCCCTGTGCGGGACGCTGGCTCTCCATTGCATCCGCGATGCGGCTGAGGACCTGCCTCACAGCTGCCAACTCATCGCAATGCGTATTGTACTGGCTTCTATAGCGAGTTTTATGCCCTTAGCATATTCCCGACACTCCTCCCTCGCCAGGGCACCCTCGCTCACGTGCTGGCCAACCAGCACAGTGAGCTCCTCCTGGCGCTGTTGGATTAAGCTGATTCCCTGGTCTCTGGCCCTGTGTTTGGTTGTTCTTGGCGCAGCTTGCGCGCATGTGTCCGCCATCAGGTGAGCTCTCCCTGGGGCTCCATCTCCCTGCCAATGACTCACCACCAGACAGCTCTTGGCTGCTGGCATTGGATGTGGGGCGTGAGCTGTGGTGGGCTGACAGCTGGGGCTGGGTGTGCGGTGTCCTACGGGTGTTTGTCTTGTTTCTACATCTGACAGAGGTGCCGTGGCAGCTGCTTCTCCAACCGAGCTGTTGGCAGCGGTCAGTGAGCCTTCTTCCACTGGCTCCTGTGTGGTGGGAGTGGCTGGTGTGGGTGCTACTACATTGTCGGCTGCCCTTTCACACCTTGGTGACGTATCAACATGTGTGGCTTTGGCCCTCTGCGGCAGTCCAGGTTTCCCAGTGCCCCTCGATGTGCTAGGCCTGGTGCCTCCTTCCATGCCCCTGGCCTTCTTCTTCGGTGTTGGGGCCTGCGCCGCTGAGTCCTGGTCCTTACTGTCAGATTGTGAGCCTGTGGGGGACCAAGAGAGGGACAGCATCGGTGATGGTTCAACGTGCATCAAGCATATGTTGTTATTGCTGCAGTTCTGTGCATTTGGACTTCGAGTTGTGACATACAGGTTGCTTTACATATGGGTGGGTCATAGAGGCATACGTCTGGGTGACACATGTATGAGGTGCTGCATGCATGGGGTTGTGATGGGGATGTGCACAGCACATGGGCAGGGTTGTGTACATGTGTGTGTGATGCCCCATGCATTGGCTAATTTCAGTGTCACATTTGGGGGAGAACTTCATGCTTTGCATTGCAGTGTTTTGTGTGGACACTCACCTCCATCTGCCGATGACAGCACACAGAGCTCCATTTCCCCCACTCCCTCGATTGACTCTATGCCAATAGTGCTGGCACATGTCTCCTCCCAGGGTTGCATCTTCATTGGGGATCCTCCTCCGCCTCCTGTCTCCATGGCCTGGCTCCTATTGGCTGCAAGTATGCTCCGGACACAGAGGCGCAGGTCATCCCAGCGCTTGCACACGTCCTTTACAGTGCGGGGGGTGGAGCCCACCGCACTGACTTTGCGTGCCACCTCCTCCCAGATCTCCTTTTTTTTAATCTGGGTGGGACGCCGCATGTCTAGTGCAAACACAACCTCTGAATTTGCAGCTAGTGTGTCGGCAAGCATGGTTAGTTCCTCATTTGAGAAACGTTGCTTGCGCTGGCGTGCTGCACCTTGCTTTAGGGCCTTGGCCATTCTGAAGTGGTGTTGGATGAAGTTTGGCCAGCTGTAGTGTTGATGCAGGTCCTGGGGGCTGAGAATGGCAATGGATTGTATTTTTAAAGATGGCCGCCATGCTCTTTCCCGTTCCTGTGCGATGACGCTACTTCCGGTTCTGCTTATTTACGGTCACCGCTTTTAGTGGTGACCGCTAATGCCAGAACCATGGATGGCGCTAGTGCTATCAGCGCTTTCCTTGATGCCGCTAAGGGACATTTTGGGGGTCTTTACCGCCACCCCAGCCACTACGGACAGCAACACAAGCAGAGAAAACCCAGAGATATCTTAAATGTTGAGGAAGCTATTTTTGTATGGTTACTGGTTTAATGAAAGCAGCAGCAACTGAGACAACCCTGAGGTATAGAGCAACCTAGTATTTTGAGAAATATATTAACACTACATGTTTCCTGAGGAACTGTCACCGCCACACTAAGGGTGAATAGTCCATTTCTGGAAGGAAAGGAGGATGCATACAGGCTCTTCATCGAATGCCGTCCTTGCTCTAAATGTTTGCAATGCCCACGTCATAAGGTAATTTATTATGCAGAAAAACACTATTTTTTTAAACATAATTTTGGCCTGGAAAGCTTTTGTACCAATGTCCGTATTGCAAATTCCAACGAAACTAGAGAGGAAACTATGTTGCTAGGCAACTTTGCAATGAAGTCTGCAAAGACAGTAAGTACTCTGTTCTTTTCATTAAAAAACATACAATTGTTTGACAAGGTGTTTTAACATTATCAGCATTCAAGAAAGAAGCAAGCGTTCGTTCATTTCAATAAGGTTTTCACCTTGGTTCAGTAACGCAAAAATACGGGGTCAGATTGGCATTGCCTACAACTAAGCAGATGCTCAAGTTATAGAGAGTTATAGAGAGTTTGTGATCTCAAAACAAAAAAATGCAAAATTTTGAATTTGTAACTGTCCCTCAAATTGTCAGATAAGCAGGATATTACCCAGTAGTCATGCATAGTAATTAATCTGAAGGGCAAAATAAAGTCAATTTTAGGATATTGATACCCACACAACAGAGTCATGTTTCAGGGTTACTCATTATGTGGCCCGCCAGATGTTTGGACTACTGCTCCCATGATCCTTCACCACTGAGGACCGATAGGAGTTGCAGTCTGAAACACCTGGAAGGGCAGATAATGGGAAACCATTTAATATAAAGAAAATACACCTGTAATTTGTAAGAATGTTTTCAATCAGTATGGGCATAAACAATGGATTTATATGAGTTTATTAGGTGTATACCTATATTAGCTGTACCCAGGGTACTATATGATCTATCTCACTTTCTCTCCCACTCGTTCTCTCTCTCTCTGCCTCCCTATCTTCCTGTGCTCTCTTCCTTACTTCTTTTCTGCCTATCGTTCTCTGTCTTACTCCATGTCTCTGTCTCCCTCTCTCTCTCTGAGGGTAAGAACCGCATAGTCAAGTGCGAGTTTGGAAGAGCCACCCCAGCCACTGCGGACAGCAACACAAGCAGAGAAAACATATATATTTTGAATGGTGGGCGAGCTATTTTTGTATGGTTAATGGTTTAATGAAAGCAGCAGCAACTGAGACAACCCCGAGGTATAAAGCAACCGGGTTTTTTGAGAAATACATTAACACTGCAAGTTACCTGAGGAACTGTCACCGTCACAGTAAGGGTGAATAGTCCATTTGTGGAAGGAGAGCAGGATGCATACAGGCTCTTCAGGTAGAGCTGAGGTTCTGACAGAATGTGTAGGTAGGAGAACCCCATTAACCACCTTAAGCAATGGGGTCACAATTCATATTTGTAACATATAGGGTGTGTTTAAGGTTTGCGAAAAAGACACAACAAAAATATACACACAAATGTTTTCTTTACTATATCTTCTTCCTAAACATGAGGTACTTCCCTAAAAAGCATCAAACTAAAACACAGGCATACATATACATACACTGACCAAAATTGTATTCCACATTACTGAAAATTTGAACAGTAATAATGGCTGACATCCACCTTATACACAGTACAAGAAGGTGGTGTCAGTCAGTGCACAAAAAAAGCAATTATAATCAGAGAAAAGACAACTAGAAATAACAAAAGCAAAGGCTAATACTGGAAACTGGCACTTTTTAAAACTGTTTTACAATATTAATTTTGAAGGATCGTTTCCAGTATAACTTGTAGCCGTGGTGAGATAGTTGCACTTGAGCAAAATCCATTATCAAAAACAGAATAATCATTAAAATGATGTGAGTGTGTTGGCAATGTTGGGGACTCTGTTTGCCTGCAAGTCTTTTTTCAGTGTCCATTCATTGCAGAAGGTGGATCCTGATATATATTGTGCGCCAAAAGCAAAGTGCAGCAGAGTGCTGAGAGTGTGTTGGCCGTGTTGGGACTCTATTTGGCTGCTTCAGCAAGTCGTTTTCCATTGTCCATTAATTGCAGGAAGCAGGTCCTTATACATATTGTGCACCAGAAGTGAAGCGCAGCGGAGCACTGCAAGTGTGTTGGCTGTGTTGGGACTCTGCCTGCTTTAGCAAGTTTTTTTCCCAGTGTCCATTCATTGCAGGAGGCGGATCCTGATACATATTGTGCCCCAGAAGGGAAGTGCAGCCGAGTGCTGCGAGTGTGTTGGCTGTGTTGGGACTCTGCCTTCTTCAGCAAGTCTTTTTCCAGTGTCCATTCATTGCAGGAGGCGGATCCCGATACACATTGTGCCCTAGAAGTGAAGCACAGCAGCGTGCACAAGTGTGTTGCCCCTGTTTGCCGAGTTGGATGAGTTGGCTAACCAACTCCGAGCATAGTGGCTGATATCATGAAAAACTAAAACAGCGAAAACTGTAAGTGAAACGACATTACTCTGTCTGATTTCAAAAGTGAAAGGTCTCTTTATTGTTTGAACGACACACAACAAAACTGGTTATGTCCCTGGAAACGAGTATGCAATCTGCGACAGAATTACGTTCAAATACTTGTTTTGTGTTGCAGTGCATAACCTGGTTGATTTAGTATAGATATTACACATCCAACGTCAAAGCGCAGAGTGCAATCTGCAGAGAATCTACGTTTAAATGCTTGTATCATGTCGCAGTGTGTAGCCTCGCTATCCAAAGCAAAGGTGCTAGATACCTGACGTATATCTGAGAACTCTAATTGCTTGTGTGTAAAACTGTAAGACATTTCCCTCCACCCAGCGAATTTAATTAACCACTATCACAGGCCTCCTTAAAAGAGAAAAGAAAAACTCTCTGGGCCTCATTACGACCCTGGCGGAAGACCATGGTTCTATTAGCACCATGGTCCATGCCGGTAAATTACCGACTCCGCCATGGAGAAAGGGGGAATTACCACCCCATTACAAGGTTGGCGGGCGGTAATTCCCCCTTCCTCCATGGCCCTTCCCCATTCCCATTGAGCCCCTATAGGGCTCAATGGGAATGGGGAAGGTGCTAAGTACGGTGCCGCAAATTGCGACACCGTACTTAGCACCAAGGTCCCTTTGCGGGTCCCTACTTTAACGGCTGGTAAAACCAGCCGTTAAGGTCGGGTCCCGCAAAGGGACCTCGTAATTAGGCGCTAATAGGTTAACGGCGCTGCAGCCTTTTATGGCGCCGTTAACCCATTAGCGCCTGGGTCGTAATGAGGCCCTCTGATTGTAAAGTTGATCTCTAAATATGCGTGGGAAAAAGAGATACAACCTGAGAAGTGGCGAAAAACAATGGAAAATAAAGGAATGTCGAATATGTGTGCTGTGGAAACTACGATCTCACAAGAAAAAAAATCATACCTCTTTTTACTGAAGTGCAAAACACGTCTTAAAGTCAAGCAGTCCAAACAACAAAAGCTCACATACAAGTGCCTTTCTCAAATATGGGAAATTACATAACTTAATGTTTTGACATTTCTGGTCCAGTGTTACTAGATGCAGAAAGGCATGCTAGTATCTCCATTATGGACGTTTGCACAAGTTTAGAACAAGAAATATGAGAATCAGAAATACCAGCTACAAGAATAAACATTTCAACCCGTATGTTTGACACTCAACCTGAGGTCACTCAAGAGTTAGATGATTCAAGATCTAGCTCGGTCAGTGATATAACATCAATATTAGATGACATCTTATCAGCTGCATATTTGCAAAGAGTAGATAGAACAAGTCTACTCTCCCAATCTGTGAACTCGCAAAACAAATTATCAAAGCAGTGACGGTGACAGTCTGCTTTGTGCACTCAGCAGCTAGTGCTGCAGTCTTGTATAAGGCTCTACAACACTGTGGTACTTGAAGTGTGCAATAACACTACATCTTAACTGAATTAAGACTTGTTGTCTTCAAAGACCCATGAAACATATACTAAAAAACAGAATACCGAACTTAATAATAAAGACCTAGTTATGTGCTAAATTTCAGAGAATAACCGAGGTGCAGATATCACTTCCGAGAAAATTAGAGATAATAGCATTGTGAATGTTGTTTGCCCCTAAAAGAAATCTAAGAGTACAAACAAAAAACTAAGAACATGAAGAATCCAGAATCCCCAAAAAAACAGATGCTTGAGGAGCTTTCTCTGAGGGATATGGAATTCACTGAATGCAAGTGACATATCTGCACAAACATTAAGACATCATTTGATGCCTAATGTGATTGTGATAAAAGATAAATTGTCAGACGATAATACAGTAAGAAAGAATGAGGTATGTAAAAATAAAGATACCTTGCGGATGAATACAGCTCTGACACAATCATGTATAGCGATTAATGAAACAAAGGAAAACTCACAAAATCACAATAAAAATGTGTAAAAAAATCGACTGTATGAAGAAAAGACAGCAAAGGAAAAATAGGCACAGGAGATGGTTTTGTAGTTCATTTAACGAAATGGAGGAAGACACTACTGGCGAGAATTGACCAAAATAAAAAAAAAATTGCCGTTATAGAAAGTAACGAGTCAGAGCATGATAAAGCAATGGTGAGAAGTATAAGCAAAGTCTTAAAGAAGAGATAAAAGTAAGTACTTCTACCAGCAACATTAGAAAGTGATTCTGTGGAAGCTAGGATTGATGTACGTTCGCAAGACAAATCTGGTAACAGGATAAGAGATGAAGAACAAAAAAACACAGAATCACTTTGTATTATAATGGAATCAGTTCTCAAAGAGGAAGAAAATATTCCATTAAAAAGGACAAAAATGTTATCACTTCTGTCCGTCATACCGGAATTGAAAATGATCTCATGAAAAGATATCTGTGCTATAAAAATATGTGACTGCAAAAAGATGGGTAAAAGTGAAGTTCTTTTCTATTCTGCACTTGTCAAAAACTTAGTCTTAAACAGTTAATCTGTGCAATTGAAGAGAGGTTATGACTGCTACTAAAAGATGAATAGTTCTGATGGAGAAGGAGTTAAGAATTCAAACACCATGACAGATAAATTCCAGGTGCAGTGCATGGAAGATGAAAACTAAGTGAGGCAAGTCACCATCAAGTTGGAACAATCAAGCTGGTCTCTGTTAGCTTCCCTCCTCAAAAGTATAACTTCCAATTAAGTCTGACCATGACTGTAACGAGCTAACCCTATTATCATGGAATACACGTGGACACAATAGTTTTCTGGGTGGGAAAATGGTTTAAGAACTACTAAACGCAGACATATTAATGTTATTGGGGACTTGGCTGTATTCTACGCTTGTCTTATATGGGTTTATGGTAGCTGATAAAAAAGCTAAGAAAGGTCTTCGAGGGCGTCCTTATGGTGGCATTTTAACAGCTGTAAAAAAGTATGTCGGTTGCACTATTAAGTATGTCTAAACAAAATCAGATACGATACTCGCTATTATGGTGGAAGATAGCAGAACAGGTGCGACCTACTATAATCCCATAAAGGCCGTTCTAGAAGCGGCAATAGGAGAAATTGATGCTATATTGATAGAAAGTGCCTTCCGAGACAAAAACTGTTTGACTGTTGTAGCAGGTGACTTTAATTGTGTATGCCCAGGGATTGATGTTGAGGGACTTGAAAAAGATGAAACTTTGAGCCTCTCAATTGATATACATAGTCCTGTAAAAACAAAAAAAACAAGTGAGATAGGGCTTTTGCCAAATCAATGCTGTGTTTGATCAAGGTATAAAAACTTGCCCCATGTGATTTGGTGTCTCATGAGAATCACCCTCGATTAGGTGTATGTGGCGAATATTGACACATCTATTATAGGCTCTTTTGAAATCACAAAAAAGAAAAGAAGTTACCATGCAATGTTAATGGTATCTATGACTAAACCTTACCCATATAAAAACCTGGAACTCACAAGGAGTGTTGATGTAATAAACAATGGGGCAGGTAATAGAATGTCCCACTTCGGTGGCAACTGTATGAAGGCAAATGAAATATTAGAACAGTGGTGGACCTCAATTGATGACGAGACATAAAATCATATGGGCTCCCCTGAAGAATTTCCAAGAACATTGACAATGCTAAAATCCAAAACACTAAAACCCTGATTAAAGAAACAGATATTCATAGACGATCAAAACAATCTATATCACAGATAAATTAGTATTAAAAACTGTGTACTAAGATCTAAAATAAAGCAAGTAAATGGATCAACAGTAAGTAGAGGTTGTAAAAAGGCCAAACTCAATCAAACAGGTATTCAAGTCTTGACTTAAAAACTATAGGCTGTAAAAGTACATAAAAACAACCAGATTATACTAGATGATATTTTACAGGCTAATGCAAGATCATTGTGTAACAAACTGAACGGTCAATATGCTACTCAACTAAAGAAACAATCAATAGGTGTATATGAACAAGTTTGGGTAGATGATTTCCAAGATAATTATTGGGATGTTAGTTGTGATTGTGAGAATGAGTGTCAAAGTATAATTTGACAAATTATCCCTAAATGGGAGAACACATTTGACAGAAAAGAAATAGAACGTTTAATTCAAAGGTTAACATCTTCCAGAGCATCAGGCCCCGATGGGTTCAGGAATGAGGTATTAAAAGCCGACTTCTCACTATGGGCTAGTATTCTTTGTAGGCTATTTACGTAAGTAGTCAATGAAAGAAAGTTACCACAATCTTGGAAACAAGCCATCATAAAACCAATTTTTAAAAATGTTGTAAGATAACCTTCAAATTACAGACCTATATTGTTGATTGATATCCCGTCAAAGATCTTAGCTAATTTAGTCTTAAAAGATCAGACCAAATGAGCAGACGATGCCCAGATATTTTCCCCCTTTCAGATGGGGTACAGGAGGGGTATGAGTATGATTAGTGGTTTCACGCTACTGTCCTGTCTTGCACAAGCACGGAAGGGATCTGGACGACAACCTTATGTGGTGTCATTAGATCTCTGCTCTGCATTCGACAATGTTGATGGTGCCACTGTGCGGAATAAGTTCATGAAGTGCGGCATTAGTCAAGGTCTACTCAGTAGGTTACAATTATTCTACTCAGAAAACTCTTATCAGGATAAGGCTGAATCGTGAGGGTGAACTGTCCAGGTCCATTCCATTTTGTCAGGGCTGTATCTTGGCTGCCACTCTATTCAATCTCTATTTGTCTGACTTATGTGAAGAGTGTCCTAATTGGAAAATGTGTCCTCCGATATGTGGCAAACTAATCGTAAGCTGCATGGTGTACACTGGCGACCTGCTGGCGACCTGCTGCTTCTAGATTTTACACCAGCAGGCCTTCAGCAATCACTTAATGGCATTACAGACTATTTTACAAAAATGGTCTGATGTTGAATCTGCAAAAATCATACAACTGGTCGATTGGAAACCTATGGGTCACTGAGGTAGATGCGTTTGTTTAGGCTGTCTATTGACATCTAAAACAGCTCAGACGTTGCAGCGGGAAAGATTGGTGGTGAAATTAAGAACATGCACCTCAATGATGGAACTAGTTAAGAGACGCTGATGGGCCTATTCTTTGACACCTCTCATTGAATGAGCTTAAGGTTTCACCAATGATATTGTGCGGATTTGAATGTATTGTTGTAACAAATAGAACATTTCTGGATAGATTAGAAGGGCAGATTATGAGAGAGGTCCTGTCCCTGCCAAAGTTTGTGCCAATTAGTATCATCATATTAGAGCTAGGTATACAGTCATGGTGGTCACAGTGTGTTTCCAAAGGTTTAATTCTCTACCTTAAAATTTTGATAAATATGCGGTCTAGTATATTCACTAATCTCCTATATATGAAAAAGAACATGAAGAATAATTTCTTTTAAAATTTTGAACAAAGATGTGTTCATTTTATAAAATGTATGGATCTGGATGAATCAATCACAGGATGGGCTTTGAGAAAAGTTACAAAAAGATGGGACAGAATATGGGATGCAAATGACTTACAGAGGCTATCTAGGTATAGTAGAGTTAGTTTATTTTAACTTCCCAGTTCACAATCTAGACCATATCTCAGAACATTTCCATCCTGAACTTTTATAGATTATTATTTGAAATTTAGACTAAACTGTAATCCCACGTTAGAGGTCTTTGGCCCAATATTACAAATACCAAAAGAATTAGGAAATTATATATTGTGAGGCCAACAACATCCCACGCCATTATACCATATATGAATGGACTGTACAGAACTCTTGAAAGAAAGAATAACATGTTTTGCTCGGTATGTAAATTCTATCTCGGAGGTCATTGCAACCAGTATGTGGCACGGATTGATGTTAGGGACTCAAGAATCACTAATTTCTATTGCAAATTGTTGGTTTATCTGATGTGATAAAGCAAGGGCAAAACTTAGATGGCATTTTAGATTTGGCTTAAGAGATTTATGAATGATTGTAAGTTAATATTGTATGAGTGAAAAGTGTATCATATGAATTAGAGATAAAACAAGGTTGTATTCTCATAAGGATAATTTTAGGGACGTTTTAAGTAATTTACGAATGATTAGTGGAAGTTAACCTTGGCTAAATTGATGTGTTTGCATTATTGATTTGTTTGATGTATTTGATAATGAACTAATGTTTTTTTTAAGTTATGTTATTATTCGATTTTTAAGGTATGTTAATCCTTTTTTGTTTGAAATTAATATTTATTAAATGTTGTATAGGGTAACTTGTTTACTAAAAATGCAACAATAAAATATATATATATATATATATATATATATATATATATATATATATATATATATATATATAAGACTGTTTTAATTTCTAGATGGACACTCTGGTCACTCCCTTTGTGCTCTTTTGAAATATGTAATTTCATACTTTTAAGGAATGGGGACAAATAGTACCAATGAGGGATCCTGGATGCTCTCATGAAATCAGAACGCATTTGGGAACATAGGAATGACCACAGTTCTTTATGTATGACAAATATGTCTGAGAAAAAAGTGTTTTGTATTTGATTTATTCAGTACATAATGTACAGTGATCTGGGTGCCCATTTCATTATTCACAACATTCACCCTAATGGTAAAGGTTTTGTAATCAGGAACCCTTACTGGGTTTGGGAGACACTGAATTGTGTGCATGCCCAGTCTCCAATTCACAGACATCGTTAGAGAATTGCATAGTTACACATTTTCAATAAATATGTTTGCTTGAAAATGTACCCTTTTGAGCCGCAATGTTTTCATTTTTCTGACCCAATGTGCCTGATTCATGGAACGTTTTCCTATGGGATTGCGCCATTATAAAACACTTCCATGAATCAGGGCCAAAGTGTTGAATTTCATTTGACCACATCATGGGGAGTCTTAGTAGGTCCCTCATATTGATGGCACAATAAAATGTTAAAAAGAAAATAGATGAAGTTGAAAGTAAAGAATCAAACACAGCTCGACTAAATCACAAGGTAAGTGGGCAGCCGATTATAGAAAGCGCACTTGGAACGCCTCCTCGTTAGAAATGTGCTCCTGTGGAAATATTGATCTGCATAATATATGTAATCAGAAATTGTGCTCAAATATATATTTGAACACAGGACCCAAAATGCACAGAATAGTCACTGAAAACTTCACTCAAGCGGAAGAAGATATTGAACATAGGTGAATTCAAAAAGAGGTCAAAGTTCTTAAGATAGTCGCAAAATCAAATTACCTTTCGAAGGCCATCATTCTGGCTGCATAAGTCACTTCCTTGCACTTAGAAAGTGCCCATATTGTATTGCAAAAAGGCAGGCAGTGAAAGTGCAATTGAATGTGAAGAGTAATGCCCCTTGTCCTGAAGCTGGTCTCTCTGCTACACTTGCAATGGGCACGTTCCAGCACACAGAGGATGCAACATTTCATGTCTCACCCAACATTCGTGGAGGCATTGATCTGGTGATGAATGCCATGCTGCAGTGCTTAACTTAGTTCAACAGCATTCAGACTGCATGGGAAGTCATCAAGAGAATGAAGCAAAGTTCTGACGCCATAGCTTGGATCACCAATGCTGATGGCGCCATAGAGTGTACCCATATATCAAAGGTTCCAGAAAAAGCGTTACAAAATCACAAAATGCACAAACGAAGGACGTCCAAATGACTTATGACACCAACAGATGATTACACATTATTGTGCATATTTTCTAGGAATAGCCTCAGTTTGTGATACTGCAGAAGAGCCACCTCCCTAACTTCATGAATAAATACCCAGGTTATTGTTCCTGACAGCTCGGTCACAGTAAGCACCACACATCATTGGGCATTAGAGGTGAGAAAAGAGACACACACTAACACACACAAACGTACACACGAGCACACACACACACACTTTAACACTGTCATACAAATGGTTTCTGTATATATGTGCATGTGAAATTGCATTCATTAATTTGCATCGCATTGCAGTGAATATATAATAGCAAACGTGCAGCCACCCATTTGTTGACTGTTAGGCTACACAGCCTTTTTAGTCCAAGTTTGGCTTTGCAATTCTTAGCCCCTCCTTTACTATAGTTATGCGTTAAATAAAACTAGATTCATTTCCCTCAAGATGTTGTATCTGTCAATGTGTCTCAATGTAGTGTGACCACTTGACAGCAATCCACTGCGATAACATGTTTGTGTGCATTCTGTTTCTTTAGTGCACTCGGTGATATGAGGAGTATTGGCAACATTCGTTTATGTGTCCTCTGATTGGCACTGCCACCTCCTTGGTACACTGCTTTGTGTGGCATACAGTGGGACATAAAAGCGGAAGAGGAGTTGTGGTGGAACACTGGCGAGTGGTCCTATGCGCATCATTCGCATCTGTGCCATTGTGAAACATGTATTTGCACCTAAGAAGCGCCCCCAGCCAATCAGGTGGCTGGAATAGCGGGAGATAACACAATGTTTACCGCATGCTTTTTCCAGCCATCTGAGGACCTTCCTTGGGTGGCTCCATCTTGAATGTGGCGAGTTAACAGGGAGTCTCTCTCTGTTTCGGCCTCATCACCAGGCTGCCACCCCCGCTCCTAAACATATGCCACACCCTTTCCCAACTCCCCCCTCCTTCCCTGTCCACTTACCTGCTGGACTGGAGCTTTGTACTCTGCTGCAGGCACTCCTCCCCGGGCACTCTTTCCTCCCAGGGCCACAATGGAAATAGAAAAGAGACTATGTCCTTTTTCCTATGGTGGCACCCAACTTGTTTATTTATTTTTTACAGAAAATTGGTGTTGCACAATACACGTGGAGGCCATCTCCTCTATAAAAAATACAAAATAAACTATTTGCACCCGGACGAATCCTGGGGTACAAATAGAAATCACCCCATCTCAGCGGAGCTCTGCCTAGGCCTACTTAGGCTGGGACTGGCGGGCCATTTCTGTCCCTGTACTCCCCCCCCCCTGAGTGGGGGTGATTGCTACATTCATTTGTGTATTTCCTACTTCACTCTACATATCTTGCGGTGACTTCATTGATGTTTATGCATCAGGTTGTGGTCCCATCACCTGCTGTGCTTCTCTCCTTCCAGGTCCAGTATGGACTGGCGTCTACGCCCAGTGCAGCATAAATAGAGGGCAAAGGAAGAGGGTCGCTTGGAGTCGGGCTTCCCAGTGTTCCAAAATAATTGTTTTCTCACGACACCTCAGTTCGTTCCACTTATGGAGTTCACAGTTGAACAGTTCATGTTTCCCTGTAAGCACTCCCAGAACAGTGCCCCAGTAATGGCTGCCTATAGTCTTGATAAGGAGATGGCAGAAGGGATGCGCGTTAGCCTCCATCTATCCCATCTACCAAGACCTACTAAGCACTATCTGCAACTCTGCCCCGACTTCCAGAGGATCGCTCACTGCACACTGAAGGTATTGAGTATGTAATTATATAGCTAATAGCAGAGGTTGATTTCTAGGATCCAGTGGTCGAAGTGAGCGGGAACGGTCGGGAGGGGAGTCCCACTACTTTCATTTTTTACTTTTAAGAGCTCCACTACTTTTTGCAACCTGTTTCACCATTGCGGAACTGTTCTTTGTGAAGTTACAGCACACTTCTCCACTTTACCACCGGATATCAGTTGCAGCTAAACTGAAGTCTATTTCCAAATCAATTGGCTGTCAACCAGCATGATTGCACCCCTGCTCGGATCCTTCCAATGCAGGTGGATCACCTCTGTTCCTATACCTTTGCTGATTGTGCCAGGCTGTGAACTCTACAGCAGATCGGGAGTGGTCACAGATTGTCCCACTGCCACTGTGATTTTCAGAGCAACGTGAACCGTGATCTCAAAATGAATCCAATGTCTTTCATGTGGAAATGATGAGCTATGAAATATTCAGTTTGAAAGATTTTGAATCACAATTAACACTGGATGATAACACAAGCCTCGTTCCAGTGGTGAACATGAAATGTAGCTTTTATCTGCCATTTTGTCCATAACATTTCTTTAAAACATTAATTTTGATCATACAGAATTTATAAATACAGTTAAAATGTCGGTGTAAGCAAAGACCTGCAAACAAAATAATAAAGATAATTATTTCAGACATGTCCCTGTCTGAAATTTAAATTGCAGATTGTGAGTTCAAACAGATATAGCCCCTGATTCATGGATTATTTGCGCCAAAAAAAAAAAAGGGATTTGTGCTCCATTCTGTCCGCAAATCCCTGTTTAACTAATGGGGATTTGCGGGCTGAATGGCGCACAAATCCCGGGTTTTTTGGCGCAAATAATCCATGAATCAGGCCCTAAAGTGTAAGAAAGCGATCTGATGAGGCATCTCATGGCACTGAGACCCTGCCAGTTGTCTGAGTAGCCTATGATTTCTATGAGTGGTACTTTGCCTAAAACACATTTTCAACTTCCTCTGGATATCAAAAGGCTACTTTGAGGCAACTAGCACAATTCTCTAGAGCTGTATATGCACGATGTGTTTGTTGTGATTGGCAGAGTTTGAAAAGGCAATGATGCGGCCCTTTATAAAAGCCCAGTTTTTCCACCAATCCCTGCCCTTCCACTGAACTACGATTCTAAGATTCCTTTTATATCCTCATACCTTTCAATTGGTCTTACTGTAACATGAACCTTTTTTTTCTGGGGAGGATAGCTCAGGGGCAACACGCTCACCTTGGCAGCAGCACGATGCGATGCAACACAGGTTCAATCCGCACGTAGAAACTTCTGGGTATTACGCGCGTTATATATAACCAATTAAAATCTAATTAAACAAAATCTTTTAACACTACACGCATTAAAGTGCCCTTTGACCGTCAGGTAGATAAGTGGAGTCCATCAGCCACAAACTGTCTTCAGCTCCAATCCGTAGGGAGGGCAGACTCTTCAAGAGTTTCTGTGGACGTGAGCACTGCTCCCACCCCTGACAATTGTCAGTCACTGTGTGCCACTGCTAAACTTCACACAGCATCCTAGGCAGGAAGGTCATGTCACCAAAATGCCAGGGGGTAGCGGAAGTGACATCACACGACCCTTGACCTCTGATGACATCACAGGAAGTGATGTCATTTGACCCCACCCCAAAGTGATATCACGGGAAGCGATGGAACTCGACCTTTCACCCCTTGACAAAACAGGAAGTGGCATCACATATCATTGTTCCTAAGTACACTACAAAAAATGTGGTTACGATATCACTATAATGTGATGTACATTTAATACAAGAATGGATCACCATATGTATCGTTAGGATCAGTGTGTATAGACCCATATTACCAAGTTACTGTGAATGCAAGCAGACATCCATGGCCAAATGATAATGATGTGTTATTATATAGCAGTTTCGCTTAAGCACTTAATATAGAAAAAATATACACCCAATATCACCCAACCTGTGTAGGTACTCATTTATCGACCTCAGAAGGATGAAAGGCTGAGTTGAAAATCATTGACTCACCCCCTGAAGTGTGCCTAAAATAAACTTTTAATGAGTCTAGCAATTATTGTATAGAATTCCAGAAAGACACATTATTTGGTATTTCTATTCTTTGTTATTTAGGTTCCGTGCTGAAAGTGTTAGACTTGTGGCACCCCTGGTCTTTTTTTTTTCTTTTTTTTTTTTAAGAGGCCTGAACAAGAAAGCCAGCCACTCCAGAAGTAACAAGCCACATGGTGCTGGCCACACCACAGGAACTTGCATAAAAAAAACCTTTTTCTTTTTTTTTTAGGGGTAGCAAGAGAGACCACAGGGGTAGCAAGGGAGGCCTCAGAGGTCACAGTTGCGGCCTCTGGCAACCACTAATGACGTCCTCGATCCTAGGGGGTATGTAGCTTATTCAACTGCACAAAAGACCCAGTGCCTTATTTACAAAGGCGTTTTTCAATGGGAAAATCCCACTGAAAATGTCACGATATCCAGATCCAAGGCGCGGGAGCGACGTTATACCAACCACCCCCACTATGGTCGTGGAGCCCCGCAAGTCGAAGCTTACACAGGTTTCCTAGACCAGAGCAGGGAAGGAGGTTTAGGGTCTCGATGATTGGATGGGTAGGGGGAAGTTAGGTAAACCGGATTGAGGGTAAGGTAGAGGTTATGGGTAAGACAGGGGGAGTATAGGGTAAGATTGATTGTTGCACACTTTTGTTCAGGTGTCCTCAGCCCTTACTAGCTGTTCCTTGCATAAGCACCAGATTGCACAAAAGTTCATTCCTCCACTATCTAACCCTATGTCAACAGACCAGTGCACAGTTTAAAACATTACATTTTGCATGCAGACTTAGCTCCGGTCTTTAGAGTCCTGTCCGTGGGAGGCAGTCGAGTTCTTTGGCACGTCTGTGAAGTCCTCTCACCAATGGTCCAAGCTAAAAGAAAGGACAAGAATTAAAATATGCCCTCTGAGTTGCCAGCATTCACTCCATGCCACACTCACAAACATACAAGGTTTCCGTCTCAAGGCGCGAATTGCGCAAGGTAAATGCCCCTAAAACAAGAGATGTACACCGGAGTGCACAACAAGTAGCAAGCGATCTTCCTGCAGATCCCTGCTGGCGTAACTGTAGTTTACAGTGGGTTTTCGCGAGCGGTCTTTCCTCAGACCCTCGTAGGCGCGTGTGTGCTGTTAAAAGTAGCAGGATGTAACTGGTGTTTTCGCCTCGTGGGCCTTCCTTGGTCTCCAGGAGGCGGAAACACCCCAACAATAATGCGGAACCCTGTACGGGTTAATTCCCTCAAAGTATGCCGCCCGCGCACTAAGGCGCTGAAGTTATAGCCACTTATCTTAACTCGGAAGTGCAGGGGCTATGGGTGGGCAAACGATGGCCCCCTGCGCTTTCCCCTCGATCCCCTTTGGTTCAAGCGTGGGCAAGTACTTATCCTTGTAAAGGCGAGGGGCCGGGCTGCTGCTCGGGTGGGGCTGGGCCCCTCGCATGTGTATCTGCAGGAGCTCCGATGCACGCGTCCTCTCGTCGTGGAGTCTCAAGCGCAAGCCCCGTGCCTGGGGCTCTGCGCATGCGCGTTGGGGTGCCACACCCTGTCCTGGCTCCTGATTGGCCCGGGCTGGCCCTGGGCATGCTGGGTATTGTAGTTATTCGGTGCCGGCTGCTGGGCAATGTAGTTTTTAGTGCTGCTGCTTTCATGCACATAGGGCAAAGCAGCCTTTTATACGGTTGCAGCTTCCTCAACAGTATTTGTGCAGCTGATCCTGCCACAATAGATACCACAACACCCTTATGAGTGCCCTGTCTGTGTCTTTGTCTGCCCTTATCCCTGACAGCACTCCCCCTCCCACAGAAGGTAGCTTTTCCAGGTTTATTTGGGTAGTTCCTGTGAAAAGTGTGCAACAATCTGGGGGCATGAATATGTTGTGAGGGTTCCCATGTGCGTTCTTCAGGGCCATACCCCACCCAATCCACAGGGTAAAACACCTGGCCTTTTCTGTCTTTTTTGGAATTCAAAATTGCCTGGACTTCGTACTCTGGTTCCCCATGAACTAACACAGGAGGCGGTTTCTTAGTGGCTATTCCATGTGGGGCAGGTTTCAGGAGGGACGTGTGGAAGGTGGGGTGAATCTTCATCTGAGAGGGTAGGGTCAATTGTACGGCAACTGGGTTGATAATCTTTTCTATCGGGAATGGGCCCAAATAACGGGGTTGTCATTTCCTGGGCCCATCTAGGCGAAGATTGCGGGTGGATAGCCACACCTTGTCCCCCACACAGTAGGGTGGACTAGTTCGGCAACGCTTATCAGCATAATACTTGTATGTGTTTTTGGCTTTTGTGAGATTACCTTGCACCTCCTTCCAAACTTGCTCTATGCCTATTCGTTGTCCAGTCAACATAGGCGGTTCTGGTTCTGAAGATGGAATGGCCATGGGGAGGATTCGTGTGTGTCGCCCATAAAGGCAATAAAAGGGAGTTTTTCTGGTGGAGGCATGTATGGCGTTATTATATGCCAACTCTGCTAACCAAGCATGTTGGACCCAGGTTGTCTCCCTGCTTGTGGCAAAACACTGTAGATACTGCTCAAGGCATTCATTTACGCGCTCTGTCTGGCCGTCAGTTTCGGGATGATACCCGGACGACAGGCGGACTTCCATTGCCAATATCTTACAGAATTTGCGCCAAAAGCGGGAGGTGAACTGTGGCCTCTATCTGTAACCACACAATATGGGAGACCATGAAGCCAAACCACATGTTGCAGAATTAATTTGGCGATTGCGCCGGCGGTCGGGACTCCCTTCAAGGGGATAAAATGAGCCATTCTTCGAAAAGGTATCCACTACCACTAATACAGAGGTGTACCCTTGTACCTCGGGAAGATCCACTATAAGGTCCATGGTGATGGTATGCCATGGTACCATGGGAGTTGGTAAGGGCTGAAGGAGCCCAGAGGGTTTTTGGTGGTTGGCCTTGTTTCGTGAACAGACCTCGCATTTTGAGACATATTGTTGAATGTCTTGTCGCCACTTGGGCCACCAAAAATGTCTAGCTACCGATTCCTGGGTTTTCAACTTTCCCGGGTTTCCCGCCAACGATGAATCGTGGCACCATGATATGGCCTTTACTTGTAGCTGCTTGGTGGGCAAGTACAAGGCTGATCCATGGTAGGGGAGTCCCTCGATGAGCGTATTCTGAGGAACTTGTTTGCACCACTGACTAATTTCTGGCATAGTGAAACCTTTAAGAATGGTCTCAAAGAAATCAGAAGTGGCACCAATAATACGGGTCGAAGGAATGATAGATTGAGGTGAAATTCCAACCTCCTGCCCTTTCAGGGTATCGTGACAATATGTCAGCCTTTTGGTTGTTGGCTCCAAGTCTATACGTAATTATGAAGTCGAACTCAACGAAGTATTGAGCCCATCGTAACTGGCGTGGGCTTAACGTCTTGGCGGTCTTTCTGAACTGGATGTTATGGTTGTCCGTTATTACCGTGATGGTATGACATGCCCCCATCAGATAGTGCCGCCATTCAACGAAAGCCGCTTTTATCGCCAACAATTCTCGATCAGCAATGATATAATTCTGTTTGGCAGGGAGTACATTCCTTGAATAATAGGCCACAGGATGTAACAGGCCTGTTTTGGAATCTCGTTGGGACAGGATGGTGCCTAGAGCGTAGCTTGACGCGTCCGTCTCTACTATAAATGGTCTGGACAAATCTGGATGTTTCGGTACCGGCGCATCGGTGAAGGCCTTCTTGAGCTGTGGAAACCCCTGTTCAGCTGATGTATCCCACACAAATGGGCAGCCCTTACGAAGAAGCTTCGTGATTGGAGTGACCAATGCTGAGAAAATCATAACGAAGCGTCTATAAAAGTTCGCAAACCCCAGGTAAGATTGAATTACTTTCACATTGGTAGGGGGAGCCCAATCCAAGATTGCCTGCACCTTCTTATTGTCCATTTGTACGCCAGTCGTTGTCAAGTAATAGCCTAAAAATTCCACAGTGGTACAATGGAATTCACATTTTTCCAGTTTTGCATAAATATGATGTTCTCGCAGCTTTTGCAAAACCGCACGTACATGTTGGACATGTTCCTGGAGATTATGAGAATAAATAAGGATGTCTTCAATACATACAATAGCACATACATCCAGATATTCTCTAAGAACCTCATCCAGGAAGTGTTGGAAGGCTGCGTTACAAAGACCGAATGGCATAACCTGATATTCGTACAATCCAAACTTAGTTCGGAAGGCGGTTTTCCATTCGTCTCCCTCACGTACCCGTACTAGATGGTATGCGCCTCGAAGGTCCAACTTGGTATAGATAGCCGCATCCCCGACCTGATCGAGAAGGACTGGGATTAGGGGAAGGGGATAACGGTTCTTAATAGTTATCCGGTTCACCCCGCGGTAATCTATGCAAGTCCAGAGTTCTCCGGACTTCTTCGGTACGAAGAACAAAGGTGACGACACTGGTGAATTGGAGTGTCGAATGAAGCCATTTTGCAAATTAGTTGTAATATATTCTTGGAGGTGATTATTTTCAGCCTCAGTCAGGGCGTAAATACGATTACAAGGTAGGGTTGCCCCTGGCTCCATATCTATTCGGCAATTGAAGGGCCGATGTGGGGGTAAGGATTCTGCAGCTTGTTTATTAAAAACATCCACAAAGTCTACATAATCTTGGGGTAGGTCTTCGGGACGCACTTCTATTTGGTTACTAGCAGCTCTAACGGTATACAAAGAAGGCGAAACTCCATGCCGACAATGTTCTTGACAGTGCGGTGAGTTCAGACTGATTGACCCTATGGCCCAGTGTATTTGGGGGTTATGCTTCTTTAGCCACGGCAATCCCAGGATTAGCCCAAATTGCGGGGCAGCAATGATGTCAAAGGCAATATCCTCCCTATGCCAAGTTCCGCATTGTAAAGCCACCAGACAGGTGTTATGTGTTATAGGCCCAGAGCACAGGTGAGTGCCGTCCACGGCACGTATTGGTTCAGGCTTAGATTTTTGCTGTATAGGAATACCTAAAGTAACCACATACTGGGCATCTATAAAATTCCCCATTGCCCTCGAGTCCACTAACACAGTGACCTGTTTTTATGTGTTAGGAACTCTAAACAACCATTCAAGGTGACATGCGTGGCATAGTTGGAATGGCCAGCCATTGGGGCCCTACTACTAAATAGGCTCGACCGAGTGACCCCCACTACCGACGAGCCGAAGCGTTTTAGGCTTGGTTGGGCACTCCCGGATTAAATGTCCAGCCTTGCCACAGTACATACAGACGCCGTCCTTCCTCCTTTTTTCGTTTTCTTCCTTCTTTAGGGGACCTTGGGTGGAACCTATTTGCATTGGTTCATCAACCTCAGATTTGTCCGCCACCCCCCGGGAACACTTATACTGATCTAGTCAATGTACAGATCGTGTGTCTCCCTTTCTCCTATCACCCCGCCTTTCTACCATGCATGATCCTTCTGGACTAAAGGGTTTGCCCATGCAGCCGCGTCCCCAGTAAGGTATGATATTACAAAAGGCGTTCGTGATTGAACTGACCTAAAGGCTGCTGCCTTTGTTAGGAAATGGAGACGGCACTGGGTAGAAAACTTTTGAGGGTCTCCTGCATACCGCTCAGGGGGCGCTAAAGGGACAATGGCCTCCGGACTTACATGCACCTGATGCCGGTTATACCAGTGATGCCAGTAATGGCGTCATCATCTTTTTTGAGGTTATTGTCAGTCAACTTGTTTGGTTGAGGACAACTGCATTTCCTCCACATTGTCAATTGGGTATGGCTTAAATTGCTGTCTGAGTGAATAATATTACTCACATCTGTGGTACATTAACAATGGTGTAGAATGGCCCAGGAGTGATGTGCATGTCTCATTTCTTTGTCTTTGGGCTGAAATTTGGGTGGGGCTCATGAGGGTCGCACTTGGTCTTCCCTCTTCAATCCCCCCTCTGGTTGACAAATCGACCACACTCCGCAAATGACCCTCCCTGTTCACATTCAACTTCGGGAACTAGGCCTTGGTCACTCCTCCTAGATGTCCATGATACTTCATATGCTCATCCAAACTCCAGCTCATATAGCTGCAGTCTCCACCAGGGTTGCACCACACCAAATTTTAAGTTATGAGAAAAAACAAACACTCTGCCTGGCTGGTACAGAGAGCATTGTGCCAACTGTGATTTCAATGTGTCAAATGTCTGTGTTTCTTCATCGTCTTTCGTCTCCATGTCCAGTAACACTTTCATCCCTATAGTCTTTTCAGTTGTCTTCCTGCATTGTGATGTCGCTACTCTGATGACACAGAAGGCAAATAACACTAGTACCAATGCTGCTATCAGTACTTTCAGTCCGTTAGCCATCTATGGTGGTATCCAGGAAAAGATGTATGATAACCAGTCGTCTTTTCCTGTCACATTTGTATCTTCCTTGGCATACAGGTCAGATAGTTGCGTGATACCTTCTGTTAGGGTTCCATTTTCTTTGTCATGAACAGGTATGTTTATGTGCAACAGGAAGGCCCGATCTTGGCACAAATCCCTCCTTCCACTGTTTTGTAGGGCCATTAACCTGACAGTTCTTGACTCTTCCTTGATGGCGTTAAACCCCTTGGCAGTCAAATTTATTGTCTGTATCAGTTCTCATCTCGTGATCTGGAGGCATTTGGTATTCACATTAGCTTGGACTGCTAGAATGATGGACGCAAACAACATCAGTTCTGCTGAACATCCTGTGCTCTTGTGGTATGGTGTCTAATGCGTCCCCCATCTTTTTGACACATAGTTTCCTCTCTTCTTTCTAGTCAGCTTTGCAGATCTCTTCTTTCTCTGATGAGTATCCGTCTTGGGGATCCCATCCACCTGTATCTCTTTCCGGGCTGGTATGTTCAGCTGCACTAGAGAGCATATTCCTCACCAGTTTGGCTGCAATTGCATGTATGCTTGGACCCATAGGCCCAGTAGTGATCCATCGGTACTGTAGTGGCGACCTTCATTCCTGGTATCTACGATATCTGCTTACATTATTTATTCCCTACAACCTTCACTGGACCATCATTCTGGAAGCACAATGAAGCAGTCTCGAGCGGTAGAATTGGCATAGGACCTGCTTCGTTCTCCACCCAGCTGAGCAGTTTTGCACATGCTTCCCATTCCTTAAGGCAATTGTCATTCCCCCTCCAGACAAATTCTACTGGAACTGTTAGGAACGCATGTGCTTTACTTCCAACTATTCCCTTTTCCATCCTTCAGCTGTGTTCACTTGTCCATATACTAGTAACTGTGGTCTCTCCCAGGATCCTGGCATTGCTTATATCCCCATTTGTCCTGTCTTGGGGCATTGCAATTCCTTTTGGGTCACTATTCTTGCTTATCCCATGTGTTGGCCATCAGGCCATCTATTGTCTTGTGAGTGCTCCAATAGTTATCTATCATTTCTTTGGTCTTCATATAGTTATCTTCATATGGGAACATATTCTGCGACATCCATCTTAATGTTGCCCATCTTCCTTGAAATCGGCCTCTGGTTGTACAGAGCGGCAAGCGCATGAGGCATTGTGTCTAGCTGTTGAAATTTCTGTTGCTACAAATGTCATGGATTACTCATGGCATATGGGATGAGAGCAAACATAGCAGCTCTCCTTCGTGGTTTCTTTCTCCACCTTAGTCATGTGCTTATACCACATGTTGTTAGATATATGGGCCGAATCTGTTAGATAGGATTTTACCTGTTCAAAATCTACATCTGCACTACGTTTGTGCCTTCGTACTTCTTTGGTAGCATTAGTCATCTACCCAGAGATGGCTTCTGTGAGAGCTGGATGTTAGGATAAACTCCCAGGCAGGTTGAGGGTTGCTAGGAGTTCGCAAACTCATAGCTAATGGAAGGCCTAACTCCTTCCCTTTCCCAAAAAGAACGCAGGCCCAGGCAGACAGCAGTTCAAACTGCAGTTTATTACAGCTAAAACCAACAGGGATTGGTACACAGAAGAAATTCAGGCACTTCTCAGTGATCTCTGGCTCGCAGGCCAGTTTTAAGGAGGCATTGCATCATAAGAACGTCACAACCTGGGCCCTTCCCCAGAAGACCTATTGCACCCTGTGACTGGGCGTTGAGTAATAGTCCACCTATGGCAGACCCTATATCTGTTAGTTAATTGGCTCTCTCATGTGAGATGGTTGGCCCGGCTTTTCCCCAATTACCTAATAATCTACAATGTTGCAGTCTGAGGGACTTGTTATTGGTTCTTGCTCATTACTACTCACCCGTAGGGTCCTGAACTGTGATTGGCTAGAGCTGTCGCCCCCAGGCCTGGGTCTAAAGTCAGTTCTCATGTCAGAGTGCACCTTTTCAAGGTAATAAGAACAACTATGTGTCTGCATTTTACCATGTGTGCACCACCAAAGAATATGAGTGCTCGTTCTCACCATGCAACACTCAGCTTCTACTGTAGCAACTTTGTTGCAAGGTGCTGTCTGGCTGCACGAGACTGCTTTGCTTTCCCAGCTGCTAGTTTTTTTTATTTTTTTATTTATTGTTTTTGGTTTAAACAAAGAAAACCTTTACAATACATTTTCATTTTGATACCTAAAATATAATTAAATCGTTCCCACTAATAACTCCTATATGCAGTCAATTCAAATTTAAAACATCATTGGATACTTTTTACAATTTTTCCTGATGAATAAAAGTGTATAAACTTATACCATAAAAATGTAAATCACATTAAAACTATGACTCAGCAAATTCATATACAAAACGAAAAAATAAAACAACATCTATAGATGTACCTTGCACATTTTATATTACTAAGCATTGAGGGCACTCTGAGAACAGGGACCTTAGGAAGGACACAAAGTAGATGAACATTTGCTTTATATCGCAATAGCTATGGTCTGTTGCCTTGGTTCATTTGGAATTCAATATAAACCTTGTTCAGCTTCTAGAGACGATATAGGTATAATAAGTTTACTTCATATAAGAAGAAAAGCTATATACAATCACTAAGCCGTCTCTATTTCATCAGGCAACTTCAGCTCAATAAGTCCCAACAATTCAATCAATTTCAAAGTATGACGTTGGCTATAACCCTCCATGCATCGCTGCCATAATGATTCTTTAACAATCCAAGTTTTGCTCAAAACATTCAAATCAAAGATTCGAACACGAGTTTTCTCAAAAAAATCACAGTAAACCACCAAGTGCTTCAGAGTTTCCATCTCATCCTTCATATCATAGAATCGACATAAGCCAGATCCCATTGTCCCCCGGCATCTATACGTGTATCTGGTTCTTGAATAAATTGGTAATTGGTTTAACCTGAAGCGGATGTACATTTTTCTCGCTATTGACGAGGGGAATTGTATTAGATATTTTGGTCTATCCCCCCATTTCTTTCGGAAGAGGTTATATTCAGAGAAAGATGGATAAGTACCAATTAGATCTGACATGATACATTAGTGATAACTCCGTTTTGTTTTTTTTTTGACTCGGCAAGTGTGCACACATTGACTCTGGAGTTTCATCGATTGATTTGAGAATTAACTTTAATTTTGTCGTGAGTTTATTCAGAGAAGGAATATTAGATTCCCCAAGAATTTGATTAAGCTCTACATATAGAGTATTTTTGGGTGGATCTACCATTTTGATATCATTTTTCAGACTCTGCCAATTTCTCTTGACTGAAAGGGGTACTAGGTAAATCTCATGACATATCAACGCGTTTGGAATTGAAAGTGCTAACCCTAGAACACTTTTCCATAGTCTGCCCTGTAGAAAATCAAGAAAGGCATCTATCTCAGTAGTACAAATATCCAAAGCTTATAATAGAATAGTTTCTACTTTTAATAAGTAGAACTGGATGAGAGGTAGTAGAGAGAACATGCAGTATTTATGCAGTATGATTTTCATCTGTGAAATCAGTGTTTTGATCTTGTTGTTTAAGTAGTTCTTCCCCATGCTCATCGAGTAACCATCTGATAGTGGATACCCAAAGTAACGAATCACTGGAGCGTACTTAATAGCAACCCCATTAAGTGACCAAGCAAAGCGCATAGTTTTCCGTTTCCCATCAGCAAAGGTTAATATGTATGATTGGTAGGAATGGTTAATAGATTATGGTCCTATGCAAATTCTGCAAATAGATCAAATTTTTTTGCAGACCGTAAGGTGTTCTATCAAAGAATAATAGATTGTCGGCAAAGCCGATCCAATCCAATCTCTTGGAACCTAATTTTGCAGGAAAAAGTACTGCGCTTTGCCATGACTCATCGAAGCCAGAGAGGTATAAATTAAATAATACTGCCGCCATATTACACCCATATTTGACCCCAATTTCAGTAGCAGTGGGGTTACTATGAGCCCCCTCACGATTTAATCTGATTCGATAATTGGTGTTATGGTGCAGCATTGCAATCATGGCTACCAAGTGCTGAGGAATCCCCAATTTTAACATTTTTGCCCATAGAATTTCTCAAATCACGCTATCAAAGGCAGAAGTTAAATATAGACTGGCCATATATACAGGCCCACATTTCAAGTAACTAGTTTGAGCCTGGAGATGAGATAGGATAGTTGCATTCAAGGGGTAGCCAATGTATTTACGAAAGCCCACCTGGCAGTGTGATAAAAGTTCCTTTTGATCAATATACCTTTGCAATTGTCCCAAAAGCAATAAAGAAAAGATTTTTCAGGAAGCATCTGTTAACGCTATGTGTCGATAGTTATTTGGACAATCGAGAGGACCCTTTTTATATATTGGAATAATATGAGCGGAGCGCCAAGATGGCGGTACTACACTGGTATGACCAATCAGGTTAAATCTTACTTTTAAAATCTGAGCCCATTGTAGGGGATCAGATTTATATACGCAAGGGGGCAGGCCACAAGGCATTCCTTGTTCTAACTTGGGTTTGCTACCTTTGAGCCAAGCAAAGCCCACAGGCAATCGATATTTATCTTTTATATGTAGCGACCACACCTCTGCAGTGATTACGGATTCCACAGCATTAACAGGGAAAGTATTAAAGTACGCAGGATAGACCACACTTGCCTGGTGTCGTGTCTTAAAAGATGATATATCATTTTTTGATTGTCCGCAGTGCTCAGTTCTCTTTTCATAAATATGATTTTGTTTTTGAATGTCTGTTTAATTTTTAATAACCTTTCTCTCAACACTTCTGAAGGAGGATTACTTCTTTGTAGATACCTGATGAGTGTTTTTTTTCTTTTTTTAAGAAGGCAATACTTTGGTTAAATGAGTGAGCATGACTGACATACAAGCGTACTTGGTTCCTTTTTTCTTTAGCCAACCTGTTTAAATGAAATTGGATTCGACATGCATTCTTTGCTTCCACATCCAACAGGGAAGGACCCCCAGCAGTTAGCCCACTTCTAATTTCATCATCCAATTTAATATATCTTAACAGCTTTCGACAAACTAAAGGATTCCATCTTACTGTCATGGACTCACGGCCGGGTTCCAACAGAGTTAAAGCTGTAACCTCGGAGAAATGGACAAATGGAATGTGCAGCATGAATTTGATGATCATATGGTCTCCCAATTCTGGATTTATGGTGGACACGGGTGCAGAGAATTGATAGAGCCCTGATGAAATTAAAAAAAAGTAAATCAATGAGCTGCTAGCTACCCTAGACTAGGTGTAATTACAAGGTTGTAAAATCATCAGGGGTAATTGAATGTCCCATTTGAGAAAAGAGTCTGTCCATTTTTGCCTATATCTCCTTGACAATTCTGTATATTTCTTCACAATATTTACTAGACCAGGCGATATGTCATAACAAAGAGAATTAAAGTCTCCGCCAACTACAACTCTTACTGAGGGATTTATAACAAATGCTTCCTCCAATATTAGGTTCAGTTGATCTAATATGTTGGTCAGTGGAATTGACTGCCTATTCCAGTAGATACAAATCAATAAAATCATAATGGATGGATCCTCATTAGCAGTCAGCTGCACGGCCAAGAATGCATCAGAACCACTAACCCATTTAGAAGAACATTTGCAAGCAGCGTTAATCAATATCACCAAGCCACCAAATGGTCTACCTAGAGGAACATGACTTGCCACCTGTGTATGGGCATAGTAGCCCTCTGTAACAAAGTGTGATCAATGCATTGTCTCATGCAGAAGTATAACATCTGGTTTTAACTGTTTGTTATTCCTGCACCAAGATTTAAAATTACTGAGTCCACAGGAGTTCCAGTAAATAACAGATAAGTTAGCAAAGCTACATGTCTCCTAACAAATCCGACTGCATGCCCAGCGGTTTTGTGAGGGGATCCAACCGTGAGAGCCCCTTGATGGCTGACCCAAAAGCGATGAGCTGATTCATCATATGCTCATCTAATTTCGAAGGAGCTACGTGTACAGTGTTGGTTGCTGTAACCTCCCAGGTGGCAAAGGTGTCTCTACAAAACTTGTTGCATCCTCTCTTGACTCAAACAAGTGAGGGATCAAGCCAAATGATATATGGTCCTCTCTTTGTTCCCAAATAAGTTTCATAATAAAATGAGAATTAAAATTGAAGATCATTCTGTTATTATTCACTGATGCTAATCTAATCCAGTCTATATTGTTAGATCTTATTGTGTGAAGGGCTGGAATATCCTGTAGGGCATTTAACAAAAAGGCTCTATTCAAACGAGCATTGCCATAACGAGATGAATCACTTAGCCAACCCATCGTAGTGGCAGAATTGAGCAGGTTCACCATTTGAGGAGCATCATTCCGTGATGACCTGTTCTCTTGATCGCCACTGTTCAACGATGAGGGAGCCACCTGTGCATTCGATTTTCCGTGCGTTACGGGGGCCCCATTCACCTCCTTCCCACTTTCAACACTTTCAACACCATCATCATACATTCGATCAGTGGGTAAAAGTTTTTGTCCACTTTCTTTGGATTTTAGTGGTTTACCTGGGACTTTTATACCGTGATCCATACCTGCACCAATAATTACTTTCACCGTTTTTTTTAATTCCCATCATTGGGTAGAAGTTCCCTAGTACAGATTGTATCTGTGCAGGAATTACTTTGGGAGTAGCAGTGGCTATTTTCGCATGTTCCTCCCCTGTAGGAGCTAGTGCTACACCTACATTTGGCTTCTGTGTGCCTTTCTTGTCACGTTTGCCCATTCCCTGTAGGTTTGCCCCAGTCACACCACAAGGACCATTTTGGTTTGATGTTTTAGGATCAATTAGAGGCTTAGTCATTGTTTGAGCCTGTGGTTTTGTCTCAGAAAGGTTGAGGAATACTTTTGACTCTTCATTCAGTTGGTTAAGATCAATGATTGTTTCACCACCAGATAGATCACATATGTCCTTCATACGTGTATTGTGTTTATCTGTTTTGGCCATTGCTTGATTTGTTTTATTTTTTTTCGCTTTGCCTTTCATTCTTTTATCAAACACTTTGCGTTTTTCTGCTCTAGGAAGGGCTCTTTTCAGTTTCCGTGTGAGGACTATCACAAGAGCCTCTTCAGTGCTACCTTCTATAACAGGAACCCCGTCAAGAAGCTCCCCCTCTGGGATAACGTAAGGTGCATGAACGCCCACTCCATTCACATGTGCCGCCTCGACTTGAATTGAGACTAACTCTTTCACTCGCCCTCAATGTTGCTTAGTTCCCCTTGAAGAGGATTACTACTGCGCACTTCAGAGTCATTAAGGTATTTTCCCACTAGTTGTGAAGGATAGATTTCATCTGCGATATCAGATGGCAAGGGGTTAGTCTCTTTGCCGGTGTTAATACATTTTTCTGGGAGGCATGCAAGCATCTCCCGCTCTGTGGACTCAAGAACCCCAGTCACTTCTGGATTGCTAGTCATCCCTTCCTCAGACTGTATATTGGGTGCTAACCCACTTGTCTCTTTTAATTCTCTTTCCTCTATGGGGATCGTATGAATACTCATTACAGCTATTGAAGAGGAGGAAGATGGACTCCATTTCTGAGGATTTTGTTTTCTACCACTCCGTAGGCCATTTACCATCGTCGGAGTGCGTTCAAATTGTAAACTTAGGACTATAATGCGTCCCTTTGTTATCACCGCGCTCGTCCCAGTTGAGCCTCACCCTCGCGGATAAATACCGCCGATGTCTGGACGATTTTCAGATGGTAAACAACAGATGAGAAAGTCGAAGAATCACTAATCAAAAACAGAGTGTCTGAATGCTCCACACAAAATGTTTCAGTTTCCAAAAAAAATACCTTATAGAATAACACTATACTCACCCACACCCCATCAGCCTAACACTTGCAAGGTACTTCCAATGCGCATGCCCAATGCGTACATGCCCGAGTGTTTGTAGGCTTGCTGGGAGGCTGGGAAGGGTGGGGGCGGAGCCCTGAATCGCGGGAACTCTGCAAACAAGGAAAAGGAAACACAGGTACGTTAGCAGACTAGTAAATGCCACGTTCCATCAAGGCACATAAAGTCAGCAAGTTAGGGCTAGTCCACATCCACCCCCAGTGGCTCCACACCCAGGTACTCTCCACCCCCAGTGGCTCCACTCCCTGTCTGATTGTATAATTCTCCACACAGTATTAATAAATGAATATCAATTCAATATTTACTCTGGGCTTTGTAGTTTGGGAGTTCAAAGTATTCCTTTATTCAAAGCAGCAGGAAGCATGGCGTTTCGCCTTATCCTCGTCGCAGCCGCCTTCCTCTTCTCCTTACAGCGTCTCTGTTACATCAACTACCAGCTGCTCAACAGCCCAACCCTTGCAAGGTACTTCCAATGCGTGCTCCCAATGCGCACGTGCCCGAGTGTTTGTAGGCTTGATGGGAGGCTGGGAGGGGCGAGGGCGGAGCCCCGAATCGCAGGGACTTCTGGGCTTTGTAGTTTGGGAGTCCAAAGTATTCCTTTATCCAAAGCAGCAAGCAGTATGGCGTTTTGCCTTGTCCTCGTCGCAGACCCCTTCCTCTTCTCCTTACAGCGTCTCTGTTACGTCAACTACCAGCAGCTCGCAGCCCAACAGCTCAACACTTGCAAGGCACTTCCAATGCTAGTTTCGGTTCATCATCGGCTCGGCCAGTCACGTGTCCAAAGAGACCATGTTTCTGAGCGCTGCAGCTCTGTGTCAGTCTGAATTACAAGGATTTATTTGCATTTATTGCAGCCGGTGCTACTGTAGTTCAGGGAATGGAATGTCACTCATATCTCGGTGGCCTTGGCAGCAGGCCCTGTCCCACATGGTTGCTCTCTTGTTCGCTCTGAATTCCGCTCAGCTCAGCCCTTACTGAGGCGGTTGGGGCCTACTGTAATTTTCTGAAGCCATTGCTTGGCTTCTACCTATTTGTGCTATTCTATAATATCCATAGGTTAATTGTTTATGTCACTGTAAGGTCCCTCAGGTGCTCCTGCTGCCCCATAGGGTTAGTTGCATATAAGCATCTGCAAGTTTTTGCACAGGATCTCTTGTTTCTTGTGGTTTCTGCGTTGCAGCGGTCAAGCTAATGGCAAAATAATAAAGCAATGACAGTATGTGCATGTATCTGTCCTCTAACTATAGAGCTGTACGCATGTGTTCATGTATTCCGGTTTGTGTTTGTGTCCCGATGTGCAGATGGCACGTGTGCTTCATGTCTAATGCTGCTAGGCCGTGGTGTCTCTAACGACATTAGGCACGTCTTCTTGGCGCTTTAGTCAAGGCTGTCAATTGAGGTGTCCTTAACGGTGTCCAGAGGCTCCTCATCCACTCTGGGCAGCATCTGTGCTGCTCCTGGGCTGCAGGGTTGGTGTAGTGGGTACCTTTCAGCATACTTGTCAGTCACAGGGACACTGGGAACTGGTGCGAAATGGTAGGAATGATTGTGGTTCCTTCGATTCTTCTTCCGGGTTGTGTGTCTCGTGGGAGGGGGTGTAGAGGTGGGTTTCGAAAACACCCCTCTTCATGGGATAGGTTTTTTATTCGTGGGAATCAAAGCATGTGCATGCAAAAACAAAATCTTGCGTAGTGCAACAAGGGTAAAAAAGTAGAGACAGCAGAAGGCACAAAACATCGAAACGGCAGTTCGAATTACAAATCCCTAAGCCTCAAAAACATGTTTACAGATTAGTGTGTTAGTTAAGCTCTCCTTCTGTAATATTGGGCAAGGGCAGCAAAAAACAATAGCTCCCACATCAAATGGATCTTGGCACTGTTCAACAGGGTAACAATGGATGGACTTCTGTGGGTCAGGATTTGGTATGTTTGTGCCACTTAAAGAAGAAACACATAACACATCAATCTAGGTGCCATAATCCGTTTGGTAGTGTGCCTAATTGAGTTCTGCATTTCAGTTTTCTCTAGCTCTGGTCATAGATGGGGTCATCTTTGCTGTGGTGCTTCTTCTTCTTGTTCTTCTTGCATCAAACCATCTTCGTTTTGGTGGGAGGAGGTCTCACCTCGGCAGGGCTTGACGTCTCCAATATAGTTCCAGACCTGTTTGCCACTTAGTTTGACTGCTCGGTCAGTTGCCTGCTCTACTTTGAAAGGTCCCTCAAACCTAGGCTTGAACCAGGGTCTCACGAAGCTTCTCAAATATACATCATTTCCTGGATATAGAAGTGGTTATTGTGCCTATATTCAAGAAAGGTAGCAGAATGAATCTTGTGGGCTACTACCCTATTGCTCTCCTTGATGTGGAGAGCAAAATACTTGCTCTGTGCGTCCTGAGGAGTCTGGAGGAATGGGCGGCCTTGACATGAAGATTATTAAGATACCAAACAGGTTTTAGGAAGGGAACTGGGGCTGATGTTAGTGGACTCTACATACAGTCCATGATAGACCAATCGTATATTGAAGGGAATAACCTATTGTATGTCGCTAGTATCAATCTAAGTCTCGCCTTCGATAAAGTAGATAGAGCGAGGCTGTGGTCAAAGTTACTTGGCTGGGGAATTCCGACAAAGCTGCTAAATATTTTAATATAAATGCATAGTAATACAGAGGTGAGAGTCCAACTTGGAATAAAAGGGCAGGTATCCAGGCCAATAGAAACTGATCGTGGTGTGAGGCAGGGGTGTATTTAGGCTGCCTGCCTCTTTAACTTGTATTTAACAGATGTGGTTGAGGCTCTTGAGGAAGCCTTGTTCATTGCCCAGAGGGTAGGGGAAGAGAAGAGCTTCTGGTTTGTGTATGCTGATGACCTACTACTCTTGAATAGGACATTGATTAGCCTGCAAAGATTACTTAATCGTTGTTTTGAATATGTAAAAATGAACAGACTCTCAATAAATCCAGCCAAATCAAGCATCTTGTGTTACAATGGCAAGAAATTTAGGAACACAAACTTCAGATGGAAACTTGACTCCATAGCAATAGCTGTAACCCCGCAAATAATATACTTAGGGTTCACACTCCTAAAGCCAACCGAGTACAAGATAGGGAAGTCAGCATTGTGGGAGCGAGGGATCCTTTATAATGGACAAATGAAACACATTAAAAAAAACTTGTGTCGATTCAGGTTTCAACCCCCGATATTCTTTTACCCAGGTAAAATCGTCCCTTCATTAATATATGGGCTAGAAATATAGAGCAAGTTGGAGAAAATGGAACTGAATAAGTTAGAAAGAATGATTTGGAGGAGGCTGCTTTTGGTTCTATCTTGTGTTCCACTTTCTATCCTCCGCTTTAAACTGGGGTTGAATTCACTCCTTTCATTAGTTCAGATGAAGATGTTGTTCTTATTTCGAAAAATAATGGTAAATTCCCTGGACTTTGTATGCTGCAATGGGAGCTCAAATGGGGAATGGGACAGGAAAGCCATTTCGAATATTCTCCCAACAGTGGCAAGAAATAATGGGAAGGCTCGATGTATCTCCAGAGATGAGACCACTCAGAGAAAGCAAAAAGAAAAATCTTAGATCTAGACCGGTGAACACCTGTAGTGAGAGAGGACATTTTAGATTGACAAAACCAATCAACTTAGAGTGCAAAATGAGGGGGGCTCTTCCATCCTACCTGAAACAATGCCCAGACAGGCACTTTAGTGAAGTTTTTATGCAAGTTTGTTTTAACCGGTTTTATATGGGAGAAGTGTTGTTTTTAAGAGGTCAACGGGAGAACGCAATGTTTAGGTTTTGTCAAACTACTATGGACATTTTAAAACACTTAATGAAATTGTGTCCTGCTCTTCAGAGCCTCAGAGAGGAATGTTTTAGTTGTTTTATACATTGCAGTGAGCATTTGCATAGTAAGAATCTATGGTCATATTTGTTTAGACCAACAATGTTATTAGTACGATTTCTGCAATATCTTAAAAAAGCCAATATTATAGAATGAAAGATTAGTGGATTTTAAAGAATGTGATGAAAGTAACCAACATTTTTTCAGAAATCAATTAATTGTTTTCTTTTTATCTTATTACTATTTCTTCCTTTTTGTAATGAATGTATTCTTTTTATCTTTTTGTAATGTATAAAGTTTATATAAACTATTGTACAATAAGAAAGAAAAATTTAAAAAAAGAATTGGTTGCTTGAGCAGTTTGGAATTTGATGCTGGTGTGTTATCTTCCTCAACCTTCTTTGACCTAATTTATCGGGACTGCAGCTGGCAGGAGATACAAGAGGCACTAGCCATCATCGAAGCAATGTAATCATGCACTTAATCACCTAAGTCAACAGCACAACTATGGAAACTAGCGGAAAGAGCAAGTGGAAGTCACATGCGTCGTCCTGTCACTACCACATGTGGGATTAAATGGTGGTCAGATCCGGGATGATTGCTCAATGCAAACAGGGCTAGGGTAAGGTAATGAAGAAATCTTATGTTTAATGTGGCTTTAATTTTAGCAATTTTCTCTTTGAGCAGGCCATTGAGGCGCTTGCATATTCCATTCACTTGCGGGTGATGGGTGCAGGAAACCTTATGTGTAATTCCTAGCAGGGATGTTATATGTTCGAAAGTCTCATTTACGAAATCAGGTTCATTGTCTGAACGCAAGACCTCACACACCCCCCATCACTGGCGCACCTCTCTAACGAGGAATGTTGCTGTGCTCAGGGCATTGGAGTGTGAACAGGGACTAGCTTTGATCCACCAGGAAAAAGGGCATACAACCACTATCAAATAATGGTACCCTTGGCAGACCTGAATTATGCCTACGTAGTTTACATGGAGGTGTTGGAAAGGCCCAATTGGATGGGCTATTGCACCTCACACTACTCGCAACGTAAATCCTGCATATAATTCTTTACACACAGTACAATTAACCATAAATGCGGCTATGTGCTCTGCCATATTTGGACAAAACCATTCTTCCCCAATAAGTACAGCAAGTACGTCTCTGCTTAAGTGAGTGGGATGATGCAATTGCATAAGTGCAATTTGCAGTAATTCAATGCCAGGTCTGTCACTGATTTTGACACTGTTCTTCCTGAGGGCTACAAGATCCTATCCAAGGCCAGGCCTAACCGTTTAGGAGGCAGAGTGGCCCTTGTCTTCCCTGAATGGATCCCTGCCTCTACCATACCTATCCAATCCTACTCCTCCTCCTCCTCCTTTGAATGTCTTGTCTGAAAGCTTTGCATCTCTCCTATCACTGTCACTACTATCTACAGGACCCATGGGCTAGTCTCCCTCTTCCTATCTGAATGGGCCAACCTCAGATCATCTCTCCTGACTTCTACCTATAAGCTTCTCCTCCTTGGTGACTTTAATATCCACCTTGACTCTCCTGATGAGGCCTTACCCTTCCGTAACCTCTGTGTCTCTTTCTCCCTCACCATTCTTCCCTCTGGCCCCACCCATTCAGCCAGGCACACTATGGATGCACTTTCTCTCCTGACCTCTCAGTACACCTCTCTCCTGGTCTGATAATTCTCTCCTCTCCTCTCATCTGGAGCTAAGCCTCTGCCCACACTCCATCATCCGATTGATGAAGCGAGTGTCAGTAGCTGCCTTTGCCGTCTCTTATTTCCCCCACCCTAGCTATTGATTCTCATTCTGACTCAGTCCTTGCTAACCTTCACCGCTCCATCTCCGACACCCTTGACATCTTTGTCCCTGCCATGCAACAAGTGGTATGATTCCGACCTAGCCTCGCTGAAAAGCAAGTGCAGAGTTGTGGAACAGAGTTTATTTATTTATATGTTGCATTTGTTGTAAGCGCCCAGGACCCGGATGTATCACAACCCTAGATTACATACATGATGGTGCATGCGAAAGTGCAGAGTTACAGTTTCAAATATTCACATTAGGTTAGAGTCAAGAGTATTTGTTAAACAGAAAGGTTTTGATTTTTCTGCGGAATGCCTGTTAGTATGGTTTGTTTCTGATGGAAGGGGAAAGCATGTTCCACAGTGTAGGTTACGGTGAAGCTTGATCCCCCTGATCTTCTCCTGGTTAATCGTGTAAGCAACTTCAATTCAACACTACAGCTAAGTCAATGCCTAGTCTGGGATGCTGATGGAAGCCCTTATTGATGTATTTTTATGTCCAGTTCATTTACTCTGGATCACAACCCTTATATAACACCCCTCTCTCAGAATCCCCCCGACCCCGCTGAGCCAAGAAGTAGGTTTGTTTTGCAAATTGAAAAGGTTTATTTGAAAATTAAAAAATATATATATATCACACTTTTATAGTAAATGAATATTTGATATCACACTTGAGAATATGATGTTGATCAACAATGGATAATGTTATAGTGGTACACTCTTTTTAATGGCTTAGAAGTTGATATAGAGAGGATGAAGTAGCTAAGAATGCTTTTATGGCTTCCAGGACAATGCAATGATGAATAAAATGCAGTACAGAAAATAAACTTGATATGACTTCAACAAAAGACAATGTAATCACTTTTCTTTGACAATTCACCCCCCCTCCCTTTATGCAAGGTAAGGAGATGAAAAGGAAAGCACACAGTTCTCAGGAATGCAATCAAATATAATTCAGTTCCCCCCTAGCAAGCGTAGAGGAAAACAGGTAGGAGTTTTAAACACAGGCAAAATCCTTTTATGTGGTTGCAATTAAGTGAAAAATATGCTGAGAAGGCTTTTAATTCCCTATAGAGGTTCAGGGTGGGTGACAGCTACTTAAATTAATTCAGGATCACTTTAGCAATGCTCTATGAATGATTGTCAGGTTGCACACGAATTTCAGCAAGGAAAGCAAGGACAAATATTTTTACATGTGGCTGAAATTAAGCAAAATGTCAAATCGCGGCAAATTTAGTCGCATGCGTCGAGTGCAATTACAGAGGCACTATAAGGAGTAGGAAGTCGGTTCTAGGCTCATTGGAAAGCTTAGAATCTTAGCTTTAAGATGACAGTTAAAACTCGCTCCTAGCACAGTTTCCGGAGATACAGCCGATTTAGTAAAGGTAGTCTTTCGGATTTGAAATTTTAAAGCTCAGAATGACAGATGACAGTTTTCAGTTTTAAGGATGACAGAATGACACGATTCTAGGAGGCAGTTCTAATAGGCTAAAATAGTTTGGATTAGATTATTTTAAACTAAGAGATTGGTTTTGGCACAGTGCTAGCTGGGTACTCACACTAGATTTTGGACAGGAATGCGACTTCGTCACCGATCGGGTCAGCATTGGCTGGACTTCTGCTAGCAGTTCTTCACAGCGATCTGGTCTCTGGTTCTCTCTGGTTCTGGATACAGCACTGCTTTCTGGATACTGCTACAGGTTCTTGCAAAAGTTCTTGGCAAAGAATTCAAACATCTCGCCCGGCTGTTGAATAGTCTGGTTGGTTTTGAGGCCTGCTGAAGAGGATTCAGCTTGTGGATTCAGGCCTCTCTGCTACAAATTCTGGAGTTAATTTGTGGTCTCTGGAGATTGATGGATTTGAAGTCTGGATCTCTGGATGTGAAGTCTGAAGTCTCCCGGCAAAGCGTCCCGCAAGAAAGTGGAAAGTGAATGTCTCTACCTGGGTTTTAATGTTCCTTTTATGTGTTTTGAAAATGGGTGTGTGCCTGGGCCTAGCTAAGCCTGCCCCTCTCACTTATCATTGGCCAAGCTTTCCTCTCTCCCTTGATTGGGGGGAAGAAATGGAGTGTCAGAGTGATGCTGTAGGTTTTATGGTCAGAGGAACCTCCCCTTGTCAAATTGCACACAAATCTATTTCTGACCCAAACACATATTTATCTATGTACCATTTTTCTAATATTATAGGTCCAGTTAACATATTTTCTGTAGCACCAAACATCCGATCCCTGTCTCTGTACGATGTCGTGTCCACTTATGACCAAATTCTCCCCTTTTCATCCAGATAACGACCTCTAAACCTTTCCAGATTTTACACAAATGTGCACCAGGGATATGGGTTTCAGATGATAAAGTGTCAGATTTTTAACATGCATACATTTGGAGTAACAACCTTTTTTCCGCTACTATCCCGAAGAACATCCCACAGGGTCCTAACAACTCTTAAAATGTGCACAGAAAAATCACAAAAATGATGATGTTATTTATATAATTTTGACAAGTCCGCACTGTGAATTATCCATCTTTTTAAAATCATGCTCTGGCCCCCAAGGGGTGTGGTTTTCCAAAGCACATGGTGGAATTTCTGGTTTATCCACTTCCCCCAAGCTCAGCTGGCTCTCACAGGCACTGCCCCTCCCAGTTTCTCCCAAGAGGAAGCCATTTTACGACCCCCCCAATATAACATTTGCCTGAGTCCAGGACAGGGCTTTGTTCAACTTCCTGCAGTCCCCAGGTGCTCCTTCCCTTTTCCAATCAGAGAGGTGTCATCTCCTTTTGGCAGAGGCAGCAGGATGCAGCCAGGCCTGGGAAGAGTTGTTGAGTCAGTTCAACTCCTGTCGGGGGTAGTTGTCAGGCAGCTAAATGTCACTTTAGTTCCCAGTTTTCTACATTCAAATCCAACTTACAATTTTTGTACATGCAGCTAGAATGCTGATTCTAATTTCAAAACTATGACATTTAAACAATTGCAACCTATGTGACACTCACAAGTAGGTCACTCATTTATTCTAAACATTTCGATTTTAGTGGCTGTAAACCCAAATTCACTTAAGCTGCTGACATCCCCAGGTATTTGTTATATATACATTAAATAATTACTTCCTTCAAGTCATTTCAGAATATAGTTTTACATTGTATCCACCTCTTAGCAAGTCTTTCCTTGGCCTGGTTTGGGTTCATTTGTTCAGTTTCACACAAAAGTCTGGTGGTTTTAAAACGCCGGCTTTCTGATAGTGGTGAGCACCAGTATTGCATCCATTTTTGACAGTAAAAAAATGAATTCCCCACAGTTCTGGTTTGCTTTTGGCAATCAGCATTGCCATTCCCAATGGTTTCAGGCTACTGTGTGGGTAGCCCAATGGTGGTTTTAGGAAGTGCCCTCCTGTGCTCACAACATAGGCAAAAATGGGTGGCAGCCTATTCTTCATGTTTTTCACTGTGCACTCTCTGGGGAGTTCTGGCCATCATGATGTTTTCAATGCCAGTAATGCACAGTTTTATGGTAGGGCTTGGATGCATGGGTAAAAACATCCCACAATCTTGAGGTGGTTAGTAAGATGGAGGATGGTGAACTCAGGCTGCATGTGTTAGGTCATGTGGAGATGCGGTGGGTGAGGTAGGGGGCAGTGTTGTGGAGGCCTCAGTGAGTGGTGGATAGAACTTTGAATTTGATGCAGTTTGAATGGGGAACCAGTGATCTTTGCATCTGATTAGGGAGATGTGCTCTTAGCGTTTGAGGCCCCATACTGCTCTGAGGGCGTTATTCTGTGTTATCTGTAGTTTTTTGAGATTTTTAGAAGATGTCCCTGCCAGGATGACATTGCAATAGTCGGGCTTGCTGCCAATGGTCGCTCTTGCTATGGTGAGACAGTTGCTAGTAGTGAGGAATTTTCTGGATATATTGAGGAGTTCAACTGAGTAAGCTGTAGAGGAGGCCACCGCGTTCACATGCCTGTTCATGTTGAGTTCTGCATCGAGGTAACTCCCAGTTTTTTTACATGGGGAGAAACCGGGATGCTGTTCCCGTTTATGAGAAGGCGGTGTAGGCGGGGTCTAGGTGTTTGAGGCGGTGAGGTGATCCTACATTCAAGCAGAGTTGGTGGTTGGCCATTCAGATGATGTTATAGATGAGGTTGATGTTAGCTGAGTCAAGCTCGTAGGAGGTGGAAAGTTTGAAGAGAACCTGGGTGTCGTCAGCAAAGTTTGTGTATGGGATGTTAAGAGAGTCGAGGTGATCAAATAGGTCCTTAGTGTATGTGTTGTAGAATGTGGGGGAAAAGGCAGGAGCATTGCGGGACACCCTAGGGTACGGGTATGGGATCTGCCGCTTCGGGTTCTGGCGAAGACCCTGGAGGTTCAGTCACTCAGGAAGGATTTTACCCAATTGTCAGCTTCGGGAGAGAGGTTGAAGGAGATGGTGATGCAGTGGCAGAGGATGTCGTAGTCAACAAGGTCGAAGGCTGCTGAGAGATAAGCAGCAGGAGGACGGCGAGGTCACGGTATCGCAGAGGTGGTTGAGTTGGATCTTTAGATCAAGGAGGGAAGATTCACTGCTATGCCTTGTTCTGAATCCAGATTGATGCTGGCCAAGTAAGGAGTTGGTTGGCAGGTAGGGTTGGAATTGTAGGTATGCAGTGCGGTCAAGAATTTTCAGGAGGAAGGAGAATGTCTGGCTTTGCGCAGGTCCTCTGACAAACTGGGCTGTCGCCTGATGAAAAGGCATTACAGACTTTCCCGTATCCAAGCCTACATCTCTGGGGCCACCACCAATACGCCGAACTTATCGAAATCTGTAAGAAACTTGCCAATCCCACTGCAGTCTCTACCTCCCCTCTTCCTTCCTAGGCCCTCGGTAAGGCTTTGGCCTCCCACTTCTTAAATAAAACTCAGGACATCCTGGCTTCACACTCCTCTACTCCCTTCTTCCTCCAACTGCATCTAGGCCTCCTTTGGCCCCTCTCTCTGCATCCCTCCTACTCTCCTCCTACTCTCCCATAGCACCGGATGAAGTCACCAAGACTGTTTTCTCTATGAAAGTCTCCTCCAAACAGGTGCTTCCCTGCTCCTTTAGAACTATCAAGGATAATATTGCCACCCTCACTCCCTCTGGCTGAGTTCTGCTATCACTCTTTTGCCACTAGATCCTTCCCATCACCTCTTAATCACTTCCTTGTGCTGCCCCTCCTAAAAAAGCCATCTGTAGACCCATCCTACCTGCCGAACTACCGCCCTATCTTCACTACCCCCTTCTTAGGCAAACTCTTGGAGAAGTTGGCCATCTTCCAACTAATCCGTCACACTGAATCTGGTGGCTATCTTCACAACCACCAGTTTGACTTCAGAGCAGCCAGAGGCACAGAAACAGCTCTCCTGAACACCCTTGAAGGTTTTCTCTCAAATCTGGACCCCAACTCTCCCTTTGTTCTTATCCTTCTTGGTCTGTCTTCTATTTCTGACACAGTCAATCATGCCACCCTCCTTAACCAACTCTGTGATACTCTGGGCATCACAGACTGGGCACTGGCTTGGTTGACCTCTTTTCTTTCAACGGCCCTCCCAGGTTCAAATGGGACCTTTTCTCTCCTCTACCTCACTCTCTACCAGTGGCGTCCCTCAGGGTTCTATCCTATCGCTGTGGTTTTTCAACATTTAACTTTGTACCTAAGGGAGGCGCTGTTGCGCCGAATCAAGATGGCCGCCTGAGTTTACAGCTCCGGACTGCGAGGGCACATACCATCCGTTTTTCACCTCGCTAGTGCAGCTGATTCACCCGACCCTGAGACATCCGTGAGATAAGCCTACAGGCTGCGATCGTTCCAACTTTGGAAGTCAGAGACTCCCTGCGAGACCCGCATTGAGTCGCCAGCTGTGCGCCTTGGTGAACTGATGATCCGCCCTGTGCCAGAGCCCCGTGAGGCTTGGATCGCCGGTGCTACCTGACACCCCGGCGCAGGCAGCCTGCGAGGGGCAGGGGCACTGAGCCGCGCATGACGGGCCATGCGGCCGTGCAGCTTGCCTGGACATCCGGCGCTCTTTCTCCTGGATTGCACCCGTGCTGGCTGGTGGCGAGGACCTGAGACCGCCTGCTTCCATGCTCCGGATCGAAGCCTCCCAAGACCTGAACCGCTGCGGCTGACTCCACGCGGTGCCACCAAATGCCTGCTCGTCTCCCTCGCTCCCCCTCCAGTGGCTCTCCGTGTACAGCTCCAGGAAGGTAAGGAGGCCGGGGAGCAGGGAGCAAGTCGCCATCCCCCCGTCACTTGGGACCCAACTACTGCGGCCACGGACCGGCCTGCGGTACTGTCTTCCCTGTTGAGGAGCGGACCCTGTCGAGGCGTGCGTCCTCCATTGTCCGCGGCGGCGTGGGCTACAAGCAACGCAGACGCCCTGTGGAGGCTGCCGGGTTCCCAAGGCCCGCACCATCTGGATCACATTTGAGGCCTCACCCCCCCCCTCCACCTCAACCTACCGCATACATAGAAGTCCTCCAGCAGGACCAACGTGGGAATCCGTTGTCACGCCCTCCCTACTCTCCTCAGAGAGCCCGGAACTGCATGCTGCAGCCTTGTCACTGGGGTGGCCCTGCAGGCACCCCCCTCTGTAAGCCCTCATGACTAGTGGGCCTGTGGACTCACCTTGAGCACATGCACAAATTCAGTCCTTTCCTCCCAGCTCAAGCATACTTGGTGGTTTGAGGTGCCGCCGGGACTGTGCTGCTGCCGCTTCCCACCGCCACCTACTCCACCTTATGGGACACCCCCGCTGATGTTACCACTAGCGATCCCTTCACATCGTGGAAACACGGGCATGGCTTGGTAGGTTGGCTTCAAGCTTACCCTGCCTCCAAATCGACCACATAACCACTGGCGCCAAGAGCCGGACAATCATAAACCCAGGTACTCTTAGTCTGGGACCACTGCCTGGGGGGTTGCATCACCCCCAAGCATCTATAGCTCATCCATGTCTCTTGCACTCAATCCCAATTTCATCTCCTTGCGATCTCTGCCTTGTTGAGGACCCTTTGAGCAGCGGCGACCCCCTGATGCTGTTTCTGTGGTGGAGGCACCCCCTCAATACTGCGTATCCGCCAGTCCACCAAACCCAACCCTGAGAACTTTCTACGGCACTCCGCTTGGCACTTACCATACGCCTACTTGTCTGATGTGGAGCCTCCCTGGGCTCTAACACGTATTCCATGCTACACCGAACCAGCGGTATTATACCACCGATACCCTAAACCCCGCCAACTCCGCCCTAAGGGGTTTACATACACCGCAGTCATCGCCGGGGCAGATCCTGTCCACCTACGTATGAGGGTACGCAATTCACTTGAATCGCTGATGCAGAGCATGACCTAGCTGTAACCTTGACACAGTCCTACAGTCCCGGAAACCTGCACACTACAGCCCCTGGTGTCTCTGTACTGCGGTCGGAGCCGGAGGAGTCTCTCTACCTCTGTACACCTACTTTTATTCTGGACCCCGATCCCCAAACCCGACCTGCACCATGACCAAGGGAGCTGGTGCTGGGAAAAAACAAAGCTCATTGAATATGTTTACTAAAACACCTTCCAAACCCGCCCCTGACGGTCCCGAGGAGCAACCTTCCGCCTCTGCTCCACCGATTTCTGAGGACTCACAGAAGATGCTGGAATACATACGTGATGGCTTTACCACACTCCATACTAAATTGGACGATATGAATTGGACAATTTCCTCCATAAAAGCCCATATCGAAAGGACTGATGGTAGAGTTGCTGAGGTTGAAACTAGACAGGGAGTCGCTGAAGATGACCTGGGCTTGCTACATGCTGCAGTATCCACGCTTACCAACCGGGTGGCAGCGGTGGAAAAGAAAAATGACGATCTCGAATCCCGCTCGAGGCGGAACAACTTGCGCATTATTGGAATTCTCAAGGACAATATCACTGAGCCCATGGAGGACTATGTGGAACGCATCCTCATGACACTTCTAGACGCCCCTAAACTCTCCTCATAGTTCTCCATCGAAAGAGCACACCGAGCCCTGACCGCGAAGGCTAAGCCAGGTGCTCCGCCACGGCCCATTATTGCCAGAATCCTAAATTTCCGGGACCGGGATGCCCTCCTGCGGGCGGCCAGGATCAAAGGGGAACTTCTCCTTGGAGCGAACAGAATCCACCTCTATCCGGACTACTCTGTGGCGGTACAACAAGAGCGTCAATCATTCACAGCTGTGAAGAGGAGACTTTGCGACCTGGCAATCAAGTACTCCATGCTATTCCCCGCAAAACTTTGTATCGAACATTCCAACAAAACTTTCTTTTTCACGATCCCTGAGGAGGCCTCTAAGTTCCTCGACGAGCACTTCCCCGGCTGACCCACAACTGCCACTGACCCAGCCTGTCATGTTACCAAATATATTACCTTAAATCAATGATGGTCCGCCTCTAGCTCCGTTCACGTTGCTTCATGCCATGCGCATCGCCTCCGGTTTTGCACCTGGCTCCTCTCCTTGCCGCTTTTCTCCTCTATTCTCCCGGCTCTACTGCAGGAGCGGGTTCTTTCCATATTTGAATTTTAGTAGTACCTTACAATTGCACCAGTTTTGTGGTTTGCTCTGCTTAGGCCAGTCCCCCCTATTGCAGACCTGTTGTAGTTGCAATGTTTATAATGGAGATGTCTCAGGACTGGAGGCTACGGAAATCCATGAACATGATGCTACAGTTCACCATTCTCCACCATAATCCTCCACACATGTACCCTGAACTGAACACACTTGTTACTCTAACTGTATTTGCACTCTACTTGCCCTCGCACAGTCCGTCGCGCCACGGCTAGGACTGCTAACAGCCCCCTCAGGCGCTGATGCCGAGTTGTTTGTTGATGCTTTGTTGTGGGTTGGGTTTCGTCCCTCTGTTTGGGGGAGGGATGTGGGTGGGGGAGGGTGAGGGAACGTTGCAGTAAAAAAAGTTTTGACAGCCACCGGAGGCGCCACACGCGCCACAGCGTAACACCTTACATTTGCAGTCATGAGGCATGTACACTCAGACCGTACATATTCCACTTACTAGTAACCCCTTCACAGTAATTCAAGCACTACCCCCCGAGTAATGGCTAACTCCGACTTAACCTTTATGAGCTGGAACATCCGGGGATTAGGCAACTATAAAAAGATGCAACAGATTCAACTTTATGCTGAGCGCCATGGAGTCAAAATCCTATGCCTACAGAAACCCACGCTCGTTCTGAGCAATGCGAGCATTTCGCCAAACAATGGGGACCCCAGAGGTACTATACCAATTATTCCACCCAAAGCCGTGGCACCCTCACCTTAATACACAAAAGCCTGAAATTAACCTGTCACCACTCCCACATAGATCCACTTGGCAGATATGTGTTAATCACTGGCACTTTACAACGCCAAGAGGTGGTCATTCTGAATATATTTGGCCCCAATGTGGACGACCCCGATTTCTATCTACACTTGGCCACTCTACTTGAAAGCTACTCCCTGATCCCCGTTTTATGGAGCGGGGATTTTAATACTATACTGGATGTTACCCTAGATAGGTCGGGCTCTAGACCCCGCCAACTGTCTAAAGCAGCATATACTGTTCTTACCACACTTCCCCGACTCGCACTGGTGGATGTCTGGTGTCTGATGAACGCGGATTCTCGTACATACTCCTTTTACTCCGCGGTACATGATTCCCATTCTAGAATAGACAGATGGCTCATTACAGGCATGTTGGTCCGATGCCTATCTCACCTGGCTATTCTCCCCAGGACACTATCAGACCATTCACCGGTGCTTATCGCCCTGAAATTGGGACCGGACGCCAACAAAACCAGGCAGTGTAGGATGAGTTCTCATTCACTTCTCGACCAGGTCTTCGCCTCCGAGCTGGAATCCTCCATTGAGGAATATTTCGAGATCAACACAAACTCTGAGTCAACAGAAGCTGTGCTCTGGGAATTCTTCAAGGCACACACTAGATGGATTGCCATCTCCAAAAGCTGTGGAATCCTGAGGGCATCTGTGCCGATATTGCCGTTAGCGAATCGGCACTTTCTGTCCACGAATCCCAATACGCTTCAGATCACTCGGTGCGGGGCTGGACAGGTTCCGTGCCCTTGCTGATCGCGAGGTTAAGTTCTTGGACTCCCCTCAGTCGGCGAGGAAATACGGGGAAGGAGACCGGCCTGGCCAAATGCTGGCTAGATTATTGCTCCATGAACTTTGTGCCCCCAACATCCCGGCCGTAACTAGGCCTGATGGCTCACTTGCCACCTCCCCACAGGACATCAACTCCGAGTTCCTCTCGTTCTACACTTCCTTATATTCAGAGGCCGACGGTCCCCAGGTACCTGAAATCGATTCTTACCTAAATAATCTTCCAATCTCTCTCCTCTCAGCTGACGCAAGCGGCTTTCTTGAGAGACCCCTCACGTTGCAGGAACTTGTCGAAGCCATTGAGTCACTGTCATCTGGGAGGCCCCTGGCCCCGATGGGCTCCCCATGGACTTCTATAAACAATACAAATCCCACCTAGCACCACACCTATGGGAGGAATCATGCGACAGAGGAATACTACCCCTGTCTCTCCGTGAGGCACTGATTACAGTGCTCCTCAAACCTGGCAAACCCCCCACTCTGTGCGGTTCATACCGACCACTTTCGCTGATTAACAGTGATGTCAAAATATATGCAAAACTGCTAGCCAATCGCCTAGCTCCGTACATGCCCCACATCATCCACCCTGACCAGTCGGGATTTGTCCCTGGAAGATCCACTTCCCTAAATCTGCGAAGGCTCTTCAATGTGATCAGTAGGATCATTCCGGCTACACAGGTGGTCGCGGCCACGCTGGACATGCAGAAGGCATTTGACTCGGTCTCGTGGAAATATCTATGGCGAGTCCTTGAGAAATGCAAGTTCGGCCCCAACTTCCGATCCTGAATTAAGCTGCTCTACACCGCTCCATCAGCCAGAGTCCGCACGGAAGACAGATGCTCTGTCCCCTTCCAGATATTCAGAGGCACACGCCAGGGATGCCCCTTCTCCCCTCTCATCTTCGCCATAGCCATGGAGCCCTTTGCTGACATGGTTCGGAAATCACACTCGCACAGGGGATTGCGCACTGCCGGCCAATCTGATATAGTTTCCCTCTATGCTGATGATGCCCTCCTACACATTCGTTCCCCTGAAACCAACCTCGCTCCCATACTGACTGGTGTAGCCCATTTTGGAGACATATCTGGTTTGATAGTAAACTGTTCCAAGTCTACCTTATTCCCACTCACAGATTTAACACACCCCCCCCCAGACCTCCATGGGTTCAACTGGTCTCCGTCTAGCTTCACCTACCTGGGGTTGGTGGTCTCCCGACACACGGCGCAACTACGCGTCGACAATTACCAGAGCTACCTCACTAATCTGGCGACAAAAAACCTCTCACTGGACTAGGCTCCCCATCTCACTGGCAGGCAGAATTGGAATACTTAAAATGGTTGTAGTACCCCAATTGCTCTATCGATTCACCAATCTGCCTGTGTGGCCCGGATATACTTTCTTCCAAACACTGTGCTCCCTCAGCAACACCTTCCTCTGGCACTCGGGCGCGGTCTGCCTCAAACTGTCCACGCTGACCGCCCCCAAAGCGTTGGGCAGATTCAACACACCAGATTTCCTCAGGTACTGGGTGGTAGCCCAATCTCAATTCGCTGCACACTGGTTCAACACCATAGACCCACCCCCCACATGTTCGCTTGGAGAAGCTAACGGTCAGTGACCGAGTGATTGGATCTCTGATACTCAAGCCGATCCCTCCTGACTCAGACTCTACAGACCCTGTCGCTAGCACATCCTTGGCACTGACCAAACGCTGGGAAATGGTCGACACTCCTCATCCATTTCACGGGGATCTGCCATTATGGAACTTCCTTCCTGACATTCCACACATTCCACGTTCAGTAGTGTCTCACTGGTCGGACTTCGGCTTTCTGATGCTCCGCGATTCATTTGAACAAGGAAACTTTATTGAGTGGCCTGACCTCCCCGTTTCACTCAAACGTCGACCCTCGGTGTGGCTACAATACTCTTCACTGCGAGAGAGTCTCAAATCCAAGTACCCCGATTTCCCTGCACTCCCGCCTAACGAGCCTATAGTTGGTGAGCTTTGTTGATATCTCTCCTTTACGGGTAAGGTGTCGAGACTTTATTCCCTACTACAGACTAGAGCAGCCCCCCCTTCACCAAGCTGAGGCGCAGTTGGGGGAGGGACCTCGGGGTTGAAATTACTGACGAGAGATGGTCTCGAATGTGTGCTTGAACCCATGATGTGTCCTACAACACCAAATTTAAACTAATCCAATTCAAGGTTCTGCACAGGTTCCACCACACACCTATGAGACTTCATCGCATGTTCCACGCCACCCCTTCTGCATGCCCCAGGTGCGGCAACGATTAAGCCTCCTGTATCCATATGTTATCGGACTGTCCCCACCTAACCCAATTTTGGCTGGACATCTGCTCCACACTATCTGACATCCTGGAACACACTATCGCCCCACCCCACTGCACTGCTTGTTCCATGACCTCCCTCAATTGCCCCGCGATTCTAAGAAACTATCAGTTCTATGCATGCTGTTGGCAGTTCGTTGCATATTACTAAGCTGGCTCCGCCTCAGGGCACCTACCTACACGCAGTGGCTCAGATCATTCACATGGGCTCACGACACTGAGCAGTCCTGGAATGCAATGCAACACCCACATTCCAGGCCGAGGGACAACTGGCGTAGATTCTGAGAATATATGACCGCCATGGCTTCCCCATCAAACTCTTCGCCCTCCTCTCCGGTGGGATCCCCGTAGATGCACGCCCCTTTTGGTACAGTGGGGTGCACTTTGTATATTGCCTGTTTTCAATATTGGTTCAGTCTACTCATTATGTTTTGCCTGATGTGTATATTGCCTGTTGTTTTCTTAAGTATGGTGCCGTGTGGCTCCCTCTGTTTTTCTGGTAAGCTGTCAAATCAAATAAAAAAAGTTTAAAAAAAACAACTTTGCACCTCTTGCCCACCTGATCTCCACCTTCTCTCCTCACTTCCAGTGTTATGCGGGTGACACTCAGCTATCCTTTAAGCTTCCCTTCTCTACCTCCTCCCCTTCCTCTCTCATTCCCAATTGTCTGACCGCTATTCAGGCATTGTGCGCTGCTAATGATCTCTGTCTTAATGCCAGCAAGACCGAAATTCTTCTCATTGGTACTCCCTCCCTTCCCCCCTGCGCTCTGGTCCCACTCCTTGGGCCCCCCTCCCCTCACCCGCTTGCGAGTTAAAAAACCTGGGGGTCATATTCGACTCCTCTCTCTCCTGCTCCCCTCATATTGATATTGCTGACCTTGCCAAGAAGGCTCACTTTCAACTTCACCTCCTCAGAGGCATTCTCCCTTTCCTCACCTTCCTCCAGAAACCCAATGTCTCTAGAGCTCTGGTTCTCTCCAGGCTGGACTACTGGAACAGCCTTTTCCTTAAACTGCCTCTTTCCTCCCCTTGCCCTTTTTAACCAATGCAGAATATAACTACAAGACTTATCCTTGGCCTCAAGCCCTGGAACCGCATCTCTCCAGCCCTAAAAGCTCTCCACTGGCTCCTGGTGATTGCAAAGATCAAATTCAAGACCCATGCACAGGTATCAGGTAATAATATCGCCATATATATGGTCGCCGTAAATAATATCGCCGGGAAAATGTTGTGGCGATATTATTTGGGTGAACATTGATATGGGGACAGGCCAAAAAAAAATCTTTTTTTAAAAAAAAAAGAAAAAAAAATGGGGGGTTGCGGTGGTGTCATGTGGCGACATTATTACATGGAACCCATCCACAAGACTGTTTGGGTCCTGGGACCACACTACATCCAACTTTCATTCACTAAAAGCTGTCATGCTTAAGTCCTTCGGTCTTCCAGCTCTAACTCTCTGCAGATCAGACGTTTCTCAAAGCAGAGAATGTGCGGGGCGGGGGTTGATCTCTTTCTTTGGCAGGAGCCTCTCTCTGGAACAGACTCCTTGCCCCTCTCAGACTCATCCCATCCCCCATAGCACTTGCCCTCGTGATCTTACCTAGCACTTGCCCCTAGACCTCCCTAGCACTTACCCATCCCCTGGCACCCCTTCTCTCCTGCTATGATCCTTACCTTCCCCGTGCCCATCCCCTCTACCCTCCGCCTGTTGTTGCACTTGCACAATCTGAGTATCACAAGGCCTAGTAGGACAGTTTATTGTTGTTTTTCCTCTTCTTTTCCCTTCCACCTTAGTCTTGTGGCGACTGGAAACACGTTCTGCTGTATAGGCGCCATACAAATGTCCACTAAAGAAATAAATAAATAAAATACCACGATCCCCCATTGCCTTCTTCACCGGGTATACAGCAGTATTGCACAGCAACGCTGAGGATACCAAGATTCCTTGCTTCACTAATGCAGCAATTGTCTCATAAATGCCTTTGTCTGCCTCCCTCGACAGAGGGTATTGTCTTGCTCTTGGTAAAATAGCCCCTGGCTTGAGCTTAATTTTAACAGCTCCTACCCCCTTTAACAGGCCAACATCATATGGACTGTTAGTCCATAGAACACTGGGTACTCGTGCCAAATCTTCCTTGAGAAATGGTGGTGTTGCCTTTTTCAATAAGACCATTCTTCGCGGTAAATCGCTATATTGCATTATCACCCAAGAGGTAATGCTCATAAATAACACTGTCTCAATGTCTGGGCGATCATCAAAACAACTCCTCGTCTGTTAAATCAGTCAATCTGTGCCTTTCTCCTACCGCGATTACTGTCCTCCATGCACATCCTGTGTTGTCAGTCCTGTGCAGTGCTATTCTTTCGTCCCTTACTATGACCGTCTCCAGTTCTATTGGAAACACCAGCCCTTCCTTTTCGTCAAAGAGATCCTCCGGACTGAACAAGAACCCATTTGGCATACGTAGCTACCTGCCTTGTATCCCTAGAAACCATGCTATCAGCACTTCCACTCCATACTGAAATAACTCAGGGTTCACTGGCAAACCCCTCTGTACAGTTTGCCCGCAATATGCCTAAATGATATGCCTTACAGACATGTAGTGAATTATTTGATTCAAACACACTATCCCCTGATCAGTGAATGAGATGGTTATGTTAAGTCTGCTCATCATGTTCCTATCCATGATGTTTACTGGTGTCTGTCGGAATATATTAATGGCATTGTCAAGTCATGTTCTCCTATGGAGATTGGAAGTTTGTCAATGAAAGGAATCAAATCTGTAGCCCGAGAGAATCCCTTCACATTAATGGCAATGCCTTACATCGGGTATCTCCCCTTCACTCCCTAATACAGGATCTAGTCACCCCTGTATCTGCAAGGAAATAGAAAGTGTTGTCACCTACTGTCACCCCTACACTTGGTTGCTCATTCAGGTCGGGTGTAACGGATAGGATTGAACACATGAGTCTGTCTGTGGGCTGTTCTATTGCGGGTATAGAGTCATCCCTGTTGAGGTAAAAGGTTTGCCCCCCACTTCAGTCGCGCCCCCTAGTTTTCCATATGGGAGGCTGCATTGCTGAGTCTGTGTGTGTCATGTCTACAAGGTTCTGCTGCATCAGTTCTTTCTGTGCTGGCTGTGACAGCTGTGTGTATTCCTGTGCTTGTGATACATATGCCATAGGTTGATATGGCTTCATTGGCATGCTCTTTGCTGGCGGCAGTAGGGGCGCATATGCCTGTGTGTATGTGTGATCTTGGGCATAATAGTCAGCTAACTGTGTCTGGTATATTGGCTGGTGTGGTGCTCCCCCACTCTGTTGCATTCCTCCCCTGCACATTTGTGATATGTGACCCATCCTTCTACATGTCCAACATTGTGGTGGACCCCCATTGGTCTCAGCTGTCCTCCATTATACCCATGTCCACCCAGTTGCCTTGGGTGTCCGTACCTTCTTCCACAGGGCACTCCTCCTCATCCTCTTGGCCAGTGGTTTGCTTCTCCCCTTCCTTCAACGCCTCCCCCTCCTGTCTGTGGTTGATTCTGTGCATTCTGGGCCACTACCCCCCTCCACTCATCAACATTGCCCCTTACATTGTGTATTTCGACAGTTTCTTATGCCTCTTCATGCTTTCTCTCCTTTTGCTTCTTTCTGGCAGTTTCCTGCATTAACTGCCAATAATGCAGTATAATTAGCTGAATTTGTGACCATGGTTTAGCCTTCATCCCCACCAATTATTTCAACTGCTTCTCTACTTATTCTGGTAGCCCTTGATATAGTATCTGATAAAGAAAACCCACAGTTTTATCCCAGGATTCTCGCGTCTCGAGACGCCAATGCTCTAGTATCTCCTGAATGTATTGAAGTGGGTCTTCATCTTCATGAATTTTGCATGCCATGATCCCTCTTATGTTGGATGTGTCTGGGTACTGTATCCTTAGAGCTTGCCATATGGCTGTTGCACAATTATTGAATGGTGTGCCATCATGCGCCGTGTTCTGTGCTGTCACTTCGGGTTTGCCTGCCCTTTTTCAAACGTCGTCCGCTACCTCCCCAAGAATGGCTGAGAGTAAACTCTTCATGTCACCCACTGCCAGTGTCATTCCTGCCGTCAATCTTTCTAATTTGTAAGTCCATTTCCCAGCCCCTGCAGTCAATGAGGGTAACTTCTTCATCCATCTATTGCTATGGTATATATTGCGGTCGCCCGCCACCCTTTTCTAGTAATGGAAACTGTGTCAGCCTCATTCCTCCATCATGTCTCCCCATGTCTTTAGTGGCTGTGAACACCCTTGTCATATCTGTCCAACTCCATCCTGGCAAGGCTCTAAGCCTCTGCACATGGGGAAGTGACTTCATCTGCACTGTGTGTTCTGTCCCTAGGTCCTTCGGGTTCTCCCTCGTCTCGTCACATATCTTCCCCTTGTCCCCACAATATGTCTGTATCGTGGCTTACTTGTCTGGAAGAGCGGCTAGGACTCCTCCTTTCATTGTCGTTGCTTTCTTGACTTTCCTTGTCTGACTCCATGATCCCCAAACTATTGTCACTGTCCTCTTCACTTTCATCCCCAAAGATACGCCTCCTTGACATAATTTCCCCTGCTGATTCTCCTTCACCCTGTCCATAGAGTTGCATTCCCCCCTTGCCGGAGACCCTGCTGCACTCCTGCTCATCATTGGCGCTACTACACTACCTCCTCAGCTCCGATAAAGCTCCCCAACTTTCCTTCATATCCCCTCTCCCTCATCGCCATTTAATCTTATCGATTTGGTTTTAGTGTCTGCGGCTCTCTTAGAATGCCTTTCTCTGCTTCGGTCTTTCTCCTGCTCTCGTCTCTTATCCTCTTCTACTCTACATCGGTGCTCTTTAACGAGGAGCTCAATTTCTAACCTTCTGTTTTCTATATTTATTTGCAATTGTCTCTCCTTTTCTTTCTTGGCTTTCCTTGTCGCTGTTTCCTCCAGCTCCAGCTCCCTCTGCCTCTTCTTTTCTCTCTCTTCCCTGTCCCTCTCTTCTATTCGTTCTCTTCCACTGCTCAATGTGTCTTGTTTCTCCTTCTCTTCTTTCTATCTTCTCTCTACTTCCTCCATTATCTCTGCCCACTCTTTAGCTTCTTCCTCCAGGTCTTTACACTTCGGAGATTCCTCTCCCGTCTGTCCTAGCTTGCTTGTAGTCTCCGCGTCCAATTTAAGCAATATCTGTCCACCTACCCACTAATTTGTCAGGACTGCTACTTCATGATACCCACTGTGTCATGTTTTCCCTTCATCATCTTACCTCAGTCTCACTTGCAAGTTGCTGCGCTCTTTATATTCGCTACTAGTAACTTGTGCTTTCTTGTTTGCCTGCTTGGCACCACTAAGTGCGTCCTCACTGTTATATGCAGGTGGTGCAAAAACGAGGTTGATGTATACTGCCGCTGATTTTAATTTTTTCAAGAAGTAAAATCCCTGGCTTTCTACTGTCGGTCTGCATCTACAGTTTTAGGCGGAGGAGGGTGAGCCATTGATCTGCTTGCTGCATTGCATTGGCTCAACATCCACTGTTTCTGGGATTGGTTCCCTTCCTCGTCCTGAAACATTTTTCATTGCTCCAATACAGCAAATTGATTACTTAATTTCTTTCCCTTATAGGCAGCATGTAAATACGTGGTCATGTGTTACTGCACATATTTGGAAAAGCTACTATCCTAGGGCCACAGCTTTGCCATTTTTCCGTCTGTATCGCAGGTCCATTCCACGCTACACTTGCGTATCTTGTCTTGATACCGCAGGAGGGACTTGCATAAATGTTGAAGAGTTGTAACCCCCATAATGGCACATTACTTTTTAATTGCCAATACTTACTTGACCTCAAATTGGGATTTTGACACGTTCAAATACCTTTTGTTAATTCACAATTTTCACTTTTTAGTCAAATTCTCAAAAGACCATAACAATCTTCAAATCGTTCTACCAGCCTCTATGGCTCACCACCGTCAACACGAGCGTTCTCCACTCACTGCCCACACTGTGTTAAGGCCTGACCAAACTTTCCTTCATGTGCTCCTCGATCTCAGCCCAAATGGCATAACACTCTTCACCAATTCAACCAATATTTCAATGAGATGAAACCTCTTGCCTCCTAGACACTCCAAGTACTACTCACCATGACCAATTCCTATTCACCAACCTGACACGTGATTTCACAAACCCTCAAGAAAAATCCCCAGTACTTCAAAACATAGCCCCTTTTTGCAACATAAACACAACAGTAAACATAACACAACAATCCACAGCCTTCTTCCTGTCTCCCCAAGACCAAGGGAATTCCAAAAATGATGTGGTCCTTCTTCTATATTGACACACATAGGAATTCATTCAATGAGATAACTTAAGTAAAGACATCTTCCGCGACCTAAGTTAGCGTCTTGCTGATACCTAGACACCGGGATTCATAAATAATAAATCATCCATGAACCAAGCTAATCCTTTTTATGGGTTTTTATATTCTACATCCATAAATCAAGCTAGCACTTAGAGTACGGTACACTTTTCATAGTTTTTTCTATTTTTCATCCGTAAGCTAAGCAGACCACCTAGAAACAGGAACTCTTCACAAAAACACAAAGACAACACCATGCAAAACTTCCCTCTCACTGATATTTGCTGTATTGTTCAGTCTATACTTACACTCCTTGATCCACTGAAGTCCCCTCAGACGCAGACTCTCCCACAATCTGCCACTCTTCCATCCAGTCTTGGACGTCACAACTCCCCCCTTTCTTAACAATATGTTGCATTACTCCATTCCATCAATAAGAATCTGAGTTCTATTCCGCGCCCTCTGGGGTCTGCCCGTACCACTTACTGGCCCTTGGTCATGACCTGGACCCTCGTGGGAAGTAGCCACTTCTTCATTTGACTCCTCTCCATCTCCTTCATACAGGGCAACCCACACCTCAAAGTCTTTGTCCTATATTGGCGATCTTGACTTAATGAGTTCCGGCATCTTCTTGAAATGTGAGTAGTTTTGAGGCACATTCCTTCTTTCTCATTCTTCAATGACAAGAGACCCTTTTACTCTGACAGTCAGCGTGGTACTGCCAAATGTAGCCATGTGTTTATGAGCCCTGGGTTGACGCTCTTCCCGGGTGGTGGAATGGGGAAGTCTAGTTCGAATGTTGCGACCAACCATTCCTTTGGATGGTGCTTTCCCTATGGTGCTATGAGGGGTGTTTTGATAATCTCTTAGCAGCCGATACAGAGCCTTCTCTATTGGTTCTCCTGTCAAGTGGGAAATGTGTATGTTCCTCTTGACATTGCTCATGAACCGTTCTACTGTCTAATTTGCTTGGGGTCACAAGGGCGTGACCCACCTGTGCTTGAACCCCATGTATTCAGAGAAGCTCATTAAGTCATGTCCCATGAATGGAAAGCCATTATTTGATTTGACAACTTGGGGCACAGGAAACCGGGAGTACTCGTCTAACGTCACAAGTATGTATTCCCCTCAGTCAATGGGTCCAAAGAAGTTAATATCTCATCCGTGACCTTTTCCGGCAGCTCAGTTATGCATACAGGCTCAGGTCTGGTGTGAGGGTTGACTACTGCACATGTGGGGCATTGTTTGAGGAGTGTCTACACTTGTGCATCTAGTTGAGGAAACCACACCTTTTGCCCTAGCATCCTCTTGGTGGATACTATTCCACAATGTCCCTCATGAGCAATTTCGAGGATCCTTCCTTGTAGAGTTTGCGGAATGATAATCTTTGTGCCTTTCAAGAGTAGGACATCTTCAGATTTAGCTAGCTCCTCCTTGACAGATACTAGGATGCCTATGCCTCGTTGAACTTGCAGTCTGACATGTTCCTCCACTTGTTTGGCCAGTTTCCACCGGCCTGATTCAATGCATCTGAAGATGACCTGGATGGCTTGATCGTTCTCCATTTCTTGTAAGAGCTGGTCCATAGTGACTCCCTTAGGAGTAGCAGCCTTTGTGATGTAGTGCATGTATTGATTGGCCACCAAGGCCTTTGATGTGGCCGAGGTGATGGGGTGTTTGGATAAAAGGTCTGCAGGGTTTTCATCTTTCCTGGGCCGATGAATGATGCAGAAACTGTAGTCCTGGAGCCGCAAACCCCATTGTGCTATTCTGGGTGGCATTTTCACCTGTGGGTTTCCGTAAATGAGCAGCAGGGCAAGATGGTCAGTGACCACATAAAATGTTGTTCCGTAAAGGAAAAAGTGAAAATATTTGCAGGCCCAAACTACGGCCAAACCCTCCTTCTTGGCCTGCGAGTATGCCTGTTCGGATCTGGACAGGCTCTGGTTGATGTAGGAGACAATGTGACATTTTCCGTTAACCTCTGGATCTGTTTTCATCATTATGGTGCCCAATCCACTGGGCTGACATCAACAACCAACTCTGTGTCCCTCGCAATGCTGAAGTATGCCATATTTTCTTCCGTGAGATGCGCTGGCAAAATGAAGCAAATGTCTGCTGGAAGTAGGCCGACCACGCAAATAGAACCTGCTGTTTCATGAGTGCTCTCAAGGGCTCGCTCACTGACGCAAAGTTGTGAATGTATCGAGTGCAGCAACTGGCAAGCACCAAAAATGACCTTAGATCTGATATTTTGGCAGGGGGATCTGCGTTTTTGAGTGGTGCTACCTTTTCAGGATCCGGGGTCATGCCTTGTGCTAAAAATATGGGTCCAAAAAACCAAAGGGTACCCTTCCTGAACTCACATTTTTTTTCTCTGTTAAGTGTGATGTGGGCCACTTCCAATGCCATGCATACTCTGCTCAGTGTGTTGTCATGTTGGTCTTGATTTTGACCAAATACCATAATATTGTCACTGTAATTGAGTCAATTTGGAATGTGTTTGTTAACATTGTGGATTTCCGCTTAAAACATGTTCACAGCTGACGACACCCCAAAACTGAGACGTTTATACCTGTACAGGCCCAAGTGTGTGACAAACATCGTTATGTATCTGGATTCCTCACACAGTTCTACCTGGTGGTACCCTTTATTTAAGTCTAATTTGTAAAATACAGTGGCCCCATTTAGCAGATGCACCATGTCTGTTATTCGCCAGACTTGGTGGTGTTCACTCATGATGGCCTCATTTGGTCGGCGCATGTCTATGCATATTCGGATATCATTCAAATCTTTCTTGGGAACCGAAACTATCGATGACACCCATGGGGTGGGTCCTACCACTGGTTCAATGATGTTGTGTTCCAGAGGTTTATGTAGCTCCTCCTCTATTTGTAGCTGTATGTTTACAGGAACCACAGTTGTGATTGGCTAACGGACGAACCTCTGTGTTGATGTGTAGGTTGATTTACCTATTCTTCAGTTTATCAAAACCTTTACAGAACGTGGGGAACCTCTGTTCTATTTTTGCAGATAGGTTAATATATTTGTGGGACATGAGGCGGTAGAGTACATGTATTAGTCCCATGTCTAATGCAGCTTTAAAACATATGATGCACCCGCTGTCAGTTGTAGCTTCCAACACATGCATGGGTATCCTCTACAACTGTGATTTTTATTTGCATTGGGCCATAAAATATCCCTTGCATGCCTGGAAGTTTTGGATCAATAGGGATGCATGCTCACTTCCGCAGGTCATAGCTGCGGAAAATGGGGAAGTTTGCCATATACGTCTTCGTTAATGATGTTGACTGTGGCTCCTGTGTCCACTAGGAACTCTACTGGCAAATTGTTTAACTGTAGCAGCGGAATCAGGCTTTGTTCTTCCACAACAGGTCTTCCCTAGTGCATATAAGTGCCCTTTCCTATTCAGCTCTTCAGATGAGTATTCCTTTCTCTGTTTTTCTTCTGTTGATGTTTGACTGGATCCACTCTCTGTTTGTGACTGTTCTAGTAAGTAATGGACATATCTCTTGAGTCTCCTCTTGGGCTGTGAGGCCACTGGTCTGAAATAAATAAAATACAAATACAAAATACTGTTCGCCATTTTGGTGGCACTCTTTCTTGTGTCCTTCCTTCCTCCATCCTCTCTCTGTGTCTCCAGGGACGTGGTTCTTGGTATTGACTCGTTCCTGCTGGAAGTCCCTCAGGTTTCTCTCTTGATCATATCACTCCACCACCGCTCCCTTCCCTAGGCCTGATTGCAGTACATGCGGCATACGGCCTTGAAGTGATATTATCCTCTCCATGCCGATCATTGCTGACTTATAGCCGGGTATGCGCCTTCATGGGGAAACTCGTATCTACAGCGATAGCAGAAAAGTTCACTGGTGCCCTTGAATGGCAGTACATCTTCCATTTTGTTGATGGTTTCTGATTGTCCAGGAGGGATTTTAACAATGCTCCTGGCCTCTATCTTGAGGGCTAAGGCCGCATCAGATCTTGCTAGGTGTAGCATTTCTAACAGCAACTGTGGTTCCTGGTGATGTCTTTTCCGGAAGTCAACACACTGACAAGCCGCAAATTATTTGAGACCGCAATGCTTCTTCGTTAGAATTATTAAAGTCACAATGTCTGAGGCGAACGCAGAGACACATTACGAAACCGTCCATTGATTCTCCCTTGGTCTGCTTTCTCGTGTGACATGTATGATGCTCATAATCCACACTGGTGTGGGCAGTGAAATACTGAGTAAGAGCTGTCTTCAATCCACTACAGATGTCAGAGGATCCTGTTGGAAAATCATCTATGATGTTGCGCACATTTGCACCAATGGTGAGGGTTAGCAGTCTGTGCTTTCTTTCGTCTTCCAGGGTACATATGGCCTTGATGTACACCCCAAAATCTCTCCCCCACCTTTTCCACCAGGGCCCCAGACTGCTTATTTCAGACAGGTCAAAATGGGTAGGTAGTTGCAGCTTTAAAACATATAATGCACCCGCTGTCCCTTGAAGTCTTGACGGTAGTGCCATTTACGGTGTGATAGTGCCCGGCAGATCTTCAGACTCTGTCATGATCTTTAGTACAGAACCGGTGGAGGTTTGTCAAATTGTTGGCCAGGTGTGGTTTGTCACCAAGAGTTTCCTCGCCTATTCTGGAGGTCTTCGGGCTCTCACGTGCACACAGCATCTGCAACGTGTGATTCCTTTGTTATGCCCACGTGTTGGTGCTTCTCGTGTGCATTCATTCACTGTTGTCCCTGTTCCACTCTTGCCTTATGACTGGATGGCTCTCTAGGTCTGCTAACATGACTTCGTTCTTCAACCAGAGCCAATCAATGACGAGCAGAAATGGAGAGCTGGTGGAACACAACTTTATTCTTACAGCCCCTCGCTCTAACTAACTTCGTCACGTCCGGTCCCTCCCTTTCCTCACACCCTGTGCCCGCGGTCTCCCTCACTTAACATGTGACCTCATAGTATGCTTAACTACAGTACTTGGACGAAAAACTGCTAATCTCGGGAAGCCAGCCACGTTTCAGTGCATGACTGCAAGCCAAAAATGTTGCAAAGAAAATACCAGGAGATGGTCCTTTCCATACAGTGACCAGAAGTCTGGGTTTTCCTGGGACAGTCCGGGGAAATCACCTGACGTCTCTGGATTCTGGGAGTTTTTTTATCTCTTCCTGTGCTAATGGGGGCGTGAAATACTTTTTCCTCCCCCATTTCCTCCCATTTGCTCCCCCTTCCCCTTCCCGGCGCTCTCCTCCAATGAGAGGAGTGTGCCTGTTAGCACACACACCCACCCCCTCCCTGCAACGGGCCAGCATCGCAGAAGTAGGACTAAAGGTGTACGTGTATTTAGATCCACACATCTTCACCACTCTTGCAGTTGAGGAAAGAACTATAGGAGTCACCATTTAAGGTAGTCCTCTTAGAGTTGTTTGTGCCTCATGGAACATCTTTCAGGCAGTTCCACTCTCACCCAGACGGTGGCAGGACACACCACGTGTTTGCTCAATTATTGTAAAGCGTTTTTTGGCTTCCTAGCAGGCCCAGCTGAAGATGTGTGGGGGGGGGCGCAATCTAACATGATGGCTGGCGGCAATCTGCTTTGACCGAAAACAGTCTGAGGCACTCCTTACGTTACAATGGTGACAAAAATATGGTAATAGCCGTCGATTATCACAAGACGGCCAGCCAGCAGGGATCTTAAACAAATGCCCACTGAACAGCTATAAACCCTTCTTTGTCAACAAGTGGCTGATGTGGACGAACCTGTGTTATACGGCAATGAGCTGCTAACACTTCTGTATATCCTGTGGGAAGTGACGGCATTAAGGGCTCCAGGAAACACATCTTGTAATGTGAGCGCTGCAAAGCGCACATTTTGTATCCCAGAACGAACATTGAGAAAGGACTATGTTTCTGTGTTACCGCAACATGGGATATGTTGCTGTGGGCCCTACCTGAGGCTCGAGGCCCCTTTAATTTGAAAAGTTTGAAAGGCTCTGACACCCTCCCTACTTTCTAGCTATGTTTGCGCTACCTACATTCCTTAAAGTAAGCCACAAAGGTACAAAACGGCAGATGTAGCGCACGATTTTGCATCAATGCGTTACACAGGGTGAACAAAGGGCCGGTCTTTGTGTCAGGCAGCTCAGGCTGCCTGACGTTACTCAGCCTGTAGGGGGTGCCGCGCAGCAATGCTCTGACTCCTCCAAGCCAGGCCACACGCACCAGCCAGGCCTATTCAGAATCATGTTTATGTCACTCACACATCAAACAAGGATTACTGCTGCTTCAGGCGGCCTTTGCCCTCAGGCAGGACAGGGCAGCAATTGACAAATAAGTTAGCAACATTTGTTTGATGCTAGTTGCTTTCACTTCCCCGGCCCCGGGCCCTGCTGGCACCAGCCAGGCCCATGGGCGCACCGCATGTGTGGTGTGCCCTCAGGCTATGTGCGCGTGCGCATTGATAGATTGATGATTGGGGCTGGCGGGCGCTCCCAACATTCGGAAAAGAGGAGCGATTGGTGGGTGCAGCAGCAGCACATCAGGTAAGTGTTTGGGCTGACTCGTGTGTGTGTCTGGGTGTCCCCCGCTGCTCTAGTGCACTTTGACAGAGATTGGAGGCAAACAATCTCTGTCAAAGTGCACTGGTAGCACGAGTGTGTAATAACAGAGACGTCTATTATTAGAGTGCTTGGAATCCAGCCGCTGGATTCCAGCGTGAAACGCTACGTCGGGCAGTGTACCAAGCATGCCTGCCTACATTTGAAAATCAAAATTCCTGAGATTTATGCCTACAAAGGCTTTTCCTGAATTTTGCAGTACCAAAATTGGACATTTCACCTTAGTTGTTTTTCATCAGGTTATGTATTGCAATGGTGAGTTGTCCAGACTGCATACCTGATGGCTGTGGTTCAATGGGGCTGAGTCCACCCTAACCTGGGCAAAAAGAAAGAAAGCAAAAGAAACACGCGTTCGCATTGAAAGTCGGCAAAAAAGAATGAAAGGTGAAGCAAAATAAACATGCGTTATTTTGCTTCACCTGCATTCTTTTTGCCAATGTGCTGGAAACGTTACAGTCATTACTGTCTGCAGAGACAAAGCCACACTCAGGCAGGGAGTCCATGGCAGTGACGTCCTGCAGGCATAACAAAACAAAAAAAAGTAATCAGTGAAAGCTGTCCCCCACCAAAATTTGTTTAATAATTCCTGAGTCTCCAGGAAAAATCCAGAGGTTAGGCAGGTATGGCACCAAGTCATCATTATTATTATCCCTCTGCTCTTATAGAGATCATTTTGAAAAGTAATCCCACCACAGGTAGCTAAACTGTGTATTCCACATTATTAATTGCTGCCTGTGGTACAAAAGAATAATGTACATTTGTGTAAAACGCCCAAAAATTAGAATAGGCAATGCATAATCCCTTAAAGTGTGTGACATTAAAAGCGGTATCTTTTTAGGCACCCAGGTGGACTAGGTCACTGAACTGCAGATGTTGTCGAACTATGAAAATGTGATGCGTGAGACCTCTAATTAATTGGATTTTTTTGATGAGGCTTACTCGCCATATAAGGGCAGTGGTGATATTGTCTTGCATATAGGGGCTACGTTTAAAAATCTTTATACTAGGCATGATGGGAGCGGCTAATTGGCATCATTGTATAGTTTGTCATTATGTTGTCCATGTCTGTTATCACATCTATTTTAAAACTAGTTGCACTCTTTCTAGCATGCTCAGTTGTCTTAAAATGGCTATTTGTTACTTTATGTATGACCTGTATTAAGGACTGGGCGTTTGTTGGCAATGATGAAGGGATGCCAGCTCAAGTGGAAGGTGGGAATTCCAAGCGCCTGGAGATCGAGCACGGCATGCAGACTAAAGTTTGCAACATGTACTGCCAGCCAGCCAGGTTATACTCATTGACATAATATGCCAGTCTCCGGGAGATTTTGGGAACCGGCTTGTTTTGGTGTGTTTGCCTAGTGCCGCAGACCCTGAGTGCTGTCAAAGTGCCTCTGTTTTCTGGGCCATTTTGAATTTTCACTATTTGTGAAGCGGCTTGGTATGTCTATTGGGAGATATCGCTGCCTGGAGTTGTTGTCTCCACTTGAAACAAAGTCAAACCACGTTCTCCTCCTATTTCCATCTGTCACATCTTGGAATGATAACCTACTATCAGAAAATTATTCATATGGTTAGTCTAGTATTTCCCCTTGTGAAATACATGTGAGGTGGTACGAACAGAACACCTAGCTCCAACACAGGGCCAGTGGTCAGTGGGCCCTCAGACCCCTGCAGGCTGTTCACACTGTAGTGTGCCAGTTTGGACAGTTTGAAACTGCTTCCCTAAGAGCAGGTGACAGAAAAACCCTTTAGTTGGGCAGCAACAGCTGTGTTTTCACATTAGAATTCTTCTGTAATGTACTTGAATTACAATGTAATGAAACTAGCTTTATTTATATAGCAATTCTTTATTCATATTGAGGAGGGGTTTTGTCGCACAACAGAGGTGTAGTTTGAGAGTGACGTGAGCCAGTCGTGGGAGGAGGGGCGCATTCTGATGAATGGGAGGGGTGGCGCCAAGGATGCTTCCCGCCTGGTTTGCAATCTGGTGTAAGACCGGCCCTGGCCGTGAACAGACAACACAGCATAAAGGAAAGCAACCGTTCCAATTGTTTTTAATACAACCTTTGTTTTTAATACAACCTCCCCCATTTAGGCTCCAATAGAGTTGAAGTAATCTGATTTTAGTGGATTTTAGATCCTAGCTTGAAGAGGTGGGGCTTGTAGGATCGCATGAGCTTATGGAATATTGAAAAATAGTTCCATATGTTATCAATGACCTCACGCTTGCCTCATTAGCAATACGGTGTAAATGCCTAAATTGTAGCTAGGAAACCAGGGGCTTTAGGTTCTAATCCCGGATTTATCCATGGATGGAAGTGTGACACCCTGACCAATCGCTTTATCTCTGCATGCTTCAGTTCCTATCCACAGCCACATTGGGATTGGTGCAATTCAGACTATAAGATCCAGTATTGTGTGCTATAAACAATTACACATTTCCAAGCAAAATCAAAATGCTTGAAAGCATAGGGAGACGCATGAATTATGCAGGACCAAACTGAGCTCCCAATTTGGATGGAGTGCCGGCTGATACCTAGTTACAATGCAGCTACGCAGATCATATTGTAGGGTTTGACTGGAATCCTTTCTGGGCGGGCAAGGTACCACCTTGTTGTTTCAACAGGTGACTCATTGGGTGCCCGGGTTCCAGTCTTGGGGTGATAGTTTACCCAGGAGGTGAACTAAGTTAGTCAGGATACAGAAGGAAAGAACCAGGTCTTGAGAACCGTTCCGAAAGCGAAGTGATCCTCTATGCGGCAGATGCTAAATAGGATCGTGTTCCAGGCAGTGGGAGCTTGGACTGAGGAAGAGGATCCCCCTATTCTGGTCAATTTTGCGACTGGGATGAAGAGGAGGAGAATTGTGCTGGATCTTATTTATTTATTGTGCATTTGTATGGCGCCTATTCATCAGAAAGTGTTTCCAGGCGCCAGAAAACAAAAGGGGAGGTGGAACAAGAGGCTGCCCGGGCAAGGCAGACCAAAATATGGCAAAAATGGGAACAGACTATATAAAGAAAACAAAAACCGAACCAATAGACCCTGTCACACAACTTTTGTAATCACGTAAAGGATCCAAATCATGAACTGTCATAACTCCTTTAGAATAAGTGTCAGTGCGTTTAAATCTATATGGTGTCTAATCATATTGCCTCACTGTCTGTATGCAAGGAAGTTATGTTTATGTATTGTACGCCATTGTATTGGAGTAACAAAATACAATAAAATTTGTTATTAAAAAAATAAAGGGGAGGTGGAACAGGGGAGGATGAACAAGAAACAGTCCTACTAGCCCTTGTGAGGTTTATGGTCTCCATCTAATGCCATTCCATCACTTTTTATCCATCTAAAAACTTTGCATCTAATGTATTTTTTATTTTATTTTTGGGGGCCCCCTAACCTCTGTTTTTTACCCTTTATAATGCACCTAAACAAAAACTAACCCTTTACCCCCAATAAATATGCATTTGCTGGACATTTTTTAGATGGAAACATTTCGATGGAACGGCATTAGGTGCAATGGCATTCGATGGAAAGACCAGATACCCCTTGTGACATTTGGATCGTGCAAGTGCAGTAATACAGTGCAGTGGGGCTGGAGGAGGCCCCAGGACTGAGGCAGGGTAAGTGCTAGTAGAGCCCAAGGGAAAGTGCAAGGGGTAAATGTGCAAGGAACAGGGCTGGACCAGACTCAGTAGGCTGGTCAGGGTACGATGCCCGAAGGCAGGTGCTAGTAATGGGGGACTGCGGAAGACTGGTAGGAGGAAGGCCTGGCCCCTGTAGGACTCATAAGGGACCAGGCAGCCAGTCGTAGCAGCCAGGGGGGCATTAAAAGGGGAGTGGGAAAGGAGGAGGAGAACAGCAAGGTCTTGAGGAGTTTCCGGAATTTAAGCAGATCCGGCTCAAGTCTGAGAGGGGCAGGGGGAAGCTCCTGCCAAGGAAACAGATCTACTCCCTACCCTCTGCTTGGGAAAGCATTTAACCAGCAGAGAGTTAGAGTTCAGGTTTCTGGTGGGCCTTTAGGGTGAGAGTTTGTGAGGTATATATTCTGGGTCTAAGTTCTGCAGTGCTCATGGGTGATGCACATTTCCTTAAAGGTGGATTGTTGCCTGGTCGGCAGCCAGTGAAGGACACAGAGTATGGGTGTGATGTGTTCTATAGGGCCAGGGGCAGGAAGGAGCCTTGCTACAGTGTTTTGTACCCGTTGTAGTTTTCTAAGTGCGGGGACCGCCAGTTATAGGGAGTTTGCATAGTCTAAGCGTGAGAGGACTATGGGCATGATCGTTGTGACTCTGGGCCTCATTACGACCCAGGCGGTAAGTTACCGCCTGGGCCGTGACTTTACCACCATGGCGTAAACTACGTTTACGCCATGGTGGTTGGCGGATTTACCGCCCCATTCCAACCTTGGCGGGGCGGTAAATCCCCATTTTCCCATTTACCCTTCCCCATTCCCATTTTGCCCCATAGGGCATAATGGGAGTGGGGAAGGCGTTAATTACGCCACCGTAAATTACGGTGGCGTAATTAACTCCATGGTCCCTTAGCGCCATGGATTTTAACACCTGCTAAAAGCAAGTGTTAAAACCTCCATGGCGCTAAGGGACCTCGTACTCAGGCGGTAAGGGTCGGCGCTGTTTACGCCGCCGTAAAACCCTTACCGTCTGAGTTGTAATGAGGCCCTCTGTGTCTGAACCTCAGGAAGGGGAAGATTCTTTGGAGGCTGTGTGTGTGTAGATAACAGATTTTGGTTGCTGAGTTGATGTGATGTGATAGTGTCACGTCTGAGTCCATAGTGCATCCAAGGTTTTTTACTGCACTGGAGGTGGCGGGTGTGGGCCTACTCAGTGAGACCAGGGGGGTGGGTTGGTGGAAGATGGCAGTCTTCCCGCAGATCAGGATCTTAGTTTTTGCAGGGTTGGGAAGGAGGTGGTTAGCCGTCATCCAGAGGTCGGTTTCTGAGAGGCATGATTCCAGATCGGGGGAGGTGGAGGAAGAGGCCGGTGCAGTGGAGAGGATGTGCCAACATGCTGTGCACCATTCACAAAAAGCAACAGAATGGGTGCGTCATCAGTGTGTACATGTAGAGGGCCCTTTCAACCTGTGCACACCCTAAAGTGGAGGATTTACATCCCGCCTAGCCCTGGAGGTAAGAACTCCACTTCAATTTCAAACTTTGGATTTGGCAGTGCAGTAAAAATGGCAGTTACTGCCCAAAAAAGAGTGGCGCTAATGGAATGAACCCCCGTGTGTTCTATTGGTAGTGGCCGGATGCATAGATGACAAGTTAAGTGCTGATTTCTGACACAAAGGCCGGCTGCACTTCGCAAGTTTGAATTCTGCGACAGGGCCGACATCCTTTCATACTTCCCATATCGATAAATCGAGTCCCATTAAAAAAGGGTAATCATAACTGCTATTAAAGCGCATAGAAGCGGGAGGAATCCAGCAAGGAGCACTATTAAAATTACTGGGTACCAGTAAGACCTGATGCACAACTGACTTTATTGAAAGGTTGTGAATCTAGAAAGTCGCATACAATTGTGGTTGGCACCACAAGTCCTTTGATGGATCCATAAAAAATTAGCTCTACACATGCGTTATGAAAATAGCTGCAGATAGAACTGCCACTGGGCTGTGAGGAGTTAACAATGCCTCGTGAAGCCGAGATTGAGGGATTTGCTCATCCTTCATCTTGTAGTTATAATCCCCAGGATATTACGGCACAGGATTATGAAATGATAAAAGGGGGCGGGGGTTATGCACACAGTAAAGCACGAGCCTGGAGCAAGGGATATTTATAGACTGAACTTTCTAAAACACTCTGGCATAACTGAGCTACGTGCCTGCATCCATGTGGCATGAGATGCCAGGACTGTAATGCTAAAACCTCAGGTAGGCATGATTGCCAACTTGCCCCAAATCATCGAAGTTGACTTTATCAAGGCTTGGATCTTTGTCCGGCGGCACCGTTCTTTCTGGGGCATGCAGTTTTCTTTGGGCTAGCACTACGGGCCTGGTTTCGCTTTATAAATAAATAAAATAAACTACAAGTCCCAGCGTGCAAAGCACTGTTGCCTATAAAGCCAGAACTGGATAACGATGCTCGTGATGACATGGAGTCAGTTGGCAACTCTGCAGCAAGGCGGGTAGGACTGAGTGCTGCCCCAGTTCCCACCCACTGCCCGTGAGGCATGTTCTACTAAACAAAAACGCACCTGAAGATTTAAAAACATGTTATATGTATTTTCTGTATTATATACAATACTGAATATTGCACTGGTTTATTATCCCCCTTTGACTGAAAATCCGTTTTCCCTTTTCCTCGAAATGCTGTTCAGAAACATTGGAACGAGCGCCCTCGGTGGTTCGGTGCGGCACTGCGAGAAGGAACGCCTGGTATAAAAGGCATTAGAGACTCGTTAACGCATCCCATGCATGTCTGCTTAGTATTTTCCCCAGGGGCACCTCTAAGAGGTCCTGAGAGAAGCGAGGATGTGAGAATCAGGAAAGTAGAGTCTGGCGAGTCTGTCCTCCATCGTGTGGTCAGCGAGCGCTTCCCTCGTGAGACGAGCATTCCTCCAAAGTAAATGGCCTTATGCATGGATGTGGCAGGCAGAGGGTTTCACGCGCCGCCTTGAACGTTATGCAGACGGACCAAGCTTGACTTTCATCGCCGCATCTGGACAAAGACACGCATGTCCACCAGCCCCTTTATGCGTGGCTGCTTCTTTGATATCTTCGCAAAAATGCCCATGAGTCTGCCTGCAGACGCCGATTCGACCTCCATGAAGATAGCTGAGTGGGTTACAGTGTCACTGCTGAGATTTGTGCGTCATCGATAGAGCATAGTCTGGAATCCTGGCAGGGTCAGAACTGACTGCTATCTTTCAACCAATTTTAAAATGAGTCCCATTGAGCTGGTAGTGAGGATAGCTGATGGGTTAAGCACTCATCTCTGACATGGCAGCGGCTGGATAGTACCAAGTTTAAATCACGCCTGGGACAACACAGCCGTTTATCTTTTCGAGGTTGATAAATTAAGTGCCACTAAACTGGGTAATAATACCAGCTATTACAGCAGCGCTTAGAAGAGGGCAGACCTGGTATAAACCACTAAATAAAAACTTGGATATCATTATTGGAAACTTTAACATCTGTTTTTTACCTATTTAGGAAAAGGCAACATAGATGTGATTCTTGTTGCAAGACTTAACTTGTGGAGTGCATTTCCGGAATGAACATAGTGTATTTTTGGAGGCCGCCGGAATTCGGTGTGTACCTACTTCACAGTGTGGGCCTTAAACCTCAGCCATACGCCTGTCCATTGGAGGTCTTCCATGGAAATGGAGAAGTCCCGCCTTGGCAAGCGGGTAGCTGTTTTTGCTAGTTGCACAGTCTGGCAAAGGTAGTGGTGTGTCCAGGGAGTGGCCGGGGGCGGTGCGTGCTACCCCTGGAATATGATTGGCCACCGCAGGCCCCACCTCATTATCCTAATCTATGATCATTCTGTGTGTGTATGCTTGTGCTTCAAGCCACCCCTGCATGAGTCAGTGCCCCACTTGGGCCACCCCAGCCAAACGAGTCTCGACACACCACTGCTTAAAGGGCCTGCAGGCTTTATCACTCAATGGACTACAGGAACATGAAAATCACACACCTACAGGTATAGCCAGCAGGTCTGGCTGGCCTATGGCTGCAGTGCGTGTGTGTTTTCATTAATTGGTGTGGGGTATGTGTGTGTGTGTGTGTGCGTGGGAGTTGAGGGGTGGGGGGTTACTTGTGTTAATGCTTTAGTAGAAGTATGGACGGATGGATGGGCGGACGGACAGACGACGGGTGAGTGTTGTCATGGTTTATTTTGTGTATGGATTAGTGAGCATGTGAGGTACATAGAAGGATGGCTAAGAGTGGTGTTGGAGGTGCATTACAAAATAAGCAATGTCCACTACTCTTCCCCTCAGGACACTTAATAATGTTTTGGAAGTTATGCTAAACGTTTATAGGGGCCTAACCAGTCTTCATTAGAAATAGTATTTTTTCTATTTCTATAGGCATCTGGCAGGTTCTTAATAAACGTGCTATTACTATTGTGGGGGCTAACCTGGGTTGCTAGTGCTCTTAGGTATATAATTATAGTGCCGAATCTTCTTTAGTATTGCTAGATAGCTGCAGTTTCTGGTTCACTGAGGCTCTGCCCCCTGCCTCTGAATAGCATATAGGTGTATTGACCTGTATACCAGAAATATTATCATTTGGAAATTCCAACAATCTATTATACATTTAATACATCACGCGCGGCACACCAGCCAGTATCCTGGATGATTCCTTCCAGGACATCCTCCTACAACTGACCAACGCTGAACCCGGCTACACTATTTATTCAGAGCTCAGTACACACATCAGTTGACATTTACAACACATGTTGCCATATCAAACGAGAATTGGGTAATGAAACCAGCATCAGTGCTGCATACCTTCCCTAATCGATTCATGAAGAATTAGGACTTTTTATCAAATTGTTTCTAGCCCATGTACAAGCCTGCCGAAACACGTGTCGGCCGAGAACATTTGATTTGGGAAAAAAGGAAGAAAAAAAATTCTTATTACTAAAGAAAATCATATGAATTCCTTGTTGACTATATGGTTGCATATCATAAATCTACAGATGTATAATAGAATGTTGGTGTCACCAAGTGATAAGAGTATAGTATACGCTCATTACTTCTGGTAAACCACATAATACTCTTAATAAAATTGTGTGGTTAAAAATAGGAAAACTTTTTGTATTTTGTTTGTTATTTATATAGCGCCTTATGCCAAGGTGTCCAGGCTGGCCCTTAAAATATAAAAAAATATGTAAAACAGACAAAAGACAAAATGCTAACCTCTTTAACAATATTTTGAAATTTTCTGAAAAATGTGGCACTACTACCCGGAGCGTCCCCTCAGCTCTAGTTCTTCTGGAAAGGGATGTTCTTCCAGTGGGGGTCTTAGCAACACTGAAGCCTAATACTTTCTGGTTAAGATTGTGGAATCAGGAAGGGCTGTAAAAATATAGAGAAGCCCCATGCCATGCTATGTCACTGGACAGAGGGAAATCAATTGATTGGCATCGACATGTTCAAGAAATGCTTAATAGCGTGGGGAGAGGCAACCTATGGGATAACCCTCGGCGTGAGCTAACTAACCAGATCAAAGAGAGAAATAAAGCCCGACATGTTTCACAGAGCCAGGGACTCGGTGGTGGCTGACGCGATGAAGCTGAAGTCGGGCAAGGGATACCTTGCTCTAAACTCGTCTCATAAAATTTTATATTTTGATATAATTTCCCTCCCATTAGAAACATCACTATAAATGAGGTGGAGAGTGGGAATTCTCCCGGTGGCTGTTTTCACACAATCCTGTAATGGCCTGAATTCGGACCAATGCCCAATGTGTGAATTGCCAAGGGAGACTACATTGCATTTTTGCTGACTTCTGCAAAGACGAAGCACCTCCGGTGCTTGTATTTGAAACCAATACTAAAAGACTTTGGGATCAGGGACACAGGATCTGCTATGATGTACCTGAGACAGAATCTTCAAACCCAGGTTGTATTTGCAACTGCACGATATATCCACAGGGCTTGGTTGTTAAGAAAGAATTCACTATCCTCAACTACCAGCTCAATACAAGGTTGTAACAATAATTGTATGAGACTGCCAGCGTGGCTCTCCTCATTTTTAGAAATGTATATTGTGTGAAGATGGATTTAAATCACATTACGGTATGCATGTAAAATTATGTAATGACATGAAGGTTTGACACAGAAAAAAAGTTTGATTACTGTTAATATTATTTTAAATGTTTCCTTTTTTGTTAACAAACTAAGAACCCACATGGACAGTAGTGACAATAACTTGAAAAGGGAAATTAACAACACCAAATGCAAAGTACAAGTGACCTTTCCAAAGCACTGTCTGCACCACACAGCAGCTAATTGGCAGGGTCCTTCCAGATTTGTATGCAAGAGCTATGGCAAAGAGCTGAATTTATTTTCAAATTTGTTTATTGGCATTTTCAATAATATCAAACAAGTTATGTGCGGTAATGCCTTACTCAAATAGCAATAGCCATGTGTTTATCTTAACGTCAAGAAAATACAAATACAAAACAAAACAACCATAACTGTCTCCATATTCTGTTCGTATCATATAGCGTCATCTGCTACGGGGGAGGGTGAGAGCAAAGGGGAACCATCTGGTAACTTCAAAGGGGGAGGGCTTCCGAAAGGTCTCTATCGTCTGCAGCACTTCAGCTGCTGCTGGCTTTATGGTAGGTCCCTCATGGGCCTAGTTTGAGTTCCAATTCAGGGGGGTTTGTCATCCGAAGGGTGGAACATGTGTCTGGTGAGTTCCTTCCATGCCTCGAGTGTCATACTGGAGTCATCCGTGGATCTGGCCACACAGTCCTCCCATGCCACAGTCTCGGCTAGCACCCATCGTTCAGTCTCTTTGTGTCATAGCTTGAACTGAGGGCCCATAGGTTTTTTCCAAGCCATTGCGATAGTTCTTTTGGCCAGTATGCACGATATGTCCATGAGTCTTGTTGCATGCTTGAGTTTGGTTGGTCTGGGGTAGGTTCCCTAGAGGCACTCATCGGGTGTCCAGTTATATTTGCTCAGGCCTGCTTTTCCGTAGGTCTGTTGAACTTTCTCCCACAGAGACCTTGTTTTGGGGCATTCCCATAGCATGTGGATCAGATCTGCTTATTCCCCCATGCACCAGTTGCAGGTCGATTGTGCCTGGGGATTGAAAGTGGCTATGCGGCACGGGGTCAGGTAAGTTCTATGCAGAGTGTTTAGCTGAATCAGTCTGAATCTATGATTCCTGGATACCGCTTTGGGGAATGTAAGAGCTCTCTTCCATTCCCCTTCAGACATTTCCCGGCCTATGTCCACCTCCCATTTGCTTTTCATTTCCATACTCCGAGGATTTGGCATGTCGATCAGGTGGCCATATATTTGCGATATGGGTCTACCGCACTCTCCTAAGTTGTACATCAGAGTGAGGAATGGGCCTGTAGCTGGTTCTTCAGGCCACGAGTCCCATTTGCGTCGGGCCACAGCACGGGTTCTTTGATACCATAGAAATTGGCCAGTATGTATGCCCTCCGTCTCCTGTAGCGAGGTGAACTCCCTAAAAGTGCTCTCGTCATACAGGTCTTCCCAGGTCTAGAGCCCTTCCTTCTCCCAAAGCCTGATGTGTTTCAAGTCAGAAAGTGTTGTGCATAAGTCTGCGATCAGGGGAACTTCTGGGGCATAGGGGTTCCGTGAGTTAGTGAGCGTTTTCACCCTGCGCCAAATTTTTCTCCCTTGGTCAGCCAAAAAGGGTAAAGTTCCCAGCAGTTTGGACGGCGCCGAGACCAGCTCTTTCAGATGGAATTGGGGCAGCATGGCCTGTAGCAGTGGTGTTTCAGATGTGGGTTCATCATCTAGCCATTTGGTCACAAAACTAAGCTGTGCTGCTAGGTAGTACCTTTCCAGATTCGGAAGTTGAATACCGCCTTGATTATATGGTAGGGTTAGCAACTGCAACGCTATCCTGTGCCTTCCTTTCCCCCATAAGAACTCTCGCACTATGGTCTGAAGCAGTCGGAAGATGGGTTTGTGTATATAGTAGTGTACATTTTGGAACCCATAAAGGAATCATGGGAGAACGATCATTTTGATTATCGAAGCTCTGCCCATCATCGAAAGGGGGAGTTTCGCCCAAAACGTCATTGATTTGCGTAGAGCTGGGAGTGCTGCCTTTGTGTTGCATTCGTGCATTAACTCGGCGGTATGCAGTATTTGTACTCCAAGGTAGCGGAATGATTTATTCTGCCACTGGATCCCCACCTCAGGGAATGCCTCCAAATTCACATCTTTCAGGGCCACCAGAGGGAACATACAGGACTTCGACTTGCTAAAGCGTATCCCAGAGACCTTGGAATAATTGTCTTATACTTCTAGCATGGTTGGTACATTGAGATGTGGGTCTCTGACGTATATGAGAACATCATCCGCATAGAGTGAGATGATGTGGTCCACGTCTCCCAGCCTTATGCCTGCATCGAAAAACTGCTTCCTGCAGTAGACAGCTATGGGTTCTAGTCCCAAGATGTAAAGCATTGGGGATAGTGGACAGCCCTGTCTAGTCCCCCTGCATATATCCCAGACCTCCGACACATGCTTCCCAGATTTCACCCTTGCCTTAGGCTTAGCATACAAGGTGTTAATCCACCTGATAAACCCGGGGCCAAAGCCAAACTCCCTGAGCACAGCCACAAGCCACTCCCAGTAGTCAAACGCTTTAACTGCATCCAGAGACAGCAGTGCGAATGAGTCCTTGTCCTTATCGGTTTGCGCTATAATATGTTGTAGCCTGCGTAGGTTCATGGATGTGTTGCGGCCCAGTACGAAGCCGCACTTATCTGGGTGAACTATATCCCCTAGTATTCTAGACAGCTGCTTTGCTAAAATCGTAGTCAGGATTTTAACATCATAGTTTAACATTGCAATCGGGCGATATGAGTCACATTGGTATGCCGGCTTGTTGGGCTTGAGGATCGGGATCACGAGCGTCTCCCTCATACTTTTGGGTAGTATCCCTTCTTCGTATGCCTCCTGGTATACAGCGTGTAGTAGGGGGGTCAGGGAGGACTCATACATTGTAAAAAATTCTGTGGGTAACCCGTCAGTACCAGGTGCCTTGCCTGTGGCCAGGGATCTAATTGCTTCAGTAATGTCTTCGGGCGTGATTTCTGTTTCAAGGGAGTCGGCTTGTTCAGGGGACAGCCTAGGGAGCCCTATCTCCTCTAATGTTTCTACCAACTGTTCATGGGGGACCAGCTCCTCATGCGAGTACAGGTGTGTGTAAAAACGAGTGAAAGTGTCATTTATACCCTGCTGTGTGTAGTGTGTTCCCTTCCTCATCCTGTAGTGAGGTGGTGGGGTGTTTGGGGTGTTCTTTTCGGCAGAGCCAGGCCAGTGACCTACCCGGTTTGTCCGCCTCTACATGTGCTCTGTTCGTCCTGGCAGTATAGTCAAACATTTCCAGCCTGTTCCACGCAGTTATGTTTCTCTCTCTTAGTTTTACAAGCTCCTCCTCTCTCTGTTGGGTATCTACGGGGGTCGTTTTGAGTCGCTCAATTTGCTGCTCCACTAGGTCTAGTTCTTTCCTGAGCAGCTTCTTGATACCTCCCGCATTTGCGATGATTTCTCCCCTGGTCACCACCATTAGAGCCTCCCACACTGTGCTATTGTGTGCTACACTACCGGTGTTAACCTCCAGGTAGGCATCAATAGAATCACGTAATTCCTCCCGGAAGGCTGGGTCCTTCAGGGCGGCGGTAGGCATTTTCCACATGGGAATGGGGGGTCTGGGCCCTTTGTGATTCCATGTCATCAGGAGCGGGGAGTGATCCAAGGGGAGTGATCCAAGATAGTCCTCCCCAGGTATTGTGCTCCCTCCACCCAGGGGCAAGTGTTCCTTGTCTGTGAGTATATAATCTAGTCTCGTGTGTAGCTTATGCGGAGATGAGTAGTATGAGTATTCGCGTGCTTCAGGATGCTTTTTCGCCACACATCCGCCATGTCCAGCCTCCCCAACATGGCGGTCAGTGCTGCCGTAGCAGTCGATAGGCCTCCCAACTGTGGTGTGGACCTGTCCAGCATTGGGTCATGCACACGGTTAAAATCTCCCCCCCCAAATAAAAAGATTGTTCCTATACTGTGCAACTCTGGGGTACAGTGTGTTCAGGTAGGAAGGTATGTTATTATTAGAGAGATAGGAGTTCATGATGCATACTGCTTCCTGTTCAATGAATCCCCAAATTACGACAAACCTACCTTCCGGGTCTATCTCTGTTTTGTCCACCCAGAATGGGAGCTGTGGGTGGATCCAGGTGTAGAAACCTCTTGCGTATTTAGAGTAGGTGGTGCCAAATCTCTGTCCTCCCCAATGCGTTTGGTCACAGAGTCCGTCGTGTAGTGGGTCTCCTGCAGTAATGCTATCATTACCCCTTTTCTGTGCAGGTAGGTTTTAATTCTGTTTCTTCGGAGATAAGTCCTCAAACCCCTTACATTCCATGTCGTTATTTTTATGGTGGTCGCGGCCATAGGTGTTCAGTAACGGATCCGTTGTCCCCCCTCTCCCTGCCCCTACCGCCCCTGGGCTTGGACCTACTATCTAGGGGTCGGTCTGCGTTTGGGTTGGGGCATGAGCCACCTCCTTTCTTCCTTCCCTTCCTCCTCCTCCATCAGTGTCACTTGGAGACTTATTAACATTAACAATCCTCATTCTAGTGAATGAAGGCAACAAACCTTTCAACTCAGAACTGCCCCCAGCAGTTGCCTCAAACTTGCAGCGCTCGGAGGCACCCGATCCTTCCAGGCCTTTCCGGGCTTCCTGGTGCGGGCGGTGTGTCGGCAGTCGGCCTTCACATGTTTCAGGGGGGTGCGTTGGCTTCGTCGTTGTACGCATGGGTCGGTGCGCTCCTGCCCGTCGTAGCATTCGTGGAGTTGTAAATCTCAAGCGGTCCGGTGTTCATTCGGCAGTTGTGCGAACCTTTATTCTTTCCTGTTGCTTGGAGCATTCAGTGGCCTGTGACTTCCTGCGCAGTGCTTTCCTTATCATCTGCAAGGTTGTTGTCCTCAAGCCACATATTTGCCGCCGCCGGGGTCTCAAGGAAGATGGCTTTCCCTTTGTATAATACCTTAAGGCGAGACAGGTACATTAGCATGTACTTAAGGTTTAGTTTGCGTAGCCTAGCTTTCACCGGTACGAATGAGTTCCGTGCTCGCTGTACCGCGGGGTATAGTCTGGATAAATGACTATTTTGGTGCCATGTTTCTCGATTTCCCCTCCTTCTCTCGAGAATCTCAATATAGTCTCTCTGTTGTGAAAGTTCAAGACTTTTGCAATTATTGGGTGCGGTCGGGAGCCCGGGGGGGTCTTTTCTGTAGTGACCTGTGGGCCCGCTCTATCGAGAAGCCCTGGGTCAGTTTGCCGGCCCCAATTTCTTGCAATAGCATCGTTTCTACAAATTCAGTTGGGTCTGGGCCCTCCATATCTTCTGGTACCCCCAGGATTCGAATGTTGTCGCGGCGGGCGCACCCTTCTGCGTCTTCTGATCGCGCTTGTAGCTGCGCTACTTGCAATTCAAGTTCTTGGACCTTAGATTTAAGTTCTGTGGTGTTGTTAACATTGTCTTGCAGCGTTGCCTCTGCTGTAGTCACCCTTTCAGTAAGGTTACGGCGTCTTGTCTCATCAGCTGCATGTCCGACTTGATTTCATCAATCCTGGTTTCGATGGACGTTCGTATCGCTGCTATAGCTTGTAGCACTTGCATATTTGTGGGATCGTCCTCCTTGGCCGTCGGGTCGTCTGCTGCTTCTGTTCCCTGTTGTTGTTTAGCCCTGACCGTGGTGAAGGAGTCCATGGTCACGGTTTTTAGTTTACCTTTGGGGGGCGACATCTCTTGCCTTTGGGTTTATTCCACGACCTATTCCCGTTCTGCAGGGATGTTTATGTAGAGTCGATTGTGAAGGTGACCGCCGCTAACGGGGAGTCGTCAACTTGTGGATGTCCCAGACTCGGCTCCCGGAGGGAACCGCCCGCCGTCTACTTCCTCAGAGCCTTCTCCGTGTCTCTCTGTGTCTCTCGTAGTCGCCCGCCAGCCGGCACAGTTCGGGGCCCCTCTTCCTCGCTGCGTGCGAGGGGTCCTGGCAGACGGCGCACCCAGCGGCCACACACGGAGGGTCCTCTCCTCCGTCTCCTCCTCTCTGCAGCCGCGGGGCCCCCCACTCCACGGCTGCGGTGACCGCGGCTTGCGGTCCCGGAGGCAGAGACCCAGGTTGCAGCCAGCAGCGGGGGTCGGTCCTCCCCGGGGTGTCGCCGGATTGCCGGCCCAGATGCGGTGGCCCTCACTCTCTTCCCTCCGGAGGCAATCCGCTCTCCAACAGTGCGCCTCAGATAGGAACCGCGGGCACCGCCATCTTGTTGGGTGGGGGCCTCCTCTCTGCTCGCCTCGAATAACAGTTACCTTGGTCCGATTTTCATGCAGAAACTTTGTCGAGGGTAGGAAAACGGTTCTTCTTCTCGTAGCTACTTCAAGTATGCTTATTCAACTTATGTTAGCCGAATGATTCGGTCCGTTGTAGGATCTCGGGCAGGAGCGCAAGGAAAACACATCCTCACACCATGCGCGCCTGCCACGCCCCCCTGGCAGAGAGCTGAAGACGTCTGTTACCCAACCTTGAATTTAACTAGCCAAGGCTGTGCATTTGGATGTGTGGGGTGCATTCAAATGCCCCAAACTTAATGTCCCTTTCACTTGAAAAGCAGGATTTTTCAACACTGACACAAAAATAGCAGTGCATGTGTGTTTTTCAAGTTAAAATTGTGGGGCCATGTGGAAAAGGCCTACCTGTCACTACCAAAGGAAAAGCAGCATTTTAATCCATAAAAGAAGAAGGAATCAAAGCCCTTTTACACAAAAAACAGGATTTTAAACACTGACACAAAAACGACTTTGCATGTGTGTTTGCAGTTTAAATGTGAAAAAAGTACCACTTAACAGAAAAATGTCAGGAAAAAAGACATGGAACTTGCTGGCAAAAAATAATGTACAAAATACCAGCGGATATTTGAAAAGACACTTTATTTTCCATGGAAAAGTTTATGTAGGCCATAGGCAAACCCTGGCTTGCTCTGGAAGGTGTGGAAAACCAAATGTCCTTTAGACTGGCTCTCTCTGCAGGACCATTTCCCTTGGCTGATGCATGACTTCAATGTAGACAGTAGGTGTGAAGACGGGGGCCTACCATTAAGATAGGTTGAATCTACAACTTCAAAGAGCAAGTGCCCAACACAAAGAGACTCAGAAAAAAACTCACAGGCTGGCCCAGAGAGACAAATGGCTGGATGAAACAGATCTCCCATTTACTAAACATACAGATTTAAAATTACTTTAAAATAACTGTGATCATTTAGGACTTTTTCCCAGCAACCATAAGTCAGATTATTTTTATTTATGTGTCATTTTTAATGTTATTTCCAGGCGATTATAGTGATATAAAATTCATCCACCTGCAACTCAGGGAACTATAATGGGCATCTAAAACGGGTTTCTGGCTGATCAGTAAATGTTCCAAATGTGAGAATTGGTGAACGGGTGGAGGATAAAATTAGGAATATGGGTAATAAATGACATGACCTAGAGACCCAAGCTACTCCTCACTGATGACGCCCAACAAGGCTGAAACATATCTGGGGATGCTTGTGGTCTCGTCCAGAAGGGATGTGGCCTAGCAGTTCGGGCTGGACTGCCCCTTTTGGGGTAGGACCAAGCCTGATTTGCATATGGTTTTTCCCCTTCTGTAATGGCTTGGCAGGCTGAAAAACGATGGTCTGGAGGGTTGCCCAGAGCTTTGCCCGTGGTTATGATTAATTCAAAACCTTCCAGCCATCACCCTTCTGTTTTGCTAAAGTCACCCCGAGTGGGACGGGTATGCCCAGACGTGGGTCCCGAGTCTGCCGGGCCTAGAGACCCAAGCTACTCCTCACTGATGACGCCCAACAAGGCTGAAACATGTCTGGGGATGCTTGTGGTCTCGTGCAGAAGGGATGTGACCTAGCAGTTCGGGCTGCACTGCCCCTTTTGGGGTAGGACCAAGCCTGATTTGCATATGGTTTTTCCCCTTCTGTAATGGCTTGGCAGGCTGAAAAACGATGGTCTGGAGGGTTGCCCAGAGCTTTGCCCGTGGTTATGATTAATTCAAAACCTTCCAGCCATCACCCTTCTGTTTTGCTAATAAATTACATGGTACTAACTATTATACTTTCTGTGAAAATGGCAGCTAATTGTGAAATGCGGTGCAACATGGTGCGAACATGGCTGTTGTTTTATTTAATTCCTAATGATTAACTGAAAAGGAAAATATATATTATGGCAGTTGCTAGTGAAATTATGAAGTTTTTCTATATAACTAGTTTTTGCCAAAAATGTCACAGGAGAACAAATGGGGATTGAAAATGGGGCTGCCATATGTCATAACCAATCCGTTGAGGAGGCTGAATTTGGGAGAAGAGTGAAGGGTAACTGTCAAATTCTAGTCGCAAGAACTCTTGCAGGTTACTTCCCCTAGATTGTAAAATTGCTGGCATCATCACTGCTATATAAGGGGAACTGCACTATGAGGAAGGGATGGAGATGCAGAAATTTAACATCAAAAGAGTGCTGCTGCAATTTACCATCTGACAGCTGCAAGGAAACAACAGAGGAGTTTGCTGAGAGTGCATCTGGGCGGTGCTGTCTATTGCTAGGAAGGCCTAAAAGCAGACTGGGTCCAATGGTGGAGAGCGGAAGGGCCTTCTTTGAGAGAGGAGTGACCAGACCCCTGCCCTATATTTCCAGCGTGTCCTGGCATGCAGCAGCTGGTTGTCCTGAACTTTAAACAGAGGTTTTCAATGTAAGTAGACTTGAACCCTATATAACAAATAGGTGGGGGAATCTGCTGGCCTAAAATCCTTTCCCTTTATAATGGGCAGGGAGGCCGGGGGGGGACTGTGTAGATCCTTAGCATATTTAACTAAAATTATTAATTTAATTAATTGCCTTTGGCAGAACACTACAGAGTGATTTTTGTTAAAATTCTAAATTAACAAATCTCACTTCCCAGTGTGCACTGAAAAACTATAGCCTATAATTGAATTGGGTAATCCTTTCCTTTTCCGGTTGACCCGACTTGCTTAAGGAAGAGGGGTGTGCTAATTTTTAAATCAGTGCAATGTTTTTGTCCAACTTTCCCCTAGCACAGGCCTATAAGTGGGTGTGGGGAAAATCAAAAACTCTCAATTCATCCCAATTTTTACCAGTCAGCTCCCCCAACACAGGCCTTTCAGTGGAGGGGGGGTCCGAAATCCTAAATTTCCCTAATCATTCCAATTTTTCTGTTAGAGTTCCCCAGCTCAGACCACAGTAGGTGTAACGCTCACCTGACTCCCACGGAGGCGCCGGCCTGGTTTGAGCTGCTGTGACCTCTTCTAAAGTAATGTGCAGGACTCAGAAGACAGACTGGACCGGACCCCCAAATCTTGCTTGTCTGGCTCGCAGAAGTATCCTTCTGTAGGTGGAAATAGGGGATTAGCTGTCTGCGGGGTAATGCGTCGGCCTCCCACTTACCCCTCTCACTCTCCTCAAAACCCTTCTGTGCTTCCCCGTGGCGTCTCACCTTAGGGTCTGGAAGGACGAGCTCTCCATCCTGCTTCTGATGCAGGGGCGTGTTGGTATCCAGTTACTTCACTGGATTTTCGGATTGGTGGTTTCTGATGCGGGGCGCGTTGGTATCCAGTTACTTCACTGGATTTTCGGATTGGTGAGAACCAAACTTGCTTGGCTTCCAGGTAAGTTTTTGATAAGTGGTTCCCCTTGTGTCCATGCATTAATGTTCTAATGCTAGTCTCTTTTTCCCCATAGGGGCCGGGGTACGGAATGCCGGGGAACAGGCACCGACCCGAGATGAGAGGTGAAATCCTTGTGGAAATCAGGTAAGTCTTTAATGAGCATCTTGGTAATGTCTTTTCTTCGCTCATTAACGCTGATGTCTTTTTCCCCTTAGGGGCCGGGGTCCGAAAATGCCTGGATGCGGCGCGGACCCGAAATGAAAAGGGAATGACCCAGCAGGTAAGTCTTAACATGGAGATTTAGCTTCCCTTTTCCCTTCTTTCTCTCACCTTCGTTATTGTCTTTTTCTCCTAAGCGCTGGGGCGCGACTGCGGATCCGGATGGTCGCTGCAGAACATGGAAGCGCCCTGTAAGGTGAGTAGAATGAGGCGCTGCAGCGATCGATGGGATGTGCTTTTAAAAATAAATGTCTTCCTTTTCAGGATCGTCGGCGAAATGTCTCTGGGATGCAGATTTAGCAGGTAAGGCCTTTTCCTTCTTCTGTTCTCTTGTTCCCTTCCTTTGCAGGTGATTCAGGATGCTGGCAGGCGTGGCAGAAGTCAGGATGCAGGAGCAGACACAGTGAGCGTCCAGCTGCTAGATGCAGAACAACGCGAAGCACGTGTGGCAGTCCGGGCGTGGTTTAAATAGCCTTGGAAGAAGTCCCAGGTAAGTATTCTTCCACGGTCCCCACCCAAGTAAAATAGTTCCTTTGATAAAGTAGTCCCTCCTAAGCCTTATTTGGCTTGAGGCTTTATGCAGCATGGTCTGCGTCAGGTAAGTGCACCAAACACCTTCTTTTATGAGCCTGGCACCTTTGGCGCCAGGACTGATGTCCAATATGAGCCTGGCGCCAAAGGCGCCAGGACAAAGTCCAAAGAACCCCTATTAGGGGCCGCTGGGTTTTTTCCCGAGGGCATGATGCCTGCTTCTGGGGGTGCTGGGCCTGTCCCGGTGCTCTGGGGGCAGGCATCATGACAGCACTCCCCCCCAAGGCCCCTCCCAAGGTCGTTCCTTCTGGAGGTTTCGGTTTGTTTGGGAAATTCCGATGGAACCTTTTTACCAGCCGAGGTGCATGTACGTGGTCGCTGGGTTCCCAAGACCTTTCCTGAGGCCCATACCCTTTCCAATCAATTAGATAGAAAAGTTTTGATTTTGAGATTTTAGAATCCAAAATGTCTTTTACCTCGAATTCAGGTTCCCCATCTATCTGAATTGGTTCTGAAGGCTTTATTAATCTGGTTCCTGGTTGCACTGGTTTCAAAAGTGACACATGAAAAACGGGATGAATCCGCATGTTGGTTGGCAGCTCGAGCTTGACTGCCACTGGATTAATGATAGCTTTGATCGATAAAGGGCCTAAATACCTTGGATTAAAAGTTCGAGGTCCCTTGAGCGATAAATGTTTTGTAGCCAACCATACTTGATCTCCTACTTGGTATGAAGGCGCCTCCCTCCAATGCTGATCTGCATTTTTCTTGTATTTCTCTTTCGCTTGTTGCAAATGGGCAGTTGCATTCTTGAAGGCTTGAGTTATAGTGGAATGCAAATGGTCCACTGCGGGCATTTCGAGGCTCAGAGGAGAGTCCAGGTCTGAAGTACGAGGGTGATGTCCATATAGGGTGTAAAAGGGGCTTTGTCCAGTTCCAGAGTGCACCGAGTTATTGTATGCATATTCGGCCACCCATAACAAATCCTTCCAATTACCCTCCGATTGGTGCAACATACACCGTAGGTATTGTTCAAGGGTCTGGTTCGTTCTCTCCGTCTGACCATCGGTCTGTGGGTGGTGGCTGGTTGAGAGTCTTACGTCGATTTGTGCCAGTTGACAACACTTTTTCCAAAAGTGTGAAATAAACTGGCTTCCACGGTCGGAGACTAATATGGACGGGAATCCATGCAAACGGATAATATTTTCGAGGAATTCCTTGGCAAGGACAGAAGCTGAAGGTAATCCTCTCAACGGAATAAAATGAGCCATTTTTGAAAATAAATCCACCACAACCAGAATGGTATTGTATCCATTACAAGGGGCCAGGTCTGTAATAAAATCTAGTGATAAGGTGTGCCAAGGCGCTGGTGGAATGTCTAAAGGCTGAAGAAGACCGGCGGGTCTTGTCTTTTGGCCTTTGTTTTGGGCGCAAACTCCACAGGACATCACGAAAGATTTAATATCCTTTCGCCAGGAAGGCCACCAGAATTGTCGTTTAATTTTTTCCTCAGTTTTGGCAATGCCAGGATGTCCTTCCATCAGGGCATCATGATGACGGGAAATAACCAGTTCTTGTAATTCCTTTTCTGGCAGAAATAAGCGTCCTTGGAAGTAAGGTAGGCCATTGTTGACCGAAAAGTAAGATCCTCTTTGGATCCAATCCTGCAAGGCGGTAGAGTCCAGGAGTTGTTTTACTCGTGCTTGAATGTCTTCGAAGGTTTGTAAGGAGGTTAATCCCAAAATTCTTTGTTCGGGAATGATCGGCACAGGTTCTAAATTAGTGTCTATTTCTCCCATTCCTATTCGAGATAGTGCATCTGCTTTGCCATTCTTACAGCCGGGACGGTAAGTGATTACAAAATCGAACTCAGCAAAGAACAAAGCCCATCGGAGCTGACGTGACGATTGAGCGTTGGCAGTCTTTAAGTATTGCAAGTTTCGGTGATCAGTGATCACGGTAATGGTGTGCCTGGCGCCAAGAAGATAATGCCGCCAAGCCTTAAAGGCGGACTTGATGGCTAATAATTCCTTATGGGTTATTGCATAATTTACCTCAGGCGGTGAGAACTTTCTGGACCAGAATGCTACAGGATGCAGTTGGTTGGTTTCAGGGTCTCTCTGAGACAGGACAGCTCCCATGGCTAAACTGGATGCGTCAGTTTCGACTATGTATGGGAGATCGGGACGCGGGTGCTTCAAAATAGGTGCAGACGTGAATTTAGCTTTCAATTCCTGAAAGGCCTGTTCAGCTTCCTTGGTCCATTCGAAACGTTTATTTTTCCGCAAGAGTGCAGTGATGGGTTGTACTACACGTGAAAATTCCGGAATAAATCTGCGATAAAAATTGGCAAAACCAAGCATGCTTTGGACCCCTTTCACCGAACTAGGAGATGGCCATTTGAGGATGGCCTCCACTTTCCGTGAGTCCATTCGGACCCCATTAGGTGTCAGGATGAATCCGAGAAACTCTACCTCGGTGGTATGGAAAACACACTTTTCCAGCTTAGCAAACAGTTTGTGCTGACGCAATTTCTCAAGGACGGCCCGGACATGCTTTCTGTGATCAGATTCCGAAGAGGAGTACACAAGAATGTCATCGATATATACGACAATACAAACATCGATGAGTTCCCGAAGGACATCGTTCATGAAGAATTGGAAGGCAGCAGGCGCGTTGCACAACCCGAAAGGCATCACTTGGTATTCGAATAATCCGTATTTTGTACGGAAGGCGGTTTTCCATTCGTCGCCTTCCTTTACTCACACCAGATGATAAGCCCCCCGGAGATCTAACTTGGTGTATACGCAAGCGTCCTTCACCTGGTCAAGGAGTTCAGGGATCAGAGGCAGAGGGTAACGGTTTGTAACCGTTATCTGGTTCAATGCGCGGTAGTCGATACAAGTTCTAAGGTCGCCTTCTTTTTTGGGCACGAAGAACAAAGCCGAGGATGCCGGGGATTTTGACGGGCGAATAAAACCATTGGCTAGGTATTGATCCAAATATTGTCTCAAATGCAGGTTCTCAGGTTCGGTAAGGGCATAAATCCTGCTACAAGGGGGTTGTGCACCGGGCACCAGATCGATTTGGCAATCGTACGATCTGTGGGGAGGTAAAGTGTTGGCCTGTTCCTTTTGGAAGACGTCCTGAAAGTCTTGGTATTCCGGAGGTAGTTGCATGGAGGCAGAGGTTACAGATGCTAGACTAATCTTCAGATTTTCTGGGTAGCAGGTTTGTGCACAATCCGGGAAGGTTATTCTCTTAGCTCGCCAATCAATTCGAGGATTATGTGTCTCTAACCAAGGAATTCCAAGAATAACCTGAAATTGTGGAGCCTTGATTACATCAAACACAACTGCCTCCCGATGGCCGTCCGGACCAATAAGAGTCACCTCAGTAGTGGAATGTGTTACCGGTCCAGAGGCAATTTCAGTTCCATCGACTGTGGTGATGACATCTTTGCTGGTTTTAGGACGCAGAGGGAGGTTAATCCTAGAGACCAATTCACGATCCACATAGTTTCCTATAGCCCCACTATCGATGTATGCCTTTATTGCATGCAACCGCTTAGGCTGTTCCGGATCTACGAGAACCATTGGCACAATGAAATGCGGGGTCTGAGAGTTAGTTTTCAAGCTCGGCAAGCGGACCCCTACACTTGTCGGGCGGAGTCGTTTCCCGAAACAGAGTCTTCATGGTTTTTATCAGCGGCGCCTACCACCTTCTTGGGCGGTTTTGCTGGGCAATCTCGTAGAAAGTGTCCAGAGTTCCCACAGTAAAGACATAATTTTAACTGCCGCCTCCTTTCACGTTCCTTTTGAGTTAAAGGTCCTTTAACCCTTCCATTTTGCATAGGCTCAGAGACATCAGCACCCTTGGGGTTAGCGTGGGTCTTGACCAACACCCGGGTCTCAAACTTGGACCGATCTGCTTTTCTGTTTTGAAGTCTGTGATCCAATTGGACCACTAAGTCTATATATTCTGTGCATTCTTGGGGCGGATTTACAACCTGGGCCAAGACGTCTTTAAGTTCTCCGCGTAGACCTCGATAAAATAACGTGATTCTTTTATCCTCTGGCCACCCAGTTTCCACAATTAGTCTATTAAAGGTTGCAATGTAGGATAGAAGGTCCTGATTGCCCTGTCGCAGGGATAGAAGTTCGTCATCCAGAGCCTGCCCCTGAGAGTGTCGAGCAAATAACCTTTCCATGCTTGCTTGAAATCCTTGAAAATCACGGAGAATTGGGTCATCTTGAGTAACCAGTGGAACTGACCAATCGGCAGCACAGCCGCTGAGATATGACAATACAAAGGCTACCTTGGTCTGCTCATTAGGGAAGGCCCCAGGTCTGCATAAGAAGTGCAAACGACACTGATTCATGAATACGGCGAATCGTTTGGGGTCCCCAGCAAAGCGTTCGGGTGGGGCCAACGGCATGTTTCCAGGAGATTAATCTGCACAGGGTTACTGGAAACCAAAGGAGTGGGGTTCCCTCCGGAACCGGGTAGAGGAGTTTGTCCAGCTTGACCTTGCAAAAGCTGTCTGGCCAGGTCATCAGTTCTTTCCTTTGATACAATTAATTCCCTCCTGAGGGCATTAGTCTCTTGACGAGCGGCATGTACTTCGGCCCGTAATTCCCCCAGTAACTGGGCCAACTGATCAGTCTCAGAAGTTTCCATAGCGCCTGGGTGGGAATTTGTAGGAAGTCTTCGCGTTCTGTAACGCTCACCTGACTCCCACGGAGGCGCCGGCCTGGTTTGAGCTGCTGTGACCTCTTCTAAAGTGATGCGCAGGACTCAGAAGACAGACTGGACCGGACCCTCAAATCTTGCTTGTCTGGCTCGCAGAAGTATCCTTCTGTAGGTGGAAATAGGGGATAAGCTGTCTGGGGGGTAATGCGTCGGCCTCCCACTTACCCCTCTCACCCTCCTCAAAACCCTTCTGTGCTTCCCCGTGGCGTCTCACCTTAGGGTCTGAAAGGACGAGCTCTCCATCCTGCTTCTGATGCAGGGGCGCGTTGGTATCCAGTTACTTCACTGGATTTTCGGATTGGTGGTTTCTGATTCGGGGCGCGTTGGTATCCAGTTACTTCACTGGATTTTCGGATTGGTGAGAACCAAACTTGCTTGGCTTCCAGGTAAGTTTTTGATAAGTGGTTCCCCTTGTGTCCATGCATTAATGTTCTAATGCTAGTCTCTTTTTCCCCATAGGGGCCGGGGTACGGAATGCCGGGGAACAGGCACCGACCCGAGATGAGAGGTGAAATCCTTGTGGAAATCAGGTAAGTCTTTAATGAGCGTCTTGGTAATGTCTTTTCATTCGCTCATTAACGCTGATGTCTTTTTCCCCTTATGGGCCGGGGTCCGAAAATGCCTGGATGCGGCGCGGACCCGAAATGAAAAGGGAATGACCCAGCAGGTAAGTCTTAACATGGAGATTTAGCTTCCCTTTTCCCTTCTTTCTCTCACCTTCGTTATTGTCTTTTTCTCCTAGGCGCTGGGTCGCGACTGCGGATCCGGATGGTCGCTGCAGAACATGGAAGCGCCCTGAAAGGTTAGTAGAATGAGGCGCTGCAGCGATCGATGCGATGTGCTTTTAAAAATAAATGTCTTCCTTTTCAGGATCGTCGGCGAAATGTCTCTGGGATGCAGATTTAGCAGGTAAGGCCTTTTCCTTCTTCTGTTCTCTTGTTCCCTTCCTTTGCAAGTGATTCAGGATGCTGGCAGGCGTGGCAGAAGTCAGGATGCAGGAGCAGACACAGTGAGCGTCCAGCTGCTAGATGCAGAACAACGCGAAGCACATGTGGCAGTCCGGGCGTGGTTTAAATAGCCTTGGAAGAAGTCCCAGGTAAGTATTCTTCCACGGTCCCCACCCAAGTAAAATAGTTCCTTTAATAAAGTAGTCCCTCCTAAGCCTTATTTGGCTTGAGGCTTTATGCAGCATGGTCTGCGTCAGGTAAGTGCACCAAACACCTTCTTTTATGAGCCTGGCGCCAAAGGCGCCAGGACTGATGTCCAATATGAGCCTGGCGCCAAAGGCGCCAGGACAAAGTCCAAAGAGCCCCTATTAGGGGCCGCTGGGTTTTTTCCCGAGGGCATGATGCCTGCTTCCGGGGGTGCTGGGCCTGTCCCGGTGCTCTGGGGGCAGGCATCATGACAGTAGGGGGGGTGTCTGAAAAACAAATGATAAATCACCTCGTATTATTTTTGCCAGATGCATTTGCACAAATTTGTAAAAATAAACTGCTAGCTTTTAAGCGCGCCGGAAAATCAAAATTACACAGTACATTTATAATTGTTTTGGTTATTGTTGAGTTGAATTATTTCTTAAAGGGAAATTTGTAGAAAGTAAAGAATTTTGATTTGTGATTTAAACATTTTGTCTTAACTAATTTGTATAATTAATTTGTGAACGATAAGGTAATGGTGAACCATAAAAAAGGTAGTGTGTGTAGTTTTGCGATTTTTTATTACCTTTAATTTAAATAAATACAGATATATTTTCTGTACACCAGCCTGGTTCTTGGCGTGTTGTCAGCTCTGGGGGCAGAATCCAAGGGGCATGATATGCGTCTGGAGTAGGGCTGAATAAAAGAATCCGTTAAACAGTTTGTTGCATCACACTTTAAGTGGGGAAGGAAGGAAATCCCTGTGTTGAGGGTGGCTCTCAATAAACTGTTACAGGTGCGCATTTAATGGACAGCATGTTTGGGGTATCACGATCAGTGGGCATAACACCATTGGCATGCGCCTAAAAGAATAATCTCTTCAGATGGCAGCTTGCCCTAGTTGAAATTCCAGCAAACCAGTTATACATGTTTTTCTGCTGGGCCCACTTTAGGCATAGGGGTTTTTGGATATTGGACAATACAGACCGAGGGGAGGAAATAGCAATTTAAATCAGTCGACACCAGTAACCCATTTGTGCAAGTGGAATCCACAAGAATTGTCCCCCAGTAGTTTAGACTATTCTCAAAAACAAACGTGTACGAATGCAGCTGCATCTAATGAACACTATGTGCAATTGGTCTTTTGGACTATCAAACAGAGGGCCTCATTTTTGTTCAAATTCACAATCTGCACTGGCTCGCATACTCATCTATCATTCGCATATGTCAATATTAGAGGTGAAGTATCCATTTTAGATGAAGGTAGCTTGCATTTCTGAGCAAATGTTACATGCATGTGTTCACACAAGTTCTCTTATGCGTGCCTTAATCTCCCTAATGCCACTTTCTGGTGCTTAAGTCTTAAATCAGAGACCCTGCTTTCGAGGCAGCTGCCCTACTAGCTCTCTACTGGCTGTGCAGCAAAAAGCAGGCACAGTTTAATTTATGCGGTACAGAGGCCTCTATTGTATCAAGTGGAAGTGTCTCAGAGCGGTCTTTCTAAATCGAACTGTCACTCCCCTGGTGCAAACGAGCGGGTGCAGGGGCTGACAGGCAGGGCGAGGCCGGAAGTGAGAAGACACGGCCGAATCGGCTATGTGTATGTGTGTTTTTGTGTGTGCCTGGGTGTGCCTGTGTGTATGTGTGTGTTGTAGGGAGTGGGCAGAGAAGCAAAGTGGGGTGGGGCTGTGAAACCCCCGTGTAAGGAGAAAGGGCAGGGGATTCGATGAAGGGGGATTGGAGGAGGTAACCCCACACTCCGCCCAGAAATTGAATATTGTGGGCAGGGCCAAATTGGCCCAAAGAAATCAGTCTTTGGTGTGCGGCCTTCAATACATAATGAACTTTGACAACGCTATCAACATTAACTGTCAATTACCATCAACTGTAAGGAATTTGTCATTGCAGAAAGACCAAACACTGTCCAGCATTAAAACCCATTCCGCTGTGATACCACTGGCGCTAAATACTGCTGAGGGTAATTACCACAGGTGGTAAAAATAAAGCCAACTTAAGTGTATTACTGCTGGCAATTCCCATTAAGGAACACAATACGGGCAGGCTCTGCCCGTATTTACTGCCCAAAGTACTTTACTTTCTATGCATAACGGCCCTATAACTTTGCTCCAATTCACTGCAGCTCATTATTAAAAACGACTGTTTGGGAGTTTGGCACACGCACCAGACACAGCTTTTTAGCAGTAACCCAATGGGTTAATAGTATGTATTTCACAGAAAAGTACTGCGAAAGCTAACTTGTACACACATCTAAACATATTCAATACTAAGAGTATTTACACATATGAGGTGTTGTATCCTCTAAGTGCTGGGTATATTTAATGATAGATATCTATGAATGGAGTGCCAGACACAAGTCAATTGAAATAGCACAGCACAAAAATAAATTGATGAATGCCCATATGAAAATGCACATGTATGCCTTTACAAATTAGATTGACTTAATTTGGGTGCTGAGTTCTTACCCCTCTGTGCATTCTACATCAAATAGTGGAGAAGACGTGATTCTGAGATAGAATACTTTAGTTTGCAGCAAACACGAGTGGTGGTCCTGCTGCACAGCTGATGTTGTGTTTTTACCAGGTTACTCACCGTAGTGACCACCATACTCCTAGTCCATAGTCCCCTTTCCTCCATACTTATGGGTCATCTCTCTGTCCTGTGAGATGGGACCGGAGCACTTTGTAAAAAGCATCCAATTTTTTTTCAAAAATGTGTCCGTCCTCTCTTTCCTGCAAGGGACCCGGCACGCGGCCGTAAACCCGCCCACCTTGGCTCCGCCCCGTGCATCGCCCATCAGTCCTTTTCTATCGCAGGGTCCAAGACCCATTAGCAATAACAGAGGAACCTTATTAGAGTGGACGGCGGGCGGGAGTATGGAGGAAAGGGGACTATGGACTAGGAGTAAGGTGGTCACTACGGTGAGTAACCTGGTAATACTCCTACGTCCCGTCCCCTTTCCTCCATACTTATGGGAGATTCCCAAGCACTCCTTACAGGAACTATGGGTGGATGGAAATACCCCTTACTGAAACAGGTTCTTCAGCACAGCCTGGCCGAACTGAGCGTCTGCCCTAGAGCTCATATCGAGGCAGTAATGCTTACAGAAAGCAGATGGGGAGACCCAGGTAGCCACTCTAGCGATGAACTCCCAGGGAACATACTTCTGAAAAGCAACCGCAGCTGCCTTGCCTCGCACCTGATGCGCATGAATACCCTTAGGTGGTTTCAGCTTTTGGACGGTGAAAGATTCTGTGATACAGGCAGAAATCCATCTGGAAATGGATGCCTTAGACACCAGCCTGCCCTGGGGTTTACCGAAGGTCACAAACAGTTGGGAAGAGCTCCGAAGCTCGGCAGTCCTGTCCAGGTAGAACTTAAGAGCTCTTCGGACATCCAGGCAGTGTAGAACCCTTTTCACCTCCGAGGCAGGGTTCGGAAAAAAGACCGGAAGGGAAATCGACTGATTCAGATGGAATTCGGTCACTACCTTTGGTAGGAAAGCTGGGTTCGTCCGAAGGAGTACCTTGTCCTTGTGAAAAACCAAGAAAGGATGCTCCACCGACAATGCCTGGAGCTCACTCACTCTCCTCCCTGACGTAACGGCAACCAGAAAGGACACTTTCCAGGACACGTACTTGAGGTCAACCGTAGCCATTGGCTCGAAAGGTTTATGGCACAGCGCCGTCAGGACTACGTTTAAGTCCCAGGGCGGGTGCAGAGTACGAACCGGAGGGTAGATGCATGTCAAACCAGCAAAATGTCTCTTCACCACCGGGTTAGTTAACAAATAAGAACACCGGTCTGTAGAGAGGTAGGCGGAAATCGCTGAGAGATAAGTCCTGCAGGACAAGACATGAACCCCTGACTCTGCTAGGGAGGAGACAAAGGACAGCACTGTGTCAATCGTCGCCACCCTCGGGTCCAATTCTTTCTGCAAACACCAATGACAGAACCTGAGCCATTTACTCTTGTATTGGGATCTGGTCGAGGGTTTCCTGGCTGCCTGGATAATGCACATGTTATCCGCAGACAAACCCAAAGGCTCTAGCGCCGTGAACTCAGGCACCATGCCGCCAAGTTGAGCAATTGTGGGGAGGGGTGCCACATCTGCTGTTCCCCTTGGTGAAGAAGATCGGGAGTTACTGGTAACCTGATCGGCGGACACTCCGACAGGTGTTGAAGTTCTGAGAACCAAAACCTGGCCAGCCACCACGGAGCTATCAGTAGAAGAGAACAGTTGACAGAACTTTTCAACTTCCAAATTGCTCGATGAACCAGAGGAAGAGGCGGGAAGGCATAAGCTCTCATGTTGTGCCATGGGATCTCGAGCGCGTCCCCCAGAGAGGAGGCTCCCAGCCCCCCTCTGGAGGCGTACTGAGGAAGCTTCTTGTTCATCGCCGTGGCGAAGAGGTCCACCTCCGGTGTGCCCCAACACGAGAAAATCCATGATAGGATCTCTGCCTTCAACTCCCACTCATAGCTGACCACTGTCCGCCGGCTGAGGGCATCCGCAGTGACATTCAGCCAGCCTGAGATGTGCACTGCAAGCAGCCAGACCCCATGAAGCACGGCTCACTCCCAGATCTGAATGGCCAGATCCACAAGAGGGGGAGACTTCGTTCCCCCCTGCTTGTTTATGTAGTACATTGACACCACATTGTCCTTTCTTATGCGGACCACCTTGTTGACAATGAGAGGTCTGAATGCCTTGAGCGCCAGAAAAATCGCCAGAAGCTCCAATTGATTTATGTGCAGGAGCTTGTCCTGAGGTGACCAGAGGTCCGAGACCTGAAGAAGATCTAACGTCGCACCCCACCCGAAAAGGGAGGAGTCTGTCGTGATCGTCACCATGGGGCTTGGATCCTGGAACCCGACGCCCACTGACAGGTTGCTGAGAGAAGACCACCAGTCCAGGTCCACTCTCATGGAATCCGGAATCATTATCCGTTTGGAATCCGGGTCCACAGCCTGACGCCAGGAACTCCGAAGAGCCATCTGGGTCCGCCTCATTTTGAGACAAGCAAGAGGAAGAGCCAGCACACATGAGGCCATGAGGCCCAGAAGCCTCTGGAACCACCAGGCCGACATGCTCTCCGACTGCGTAAACTTCTGACACATGGCCAACAGATCCGCCATTCTGTCCCCGGTCAGATACACACGGCAGTCTATCGTGTTCCAACGAAAACCCAGGAAAGTCAGGTCCTGTGAGACCGTCATGGAGGATTTCCGCCAGTTCACCGACAGCCCAAGATGGAACAGGAGCTGAAGGAGAGACTGGAGGTTGCCCGCTGCTGCCAACAGGCAAAGGCTGCATTGAAGCCAGTCGTCCAAATAGGGATACACATGGATTCCCTGAAGACGAAGAGGGGCCGCGATCACCGACATCATGTTCATGAAGACATGCAGCGCCGAACTGAGGCCAAAAGGAAGCACCCGAAACTGGAAGTGCTCCTCTCCCAGAGAGAAACGGAGATATCTCCTGTGTGGGTTCCAAATCCGGATATGCATGTACGCATCCTGAAGGTCCACCACGCTGAGCCAATCGCCCGCCTGCAAAGAGGAGCGAATTTGGCCGGGCGTGATCATCTTGAATTTCTCTTGGGGTAGGGAAATTTTGAACTGGGAAGGGTCTAGGATGGTGCGCAGGCCAGCCTGGTTGGGTTTGGGCACCGTAAACAGCCAGGAGTAGAAGCCCTCCCCTCGCTCCCCAAGGGGAACGGGTTGCACCGCTCTGAGGAGCAGAGGTTTCTGAACCTCGGCCTTGAGGGAGGGTGAGCCCGACAGCTGAAAAGGAGGGTTGAGGGGTGGGGTAGTGGGTAAAGGTAAGCGGAAGCCCGCTCGAGCGACTGACAAGACCCATGTCTTCTGTGATGGTCTGCCACGCCTCCCAATGAGACGCAATGCGTCCTCCCACCGGGGTCTCGTGCGAGCACGGAAAACCCTCATTTGGCAGGTTTATCGGTGGCGGTGCCACCTGAACCTGATCTGGAGGCTGAGGAGCGGGAGAAATACCGCGTACGCTGTTGTCTACGTCGGTTATTCTCTGCAGGAGTATCCACTCTGCGATTTTTGCGGTCGAGGAAGCACCTAAAACCAGAGGAAGGTCGACCTTGCGACAACGGCCTTTGAGTCTTGAAGGGAGGTTTAACCAGAACAGACAAAGATTTAGCCGTCTGAGTGCTGTCTTTGGTTTTGGTGAGCTCTACGTCAGTAGAAGAGTGAAAAAAGCTCCTTACCATCAAATGGAAGGTCCAGGACTTTGTCTTGCACCTCCTTCAAGAACTTAGTGGCATGCAGCCATGCTTGCCGCGAGGTATCAAACCCTAACATCAGACCCTGAGCCGAGGTGTCTACGTGATGAGCCGCAGCCTCCAGGAGATCCTGGGACAAGACCATGGCATCGGAAAGGCCTCCTCTGAATTCCTCCAGCTTCTTGACCAGGATATGCTCCTCAAACTGCGACAGACCTCTCCACATCTGCATGTTAGCTCCCGCCAAAATCAATTCTGCATTGGCCTGCCTGAGCTGCAAGGCCAAATTGGCAAAGATTTTCCTCTCTACGGAGTCCAGGAGCTTGTCCTCCTTCCCCAAGACATGAGTCGCCGTCGCGGAGGAGGAAGCTGCAGGTCTGGATTGCAACGTGGCCGCAGCCACCACTGTGGAGGAGGGAGGCGGACAAGACGACAAGGCTACTTCTTCCGAGGAATGTAGCCTGTACCTCGCGTCAATCTTTTTATTGACAAAAAGTCCTGAGTGTGGCTTTTCCCAAACTCTTCGGACCTCGGCCAGAAAGTCCTTCTGCAAGAACAGGCCGGTACGCTCCAAAGGAGACAAGGTGAACGCCCCAGAAAACACGCCCTCCTGCGGAGCAGGTGTCTCGGGCACCGGAACATCCAAGAAGCTCATCATGTCCAGTACCCGGTCATGGAAAGCTCTGGTGGAGCGGGGCAGGTTCTCGTTGTCCTGATCGCTTTGAGAGTCATCTGACAGGTCCTGCTCCTGCTGAGCCGAGTCAGGCACTGCCTTGTCCACTGGGGACAATGGCGGCACAGGCGGAAGCGCAGGGGGAGGCACCACGGGCAAGGGAGGCGCCGGCGGAACCACCAACGGGACGGTTGGAGCCAGAGGCACAGGTGGACATAGCTCCTTGAAAAGCCCCTTGAAATATTCCCTCATGGGGTCGGTGCGCATAAGCGCTTGAAACTTACCGAAAAAGCCATCCTCAGGAGATTGTTTCGGAACCTGAGGAGGCCTCTCATGAGGTGGACAAATCCAGGGACGCAAAAGGGACGGGTGCCACACCGGCCCCTCCGCCGACGTATCCACATAAATCAAGGGAGCCCCCCCCCCCCCGCGGGCAACGAAACATTGTGCGGAAGAGGCATCCGGGCGTTCCAATGAAAAACTGCCCGGTAAGGATGCGCACAAGGGACCTTAGGTTCACCCGAAGGACCGAACCCTACACCAGGGGCCGATGGCGTAGTTGTAGGGGTAGTACCTAAAATAGCCACCGTGGTCGTGGCGGGAACGGGCGCCATTTTGTCCTCATCTGAGGGGAACTGCGGCATGTGAGGAAGTAAGGCAGGGGTCCCCGTTGATGGATCAAGGGTCTTAATTTTAGCCTTAACGTAAGGAACCTCGGCAGAGCCGGTACTATGAGGCCTGGAATGTTTCTGCGACATACCAACCGCCAACTGAGCCTTCGAAGGAAGAGCCTCGGCACTGCCGGTAAAAGAAGAAACCTTCTTCTTTGCCCCCTCAACAGATCTGGTGTCACCACAAGAGTGGGAACGGTGCGCTGTCACCGACAGGGCCTTGCCCGGCCCCTCAGAACTGTTGGTAGCCTTAGCCTCTGTATGAGGAACCTCGGACCTAGGCCCGGTAGAAGCCATATCGGCACGGGCCTCGAACATGCGTTCGGTAACCTCAAGCCCAGCCAAGACCTCGGGGCGTACCCCGGTTTTGTTTTTGAGGGAAGCCGAAAGAACGGCCTCAGAGCAAGCTCCGGTACCCCACGACTCAATAGAACTGGGTCTACACACAACCCCCACAGGCGGGTCCTCGGAGTGTACTCCGGTGAACACAGGCCCCTTACGGAGACCCTCGGAGAAAACTCTGGTAGAATTATTAGACCCGACAGGCACCTCAGGGAGAACCCCGGTAACAGAGCGATCGACGCCCCTCCCGGCTTGAGAGGAACCCAGGAAGGTAGCCCCGGCCGTGGTGCTCTGAAAATCAAAGAACTTACACTGCGTTTTTGCTTCTCGTCGATGAACGCCTGAAAATGCGAAGGAGGAGTCCGACCGAACACCTCCTCCCACCGCTCCAACCGACGTTGAAGAGCCCGGACAGAAAGGGAGTCATAGTAAAAACAGGAGTCCCAACGTTGTTCCGGACCCAAACACTCTGAACAAAGAGGATGGGGATCCTCCCTCGCGAAGCGACAGTGACACGATGAACAGTCTGGAAAATCTAGTTTAAAAGACATAGGCCCTCATTACGACCCTGGCGCTAAGGGGTCTGCGCCAGCGTTAGCTGCGCCGACCCCTTACCGCCAGCTACGAGTTCCCGGAGCGCCATGGTCATTTTTCCGCCCGCTTTTTGCGGGCGGAAAAATCCATGGCGCTCTGGGACCTTGGTGTTAATTACGCCACCGTAATTTACGGTGGCGTAATTAACTCCTTCCCCACTCCCATTATACCCTATGGGGCCGAAATGGGAATGGGGAAGGGTAAATGGGTCAATGGGGACTTACCGCCCCGCCGACCTCGGAATGGGGCGGTAAGTCCGCCATCCGCCATGGCGTAAAGGGACTTTGCGCCATGGCGGAAAAGTCCGCCGATGGCGGAAAAAATCCGCCAGGGTCGTAATGAGGGCCATAGACAGACTAGTAAACGAACGCTAGCGAGAGCCAGAGAGGGAAAAACGGAAGAAAAACTTCCGAGGATGCAAGTGCGTCCGGCCCCGATCGTGCGGAGAAAAGGACTGAGGGGCGATGCGTGGGGCGGAGCCAAGGTGGGCGGGGTTACGGCCACGTGCCGGGCCCCGCGCAGGAAAGAGAGGAGGGACACATTTTTGAAAAAAATGTGGATGCTTTTTACAAAGTGCTCCGGTCCCGTCCCACAGGACGGAGAGATGTCCCATAAGTATGGAGGAAAGGGGACGGGACGTAGGAGTAATATGCAAACTCCTAATTCTAATGTTTGCAAGCAGACTGTCAAAACTGCAAGGCCAGTTTGATTTTAATTAGCAATTATTCTAGTTATTGGATTTTAGGGGGACCAGCTAAAATGATATGACAGAAATAATTTAAGGCTGGTGACAATGGTTTTGTGTACAGTTAAAGTCACAATTTTAAAGCCTTCTTTGTCTTTGCTGCAAAATATGATTTCGGATCTCTGCACACATCTTGTTCAGTTGTGTGAGTCACATAACATTGATCAGCGATAACCCAATGTATGTTGCTTGGTTGGGTTATTTTTGGGTGGGGTTCTCTTAGTCTGTCTCCTTTTCTCTGTTCCAGTATACCCCTTTCATATTGAGTTTTTCGTCCTGGCTCTGCAGAGATTCCTAAACCCAAACATTATATGTCACCTGCCCCATAATCCACCCCGCTAGTTTGATCATTTAGTTAATTCAACATTTTTCTCGCTAAGTGCAATTGCACCCCTGTGGCAAGCTGCACTAATCCCCAGGTGACCAATTGTCTAGCAGGAGCACTTCATTCGGTGATATGTTGTGACAGTCTCCTAATTGAGACATGTGATGGATAACTGATTAATTTATATTATTGTTAGTATTATTGGTGATTTATAACGTGTTTAATGCTGGACTCATCCGGCTACATGGCCTTGTTCTGTTACCAAGGTGAGCCTGTTTACCCCGAGCTGCTCTCCCAACTATTTAGAAATAAAAAGAAGTCTCTCGCCCTGGACTCACAGACATTGTGTTCCTTTGTTTCAGTCTGACTGGAGGTGTTCCAGAGTTTGTGGGCTCATTGGAGGCAAGTCAACATTTTGGAGTCGACTTCTTGTGCAGACAAAAGGTTCCATTTGACTCAGGATCATTGTATGTTTGTATTCACTGCACATCCCGGTCCTTATAAATTCCACATTGACACGTTTTTTTAAGCACAAAGTTTATTTCAAATGGATTGCCCTGTCCTGTTGTGTTTATGAATAGAATGTTTAATATGCCCAAACTTTGTTATACAAGAACCTTTAGTCCCCTGTTACCTCCAGCAGTAGGCACCAAGAACCCGAGAAAAGTATTGAAGGCAAACGATGCCCTCTTGCAGCAAAAGCAGAATTGGTGCTCTGGATGCAATTTGCTCCAAAAGTAAAAGTGGTGCTACAGAAGCCAACTTGTGCGGTACTGCTTCCTTTTTATCTTTCAAGGTTACTTTTGAAAGTGAGCCAGTTTGGAAAAACCTCATGCTTAAAGGTATGGTCTAGTAAAAAATTTTATTTCAAAAATAGATAGGCCACATAAAAAAAAAAAAATACTAGCATCCTCCGTTTTAAAACTTCCTATGTAAAATTTTGAGCTATTCAAGCTCAAAATTCGAAAAAGCAAGCACAGGGGCGCAGCCATTTTGTGAAATGGAGGCCCTCCTGTGCTGGCTTTTGCTTTTGCGGCACTAATGAAGGAAAAGCCAGCCAGCTGTAGTAAACAAAGTCTACTTCTGGGTGGCTTTCCCTTCATTAGTGCCAGGACTCGGAGGACGCGGACCGGAGACCAGAGCAGTAAATCTGCAGCTGAATCTCGGTAAGTGCTATTTATTTTTTTTACAAAAAATAAGCACTAGCTGCGTTTTTTTTCTAAGTTTTCCGGGCTGGAGGAGCCCGGAAAACTTAGAAATAAAACCGCAGCTTTAAAAACGTTGTATTTATGTTTGCGGTCGCTTTTGAAGCGACCGCAAACATAAATACAATGTTATTGTGTTGGAAAACGCTGCGGTTTTAAAATTGTTATGATTGCACACTTCACTTTACAGTGAAGTGCAGTTAGGATGCTTAGGGCCTCATTCTGAGGTGGGCGCAAAGGGATACCGGGCACCGGTAATGACACCGGTGCCGATAATCCCTTTGCGACCTATAGCGAGGTCCCGAAGTGGGTCCCTCCCTTAACGCTTGGTTTTACCAGGCGTTATGGACGGGACCCGTTAAAGGATACCGGGGTCAATAACGGAACCGCAATTTGCAGCCCTATGGGGGCTCAAATGGGAATGGGGAATGGCTTTTACAATTGGGATTTACCGGTCCCGCCAAGGTCGGACTGGACCGGTAAATCCCCATTGAACGAGGGCGGACACGGTCCCGTTATTGGTGTTAGTCGTTATTGGAGCGCCATGACTAGCACCAACCTCGTAATGAGGCCCTTAGTATCCTTATCGTTTTATATACCAGCTTTTTGGTTACTTTTAATATGTGCCTAAAACAAGCTGTTGGCAGCTGTGATATTCTTATCCATTGTGACATTTAACTAGTGTACTTTTTTTAAAAATTGTTTAACGTGTCATACATGAGAACAACACATCATAGAAATTGAGTCCGTGCTCAGTAGGAAAAGAAAGGAAAAAAGAAAGTAACAAAACAGGAAGATAAAAGTAAAAAAAGAGAGAAGAATCTTTCGACATCATGATTACATCTAGCCATAGGCCACTTCGTAACCACCCACCAGCCTGTGCCTTTGCCCCACTCATTCTCGCCCCCCACACCTGGTTGTTCCTAGTCTCCTAGCACTTTCAGAAGCAATGCTATCTTCCTCTACATAACTGTGAAGAATATAATACAGGGTTCATCATTCCCTTTCTTCAGACGTACCCATAGCTCCCAGGCCATCACAGTTACCAGCAGATCTCACAGCACTCTATCGCATAACTGACAAAGCTTCACGCTCCATCATAAAGTGCTTCACAGTTTCCTGCTCCCGAGTTCCACACAGGCGACAAGTTCTTTCTCTACGCAGGTTGTTGGTCCATGCCCCAGTCATTTCTAGTGTGTGAACTGCGTTTGTTTTTAGTTTGAGGTAATCCCAGGCCAGCTGGTCTCCCAAAAACTGCTCGATGTAAGCTGGGACCCCCGATCTATTCGCAATATATTCTACAAAGTGAAGGCTATTGCTCCTAGTTCGGAGTTTGCTTTTATGGAGCTCTTGGTGGAAGGCGATGATGTTAGATTTCATTTCTCGCTTATAGCATGTATTGCTATATGTCGGGGGATTCGCTGGGTATCTGCAGTGCCAGCTATGGGATTCAGAGAAGATGTTGATCAGACTGCTGTTCCTGATAAATGCACCTTTACTTCGAGCTGCCTCAAGGATGGATTGACTGAGGCTTCCGATTGGGGCGTTAGCGAACTTCCAATGCATGTATGTCTTGGACAGCTGTATTCGCGCCGTGCACGTGACCAGCCCTAGTTCCAGATAAACTACTTCAACCGGGCTGCGGCCAGGGAGATGAAACAGTTTCTGGGGAAGAGTTCCCTCTCAGCTGATCTCCTTGGTGAAATCACAGCTGCTGTTAACACTTCCTGCCAGTCAGGGTTCATCCCCCCTGAGCTTAAAGCGGCTTTGATCATCCCTTTGTTGAAAAAACCTTCTCTGGATCCTGCTCTGCCTTCTAATTTTTGGCCTATTTCTCTTCTTCCACTTCTAATCAAACTCCTGGAATCACTGGTTTCCCCCATTCTGCCGTCTTTTCTCGAATCTTCCAGCTTTCTTGATCCGGCCCAGTCTGGTTTTCGTCCAAGAAGGGGCACGGAGAGTGTCCTTGTCTCCGTACAAGACAACATGGCCAGGCTGGTTGACAGGGGGGGCGTTCGTGGCCCTGATCCTTTTATATCTCTCAGCAGCTTTCGATACTGTAGATCATGCCACCCTGCTCTCCCACCTGGGCCAGATTGGTATCTCGGGTCAGGTTCCGGCTTGGTTTGCTTCTTTTCTGTCGGATAGATCTCAAACTTTCTTCCCCCATTTACGTCTGAGCCCTGTTACCTCGGTTGTGGTGTTCCTCAAGGTTCTGCTCTGTCCCCCATTCTTTTCAACATTTTTTATCTTTTGGTTGGTGCACCTCATCCGCTCCTTGGGCATCAGGTGCTACTCGTACGGCCACAATACCCAGCTTCTGCTCCGTCTTGACCTTGATTAGGCTGAGGTATCGTCATGCCTACAGAGGTGCCTGTCAGCCATGGGGGAGTGAATCGGACACAACGGGTTAAAATTGAATGGTGATAGAACCGAGGTGTAGGTGGTGGGTTCCCCTCCTGATCCCTCACTTTGGATGTCTTCCTTCTGGCCTTATTCCTTGGGCCCGCTCCCTGTGCCCTCTAGTAAGGTGAAAAACCTTGGGGTGATTATGTCTGACAATCTGTCTATGGCCGCTCAGGTATCTGCGGTATGCCAGATGGGGCATTTTCAGTTAAAAATGTTTAGAAAGGTTCTCCACCTGATTCCGGCAACGCTACAACCCCAGTGGTGGCTGCCATGATTCTGAGTAGGCTGGACTACTATAATTCCCTTTATCTTGCTCAACCTAAGGGCTTGGTCGGCCGGCTACAGTGTCTCCAGAATCTGGCAACCTGGGTGGCAACGGGTACCCCTTATGAGTCCCACATCTCTCCTATTCTGCGTTCCCTCCATTGGCTTCCAGTGGCCCAGCACATTCAGTTTAAAGCACTGTGTATCGTTCAGGGTGCTCTCCATGACCAGGGAGCTGAATATCTGGTCACAAAGTTTGTGCGCTATGTGCCGAACTGCCCCCTGTGGTTGGCGAATACAGCCATGCTCTGTGTCCCTCCTTTTTGATTGACTCGGGTGGGGGGACTGTCTTTTTTGATTGCTGCAGCACAGCTCTGGAACACTCTCCCACTGTGTATAAAATCATTATCTAATCTTCTGTTATTCCAGAAGGCTTTGAAAACCCATTTGTTCCCACATCTCAACACTCTGGGCTAATTGTGTTCCCCCTGTTTCTGGTTCCTTTTCTCTCTAGCGCCATGATGCCTCTGGGTGACCGTGCGCTCTACAAACGATTTTAACATAACATAACAAGCTTAGCCAGATCGATCATATTTTTATTTGCCCAACACTCTGCCCCATACATAACAATGGGAAGAAGCTTTGCAGAGTACGGTTGAGCTAGTATGCCCAGTGAGTAGCCTCCACCCTTGAGTGCTAGTTTTTTTTAAGCGTCCTATAACCTGGGCACTCTTCAATTTGAAGGCCTCCATGTGGCTATGGCCAGATAATTGGTGGTCAAAGAGAATACCAAGATATTTGTATTCTTATACCACCTCCAGTTCTCTCCCTCCAAGGCACCAACTCAACCGCCCAGGTTTATGGAAGCGGGGGCCATCACCTTTGTCTTACTAATATTGATGACTAAGGAGTTCAATTCAGAGTACAACCTCAGGTGTTCCAAAGATGCCTGAAGGTCGCCCGGAATAAGGTCCATCAATACTATATCATCGGCGTAGCCTAGCCAGTGCATGGGAATATCCCCTAATTTTGGTGTGATCGATGTCAAATTGGCCAATGCTCCACCCATGTCTGCAAGATACAGGTTAAAAAGAAGTGGGGCAAGATTACACCCCTGTTTTAAGCCCTGATAGGTAGGGATCCAGGTGGAAGTCCTCCCTGTTTGATCCAGTCTGATATTTACCTGTGTGCGCTCGTTTAGGGCAATAATCCTATAGAGCAAGCCAGATGGAGTATTCCAGTCAGATCATTTCTGCCGGAGCCGGCTCCTCTTCACGGAATCAATGGCTGCGCTGTAGTCAATGAAGGCCACATACACAGTCCTTCTGCGAATAGCCCATGCTTGCTGTATTGCAGTTGTTAAAGCAAGACAATTGGTAGTGGTACACAGCCCCCTTTGGAAACCTGTTTGGTTTGGGGACTAAGGTTGGCCTGCTCTGCCCATTCCTGAAGTTCACTCAGCAATAGGCGAGAAAAGATTTTAGACTGCATTCAACATTGCAAGCAAACGATAATTGCTCGGGTCCTCCCAACTGTCCTTTTTCCATATGGGAAAGAGGGAGAACCTGGCACTCTGCAATCCAATAAAATAGCCAGTCAAGGGTTATTGCCCAATGGATAGCATCCCTTTAACAAGCGTGCTGCAGATGCCATCCGGGCTGGGGGCTCTTGATGAGTTTCTACCTGTGATCAACTTCAAAATGTAGCCGGGCCCTTTTTTTATTGCCATTTTGCTCGTTGAATAAGTGGTAAGGCTGTAGCATGCCCACCGTTTCCCAAGGTTGTAGTAAGGAAGGCGATCCAAGTTGGTTCGGCAACACCAATGATGCCCAGGGGTGGCTCATGATGGGCACCCTCTACAGCCTTCCAGAATTTACAGGCATGGCTGACCAAAGTGCACCAGCGTCCACATTCAAGATGGTAATGGTGGTTTTTTAACCATTTGCGGTAACCTTACACTTTTATAAATTGGATTGAAGAGCATATGATGCGCCATTAATTTGACAGGGTGCGCAGAGTGACTTGCAGTGACCTTCTTTTATTGACCAGGAGCTGGTCAAACAGATGGCTGTAAGTGACACGTGTTGTTTGGCGTAAATTAGAGTTTCTCTTAGTGAAGGTCTTAGTAATCACCTTTGCTACCATCACTCCATATTCTTTGATGGCTTCCAGTGCAAAGTCAGACAATTTGTTGGTGACTCTCGCTTTTCTGTACTCAATATAGGAGACTAAAGCAACATTCATATTAGGTACAGATTTCTCTAAGCGGCGGTCATTCCAAGAGCTACAACTCAGCGCTATGTTAACGCCCAGTGTCCCAGACATGAGAGTTGTCGGGGGCATTTAAACTGATGATCAAGGGCAGGTCGCGCTCAAGCCTGTGCGTTATGGTCATGTCATAGAATAAGTGTGGTGCATTAGCCACACAGGCGTAGTCCAGGATACTGCTGGATTTATGACCCACGTACGTGAACTGGGGTGGTGTGTCAGATGGCATAGCCCCATTCATCATCCTGAAGCCAGCAGAGTATATCACGCTCGCCCACTCCAGTACCCGACTGCAGTATTTGGTTAATTGGTCGTCCGCCTTAGGTATTGGGTGTGATTTGTGATCCAGTGACACCAAATCCAGTTCCTTAGGGATCTTAGAATTGAAGTAGAATTGGCAAAAGAAATTGTCTCGGGAGGATAGCTCAACGGCAACGTGCTTGCCTTGGAAGCAAGATGACACGGAGCAACATGGGTTCGATCCCTGGGTCAGCGCTTAGAAACCTCTGGGTATTAAGCGCGTTATGAATAACCTATCATATCATATCATATAAGTCATCATAGATCATACATGAGGAACTTCCCAGGTGGGCTTCCAACAGTGCTTCTACCTCGGCTAATACGAGTCCATGGTCTAATCTATAGGGAAAGTTATATATAATGATGACAATGAGACCAGTGATTTCTTTGTTCTCCGATGATTCACCACACACTTTACCCACCAAAATATTGTGGCAGGTGGATTTTAGTTCTGCTAGGAGCAATGGTTTTTTAATGCCCAGGAGCAACCCTCCCTTCGGGCATCCCTGTTCACCCTGTGTTGCCTTTCTACAGATAAACTGCCATCCGTAGACATAGACCAGGCTAGTGAGCCATGTCTCCTGCAAGGGCATCAGTAAGTATTGGTCAATGTGGGCCATCAAGCCCCCCCCTCATAGAGGTGAGCGTTGCCCGTGGTGTCCCATAAAATCCTCCTGGACACTGGCCCTAAGCTAGAAAGACTTTTACCTTTGTTGGGCAACACGGCTCACCAGCTAAGACCAGTGGACCTCTTCCCCCAGTAGGGCAACCTCAGGCCCGGAGCCAGATGGCAAACTAGGGTCACAATTATGATCACTACTTCGGTCGTGGATGGTTTCGTCATGAAGCAAGGAGGGTTTTGGATGGTCACTCGAGTGCATATCTATTTGGCGGAATCTCTTTCCATATTCAACATCAAGAGCAAGACATGCATAGCCCGTATGATTCAACCATTTAGCATGTTCTAGAATGTATAACAAAGTACTATTGGAAAAAAAGAATATTATCGATGTAGGCCAAAGGGCAGTCCCACAAATATCCACAACTTTGATATCAGTGCTCTCAATGTATCTTAATGGAATGATACTATGGAATAATTCTAAGAAGCGAGAATGATTTAGCGATACGTCACTATTGCCGCCGAATAAGCTCTGTATTTGTTATGCCCAGTTGCTAATAATACATTTCCGCTTGAATGAGGCATGGAGCCGGGATGAAGGAGCAATAGACAAAGTAACATCACCAGTAGCCAGTAGGCTTCTTGAAGACCCTGGATGGTTGCTGAAGCACTGGGGCAGGCTGACCCACCACATTTGTACCGTTATTTGTCAGCGAAGGGGAGTTGGCACAAGCCTGAAGTTGCAACCCATGTAGCATTAGGAGGTCCCCCGTATCTTGCAGATTGGATGTAGAAATCTTAGACTTAGGTTAGACTTAGGTACAACCTTCTTACTGCCTATGTCACAGGCTCCACTTGTCGATCTAGCTGCCTGAGCTGGAGGGAGTGCAGCAATATTTATAGGATCAGAGGAGTCCGACTAAACTCCCTTAAATTCCTTGTCAATTACTGCACAGTTTGTTAGCGGCTCCAGGCTTGGTGTTGTTATACTTGGTGTTGTTATCCGGGGAGAGGTATTTTGATTTAATGCAAACATGTACTCATCAAGCTGCGCAGTAAACCTGTGGACTTCCGGAGCCAAGCTATACGTTAGGGCGTTTACTATTGTAGCTATGGTTTTGTATCCAAGGCAGGAGAGTGACAAAGAAAGTTCAGCAGTGAGCTCTTCACAGTCTGCCTCTGTGATTTTAATTGGGTTTTCCTGGTCGCTTTCCAGCGGGTAGAAAAGGGAAGACAATGGTGGACAAGCGGTAGGCAAGCACCAGGTGATAGGGAGAAAAAGGAAAAGGAAAATCAAGAACAACAACACAAAGATGGTGGGGGAATCATAGACAGTCACTAACACAGGTCCTTGCAAATAAATGAAGCAGCAGTGCAGTGCAGGCAGGCAGCGTGAAACTTATTTCGTGCTGATGAGCTGCTGGTGAGCTAGATGATAGTAACAGGCAGTGCTAAGGTTCACAGTCTGTCACGAGCAGTTTAGCAGTGTAGCAGTGGAAGCTGTGGAACTGTGTAACTGCATACAGCCACATACCATGCGCGTAACACGCTGGGTGCTGATTTTATACTGGGCACGCCTCAAACTTCAAAACAGCAGTGAAAACAGAAAACAGACTATGTCCATGACTCCAGACACCTTCAGGCTCCTCTCAGTCTCTATGTAACTGCACACAGCCGCACTTTTACATTTTACATTAGCACTCTGGCTGGGGAGCCAGCCAATCCGGTGGCTAAGAACGTGGGTGTGAACCACTAGTGAAAGCTGTGTTCCATCCCACCCGACGGCCGGCTCCCCCACTGCCATCTTCCCCCCCATGCACTGTCCCATTATTTATTTATTTTGTTGTCCCTTCCCACCCGCACTTACCTTATTTCTGCTTTGGCGACAATTCCTGCTGCTCCTTCCACTCTGCTCCTGCACGCCATGGAAAGGGAAGTGGGACTTCGTACGAAGCCCCACTTCCCTTTCCATGGTGGCCATCTTTGAAAAGCGCTTTCCTTCGTTCAACTGGATGCTGTGTGCGTCCCTTTCAACAAAGGAAAATACTTTTTTCTAGCACCCCTGGTTACTGCTTTGGTAGCCCTGTGTGCTAATGACCTTAAGCTCCCGTTCCAAGTACTGGAACGGGGAGGGGAACAGCCCAGAGCCCTCGTTAATGGCCCTCACTTTGCTTGGGCCATTAACTTGGGCTGGCGGACCGTTACCCCCCATTCCAGCCCTTCGAACCGGGGCTTAACGCCACACGAATGTGCCTTGTAATGGTGGCTAGCAGCCGAAGATGCCACCCAACCCGTGACATGATGTATTCACTTGTTCTTCTTCCTGCCTTCTCAGGGGAGAATATGCATTATATGGAAATCTCTTTTTTGGGGCAAGCTGTTGCTTTCGCAGGATAAGGGCCAGAGGAAGGGGCTGGGACTGTCTAGGCCCAATCCACATCCCCGGTGCCTGGATGTCTGTTGCTGGGCAAATGTGACCAGTATCCATGATTGGATAACCACTGCTGGTTTGAATGGTGCTAATCTTTACCATTGGTGGGCGTGCTGCCAGCCCAAATCTTGGATAAAAGGACTCCTGCAACTGTTCCAAGAGTTCGCCGTTGGAGCCAAGACCTCTACAAAGAAGGGCCACTGCTGATGACTAGAGGATGATCCCTGAAACTGACCAGCATCGACTCAAGCTCTCTCCTGGTGAATCCTGGCTCCTCTGTCCTGAGCTCGACAAGGCCTTCATTGGTGGTTCGACACCTGGATGGGTGGGAACATCCTGTCTCTCTAACGCTGCTCAAGGATCTGTGCCTGACCATTCAGAAGTGTCCCTGGATCAACTGGTGGACTGCCCAGCTCTGTCCTTGGCTACCTGCTGCAGCCATCGCAGTTCTGAGCAGAGCCATGCATGTGTGCAGATCTTCAGCTTGTGCCACAGGTTGCCTGTTCCTGTATTTTCAGCCGTCTCAGACCAAGGGAAGCTGTGCAGGGCCTGCTGCGATGTTCACCGCTGGAAGATCACCTGTCACCGCTTTACTGTGGTGACCACTGTTGAAACATGTCGACTTCATGACCAAGAGTTGTCCCGTGGCTCTGTCCTGCAGAAGTCTTCAACTTGAACCAGATATTTCCTAAGCACTGTGATCGAAAACCTAACTCCTATGACCAAAAGTAACCCCTTCTGTCTGGACAAACCTTGTGAAGGAATCAAGACAGAAGAACAAGCCTGCAATGAATTTTGGAACCTCCTCAAGTGGTGTCTGGAAAAATCTGAGCCAGGGTCTAAGTCTACATATATGTTGCTTAGCACCCCCATCTCCGATAGGGTAACAAGAGTGTGAAATCCTAACCCTAACTCAGTCTTGCCTGACCTTTGGTATTGGAACATGGGTAAGGGTCCAGCTCTTCTGCCTTACCCAATGTGTTGGGATTGAGTTGAGTACTTGCCTGAACTCTTGTCTAACTTTGACTCTTATTAATCATAATCACTGGTGTTCCAAATCTCTTTAAACCTACCTTAAAAGTATCTACTTTGGAACTTGTGACTTTTGGGCCCAAGGCCGCACACCATCATAGGGTTGGACTTTATAGGAGCTGGGAAAGCTGTTCTGTGATTATTCTAAAGATATTTCTATTCTATGCCTCAGAGTACAGGCTTCAAAATTGCTAGTAGCTATTTAGCTCCTGCTTCTAGCCTAGGAGACCATGGCTAGCTTCCAACCAATAGCTACGAGAGCTGCTTTTGGGTCCCCAGGCCAAATGGTACCTTGTAAACATGTATGTCACAACTTTATATATTTAAGGAGAATGTCAATAAAGAATGGGGACACTTTGAAACATAATGCAACATACAATGTGGGCAAAAACGTAATGTTTGCGCCTCCTTGGACGTTTAGATTTTGTTGTGTCTGGCTTAGCTTGGTAGTGGGAATGCAGAAGGAATGTTGTGATGTCATGTGGAGTGTTTGTGTCTGAGTGTCGGAATGCCTGAGGGAAGGTTCTATGTTGGGCAGGTAGTCAGCCTGAAGCCTGGGTGATGGGCTGCCAGTGTTTCTGTCCTATTAATGTAACTTACTTAAGGACTATGGAACTGCTTGTGAAGGTGTCCTGAGAAGCTGTAATAAACCTAGCATGTCAACCTAATAAGGCTGGGAGCTGCTTCGTAACAGATTTGCAGTGAGTTGTGACTCGCTCCTAGTTCCCCAGCAGTAGCTTCTGCCTACTAAATGATGCCTTACACCTAGGATCTGGTTTTAGCTCCTGCTAATTGAATCTTTACTTAGAACTCTGTGACTACTTACCTGTGTTTCACTGGTCATTGAATACAATGCTGTTTCTATTTCCCTGAAGGGTAATTGTATATATCTGTTTTTATAAGGTTGTATTGTATACTTTCCCATCTAACTGGAATTACTAGTGTTGCTCTGTGGACTCAATGGAGCCCTAGACGAGACTCACAACCTTCCTGAAACTAAGCCTTGCCGCTCTAGCTTGCCTTGATTGTGCTTGGCTAATCTCTTGGCTTCCATGTTCACCATGATAGGGTGGCCTTGTTAGATTTGGGAGGCCACCTTATTATAGTAAATAGGGAGACACTGAGATTTTAGCCAAACCTGATCAATAGTCCTCAGAGGACTGCGACAGTGAAGAAGAGGGTAGCACCAGCATTGAGATTTTCAATGCCCGCAGTCAAACTTCACTCACAAGATGTCGGAGGGCACCCCTCGACGGCAGAAAGCATGGTCCATTAGGGAGTTTAGAGACCCTGTCTAAGATGGTCGTCTTCCCCTACCTAAGACACCTTTTCATACACTGATTTAGACACCAAAGAAGCACAGCGCTTTGGGATTCTAGTAGAGGAAGTGATTGATGAGGTCTACTTTACAGAGAATATAGTGGAGGAAAATATAGGTATCTCGCTGCATTTCTCTTCTATTAGGAAGAGAATCAACCACCTCTTTACTTAATCCTGACTCCACTAAGGCAGTTAACCCAAGGGTGAAAAGGAAATATAGACCCTAACCCACGCATCTCATTTAGATAAGCGGTACATCAATTTCAAACTCTTTAGTTGTATCTACTGCACACAAATGACGATTTTGACAATAGAAGTCACTGAATTCCTCTAGACAAGGAAAGAAGTCAAAAATATTCATTCGGAAAGAATGCAGCCACCTCAGCGGCATATAACTCAAGGATTGCTAATGCTACAGCACTCATGTGCAGATAACTGGTCACGGTGGGATGACTTGGAGGGACTGGCCAAGTAGATTCCTGAGGAAATACAGGGAGCGTTCTGTAAAATCATATCGGAGGAAAAGCACTCTGCAAACGCTACTGTTCGTTCAAGCTTTATTTCGTCAATTTGCCATAAAAGCCAACACATACAATACACAGTAAAACAAAATGTAAAACCATCAATGGTAACAATAACAATAATTAAATCAATGAATACACATTACTAAACCGGTCTTCAGGGCATACTACAAAAATATTCTGCAACTCCGCTGGCATACATGTACATTATTCATAGTCAAATCTTTACAAAATGCAAAAGTGCAAAGGGTGCATTCAATGCTAACGCAACAGTAGATGTCCCACATGATCATAAAGTGCAGTGCCAGAAATAAGATAACATTCCAACTACAAGTACTATTCAAGATGGTCGTTCTCTACCCTCGGTCTTCATAGGATCTGGCAGTGACCCAACCAGAAAACTGCAAAAGCTATCAGAAAGCCTGGATGTAGCCATATGACTTTTACACTAAACTGTGAACTGGGAACTATACTGTGAACTTCCCCTGATACCCCAACAGATCACTGGAAATGATTAAAATCTTGTTTGTATCTTCCATGCAGACTTGGCGTAACCCCGCCCACAAACACCCACAAGCCCTAGAAAAGCATGGGAATGCGCGCATCACGCACGCACATCTGGTGAGTGCTTAGGCGAGTGCTGTTTCGCTTTTCTGCTGAGCAGTGAACAAACAATATTGGTAGATTGCTCGCACACGAAAACAAGTCAGAGTGGCTTAACAATGTCCATTTGCATGCTGAAAACCAACATGCTACCACACTGATTACTCTGCCACTTATGCCCCTAACGTAGAAGGTAATTCTCCTTGCAACTTGCATAATGCCCAAAAAGCTACTTGCACAGGAGACTATTTCCTCTGCGCAATGTCCAAGACACCAGCCCTGCTAATAATGTTGCCCTGACCGCCACTGCTGCTCTAAGCATTGCTGTTAAGAATATCTGCCCAGCTGCCTAAGTCCCCTGTGACTTAACCTCAAACAATCTTGCCAACAATTCCACTGTGGGACCAAAACACAGTGAAAACACTGCAAGTTCTGGTTCTGATGCGCAAAACTTTGCCATAATTGCTGCTTACTCCCCAAAGCCTGCTAAAAAGGATGCTAGCACTGTTAATGATGTTGAAAGCCCGCTGATGTTAAGAAATAATGTTTGCACTTCTATTGATGCCTAACAATTTGCCAAAAATGCTGCTCCCTCCCCAAACCCTGCTTAAAAGGCTGCTAGCTCTGTTAATGATGTTGAAGCCCACTGATGTTGAGAAATAATGCTTGCACTGCTACTGTTGCTCATTACTCTGTTCATAATGCTGTTTATGCTGCAAAGCCCAACAAAATGGCTGCTGGCACTTTTAATAATGATGCCAATTGCTCTGTGACTGACATCTTTAGTCCTGCCAACGATATAAGCTCCCTGTTCCCAATAGTGCCGCTTCAAATGTTACTGCCCCCTCCTATGATGCCCTTAAACTTCACAAAAATGCTGCCAGCCAGGAAAAACAAATCGCTGAAAAAGACATTGGCCAAAATCATCTATTTGATTCTCATAGTCCCAACCAAAGATCGCATCCTACCATTTCTCAATGCCCTCAAACAGGAGCACCTCTGCTCACAAGATCCAAATACACTAGCAGATCTCTGTGCCACAACCTTAACCACTGCAGTAGACACTATCGCCCTCCTAGCACCAACAAAACGTAAATCCGCAGGATACGTCAATTCATGGTTCACCCCTCACCTCCTGGAACGTCGGACAGAAAAAACAACTTACTGAAGCACGCTGGAAGAAAACACCCTCTGACGGCCTAAGGCTGGTGTTCACGAAAGCCTTAAAATTGTTCAAACAAGCTATTATTCGCACCAAAGCAACTACCTTCAATGCCAGAATTTCCAATGCCAATTCTGACACCAGAGAATTATTTACCATCCTCAGGTAATTGGAGACTCCTAACACCCCACTCTCTATCCCACTAAAGACAATATACAGAATGTCATGTTATTAAAAATGAAACCCAGATAAAGTGGGAGCCTCTGCAATCACTGGTACCTTGAGGTAGAAACATATAATAATATACAAAAGTTGGTACCAGGAGATGAGGAAACTCTAAAAGGAGGGCGAGTGGATGCAAATTTTAATTTATCATTTTCATTTTATTTTGAATTTTGAATTATATAATACATAATACTTAGAAAACATTTAATTCATTTTACTGCTCATTCATTCGCACACATTCATTCAAGTAATTTGCACATCTAAAAGTTATATAAATGTAATAAAATGCCATAAAAAAGAATTATTCATTTCATTGGTACATTTCATTATAAACCTAATAGTTAATCAAAGTTCATTCCAGAAAAAATATCGACTATTGGTGCTTTATCAGATAGTTCTTTTTTCGAAAAAGCTCCCCAGATGGTAAATAGTTTCGACTTGGCCGATTCGGATGTCTTCATCAGGATTGGATGAACATTTAACAGATACTTCTGCAAACCACATTTGGTTCGCCTAGAAGCTTAAGCTCCAGCAAATTCTGATTCAGAAGCTGGATATCCTTCTTTCCCACAAAAACAATTGGCACCCAAGGCAAATTGATACTATCCAAAGTACCAGTGTGGAAGATATATATTTAGTTTTTGTGGGAAAGAAGGATATCCAGCTTCTGAATAATTCTTTTTTATGGCATTTTATTACATTTATATAACTTTTAGATGTGCAAATTACTTGAATGAATGTGTGCGAATGAATGAGCAGTAAAATGAATTAAATGTTTTCTAAGTATTATGTATTATATAATTCAAAATTCAAAATAAAATGAAAATGATAAATTAAAATTTGCATCCACTCGCCCTCCTTTTAGAGTTTCCTCATCTCCTGGTACCAACTTTTGTATAATGTTATTAAAAATGGACACGCTACACAAAATAATTCTCACTAAATGGTCTACTCTGAGACCTTCTCGCCTAGCCACTGCAGCCACCACCCCTCATACAGCCAATAGCCGAGGCGCCCCTCTGTTTTGCTTCCAATAAATCTGTGAACTGGAAACCTGCACATCCTAAAGGGCCTGAAGCCCTTGAGATGCAGAGGTGATGTATGACCTGCCCCTCTCATCAAAGATTGTGTTGAAACATCGACACCTTTCGTTACTGCCTTCGTGAATCCCTCTTTGACAGCAGGCATAGTGCAATCCATCCTTCAATAAGCCATGGTTCTCCTGCTTCTAAAAAAACCTTTGCTTGACCCCACCCTCCCTAACAATTACCATCCGATTACCACGGACCCTTTCCTACTAAGGATTTTGGGCAGAGCAGCCTATGTCCAAATTCAGCACCACCTTGAAGCAAACCATATCTTGGGAGTCCGCCCGTCTAGATTCCGTCCATGCCATGGCACAGAGTCAGCACTGCTAGACCTCAAAAACCAGATTGATGAGATCATAAATGAAGGGAGACCTGCCCTGCTTCTCCTCCTGGTCTGTTTGCAGCCTTTGACCTAGTGGACCACAAAATTTGCTGCCACCATCTCACCACCTCAGTGTTCTTCTCACTGGAAGCTACTGCCTGGATCGCCTCCTTCCTAGAGGGCAGAGCAATGAGAGGTTTGTTGAGAATGCCATTGCCCCCCACCCCCAAGCTGCAATCAAATGTGTTTTTCCACAAGAATCATGCATCCATCCCAAGCTCTATAACATCTTTACTAAGCCACTTTTTGACCTTCTGGACTCCCTCAGTATAGCTTACACCAACTATGCCGACGGCACGCAGTTCTCTCGCCCCTCTCTGGCAACTGTTCAAACAACGCTGACACTCTGAGCCCAGCATACACAACCATCCAAGCCTGGATATCAATGCATGGCCTCTGTCTGAACAACAAGAAGACAGACTTTCTCCTTGTCAGATCCTCAATTGTGCTAATGGAACTCGAACCCAAATACACAACCTTTAACATCGATGGCACCCAGATTCCAGTCTCCCCTACGGTAAAAACACTGGGGGTATATCTCAATGCCATCTCCTCCTCAGCGGCGTACACAACCAAATTAATAAATGCCTCCAGACCCTTCATATCCACAGATAGCTGTCTAACGTTTACATGCACAGTTGCCAGCGCCAGGCTAGACTACTGTAATGTACTCTTGGCTGGCACCTCTGCACACAACATACAGAAACTACAGAACATTCAAAACAATGCTCTTCGATTGGCCTTGAACATTCCAAAATTTGAACACATTTCGACTGCACGAAAAGCTGTACTTTGGCTCCCGTATTAAGAAAGGATTACTTTCAAAACCCTCTTGATTATGCACAAGTGCCTCTACAGGTCTGCCCCACCTTACCTGTCCCAGAAAATCTCTAGGACACACTCGTCTAGGCCAATCAGAACAACATACTCCTAGCGGCTGATTCAGCCTAAGTTCAAACGCTACAAAGCGGGAGGATCGAGTTTTCCAAACATAGCAGCTGAACAATGGAACTCCCTCCCACATGCTCTGAGGGCCGTTGAGTTCTACTGGGTCTTCCGAAGGGCCCTCAAAACCTGATTATTTGCATAATCTGGTGAGCCTGTGCCTGATCCTCCCTCCTGGATCATTACTGTCTGTATGTAACCTCAATATTGTTCTTCACCTCTGTCTGTATCTAACTGCTAATATCCTGCATACAACTAATAAGTGCTAATTAGCCACTTGTATCTAGTACCTCTAACAGCACATCATTGCCCTCACGTTTTTGCATGATTTATAAATTAAATAAATAAATACATCATCATTGACCCCTGCACAATGCGGATCATAGAATACAGTTGAGTCCCAAAAATAATTTGGTCTATATGTTCCCATAGCTTTTGTCAACTGGACCTTTTGGCGCTTTGATATAGCTCCCGTCCTCGCTCCCTTGGAATGTGGGCTGCGGTTAGAGACCCAACCATTTTCTGCCTACCTTTGATTTGGCACTAAATGAACACACATATTTTACCACTCCTTTCATTACAGTTCAACACAGACTATGGTCTTCCAAAGGGCCTTCATCCACCACTGCGCTTCAAGACCTTTACAATGGCAGTAGGTGCTATAGAAATATCACCTAACAGCATAACATAATATAAAGTCACTTCATTTTAGGCCAAAACGTTAGCAAATAACTCTTTGGTCCCAGGGTGCTATGCAGCATTGCAAGAGGGGGGGGGGAGCATAGGACTGGGGGGGTTGGGGGTTCGAGCCACAAATAAAGTCCTGCTACTTTTCCCCCCAAATGCAGTGCGTGCACTTCCATACAGTCTCACTTGCACCATCAAACCACCCACCCTTACCCCAATCTACGTTTTGGTAACATTAGTGGCAGTTAGCATTATAACACATACAAAAAATAAAACTGCAGCAACATTACCGATGGAGGAAACACATTTATTAGAGCTCTGTCCAGGCACTCTGGGGCAAAATACATGCAAACCTCCTAATTTGCATATGGATTGCAGAAATAGAGTGACTTCTCATAAAAGGACATTGCAAGGAGCATCATCAATCTGTGTTACTTGAAGGCACCATGGAAGTGACTTTAGAATAAGTTGCCATAAGTAGCCAAGTGGCAAATAACTTTGTGGTGCAAAATACCTAAATTGCACTATTATTATATATGGGGCAACTCTATAGTCATTAGGCTTTTTTTTTTTTTTTTAAATAACAGCATGTTATATTAACATAAGCTATGAAGTGAATCACAGAGCTGCAGATCAGACACAGTCCGATTAAATGATTTGCCCAGGATCACACACTTTGGTTAAATGGTGATACTGGGTTTTGGACAATTTAAGCAATTGAGCACATCTTCCCAGGTTTAGTTGATTGAGATATTTATAAGGTTTTGCTTTGAATTCCATGTGCTTAAAAAACACTTTATTTATAGCAATGCCTTGGAAGCAAACCACATTACATAATAACATAATACACTAGCCTTTCATAGTAAGACTAACTATACACTATATACATTGTCATATAAATATGTTGAGCAAGTCACAATAGCACCATGCAGATTAATGTGAGCCCAACAAATCCCACTTGGGTTTTAAATCCATAGTCATTATTTCATAAAGCCTGCAGAATTTTGCACCCTTGTCACTTCTGATCACTCCATCCCATTTCCAATTCTAAAGGGACAAAGGTCTCTGCTAAAAGTGCCCGCTACCCAATCAGTGTCTAATGGCTCACATTGTAATGCTTTGTTGACACAGAGCAACGTGAGAGCCCCTCTGCTGCCCGGAGCTCATTGGGACATTGTCCTGGCAGCGGGACACCTCTACCATTGGGAACGGGTAAGGTGTCCTGCTGCCAGGACAATGAGCGTGCTGAGCGGGAATTACTCAACACACATAGTCCTGTCAGCGGGACACCTTTCCTGTTGGGCACCCTCATTGAGGTGCCCAGTGGGAGTCCCACTAACAAATGTCCCGGTGAGCCTCTGGGGGGCAGCTTGCCCCCCCGAACCCTCCACCGCTCGGTATGACACTGTGTGGGCCTCATTACGAGTTTGGAGGAAGTTTTATATTGAAGTTTGAATAATTGTGTGTGACTGCTTTTGTCTTCGACTCCTTGCAGTATCAACATTGTTTTTTCATTTTAATGGGGATAAGTGCAAACAAATCCCCACCCTTCCTCGCCAGTCTGACTCCTATTTCTGTAGACCCCAAAACGACTACTCTGTTTCACGTGTTTTCATCGCGGCAATTTTCGCTGTGGTGTTATCACCCCAACCATTTTTTGATGATTTCTTTTTTTTAAATCGGGGGTCTCCCATCAATTACCTCACCCACCCACTCTAAAACTCCTACACCAACACACTACACATATGTATTTATATGTGTACCACTCTGTGGGATAATAATGTCTTCTGTTGTTTGAGCGCTCCGAGACCTATTGGTGTGTAGCGCTTTTATAAGAAATACATTATATATATATATATATATATATATATATATATATATATATATATATATAATTAATTTTTTTATGGCAAGAAATGGCAAGGTTGAAAACACCACAGTGAAAACAGCTGCGTCGAAAAATTGGCACGATGAAAACACGGTAACTAGTTCTACTCTGTAACCATATAAAGTATTCTGGAACTCCATAAAAATGTACGAAGCGCCATTGATTCCCCAATCTAGGTTTCGGCTCAATAAATACCCAAAATAAACTATTAAATGTACTATTGCTTATTGCTTATTTCCAGGATTCCACCATACATACTCGTATGGTGATGATAGCAAAATCAAGACCACCACCTCTAGATCGACTCACACACAGAAGTTCAGTGAGTCTCCTTTGATGAAAGAAGCCATGTGGCAAGGTGGGAAGGCAGAAGGAGGAAGCCAATCATTCCAATCTCCAGTAGCCATCTGCAAAGAACAGCATAGAGATTTGCAGCAAGCATGAAAGGCATTTTAAAGATACATTAGTCACGGAGACTTGAAAAGAGCATTTGGTAGGTTTCTTGTAAATCATGTGGTATACTGAGAGGAAGCAGCTTAGAGTTTTGAAGGCAACATTTGGGAAATTTGAAGAGGGACATTGGGGGAATTTTTAGAGAACATCAGGGAGATTTGCAAAGATTCTCCAGGAGATTCGCTGGGAATATTAGGAAAAGAAATCTGGGAACATTGGGGAGATTTGAGAAGGATGTCAGAGAGATTAGATGGGAACATTGGGGAAAGAAATTTGGGAACATTAAGGAGATTTGCAAAAAATCTCAGGGAGATTAGCTGAGGACATCAGGGAAAGACATCCAGGAACATCAATGAGATTTGCAAAGAATCTCAGGGAGATTAGCTGGGAACATCAGGGACAGACATCTGGGAACATCAGGGAGATTTGCAAAGCTCATCAGAGAGATTCGCTGGGAAAATCATAGAAAGAAATTTGGGAACATCAGGGAGATTTGCAAAGCTCGTCAGAGAGATTAGCTGGGAACATCAGGGAAAGAAATCTCAGAGTCTAAGGGAGATTTGCAAAGAATATCAGGGAGACAAATTGGGAACATCAGAGAGATTAGCTGGGAACATCAGGGAAAGAAATCTGAAAACATCAGGGACATGTGTTAACCACATAGCAGTTCATCTCAGTCATATTTGGAGGGTGCATTAAAGTGATCAGGCTCTTTGATGCAGCTCGCTATTTTGTTCATGTCTTTATCAAAATGAAAAATATGTTCTTGCTTTTGTGCTGGCAGTGTCATCAACACATGTAACACACACAAATGTAATATATTGAAAAGTAGGCTAAAACCCCCCTAGGTCATTTTGCTGCCTATCAGGGACAGAAACAATAGTTAACACATCACAATAAAGAACCTTAATTCCTCAAGTGCACCCCTATCTGGCCATCAAAGTGCACGCGGCTCTTACAGTACCCATAGAGGCCCAACCTATTCTATCCAGATCTAACCGACTGCCAGCTGCATGAAAAAGGGAGTGGTTGGGAGGGACTTTGTTTGGGCGCTGACTGCATTCAGTTGATGAGGAGTTTCAACTGTCTGTAAGAGAGTCAGTGCACATCAAAGCCCGAACCTGGCTCGAGTGCGGCCATCGGGTACAGCTCGCCGCCGAAACCACAGCGTTAGACTTCTCCCCGGCTAGGACAGCCCCGAAAACTCTGCCACGCTCTGGGGGTGGCTCTCCGACTGCCCCCAATGTCTCCAGTAAGTCATACTCACCAAGGAACCTACTCGCACCCTGCCTTTCTTAATGACACCAGTATTGATGTGAGGAAAACAACCAGCCCTATGTCGGGTGGATGCACACCATCGCCCTCAAGATGGGACGGGAGCTGACCAAAACAACAATGCCTAATAAATCGCATGCCCTCAGATTTAGCACATTTTTCCATGCTCCTCTTTAATCTTCTAGATTATTCCATTGCAGCAATGGAGGAGGCTCCACGCCACTGCTGCGGGGCGTAATTTCAGACCAAACTACGTCTGTGCCCGGGAACTCTTGTGCCAAGATCCTTAGTGACACCTGCACCTGTTTCATCAAGCGTCCCCTTCCCAATGCAGCAAGGTCATTCCCGCCCAAGTGCAAGACCATAATTCGGGGTGCTGGCCTCCATCATAGCTGCCTGTGCACTGCGGCCAACAATGAATGCCACCTCATGCCCAATGTGCCCCGCCAAACCACTTTCATCTTGCTCAATCCCAAGTTGGGACCTCTAGTCCATTGTTGTGCTTTTTTCTCAGCCCAAACAACAAACACATGCCACATAAACCATACTGCATCATCTGTCAACACAAGAAAATTGTTTCACAAAATATCAAACACCAAGTGTAATAAATAGCAAATCAATTCCTCCTGCGCTGAAGCGCTGGTCATCAGTGCAAACTCAAAATTATTTACAAATTCAGCTGACCCTCCTTCTGTTCCTCTTTACAAGGGTGGTTCCCCTATGACCTCACATATAGTCCGTAGCGGTCAGAATCCCATCTGCCTATCCTCTTAATTGCAGGTGCGGTCATCCCTTGCAATAAAGCCGTGGTGGTGGCCCCTGTGTGTAAATACCTTTTCCGTGTATTCCGACTTCCCCCAGGGTGGCTGACAACATTTTCCAGAACTGGTAAATGGTATGGGCGAGGGGGGGGTTCACTGGCACCTGTTAGTAAGGGCCTCCATGGAGGCCTAATTGCCAGGGAAAACCTCAATAGCAAGACAGGGCAGGTGTCCTTGCCGGAAGACCCATACATATTGACCCACTTTCCTTTTCCCTCCGATCAGTCTTCGATTTTTCTCAACCTTATCCTTAACCCCTCTCCTGTGCCATTGGTGATAAAGGCACCATCACCCACTAAGAGGGCTTTCCCTGACTGATCCTCTTTTCTGCTGTGACTAATTCGCTGACCCAGAAAGCCCCAAAGAACGCCAGTGTAAAAGCAACCTTTAATAATGACACCTCAGAGGCATCGAAACGTTACCCCCGACAGGGCTTTAAGTAGTTTCTGCAATAACTCAAAATCAATTGGCTTGTTCGCATCCTTCCTGGGCCCTTCTACCTGTCACCATCTTTTTAATGCAGTGTGTAAGATAAAACATTTCATAGGGTCCCCTTTACCCAGTAACCTGCTGTAGATGGCTATTGGTACCAGGTACCCTGCAGCCCAGCTCCTGGTCCTTCCCTCCCTGTGTTCCCACACTACAAACGACCGCACCTGTTCTTCCAAGTCCAAGCAGATCTCTACCAACTTCCTCACGAGGCTCAGCACAGCAGGGCAAGATGCTGATTGTACGTCTATGGCCTGTACCACTGCCTTATAGTCTGACCAAAAGCACACCCTTCAGTTACACAATTCCTTTGGCCGTAACATGAGTGCCATCACAATAGGGAAGAGCTCCAGTGCCATGATATTCTTGGTCCTACCTTTCTTGCACCATTGGGATGGCCATTTCTGTGCACACCATTCCTGCCCCAGGATGAACCCGAAACCTTGTTTCCTGACACATTCAAATACATTTGTATATCCCCAATAGTTTCCCACGGAGTTCTCCGTAACTGCACCCAGTTAAACCCTAGCAGGAGTGACAGCCACATTCTCAAGTCTTCTTTTAGTGCAGAACCGATCCAGATATGATGCTACTTTTGCGTAATCCCTGATGTTGCCCTCGCCAACCTTTGTGCAAACTCCCTGCCTGCGGAGAGAACCTTTGAGGCAAAATTCAACTTGCCCAGCAGCTACTGGACCTTTCCCAAAGTGGCCTTGTCTTTGGGTAGGCTGTTCTCTATCTCGGAAATCAGTCCCTATACTTTATCATGGGGTAACCTGCAAGTGCTGTCTGTCGTGTTAATTTCGATACCCAAACATGTTACAAGCTCCGTGAGGCCCTGTGTTTTTTCTGGTGCCAGCAGGATGCCCATCCTGTCCATCAGGTTCTGAAAGGAAGACAGTGTGTGAGCACAGTCCACTGACTCTTTCCATCCCATGAAAAGAAAATCGTCCTGGTGGTGGATGATGCTTCCACGCTGCTCCTCCCTGTGTGCAGCCCATTCCAAGAAAGTACTGAAAGCTTCAAATAGTGCGCAAGACACTGAGAAGCCCATGAGCATACACTTGTCAATGTAAAACATGTCCTCCTACTGGAATCCTAACAGGTGGAAACTGTCAGGGTGCACGAGCAGTAGCCGAAATGCAGATGTTATATCTACTTTGGCCAGAAGTGCCCCCCTGCCCATGCTGGCCAGTGCCCAATGGAGACACAATGAAATTGGGCAGGAGGGGGCAAGCAGAGGGGTCTGCTACCCTGCCCATCTCCAATTCCTTCTTTATTTTCTCGCTGACTACTTTTGGCTGTTTAAGTGCGAATGGTAAGTTCTTTGCAACCCGCGCCGTCAGCGGACTCCCACAAGGAATCTGGAAACCATCAATAAAACTTTTGCATAGTAAATTGTGCTCTTTGGCTTTTGAATAATCATTTAAAAATTCCTGCAGCACAAGCCTGTCAACCGTGGAGGGGCCTTTTTCTCACTTGGATCTTCCGAGCACCTCTGTGTTACCCTCCACCCCTGCCACTCCCCCCCCTCGAATTTGTAGCATTTGGCAGCTAGGTGTCCACCACCACATTTTGAACATTGATGGGTAAATCGGCATTTTGTACCCCAGCTGCACGACCCCTGGTTAAACAGTCTGCAGGTGTAATCAAGAGCTATTGGGCCATCTGAGGCTATCACCCCCTGACCTGCACCATTGTTCTTGTGTTCCTGCTCTTTCCTCCTCAGCGTAGAGGGGCCTTGATGAAAGGGCCGCCAGCTAATTTTTTTATTGTGCTTATACTTGCCATACTATGGTTTCCATGTGCCCCTCACCACTCGCCTCATTGGCCTTGTCCTTACCACTCATGTACGACACCCAACCCTCCATGTCCTTCGGATCCCATGTCATATCGGCAACCAGCGCCATCTTGGATTTAAAATCCTGGTCATAATCTATCCATCCAGTGGATCCATACGTCTTTTGCTCATTGACAATAGCGTCCCTCTACTTCCACAATGCAACCCCCTGCTCTGGAAACATTTCCATCATCACTGCTGCTAGCAAAGAGAATGCCTTGTTCCAGTTAATTATGTTCTCTTCAGCTGCAGTTCTCCTCTGCCTCTTCTTATATTCCTCCTTGCTCACAGTAATATCTGGCCCAGCGATCTCTACCGACAGATGTCAAAGTACTCCCTCACCCATATTCACTGTTAACCTGCCTGGCAATGTGCCATGCTGGGGTGGACCTGCCAGACAGCAGGGGCGCAATGGTCACTAAGGGGGTGTCACCCACATCAGGCCCTCCCTCAATATTCACAGTGGGTCCTTGCACACCCACCACTGAATCTGACTGCTGTGGTGTGGACAACCCTGAGACCAATAATTATATTATAATCTTGTGGCTGCTGACCCTTTATCCCCTTATCTCTGACTACCTAAGTCACTCAATCCTGTGGACCCTTGTTGCTGCACTGGTGCCAACGTGACCTCCGATGTGCCTGACAGCCCTACTGCAGCAAGAGAGGTTGGTGCCTGTGACCCCCACGATCGTCGCAGGTACTGAGGGCCCCTCCCAAACTCTCCTTGCCATCTCAATGGTGGCCCCTCCCCCTACGTGCCTGCACCACTCCCTGCAATAACCTTAGCATTTCCTCCACCTTACCCATTTGCCCATTTTCCAACTCATTACCTGTTGGCAGCTCCAGTGCACCACTTATTGCCCCATTGCCCAACTGGTTACCTGTTGTCGGCATGAATGCACCACCTACTGCCAACTCCGCCAGCTGCCTGTACCAGATATCTGTGCCGGATCAGCCACAACCCCCAAAATCCCTTGTTCCTGTAACTTAGCTGCGGCTGCCTTCTGCTTCGGTTGATGCACTGCCCTATTTCTTTTTGGTTGGTCTTTGGCATCTTGGTCGGCGACGGGGTGTATTTTGAGATGGGTGGGCAGATTTGGGCCAGAGCTACCTGCTTGTGTGTAGGCACCTCCAGCATCTTTTCTTCCCAACTTTTACCCTTCCTGCGTATTCTTTCTTGATAGAGGGCCAATAGATCTTCCTCATCCTCAATCTTGTGACCACTGGGGCCGTTGGAGCTACCCTCCTCGCTGCTGGCGGACATGTCTGGTGATATTTGTCCCGACATTCCAAATGGACCTATGATGGTAGGACAAAAAATTCTGCTGTTAAGGCGTGTATCTCATGCACTTCTCCTGCAAGGTTCCATGAACAGCCCTACAAATTATTTGTTGCGGTACCCTACGGTTTTATATTATATTACTAAGCATTTACTATTCAGCCACCCCTTTCTGCACACAAAACTTTGTGTTGTGTATTGCCGTGACTGACCTGTCAACAGCCCTCTGCCCTTGAACTATATCCTTCAACGTCTGATAGCACATAAAACATTCATGTTATCACAAGAAATTAGATGTTATAACATTTGACGTCCTCCACCGTTACTCCCCCTAATACAGATCCTGCAACATTGTGTATAGGTGCATTGTAAATACTCAATAAATCGTCAAATAACTAGCCGCCTGGGTCTTGCCCTTTTCTTGCTAGCAAACTAAACCGTTGTACTCTTTTAAGGACCGGTGCTTTGAGCATTTTGAATGTCACACAGAGTGAGTGCTGCTATTTGAAATAAAAGGAAGGACCTTGGTCAGGGTTTCATGACAATGTACATCAGGGTCATAGACAGGGTAGGGCCTTAGTGGGCAAGGTCCACCAAAAATGGTTAAATGCCCCTCAGCACTGCTGTGTGGGGATTTACAGATTTTAAAAAGTCACTGTGGTGGGTCAGACTGCATTAGCTTCAGGCCCCACCTGTTAGACAATCCTGGCTACGCCTCTAATTTACGGGTTATCTGGTTTGAACTCTGTAACATTGTGAAACAACATGCTCAGTATTTATTAATATTATTTTGTTACTAACACAAATATATTTGGGAAAAAGTAAGGGGTCGTCGAGTAATCCTAATCTGCTTTTTCAAGCATACTGACTCATTTTAATGTAAATGGGGTAAACACAATGACACAAAAAAGTTAAATGTGAGAAAGAGCATTATCATTCAAACACATATACCATGTATTCATATCTGATCACCACACTGGTATTTTATTCTCCAGGAGGTGAGGGTGTATAGTCGTGAGATTCTTTGATTTGTGCTATGAAAGTGAAGTCATATTTTACTAAACAGACACTTTCCACATATACTGAGATGCTAAACATTAATGTTGGCGATTACATCAGAGGCTGTTTTATGCCCCTTTTGCTTCGATCTTTGTCTTCTTTTCCTGCTTTCCGGTCACATCTTAAAGGAATGGTTCGGTCAAAAATGTGTATTGCCCCTACGGGTCGGCTATGTGTTTTTAAGCCTAAATCACTTGATTTTAGAAAAATTTCCTATGGACCTTACCCGAGTTTTCGTCCATTAAACGCACGCGAAAACAGGCACCAGGGAGCTGCCATTTTGTGATAATCCTATCATTTCCCCCATCGCCCTGGCTGACCTGCTTTTGCAGCACTAAATCATATCCCCCGCCCCTGAGCCTGACATTATCAAAACATTCATATTCCCCGCCTCTCTCTGTGACGTTACTGTGCTGCGTAGGCAAACGCGCCCAGTCGTCTTCTACGTGACTTCACACAGAACCCAGAAACCAACACAGATCAGCTCACAACACAGCGCGCCACAATTCGGAATATGAAACTGTACTTTAAAATCAAACAGCAACACAGTAATTTTGTAAAAGTACATTTATTTGACATTAAATGTTTATAGAATATTCAGCAATTGCCATATGAACTCCGAAAGTCATTTATTTTCTTTTATCTCTATCCGCAAATCCGTAAAATGTTATTGTAAGTCATGCGCTGTTCTTTTATGGTACACAGGGTGTTGGTTTTCGTTCAAAGAAGCACTTTTGTCGCACGTTGAACCGCAAGGCTGTTCCATCAAGTAGGCACTAGGCCAGCGTAAAGGTTGATATGTTGCTTCTAGCCGCTAGTACCGCGTAAGGGCATATGGGCCCTTGGCGATCGTCCCATAAGATCATCAGAATGGTGCAGTTGTTTACATTAAGCTGCAACTGGCGGCTGAAGAAACCGTCTGCCGGTGTCTGAAACTGGTGGCAGTGGCAAAAGGGAAGTATATACCTATTTTGAAAACATAAAATTTATAATTAGTCTCGCCAGCCGATCTTTATTAATATTATTCATTTTATTTATTACGGCCGAGCTGAAACTATTTGCTTTCAAGGATAGTGCAATGGAGTATGTTTGGCTCTAAAATCAATGCGAAAACTAACGAAATAAATCGAGGTTAGTATACAATGAGAAACGACTTTTTGTCTACATGCGTGTGGAATGTGGACCTGCATGCCCATGTGCCCGCTACAAGGACGATCCCACAAACGTTTTCAAAGCTCTTCATTCATTCATTTATTCATGCATCCATTCATTAATTCTTCATTCCGGTATAAAAGCGTCTAAAGAGTTACTTACATTATATTTGCAATTTCCATTGTGTCTCTGCGTAATGCAGTCCGTAAATCCCACTGTGCTCTTGACAACGATTTTTCGTATACTGAACTAACATGAAACTCGGTCTAGTTTAAGAATTTTCTGCCTTATCGTCTCTTACGTTATTGCACCCCCCCAAACCCCCTTCACATGAAGTTCTTTCTGCATGGTCCCTGTCTCTCAAGGTCAAAAAACAACAGAACCTTGTACTGCCAGTGCGAGTTGTGGGCCTCTTCAGGGCGGGAGCTGAAAATCAAAGCCGCTGACCTTCACTAGAAATGAGCATACATTCTTTCTTTGCAACATCCCGTAGTAAAGCCATCTGTGAGAACTTGAAGTTTCGAATCCATCTATGTAGTGCGCCTCAATGTGCAAATGCGAACTGGCTTCTCTCCCATCTGCAACGGCTCGCTTGGCGCGTTCTAAGACCCCAATTTTGTCCTCGTTGTCTGTGAGCTTTGAAGCCCCAAAGAACCATAACTATTGAGACTTTTAATTTTTTGGGGAAGGTCAGGGAAAGTATAAAGTACCCAAGGAGTTGAGTTGAAAGTGAGATTTATTGTTTGTTTGTTTTATTATTTGCAATACGCAAGCCTCCCCTCGGTTAACAGTGCCCAGAATTTATAAGAGATTGAGAAAATTAGTTACATCAACAAGAATATATACATACACATATAGACAAGGTCAGCAATATGAGGTGAATAGAGAGAGAAGTCACAGATGACACCCAGGTAGTTCGGCACCCAGGATGGTGAAGGTAGGGGTTAGGGTTATCGTACTTTGTATGCACACTGTACAATAAAATCTATTTACAAAAAGACAATCGTATTACAATTATTTAAACCAGGATTTGTACTTCACAACCAGCTCTCCTTTGGGTGGACATGGCACAGTGGCAATGTTGGGTGGCAATGGATCAGTGCTCTGCACAGAAACGTTCAAAATTCCATATCTGTGCTTTTTTAATACAGCAACAATAAGGCTTTTGACAAAGTCGAACTCCATTTCCTCATAGACAGGTTTGATCACCCATTGTTTACTTCTTTTTGAAAAGGCCTTAGTGTAGCGAGGTATCCTTACATTACCCTTAGTCCTAGATTGTTCATGGCCGAGATTCTCATTATGGGCCAAGACGGCAAGTAGATGTATTTGCCCTCTTTCATTAGACTGTCATCCTGCGTCAAAGTTGTTTTGGCCTGTGATGTTGAGGACATATCACCACATTTGACAGAAATATCGCTGCTATCAAGTTCTGATGCGTCGGTGAATGCTGCTGCTGGTTCTTTCGGTCATTTCAACATCTGCTACCTCAACATTGATGGGAGAACACAACAATGTCGACAGCTTTTTTGGTGGTGATTTTTTTTGCAGGTGTTTTTTGCATCTGCGACTACTTCAGAGCTATCTTCAATACTTCCAGTATCATGTTGTTGCGGCGGTGTGGTCGTACTGTAGCAATGGTCCAATACAACTTTGCTGGATTCTCCGGACACATTCATTTCATGTTCTGGCCATTGGACATGAGCATCCCGAGTCTCAACATGGCGCGTCTGAATTAATAGTTCCTCCATAGTGTAAATGGTCTGGCAAGCAACATCTCTCATTCGCTTCACTGTCTGTGTATGTATAGTTCGTAGACCCACGGGTAACTAGAGGACAGATTGGAAAAGGGATGTTCAGTTTAAACACAAGATAAAGTATAGTACAATTGACTGGAAAAAAACATAAAATAGTCCCCAGCACAAAAACATTTCTAAAGTTATGAACTGTTTGTAACTAACCTTATTTTTGTTTCTTTCCTTTGCAACTTTTTTGACTCGACCTTCAACATCTGCACGCTGTTGCTCCGATACGTATCCGCATGTCTCCCCTTTCTCTTGCGCTGCAACAACTATATTTTCTGTATCCGCATAGACAGCACGGAATGAGGCTCCATCGACTCCCTGAAACATAGTATTTTCATTACTGTGTATCAAAATATTGTTAGCATAAAACGCACGTGAGGACGAACACACATGTACATCTCAATAGCCAAACATGATTTAAACATTGTGTGGATCAATCAAACGACAAGTATTCGAGCTCTGATGACCTAGTTCGATGGAGCTGTCAGTATCCATACCTCTGGCTCTACATGGACTGCCACGAATGATTGTATTGAAGAGGAGGCATCAGCAACTCCCTGAAACACAGTACTTGCGTTAGTATGGTTTTCAATATCGTAAAAATAACACACACTTGGGTTCGACGGCACAGGTACGTATAAAGGGAAAACCACAAATGTTGTATTGTCTAAAAGAATCAAGGAATATTTAAAAATGATCAGATTTAATCGACTTATTTCTCCGATTTCTTTACATCTGCATCATCTAAATGGGATCTTGTGATTGTAGTGGAAGCTCCATCATCTCCCTGAAACACAGTACTTGCGTTAATAGGGAAGAAAGTATAGCAAATGGAATCACGTTATATGATCACGCTCGATGGAGCTGTCAGTATCCATACCTCATGCTGCTAAAGAATATCTAGGGCTGTTGTCAATGTGGTGCGCACTTCCGAAAGCTGTTGCGCCGATTCGTATCCGCATGGTCCCGCTTCCACCGGAATTACTTGAATGTCAGGCTCTGCATCAAGTGCGTGGGTTGACGATTCAACAACTGCCTGAAACATAGTATTTGCATTAGTAAGGATTACAATATTGAAAACACAACACACGCTTGGGGTCGACCGCACAGGTACATATCAACGGCTAACCACAAATGAAACATGGTGTAAAACAATCAAACGACAAGTGATCCAGTCCTGATGATCACGGTCAGTTGAGCTGTCAGTATCCATACCTCGGGCTGCTGAAGAACATCTAGGGCTGTTGTCAATGTGGTGGATGCTTCAGCATCTCCCTGGTAAAATAATCACACGATACATACAAACTATTAATTGACATGCATAAAACAAGTCTGTAGCGGAATAGCCAAGTATGATTACCTGATAGGTGCTAGAAGTGGTTGATAACTGCGAGCGCGTGACGGAAGTAGAATGTTCTTGCTTCAGATTCAAGGGATAGTCAAGAAGTTGTAAAGGTAAATTTTTGTTTGATGATGAAATGGCAATATTTAAAATTGCCATGTAAGGAGACAGAATACTTGAGTAATGCCCAATATAGCACAGTTCCCTGTGCCCCTATATAGATTTCGTTTGTGGGTTATGAAATCTAAAAATAATATATTGATAAATGTCATTATTCAAAAAGCTATACAATCATATCAATGTCGAAAGTATTACAAATTGGAAACAACACCTAAAATATCAATGAATCCATTTGGCTACCTACACACTACCGCAAGGCCTAAAGCTAAAAACGGACACTTGACTCACCAGTGGCGGATTGTGGACGAATAGAATGGGAATAGCGTTTGCGAGCAATTTTCGTGTCGATCGCCGTTTATTCTTCTTTGTTACCCAAGATGTGGTGTACATGTTCGAGGGAAAGTGCCGGCTGCAGATGCGGTATCGATCACCCCTCTTGTACTCAAAGACTTGTTGGACTCTACTTTCCAGCTCATCCAGTGGATATCCGCAATGTCTGACCCATTCTCTTATTCGATCAACAGTTTTTGGGAATACATGCATTGTAGTGCCTTCAGATTTAGCATGGGTCTTCGAAGGGCAACCGCTAATCGAACAGGCAGGCATTGTTGAAAATTCTGAAAAGTAAATATCAAGATTATTATAAAACCTTAATGAATAAAAAAGTCATAAAAAAGTAAATGAACCATACCATTCTCAATGCAAGGTTTGTTTTGGTCGCCGGAACTATACCAGTTCATCATGTGCGGCTTAGTATTTGCATAAGTTACAGAAATTCTTAAAATTATGTGACTAAACTCTGAACATGTCACTCGTCCCTTGGATGTTCTGTCTTGCACGAAAAGGAACCATGCTTACATTATAGACTGGACCCCCGAAGGATGCAATTCGATGACAGTTGACACAGATGAAAATAAAGAGATCTATTGATAGGATAACAATTGAAACTCAAGTCAATAGCAATGAGACCAATGACCATAGCTCTACTGGGTACTGTAATAGCAAATAGATTGAAATGTAAAAATGACCGAAATATGACTAGGATACATGGCCTTACCTTGACCAACAAACAGTTGGATTCAGCAGGCCGAGCAGTATGTTGCAGGAGAACAGGTAGATGGCCACAGGTAGCACACTGACGAGTTTGCTCGAAGCGGTCGCAGATAGCACGGCAACGAGCAGATTAGCATAGATCTCAGTGCTTCTCAGGTAGAAGGTTCAGGAGTTGACTTGCAAAGCACAAAGATGTTCTCATGAGACATATCAAGTGGTTTATAAAGTATTATAAACAGGGGTGTGTTTGTGAATGAGTGACGTGTGTATGTTGTGGTATTATGTTTATTGCAGGGGGGCGGCCTGCCTCAGGGGAGGCCTGCCTGGAGACACGGGGTCTGAGTATGCCATGTGAGCGATTGCCCCTGGGCGTAGGATACCTTTTGAAGTGTACATGCTGTTTGGCACCTTGGCCGTTTGGGCCCGTCACAGCCCCCCATGCCAGCGCTCATACCCGGGTGCGAACCGCCTTTAATGGAGGGGGTGGGATGGATGGGCCTGGGGCGTGAAGATAAGGCACAGGAAGACTGCTGAACGGAGACACACTTATGTGGATTGCAGGGGGGTGGCCTGCCTCAGGGGAGGTCTGCCTGGAGACACAGGGTCTGAGGAGGCCATGTGAGCGATGGCCCCTGGGCGTGGGATACCTTTTGAAGTGTACATGCTGTTTGGCACCTTGGCCGTTTGCGCCGGTCCCTTCCCCTTATGTGATGTTAACTTTGCAAGACATTCGCGTAGATGGGAACACTGAGCACGACACGGGGCATCCATTTTTGTACCCCCTTTCCACTCCATTTTGGTGACCAGGCCTCACTGCGATAGTACAGCGCGCAGAGCACATGGCCCACAGCCTCGTTCCCACTCTGACTGGAAAACTCCAGAGGTATTTGCAACAGCTAATAAATTTAACACATCACTCTCTGAGATCACGGTCCTGCATGTGAACCGGCCTGAACCAAGCACAGCGCTCGTTCATCTCCACAAACGTGTCCTTGCCCACGCACCCTCGCCAGTGGAAAGTTACTGCCATTCTGACCCTGTGTCCCTGCAAGGTATTCTCTTCATGTGCCAGACCACTGACCACGCCATGATGCCCACTTAGCAGATCCCCAACTAACATTAGACCCCTACTGCAGTATATCGTTGCCTATCAATAACAAATGCCACATATCGGAGATTCTTGTGAGCACAGACCCACACTTCAAACAGTGTATTATAGTGGTCAAGACCCTTGACCTAAGGCCTGTATAATCCAATGTTAATTGATACTATTGATATATGTGTGACTTTTATAGAGACATAACCGACTGAAAGGCTTTGAACAAGTGTTATTTCGTGCATGCATTATTGATAATATATTATGTTAGCTTAGATAGTGACCACCCCGCTTCAAAGCGACCTGAACTTCACCCATTCCGAGCACAGGTGTCTGACGTCCATCCTTGAATGGAGACACACTTGATTGATTTAAAAAATTGAAACAACCGTTGTTAAGATATATGTGGTGTTTTATTTTGTAGCTTATTTTGATGACACAAAAATACAAAACTTTGCACATTGTACAGTTCAGGTTGCAGCACAGCGAAAGAAAATCCCCTGTACTGACCGCTGTCACTCGGGAACGTTTCTCTTATGGCACGAACGGCACAGGCGGGTATCACTCTTCGAACGCGGTGTCCAAGCCTCCCGTGAAGCCACCATGTAAAGGAACGATAGGCCACCAGCCTGTACCACCTGTGAAAAGGAATGAAACAAACTTTTTTTAAATGACCAAGATAAGTTTAATAAACATTTGTTGTCAATGACAATTCTTGTAACTAATGGCATTCTGCTCGGACAAATGCTATCTAGACACTGCACACTATTGAAAGACTTTCGTGCGTTACAATGATATGTATATGTAATTTTGGATATAGTAGAAGACCATGAAATGGGAGTGGCATGACAAGCAGAGTATACTTACTCGTTACTCTGATTACGAGGACGAACAGTTGCGTGAAGTTCGTGCATAAGCACCATCATTATCCTCAACACGGACCGTGTGAGCCAGGCGGCCCTGAAGTCTGGCAGCTCGGTGATGCATTGCGGTCGTGGCTCGCCTTCCGAAATGTAGGCCACGCATCCCGAGTTTTTACAGCAGCAGCAGTTCTCATCCTCGGTTGGCATTAGCTCGCACCGATTGCATGTGCACCAGGTGGAAACACCGTCCATGCGACTAGGTCCAGGCTCTTCAGCTGTTGAATCGTCCTCCCAACTGCCGTCTGAAGACCCATCGTTTTCGCGTGTTTCCCTTTCCAGTAGTTCCTCCTTGGTATACTCGGGCTCGTACATGTAGCGCATTATTGTATCCATTGTGTATTGCACAAACTAAAATAATTGATAGCGGTGGTACTGGTATCTGTTCACACGGGCTACAAGCAACTAAGGTAGCTGACCAGAGCACAGAAACTAGTCACAGAATACTCAAAGTAGCACAGAGAGAGGAATGGAATCGGAAATCTGCTGCTGTGTGTTGTGAAACGGTCTGTACATACTTATTGAGGAAAGAGGCGTCCTGCCATTTCCATGGCGACACGTCATTAGCTGAAGCGCAGCGAATGTTGACACGAGACGTGCTTTGGCATTGTGAAATGGGCGGTACGCGTCTGCTGATGACAGGCTCAGGGGCGGGGGATATGATTTAGTGCCACAAAAGCAGGTCAGCCAGGGCGATGGGGGAAATGATAGGATTATCACAAAATGGCAGCTCCCTGGTGCCTGTTTTCACGTGCGTTTAATGGACGAAAACTCGGGTAAGGTCCATAGGAAATTTTTCTAAAATCGAGCCACTTAGGCTTAAAAACACATGGCCGACCCGTAGGGGCAATAAAAATTTTTGACTGAACCATTCCTTTAAGCCTCACTTGCTTAATGGTTAACTTGTGCTTTTCAATATGTTTTTCATTAAATGTACTGTTTTTTAACCTCTGTGCAGTGTTTTGCTCGTTGCGCTATATAAATACAAATCAAATCAAATACCAGATGTCCTAGCAGCCTCATATTTTAGTACATGGCTGGCAATCTAAGAAAGCGTTAATCCAAAAGGATTTATCTGTAGTATATAGTGAAGCAAAGTTATGACCAGTTTTGCATTTTTCTTTTCAAATGCACTGATGAAAAACCTAAATCTATTTTTATTTTAACTTACACTATATTTTTCAATGGACTCTAATACCTGGTTCCAGGAACCTAACCCCCTATTTCAAGACTGGATTACTCCAAAGATCAAGCAATATCACACCAAAGATTGATATTTGTATACAGTGAATCAATACAGTGAACTAGGGCTACAGCCAATCTCACATGTTCTGTTTTTTAAGGTAATTATACTATTTTGCCAAGTACTGCTGTTCAGCTGAAAGGTACAAAAGCTGAAAGTATTCTCCCTCTTCTGTATTGCTGGGCCTCTTTGTTCTCTGAAATGGAGCAGGCACATAAATAAAGCTTAAGAGGATTGACTCGGTTGGGATGTATGTTTAGATGTATGTTTAGAAAAATAGGGATGCAGGCCGAAAGAAACAGAGGAATGGATTGAGAAATATAGGATTTCAGCAAACAAAATGTCATGCAATTGCAAGCTCTGAAAAACGCAAGGCTGTATGCTTACAGAACCAGGGGAGCTGGCTGAGAAAAATGGGGCCTGCTCAACACATGACGTGTGCAGAATATAAAGAGTGGGAGTGCAGCCTCTGAGAAAGAATGGTTCAAGGGTCATAGCTCTGTCTATTTAGTCTACTTTGTATTTTTCAGCCCGGGATGCACTCGGATAATTTTCAAGCATGTGCAGTGGACATGCTTGAAATCACAGGGGGGCAGGCTCACAAAACACCAGATGTGAGTTCTGTATTAACCGGGTTTATAATCAAACACTCGGGTTCAGGCTCTAATAAATAGGGGCGAAGGCTCAGAAAAAGTGGTGTGTGGAAAAAGGGAGGTCATACTCCAAGCATTTCTTGCAAATGCCACTTTTTTCCCAGCCTGCTCTTTTCTTTTTTCCAAAAATATGGCCCTGTTTGTTTCCATGCTTGCAATCCTGCTTCCTGATTTCTGTATTCTATTTTGCAGAGCCGGCATCCTATTCTTCGTAACCCACACCACTTTTTCTTTGAGGCTGCTTCAAATGTAGGGTATTTTGAAACGGTGTTTCTTTCTACCTACACCTTCACTTTCCTGTGCCTGCACCCCATTTGGTTAACCTTCTGTGCTAATTTTTCTTTAACCTGTAAACCTGTTTTTCTAGGTATGCAACATTCTTTTTTGATGCATGAGTCTGCTCGTTAATTTACCAGAACATTCACTAGGGGCGTTGCTAGGGGGGGGCTAAGGGGGCTATTGCCCCTGATCTTTTGGTTGTAGCCCCGGATAGAATCTCAGGAGCTACAGCCAAAAGACTAGCTAGCCCCCAGCCCCAACAGTACTGACATCAGCTTAGCCCCGGGTCTTTTCCAGACCTAGCAACTCCCCTGACATTCACCCTAGTTAGTTCTGAACCTGCACCCTCCAGCCATTTTTTTTAGTTTATGCATCTGTTTTTGCAAGCTTGCACAACTGTTGTTCAGAGCCAGTCCACCTGTTCCATAAATCCGGAAGCAGTGCATATGCTTGCATGTGATCAAGGAGGGCGGAGTCTGAAAAGGTCAAAGCAGACTGAAAATTCCTGCTCTATTCCTGCTCCAGTGCAGATTGCTATTTATAGAAATAATTCTTATCTGTATCTGTTTTTGTTCACAGAAATTACAAAGTTCAACTGAGGCCACCCTTTGAAGCTGTATTTGTGTGGTGACGCGTTCCTTGCTGGTGATTAACAAAGTGCTGTTGGCTGGACTCCTCCAGTCTCTAAGGACTAGACCAGGGATTGCGTGTTGCATGGCATCGCCCTGTTACCAAGGTGAGGCTGTTGCTCCCGAGTGATCCTACAAGCTAAATACGTGTGTGTACTCTGTCAAAGTATATGCGTAGTAGTACAGGGAGGATTTAAAATAGAGAACCCCCTATTATCAGAACTAGAAGCAGATGGCCCTGCGACAATCAGCAAACCTTTTGCGGCCCCAAGTGAGAATGTGACATCTCCCCCTTGCCACGTGGAGGGACTGGGTTCCTAGGAAAGGCTGAGCCTTGTCAATTTCAAAGGTAGCGAGGTGCACGGGGGTGGGTGAACAAAAGATAATTCTCTAAAATAAGACTCTTTGATAGACGGGAAACCGGAAGAAGATGGGCGGGGCAGCTAAAACAGCCAACGAAGCATTTTACACATAAAAGAAACCTTCTGCTTTCTTGGAGCTTACTCCCATCACTGCCCACATGGGTCCCTCCAGTCTCATTCGCCTGGGTATGACTAACAAAAGAAGGAAGACAATTTATTTTAAAAGTGGTAATGATTGGCTCCCAGTATCAGGCTAGAAAATACAACAACCCCCTGCTAGGATTCAGATATGTAACGATTACCCATCACTCTGCTGAAAACATGTTGTGTTGGAGCTGTTGGTAGTGCGCAGGAGGGTAGGGTGAAGATACATATCCAAAAGGGAGTAAAATAGCTTTTTTATAGTGCATGGCTGGAACATCGAGGATATCTGTCGGAAGAACCAATATTGTTGACTGTAGCAAAGCAACTGGGTCCCTGGACCCACATATTAACCTTAAGGGCTCAGGAGAATCCTGCAAGTGACATTGGCAGTCTTCCCTGTTTTGGGAAGAGCAGAAGAGGGCCCCAATTCTTCAAGCTAACCTGTTTTGGAGCCCACAACATTTTAATGTCCACAGGCGGGCAGTGTTGCTGCTGAGCACTTCACTCTTTTCATTCACAAAGAATTTGAGTCTGGTTTGAGAATGCAAACCTCAATCGATCCCTGATTGAGCACCTTATCACAAACTTGGGAGGCCTTCTGAGCCTTGAGCCTCTACCACCCCAAGAGGCCCAGACAAAATCTTCTTCTGCTGCAAGGAGACGTGCTAAGAGGTCTGTTTGACATGGAGAGCCTGCTTAAGCGACGGAGGTAGTTAACTTGTGGACGCGTAGCCCTCTCCCAGGCGTTGATATGATATATGATATGATAGTTTATTTATGTAGCGCCCATACACAATGTGTTTCAAAGCGCTTCAAGGCAAGAGTGGCAACAAGGGAAAATACAATGACATTCTTACAGGCCATGAACAGTAAGGATGTGAAATTAACTATCGTACTCGGCCTGACATTTCAGATAGTGCAAGCTCTAAGACATAGATAAGGAATGGAGGGGGAGAGTGGGAAGGGAATGGAAATAGACAGGCAACTACCGTACCAGGCCTGATGACATTTCTGGTAGAGCCGAAGAAAACAAAAGGTGAGGGAGAAGGGTGCAGAAAGGGACGGGAGGAACAAAACAAGCGACTATCATACTAGGCCTGACGACATTTCAGATAGTGCTGGAGCAGGGGGTGGGGAGTGAACAAGCAAGGGGAGGGGGGAGACAGACGAGGTTGCTATCATACTAGGTCCAGGGAACATTCTGATAGAGTAAGTGCCTAGAACAGTGGTCAAACTTTTTTGGCCTGGGCCCCCCCGTGCAAAATTTGGGCAGGCTGGGCCCCCCCAAAAATACCAAACTGGACAGTATGTATTCACGATACCATGTCCCCCTTTCCTTTACCTTATGCCCTTGAAGCAGGTCGCGTCCCCTTTTCATACCTTCCCCAAAGACATTTTCGAATAACCATCTTGGTTTTTGGTTTTCACTGTTTTATTAATTCTTACTTGCATCTCCCCCTTCCTTAACTGGCATTAAGTGACTGCTATATAACGCATTGACCAACTTGCATTGTCAACTAGCCAATAGCCCTGCAAACTCTTTGCTTCACACCATCTTTGAAGTTGTTCCCCACCCTATGACTGGCTTTGAGAATTCTTGCCTTATGTCACTGGTAACTAAAGCTAAAAAATGGTGTGCCTTAGCAAGTCCTGATCTGGTGGCTATGCCCTTACCATGCTATAAGACTATCCTTAAAACAGAACTAGGGAATTTAGACCAAGACCAAATCATTACAGATCTACCTAGGAAAGCCCTTAGTGTTGAATATGTCCATCAGTTCATAGGTTGGGGAAAATAAAATGTTTACCTATGGCAATATGTTCTCAATTCCATACTGCATGACTATGTTTTAAATGTAACTTAATTCCCACTTTGGAGGCCAAGGTGGTAGATTGGTGATGGCAAGACAGGATAGAGCTTGAAGACAGCGTGTAAAATCTACGGCTGAAAGCTATAAGCATCTCATGATTGAATGTGACAGTCTAATTGCAGTTAATGGACGGATGAAATGAACATGTGGCAGTATTGTGCCTGCTGATTATTGTAATCAATGGTTCTGGGAAAGACTTTTTGAGGGTCACGTCACTGAATATTTATCATAGGATTAAGATGTGTGAACTGAACAAATCAATTCCGACCATTTTGACAAGCTGATCAAGAGAATCTGGCTATGAGGGCAAGGAATTAACTATGTTTATTGTGCATATAATGATTTGTTTGGTTCCTTTTTTTGTAATTTGTGAAGTTTTTAATGGATCTATAAGAAATGGCTTATGGTTGTATAAAAAGCTATTTTTAGTTGCACTATACTAAATAAAATTAAAATAATAATAATTCCTATAGTTTATAGTCCATTTAGCTCTCTCCTGTGTTATCTGTGTGGATATTTCCGTTTTTTTAATTAGTTATCTGTATTTAAGTAAAAATACATATTTGTTTTAAAGCTTGAATGGACATTCCTTTTATTTTGGTACTTGAGTGTACACTGCCCTTGAACATTTCATCCAATAAAGAGCTAAAGGGGGTAAGCTATTCCCTTTCTAACTTTTTTACCTGTGAGGGAAAAGTAACTTTTGAGTACGATGTAATGAGAGTACTTAGGCACATGCTGTGAAAAGCATAGTCCATCTTAAATAGTGTAGGTTAAAGCAAAGATAAAATGGAAACAAATATTCAGTGTATGTTTTAAATTTTGCCACATATGCACAATTAGACTTGTATACTGGTACACGCCTTAACCCTATGGAGGATTTATGGTGATAGTGTCTCCCCACTTTTGATAGTTTTGCAAAGATGGGCTATGCAGCCATTGATTTACTTTACCCTTGCCCAGCTATCAGTGTTATCTTTTTCTTCTTGAACAATGTGGACAGGCGCTACTACTCTATGATTTCTCAGCGCTCGACCAGTTGCAACAGAGGAGTGTTCATGTGCAAGAGTCTATCAATTTGAGTCAAACAGCCGAGGTATCTATCTACTAAGTGGGGGTCAACCTTGGGTTTCCGGGGTCCGAACTGAACTCACAATGCACTGATTTGGTCAGTGAGTTTTGCTTTGACAAGATCATAGATACCTGTACCGATTGTGTATTAAAAACTATAAAATCATGAAAGGTATTAGCTTGTTGAACTCTATTGGAGGGGGCTCACTCATTTCTGTTACATGGGGTCGCTTTGTTTATTTTGTGTTTGTCTCCTGCACACTTTGGAATAAAGGATTTCTTCTTGAATTGACCAGATGAAAGACCGATCTCTGTATCTGATTTACACGTCAGTTCTGGTGCTGTGACTCAGAGCGATTGACTGTGATTGGACGCCTTAAGATCACAGACGGGTCCTGCTGTGACTTCATCAGGCACCATCTAATTAGGTAATACAATGTATGTCTACTTGGAGAATTTGCTTCAAGGAACGTCCCTGGGTTTTGAGAGTCCCTTGCTCAACTGGGAATTCAGATGTTTTTATGCAAATGTTCAGTGCCCATACAAATCAAAATGATGACCAGTATATCTGTTTTGTTTGTTCTAACTTTTGTTAAATGATATTCTAATCTGTCCTGGTAGAGTGCTCTTGAAACCCCACCTGAAGATTTAACCGGCTAACATTACCTGGACCACGTTAATACAGACAACCCGCACACGTATTTTTAGTGCAGAAAATCAGTATTGTTAGTTTGGCACAATTCAAAACAGTTGGGCAACCTGCGCATCCACACTACTAGACCCAAAAGGCGTTATATCCGGGGACGGAGCTTTGCTTAAGTCTAACAGCAGAGAATAATGTGAGTGTTCGAAAGTTGCCCATATAAATGCACACATATGTGTAATTTGCCTTGTCTCCTGCTGAACCAAAATATTTGTGCATCAACAGATTTGAGGCTTAATGCATATATGACTGCGGTGAAGTCTTTGGAATTTTTCACTCTTAATCAGCCCAATTTCTGGGGTTTTCACAAGGGAAAGCTCGTGATTTACCACTCATCTCATTTTCGACCTTTCTCTTCCTACAAACAATTTGCTTCTTCCTAAGTCAATTTTCTCTCACTTTCCATCCTAGCAATGGGGGTCCAACAGGCACATCTGCTTTCCAACACCATGGCTGGGTAACCTTGTCTTTTTCCCTCATCGCATCTCTGGACCATTGCGTTGGTATAAACAGTGTCTCAGTGCTACAGCGTGGGGGATAGTGATGAAAAATAAGAATGAACAATTGTCAAGTTTGGAACGAGGTCTCAGCGCCATAGAGCAGGGCATTGTGGAGGATAGGCAAGGAATTCTAAGTAAGTTATACCCTGCCTTACCTTCTTGTGAGAATGGGAAAAGATCCGTCAAAGCAAGGGTCACTTCTTCTTAAAGGAAGTCCAGCATATTTTAGTTACGTAAATTATTCACCCAAAACATGTGCATTTCTAGATCAATGGCACTATTTTGTAAGAGAAGATGTCCCTAAGCAATTCCCTGAGTTAGGCGCATTTGATCTCAAAAACAGTGTCAACTAATGGGGGCTCTAGAGTGCCATGGTGCAAAAGTCCACAACAACCTGCGGGACACATTTTTCGATTGGTATACCAAAGCTGTACAAGAACGCACCAAATCAAAAACTAGAGCCTTTAAAGATGCACAAGGGAAGTTAAAGGATCTGAATAATGAATTAAAACACTTGAACACAAATTGGAGTGTCGTTGAAATAAGAAAGGGCACTTTAAAATGGCTGCCTTCTTTTCCACCACTTGAGGCTGCCTGGGCTTTGTTCCTTCAGCAGCTGTGATTAGCTGCAGTTCGAGGTATCCAGGCCAATCCCGTATAATGGTGCCGGTGCAATCACTGTTTGACCAGGCGTGCAGAGCGGCACCCGCGAGCAGAACTTGTAATGTGGCGGTATGGTAACAACGGTGCCGGTAGCACTACCGGCGCTGTTGTTGCCTTACCGCCACATTCGTAATGAGGCCCACTATCTTTGCTGTTCCTTCAATTAACCTATGGACCTCTCATATGTTCTCTGACCTCTCCCCTTTCTCCCCTTGACCCATTACTGGCGGCACCAGATGGGAAGTGCTCTTGGCTCACTTTTCATCTTCCAAATGCACCATTAATGTCTATCACAATGGCACATTCATGGCCCAGGGCTCTCAGTCCAACCTTCTCCTTCTAGACAGGCGTCTTCCTTCCTTCTTCAACTTCCCACCCTCGTCTTCCACCCCTCCTTCCCTCAACCCCCCCGTGTCCCCCAAGGGTTGCACCGCACCCCTGTCCACCCTCACAAATCCTTCAAAGTGGGGCACCAGCTTCACTTAGCCACCCTCATCTCTCGCTCTGCCATTAAACACTCCTCTTACATCTGTCGCCTCCTTGAAGACCTTTACCTTGACGTCCTCACCCTTACTGAGACCTGGTTCAAGGCCAGCTCCATCACTGCTATTGACACATTTCCTCCTGACGGTTACAAGATCATATTCAACCCCAGACCCTCTCGATCTGGTGGTGGAGTGGCTGTGATCTTCCCTGAGTGGGTTCCTGCCACCATCATTCCCACTCAATCCTACTCTTCCTTTGAAAGCATAGTCTTCAGGCTGTCTGTCTCCCCTTCACTCTCTGTTACTCTTGCTACCATATACAGACCCCCTGGTCCTTCTTCCCTTTACCTCTCTGGGTGGGCCAACTTCTTCTCTTCTTTCCTCCTCCCCCAAACTTATCTCCCTTGGGGATTTCAACATCCATCTCGACTCCCCTGATGCGACAAATTCCCTCTTCCGTGACCTATGCAATTCTCTTTCCCTCACTATATAATTATAAATCCTTCCCACTGGCCCTACCCACTCTGCAGGGCACACCTTGAATGCTCTCCTCTGGACAGTCATTGCTCTTTCCAACCCCCTCACTACCACTCGATCCTGGTCTGATCCCTCTCTCCTCTCTTCCTTCATTGACCTCCCCTGTCCCCAGTGCTCCCGCACTGCCAATCTCCTTCTCTGTCATGTGACCGATGAAGCGTGTATCAATTGCTGCTTTTGCTTCGTTCTTCATCCCTCCGCCCACCCCCTTCTTTGGGTTTCTCCCCTGACTCTGTCCTTACTAACCTCCATCTCCATCACTAACACCATGGACATCCTTGCCCCTGCCATGAGGATTCTCATGAAGCCTTCCACCAAATGCAACTCTTGGTATGACTCTGATTTAGCCGCTTTGAAACGAAAGTGCAAAGCGGCAGAGCGGAAGTGGCATACTTCTAGCTCATCCCCCGACAAACTGGCCTGCTGCCTACTGCAAAGGCAATACCGTCTCTCCATCTGCTTCAAAAAAAGAGCTCATGTCCGAGCTCGTATCTCTGGAGTGTAAGGAAGGCATGGTATCAAACAGTGAAGACAAACATAAGTGATCACAGTTCAAGTGTTTTGTTGAACTTCAATGAGTTGGTTGAACGCCTAGCTAAACCGAAATCTAAAGATGGGAGCAGGTTACGCCATCAAATAATAATAACGCAGTCCTAGTTGAGTCTGTCAGAATAAAGGGCCCTATACTAATAAACCTATTGCAAATCCTTACTTCTAATTACAAAAGGGTGTGGGACAATAGTGTATGCAAAAAGAAAAGTGTTCAAGAAAAAATATTTCAGGATAGTTGAGCAGTTGGTTTCCCTTCCCCATGTTTTCAGCACGGGGCAAAGCGGCACGTTCAAGCTTTGCACACACTCTGGCTTCTCTGCCACGAGGATACAGTTCAAAGCATAGGTAGCAGGGCCTTTTTACCAAAGATTCCTTTTCAATAACAGTCTCTTACCGCAGTGGGCCTGTCGTAACAAAGAAGCACCAAAGTTCCTTCATTATCAGGATCTTCACATGTACAAGTTCTCGCTTCCAGCATTCAGCATGGGTCTCCCTCCTTCAGGCTTGGACCCCTTTTTACCACAATGTTCACAACTGGTCTCCCTCTTCGGGCTCAGACCATGGATCTCCCTTGTTCAGACTCGGATCTCTTTTGCACAATATTCACATTTGCTCTCCCGTGTTAGTGCTCGGACCATGCAATCTCACTTTCTAGACTTTCGAATGTGCGATTGGTTTTGTTGAACTGTCGCAGGACCACTTCAATTCACTTTAAACAATGTTCTTACCTTTGTTTCTGCCACTTCTTGGCTGGATACCTTTACAGAGACCTTCAATTGAGCTCCTGCTGGACCTCTCCGTCACTGGTGTTGTATCTTTCTTCCGTAAATGTTCAAACATCCATCAGCAATTAATCTTTCCTCACTTCTTTCATCACACGCATTTCAATCATTGTTCTTGCTCTCTTTATACAATGTTGCCGCATGCAACCTTGACTTCAACACAGACCGGTCTTGTATCAGTCTCCCCAACTCACCGGCTGTGTTGATCTCTCAGGTGCTACTTTAATCTTGGAGCCAAGGATGGTACCAGGGTGGCTGCGACTTGGATAGTCATGTAGGATGCCCCGGGAATCTCAGACACACAATACAGGATTCTGTAGTTTGGTTTCCGGGCCTTATGCTTTTTAATTTGCAGGGATCAAGAAAGTAACGATTTCTCGCCGAAAAGGTCAAGGGTATCTCCCTCCTTGCGTACCCTTCTTGGTTTGCCGTCTTTCTTCCCATCTTCAGCTGCTGTCAGAAAACTACTGTTCCTACATGTGCTTTGCCTCGCTTAGTGTGTGCTCTCGTGCTCTGCCTTTTATCCATGTGGGAAAGTTTAAACTCTTGAGTGCCAAGGACGAGGTATCTAGTCCTTGCCACGACGTTCACAGTGCCAAGGATGAGATAGCTCGTCCTTTTTTGCACTCTGTTTTGTGCGATCCCTGCAAAATAGGGATTGCACAAAACTGTTATCCAACCACCGGGCTATGTGAGGAGGAAGTTCCTCTTCACAGCCGAGCTGTTGGATTACCTTCAGTTTCACGCCAGCATGCGTAAAGAGTGCTGATGTGAAACTGAAAGTAAATTTCACTGCGGCAGCCGAAATCGGCTGCGGCGGCGAAAACAGAAGGTAAGTTCCTTAGTTTTCTCCCTCGATCTGAGGCCTATTGTGCCATTCAGATGAAGGGAGGTGTTGTTGAAAAGGGGTGACTCTCCCCTCTCCAACAACACCTTTCTTTGAAGCTTTGCTGGGCGCAGATCGGGCGCAGATCGCTCGATCCGTGCCCAGCAGTACCACTAGATCACAAGGGATTTGTTTGTGATGTGGGGGGGCTGCTTACAGTAAGCAGCCCTCTCCCCTCCAGCCCCAAAGCATGGGCCCATAAGTATTGGGCCACCAGAAAAAAAAAAAATGAAAGATTTGGGTGGTGGTGGGAGGTGTGGGGGGGGCCCACTATACCACCAGGATTTTCTGCGCTTGAAATGGGGGTGGCCCTCTCCCCCCCAGCCTAAATGGATGGGGGCAACTCATGTAGCCCTCCCTGGGGGCATATTCCTGCCCCTAGGAAGGGGTATATGAGATATGAGATGCCCCACATCCATTTGGGGTGGGATAAGAGGGCACTGCAAATATTGGCAGAACCCACCACCAATCCTGGGGCAGTAGGTTGTGCCCCCTTTGGGGGCAAATGGGCACACTCATGTGCCCATCTGCCCTTAGGAAAGAGGCAAAACAAAATGAAAATATAAAAAAAAGGGAAAAGGCTAAACCACTGCTATCCCCCAAAGGGTTTGGGGAGCCAACCTACAGATTTGGGCCTGGGGTGTCGCAGCCACCAAGGAAAACAGGCAACCCCATGCATTTAAGAAAAGAAGACACCTGTGGGAGTCCACAGATGTCTGACTTGTGCGAATTGCCCCAGAATTTATTACCCACAAGCCCCGGCAAAGACTCACATGGGAAACAGATGCCCAAGACCAGGGACATTAATCCAGACTTTCCTGGAGCTCTGGCTGGCCTGCGTTACAGCTTCTCCCTCCAAGAAAGGACGGGGAATAACCGCGGCCTCCCTGGAACCAACGCTGGGCTTGGGGGACATTCAACCCACATCGGAGTCGGCCACCCAAGGCCAGGGATATGACCCCACTACCACCCTGGAGCTCTGGCTGGGCTGTGTATTTGGGGGTGTATTTCGGTGGGTGAGCACAGTGAACTGTCTGACAATTGTGTTTTTTTGGACACATTTTTGGACTTTGCCAGGGATTGTGGGTAATAAATTCTGGGCCGATTTGCGCAAGTAAGACCTCTGTGGATTCCCACGGGTGACCTCTTTTCGGAAATGCATGGAGTTCCCGGTTTTCCTTGCTGGCTTCGACACCCTAGGCCCAAATCTGTGCTTGTCCTTCCTCACCACATTTGTTTTCCTTATTTTCACATGCTAAGTACGTCTGTTTAGGTCATAAGCATAAAAATCATGTGTACCATGGCTCAGTGTTTGGCTTGTGATATTGCTTGTTTTGTGAAACATTACAAAACATGTGTGATTTCCTAACTGTAAGAGTCGGGGGAATGTAGCGGAGCAATGTTTTTCTCAAAATTCACAGAAGCCATTTGCCTTACCAGCCCAACCATGTCCACAACATACCTTGTTTCTGTAATTTTCATGATTTTTCCCCAAACTATGGAATTCTTCCAACATAGTTGTTGCCTGATGTGCCCAAATCACCCCTTCCTGAACTTGGAATATTGTTACTTTTCAGAAATGTATGCCTTTCTGTCTTCCCATTCAGCTTTCCTACCCTTCTCTTCCATTCCATCCACGCATGTCTTATTGGACAGAAAATGCCAAAATCACCTACCTCTCACAAGATTACTGGTAACCATATCAAAATATATTATTTTGGTTTCCACTCAACCTGTTCTTGAAAGCCTGGAAAATGGGGGAATTGAGCAGAGTAAAGCATTCGTTCCTAGCACTTACAACGAAAAAAACACAGGCTTCATTTGGTCATTTTATTGGCATTTTCTGGAAAAAAAACCTGATTTTCTTCCTTTTTGGTTTATTTTCTCTCACCCCCCTATAGCAAAGTAGGATTCCTTGATGGCGTTACGACCGCCTACATGGGGGAAAAAAAGGGACCAAATTTGGCCAAGATATCTCATGTAACAAAAAATTTACAAGGGATTGCATGGCGACATACCGAAATCACCAAAAAAGGCCTTGGCACTGGGGTGGAAGCCCCATGGCAGTTAAGGGGTTAATGGAAGTCAGCTGTGAGTGATTTTCAGTAATTGCACATGTCAGGTTACACGGCTCGGGTGTGAGTCTGTTTTCTCCCAGAGTGGGCTGTCCATCAGAAAGTGTTCATGAAGGGAAAGGGGGGAGGGGGTGTTAAGTTTCTAAATATCCTATTGGGTAGGATGGGATAAAGGTGTTACAGGGAGGGGGAAACAGAGTCTCGCCATGCGAGACCCCTCACCCAGGTGATCCTCCTGTACTGGTCCACTCCCAGGGTCTGGATCCAAAGGCAATGGCCATCCCCTGGCCACCTTAGAGAGAGACCCCTGGGGACTAGCGGGTGAGACACCTTGTTTCTCACAGGAGCCACAAACAACACGGCTTGACATCTGCAAGAAACTCGCCAATCCGACCGCAGTCTCTTCTTCTCCTCCCTCTTCCCAGGCCTTATGCTCTGCATTGGCCTCCCACTTTTCCTCCAATACTCTTGACATCCTATCCTCTCTGTCATCTGCTTACCTCTTCCCACACCCTTCCTCCTTCCACCTCTTCTGACTCCCCTTTTCCCCCATACTCTCCTCCCTCTCTCCCATTGCACCAGATGAGATCTCTAGAGTTGTCCACTCTATTAAAGTTTCTACTAAACAGGTGCCACCCTGCTCCTCCAGAACCACCAAAGACAATATTGACATTCTCCCCCCTGCCTTGACTGACCTCTGCAACCACTCTTTTGCCACAGGCTCTCTCCCTCAACCTATCAAGCACTCCCTTGTGCACCCTCTCCTAAAAAAGCTGTCTGCTGACCCCTCCTGTCGGGCTAACTTTTGGCCTATCTCTATCAGCCCTTTCTTGGGCAAACTAATGGAGAAGCTGGTCCTCCCCCAACTGAGCCTCCACATCAAAATGGTTGGCTGCCTCCATGACCACCAGTCTGGTTTCAGGAAAGCCAGGGGCACGGAAACTGCTCTCCTGAATACCCAAAAAGACCTACTCGCCAATCTGGACTCTAAATTTGTGCTGATCCTCCTCGATCTCTCCTCTGCATTTGACACTGTCAACCACTCCATCCTCATAAACCACCTCTGTGATACCCTAGTCATCACAGACAGGGCACTGGCATGGATCTCCTCTTTCCTCTCTAATACAACCTCCCAAGTTCAAATGGGTCCTTTCCTGTCCTCCAACTCACTCCCTACTTGTGGTGTCCCTCAGGGCTCTATCCTATCGCCATGGTTCTTCAACATCTACATGTCCCCTTTGGCCCACCTGATCTTTACCTATGCTCCTCCTCCTCTTCCTGCCTTATACCTGACTGCTTGACTGCTATAAAGGCATGGTGCTTTGCCAATGATATCTGCCTCAATGCCAGCAACACTTCTCATTCAGACACCTGCTCCCAGTGTCCTCCTCACTCTCTGGCCCGACTCCTTGGGTTCCCTCCCATCACCCATTTGTGAGGCTAAAAACCTTGGGATCATCTTTGACTCCTCTCTCTCCTTCACTCCACACATCACAGACCTTGCCAAGAATTCCAACGTTCAGCTCCATCTCCTTAGTGACATTCTACCTTTGCTCACCTTCCCCCAGAAGCTCAATGTCTTCAGAGTCCTGGTTCTCTCTAAGCTTGATTACTGCAGCAGCCTCTTCCTCAACATTTCTCTTTCCTCCCTTCGCCCTCTCCAACTAATCCAGAACAGGGGTTTGAGACTTATCCTTGTCCTCAAGTCCAGGGACCCCATTTCTCCAGCCCCAAAGTCGCTCTATTGGCTCCCGGTGACTGCAAGAATCAAATTCAAAACCATTTGCATCATCCTCAAGGCTGTCTGGGGCCTGGGACCTCTACATCCAGCTTTCCATCCCTAAATATCACCCTGCCAGAATCCTTCGGTCCTCTGGCTCCAACTCTCTGCAAGGCAAACGTTTCTCCAAGCAGAGAGTGGGAGATAGATCCCTCTCCTCAGCTGGCGCCCCCTCTGCCTTCCATCTCCCCCTCCCTTGCTAAGCACTCCACCTGCCGCTACGACTGGGGTCTGGTCCCTTCTGAGTAATACACAGACTAGACCACCCCCCTACCCATACTTCACCAGCACTTGCCCTTGAGCTCCCTGACCTAGACTATCCCTACCCAGTTCGCCTGGCCACTATGCTTTCCCTATCGCCCCCCCCCCTCTATCCCCTGGCACTTGCCGCCTTGGACTTTACAGCACTTGCCACCGCCTGTGTGGTTCCCCCACTATTTCACTTCTCCCTCTACCCACTACCCCTTGCACTTATCTCCTCAAACACTTGCACGGTAGGATTGTCACAAGGCCAATATAACTGTCTCTTTTTTCTTGTTGCTGTTTTTCTTATTTTATCCCATGCTCCCACCTCTCCCCCTTCTTGTCTTGTGGTGCCTGGAAACACTTGTGTATAGGCGCCATACAAATGTCCAATAAAATAAAAATGAAAAAATAAAATAACTTTCCATCTCTATACAACAATGCAAGTAGTAAGATTATTTATTAAGCACACTAATTACCAGAAATAACTGTTTCAAGGCGCTGCATAAAATACAATGGCCCTCATTACGACCCTGGCGGAAATCGCGGTGCAAAATGCACCTTGGAGCACGGCGGAAAGCTGCCGATACCGCCATGGGGGTTGGCGGATTTTCCGCCCCATTCCGACCTTGGCGGGGCGGTAAATCCCCAATCCCCATTTTACCCTTCCCCATTCCCATTTTTGCCCCATAGGGTATAATGGGAGTGGGGAAGGCGTTAATTCCGCCACCGTAAAGTACGGTGGCGTAATTAACAACAAGGTCCCGTAGCGCCATGGATTTCTCCGCCCGGAAAAACCAGGCGGAGAAAGGCTCCATGGCGCTACGGGAACTCGTAGTAGGGCGGACGGGTCCGCCACGAATACCGCTGGCGTAAACCCACTCCGCCAGGGTCGTAATGAGGGCCAATATAATAAATACACAGGCAAAATAATGCATAAAACAGCCAATCAAAACACACTGGGGAGTCCCTGCATAAAGAATCTCCCCAATCCATTCTTAAATGTTATCATCTATCTATACTGGAGCCACTGCCCGATCAGCCACAACTGCAGACATCTGTACCCCCACACCAACCCGATAAACATGTTGAGTTTCATAGAGCAGATTCTACCCTGAGTTATGCTACAGCATACAGTCAGCCCACCCCAATACAGTCTCCAGCCAGCCTTGCATCTTGATCACGCTCAGCGTTTATTTCACTTCATGAAGGATGGCCAACCTCAACCATTGTCTACAAATCCTGAAGCATCACCAACTTTCCAAAGCTTTCCTAATTCAACACCTGGTGCTAGCTCTTCAGCTTACCATTATGACAACTGCCCAGCACAGGAAATACATGAAATACACTAGAGACCACCCACAATATGTGGAGCCCCAAAGACTTTTTAAGTTTAACATTGTCCAATGTTTCCCTAATACATGATCTTTAAGACTGCTGTAATCCCACCTGTTCTCATTTGAATAATTGCTACAAGATGATAATCCCCAGACACAATTTACTGGTATATACAGTTAAGTTAATACCTTTTATACATTACTAAAACAAACAAAAAGAACATCTTTCCATCAGAGGGTGGCTCGGTATCTTCCTGTCAGGTACAAAGAAAACAGACAGACATTACGCACTGAGTAGCCAGTGCCCCACAATGGCATCAAAAAGTGTACATTCACTAGGTTAAGATTTGTAAGATCTCAGTAATCTTTCTCCACAGGAGGGTCAAGTAAATTATGCAGCCATCACTGCAACCGTTCCTAAAGGTTTCCCAAAGGAGTTCTTCTGAGGTGGAGATATCAAGGCTGATGGCTCTTATGGATAATGCATGCAAATCAGCAGTAGCCAAGCACCCACAGAGCAGATGTCGAGCCTTTTCAAGTGTCAACTCCCCACAGAGGGGACAAAAACGAAGATGCCTAGGGATCTTGGTCCATCCTCCGATCACCTTCAGAATTTTAACTGCATTTAATTTCAGGCGTATATAGTCCCACACAAAGTGATTGCCTATAAAACTTTGAAGGTAGGAAGGGAAAAGTGGTCTGTCGAATGACATAGGAGATACATTCTTCAGAGTTGGATTTAGCAGCAAGATTGACAATTAGCTGCTCCCGAACAACAGACTGCAGTGTTGCCTTCCGCTTGTTTTTATGGGTGACAAGATTCGTTAAGAACGGGTCACTCTGGGATCTCCCCAACCAAGTTTCAGTGATTCTTTTGATTACTCCAAGAGTGCTCGATTGCATGTATTCAATGTTGGTGTTGTAGACTTCAAACCGAATCCACATCAAAGTGTCACTCGGGGCATGAGCCATCCTCAGTAGGTCATTGAGCAGTTAACCATTATGCTCTCTCTAATGGGAAAGATGTCAAGCTCCAAATAGAGTGTTTCTGGTGAGGCATAGCGGGGCAATCTGAATAACCTTTTCAAAATAGATATTTCAAGTCTGCTGATTATATCCAGGGAGCCTGTGGCCAAAGTCTCTGATGCATAAGTCAGCCTTGGAAGAATTTTGGCAGTGTATAATTTAGCCAATGATCCCACTGAGAACCCTCCAATGTTTTGGGCAAATGACAAAATATAGCCCATTGTTTGGGCTGTACGCAACTCAAGAATTTGCAGATGAGAGTTGCTTGTGAGCTTTGAGTTGAAAGTAATCCTAAAATATGTATACTCCGTGACCACTTCTATGGTTTTTCCAAGCAAGTTCAAGCTGAAACGCGCTGCCCTTTTGCATGAGGGGTCAAAAACCATGATCTTGGTTTTAGAAATATTCACTTTTAATGAGTTGGCCGATGAGTAGGTGACGAGATTGTCAAGATTAGTTTGAAGACCTCCTGGAGTGAGGTCAAGCAGGACAATGTCATCGGTATAACCCATCCATTGCAGAATCAGAATCCCCAATCTGGGTGGAATACATTTGGAGGCAGCCAGTGCCTCCCCCATATCAGCATGGTACAGATTGTAGAGTGTTGGAGCTAATATACAGCCCTGCTTAAGCCCAAGATGTGTGTTGCTCCAACTCAAGGTGCCCCCCCGGTTTACTAATCAAACTGCTCTGTAGTCTACAAAGGCAATGTAGAGAGGTCTCTTGCGAATTAGCCAAGACTGTTGGATGATAGTGGTAAGTGCAAGGGCATTTATGGTGGTACTGCAGCCCTTTCTGTAGCCAGTTTGGTTCCAAGAAATAATATGTGTAGCATCAGCCCAGTTGGTCAGGTCGCCTAGAAGAACACGGGCAAACACCATGGCAGGAATGTCCAGCATAGCAAAGAGGTGGTAATTACGAGGGTCTGTATGGGAGCCTTTATTTTGGATGGGGACTAGAATGCTGCTAGGAGCTTGGCAGTGTTTGTGTGACTGATATACATGTAAACATGTGGTGGATAATAGCAGGTTGCACAGTCCATCAGGACCGGGAGCACGTGATGATTTAGTGGAGCTGATCAATTTGCCAACTTCCTCTTTGGTAAATTCCCATCGATCAAGCAAGGGAAACAGAGGTTCCAAGCAGGTGCCTCCCAGGGTTTGTGATATGTGATCAACCCATGCTCTCTCTGAGACACCGTTAATATCTGAACACGTAAAGTCATTTCCGTTAATTATTGACCAAAAAGAGCATATGTCATGCGATTGAGAGGCGAGAGCCATATTGTTCCACCATACACAATCTTTTAAGTATTGGTACCTGCGAAGCTACTTGGTGTACTTAGCCCTCACCGACCTGTGACCCAGTGCACAAATTTCAGTGTGTCAGGAACAGAGAGAGAGAGCATACGCAGTTCTTTATGTGTCTCTCTCTTTTTGTCCCTAAAGACTTTATCAAAGCCATGTTTGTGGATCGTTCATAGTCATTTTTTCGAAATGAAAAATGTCGAAAGGAATTCGACTTTTTTTTTTTCCACATTTATTTTTCCACATTATTGTCTTTCGACATTTTTTTTTCGAAAAAATGACAGCACACCTTTGTGGATGGTAAGAGGGCGACTCGCTTTGCGATTTTTTCCAGTCTTAGCAGGGAAAATGCTCTTGTTGATAATGGCTAAACATCCTTCATATGTCTCAATTTCTTCTGATCCTTGTTGCAAGTCATGGATGGCACTGGGAGAAGAGGCATGAGGAATAAAATCTCCAAGTACTCTTATTGCAACTGTAGTTGCAGCTTCTATTTTGGTGGAGGTTCACAACACTTTTAAGTGTTTTGTTCAGTGTTATCATTCCTGTGGCATGCTCGGCCCGAGCTCCTTCCGCAATCCTGATGCTCACAATTGACAAATGAATGCTCTCCGTTTGTTGGCCTATGCAAAGATCTATTATTAGTGAAGGAATGTTGGCTTGTAAAACATAGTCAATTATGCTGGAGCTCTTTTTTGAGGAGCGAGTAAAATGAAGAGGGCAGTGCGACAAGCGGGCTCTGTTGACCATGACAAAGCCCCTTGAATAGAGCAATGTTGCCCGGTTCATTCCTCGGGGGCATGAACAGCCAAGCCGAGACTCAGGAACCGGACCCGTAGTGAGATTACTGTTTGCCAGAGTGTCAGTGCTACAATTCTGTGGTATTCTGGCTTTCAGGTCACCACACAATATTATGGGTGATGAAGGGTTGGTAAGATTCAGCCAATTCTCCAGGTTCAGAAGGATGGCCCTATGTTGTGCAGTGTCAGGCGGATCACAGTCATTTATCAGCACCCAATTGTGTGGGCCAGTTCCATCATAATATATTATCTTGCCCACTAAGATGTTAGGGATATCATTTTGGACTTTAATAAGTGAGAAGGTTTTCTTTTGCTGCCATGAGCAGGCTATCCTTTGGTCTGCCCTTCATTCCTTTAATAGACATGGTCTGAATAATTGTTCACCCATCAAGCACCAAAGGCTCGACCAGTAAAGTTTCTTGTAATGTAAATAAACAGAAACAATCGATGTAGTCTAGAGGACCGTCCAGGAGGGGACAGATGTTGATGCCCCCTGGTGTTCCAGTTGAGGCATAAAAGGCCTGAGCTAGGAACTCTGATGGTTCCTTTGTTTGATTAGCCCAGCCAGCCATTACCAATGTACATCCTCATCTGCCGCCGTATCCCGTCCTCCGCTCCCACCACTCTGTACAGGGGTAGGCTCTGTACAGCTGCAGCCAATGATACAAGGGAGGTGTAGGCAGATCTCTGTCTCTAAAGGAGGCTTTAGATTTGTTTTTCCACCCCCCGATGTGCTGTTCATTTTAAGAAGGCAGGGGAGTCTTCTGTGAGATACCACACTACAGTAATATCCTGATTTGAAGAAGAACTGTAAGCGGCTACATACTCTGTCAGCTCCTTGGTAGAGAAGTAGACTAGAGAAGTAGCATATTCTTCCTCTTCACATTGAAAGACTGCTCTTATGCCGTTACTGATGATAGTGCGAAGTTGACCGATGGAGTGGAGCAGTTCCAGGACATGTGAGCGATTCAGATAGTCAGCGTGGCCTCTGTGAAATAGACTTTTGACTTGTAGCACCCTTTCAGTATTAGGAGATGTATTAACTTTCTCTGAAGAGCCTCCTTGGTCGCCCAACCCTGACAGGGCGGGGAGGATGGAAGGGGGCAGGGTACAGGATGTGGCCATTTCTTTGCCGCTAACTTTAGTCCCCAGAGAAGGCTCAATGGTGATGGACGGAAGATGGAACAGCTGGGTCAGATTGTAGACGGGGACTAACTCCCGTTGTCTTGTGTGCTCAACCGATGAGTCCTTATGTGTGGTTGAAGAAGAACCATCACCCTGCGTTCTTGCAGGGGGATGTTTGTTAAGAAGCCGAGCACTGGAGGACGGTTTCAAGGACAAATTCTTGCTGGCCATGGCTGGACCAGCATCTGTCACAATGTCGATAAGCAGCGATGTCTGCACAATGCAGTTATTTGTGGTTTTTGCCAGTTGTCCTTGGCAAGTCTTCTTTTTCCTTATGGCTTTTTGCTTTCCAACCGGGATTGCAGGATCTTTTGAATTAGGACAAAGGATTTATTTTCTCTTATCCACTTCAGTCCCTGTTTGTCCAGTTTCAGTCGTGTGCTTGAATGTAGCCGAGGGCTGAGGTCTAAAAAACCATTTGATGTTAGTCCTTTTGCATGGATCTACTTCCTGGCAATGACAGGAGGATCTAAAGTGATCACACTCTTAACCGGGTTGGCAATAGTCAGAGTTTCCTTGATAGGGCAGATGTTCTCCGTTTACATCTTAGCTTGACAAATAATTGCTTCTTCCACAGTGCTCGTGCCATTTTCTCTGTGGAGATTGTAGATGAGAGAATAGCAGGCTTCTCAAAAGAGGAAGTTGGTGAGGCTGTTGTAGCAGTGTTTGCCCCGATATTCTGTAGGCAGCCAGAATGGCCATTTAATGTAGACTGCAATACGTTGAAAAGTTCTGAATGTTTGTTCAATATCAGGTCCTGCTGTTTCAGATGTTTTAGAATATCACAAATCCGTTTGTGCACTAGTGACAAAGAGTTCTCCAAAACTCCAAACATGGTTTCAGAGTCATCACTTTGGACACTATGATTGCTCTGCTGCGAAATGTTCGACAGATTCGGGGAGTTTGAAAGACAATCCCCTGCAGTTAAATCACTAGTGTCAGTGTTGGTTCCCAAAGAGGCTCCTGAGTGGATAGACAAATCCAATCTGTCCAGTAAGGTGATATGACATGATATGATATGGCATTTATGACACGCCTATGCACAAGTGTTTGAAGGCGCGACAAAGCAAGGGAGGGGAAACAGAGTAAAGACAAAGACAACGATCCTACTAGGCCAGGTGACATTGATCGCGCACGTGCAGAGAAGGAGGAAAGGGGAACAAGTGCAGGGGGAACGGGAGGGGGCAGTGCAGTACATAGGATAACAGTAAATAAATAAAAGACAATAAACAAAAAGTGCAGCCAGCTGGTGGCAAGTGCAAATGTAAGTGCAGACATCAGGTAACAAGTGCTAGTAGGGGCTGTAGGGATACAGAAACAATCCCCGGGGTGCAAGAGTTGCCAGGGGGGCAGTGCAGGTGTGCAACTGGTGAGGGGGACCTGGGCCCGAGATCAGAGGGCAGCCAGGTAACGAGTGCAGTTTCAGATTCAGCCAGGAGAACAGCAGGGGAGAGGAGGAGAGAAAGCAAAAGCAAAGAGGAAGGTCTTGAGGTGCTTCCGGAACCGGAGATGGTTCTCCTCAAGTTTCAGAGAGGCAGGGAGGCTGTTCCAAGGGGAGGCCCCAGCAGAAGAAAGAGATCCACCACCAACTCGCTGCTTGGAGAAGCGACTAACCCTGAGGGAGTTGGAGGCGGATGAGCGAAGAGCTCGGAAGGAATATATTTAGGAAAAGAGAGTTGAAGGTATTGAGGTCCCAGGCCCCAGAAGGCCTTGTGGACAATGCAAAGGGTTTTGAACTTAATCCTCGCCGCCACTGGGAGCCGGTGCAGAGATTTCAGTCCTGGAGCGATACGATCCCTGGGCTTGAGGCCAAGGACAAGCCTCGCAGTCCTGTTTTGGATGAGTTGTAGAGGGCAGAAAGTAGAGGCAGGCAGATTGAGAAAGAGGCTGTTGCAGTAGTCCAGCCTAGAGAGAACCAGAGCTCTGGAGGCAGTGAGATTCTGGGGGAAGGAGAGGAAAGGAAGAATACCTCTGAGGAGGTGTAGCTGGTAGTGTGACTTCTAAGGGATGTCAGAGATGTGAGGAGAGAAGGAAAGTGTGGAGTCAAAGATGACACCAAGGTTTTTAGCCTCACAGGTGGGAGCAGGAAGAGGGCCAAGAGAGGCCGGCCAGAGAGTGACAGGAGAGGAGGTGTGCCGATGAGGAGAATTTCAGTCTTACTGGCATTGATGCAGAGTTAATTGGCGGCACACCACTTGTGAATGGTGGACAGATAATCAGAGATGAGAGAAGGAGAAGAGGTGGCTGAAGGGAGCCTGAAAATGAGCTAAGTGTCATCTGAATAACACTGAAAAGGTGGGGCAGAGAGCGGCAATGCAGTGGGCAAGAAGTGCCATTTATTGGTTGAACTGCCAGGGAGAGTGGTTAGACCCCTGGGGAACACCACAGGTAGAGATAGAGGTGGAGGAGAGGAAGGACGCAAGTTGGACCTGGGAGGGTCGATCAGAGAGGAAGGAGGTCAGCCAAACCAGGGCCTGATCGGTGATACCCAGGTTATCACGGAGACGGTTGAGCAGGATGGCATGGTTGACCGTGTAAAAGGCACAAGAGAGATCAAGTAAGATGAGGACACAGGGGGTGTTGGAATCGAGGGTGGAGAGCAGGTCTTTACGGATGTTCAGGAGAGCAGTTTCCATGCTTCTGGTAGCTCTGAAGCCAGACTGATGGTCATGGAGACAACCAACAGATTCAGAGTGAAGATTAAGCTGGGAGTTGGCCAGCTTTTCCATGAGTTTGCCCAGGAAAGGTGTGATGCAGATTGAACGATTGGTAGCCAGGCCGGAAGGGTGCACAAGAGAGTGCTTCGGGTGGAGGGGAACACTCCAGTGGTGAAGGAGTGGTTGCAGATATCAGCCAGAGCAGGAGCCAGGGTGTCAATGTGGTCCTTGGTGGTTTTGGAGGAATAGGGGTGAACCTGTTTTGACGAGATTTTCATCAATCGGACTTGTCTAGAAACCTCGTCTGAGGAGAACAGGGGAAAGGCAGAGAAGGAGGGAGGAGAGGTGGCAGAAGAAAGGCCAGAGGGATAGCAGGGTGTAGAGGGAGGAGTAGGAGAGGAAGGGAAAGAGGACTGGATGTCCTGAGTTTTAGAGATGAAATGAGAGGCCAGGGCCAGGCAGAGGGCCTGGGAAGGGACAGGAGAGGTAGAGACTGCAGCAGGATTGGCCATCTCCTTGCAGATTTTAACGAGCTCGGCTGAGTTGTTAGATACCGCGGAGATGCAGGCTTGGATGTGTGCCTTCTTCTTGGTGCCGGTATATCCTTTGGAGCAGGCGGCAGGCCTGTTTGTCAGAGGATGTACCAGAAGCGCGCCATTTCCTCTCAGCCACCCTGCACTTGTGTTTAAGGTCTGAGTTGTACCAAGAGTTGCACTTGGCTTTGGGATTCAGGTGGATCCCCATGACAGGGGCAAGAACATCAAGAGTATCATATATAGAAGAGTGGAGCATGGAAAGGGCTGTGTCAGGGTGTGAGTCAGCCAGGGGGAGTGGGTGAGAAAGTGGCGGTGAAAGACTCAAATGATACACGCTTCATGGGTAGGATAACCGAGAAGGTAAGTGGCAGTGCTGGGGTTGGCTTGGCCTGAGGGGTATAGAGGGTGAGATGGGAGGAAAGGGGAAAGTGGTCAATCCACGAGAGAAGAGTGGTGAGAGGAGTTGAAAGGGGAAGGTCTAAAGAGATCAGAACATCCAGAGTGTGCCCTGCAGAGTGAGTTGTAAGAATATTCAATTCAACACTACAGCTAAGTCAATGCCTAGTCTGGGATACTGAATGGAAACCCTTATTGATATATCTTTATGTCCAGTTCATGAGTTCTGGATGACTACCCCTATATAACACCCCTCTCTTAGAATCCCCCTGACCCCACTGAGCCAAGAAGTAGTTCTGTTTTGCAAGTTTAAAAGGTTTATTTGAGAGTTTAAACAATATATATATATCACACTTTATAATAAATTAATATCTGATAGTACACTTAGACATATGATGTTGATCAACAATGGGTAATCTGGTACTAGCACACTTCTTTACAATCAATGAGGAGTTAGTATGGCATGGATAAAGTAGCAAAACTACTTTTATGATTTCAAGGGAAAAGCAATGAGGAATAAATGCATTACAGAAATACTTGAGATGATTTTAGCAAAAGATAATATAATCACTTTTTCTCTGGCAATTCACCCCCCTCCCCTATGCAATGTAAGACATGGAAGTAGATTGAAAGAGGAGCACACAGTTCTCAGGAATGCAATCAAATACAATACGAAATTCAGTTCCCCCCCCAGCAAGCTTAGAGAAAACCGGTATGAGTTTTAAAACACAGGCCCAAAATGCTTTTTAAATGTGATGGCAATGGATGAAATATATGCTGAAAATGCTTTTAATTCCCTTTAGGAGGTTCAGGGGGAGTGGTAGCTACTGGGGATGAGTTCAGGCTCACTTTAGCAATGATTCAGTTATGGTTCTTAAGATGCAAACGAATTTTAGCAGTTCAGGCAAAATCAGCTATCTTTTTACAAGTAAAGAAATCGGGCCAAATCGCAAATCGCAGCAAAATTCGCAAGTGCGTGAATCGCGATTGCGGAAAAAGTATAAGTCGGTTTCAGGCTTGTTGGAAAGCTTAGATTCTAAGCTTTCAGAGGAAAGTTAAACCAAGTTCGTAGCCCAAACGGTTCCAGAGATACAGACGATTAAATAAAGGTAGTTTTTCGGATTTTAAGTAAACTCAAAATGACAGGTGACAGCTTTGCAGCTGCAGAATTGACAAATGACAGTGGTGCAGCTCTACAAAATGACAAGTGACAACTTCTAGGAGGCAGTTCTGGTTAGATTAAAATAGTTTGGATTAGATTATTTTAACTAAGAGATTGGTTCTGCACAGTTCTGCTAGGTACTCACAATATATTTTTGAAATAGGCCTCGCCACGGACCTGGTCAGGTTTTGGACTGGACTCCGGTTCTGGTCTCTGCACTTCACAGTGATCTGGGTCAGCTCTCTGGTTCTGCTCACAGCGGTCTGGGTCACTCTGGATCTCTGGTCTGGTCTGTTCGGATACAGCGGTCTCTACACGGCTCCTGGATCTCTGCACTGGTCCTGGCAAAAGTTCTTGGCAAGGGATTCAAGCAGCTCGCCCGGCTGTGAGTAGCTTGCAATGATTTGAGGCCTGCGGCAGAGAACTCAGCTTCTGGTTTTAGGCCTCTGATTTAGGTTCTAAAGTATAAGTTCTAGATTCTGGAATATGTAGCTGGAATCAGTCTGGAACTGGTATCTTCTGGATGTGGTGTGGTCCGGCAAAGCTTCCCGCAAGAAAATGGAAAATGAAAAACCCTCTCTAGATTTCAGTGGTCCCTTTTTATGTGGTTTGAAAGTGGGTGGAGACGCTAGCTTTCTAGGCCCCACCCCTTCAGAGTTCTGATAGGTTGGAGGATTCTTTGCGTTCTCACTGGAGAGCAGGATTGTGTGTCAGAAAGATGTCATTTAATGGCTTGCAGAAAGGACACTCCCCTGTCAAATTACACACAAATCTATATTTGACCTAAAGACATATTTCATTGATACACAGTGGTTTGAAATTACATGCACCCATCACGTATCACATGAGGTATACTCTGTTCAAACTCTGATGTTTCTAAGAGCTTGCATCCAGAAATGGCAATATTTTGCGCTTTTTAGTGGGTTATGCAACATTGGTTTTTCATTAAAATTGATACACATATACACCCTCCTACTACACATATCTCAGTAACTTTCCATTTGTCTAGCTTAAATACAGTGTCTGTGGTGTCAATAAATAGCGGGGTTTTGCCCCAGAACATCACACAAATTGGAGTTTGGGCTTGAATTGTAGGCAAAGTTTCCATTTTAAGGTTCCCCACATTTCACATTTCTGTCATCCGGTTACCAAGAGTTATCAGTGTTTCTGTAAAATATATATTTTGCTTTCAATTCAGTTCTCAGAGTGTTGGAGTCCGCCTCCAAGACTTGGGTGGGTCAGTGATCACATGTCTCTTCTGCTGGGAGCTCTTTGTGTACAGTCAACAGTCAACATCAGCATATTCTATTCAAGTGCAAGAGCCTATTGTGTGGTCTCCAGGAGGCTGCCAGCCAGTCTGCCTTCTATCAATCAAGAGGTCATGTGAGATTCTAACTCCTATTGTGAATCTCTGGAGGTGAGAGGTTTCCCAGCCTTTTGGCCTGTTAATCAAATCAGATTGTCTCTGGGAACAGCAAGTGGTTAAGTTTTTAATTAACTCCCAGCCTTTGATGTAAAGGCCTCTCCTGCAACTCCTGACATGCAGTTTCCCTGTCAGAGTTTAGACCGCTAGCGCCGCCTTGAGGTATTTATCGGTACTGCGTCCATTTTTTGGATCAGTCTTGAATGAATGCATTCCAAACAAGAGATTTCACATGGAAGTATATTATCCAGGTTCAGCACATGGCACTGGTGTGGTTCTGCAGTAAAGTCATTTTGTGCCCGTTGAAGGAATGAATTCCCAATAGTTGTGGGTTGCTTTTGGCAATCAGCATTGCCCTTTTTGCAATGGTTTTCAGGCTACTGTGTGTAGCTCAATGGTGGTTTTAGGCAGTGCCCTCCTTTGCTCACAACATAGGCAAAAATGGGTGGCAGCCTATTCTTCATGCATTTCCCTGTGCATTTTCTGGGAAGTTTTGGCCATCATGATGTTTTCCATGCCAGTACTGCACAGTTTTCCTATTCTGTCGTACATGTGGGCTTTTTGGCCATCTTGGATTTTCTAAGCCCACAGCACCAAATGTTGCAGCATGATAGCTCTAACGTGGGTCAGGACACCCAACAAAGCCCCCCTACGCGACTGCACTTTGAATTTGAGTCGATGGGGAGTCGAGTGCACAGAAGGTTTTGACCCACGCACTGGTATGTCCGCATAATCTTCTTCCAATTCTGCAAATGGCACAGTTCAGCATCTTTTCCTTCCTCCAGTCGATCAATCAGTTCTCGTTGCTGGTCCTGATGGGAGGATTGGGCGGTACCCTGGGCCCCTCGGGTCTCTGCTCCCGGTCTCCGGATCGTCCTCCTTGGCCAGTCTCCAGGTTTTCTTTCTCCTAGGACGACAAAGGAAGAGCGGCAATACCTATTTATGCACATTTCTCCCCCACCATTGATATAGTGGGGTGGCATATATATTTTAGAACTCAACAGATATGAACATGCACATTTTTTTAAATTAAGAGACAGGAACACATAAACTTGAGAAACACAGAATTTGATAGGCTATATGTAGGATATTTTAGGGTTGGAATTGAATTACTCTGGAGCGGTACCCTCTGGGATTGCAGAGGACTCCTCCAGTTGCTGCAAAGTGTGCCTGGGATGGCAACACTTCAACTGGTTTATGTGGACCCACTTGTCTTCCCCCTCTGCCAAACCGCCTTTGGGAATGCGGATCTTGTAGGCCACAGGGGAGATCTTGTCTATAATCTCAAAGGGTCCCTTCCATGTAGGCAAACATTTGCACTGTCTTGCCTGGTTTCTTTGGAAGTTGTATAAATAGACCCGGTCCCCCACCTGATATTCCTTCCTGGAAGTTTTCAGGTCATAGTGGGTCTTCATACTCTCAGCTGATCTTTCTAGATTCCGCTGAGCATAGGCAAAAGCATGTTGAAGGTGTTTCCTTAAATTCTCCACATACTCATGAGTTGTGGAGGCATTTATCAACGTTTGCTCTTGGGTTCTGTAGAGCAAATGCTGGGGAAGCACCATCTTGCGTCCAGTCATCAACTCAAATGGTGACATTTTGGTTGCAGATGAAGGGGTAGATCTGATGGCCATTAGGACCAGAGGTAATCGGATATCCCAACTTGGCCCAGAATCTGCCACAAACTTCTTTAATATACTCACAATGGTTCGGTTATATCTCTCTACTGCCCCAGAAGAAGCTGGCCGGTAAGCAATATGTAACTTCCTTTTGACCCCCAGTATCTCCCACATCTTTGTCATTACTGTTATGAAGATGATGCGGAAGCAGGTAAGTCATACATGTAGATTTATTAGGTTAATAAGTCAGAAAAGAAGACCCCACATCTCATGGGCTCCCTTCCCTTCAGCTCTCTCCTCCAACTGTCCAATTTAGAACCAAGCAAGAAACCTGCATCAACATTCCATTACATCATAATGTATTCTCTCCTCACTAGAGAGATCTCCTCTCCAAAGAAGATCCACTACAACACATCTCCCTTCATTATTTATTTTTTATTTTTTATATATATCTGAACCCCTTTTTGTTTCCGGCATGTTACACTAACTATGTCTCATTTCATACAATAGATTTAACTCAAACAAGTCACACTAACTAATTCACAATAAAAAAAACGATCTAGAACAAAACGCCATGAGCGGCTCAGTTGCCATTTCCTTCCTCCTTCTCCTGGGCACATCCCCGCTTATGCTTTCACATATTTCCTCTCCTCACAGAGGCAACCCTATTTTTATTCCATACTTGCCCTCCGGCAACTCGCACAGCCCCTTTCATGACTGCCACCACTCTGACAGGATCCGAATAAAGAGACTCCCCCTTCCTCCTTATCACTGCTCTCTTTATCCTAATCCAGTCACCACATTCCACACGCAACTCCTTCTTTCCTCTCTTCAAGTTTTCACGCTTGACCCAATTTGATTTTTTTTCCACTAACGATCTTCTCACTTCATCCACAACAAGATCGGTCTCCCTACATCTTCCCAGCCATGGCGGACAAGCCATGGAATATGGCTTCCTTCCCCTCATGAGCTCAAATGGGCACAGACCGGTCGTAGAATGCGGCGCCATCCTCAGGGCCCACATTCTATTTTTTATTAGAGCTAGCTTGTCTAAACCACACTCCTCTCCCATACGTACACTTTCCATCACACACCTATTCATTCTCTCAACCACACCATTTGACTCGGGATGGTACAATGAAGTTCTTTTGTGACCAACCCCACACTTCCTCAAATAGTTAGCAAATTTTTCTCCAATAAACTGGGGACCATTGTCGGTCAATACAGTCTCAGGTAAACCTTCACTTGCAAAGATTTCCTGCAGAACCTTTATCATACTTTCACTCGTGATCTCCCTCACGACCTTACAATCCACCCATCTGGAAAACAAATCCACCACCAAAACAATATACTTTCCCCGGGCATAACCCAGTTCCACGGGACCCAGTATGTCCATGGCTATATCACTCCATATTCTGGACGGAAGACCGACATCCACTAAAGGTTGCTTTCTGGCCGCTATTCCCTTCCCACTCTTAACACAAAACTGACAATTTGCCAAACGATCTTCCACCTCCTTATCAAAACCCGGCCACCAATAATCTTCTCTTAATACTCCTTTGGTCTTGGTAACCCCAATATGACCGCTATGTGCTAAATCTACCACTTTCTTCCTTAAACCTATCGGGACCACTGCTCTACCCCATCTGAACAAAATATTGTCATTTACGGACAACTCATCTTTCACCTCACAAAACGGCTTCATTTCTTCTGCCAATTCTACCTTATTTGGCCATACCATAGATTCTACATATGTGATTACCCTCCTTATGATGTTATCTCTTTCCATTTCGTCCAACCACTCCTGCTTGGATACAATGCCATCAGTGTTGACAAACACTAATTCCATTTCTTCACTTCCCATACTCTCAGGTGCTGCCACCTTTATCCTTGATAGACTGTCGGCTAAAACATTTTCCTTCCCGGGAATGACCTCCATTCTAAAACAATGTGTCTGCATCCTGGTAACCCACCCTGCCACTCTCCGAGATACTTTGTCAAGGCCCTTATTCTAAAAAATGGCTTTTAAGGGTTTATGATCCGTTCGCAACACAAACTCTACTCCCCACACAAAATTTCTGAAACGTTCCACTCCCCAAAAACATGCCAATGCCTCCTTCTCAAGTACCGAATATCTTAACTCTGCTCCCTTGAGACCCCTCGAAGCATGGGCGATTACCTCTTCAGAACCATCTTCCTGCTTTTGAGATAGCACAGCTCCCAGTCCACTCTCACTAGCGTCAACTGTGATCATGGTTAGCTTCCTCGTGTCAAAACACCCTAATGGACCAGCCATATTTATTTCTTCCTTTATCCTGTTAAACTCCCTGTCACACTGGCTATTCCACACAAAATCGGCACCCTTCCTAAGAATCTTTCTCATCTCCTGTACTTTATCAGCATAATTTATTACAAATTTGTGATAAAATTCTGTCATTCCTAGAAAAGAGCGCAGCTCATTCTTGCTTTTAGGTTTCTCAACACTCTTAATGGTATTAATCATATCTTCCTTGGGTTTAACTCCATCCCCTGACACTTCGTGTCCTAGGTAGTCCACTTTCGTCACTGCAAACTTACATTTCTCACCTCTCAAGGTAATACCTCTTTCCTCAAATATCCTCAAAACCTTGCGTAGATTCCTGTCATGTTCTTCCATCGTTACACCACTCACCAACACATCATCCTGAAAACAGAACACCCCCTTAAGTCCCTTCAACAACCGATCCATAATCTTCTGAAATACTGACGAAGCGGACGCCAGCCCAAATGGCATTCTCCTAAATTGAAAAACACCTTCATGCGTTACAAAAGCCGTAACTTTCCTACACGCCTCCACCAATTCGACCTGATGATAAGCTGATGTCATATCTAACTTAGAAAAAAATCTTCCCCCACCCACCATGGTCAACAGTTCACCCATGTTGGGCAGGGGATGTCTGTCCACCAACACGCACTTATTTAACTCTCGCATGTCAACACATAGCCTTATGTCACCTGAACTTTTCTTCACGATCACCACTGGGGATACCCATTCAACCCCCCCAGCTCTCTCAATCACACCTGACTCCAACAGCTTCTGTAATTCCCTTTGCACTTTTTCCCTCAAAGCTAGAGGCACCGGCCTGAGTTTCGCCACCGTAGGCATACTATTCTTTTTCAATGTTATCTGGTGCTGAAACCCTCTCACCTTTCCCAACTTCTCACTGAACACTTTCCTAAACTCCGACATGTACCTATCATGACTTGCGGATACTTCGGAAATTTGCAGCACTTGTTCTGGGTGATTGGGATCAAGTCTGATCCCCAAATTCTTTTGTTCTCTCCACCCTAATAAAAATTGTCCCTTCTTGGTGACATACACTTTGCCATCACAACTGCGTCCCTTGAATTCGAATCTCCTCCATACATAACCCAGTAAATCAATACGATCTTGGTTGTATCCTCCTGGACTTATGTCAGGCTCTGATAACTCAGATACTACCCCTTTCATCTCGCACTCAAAGGCATCCCTGGATATTAAAGTTATTTTCGACCCAGAGTCAGCCATCATTGACACCTTACGCCCATTTACCGTTACCACAGCATAAGGTCTTTCACAACCCTCAAGATCCCCACCATTTGCAACAACATTTACTGTATTCACGATAACATTTTGTAATGGCACCACAACTTCGTCCTCTGATGACCTTCCATCTTCTTCTTCATTTACATACAAGACTCTCCGTTGGCCTGTCTGACCAAATTGGTAGTTTTTGCAGCACGATGCTAAATGTCCTCTCCTTTTGCATTTTGAGCACGTACTTTTCCACCCTTGGCACACCACGGAGGATGCAAAGTGTGTGGCACTGGCACACCGATAACACAACCTTTCGTCCTTCCTATCCTCTTTCTTCTCACATCTCTGCATATAATCTTGACCCTTCCTTTCTTCCGGATTGTTCCTCCCTGACTGTCTGTTTCTTCCTTTCCTTTTGTTCTTTCCCTCGGCCACGACTAACACCTCTGGTTTATTTTCTTTGGGCTCCCCTCCTTCAGTTTTGGAAAGTTTGGCAACACATGCCAGGGAATGCTCCACACGTTTCGCCAAGTCCAATACCTCGTCTAAACTTGGCTCATCCTTTAGCCACAACTCCTCTCGTATCTTGTTGGATCGACAATGTGTCATGAATTGATCACGAATATGTTCGTCGAAACTTCCTTGAAATTTGCATGTAAGAGCCAGATGTCGCAATGCAGTCACATAATCCTCAACAGATTCATGTTGGGCTTGTGTGCGCATCCGGAAATTGTACCTTTCCAAAATTGTACTCCTTTTTGGGTTAAAATGTTTATCTAGCTTCACTAATGTGGATTCGAATTCATTTAATTCATCCCCGCTTCCGTCACTCACCAGTTGAGGTAGAGTTTCAAAGATTCTTTGGCCCTCAAAACCCAAAAAATGTAACAATAATGCCAACTTCCTCTCGCTGGAATAAGCTGTTCCGCCGGCTGCTTTCATGTAATGCAGAAAGCCCTTGCGCCATTGGGGCCACGCAATTCTTGCCGCACCCGGGGCAGGCATAAAAATGGGAGGACCAGATATTCCTGGCAAAGCTGCCATCTCGCCTGAATGCAAAATGTCACTTGGAGAGCACCTTTTACGTTCTTCCTGCGCTAGGAATTACTATTTCTCAGTTGCAGTTGCTTAGGTGTTTTTTTTTTTTTTTTTCAACTAGTCCCGGCAATCAGGACCAACACTGCAAAACCACACTGTACAATGTCTTGATCCTGGTTAGTGTCTACCTGCCTGAAGATTATGCAAGTGTGTCCCGTCTTTCCTCCGAAATGTTACTTAATATGCTTTTCCCAGACACCTTCAGTTATTTACTAGCTGCCTCGAATCCTCAAATGGCTTATGGGGAATCAAACACCTCACTTGAATAAGGAATGCCCCTCTATTCTATTATCCTCGGCAGTTCACTCTCACATGTCTCTGCGTTAGGAGGAATACGGTACTCTGGTTCGGAGTCCGTTCCCCACGCCTTCCATCATCCGTCATACGCCCGGCAACACGGGGGGCGCTGCGCCAGAGTTGTAAACCCTTAAACACTTACTTTTACATTGGGGAGGTGCGATGGGGAGGCACGGACACGCAGGCCTGCGCGCGGTGGCCACTCGACGCTACCGGGAAGCGGAGCAGCCAACACGCAGACCTCCACACAGTGGCCGCTCAATGCTACGGATAGCGGAGCGGCCCTCCCAGAAATGTTCCTCTGGTGCCGAGCGAACGACGAGCCTCTTCTCAGCGACAGCCCCTTGTCCGGCTGAATCGCTCGCGTAGACAGCTGATCTCCGCAGCCTTTCCACGTCGGCCGGTCACACGGGACCGAGCGGGCAGCCACGGATGACACGTGCAGTCCTATCAGCGACCGTCGTGTGGGCAGCGTTCCACGTCAGGGGGCCGCATACGGGAGACAGAAGGGGTTGGCCTTCTCGCACACAGGAGCAGGGACCTTCACCGGACGTCTCTCTCAACACGGGGCTCGTCGAAGCGGCGTATCACAGCTGGGATCTTCTTTTCCTCCTGCGTTCCATCTAATCACATCCCATCCTCGTCGCCATTGTTATGAAGATGATGCGGAAGCAGGTAAGTCATACATGTAGATTTATTAGGTTAATAAGTCAGAAAAGAAGACCCCACATCTCATGGGCTCCCTTCCCTTCAGCTCTCTCCTCCAACTGTCCAATTTAGAACCAAGCAAGAAACCTGCATCAACATTCCATTACATCATAATGTATTCTCTCCTCACTAGAGAGATCTCCTCTCCAAAGAAGATCCACTACAACAATTACTTCACTGGTGAAGTGGCTACCTCTGTCTGATTCAATCCTTTGAGGTAGACCAAAACGGGAAAAGATGTGGTTATTCATCAGGGCAGCTGCTGTTTCTGCCTTGCAGTTTGGGGCTGGGAGACATTCCACCCACTTGGTAAACAAGCATGTCACAGTCAACATGTACTTATTTCCTCTAAACGAGCGGATTACAGGGCCTACAAAGTCGATTTGCAAATCTGACCATGGCAGTGTCATCCCCCTCTTTTGGAGAGGTGCCCGGTGTGTGAGGGATGTTGGCTGAAATTGTGCACACACAAGACAACCCTTCAAATATTGATTGAGGTCCTGGCCCATGTGTGGCCAGTATGCAACCTCTCTTAAGATTTCCAGTGTTGTGTGAAACCCCCTATGACCGGCGGTGGCCGCATCATGGGCGTGACTTAACATCAGGCTTCGGAATGAGGTAGGAACCACCCACTGATCATGGCCAGCTTGGGATTTCCTTACCAACAAACCGTCTTGTATTCGGAACATTTTTGGACTTTTCATCAACACTCTTAGGTCCTCTTTCCCAATGTAATCGGTATCCGTCAGGGGAAAGTTCTCAGGGTCCTCAAGGTGTTGGTAAAATTTATGAAATAATTGGATCCCCCTTCTGAGCTGTAATTAAATAAGCATCAGGGGTCTCCTTACTCCTTTGTGCAGTTGAAAGATCATTGTGAGCATTTGTCTGGGACCTAGTGATAGCAGTGACCTGGATTTCCCCCAACAGGGACTCTATTTCGATTAGATCTCCTTGGATGGCCTCGGTTTTGGCCAGCTGATCAGCTAAGTCATTTCCAGTTTTGTCTGGTCCCTCTACTTTGGAATGACCCTTGATCTGTTTCCAGTAGATGGTCATCCCATTCGATGTGACCAGATCATCAATGTTTTGGATTAACTTCCCATGTTTCAACGGTTTGTTATTAGCACATAACATGCCTCTGGTTTTCCAATTAACCAGGTGCTCCACGAACCCGTTCCGTACATAATCCGAATAGGTGATTATGACCAGTTCGTGGAGTTGATGTTGGACAGCAGTGAGGATGGCCTGATGCACAGCAATCAATTCTGCCACCTGACTACTTCGGGGACCAATTTTGTATCCAGCGGAGGGTTCTGGGAACTCCTTCACCCATGCATTCCCTACGCCAGCCACCAGTTCTTTCTCCCCGTCGTTGTCAACATGGTAAGAGCATCCATCCACATAGACAGTGGGCATTCCCTCACACTTGTCTTCTTCAAAGGCTTTGTGTGGGGAATTAAGGTATGCCTCCATGTTGTCCTTGATTTTTAGACTTTCGTCCTCGAGACAGTTTTCTCTGGCACAATCATGCAAGTCAGCCAGACCTTGCGCGAGGGGACTCTTCTTGTTTTGGCCATATCTGACCTCCACAGGAAAGCCTTGCATTGACAGAATCCAGGAAGTAATTCGGGAATTACTCACATTTCCGGCCCGGATTCTGTCACTTTGGAGATATTGCAGAGGCTGGTGTGGAGTCTCCACTATGATGTGTTCCCCCTGGATAAACGGGCGGTAATTCTTCAATGCCCACACCGTTGCCAGGAGTGCCTTCTCACAATCGTTAAATTTTTCCTCCACAGAGGATAAAGTTTTGCTCGCATAGATGATTACTTTATTGACCTTGTCATGCTTTTGGTATAATACTGCCGTCAAGCACGTATTAGAGAACCCCGTCTCCAGGAAGAACTCCTGGTTTCTGACAGGGTAAGCTAGGCAAGGCACTTGTGAGAGGCTTCTTTTGAGTTGTCTTACTGCCTTGGCTTGTTCTGGACCCCATTCCCACTTGAACCCCCCCTTCAAGAGATGAATCAGGGGTCTAGTGATCTCTGCGTAGCCTTCAATGAACTTCCTGCTGTAATTAGTCAGTCCAAGGAGGCTTATCAGTTCCCGCAGAGTTGTGGGGTCTTTCAGTTTCTGGAGTGCTTCCACTTTCTTTTCCTGGGGACAGAGACCCTGAGGAGTAATCTCATGCCCCAAGAAATTAACACGGGTTCTACACCATTGTGCTTTCTGAAAGGAAAGTTTTGCTCCGGCAGCCCTCAACTGGGTCAGAACATAACGGATCTCCGCTATGTGTTCCTCCACAGATGAACTTTTGATGAGGACATCATCTACATAAGCCAGGTTACCCCTTACACCCAAGTAGGGCATGGCCTTGTGTAGGAAAATGTTGAATTCATTGCCGGAGTTGAGGTATCCAAAGGGAGTCCGGGTCCATGTGTACTGCTGGCCCCCAAAGGTAAAAGCCAGCTTGTATTGGTCCTCCCTACTGACAGGTACAGTCCAGTATCCATTGGTCAGTGAATACCTGTGACCCCTGGATCTGGGCCAACCCTTGGTCAATGTAGGGCAGAGGCCATCGGGAAGTATGGACCCGTTTGTTGAGCTCCCTAAGGTCGGCGCAGAGTCTCCACTGGCCGTTTGGCTTCAATATTCCCAGCACCGGATTATTGAAAGTGCTGTGGACTGGACGGATTATTCCCCGGGACTCCAGGTTCTTAATTATTTCAGTAAGGGACTCCATTGATGCGAGAGGCAAGCGATATTGCTTCACAAACACTGGAGTCATGCCAGGGTCCGTGGGGATTGTTGTTGTGTGGATGTCGGTGCGACCACAGTCATATGAGTCTACCGTAAAGAGATCTTGGAAATCCAAGAAAACTTGTTTCAACTTTTGCTTCTGTTCCAGAGTCACACAGGCATCAGCTAGGTTGACTCTCTCTTCCACCATCTGCCTGAAGCCTGGAAAGACTTCTGGTTTGGCTATCTGAGCGGCCTCCTCCAGCTGGGTGGAGAAGTCCCTGGTCAGAGTGCTGATTTGGACTGGAGGCTTCAGGTGGGAAAGGCAGCCCTCATGGACCTGGAAAATCACCTCATCCCTCCTGAAGTCACAAGTCACATCTTCCTTACCATAAGGGCAAGACGTGTTCACCAGGAAGTTCCCCCCATGCCGGGTGAAAATCCTTTCTGGTGTTGTATTGTCCTCACTGTCACTGTCAAAACAGTCCTTGGGGATTGGTCCTAACAGTTCATTTCCTAAATCAATGGAGAAATGTCGGTCATCAATCGCCATTCCAATAATGGTGCCTGCGGCTAGAGTAATACTCTTTAAGTCGCTGTTATCCACCTCTATTGGAATGGTGTCATGTTCTATGTTGACTAATGGTTTTGGGTTTACCCTCAACCCTTGCTGTTGGAGAGAAGCATTTAGATGTATATAAGCATCAGGGTTTTGCAATTTTTGTCCTCTTTTAACTTTCACTTTCAGGGAGAATTGTCGGGTCCTTTCTGGGATGGTGACTTCCTCTTTGATCTGAATTTCAACTGCATAAGGTAGCAATTGAGCTGACCTAAATGCTTTTTCTGGATCATCAAAGCCCATGGGATTATCCGCTAATCGGGACCAAGCTTTGAAGTTTATTAGGTCCAAACTAATGGCAAAGCGATTGAGAATGTCACTGCCTAAGTAAAAGGCGGCAGTGACGTCTCGCACGACCCAACAATTATGGACTATGCTCTTGTTGCCAATGGAGATTTTGAGCATACACCTGCTTGGCAGGAGATGTTTGGAATTAGGTGCTTCCAGGTCCATTTCCCATTTGTCTATCAGTTTGAATGTGGGAATGGCTGGATCTTTTGGTAGTTGGCGGAACATGGCTTCGCTGATGAAGCTCTTACGGTTGTTCACGCACACTCGAGCGAGAACAGAGTCCTTCCCATCATTTAACTGAACAGGGATGAACAACTGCTCTCCAATTTGCTGAATATCGGCCAGGCTCTGAGCTGATTTCACATATTTCTGGACTATAGGAGTGGGAGTTTCTGATTGTGGATTAGTAAAGAATTTCAGGGTGTTTCCTTCCAGTGTGGAATACCACCTTAAACTGGAAGGAAGGTCGATTTTCATAAATAGAGAGGACCCCCCATCACCAGTCTGTTGTCCTACTGCTATTACTGTCACATCTGGAATTTGGTTGTTCTGGAAGTGAAATTCTACTTGGTCAGATTTTTGTTCAACCATGTGGCAGGTGCCATTTAAACTAACATGGTTGACACTCTGTTTTAATTTTATTGGTCGGCTAGTCTGGGTCCAGAGGACCTTGTTTACACAATCTGTTAGGGGTGACAACCTTCTCAAGAGGTCATTCCCTAGTAAACAAGGGGTGCCCTCTGGAGTCACTACTATGACCGGGTGTTTCACCTTGTGTCGCCCAATTTTAATGTCCAAGTCTGCAGTCCCCTCAACGGGAATCTCCTTCCCGTCAAAGTTCTGCAGTTGTCCAGGAAGAGAGGTGAGAGGAATACTGTAATTCTCCCCCCTTCCTATATTTAGTTCCTCAAAGGCCCTTTTGGACAGAAGTGTAGCTTGGGATCCAGTGTCCACCAGTGCCAAAATTGTACCCTGCCCCTGTACTTGTACCGGGGCATAGTATCTTCCCTCCTTCTCCTCAAGGGGGCACAGATAATGCACATTTTTGGACAACTGGTGGGCTAATTTTCTGGTTTTGGACATTGCTAGCGAAGAGATTTGGGCAGAATTCTGTGGATAGCCTTGGGAATCTGAAAGAAAAAGTTGGCAACTGGAGATCAGAGCCATTGTGGCTTCCCCTGGTTCCGGTTCTGGGCCGCCCCCCCTTTTTGGAGGCAGTCACCAGGATGGGTTTGAACCAGGGGATTTTGGTATTGTGGGTTCTGGGATGAGAAGATGGGCGGCGGTAGCTCAGTCTCCATATCTCCCCAGTCTGGATTGGAATCCCTTGGAACCCATTTATCTTTGGGAGGGGTTCCCCCATCTCTGAAGGAGAAGATCCTTTTCCCGGGATCTTCTGAGGATCCCTCTCCCTCAAATTGGAAGACCTGTACTTCCTCCACAAAGTGGGTCTGTTTGGGTCCTTTGTTTCTCCTACCCCCCCTCTGCTCCTTGGGAGGCAGGCATTCAGGGGCAGGAGATTTTGTTTCCGGTTCCAAGTTGGGAAGGAAGCTTCCTCCAAGGCTTTACACCCCCCTTCCCCTTGTGCCTCCTCCCTGGGAACCGGTGGGTTATCGGGGTGCTGCCCCGTCATTGTTCTGGAGCACCAGGTCCAGAGTTTGGGGCATTCTGCGGTGGCATGCTCATCTGAGGGTTCTGTTGAGCCCTCAGTATGTGACCCAGATCTCGTGCCATATTTTGGACCTGGCGCTCAAGTTGTGAAACCCGCTCAGGCTGATACGGGGCTCTATTTTCTCCCCTGGGCTGATCCCGGGAAGGGTAGCTATCCCTTCTCTGGTAGTACCCCTGGTTGGGAAGATTTTGGTACCCCTCCACCCTTGGCCTCCCCTCTCCCGGATTAGGTTGTCTGGGCTCAGGGAATTGGGGAAAGAAGGATGGATGATTTTGGGGCTGGAAATTGGGCAGATACCTGGGGAAAAAGTTCTGGCCAGGATTTGGAGAATTTCTGCCTTCCTGGGGGAAGTTGGGAGGGAAGTTCCCCGGGTCAGGTACTTGGCTGGATCCCCCCCCTTGGGCTGGAGGAGTCCACACATAACCCAGGATTGGTCGGTTTCCCTTGTAGCGGGGACTTACATAGTCAGGGGAGCGGGGGACCCCATTTGTGGGACTACCTCCTCGACTCCCTGTCTGTGACTGGCCCAAGAGTTCAGGGCCAAGAATCATTGTCTCTGTGCTGTTTGGCGGATCTGGAATGCTGGTTGAGGCATCTAGGACGGCTCTGGTGACTGCAGCGTGACAACAGTCAGCAGTGCAGCCGGATGCGGTTCGAAGACTTGACTGTTTTGGAATCATCCTGAAAAAGATGGACGCTGGACGATGCTTGTGTGGCACTCCTCTTAGCTTCTTTGCAGGGCTTGAGTCCTTTCCAGGCAGACAGCCCAAAGCTCAGGAGGGTGCTAGCAGGCAACAGCCTTGTCCTCTGTCCATAGACTCTCCGGCACTTCCCACCTAGGAAGCTTTCTGTCTGAACCGAGCAGGGCATGCTGTGTGCTGGCTGGGTACTGGTTCTGAAGCTGCTGGACGGGTCCTCTGAGTCCGGTATCTCCCTCTGTTCCATGGAAGATATTTAGGGGAGGGACCTTGTTTCCCTCTTGGAGCTCCTGGTCTTCCTTCACTGGCGGAAGATCTAAGGTATATTGTACCTTTTGTCACGGTCCATACCCCCAAAGATCAGGTACAGACCAAACGGCCCAAGGCGCTGGGTTCCATGGGGGGCTTAAAGACCCCAAAGGATCTCGCTGGGGCTTCCTGGACTCGGTCCTGGCGCTGTTGGCGCCAGGCTCATAATGCCATCACCAACATGGCACGTTTCAAACCCAATGAAGCACGTGTAAACCAATCTGAAGCAGGTTGAAGGGATTATTTGCCTTGGAACTATTTGCTTGGGTGTGGTTGCTGGGACTACTTTACCTGGGGACTACTTTCAGAAGACTATATAAGCCACACCCTTGGTACAGAACACGCTTCGCGTTATTCTGCACTCCTGCAGCGTAACGCTCACCGTGTTTGCAGCTCCAGGCCAGCCATCAGCCACGCCCATCCAGTTGTCTCGAGCTACCTGCAAGGAAAGAGTGAGAATAGAGAACAGAACAAGATACTTACCTGACTCTCCTTCGCAGCCTTTTTTTTTGGAGTTGCTGCCTCTTCTGAGCTGAAAAGGAAAGGACACCAGATTAGCTGCGCAGCCCACGCAATCTTCATCGCAGTTCAGCGCAACACTAATACTTACCAGCGATCCAACGGAGCACCATCACACGATCGCCGCTCCATCATCTGAACACCGCTCCGGAGCGGCCGCATCTGTAGAACACCAAGAAAGACATCAGGTTAGCGGTGCAGTGGGGAAGGCCTCATTTAGACTTATAATTTTGCTCAACACCGCTCTCACCTGAAGGCAGCAATCCTCACGGACTCACAAAACTTCATCACTCAACCTCTGTCCAGGAGGTTCCGCCCCTGCAGAATATAAAGAGCAGCAGGTTAGTTTTGCAGAGAACTATACCGTGTGGAAAGACTTTTGCATAGCGCTGGCGCAAATCTTACCTGGAAGCCAACTATCACAGGACCTCGCTCCATCTCAAGCACGAAGAGGAAACCTGTAAGGAAGGGGGCACAGGAGTGAACTTTAACAACTTGAACTTTTAAGCAACCCATACCATTGGAATAAGACTTACCATTGAGTCACAGTTGTCTGGAACTTGGTAGGATCAGTGAAGTAACTCGATCCTTGAACTACTACGTACCCCTGCAAACAGTCGCAGGACGGAGAGCCCGCTATTCATAACACAAAGGTGAGATATAGCAGTGGGGGGTGCAAGAGGACGCCGCAGGAGTTGCCCTCGTCCATATGGTTGGGTAACATGTGATTTAACATTCTAGGCAAGCCTGCTTTCGTGACGAAGTCAGAGGGGATCACAAGACACCACTCATCACCGGATCGTCCAGCTCTGTTTGGCGCCCCTGTGGAGACCAAGTGAGCGTAACAGTACGCAAAGCCTCACACAAACCTCTACCTGGGTGCCATGGAAACCTCGGAGACTGACCAATTAGCCCAGTTTTTGGGAGAACTCAGAGCAGAGGTGCATTCGGCTCGACAAGAGACTAACGCTTTACGAAGAGAACTGATTGTGGCAAAAGAGCACACCAATAATTTAGCCCGGCAATTACTCCAAGCTCAGGCTGGCCACACGCCGTTGCCAACAATGGGGGCCTCAGTCCCAATCCAGTCCAGCAATCCAGTGCAAGTGGTCCGTCCGGGAGCCATACCTTTGGCTCCACCAGAACGCTTGGCGGGAGATCCTAAGCGGTTTGTGGTTTTTATGAACCAGTGCCACCTACACTTGCTTTCCGAACGATCAAACAAAGGTGGCCTTTGTTTTTTCATACCTCAGTGGAAGTGCAGCGGATTGGTCCATACCACTAGTGAATCAAGACAACGCCCTTCTTCGAGACTTTCAAGGATTTTAGCAGAATATGGAGAAGTTGTTTGCCCGGCACTCCCAAGGCCAAGCTTTGGATAACGAACTGCTGTCTCTTCGTCAAGGGAAACAGGACATGTTAACTTATATTGCAACCTTTAACAGACTAGTGGTAGAAACCAGTTGGCCAGAGGAAAAAAGGATCACGTTATTTCATCGTGGGTTGAGAGGCGAGCTGAAGGATGTCTTGGCTCAAGTGGTCAACCCACCTCAAGATTGTGCGGAATACATTGATTTAGTGGTGCAACTAGATCATAGACTGCAGAACCGGAAAGCTGACCGAGCTAGATTTGAGAATCGAGGGTTTGTGCGTCCGAAAGATAACACAGCCAGGACTACAGACACATATGGACCCATGCAAACTGGAGGTGTGCGAGGACCACTATCTAAGTCCGAAAGGGATAAGAGAAGACAACAACAATTGTGCCTATATTGTGGCACGTCTGGCCATTTCCTCCGAGACTGTCCAGTGAAACCACCCAAGAAGGCAGTCGGGGTAGCCGATAAGGTCAGCACCGAACCTGAGTCGGAAAACTACACTACCCGTCAAGCGTAGAGGTCTGCTTGTCGAGCGAGAATAAGGGTATCCAGACCTCACATCTAGCCTTGCCAATCATCCTCATCAGTCACCAGCACCCGTCTCCTATGCACGCGGTCAGAGCTTACATCGACAGTGGAGCTGTAGGTAACTATATGGATCAAGAATTGGCTTCAATGATGAGTCTATCTCTTTGCCCAAAGGCAACGACTGATTTGGTCACCACCGTTGACGGAACAGAGATCTCTTCTGGTCCTGTAATGCACTCGACGAGGGAGATGACGCTGTTGTGCCAAGACAGACATCGAGAAACCATTGTGTTTGACTTAATCAAGGCCCCCCAATTTCAAGTGATTCTGGGTATGCTGTGGTTAGAAACGAATAATCCTTGTATAGACTGGCGGGAGAAGAGGTTGACCTTCGCAAAATGTGCTCACACTTGCTATCCAGAAGAATCTAAGGCAATTGCTACAGTCACAAGTCCGGCAAGTCAGCTACTCCAGGAATACCTGGACTTTTAGGATGTTTTTCAGAAAGAACAAGCCAACACCGTACCACCCCATAGACCGTATGATTGCCAGATTGACCTAATACCCGGAGCTCAGATCCCATGCAGTAGAATCTACGCCCTCACGGAACCCGAAAATCTTCACCTAAAACAATATTTGGACCAGTACCTGGCTAATGGTTTCAGTCATCCATCTAAATCTCCGGCAGCCTCGCCCTTATTCTTCATCACCAAGAAGGAAGGAGATCTAAGGACTTGTATCGATTACCGTGCATTAAACCAGGTGACAATAAAAAAACGGTATCCCCTGCCTCTAATCCCGGAACTGCTGGACCAAGTAAAAGAAGCTCAAATTTACACTAAGTTGGATCTCAGAGGGGCGTACCATCTCGTACGAGTTAAAAAGGGAGACAAATGGAAGACCGCCTTCCGCACTAAGTATGGGCTGTTTGAATATCAAGTGATGCCCTTTGAGCTTTGTAACGCCCCAGCAGCGTTTCAATATTTTATGAACAATGTCCTTCGAGAGTTAATCGATGTTTGTGTCCTCGTAAATATATTGACGATATCTTGGTGTACTCAGCTTCCAAGCAGGATCATGTGAAACACATCCGCGCCGTATTTGAAAAACTCCGACAACATAAGCTGTATGCAAAATTGGAAAAAAAATTCTTACACGTTACAGATGTCGAGTTTCTTGGTTTTGTCCTAACTCCAAGTGTTGTTCGTATGGACTCTAGGAAGGTGGACGCTATCCTCAAATGGCCCTCTCCAACTTCAATCAAAGGAGTTCAGAGCATGCTTGGATTTGCAAACTTCTATCGCAGATTCATCCCAGGCTTTTCACAATTAGTGCATCACATCCTTATTACGAAAGAACAAACGCTTTCAGTGGTCGGATGAAGCGGAAAAGGCCTTCCAAGACTTAAAAAGAAAATTCACCTCAGCTTCAGTCCTAAAACATCCTCGCCCAAATCTCCCATACGTAGTAGAAACTGATGCTTCCAGTTTGGTGATGGGAGCGGTTCTTTCTCAGAAGGACCCGGAGACAGGTCAACTTCACCCAATGTCCTTTTGGTCACGAAAATTCACAGCACCAGAACTGAACTATGCTGTAACCGACAAAGAGCTTCTAGCCATCAAGGCAGCATTCAAAGCTTGGCAGCATCATCTCCTAGGGGCCAGACACACCATCACTGTGATTACAGATCACCGAAATTTATAATACCTAAAGTCGGCCAACGCTCAGTCTTCTCGTCAGCTCCGATGGGCATTATGTTTTGCAGAATACGATTTTGTGATTACTTACCGACCTGGTTGCTGAAACGGCAAGGCTGATGCGCTATCCTGCATAGGGATGGAAGAAGCATATTCAAATCCGGATCCGGTACCCATCATTCAAGGGGGGAGAATCCTTGGAATCACTACCACACTGACCCCAGACAACATCCACAAGGAAATTTCACATCTCCTCGATTCCAAGGTCTTACAAGACTGGTCGACCAAAAGCAAACCTCATTCAGTTGCTAATCATTTACCTTATTTCCAAGGACGTCTCTACTTACCTAGTAAGGAACTTCAAAAAGAGGTCACCTCAAATTATCATGAGTCATTGGTGGAAGGCCACCCTGGAATTGCAAAAACCGAAGCCAAGATCAAGAGACATTTTTGGTGGCCAACATGGCGTAAGGATATCAAACAATTTGTGCTTTCATGTGGCATTTGTGCTCAGAACAAGGCCCAGAAAAAGAAACCACCTGGTCTACTACAGCCTCTAGATGTTCCACCTACACCCTGGCATACGTTGTCTCTTGACTTCATCACAGATCTACCTCCCTGTAACAGCTTCAACACCATATTGGTGGCGGCGGACCTGTTTTCTAAAATGGCCCAATTCATTCCGTTAAAAGGTTTGCCCTCCGCTTCAATTTTGGCAAAAAAATTCTTAGAACAAATTGTCCGGATACATGGATTCCCCTCCGTCTTAGTCTCAGACCGGGGCAGTCAGTTTATCTCACAGTTTTGGAGAAAATGTTGTCAGTTGGCCCAGATTGACCTAAGACTTTCGACCAGTCACCATCCCCAAACGGATGGTCAAACCGAAAGAACCAACAAGACTCTGGAACAATACCTAAGATGCATGTTGCATCAAACTGAAAGCAATTGGAATGACTTTTTATGGATAACCAAGTATGCCTACAATAACTCTTTGCATTCCAGCACAGGGCAAACTCCATTCTATACAATATATGGAATGCATCCACGAACCTCAGAACTTGACCCACCACAACATTTGTACATGCCTGCCGTAATCAGTCTGCACACAACCATTACCCAAGCCTTCAAAAGAGCAACAGAACATTTGAAACAAACTAAAGAGAGACACAAGAAATGTGCAGATCAACATAGGAGCGAAGCTCCAAAATACCAGATTGGAGATGAGGTTTGGTTAGCCTCAACACATATACCACTAAAAGGAACCCACACATTTAATCCGAGGTATTTGGGACCATACACCATCAAGGCCATCATCAACCCTGTGGCAGTAAAACTGGAGCTACCTCCAAACATGCGAGTCCAGCCCGTATTCCACGTTTCCCTGCTGAACCCAGTTCAACCAGGAACTCTGATAACGAAACCGCCAAGACCCATTTTGGTAGATGGGGAACCAGAATTCAAGGTCAAAGACATTATAGACTCGAAGTGGGTCGAATCAAAACTTTTCTATCTAGTTGACTGCAAAGGCTATGGTGCTCAAGAAAGGTCATGGGAGCCAAGTGACTTTGTTCATGCACCATGCCTAGTGAACTGTTTCCATCGGAACTACCTGACCAAACCAGGACCAGTGGGACAAACCACCTCAGGAGGGGCCTTGGGGGGGAGTGCTGTCACGGTCCATACCCCCAAACATCAGGTACAGACCAAACGGCCCGAGGCGTTGGGTTCCATGGGAGCGTTAAAGACCCCAAAGGATCTTGCAGGGGCTTCCTGGACTCGGTCCTGGCGCTGTTGGCGCCAGGCTCATACTGCCATAACCAACATGGCACGTTTCAAACCCAATGAAGCATGTGTAAACCAATCTGAAGCAGGTTGAAGGGATTACTTGCCTTGGGACTATTTGCTTGGGTGTGGTTGCTGGGACTACTTTACCTGGGGACTACTTTCAGAAGACTATATAAGCCACACCCTTGGTACAGAACACACTTCGCATTATTCTGCACTCCTGCAGCATAACGCTCACCGTGTCTGCAGCTCCAGGCCAGCCATCAGCCACGCCCGTCCAGTTGTCTCGAGCTACCTGCAAGGAAAGAGTGAGAATAGAGAACAGAACAAGATACTTACCTGACTCTCCTTCACGGCCTTTTTTTTTTTGGAGTCGCTGCCGCTTCTGAGCTGGAAAGGAAAGGACAAAAGATTAGCCGCGCAGCCCACGCAATCTTCATCGCAGTTCAGCCCAACGCTAATCCTTACCAGCGATCCAACGAAGCACCATCACATGTTCGCCGCTCCATCATCCGAACACCGCTCCGGAGCGGCCGCATCTGTAGAACACCAAGAAAGACATCAGGTTAGCAGTGCAGTGGGAAAGGCCTCATTTAGACTTATAATTTTGCGCAACGCCGCTCTCACCTGAAGGCAGCAATCCTCACGGACTCGCAATACTTCATCACTCAACCTCTGTCCAGGAGGTTCCGCCCCTGCAGAATATAAAGAGCAGCAGGTTAGTTTTGCAGAGAACTATACCGTGTGGAAAGACTTTCGCATAGCGCTGGCGCAAATCTTACCTGGAAGCCAACTATCACAGGACCTCGCTCCATCTTAAGCATGAAGAGGAAACCTGTAAGGAAGGGGGCACAGGAGTGAACTTTAACAACTTGAACTCTTAAGCAATCCATACCATTGGAATAAGACTTACCATTGAGTCACAGTTGTCTGGAACTTGGTAGGATCAGTGAAGTAACTAGATCCTTCAACTACTACGTACCCATGCAAGCAGTCGCAGGACGGAGAGCCCACTATTCACAACACAAAGGTGAGATATAGCAGTGGGGGGTGCAAGAGGACGCCACGGGAGGCAGGAGTTGCCCTCGTCCATATGGTTGGGTAACATGTGATTTAACATTCTAGGCAAGCCTGCTTTCGTGACGAAGTCAGAGGGGATCACAAGACACCACTCAACACTGGATCGTTCAGCTCCGTTCGGCGCCCCTGTGGAGACCAGGTGAGAGTAACACCTTCAGCTCGGGTCCAAATGAGTCCTTCTTGCTCCTTGCAAAGTCTTCAGATGATCTGATCAGTGAGGGTCCCAGCCCTCTTTTAAAGCCAAACGGACCCCAGGGATTGGTGTAGGCCAAGCCTAACTTAAGTGAGCCAATCCTGGGTGTCCACAAACAATCTTCAGTGATGCTTCAGTTCAGAATCAGAGCTCTTGACAACAGACAGGGGAAGGATGACAACATATGCTTCTAAGTCCCACCCATCTTCCTGTCTGCAGTACATCAAAGTGTCGCCCTAATGAACTGGGCCCTATGTAGAGCTTGATCGCAACATGGGCCTCCTTTGAAGTAGGGGGTTACAGATAGACTTTCGTCCTACAATTAACATACTTCCCTGCTCTGTAAGGAGTGGTTCCAGAGAGGACATTCACTACCCTTTCATACCAAGGAGAGGAGTTAGTACCAAGTTGACACATTGCATTACAAAGAGGTGTTGGCGTCTGGTCTCCATTGTCACTTCCTGCACCCAGGCCTTCCCTGAGGCCTGCTAATTAACATTCTTCAGTATTCGCCACCACCAGCAAGGTTTGACAATTGAGATGCAAATCAATGGGGCCTTGAAATTCTAATCAGGCTGACCGCAGCCAAAGGTTTTTGATTTTAACCGCGGCTGTCAAGCATCAGCTACAAATGACAGGCGAGGCCGGCGCTGGTAAGCTGTGTCCTCTCAGAGTACAAGACTATTTTTCTGCTGTGCGTTGAGCTTGGAAAATATATGCGGGTATGGCCACACATTTTCGGAGGTTGATCTCCTATCATTATTTCTTTTAAACAAACAAAAAAAGCCCAGTAGGGCGCACTCTTCCCGTACGGATGGTTGAATCTCTCACACCGATGGTGCAGCCCTGTAGGGGCTAGCAGCGCCGAGGCATAACAGGGAAGAGGGGCAAGCACCCCCTGCCTGTCTGCCACCTCAGAAGCAAGGCGCAGGCAGGAAATAGTAAGTTGGTCGATAAACATGGCCCCTATAATTAGAGCCCACGCAGGGGGAGCCGTCTATTTGCACACCCGCTCCCCCTGCAGCAAGTCAGGATTGTGGCTTGAGCTTTGCTGATAGGCCTGATGCAGACCCCCCCCAAAAAAGAAGAACTCACTGTTGACTGCAGGGACGCAGAGAATCTATCCAGCAAGTGGATATCGAAGAGGGGTGCAGCATCAGAAACCCAGAGGGAGGCTGGTCCAGACGACAAAGAAGTAGTGACTACAATGGAGCCAAGTGAAGGAGGGTTCCTGCTCTCAGCATAGTGGGAACAACACGATAAACAACAAGTGGAAGAAAAACCAAGCAAAAAGACTGGGGTTACTGTTCACACTCGTCACCCATCTTCCTTGACATAGTAATTTAAAAATGTAAATGATTAAATAAATAAAATACATAAATAAATAAAAAAGAAGAAAAGAGGTTAGAAGAAGCCTTCAGTTGCTGATGCCATAGCAAAAGAAAGGAAGAATGGAAAGTCCGGAGGAATTGGCCGACCTACTGAGGTGAATCCAAGCAGCCACAAGGCACAGAGGCATGGATTGTCTCTTAGCAGAGGTAAAAGCAAAGGAAGAGAAAGAGCAAGAGCAAGAGACCTTGGTAGTGCTGGAAGATACCGAGGGCAAGGACTATGTGCCAGACACACCACCAGAGAGTGAGCGGCCAGAGCCTAAGGAGAAGGAGAGCGAGACAGCGGGGGGATACTCTGAAGCACCAGAGAGAGTGGACGAAGCTCTAAAAAGGCATGGAAGAGGAGAACAACCCACCAGCAGCCAAGAGACCACAAAGAGCCAGGAAGGCATTGTGGAAGGCGGCAGAAGCTAATGGGGGGGCAGACTCGCAAAAGCAGAAGCAGCCGGTGGATGCCAGGACTAGAAGCCACTAGGGGCCTTAACGGCTGCAGCAGACCAGGACGCATTGGGTGAGAGGATCGATAAATGGTAGAGATGCATGTAGAGAGAGCGCTGAAAGTTTTACATGACAGCAGGCAGTTCGAGAATGTGAATGCTTGCAGGGATAACTATGGGTTGCAAGCTGGGGCGAATGTGGAAGGCGGCACAAGTGCAGAGCTGGGGGAGTGAAGCAGGCCTGCAACAGGGGCAAATAATGTAGCCGTTGCGGGCGCGGGAGCACCCAGTCAGTCACCGCAGCGCAGGGGCACAGCTCCCGAGCTAAGCAGGGGAGATCAAGAAGGAAAGGAGGAAGCCGGTCCCCTACCAGTTGGCTTTCCTGGGGAAGCATGGGGGCTTCAAAAGAGGGGTGGAACGAATAGCAGCCTTTTTTGCATCAGCAGCGGGGTGTCAAGAGGGCCCCTGGGTGCACACCCATGACCAGTAGGGCTGCAAGCTTACTGTGGCATGTGCCCTTGGAAATGAAGGGAACACATTGGAGCAAGGTCTTCATTGATATATTTACTTTGCTTAGCTATAGCAGGTGGGGCTGGACATAGTTAAGGAGTCCAAGAAAGAGGGTGACAGGAGGGATAGCAGGAGGAGAGTGAGGAAGGAAAGGATTAGCATGAATTGGCTATAAGCCTTCAGGAGGTACACCTCCATCATGGTGAAGTTCCTTGGGGATGATGCTGCGCTCTTCACATAAGAGCAGCACATCCATGAGGAGCCTGAGGAGTATGGGGGTGATGCCTGTCTCAAGTACAATGAGGGGTTCAGGTTGAAGATGCAGATGTTTCCAAGTATGAACTAGGAGGACGAGGATGTGACAGGGTGCATCCATAATATTATAGCTAGCAACGGGCACAAGGTCTTGCCAGTGGGGGGTAGCAACCAACACGGGAGAGGAAATACCAGAGCTGGCGGGGCAGGTCATACCATGGTAACAAAAGAGAAAGGCAGCCCTTTCAGAGCGAGGATGGTGCCTACTCCAGGGGCAGCAGATTGGAAAGGGACACCACCTGCTGGAAGTTTTTGCGAAAGTGAACTGCACTTGGGGGGCAAACTGTAAGTACAGGCATGGATGCAGCAAATGAGATGGAGACCACACGGCCGCCTGGTGCGGAAATAAGGAGCAACAGGTCCCTAAGCAGAGGGAGCAGGCTAAGCAGAAGGGATGGGGTACCCAACATGAGGGTAATAGCCCCAAACCCCATCAAGCTTGAGACACTGCCGCCACTGCTTAATTACTATCATGACAATGTAGCAGCCTCTACACTGTGGGGGGGGGGGGTTCTCAGAGGGTTTTATGATACCTAGTATCAACGTGCACAGCGGAGTGGTCCCAAAAAACCTGAACCTGAAGTCAGCAAAAGTCAAACCAGAGATAGTGGAGTTGAAACTTTGCAAGGAGATAAATCTAGGGAGGATAGAGAGGCCATTCATGGTGCCCCGGTTCAAAGAATTTGTGGTGTTCCCGCTAGGGGTGGTCCCCAATAAAGAAAATGGGCCATTCCGGCTGATACACCATTTCGTCTACCAAAAGGGGGCGTCCGTGAGCAGTGGGCTAGATCCGGACCAGTGTTCAGTTCAGTGGACTATACCTCCTTCGACAAGGCACTAGACCTGGTGAAGGAGGCAGGCAGAGGGGCTCTACTGGCAAAGGTGGACATTGAGTCTGCATTCCGGGTGTTGCCAGTCCTCCCAGATAGCTTTACGTTGCTGGGCTCCAGTTCCAGGACATGTTCTACTTCAACAAGTGCATGCCTATAGGCTGCACTATCTCGTGCTACTATTCCAAGCTGTTCAGCACTTTCCTCGAGTGGGCAGTTAGAAGAAGGTGCGCAGGGGAAAGAGTGGCGCATTACCTGGATGACTTCCTATTTGTAGGAAGGAGCAGCGAGGAAGGTTGTGGGGTGCGCTGTGGGCTTTCAAACAACTGACCGAGCAATTGGCTGTCCTGCTACCCAGGGGAAAACTGCCAACCACGAACATGACTTTCCTGGGTATTGCACATGAATGATCCTGATGTTCAGAGAGGAGGTTGAAGTAGAAAACCAAGGATACTAGGAAGAGAACCTAATTGAGAGAAGACCTTGAAAACTCAAGGTTACTGAAGATGATCACAGGCCTGCACCGTAGATCTGTAGACATCCCACTAGCGCTAAGCCTGTTAGAAGGATATGAAGCTCATGTAGGAGTGACGTAATCACAGAACCTGTCCCTTAAGATGGTCCACGATACCGAAATGCATTGGACATCCTAAGAATGCCTATGTCTCAGGAATAAATGCTCATTTTATGTAAAACCAATTGAAGATTGTGAACAATTTTTTTGTATGAAAAATTTAGAAAATGGGAACTATCTATATATTAGAAAATGTATAGCTGACTCAGTAACTATATGTGAAATATTCACGTTAGGTCCTTCCAGACGCCTGGGTTATCCTAATCCAGACAGCATCTGTTGTATGGTTTTCTTTCATAACTCTACTTATTGGTCGGTCTCTGGTAGCGCAAACCTCCCCCACCCTCCGCCATTCCCTACATGCCGGCAAACGAGGCACAATTCTTCTCCACAGAGTTTGCACGGCTCCAGTCATGCAAGCGTGTACTTTTATTGGTTCATTGCCATATGCATAGGTATATTTCGAAACCTATGCTGTTTTGGGTCCCTTCTTACCTGACAATCTACAAAACAGCCGTGGCAGCTCTCTCTCCTAGGGTCCTCTTGTACAGTTCAGACTGCCTCACACCTGCTCGTTCATATCTGCATTAACACTTGCACATCAGTGAGAATTAAAGGGGGTGTTTCAGTACTTCAGGTCCCTTAAAGAGACAGTGTCCACCCTACTCATTTAACCCTGCATATTCTTTTATTTATTACAACTTCTGGAGCGCACTCTAATCCAAAAGCATTGAGGAGCTTTACAATTAACACAGACAACGGGAAAACAGTAACGTAAAGTCAGCAAAAGCAACCAAGAAATACTAAACAATCAAATCGTTTTTAAACAGGTGGGTTTTAATTGTAAGCGCCTTTGTGAAATGTAAAAAAAAGATGGACCGAGATTATATTCATCTGGCCGGGCACTGCAAGCCTTAGGCTCAGTAAATCAGAAGGCTTGATTTCCAAATGTTGACTGTTTAAATTGCAAGTATCTCCAACCTTTTCACATCACAGCTTTTAGTTACATGAGACCCTCCAGAGGAGGTGGACTTATTAGCCATGGGAGAAGGTGACCCTAAAACAATTGCCTCACTCACTAACAAACAAATCTTAAACTGGATCCGGTAGTGTAAAGAGAGCCAGTGCAGTTCCTAGAGAATCAGACATAAGAGAACAAATTTCCGATCACCAACCACTAGCAATGGAAAAACAGATTTCAAAGGGACCAAGTAGCACGAGGCAGACCTGAAAATAGTGTATGTCTACCGCCCACCCTAGAAAGAACCTGGGCTTGGACATTGGGATGAAAATCAGACACATTTTGCATCTCTATAATTATAAGGAATAAAGGCAAGATTGAACTGTTGTGTCAACGGGGGTCCAGAACATAACCTAAAGAACAGACACCTATGTGTAACCTAGGAAGCTATGCGTAACCTAAGGAACATACAGAAGAACCGAGGCAGGTGACATTCCTAATGAGGATACAACCGCAAGCCAATCCTGAACCAATGAAAGAGAAGCAGAAGAAGAAATCAAAAGAAATTCAGTTCTCAATGGGTTTAACTTTGAAGAGAATAGTGACTTTCACTTCACTAAGGCACTTAGCCAATTCCAAAGATGGAGGATGCCAGCTTGTGACAAAGTTATGTGTCATTAGCTGACTGATGGAAAGAGATGCCCGAGCACTCAATCAGATCTCGCCATGGCTCCATGTAGTTGTTAAATAGCATGGACGACTCCTGAGGCACTCCATACACAACTGGTATAGGGGTGACCTGGAAACTCCTACCGGGACAGATTGAGAGCATCCAGACTGGAAAGATAAAAAGCAATCAAGGACACAACTCCCCCGACTCTACTTGTGTGTGAGAGTCTGAGAGATCCTCATGGTCGACCATGTTAAAAGCTGTGTTGAGATCCAAGAGCACAAGCAAGCAGACATTTCGTCCATCCATCATGGGAAGCACATCAGCCACGGTCTGCATAGTTGTCGTCTCTGTGCCGCTGCCAGAACGAAACCCAGATTGATGAGCCCTCAATAGGGAGTTAGAGGAAAGATGGCTACCTGGACACGTGGCAACATGCAATTCTAGGCACATACCCAGAAATGGTAGTGATGCTTACAAGTGGATTTCTTATTTTCGATACCTTCAGAGGTCTTCCAAAGATTCAAATTGGTCAAGGAGGTCTACAGACCAAGCCCTTCAACACAGTGCTGTTCGAGTGCAAAATAGCTCCAGTGGATGGTAGGAAGGGGGCAATAGTAAGATGGGTAAGGCCACAATTTTTGTGTCCAAAGTAGGGTAGAGAATAAGGTGCTCAGAAATGTCAGAACTAATATGCATCCCTTCTATCTGCATTTGATAAATGGATGCATAGCATTGGAGAATCCCACTCCTAACCTAAACAGGCCGCTGACCCTCCCTCTAGAGCTGAACATGATGATATGAAAGAGCTCTGCAAGAACCATTGCTAATCCAAACCTTTGACTACAAATGGCCCTAGCAAGTAAACCTTGCAGAAGCTTCCAACCTTTCCTCAACAGCGGTGATGTAGAGGCACGTATCTTCTGAATCGCCATCTTGCACATGCCTCACTGATGTGATTTTTATTCAGCTTCCTCCTAGCTATGTCAACCCAAAAATAAGCAAAAACACCATTCTGCTCCCATTTATGACTGATTCTTCATGGAAGGTTACACTGGGTAGCTTTGGGCAGGTGTCTGCAAATAGCAGCTCTCCAGATGTTTTGAAGTACGACTGCCATGATTCCTCAACCCTAACTATGCTGAGTAGGGATGAGGGGATTTGTAGTGAAAAACATCTGGTGAGCCAAAGCCTTCAGATATCTCTCATAGGGTATCCTTTCTTTGATCCATGTCGCATACAACTCTCTTGTTTCTCAAAATGGAGTTTGTTTTATGAGATATTTCAATTCCTTCAGTATTGGATACATAGCACCTGGGAAAAAAGAAGTTCCTATAAAATTGAGTGTGGAACACCATAAACCGATTATTCCAGATGTGTCTCTTTAACTCCAGAACTGGCTCAAGATACTGTTTTTTTTCAAAACACAGTAAAAGATCCCGACCAAAGCATTAAAAGCCTGCCAAGAAGGGTTGTTGGTCTTTTTGGGGCATCTCATCCAGATTGGAACGGCTAGAGAGAGTAAAACAACCCATTGAAACTAAGGCAGTGGTTTCAAATGAGCACCTGTCTGCTTGATTATGCTAAAACTCCAGGTTCCATTGAACACTGCAAGATGCCCTTAATGCTCATAGACAAGAAGCTGCTAGATATCATTGGTAAAGAAGCAGGCTCCAGAATATAAGGGGCATTTTTCGGAGGCATGTTTATAAAGGACTGTTCTTCTTCCGTCTATACATGTTTTACATTAGATAAAAGCCAATCCAATATTAAAAGAAAGATTATGTTCCTAAGGCTTTCAACAGGGTCAAACGGGGAAAGTCCCACTGTTCTGCCCGCTCCTCCCAGTGTTCATTCTGCTCCTTAGAGTTTTAATCAAAATGTACCCATTTGGTTTTCCTTTCCAACAGAGGTGCACAAAACTCCTTCCTCACTAAACAAGGGTAGCATTGCAGATGTCAACAGCAGAGAGGTTAAGATCATTGCTAGGAACATTTGGGTGAAAGACACACTCATTCTTTCCACAGTTGAAACAAATAACACCAAAAGCAGTGCATTCTTCAAATAATAAAAGGGTAGAAGATATAACTGAGCTCTCCTCCTCAGCAGTCGATCTCTCCTTTCCAAATATCTTACAATTAGGAAAAACAGGTCCTGGTGGATAGAGAGATAATACATTTCTTAGAGACAGTGGGCCAATCATCCATTACAGCTCTAGAATCCCCTTTTCTCAGTAATATTTTCCAAGTTCCAAAAATTAATGAGTGCTTTTATCCAGAGCTATTGATCAATTCTGTGGTACATCAACAGCCCAAAATGGAAAAATGGGATGTATCTATCTTTATCTAACTCCTCTTGTTCTCAGATTTTGGATGCTGAAAGTAGAGGTAAAAATCACAGACATGGTGTTTCACATGCCCCCTCCCATCAAGATTATGTCCAGATGCTGTGGAATTGGAGAGTTGGACAGTTTACGTGTCTCTCATCTGCTCCTTGGCATTTCACAAAGCTCACCCACCTAATAATGCCATGTTTAAGTACCAGGGGCATTTACATAACTGTTTACCGGGACAATATGCTTTTCAGAGCTCAAGACAACAACTGGAATTCATCACATTCAGAACACAACTTCTCTTCTTCACGACTTGGGGTTCATAATGAACAAATACAATCTGTTATGTTACCTCACATTCATGGGCTTCATTGTAGATCTTACACAATGTGTTCTTCTGTTACCTTTTACATCCGATTAAACATAATGCCCAAAGCGATAAGCAAGAACCGTGAGGAAGGATCTATTCTACCTTTGAACATTGGCCCGAGCAGTGGAGATGGTCTTCTCCTCAATTTAAGCATCTTCCCAGGTCTCCTTCATTACATGGTTCTACAAATGCAACAATCAAAACATCTTCCAACAGATATCACCAATCCCCAGGCGGGTAAGAAGTTCTTCTCAGGGCCTAAAGCTCATCGAAGCCTGGTATCTCTTAGGGCATTATCTTATTACCAGATGCCAGAAGCTTGAGTTTGACAGAATAAAAATGGTCAGAACAGAAAAGCTTTTTTCATATCAATTCTCTAGAATGTTTGGCAGGGTCCTCTGTGTTTATGTGCCTTGTAAAATATCATGTCAATTGTTGTGTACTTCTCCAGATAGACAACAACTCTCTAGTGAGATCTATGAATCGTCATGGAGGAACAAAGATCTCATCAATGCGCCTCTCTGATGTCATCCTTAAGAGTCCCATCAGGATAAAGGCGTCCTGATGCAAAGCCTGTTTCTGCCTCTTCAGGCTTCAGGGGCATGATATTCTGGCCTAATTTTCCTAAGGTAATGTAAAACTTGTTTTTCTTTAATTTTTCTTTGGCTTCTTGTCACTCTGGAATTTATCGGTAATTTCTCTACTAAAATAACAGAAATTTTAAATAAACATTTGACCTTTGCCTCCAGTGACCTTTTGTCTCCAACTACTTTCACATTATAGATCTTAAATCTGGTAAGGCCCTGTTAGTTTTAATCGAAAACCCTAGCTCTTGCAATCAGTGAACCAATCGATTCTTTGCTTAAGTGTTCATCAGCCAGTACCGTATCAGAATGTTTTGTTCCCACTTGCATTTCTGAATGGAATTTTGATTATGTTGCTTACTTAAATGCCGTCATAATTAAAATAGTGATACTTCACAGAACACTGACCTCAATACTAATACATTGTATTGCATGTCAAGCTTCACCAATCTCCTGTTTCTTTCACTGTTGACCAAGATGCCCCAAGAACCTTCACCCTAAAAGGAGTTGTATCTAATTTGACATTTTGGTTCTTGGTTCTAGATCATCTGTTACCATGCATAATGGTAAGAATTTATTTTTCAGATGCTCTCTTAAATTGGCAATCATTCCGGTCATTCTCCCGTTCTCGCTTGTTTATTTTCTTTAACAGAAACATGGTTCTCATCCTCCTCTGTGGCTCATTTCGATGAACAAGTTTGTGAAGATGTTTGACTTTTTCATGCAGGTAGAATTGTTAAGCTTGGTAATTGAGTGTCATGCCCTGGTAAGATACATTTTTATGTGAACAACATACAATGGTCACATTGTACTCTTACGGATTATTGTCTTTTCAGATTTCTTTTTCCTCTGCCATATCAGTTGTCTGCCATTTGATTTGTCATCTCCCAGAAAGGCTGAAATGTTTTGATATGATTTCAGAAATAACGTCCCATGCAACACAAGACCATGCTAGCAATATCTATTTAGCTGTTGTTAATTTACCATCCATTGTTATATTCCAAGAACTTCTATCCCCATTTCACTTTCGGCCCAATACAGTGATGTGGCAACAATCTGGATCTCATTAAACATCCTGATTCTATTGTTTGATGTTCTATCCAAATTGTGAATCCTATCATCTCTTGATTCCTTTTTTTCCTTTTAATTGTCACTGCTGTTACCAAACGGGTCACTCTTTTACTCCCAAATTTGCAACTCACAATATCTCCAAACTTCCTACTTCAATTCTCCATAGTGTATTCAATCCGGCTACTTCTCATTTGACAAATGAGAAGCAGAGCCTCATTACGAGTTCAGCTATAACCCTGCCGGTGCTTTCGGTGGGTTGCCACCGGCCTCATAACACTTTTCGGGTGACTGACTTCCCTGTGCCACCAGGACATTACACGTCCCGGCGAATCAGGAAGTCAGGCACCGAAAGATGTTAGTCCCATTCCCATTGGAGCCCCACAGGACTCCATGGGAATGGGGACATGGAAGCACCAAGCCAGATTGTCTTGTGCCGAGTAGATTGTTAATCTCCAAATACTTCTGTATCTGAAGGTAGGCAGCTCTATCTAAAGTTTTTAAAAGGAACGGGACCGTGGTGATAGGTCTGAAGTTGGTAGGTATGGAAGGATCCAGTGTAGGTTTTTTTCAGTAGCGGGATGACCCAGGCGTCCTTCAGATTGTTGGGGACAATTCCAGAGTGAAATGAAGAATTAATGAAGGCGGTAATGAAGGGAGCAAGGTCATGAGCAGATTCCTTAATGATAGGTGCAGGGCAGGAGTCACCTTGGCAGTTGGAAGGTTTAAGGTTACTGATGATTTTTTCAACCTCTGGTATGGTGAGAGGTAGAAAGCTAAATGGAGGCTGGGTGAAGGTGGTGGCAGTTTTAGGTGCAGGGAATTTAGTAAGGAGAGAGTTTTGTTTGGCATTGATTTTGGCTTGTAAGGTGGTTATTTTGGAAAGTAGAGCGTTTTGGATATTATTACACCCAGGGCTATCTTCGCTGCACGTATCTGGTATAGGTGAAGGGGATTCTTATTCTTTGAGAATTTTGAATAACTCCTTCGTATTAGATTCAGCTTGTGAGATGCGCTGCTTGTACGTCTCTTTTTTAGCCTGTATGATCGCTTCCTTATAGTTAAGGGATGCAATGAAGAGGTTGTCTTTGCTGGAAGCACACAGAAGACTTTTCCAGAGTGTTTCCGCCTTACGTTTTTCTTTGCGCAGGGCTCTGAGTTGTGGAGTAAACCACGAGTTCAGGTGAGCTCGTTGTTTAGCTTTCCGTAGTTTAAGTGGGGCTATGGTGTCAATAGCTTTGAGCAAAGTTTGGTTGAAAGTGTCCACTAAGACCGTGGGGTCGTTGTGCAATGTGACGCAATTATTCAGAACCATAAATCCAAATGTAATCCGTGGTCCTCCCCAAACCTTTTTCAGGAAAAAGGTGTTGTGAGATGTGTGCAAAACACTGTAAATGTCATCAATCCACTGAGTCTCTTCTTCTATGCAGGATCCCCTAGAATAACCTTGAAACATCACTGCTGCTGCTAGATCTGAATGCTGTCCTGTGACTATTGCTAAACCTTGTGGGGATTCAAAACACCGTTTCTCAATAGGTTGAAAGTGTTTACAACCTTTCTCCACATTTGTATTCAGTATGTCAGTGGACAAATGCAACAATATGAACTCTTTCTTTTTGTGAAAAAACCTTCTAGGTTCTCGTAAACTGACATTGTACTCTGATGACCTTATTCCAGCTAGAAGCTGCAAGCAGCACCTCCCTTTGAACTTTCTTCTCTTTCTATCATGATTAAATCACCAAGACTGAAGAGATGTTCACTCATGTTTAAAATCAGGGTTGATCTCACCATTGCCGAAGGAATCCTCTGTAGATCCTGATATCCTGGTAAACTATCACCCTATGACACGTCGTTCCTTCCTGGGAACGATTTTGGAGAAAGTGGTGCCTCTACCACTGAATGATCACATTGATCAATACCAGCAACTTAGTGCTTACCAATCAAGGCTTTGCAAATCCCATAGTACAGAGGGCCTCATCACGAGTTTGGCTGTAACCCTTAAATCCGGCGGTAGCGCTGTTACCGCCGGATTTAAGAATCTGCCAAATCAGGGCTTCGGCAGATTTTTCCCCAGCTCTGAACTGGGAAAATCCGCCGAAAATTTGCGCTCATACCGCCGGCGGGAAATCCGCCGGCGGTATAAGCGTGAAATTTCCCCATTGAGCCCAATGGGGAATGGGGCATTCCCGAATGGGCTCAATCGGGAATTCCAAATCCGCCAAACCCGTGATCCGGCGCTAATAGCGCCGGTGGGTTTGGTGGTAGGGCAGATAGCGCCAGCGCTATTAGTGCCGGCGTTACCGCCCAGCTCGTGATGAGGCCCAGAATCTGCTACTCTTTGTGTTAACATCTTAAGCATTACTGATACTGGCATTGATGTTTGTTAGTCCTATTGGATTTATCAGCAGCATTCGATACTGTTGAACGCTAGGTTGTATTATCCATTCTTTCTGACCGGATAGGACTTCAGGAAATGGTTCCGCACTGGCTCCTCTCATATCTAGCCTCTCAGCAACAATGCGAAGTTCCCCAATCCCTCTTACCTCTGGTTTTCCTCATGGCTCACTTCTGTTCACTGCTGTGTTCAACCTGTAGGTTGGAAGTTTGGGAGATATTGGGCCTCATTATGGTTCCGGCGGTAACCGTGCCAATGATACCTGTGGGTTGCAACAGGACCCATAAATATTTACCTGCGCCTGACTTCCCGGCAACACTGGCGGATTACAACCCCGGTGGACCAGAAAGTTAGGTGCGGCAATTGTTAAGTCCCATGGGACTCGATGGGAATGGGGACCACGGATGCACCGGCACCATTTTTAACAGTGGTTCTGTGAAAGATCTGCGGGCGGGTGCTGTCCCGCCCGGCAGTTCTGACCTGCTGGGCAGGAGGGCACCCGCCCGGCAGAATTGGATTGGAGTGTGCTGGTCCGGAAACAACGGTACTGGTAAACTTACCGGCACCATTGTTTCCAGACCGGCACACTTATAATGAGGCCCATTGTCTCCAAATTCAACATCTACATCCACCAATATGCCAATGACACACAGTTACACATTGATTGTATCATCAGCTGGCGATATCTGTAATCGAAAAGCCTGGTTGATTGACATTGACAAATGGGTTGCTTTTGCCATTTTCAAATGTAATAATTTTAACACTGAATTTGCTCAATTTACCCTAACCAGTCTCAAATTAAATATTGAATCCTGGCTCGCCCCTTTAGCTAATGATGTCATTTTTTATATGCTCTTACCAGTTGCCAAATCTTTTGGCTTCTGGTTGGAGCACAAGTTATCCTTGAAACATCATTTTGCGAAATAGGGCCTACTCGATAATTGTCAACGTGCCCTTCTTCGCAAGATCAAATCTTCTATACGGGCAGAGCTTTTTGGCACATTGATATAAACTGTAGTTCTCGCCCACGTAGATGGCGGTATGGCTATATTTATGGATGCATTTAAATGTGCCCTCCCGCCCCATCAGTCGGTCCTTCATTCTGCTGCTCGTCTGACTATTGGAAAGTAGAAGTTCGATCATAGTTTTCCAAGTCTTGCTGAGCTTCATTAGCTTCCCTTTGAGGCTCAAATTCTGTTTAAACTTGCCTTTATCGCTTATAAAGCTATGGTTTTGCGCCATCCCCCCTATCTTGCCCCTAGACTGACAATTTCCTGTGGCTCTAGATGTATCCTTAGCAAAATCGTCCTTATTTTTATTTTATTACTTATAGCGCGTACCTGGCGCAAGAGCAGCAGGGCGCTTTACAACTGGATTGCGCCAGAATTGGTGTTGGCATTTTATACAGTAACGCAGTACTGAAGGTGGAGCGAGGTAGGGATTTTTATTCCTCTTGAAGATATTGTTGAAAGAGCCCCGTTTTTAGTGTTTTGTGGAATTGGAGGATGCTAGGGGCATTTTGAGCCTCTACTGGGATTCAGTTCCCAATGGTAGGGGAAGGAGAATGCCTGCTTATGAGTCTTCTCTTTGCAGGCTTTCTTGACTCCAACCTTTGACAGTTTTGCTACGTAAGTTGCAAGAACCTCCTGAGGTGTACAGTTTAGCCGCCAATTATAATGGGGTTCCATTTGTGAATGCTTTGTAGGTGATACATACAGTTTTGAATATGATCCTAGTAGGAAGGGGAACCCAGATAAGCATATGCAGTGTTGGAGAGATACAGTTACATTTGCGGTCACCTGTAATGAGATGGACTGCAGCGTGGTCTGTTGCTCTGAGGGACCAGGTGTGTGACTGGAAGCCCAGTAAGGAGGGAATTTCCCCCATCAATTTGTGAGATAACGAACGCTTGGACAACTGTACGGAATTTATTTGGGAGAAGGAAGGGTTTGATTTTGCAGAGAGTGTGTATCTATAGCCACGTGGTTTGAACCTTTTGGCTATGTGCTTTTGGAAGTAAAGGTTGCTGTTAACAATACAACTCTGGGATTTGGCTGAGTTTGACAGCTGAGGGGTGAATCCTTCCAAGCACATGTCATCCCGCCATTGTTGCACAAGTTGTTGTTTGGTGGGGGGACCGATGATGACAAATTCAGTCTTGGTTGAGTTCAGTTTAAGATATGTGTTTAGCACCCATGTCTGGATATTAGCCAGGCATTCACAGAGGTGAGCAATGTCCTGGGGCCACTGACCTTAAGGTACAGCTGAGTGTCATCAGCGTACTGGTGGATGGCCATTTTGGGGTCCTTTAGGAGAATTCTTAAGGATTCCATGTATAAATTGAAGATGATTGGGGAGAGAATGGACCCCTTTGGGACCTCACACATGACTGAGTCGGTTGGATCTGAATGAGCCTATCTGTATGACATACTGCCTATCAGATGAGTAGGATGGAAAACATTTTAGGACAGTTCCAGATAAGCTCATCCTGTCAACGAGGAGGTAGAGGAGTTTTTGGTGATCAAGTGTGTCAAAGGAATCTCAGAGGTCTAAGAGGTCTAGGAAACATGAGTCCCCAGTATCGGTGATTCTGAGCTCATCATCCACCAGTTAGATGGTTGCAGTCTCAGTGCTGCATTTGGGGCAGAATCCAGACTGATTATCGTGGAGGCGGTCATTCTTGTCGATTTTAGCTAATAGTAGGTTCACAACTACTTTCTCGATAAGCTTCCTGATGAACGGGAGGCTGGTGATAGGGCTGTAATTTGCTAGGTCCTCTGGGTCGGCCAGGGTTTTTGAAAAGGGCTCGTAAGAGACCTGTTTCTACGTGCCTGGCTATGTGTTTTCCTTGAGGGAGGTGTTCAGAATACCACATAATGCATTAAGTGATGGGCCAGTGAGGTGTTTATTGAAGGAGGCTGGGAGGAAGTCGTCCGTGTACCTAGTGGGTTTGAGTGAAGGAAGTGTGTCTGAGAGATCCTTAGGAGAGAGGATGGCGAAGTCTGTCCAGTTAGGGGGGTGGCTAGCAGGGCTCTGTCTGGTTTTGAGCCATCAATGTGACTTCTGATTTGATCCATTTTGTTAATGAAGAAGATGTTTATTCCGTTGCATCTCACTTGTGAAGCCGGGAACCTCAGGGACAGGTATGGGCTTGGAGCAGTGCTTCACTACTTCGAATAAGGCTTTGTTCCTGTGTGAGGCTGCCTCAATGGTGAAAGTGTAGTAAGTCAAATTAGCCTCAAAGATCATGTATCTGCGTTGAGTATGCAGAGATTTGCAGGATGAGTGATCCTCTAGGCTGTGGTCCTTGCTCCACCGATTCTCGAGGAGTCTGAAAGAACATTTGTTTTCAATGAGCTTGGGAGTGCACCAAAGTGCAGACGCTTTGACTTTGGTGCGACTAGACTTTAGAGGTTCCTGGACATCTACTAGTCCTTTTGCAAGATGGTTACATGTATTCAGAAGGGTTGAGGCATTCCTTGTGGTGGGGAATGCTGTGAACATTGCCTCTAGTGTGCCTAGCCAGACATTCTTAAAGTATCAACGCTCAATAAAAGGGCCTTTGGCTGGACCTTTGTGGGGCAGTCTTCTGTGTAATATGAGAAGAGGAATTGCGGCACAGATGGTCCAGTTGAGGGGAAGGGGTTTGAGCATGAGAGGATCGTGCAGGAGGTGAAGACTAGGTTGAGTGTTTGACCTTTGACATTCTTGTGGGAGAGTACGATCTGTTTAAGGTCCATGGAGCCGGTCAGAGAGAATAGGGTATCACGTAGGTGCTTGCCTTTTGGGATTTGGGATGTTGAAATCTCTGAGGAGGATATTAGTAGAGTAAGAAACTGTGGCAGAGGAGATAAAGTTAGAAAGGTCATCGATGAAGTTATCATTCCCTTGAAGTGACCTATAAATAAGTTGTTGTTTGAGGTGGAGACCTGCCATGAAAGGGATTCAATGGAGCTGTGTGTGGGAGTTGGATTTACCATACAGGGCCAGTCGATGTTATGGATGACTGCCTCCCTACTGACAGTTTTTCCTGTGCGGAAAGTATGCTGGATGCTGTAGATCTGGGGTAGGAGGACATCAAAGATGCAGGGGGAGGAGGGTGTAAACCATGTTTCAGTAATGAAAAGGGCATAGAGAACATTGTTGGTGAAGGCACGCCCCTGCATGCTCACACCAGAAGAAATACAGCCCGCTAGGGAAAAAGGCCCAAGACACTCTTGCAAGGATAACAAGTATTTATTTCTACAAAATAGGAATGCATCAGCAAAGAACTCTGATGACTCTTAACATTCTGAGGTCCGTTGGCATGTGCGATACATTATAAGCACAAAAAGCATCACTAACTACATCATGCTGTACAGTACAATTCTACAATACGGATTGGCAGGGGCCTATAGGTGTAGCGCCTGATCCATATGGGATGCCAGGCCATTGGTCCATCTTCATCTGTCCATCTCTGTTCACGTGGGTGCTGCTGGGCTCGTCCTCTGTGGTGAGCTGACCTAACAATTAATTAGCTACTCTAACACACAGTGTTATTGTTACGATTGTAGCAATGCACCTGGTAGATACAGGGATTGGAAAACTTATGAGATAAGTTCCCAATTTAGGGAACTCGCGTCCCCTACACACTGTTAGTGGCTCAGAAAGACAAGCCAAACTTTTTTGAGGCTGCTAACCTTATAATAAGGTAGCAGTCTAAATTCATTTATATATGTTTACAATCAATTTTCATATTACATTTTTAGAAATCCACAAATAATTTTCAAACTTCTTCTTCAGAAAATACTTTTTTCCTTTGCCCAACGCATTTCTAGACCATTAATCTCTTCTCCAGGGGCCGATAATTTTCAAGAAAAAATGTATCTACAATAAATATAATCTACCGAACTCCCCCACAGTGTTACTTGCTACTAAATTCCAGTATATGCTTTCCTCCCTCCTCTGCCCCCATGTATGGTGGCGACCTGTCCTTTGGAACTCATGCCCTGCAAACACCTTGTAAACTTGCTCCAGATTGGGCAAATTCTTCTGGGGTACATGTCATGTAAATACAATCCCCATCCACTTCTAAATCTACCCAGTTCTCCGTGTAGTTTTCGCGGTCAGATGGGGGTGTGGTCACTGTGCCACAAAGGTGCAAGTGGTGGTGGATCTCTACTATGTGGGGCTTGTTTGGGTCTTCTGTTTGGGTACCGTTCTCTGGGGAACCTCAAAGTGATTTGGGCAGCCCCCCCAAATGAAACCATTATAATTGCGCTACTGGGCACTGCTTTAGCACAACATCGGACTCAGCATCTTCATGATCGTCCCCAACCATGATGGAGCCCAACAAATGTTCAGATTGAACCAGTCCTCATCTTGTATTCCAGCTACTTTCTTCATGCGCACTCCCAGGTTGTGCACAGCTTCGATTATATGTGACAGTGAACTATTCTCGGCATCTTTGGGCGGCGCGAATGTGCAACATAAGTTTGCTATCTTTTTGCACACGCCTCCCTCCATGTCAGTCAGTATATCGAGGACATACCCGTTCTGCATCGTCATCAGCCTCAAGGCACGAAGTTCCACCTTTATGACATTGAAACCCTGCTCGGTGTCATTGTCCAGCTGCATCAACACCCCGCGGACAATCTGCAGTCATTTAGTGTTGGCCACAGATTTCACGCTGAGTAACAGCTATGAGGCAAAAAACGTTTCTGCTTTGGTGAAGAGTCTCTATTCGTCTGGTATTTCTTCGAGCACTCTTGATGAGTCTTTGGATAGATAATTCAATCTTTTCCTTCTTCACAGAGTCGCACCTTTTTCTTTCGCTGGCAAGATGTGGAACTTTGGTACTGGCAACTGGTTTCTTGTTTTATCTTCAGGTGCTGGGAAGGGGGTAGGGACAAAAGTCTCTATTTGCCCCCCTTTCAAATGTACTTCTGGGATTACAAGCAGCACCAAGTGTAGCGTGGCCAGTGAACAATAGCCCCTCCATGATGGTAGGGGGTTTAGTACGTTTGTTGGCCGCACACCCAGTATTAATCCATCACTGCCGCCGTGCCTTTCTTGAGATCAGGAATGAGCAAGGTTTTGTTGCAATGTTCATTGGCCCCTACAGATACTCTTCCGGCACTGTAAAAGCAAAGTTCATATGACTCCTCTGTATACTTTCAATGGTTACTCCATTGCTTCTATCCATGTTAGCTTTGTGATATGTTCACGCCAGAATGGTGCGTATACTGCTTCAACCTGGGCCAAAACCCCTTCTTCCTATCCCACCAGACGCTCTGCCATGCAGCTCATTGTTGTTTCTTGCCATTTTTTATTTGTGTTGACAGTTCTTGTATCACCAGGTATAGTCTCCTCAGGTATTTGCTTCCATTTGGGTTTTTGTCACATTGCAGTCGGTCGGGATCAACAAGTTTGAGCCTTACATTGTGTGCCTAACAACGTGCCTCTGAGCCACCATAGCACAAGATGAACTAGGCATTGCATCTCTGGAATTGGTACTTCCTGTGAAACTAGGACCTTGAGTGCCCCTGACACATGCTGTATCAACAAACACACATGACAACTTCGATTCACTTTATTTCTCCCCACCAAGCTCATGTCCGTATACCAACTGTTAGACATTTCTGGGTGACGCACATCTTCTATGGCATCGAGACCAAGCCTATGATAAGCATCCTACTTTGCCCTTCGTGCTTGTCTCTTTGTGCGTTTAGGTGCATCTATATGTCCATCAATAATACTGGTATTATTATTTACATCAATGGGGGTTGTGTTGTAAAAGGCATTGTGAAATTTGGGAAACAATGGAGACCTAGCAATATATTCTAAAAATCCAGTGCGAGGGGGTGATTTCCTTTTGTGTTCAGAATTGTTGAACTGTTGATGGATAAAGTTTGGCCTTGTGGACAATACATATTCGGTTCCATTTGAGTGGTGTTCAGTTCTGTTTATGCAGACATTTGTTCTGTTAATTACAGTGAAATGGAAATGTCCTCCTCTCCCTCCACATCCCCTCTTTTATATGCCCCTTCAATATAAAAGACGCCCCTAAATAGATCCGTAGACCAAACATAGGCATTGCAAAAATACCTGCTATAAAATGCAATGCACACATGTATAAATCAGAAAACCTAGTCATAATGCTATGACTAACATTTTTTCTATTATATAAATGAGTGATTTGAGAGTGCTGGTTCCATCTTCTTGATCAAACTGAAAGGCAAAGTTAAGTCGTGCAGTCAGTTGTGGCACCTGGCATGTCTTCAGATCTGGGCGGTGAAATCTGTCAGGAAATACATTTCAGTGATTGTGTTAGTGTTGTCAAATAGTCTTTGAAATCATTGACTAAGACAGCTGCTGCATTATGTGCATCTGTTGCCTTCCTAATGGGAGATATTGTTGTGTGAATGCGATGACCAGTCACCTCCTCATTGGGGTTATAAATGGTAGTCGTTGCTGTGCTGCATGTGCAAACTGAACAGTGCCAATGGTAAGCAATGTACCTAGTTTTTCTTCAACGTGGTTCAAAGTTTAGACAGATGACTTTTGAGGAGTCTGTTGATCCTCGCCACAACCCTGTTGGCCTGGGGGTGGTGAATTGTAACCATCTGGTGTTTAATGCCAAGTAGTGCAGTAATCTCTTTGAACAAATCATTGAAAAAGTTGTGCCATTATCTGACCTTAACACATCACACATGCTCCATTGGGGGAACCCTTTGCGGACCAGAAATGTGGCTGTGCATTTGGAATCCGGATGTGCACTAGGAACAGCCTCCACCCATCGTGAGAAAGGGCAGATGACAACAATCGGGTACTGGGACCCACCACACCTCTCGCCCCAATTTCTGAGTAGTTGATATGCAACACGCAAAATGGTCCAGTAGGGTGGGGCGAGGTGCCCCTCAGTATCCTTAAGGTCACACCTGTACTGAAGCTGTGACAAGTGGTGCACCTGATAACCATGCTTGTTAAATGCTTTTGGCTATTTGGAATGAACCAGTCCTCTTGTGTATCAGCAGCAATGTGTTGTTTGGAGATGTGAGAAGGGTGATGTAGTTGGTCAAACGCTATTATTAACAATTTGTGTGGCATTACTGCTTTTCCTGTACATTCCTGCCTCCACAAGAAGTCAGAAGTGGATTGAGTGCATCCTCTTTTTACCCACAGTTGTTTTTCCTCGTCTGAGGCCCTGCCTTGCAATTCTATTATTTGCACTCTGAGAAAAGCAATGTACGAGACAGGTGGCTGGTCAGGGCCGGGGGTCGAGACGACATACACAGTTGGTACTTAGACACCTCTCGCCCCAATTTCTGAGTAGTTGATATGCAACACGCAAAATGGTCCAGTAGGGTGGGGCGAGGTGCCCCACAGTATCCTTAACGTCACACCTGTACTGAAGCTGTGACAAGTGGTGCACCTGATAACCATGCTTGTTAAATGCTTTTGGCTATTTGGAATGAACCAGTCCTCTTGTGTATCAGCAGCAATGTGTTGTTTGGAGATGTGAGAAGGGTGATGTAGTTGGTCAAACGCTATTATTAACAATTTGTGTGGCATTACTGCTTTTCCTGTACATTCCTGCCTCCACAAGAAGTCAGAAGTGGATTCAGTGCATCCTCTTTTTACCCACAGTTGTTTTTCCTCGTCTGAGGCCCTGCCTTGCAATTCTATTATTTGCACTCTGAGAAAAGCAATGTACGAGACAGGTGGCTGGTCAGGGCCGGGGGTCGAGACGACATACACAGTTGGTACTTAGAGATATGCTGCCAATTTGGCCGTGGTGTCTGCAGCGGCATTGCCAAGTGACACCTCGTCTGAGTTGTTAGTATGGGTGGTGCATTTAAAGGCTGCCACTAGAGAAGGCTAGGAGTCGCGAAAAGTAGCTTGTCTAACAATGCTGCATGTTGTTCTGTGGACCCATCCGCCCTCCTGAAGCCCCTCCTTTTTCACTGTAAAAGACCGGCATGCACTGTTGTAGTGACGTATGCCGAGTCTGAATCAATGGTCATGTGGCACCCCTGTGATGATTGCAGCGCTTCAATGAGTGCAATGAGTTCCGCTGCTTGTGCTGAATAATGCATGGGTAATGTTTTCAGAATGAATGTCTCATATTCACTGTCAACTAGGCGTAATACTGCTGCACCCGTATGTCTGAGGCCCATCTCCTGGTCAATTGTTGCTGACCCGCCAGTGAAGGGGACCTCTCTCCCTCGAGTGGTCTGTCTTTTGCTTTGCAGATGTCGTCCTCCTCCCCTTCGTATGTTACACAGTTGTGTCTGGCAAATCCTCATCAGTGCACATTTCCGCAATGAATCTCGTGGAGTTCACTGTTTTGCATCGTATAATGTGTATATTTGGGCTGGACAGAATGATTTCGTATGCAAATGCCCTTTGGGTAGTCAGGGTGGATTTTGACCTTTCTAGAATGGCAAAGACGACATGTTCCACGTAAAGCGTTATTGAACAGCCCATCACAATTGTGGCACTTTTTTCGATGGCAAATGCCGCAGCTGCAAGAGTCTGTTCTCAAACTAACTGTCCCTGCATCACGGAGTCCAACGTGCCACTCTAATAGGCCAGTGGCTTGTGGCCCATTGTGCTTTTCTGTGTCAATACAGCAGTCATAAGATGGCCGTTAGAATGTGAGAATAAGTAAAATTCCTGTGTGTAGTCTGGGGTCGCCAACATGGGTGCAGTCTAGATCACTTTTTTAAGGACATCAACATTTTGCAAAATCTCTTCAGTCCATGCAATTTTGTTGTCAGTCTTTTGTGCTTCTTTTAGGTCCTGTAAGAGTGGCCTCGTGTATGCTGCATAATCGAGAATCCATGCCCTGCAGTAATTCCACAACCCCACGAACTTCTAAATTTCTTTCACTGTCGTGGGCTGGGGAATGGCTGGGGAGTGGCGTGCAGAGCAGTCAGGTATTATTTGTTTGCCATGTGCTGAGATCAACTGCTCTAGGTGTAAAACCTCATGTAGGCAGTTTTGCAGTTTTGCCTTGTCAACCTTGTACACCTTGTGAGCCAGAAAGTTGTAAGAGCGTGATCGAGTCTTGTCTGCATTGTTGCTCAGTGTCGATGCATACCAGCAGATCGTCCACGTACTGTATGATCATGCTCGACACTTGAATGTTCCCTCAATCTGCGTGTAGTATTATGGTGAAAATACTGGGGCTCTCACAGTACCCCTGCAGTAATATTGTGTGTTCGAACCTCATTCCCCCATGAGTAATGGCAGTGAGGTACTGTGAGTCTGGGTGCAATGGTATAGAGAAGAATGCATTCTCCAATTGCCCCCTGTCGCCTTTTTCACAGGATAGATAGCCGTGTTGCACATGGAGGAAGAATGTACAAAAATCCCTTGGTTCAGTAGTGCACTGATGGTGTCCTTCATTCCCTCTTCTGCCTCCCTAGAAAGTGGGCATTGCTTCAGTCATGGTAGTACTGCTCCTGGTTTCAGTGTAATGTGTACTGGGGTCACTCCCTGTAGGAACCCTACATCATAGGGGTATGTCATCCATAGTCTCACGGGCACTTGCTCTAGATCTGTCTCAACAAACTGCGGGGGGGCATAAGGGCCATCGTGGGACAATTAACATTTCTGTATTGCATCATTACCTCATAAAGTATGCATATTGCTAGCACAATCTCTCTGTCATCTGACCTGTCTTTGAATAATTCTGCATCAGTCACCTCATTCAGGGGTACAGTTGGGTCAATGCAAATTACAGTGCGCCACTCGCACCTGTGCTGATCAGTCCCTATCACGACAATCCTCTTTGCTGAAACCGCCTGACCGTGTAAATTTAGGGACAGTATTGTGGCTGCCACTATTTCAGGGGACATGACAGGATGGAAAATAACGTCTGTGGGCACTCGCCAACACTCTCTGCAAATCTGAGGCACCACCTCCACAAGCACAGTGATTCCACACACAAACATGTCCAGATCTATGGGGATACCACTAACCACTACCTCTCTTTCCATTGCATGGATAATTAACATTGCTCTGATGGCATACATCCCTGGCGTAGCGCAACCTATGCCACTGTCTTTGAACAATATCATAATTTTGAGCTTGTTGAGCAGATCCCTCCCCAGCAAGTTCACTGGCTAACTTTCTGAATATAGTAGGGTGCCCGGTCCTTCTTCCCTCCTATTTTGATGTCAACCTCCTTAGTGTATGGAACTGTGGAGACAGCCCCAGAGAAGCCCTGTGTGTGGAGAGTGTTGCCCGATAGCAGGAAGTCTCCCTCACTGATGCATGATTTTCTGGCACCCGTGCCGAACATAAAAATTAAGTGTTTGTTTCCTATCTCTGCATCCACCAAGGGTTCCTCATCAGAGTGACCTGTCATAGATAGTACTGGGCACACAGGCGCTTTCTGTGGGCTGTCCTAATCTGGGTACATGTTTGAGCCTGCGAACATGAAAGGGTTGGTTCCTATCATGTTCACTCCTCAGTATGGCACTATAGTGCCATTGGGCACTTTGTTACGTGTGTGCATGTTTCCACTTCCGCGCTGGGGCATTGCTTGTTGTGGGTTCTGCTGCTGTGGGGGCTGCTGCTGTGTGTACTGTTGTTGTGGTTGCTGTTGCTTAGGGTATGCTCCTGGGGGCTGGGGCTGGGGCGGGAGCTGTATGTACGCTCTGTGTATTTCATAGGGTATGGAGGTCATTCTTGTTGTCGCCATCTGCTGTGTGCTCTGGAGTGGTGGGTGATAGGTGTTGGATGTGTTATACCCAAGCCTTGGCCTGCTCCTGCATTCTCTCGATTAATTACCCCCACTTCCTACAGTTCCAGCAGTTTGAGGACTCCATGTTCTGCCCCCGGCCCCATACTTAAAAGCCTCCCCTGGCCCCCCTAAATCTGTCCCTCCCATGCTGCTGGCTACCTCCCCACTGCCCTTGGCCTCCTTCTGGCCCAAGAATTGCTATTCGAACATCTGCGGATCCCTGCGTGTTCCCCATCCCTTCTGCCTGCGCTAGAGTGGACACTGCCCCTTTTACAGCTATCTTTGCCAGCTTCCTCTTTACCAATTTCACTTCATTTGCCTGTAGCTGCTGCATAGTTTCCCTTTCTCTGTCCCATATTTGTTTGCAGTGGTGTATTATTATAGTCTGCATTTCCGTCCACCCTTTAGCTTCAATGCTCACTATTTTGTCTATTACCTTCTGCATAAATCTAAAATGTACTTTCTGTTCTGCAGCTGTTTGCCTTCATATTTCGCTGCTAAAAACTTAGTCATGTGCTCCAGTGTTCCCTTATTATGGGTGCCTTGCTCTGGCCATGAATGTGGCATCCCCCCTCTTTCTTCTGTCACCCACTGTTTATGGGCTTCTCGATCTTCTCCCGGTACAAGGGCAGGGCCTTGTACATATACTCTAAAGACGTCTCCCCTCCCATTGCAGCGGTGTATGCGCTTTAAGGTGTCCCTACGCTTCTAATCATGTGCTGCACATGCTGCAAAAATCACAACCAAAAAATCAATATTTTTCCCCCCTTCGAATCAGCCCTCGGTACTTTCCCACCCCTTCACGCACACCCACTCCACACGCCCAAAGCACTGCTATATAAACAATGCCCCTCTTCAGGCCTTCACCCTACACAATAAAAAACATAAAAACAAGTTAAAATAATAAGCTAAAAATAACAACTACTACTATTCCCAAGCCCACTGATTATGCAGGGCTCCTATTTATTTCCCTTTCTTCCATTACACAATAAAAGTAGTACCACCATCTCCCCATCTCCCCTCACTCAGGGAGGCTCCCTACACTTCCGTTTTCTTTTTCCATAATATAATCCTTAAAAATTCAATAATAATGGAAAAAACTAAAACACACCCACACTATACAGCCAACCTCGTTCTCTGCGTGTTCACACCCCGCACTTGTTCCCAAATACCCTTCCTCTACTTGTTATCCCTTGCAAGGGTATACTCACATAAGCGCGTTCTTTATAACTCCTCCATCACAGGGTTCCAACACCGGCCTGTACTCTCTCCGTATCAGCTCCCGGCTTCAAAGAGCAGATAGGAATTCTGCAAAGACGGCTCCTGCAAAGCTCTGGGATGTATGTGTTTTGGGACTGGTCTCTGCAGGTGGGCATGGCCTCTCAGGAGAAGCGGCCTGGAAGCCTGTGTCAGTGTGGGGGTTGCTGGGATTACATTGGGGTTACCAAATAAAGGCACGCCCCGGCACGCTTACACCAGAAAAAATACAATCCACTAGGGAAAAAGGCTCAAGAATATCTTGCAAGTATAACAAGTATTTATTTTTACAACAATAGGAATACAACAGCAAAGAACTCTGCTGCCACGGAATGTTCTGAGTTCCGTTGGCATGTGCGATACATTATAAGCACAAAAAGTATCACTAATAACGTTATACTATACAGTTCAATTCTACAGGACGAATTGGCGGAGGCCTATAGGTGTAGCACCTGCTCCATATGGGATGCCAGGCCATTGGTCCATCTTCATCTGTCCATCTCTGTTCACGTGGGTGCAGCTGGGTTTGTCATCCGTGCTGAGCTGGCCTAACAATTAATTAGCTACTTTAACACACATTGGCCCTCATTAGGACCCTGGCGTTAAGGGGTTAACGGCGCCGTAAAATGTGTCGGCGCTGTTAAACCCTTAATGCCTGATTACGAGATCCCTTTGCGGCTCCTGACCTTAACGGCTGGTTTGGACCAGCCGTTAAAGTATGGACCCGCAAAGGGACTTTCGAGGTAATTACAGTACCGCCTTCCCCAGTCCCATTGAGCCCTATGGGGCAAAAATGGGAATGGGGAAGGGCCAATGGTAAATGGGGAATTACCGCCCTGCCAACCTTGAAATGAGGCGGTTTTACCCCATTTACCATTGGCGGACTCGTTACAATACCGGCAGCAACCATGGTGCTAATAGCGCCATTGGTTACCGCCGGTGTTGTAATGAGGGCCATTGTTACTCTTCTGACAGTAACAATGCACCTGGTAGATAAAGGGATGGGCTCGGGGGAGAACCAAGGTCACACTAACTCACCCACACTTCACTCATTTCAAGACAGATCAGCAACTCCCAAGGTCCCCCACATTAGGTTTGAGCTATAATTCTGATGCCACTCTGCACCTCGCTGCACAAATCACGTGACCTATTGCTGAAGGCACAATAGCCTTGCCTTCTGATCTTAGTGATCGATTGAGGGGTGTAAATATTTCATGGTGAGTGGTCTGGGTTCGGATGGTGCTGTGGCATGCGGGGTCATGGGATGAAAGCATGGCAAGGCTGTATTTCTCATGTGGGGATCGTTGGGGGCAGGAGGGTCTTGCTATCTGCTTTGTGGGATGGTATTGCCAACAGGGGCTCTGCTCCCTTCTCATGACTTTGCATGCGCCAGGGCCAGTAACTCTCCGAACAATGGAGGAGGTTGCGGATTACTGAGACCTTGCCAGGATGGGGGTGGTGTTCGTGCTCAAGTAAGGGGCTTAATACTAATACACAGGGTGCTGTTTGCCACGCTTGGGCCTAACATTTAAGATGGCTGCTGCTTGCCAAGATGGTGTTCACCCTCCCTCTGCTCCATGGGTGTGCTCTATTAGCATCTAGTTTGTGTTTGGTATCGCCTAGGGGGGGTGGGAAGACCCTCTCTCCTTTCCAACATTGGTTATGAGGTCTGCGTTTTCAGCAGCATGTGCGACCACTGAGCACATGTCCACCCGGTTAACCCTCATAAGCGGGGGGCAGACATGAATAGAAGGCACATGTTGTAGGAGTGTACAGGGGTCATTGATGAGATTGGCAGGGTAGCTGTGCAGGGATGTTTTGGGTGTTTAGCTGTGAGATGCCTGGGGAGGATAGGAATGGGTTGTGGTGAGTGGATACACATGGTGATATTTACCTTCACCCTTACCATGCCCTAACCGGACCAAAGAGGTGTTGCCCTTTTCTTCGACTTGCCTTCCCTTCAGATATCACTGCGAGGGATGCCGTGTGAACTAACAGTTAAGAAGGGAAAGGAAGGGGCAGACCTTAGTGGGCGGGTGGTATTTAGATCACATGACCTAGACGCATTTGCACCACCTCACCAACTGCACAAGAATAGAGGCTGGAAGGCTGCTTAAATAGGGGAAGAAAAAGGATAGCAAACCAGGAAGGCACCAACAGATTAGCAGTGATTGACAGGTGGGTGGGATTTAGGTCACATGACCCGATCAACTTGCACCAGCTCACCAACTGAAAGGAAAAGAGGCTGGAAGGCTGCTTATTTGGGGTGGTAGGCGGGAAACCAAGAAGGCACCAAAAGATTAGCAGTGATTGACATGTGGGTGCAGCATAGCTCTCAACCATTTGTCTTGCAAAGGCGGGTGAAATCACCCGATTTTGTTTCTGGCGGGTGAGACGCCCATTGGAATGATGGGGCGTGCAGGAGGCCTGGCTGGTGAGTCAGCCCTTTGCAAGGCGGGTGACACCCGCCAAAAGCGGGTGAGTTGAGAGCTATGGTGCAGTTTGCTCAGGTGACCTTAATCCACTTGCACAGGATCACCAAATGCAAAAGAAAAGAGTCTGGAAGCCTTCTTAAACAGGGAGGGGGAGGACAGGTGGCAAACCAAGAAAGCACCAAAAGATTAGCAGTGATTGACAGGTGGGTGGAGTGAAGGTCACGCAACCTAGATCCACTTGCACCAGCTCACCAACTGCAAAAGAGGTTGGAAGGCCGCTTAACTAGGGTAAAAGAAATGGCGGTAAACCAAGAAGGCACCAAAAGTTCAGCAGTGATTGACAGGTGGATTGGCTTTTGGTCACATGACCGAGATCCTATTGCACCAGCTCACCATCGCCTTCACTTAATAAACCAAAAGTATCCAAATCTCAAAACTCTAAGCAGGCTTTTCCTCTTGCCCTGCCTCACTTGTGCCTTTCCTTCATCTGGCACCCAAACTGATGCGCTTTCATAAGAGCGTAAAAACCTTCTGCTTTCCACCTAATTTAGTTTCTAATATAGAAGCTGTATCTTCTGTATTAAAATGAGTGATCTGTGCGCTAATGCCCCTGGGTACACAAAATACAATAAAATAAGAAAATACATTTAAAAATAAAATATAGTACGAGGGTAATCATATTCAGCAAAATAATTTTTACATTTCTCAGTCAGTCAACACACTTTTATTAGTTTTAAAATCTTCAAGCCAATACATAAATACAATAAACTATATAAAATTCATATAAAGGGAATCAAAGTTGACATTGTATAAAGCATAACTTAAACCAAGACACAATCTATTAAGAACAAAGCGCAGATGAGAGACCAGGTCACAGCCTCTGTGCTAATTATATCCCAATTGCTTTGTCATTATGATATTCGACATCTTCTTTCTTAGTAACCAAGCCCTGTGTGTGTATTGGGCCACAGCGTAAACTACATGCAAGAGGGTGCTCTGTCAAAAAAATATTGCTGTTCGTATATCCCTCACCTCTGCTTCCCTCAATACTGGCCTCAGGTACATATGGCCCAAATGCTTTGTTTTTTCACATGTCAACACAAACAACACATTGTTTCAGTCTTTTTCCTGCACATCATACGTAGGACTGAGGATGATTCTTTCCAGGTGTGTGTAAAACCTGCCACTGGAAGAGTTCTCAGTCTCACCCGCATGCATAGGGTACTTTTCATACGGGGGATTTATTTAGTCTAAATATACTTTCCTACCAGGGATCATCAGTTCAAGGTATGCAGGCCCTAGTTGTAACTTCAGGGTGCCAGCCAGCAACTAGTCTTTTGCTCTTTGTGCCGCTCGTACCCTTTGCTCTCTCACTCGTCTGGTTATGTGGATTTTCCCATAAATCACCACCTCCTATTTCATAGAGAGTTCTTTTTACGTGACATAACCAATCCATTGTCTTCCCACCATTCAATGTCAACACATGGCATAAAGCATCTCTGTATTTCTCCAGCCCTTCCTGGTTCCAAAGTCTTAACCAGTAAATCACTGGGCGAATCGACGCCAATGTGGCTAGTGCGGTTATTTCGCGGTCCAGAAGTAGCAGTGCCGAGGGGTTATTTTTGGGTAACAAAGCCAATTTTAAAAAAAAAACGTTAGTTCACAGGATGATAATTTTGCCACATTGGCAGATCCCCATAATTCTGCCCCATAAAAAGCAGCCGGAACGGCCTGTTTCCCATAGAGATCTAATGCTAGTGAGATTGCTCCTCTTTCATGACTAGCGTGGAAAGCCTGGATAGACCCCCCACATTTTTCAAGGATAATGAAAGACCTTTTCACTTGGGCTGTCCATCTCTCTGATTCTTGAAAGCGAACCCCGAGGTAGTCAACATTTTTAACTTGATCTAGTTGGGTTTCATTCACCTTTAACATTAGGGGATTAAATTTTCGCAAATCAGGGCTTGAATATCATTGTCTTCGATTTATCGATATTCAAATGCAGCTCCAACTAATTACATACAACAACAAATATTCCCAGCACTTTTTCCAGTCCTTGAGGCGTTATTGCCAATAAAACAGCAACATTCATGTAAAATAACGCAGGATATTTATCCATGGCCGTTTTAGTACAGTCCGGTTCCATGTGTTAAAATCACTGCAAAAATTGCTGTGGTTACAAAATATCACGGCAATAATGCTGTGGTTTTGCTGCCGCAATCAATGTAAAGGATGCGGGGGACACCCCTGCAAACCCTGGACCTATTATACCATTTAAAGGGAGCGGGGCAAACCCCCTAACCTCCGCTCCCCTTAAATGGTATAATGGGGTACACCTTTACCGGGTCAAACCACAGCATTTTTCCCGCTAATTTTTGTATAGGCTTAATTTTTGCCGCAATTGTATCACTGCATACTGGGCAGCCCTGGCACTCCCTCATTAACCTATTATCTCTTGCATGTACAGGTTGAAGAAGAGAGATGCCAGGGCACACCCCTGTCTCAACCCCTTTGCTGCATCAAAGGCTTCAGTTACGTCACCGTCTAAGCCACCTAAGCCATAGCGAACCACAGCACTGTTTCTTGAATAGAGGAACCCGATTATCATCATCACCAACTTTATTTCTGTTAATCAACTATAAAAGTAGATGTGCATAAAATATCCATTTAAAATAGGACAATAGATTCAATAAAAAAAGAATAAATTGACTTCAGTACAGCTGTCCTTACACAGTTAATATATCCAATAAAATGCAGTACAATTGATCTAGAAGCAAAGACAAAAGTGTGCAACAAAATACATGAGCATAGTATGATTGTGTCAATGATTATAATAATAGATCAAGCTTAAAGAGGAGAGCCACCAGCTCGCAGACCCGCTTTCATGACTAAATTTGTGTGTCAGAAAAATGCAGTACATTAGATCTAAAATCAAAGATAAAAGAGTTCAGCAGAATATGTGAGCTTAATATACTTGAGACACTTATTGTGACAATGAGTAAAACTAATTGGGGAGAGTCAACTGCTTGCAACCCCTTTTACATAACCACCAACGATGAATCAATAAAGTACAATGCACTGGATCTAAAAACAGAGATAAAAGTGTTTGGAAGAATGCGTGAACTTAGTATGATTATCTCAAATAAATGATTTGATACTGCATCAATCGCTGTCCTCAAATCGAGGAATACAGCATATAATTACATATGTTTTAATACTGTATATTTCTGCATCAGCATATGTAACAGGAAGCAATGATCAATGGTACCTCTCTTCTTTCTGAAACCCGCCTGTAGTTCGCTTATGACTTTGTTGCCTGCAGCCCACTCTTGAAGATAGCCTAGTATAATTTTCCCAAATATTTGACCTGTGCTGTCAAGGAGTGATATCGGGCAATAATTTGCCAGGCTATTCCTCCCACCTTTTTTGTATGGGAGAATTATAGTAGCCTTACACCAGGATACAGGGATTGCACCTTTTCTTATGGCGGTGTTAAATATCGCAAATTAACAAGGGGGTCCTCTGCCAGACATTAGTCCTGGTTATGAGAGACTTACCCAGAGTCTTTAGCTCACTATCTTTCACAGAGAAGAAATATCCCAAACATATCACTCTTTGTCCTGCCCTGGGGCAGTCCAGCACCAAAATGCTAGGCAATTCTCCTCTGAACAAGAGTACCAACAGAAACCCCAGACACGTGTTTCGGTCTAGTTGGACCTCATCAGTAGTGTTGATCTGTGCCTCTCTAAGAATAGTGAGCAAGGGGTCCACGTCTGGATTCCACTAGTAAGTTAGGGTGACACCCAAAGTTACTTAAATATGCAAATTAACAAGGGGGTCCTGAGAGTCCCTCTGCCAGACATTAGTCCTGGTTACGAGAGACTTACCCGTAAATAACACTGGTGCCCAAATATCCACCAAATATCCACCTCATCCTCAAACAAATCCGCAGGGATAAGGTCTGGCCCTGCTGCTTTGCCACCTTTTTGAGATTTAATTGCCCACTCTACATCTCCTAATGTTATGCACAGCCTATCATCACTCATTGAAGCAACCTCATTATTTGTCACACTGTTTGGGAGCATCGCTCTCACTGTCCCCATACAGGTTCTTAAAATGGAGGTGCCACTCCACTGCTCCTATACAGAAGTTTAGTGTCTGGTCACCCTTTAGATCCTTGTTAGTTACCAGTTATCAAAAAAGCACATAATCGTTACTCTCCAGGGCCTCTGACATGCTTCTCCATTTGTCTTGCACAAACTAATTTTTCTTTGAAGATGTTATTTTTTTATATTCAATGTGTGCACAACGTAACTTAATCTTGTCTACTTCCCCTTTAGAGTCTATAAAACCCAAGATTTTCTTTTTTGCCCCTCGACACTCTCCATCATACCATTCGTTTTTGCTGAGGCTTTTCTTTTTGATGGGCCCTTCGATACTGAAATGTGAGGGAGCAAGTTTTCTTTTAGCCTCTCATAGACTTCTAATATGAACGAATCATTAGTTTCTGGTTCACAGATGACTTCTAAGTCCGAAATGATTGCTGTACAGAGTAAGAGTTTACCCTCATGCTTCAACACTTTTACCCACTTCACTGTTTTGCGAACATGGCCTCCTATTGATAGGCTTTGAATTGATTTGCAGTGGATACCGCTCCTTAGCCCTTGGCCTCTAATTCCTACTATCAAGGGCTAGTGGTGGCTTTTGCACTCTAGGTTGAATCACAAAATCTTTTATCCTGGCTCAGGAATTGCCCAAAATAAAGATATAATCTATAAGTGAGGACACGTTGTGGCCCCTAAAAGTGTATGAAGCAGGATGGTCTTTACGTAATCGCCCATTACACACTCTTAAGTTAAGTTAATCTTTCTACTGCCAGGTGGTGTCGTCTCACTGGGGGCAGTGCTATCAGGTCAGGAATATCCCAGGCTGTATCCTGATGTTCCCATATGCCTTCCAGTATTACTTGTTCAATTTGCAGGTTAGAACCCACTACTACTAGAGTTAAACTATCCCTGCTTTTTCCGCTTTGGGTGGAGTTCGAACTGTGCCTTAGAACAAATATTGTTGCCGTCGCCATTTTGGACGTGGGTTTATTGTAAATATTAAACAATTCTATACATTCATTGTCTCTGGTTGAGATGGATAACTATTGCAAATCTGCGGTACTAATTTGCTTAACCACCACCAACCAACCCAAGTTAACCTCCAACCAAATCATCAGACCTCCACTCGGTTGGCCCTTTGTTCCCTTCGTGGCCGGTACATGGAATGTTTGACATCCCTGGAAAAAGACCTGCTCAACGGACCACGTCTCCTGAAGCACTATTATGTTAGAATTTCTTAAAAAGGTGCACCAGTTTACATCATACATGTGTCTATTCAAACCTGCAATGTTCCAGGATACTAGGGAGATACCCCCTTCCTTCCTGGTTGGACTAATATCGCTTGTTGTTCGGGTAATTTCTTATTTTTTCTCCTATTCCCTCCTGGTTCTAAAGTGTGCACCCTGTTACCAGTATTGTCTTTTCCCATATTTCTAGTATTGTTACCAGTCCTCAACATTTGCAGAAACTCTGGGGATTTTAGGGCAACTACAGATTTCCCCACTGAAAGAGTCCTGCGATCTATACTCAATAGACCCTCTACTTGTTCCCAAGAATGCAGGAACACCTGTATATAGTCACAATGAGGAACAGGTGTCCCGCCCCTCTGGCAGAACATCAGGTCCTCTGTAATTACTGACAGGCAACCATTTGTATGCCGAATCCAGTGGATACATGTGTTTTTGAGGCTGTCCTGATCCTTATATATTCTGTGGTTAACATTTCTGTCGCAACAGGAATATTTATTTCCAAACTTCTGAGTCTTTTCTACACATGTATGGATTGGAATTCAAGAGATTGTCAGGACACAAGTGATTGGATGCTGAAGAGGATCCATTCAAAAGCCTTGGATTGCTCAACGTATAGATCGGTTTGGTCTTGTCTTACTTGTCAGAATCCTCAATTTCCAGTTGGCACCTGATCCAGAAGTTCTGAGTTTAGATATTTGTCATCAGGATTGCTCAAAACTCTTAGAGTATGCATATACCCCCATTTCCCAACCTCATAGTCGATTGTGAATTTTGAGGTGCTTAGACAGCTTGGCATTGCTAGTAGAGTGGTTTTTAGACCACCATTGTCGTGAGCGCACATCTGACCAGGACATGGGTCCTCTGTGTACAAAACTCATCTTGCAGAAGTGAAACATTTGATGAGGTTTATAGTCAATGCATCGAAATCGATACAACGACATACCAACGCAGCGAAAAAGATGCATCGACTATGAAAGTGTTGACAGGCCATCTTTTACAAGTAAAAGTGCCTTTCCATCGAAACCAGTCCATCGAAAATATAAATGGACTGGTTTCAATGGAAATGCACTTTTACATGTAAAAGATAGCCTTTTTTTGTAACGTTAAAATGTTACATGTTGCTGTCCAGTGCTGAAAGCTGCGTGTAACGTTTTAATTTTTTTTTATATTGGGAGGGTTCCCCCCTAACTCCTCCAACCCCCTCACGGACCCCCCCTTACCCTATCCCTAACCCAAACCCCAATCTAACCCTAACCATAACACTAACCCAAACCCTAACCATAACTCTAACCCAAAGCCTAAGCCTAACCCTAATGTAAACCTTAATCTAACCCTAGACCCAACCCTAATCCCTAACCCTAACCCACACCCTAACCCTAACCCAAATGTAACCCTTAATCTAACCCTAGTCCCAATCCTAACCTCAAAACCTAACCCAAACCCTAACCCTAATCTAACCCTTAATCTAACCTTAGCCCCAAACCTAACCCCTAACCCAAACTCTAACCCTAATGTAAACCTTAATCTAACTCTAGCCCCAACCGTAACCCCTAACCCAAACCCTAACCCTAACCCTAATGTAACCCTTAATCTAACCCAAGCTCCAACCCTAACCTCAAACCCTAACCCAAACCCTAACCCTGATCTAACCCTTAATCTAACTCTAGCCCCATCCGTAACCCCTAACCCAAACCCTAACCCTAATGTAACCCTTAATTTAACCCTAGCCCCAACCCTAACCTCAAACCCTAACCCAAACCCTAACCCTAATCTAACCCAGAGTTTTATATTACTAATTTCGATGGATCCATCAAATTATATTCAACAAAATGGACATTTGATGGAATGGCATTTCGTTATTTATAATTCGATGGTATGGTGTTAGATGCATTAGTATTCGATGGATTGACCAGATACCTTTGATGACATAGATAGCCTAAAATGACTCTGGCATATAAGGTCATGTGTTACCAAACTGGGTCTCATGCAATTGCGGGACTTCCACGAGGACATCTCATTTAGGGATAATCTGTAATGTAAATCAGCACATCAGGTCTACAGAGAGCAACCAGTTCTAGAGGCCGACTGGACTAACACTAGACTTCAGTCTTGCTTCTCTGAAAAAATTTAGCACGGTCTTGAACCTTGTTTACATCAAATGATGAACTCTGCGATGTGAGCCCTGTACATCACGCTGAGGGCTGTTGTTCTCCCCCTAAAGGTTTTAACAGGAAAGTGGACTAGTTTGGAAACCCTTCATTGCTTGCATACATGTGATTTGGAGAATGTGGTGCAGTTCCTGTTCCTGTTTTATTTGCCTTGATTTTCCTGTCCTGAGGGTGCGTGAGAGGTATCCTGAATTGGATTTTTTACATCTGAAGCCTTCATTAAGGAGTTCTGGAATTAGATGTGTTAAAGATACCCTAGCATGGTCTAAGAGCTCCACGTGACTTGCCGTCACTTGTGCAGGGACACATTTTGTCTCAGGGGCTTGCAGGTTTAGGTGTAGAGGCAGTCTGGAAATACATGAAAGACTTGTCCTCTGCTGATAGGTATGCAAGGCATAGTTGCAGTCCTTGTTATGCTCTCAGTCCGGAAGATGTTGTACAATATTTAGCAGTTCCTTTCCACCAGTTTCCCACGGTTTGTGTAGCACAAGGTGTGAGTATGCATTTAGTATGTTGCTCTTTTTATCGTTCAGAGAATGCATTAGAGATGCCACAGCCCTTACACATGCAAGGTGGGAACTCCTATCCAGTCAATTATTCCTAGTTCAGTGGTGGGCAGTCTAGAGCACTTCAGATGTTTTGGCCTACATCTCCCTTCGACCCTAGCCAGTATAGTTCGTGTCATGTGAATAGTAGGCCAAAATATCGGGCGAGCCATAGGTTGCTCCCCACAGTTCTAGTTGAGCATTTCCACCACAGGTGTTCAGAAGGATTCATTAGGCTTTCTCGATAAAGTTTTTGCCAAATGGCACTTTGCCAAAAAAAAATTTCACCGATTTGTCCACCTTTTATTAACTGCACAAAGTGGGGAGAGACCCCGCCCCACGCACCTCCCTTTGCACCCCGCCCTCCTCTTCATATACCATTCCCAAACTTAACACATATAGATTTGCAGTAAAAAATGGTGGTAAAAAAATCAGCAAAAAAAACATTGGTAAATTGCCATAGAGCACAAGTGAGGAATACTGTTCAGAAAACCATTAGCACTGTCTGTCCAGATGTTTAAAAATTGTTCTTTCTTAATGAACGACTATGAAATAAATGTTAACCTGCAGTTGCTAGGTTCTATATTTGCCCCCTTCTTAGATACTGGTGCTAAATCCGTACTCATTTATCTTCAAGTACTATACCTGGCATAATGGCATTAACCTAAGTAACCTCAATTTTGGAAATGTTGGGGTTTTATTCAAGTATATGTTGACGATATCTGCGACATTAGTAGTTCAGCCACCAGTCAATATTACTCCATAGCGTGGTCTGGTGTTTTATAAACATTGGCATTATGCTCGATCTTGGTAAAGTGGTAGATACAGCATCTCTGGAGCTGCATCGCTGCATCGCTGCTTGTGGGAATCCTTAACTAGCTCCAGGACTGGATTATGCAGATCAAAGGTATTCCTTAGCTGGCTGCAGTGGAGGTGGCTGCTCTCATAGGGATTCCACTCCTGGATCAGGCTCAGGAAGGAGGAAGAGAATTCCATGTTCGCATTCAGGGTCAGATGTGATGACATGAGGGGACTCTCTACTTCCTGAGGGAGATTGGGCAGGGCACGGATAGTCTTCCTTTAGACCAGGTGGTCCAATGCTGCTGGTTAGAGGGTGTGTGAGGGGAGGCTGGTCCTCAGAATTCATGGGTGTAGTTGAATGCTTCAATCGTTTAATTTGAAATCCCTGGACCCATGGAGACTCTCTGTGTCCATTAAGCAAATATCAACAAATTCATCTAAATCTGCTGAGAGTTCACTCAGCCTTTCACCTTTCTGAGGTCAATACAATGAGCACCATTGACTTGGGTGACAATAAACATCTGTTCTCTGTCTACAGTGCCAAGATATGTCTCAGGGGTAAAGGTTAGCTCCACAAATATTCCTGTTATGCTATAGTATGTTATGTAACCCATGGTAGCCACACGTCATAACTGTTTCAATGTATTAGGTACACAACTTTTATGTACCAGTCTCAATAGCCACACTTCAGAATTAGTTGTTTCTAATTTCCATGTCCTCATGCGAACTGATATATATTGATTATAAAATGCATTTTCTGTTAGGAAGCAACAGTTGGCTAAAAATAAGCGTGAGCAGTTGATGCAATATGACAAAAAAAGAAAAAGAGAACAAATCATTTGTAAAGAAGATACAATTTTAGCTCAGGCAAGAATTGTATGAAGCTATTACAGAAAATGGCACATAGTATTGTCATTTATAGTTGCCAAGGAAACGCACAGATTCAATGCAACATCAGGGCACAGGGAAAAGAAATGGATTCCAATCCGAACTTCCTCTCTACTTAGCTGTAGAAGTTGTCAGTCCCTGCAATGATTTCTAATGGCAATTCAGCACAGACATAATCGCCCACAGCACATAAGTAGAAAGTCCTGTGACCCCCAGTGCTCGCATTTCTCAAGGAATCCATTAGACTGGAGTAACTGTTTCTTAATTAACTTTCAGGGATTGTTCCATGTGGAAGGGCTGTAAGGAGGAGCCTTTACAGGGGGGGGGACTAAGAGTCTTGTACTATTATCTCAAGGTGACTGCATGGTGTTGTGTCAATAATTTCAAGCGTTAGCACCGCATTCCATATTAAAATTAACAGTATTAGTGGTTAAGTGTAGTTTGGCTAAGTGATATAACATATTGAATAGTTCTTTAAAAGGGTTATAGAGAATTAAATTTGCTTTCTTGGAGTTTTTTCTAAGTGCAACTGGCTTTTTATAGATGCTCAGAGCAGTGATGCTTTGTATTGTCTCACTCTGATTTGCTTAACGGGGTAATTCATAGAATTTCGCGCACAAGTGGCGCACGCGGCTGGTGCACAGTGTGCGCGTGCGAATGTCTGCGCCAGCCGCGTGCGCTAAAATCGATTTCCGCGCACAGCCTATTCATGGATTTTAGCCTCCAAAACCAGCCGTGGCACAGAGTGGCGCAACGACCCTGCAGCAGCGCCAGTTACGCCCCCAAGAATGCCCTCGCGCAAGGAAAAGCCATCATTATCCCGAGCGGCATACGTGTATTACTGGGGTTCGCGGTAAGTTTCACACGCGATTGGAGGAGGGTACGTGTATTACGGGGTTCGTGGGAAGTTTCACACGCGAAAGGGCCTGTGCGCGTGGGTTACGTGTATAACTGGGGTTCGCAGGAAGTTTCACACGAGATTGGAGCAGGTTACGTGTATTACGGGGTTTGCGGGAAGTTTCACACGCGATTGGAGCAGGGTACGTGTATTACGGGGGTTCGCAGGAAGTTTCACACGCGAAAGGGCCTGTGCGAGTGGGGTACGTGTATTCCTGGGATTCGCGTGAAGTTTTACATGCGAAAGGGCAACGCCCGTGCACGATACATCACAGACGCGCTTACGCGCTAAGGGCCTTTGGTCCAATGAAATCACGTACGTGTGCTGACCCGCTTACGCGCTAAGGGCCTTTCCTCGAATGACACGCTGACGTGCAATTTTTTCACCTGCCAAATCACTCCGTATCAAGCTGGCCACGCATACACACACGGAAGACCACGCTCCTGCCCTGAAGGCCATTTTCCTGCCCCCCAGAGCCCTGAGCACGCTCCCACCTGCCATCTGCTGCTGCCTGACTGTCTGCTGCCCACGTGCCCTGCTATTTGGTGCCTGCACATCAGCCATCTGCAGGGGTCCAGTTGCTGTGTCCACCCTTTGCTGGAACAGAAGACTCCCGACTGGGATACCATCGTTCCACAGCCCAGCCCCAGGACCCAATTGCCCACCCACTCCTGCCTCTGCGGTTGCCATGTCGGGCACATCTCCATCTGGCACCACTGGCAACCCCCAGCCAGAGAGGCAGAGGGCCACCAGCTTCACTGCCACCGAAGTTGGTGTCCTGGTGGAGCATGTCCTGGGGCATTATGATGCCCTCTTCGGAACATCACGCGCCAACAAGGAAGGACGGGAGAGGATCTGGGACGACGTAGTGGTTGCCATCAACGCGGAGGGGGTGGCAACCCGCAACATCAAGCTCGTCAAGAAGCGCTGGGAGGACTTCAGGTCCAGGACCCTCCACAAGGCCCGGCTCCTCGCGGATGGGGGCCGGGCACGCATGAGTAACATCCAGATGAGGGTCCTGGAACGCATAGGCCCAGCACTCCACGCCCAGATCCTTCGGAGGCAGACCCTTCTGGAGTTGAGCGGTAAGTGGCCAAGCATTGCTGTGTGAGACAGGGCATGTTGCAGTGTGCTGGTAGTCTGGTGCTTGCCTGTATGTGTGACATAGGCCATGTATGGAAGTGTGTGTGCAGGGACATCTTGGTCATGCATGTGAGACCAGTTATGTGTGAACCACATGGTTGGTGCATGTGTTTCAATGCAACATGGGGAGCTCTATGCGGAATGCACACATGAAAGCATGGCTGTCTATGTTCCTGGACATGGAGGGGGAGTGAGGAATGGGTGCGGATGTCATGTACATGTATGGTGCACATGTGTGTATGTGTGTGCCTGAGAAGTGTGTGTGTTACTTTGAAACGCCATGGATGCATGTGACTTTGAAGGCAACATCTTGGTTTACAGGGGCCCTTCTACATGGATGTTGATTGCAGGCACCAGGACTGTTTCTGCATGTGTGTTGTGTGCATTCACCCATGTGTTGTGGAATGACAGGATGTGACATTTGACAGTGCCACTCATGTGTTATTGTGGAGCCAAGCGGTGGGGATGCCTCCATTGGGCGGCGATGCAAGGCCCAGCCACCCTCCCATGAAATACCATCATCCAGGAGCGAGGGGGCTGGTGCTGCGTCTGCCACAACGGCTGTGGCGGAAGGGCCGGGTGAGCCCCCTCAGGGGCTTCCAATGGCGGAAGACGGTGTGGAGACATCCAGGTTGGTGGTCTCCACAGAGGAGGAGGAGCCCGCTACTGAGCCGCATATGGGGCCTGGTGGGGGTAGTACCACTGGTGCAAGTGGTGCAGTCCAGGGCCAGGGTCAGGAGGCAGCACAGGTCACCGCGGAGGGGCCTGTGCATGTTTCTGTCCCTGACCCTGTGACTGCACCACCATGCACCAGCAGGGAGGCCCCGTCCCAGGCCCGTCCGCAGGTAGGGGAGAGTGCCATGTCATCTGCCTCTCCACTACCTGTGGACGAGGGGTCCCACGAATGTATGGGCTCCGTCCTGGTTGGTGTCGCGTTGCGCACGCGTGTCATTCGTGATGACGTGCGTTCTTCCTGGGCGGAGAACGCACGCCATCATGGAGAGCAGCATTGTGACGTGGCACTGCTAGGAGGGGCCCTGGTTGGTGGGTTCCTACATGTGTCGCGCACTCTGGTGGACGTCTCCTCCTCTGTGGAGACTATGCGCCAGTCGTTCTCCACACCATCTTCCGGCCCAGATTCCACCAGGGCCCCCTGTGGACCTGGCCCGACCAACACAGCCAGCTTGGTGGAGCTCACATCCCTGCCACAGTCGGGAGTCCGCGGCTCAGCAGGGGTGGACACCACAACTGGAGACCAGCTGATGGAGGATGTGCAGGCACCATCAGACATGCACATGGACAGCAGCAGCAGGAGCAGGCTTTAGGTGGGAGCAATGATGGCTCGGGGCCATCAACATCGGAAGGGCAGGCATCGGCCAGAGGGCAGGAGGACCCAGGAATGGGAGTGTCTTCCGTGTGGCACCGGTTGGGCCAGCAGATAGGTGCGGAGCGGTGGCAGGCGGAAGAGGCGCGGCTAACCATGGTCAGGGTGGACTTCTCCATGAGTCGGGCAGAGTGCCTCGAGGCAACTCGCAGGGAGTTGGAACAGGCCATGATTGCCTCCCTGCGAGACCTCGGGGCCAGGACAGAGGCCCGCCTCTGGCAAATAGACATGGAGTTCGATGATGCCCTGGCCCGGGACACCACAGAGTGGGCCGCTGGACTTGCCCGCCGCCATTGTATATAGTTAGATAGTGTTAGGTTTCCTTTTGTTTTTTCTTTATTTTGGTTGCGCTTGGACAATGCACCACGTTTTTGTATATAGTTTTTTATTAGGTAGTATTTTTGATAGGTTTCATTTCATCAATTGGGCTCATGGACCCTGGATTGTTCATCTGTACATAGTTCACCTTTGGATTGTTCTCTTTTTTTTATTTTCACCATGGAGCAATGGTTTTCACTTTCTTTTTTCCCTTGGATTTGCTTTGTTGGACTGTGACTTTGACACCATTTCTTTTGGATTTCTTTGGATTATGATTTCTTGTTTTTTATTCTTTTACGGACATGCAGCTTTTCTTTTATTATTCCCATTGTTGTGTGTTGGATTTAGATTACATTCATGTTGTGTTCAATACATTTTTTCATACTTTGATGTGTGGTATTATCTCATTGGTTTCATGCATGTCATGATATGGGTTTTCACATTCACTTGCACCCATTGTGTGCGTGTGACGGACATGTGTTCATTTACATACTTGCCATTGGGGTTGTATCATGTAATTGCTTTTCTATGTGGGTGGATGCAATACTTGGTTGGGTCTTTGGGCTGGGGAGGCTAGCCATAAGGGCCACAATTGAGGATCGTCATGACCTGGGAGCAGGGGGACATGAGTGGGACATGAGTGGGGGCCTGCTGGCAGGTGCCCTGCACTGCTGGGGGGTGGGGGTGCAGGGGGACATGAGTGGGGGCCTGCTGGCAGGTGCCCTGCACTGCTGGGGGGTGGGGGTGCAGGGGGACATGAGTGGGGGACTGCTGGCAGGTGCCCTGCACTGCTGGGGGGTGGGGGTGCAGGGGGGTCATGCGTTGGTGATCAGTAGTGCCAAGTGACATGTGGCTTGGCTGGGGGGCATGCCCATGGTGGACGGGCTGCCTGCGGGACATGACCAGGGGTGAAGGGTAGTCCCCTGTGGTGTGGGCTGTCTGCAGGGGCCATTGAGGGAAGTTTCACACGCGATTGAGGGAAGTTTCACACGCGATTGGAGCGTGTGAAACTCCCCTCGGACATCAACACATGTCCATCACACGCATACACTGGTTGGCATTGCTTGTGTAAACCCACATTTTCACATGCATCAACCCAATCAGGGAATCCCACACATGGAACTAAAAAATGAAAATGTATTATGTACATGAAATCAAAAATGAAATGAAAGCATACCAAAATGTGAAACATGAAATGAAAAGCAAGTGATGTGGGATGTTTTTACCCATGCATCCGAGCCCTACCACAAAAACTGTGCAGTACTGGCATTGAAAACATCATGATGGCCAGAGCTTCCCAGAAAATGCCCAGGGAAATGCATGAAGAATAGGCTGCCACCCATTTTTGCCGATGTTATGGGCACAGAAGGGCACTGCCTAAAACCACCATTGGACTACCCACACAGTAGCCTGAAACCATCGGGAATGGCAATGCTGATTGCCAAAAGCAACCTAGAACTGTGGGGAATTAATTTCTTAAATCCCATAAATGGTTGCATTACCAGTACTCACCACTATCAGAAAGCCGGCGTTTTAAAACAACACCAGACATTTGTGTAAAACTGAATAAATGAACCCAAAGCAGGCCAAAGAAAGACTTACTAAGAGGTGGATACAATGTAAAGTTATATTCTGAAGTGACTTGAAGGTTTATAACAAGACTGGCTGAGCTCTGCAGGTCTGCAGCGGCTTAAACTGAAACTGGATTTAAAATTACCAAAAATCGAAATGTGTAAATAAACTGAGGGACAGACTTGTGACTGCCACATAGTTTGTCACTGTTAAAATGTCATAGTTTTGAACTTAGAATCAGCATTCTAGCTGCATATGTAAAAATTGTCTTGACTTAAACTGGGGAACAAAAAGTGACATTTTATCTGAAACCTGGCTTAATGAAACTGAATTCTGCCCACCAGCTACCCCCGACAGGAGTTGAGACTTGCACAACAGCTGTGTTCCCAGGCCTAGCTGCCTTTTGCTGTTCCCACCAAAAGGGATATGACACTTCTCTGATTGAATTACCTGGGCTCTGCAGGAAATTGAACAAAGCCCTGTCCTGACTCAGGCAAATGTTTTATTATGGGGGTCGTAAAAGTGGCTTCCTCCTGGAAGGAAAGGGCAGGAGCACTGCCTGTGAGAGCAAGCTGGCTTGGCAGAACTGGAAAAACCAGAAATTCAACCTTGTGCTGGGGGGAAACCACACCCCTTTGGGGCCAGAACATGAATCTAAAAAGATGGATCATTCATAGAGCGGACTTGTGAAAATGTTATAAGTGATATCATTATTCTTGTGATTTTTCTGTGCACATTTGGAGACATGGTAGGACCCGGTGGTATGTTCAGGGGGGTTTTAGCGGAAAAGAGGATATTACTCTAAATGTATGTATGTTAAAAATCTGACACTCCACCACCTAATGCCCACACACCATGGGCACATCTGTGTAAATGCGGGGAAAAATCAAATATTGGTAACCCGACTAAAAAGTGAAATATGTTGCCATTTTTGAACCCAAGCTCCTAGGAAGAGCAGATTTGTGACAGAGACTACCTCATGTGATAGGTAATATGTACATGCAATGACAAACCACTATGTATTTGAGAAATGTGCATTTTGAATCAAATATAGATTTGTGGGCAAACTGACCAGGGGAGGATCCTCTGACCCATAAAACCTACAGCATCACTCTGACTCACAGTTCCTTCCCCAATCATGGGAGAGGGGAGAATTGGGCCAATGACAAGTTGAAAGAGGGGCTGGCTAGTGATGCTGCACACACACCCACTTTCAAAACACATAAAAGCAGACAGTCAGGACAGATAGAGAGATTCAATTCCATTTGCTGCGGAGCATGCTGATCGACGACTTCCCATCCAGAGATCCAGACTTCATATCCATCAATCTCCAGAACCTGTAGCAGTACCTAGAAAGCAGAGCAGTATCCAGAATCCAGAGAGGCTAGACCAGCAGAGCAGAGCTGACCCAGACCGCTGTTAGCAGAACCAGAGAGCTGACCCAGATCACTGTGAAGTGCCGAGACCAGACCGGAGTGCAGTCCAAAACCTGACCAGATCCGTGGCGAGGCCTAATTCAAAAATATATTGTGAGTACCTAGCAGAACTGTGCAGAACCAATCTCTTAGTTAAAATAATATAATTCAATCTATTTTAATCCAACCAGAACTGCCTAAAAGCTGTCACCTGTCATTTTCTATCTGCAAGCTGTAACCTGTCGCTTTGAACTTTTAAAATTTCAAATCCGAAAAATAACCTTCACAAAATTGTTCATAACTCTAGAACCGTGTGTGCTAGGAACTTGGTTTAACTTTCCTCTGAAAGCTTGGAATCTCAACTTTTCAACAAGCCGAGAACCGACTTCCTACTCCTACTTTTGCCGTAATCACGATTCTCGCACTCGCAAATTTTACCGCGATTTGCGATTTGGTTAAAAATCCAGCCACGTGTGAAAACAGCAGCTTCCTTGCTTTCCTTGCTAAAAATTCGTTTGCCTCTTAAGAACCATCCCTGAATCATTGCTAGAGTGAGCCTGGACTAATATTAACTAGATACCACTCACCCTGAACCTCTAGAGGGAATTAAAAGCATTTTAGCATATTTTTCACTTCATTGCCAGCACATATAAAAGCATTTTAGCATATTTTTCACTTCATTGCCAGCACATATAAAAGCATTTTGGGCCTGTGTTTCAAACTTCTGTAGTCTAAGCTTGCTGGGGTGAACTGAGTTACATTTGACTGCATTTCTGAGAACTGTGTGCTTTCCTTCCATTTCCTTGCATTGCATAAAGGGGGGAGTGGATTGCCAGAGAAAAGTGATTACATTGTTTTGTTGAAATCATATTGAGTATTTCCGTACTGCAATTTCATTCCACCTTGTATCCATTTGAAACCATAAAAGTATTGTTGCTATCTTATCCATCCTATAACCACTCATCATTGATTATAAAGAAGTGTGCTAGTGCCGGACTATCCATTATTGATTACTGCTCAGATTAAGTGTGATATTCAATTATTAATTTATTATAAAGTGTGATATATATATCTATTGTTTATATTATCAAATAAACCCTTTAAACTTGCAAAACAGAACTACTTCTTGGCTCACTGGGGTCAGGGGGATTCCAAGAGAGGGGTGTTATATAGGGGTAGTCATCCAGAACGCATGAACTGGACGTAAAGATATATCAATAAGGGTTTCCATTCAGTATCCCAGACTAGGCATTGACTTAGCTGTAGTGTTGAATTGAATCCTCTTACGAATTGGGGGCTCGAGCCGGGATATTCTGGGTTAGATTTACCATTTGTGCAGATTAATACAGTGTGCCAGCTGACCAGATACACATATCCGGTCGGATCACCATGCTGTGTTACGCTGTAAAGCACTCCTCAAAGGAACGCTCTAAGAAAAAGGTCTGTTTTGCAAAAATAAAACACTAATTTCTGTAAGTCAGGACAGAGACCAATCTCTAGAATGACGACCTTAGTGTACATGAAAATAGCCAGAGAGCATTTCTTACATAAGTTATTTGTGAGAGGTGAGTGGACTCACCAGGACCAAACGGTCTGGTTGCAGGCCATCACGCAACAGGTCACTGAAACAGGGTCAGCTATATGGAGAGATCAGGGTCCCTTACATGTGGCCCTGAGTGAACTATACATGGCTCCTAAAGCTAAGGATGAACAAGACAAGATGGTTAGGATAGCGGCATACCTGTACCTATATATGGGAGACATGCAGGATAAATGTACTGAAAGCCAAGATCTGGCGAATAAGCGACAGATGGCGTTAGAGAAGGTCCAATCTGACCTGGTCTCTTCTGAGCAGAGGCTGCAGGGGAGCCAGGAGTCAGAAAATGATAGTAGGCAGTATATCATTAAAATAAAAGAGGACATGGATATACTGCAACAGGAAAAGACAGACCAGGATACCAGAATTCTGGCTTTGCAGAAGGAACGCCAAGACAGTTTGGACTCCCTACTGCAGAGCCAGAAAAAGCTGGAGCAACAGATCAATTTCAACAGGGCTTGCACAGAGCCGGTAGCCACCCTGCAAATCCAACTAGACAGAGAGAAAGAGGAGAGCAATAAACTGATCCTGAAAGACCTGGATACCCAGGCAGAGTTTGATCAGGAGCGCCAGAAAGCTGGTGCCTTCCAAAGGCAAAGGGACAACCTGGCATCACAAATTCAAGCTCTTAGTCAGGAAAGGGACACCTTAGGCCAGGAAGTCTGCCACTTAAAAAGAAAAATGGAAGAAAATCACCTGGCCCACCAGGGACTGGGTGACCTCCACAAAGAACACCAGGACTTGCTAGAGCACACCAGGAGGGTGGAGGAGGCTCTGGCAAGAAAGGAGCAGGCCAATAGACACACAGCTCAGGAGGTAACCCTCGTGCAGCAAAGACTGGCCCAGTGCTCCAGGACCAATCAGGAAACGCAGAGAGAGAATGAGGCTCTCTGCCAACACAATGATAGGCTCCAACAACAGGTAGCGATGCAGGAGAGACTGATAGAGTCTAGTAAGGCCTTAACTGAGGAACTGAAGGCGCAGGCTCTTGCATTGCAACAGGGAGCAGGGGCGGATAGAGACCATGTTCGCTGGGAAAAGGAAACTCCTGAGCATAACATCAGGAGCCCTAGTACCAGAGGCCTTTATCTCTCTCAGTCCCTGGACTCTGCCACCCCCATGTCCCCTGGCGCACATGAGCACCGGGCCACAGGGATGGCAGATTACTATCCAGCCAGAAGCATGGGGCTCACAGGCCAGTACCTCCCAGGAATGGATGGGCGGGCATCCGGGTATGGGCACCCAAGCACAGTGCAATTTAGTGGGGAACCCCAGGAGAATAGGCCCATTAAGGGCATCCTGAAAACTTCTGCCCAGTTAGGTCAGTGGGGGGGTACCCATCAAATCCTGGCAGCCAGGAGGAATCTGAAGACTCCTCTGAATGGCACAGGACACAGGAGACCAGGTCCCCACATTCTGCCAGCCATTCCCAGGCTCGCAGAATCCGGGAAAACCTGGAAGATCAGACAGGAACCTCTGGGAGCAGTGCCTCTGAGTCAGAGGATGAATGGACCAGGGTTACCCGAACCAAAAAGGCCAATAAGGCAAAAAGGGCCTTGCTTAAGGACCCATTGAAACAGATTAAGGCAATCAGGAGTGTCATCACGCCTTATCATAAGAACGCCAAGTACTCTGTTTGGGAACACTTGGAGCTCTATGAGCAAATGATGGAGACTTTTCATTTGAAGGACAGCCAAAGCTGTATCCAATATGTAAAGTGGACATTCTCCCCAGAATACTCCAGTTTCTTTGCGGGGTTGGAGGACCAAAATCATTTAAGATGGTCCACCTATAAGGCGGCCATCTTGAAACATTTTTCTGTTCACAGAAATCCTCAAGAGGCTCGCAAGGCAGCCTACAATTTGCAATGTGGGGAGGATCAGGCCCCACAAGAATTCGTGCAAGAACTGAAACCTGCCTTTGCGCAGACCACCAGAAGGGTGCGCACAGACAGCAGAGAATTTGTCAATACATTTTTCCATGCCTTGCCCAAATACATCATGACCCAGCTCGTGAGAGATTTTCACGAGAATAGATCTTTAAACTGGGTCATTGAACAGGCTACCCGGATCTATGAGGTGCAGAAGCCCATAGAAAATAAAAATCATGCACCCAAAAACCCCAAAACCAACAACACCCCTGCTGCTGCCATGGTGGCAGAGGTAAAGGTTGCCCCCGTTTTAGACTTGGAGATGGGGGGGGCCTAAAAACCTACCTGCACCTAATAATTCACAGCCAAGAAGGCCCTCGGGCCAGTCACAGACAGGGAGTCGAGGAGGTAGTCCCACAAATGGGGTCCCCCGCTCCCCTGACTATGTAAGTCCCCGCTACAAGGGAAACCGACCAATCCTGGGTTATGTGTGGACTCCTCCAGCCCAAGGGGGGGATCCAGCCAAGCACCTCACCCGGGGAACTTCCCTCCTAACTTCCCCCAGGAGGGCAGAAATTCTCCAAATCCTGGGCAGAACTTTTTCCCCAGGTATCCACCCAATTTCCATCCCCAAAATCATCCATCCTTCTTTCCCCAATACCCTGAGCCCAGACAACCTAATCCGAGAGAGGGGAGGCCAAGGGTGGAGGGGTACCAAAATCTTCCCAACCAGGGGTACTACCAGAGAAGGGATAGCTACCCTTCCCAGGATCAGCCCAGGGGAGAAAATAGAGCCCCGTATCAGCCTGAGCGGGTTTCCCAGTTAGAGCGCCAGGTCCAAAATATGGCACGGGATCTGGGTCACATACTGAGGGCTCAACAGAACCCTCAGATGAGCGTGCCACCGCAGAATGCCCCAAACTCTGGACCTAGTGCTCCAGAACAATGACGGGGGCAGCACCCCGATAACACACCGGTTCCCAGGGAGGAGGCACAAGGGGAAGGGGGGTGTAAAGCCTTGGAGGAAGCTTCCTTCCCAACTTGTAAACAGCCCCTGGAAAACCAGGAACCGGAAACAAAATCTCCTGCCCCTGAAAGCCTGCCTCCCAAGGAGCAGAGGGGGGGTAGGAGAAACAAAGGACCCAAACAGACCCACTTTGTGGAGGAGGTACAGGTCTTCCAATTTGAGGGAGAGGGATCCTCAGAGGATCCTGGGGAAAGGACCTTCTCCTTCAGAGATGGAGGAACTCCTCCCAAGGAAAAATGGGTCCCAAGGGATGCCAATTCAGACTGGGGAGATATGGAGACTGAGCTACCGCCGCCCATCATCTCATCCCAGAACCCACGATACCAAAATCCCCTGGCTCAAACCCATCCTGATGACTGCCTCCAAAAAGGAGGGGGCGGCCCAGAACCGGAACCCGGGGAACCCACAATGGCTCTGATCTCCAGTTGCCAACTTTTTCTTTCAGATTCCCAAGGCTCTCCACAGAATTCTGCCCAAATTTCTTCTCTTGCAATGTCCAAAACCAGAAAGTTAGCCCACCAGTTGTCCAAAAATGTGCATTATCTGTGCCCCCTTGAGGAGAAGGAGGGAAGATATATTATGCCCCGGTACAAGTGCAGGGTACGATTTCAGCGCTGGTGGACACGGGATCTCAAGCTACCCTTCTGTCCAGAAGGGCCTTTGATGAACTGAATGCAGGAAGGGGAGGGAATTACCAAATTCCTCTCACCTCACTTCCTGGACAACTCCAGAACTTTGACGGGAAGGAAATTCCCGTCGAGGGGACGGCAGATTTGGACATTAAAATTGGGCGACACAAGTTGAAACACCCGGTCATAGTAGTGACTCCAGAGGGCACCCCTTGTTTACTAGGGAATGACCTCCTGAGAAGGTTGTCACCCCTAATAGATTGTGTCAACAAGGTCCTCTGGACCCAGACTAGCCGACCAATAAAATTAAAACAGAGTGTCAACCATGTTAGTTTAAACGGCACCTGCCACATGGTTGAACAAAAATCTGACCAAGTAGAATTTCACTTCCAGAACAACCAAATTCCAGACGTGACAGTAATAGCAGTAGGACAACAGACTGGTGATGGGGGGTCCTCTCTATTTCTGAAAATCAAACTTCCTTCCAGTTTAAAGTGGTACTCCACGCTGGAAGGAAACACTTTGAAATTTTTTACTAATCCACAATCAGACACTGACACTCCTATAGTCCAGAAAGATGTGAAATCAACTCAGAGCCTGGCTGATATTCAGCAAATTGGAGAGCAGTTGTTCATCCCTGTTCAGTTAAATGATGGGAAGGACTCTGTTCTCGCTCGAGTGTGTGTGAACAACGGTAAGAGCTTCATCAGCGAAGCCATGTTCCGCCAACTCCCAAAAGATCCAGCCATTCCCACATTCAAACTGATAGACAAATGGGAAATGGACCTGGAAGCACCTAATTCCAAACAGCTCCTGCCAAGCAGGTGTATGCTCAAAATCTCCATTGGCAACAAGAGCATAGTCCATAATTGTTGGGTCGTGCGAGACGTCACTGCCGCCATTTACTTAGGCAGTGACATTCTCAATCGCTTTACCATTAGTTTGGACCTAATAAACTTCAAAGCATGGTCCCGATTAGCGGATAATCCCATGGGCTTTGATGATCCAGAAAAAGCATTTAGGTCAGCTCAATTGCTACCTTATGCAGTTGAAATTCAGATTAAAGAGGAAGTCACCATCCCAGAAAGGACCCGACAATTCTCCCTGGAAGTGAAAGTTAAAAGAGGACAATATTTGCAAAACCCTGATGCTTATATACATCTAAATGCTTCTCTCCAACAGCAAGGGTTGGGGGTAAACCCAACTCCATTAGTCAACATAGAACATGACACCATTCTAATAGAGGTGGATAACAGTGACTTAAAGAGTATTACTCTAGCCGCAGGCACCATTATTGGAATGGCGGTTGATGACCGACATTTTTCCATTGATTTAGGTAATGAACTGTTAGGGCCAATCCCCAAGGACTGCTTTGACAGTGACAGTGATGACAATACAACACCAGACAGGATTTTTACCCGGCATGGGGGGAACTTCCTGGTGTACACTTCTAGCCCTTATGGTAAGGAAGATGTGACTTGTGACTTCAGGAGGGATGAGGTGATTTTCCAGGTCCATGAGGGCTGCCTTTCCCACCTGAAGCCTCCAGTCCAAATCAGCACTCTGACCAGGGACTTCTCCACCCAGCTGGAGGAGGCCGCTGAAATAGCCAAACCAGAAGTCTTTCCAGGCTTCAGGCAGATGGTGGAAGAGAGAGTCAACCTAGCTGATGCCTGTGTGACTCTGGAACAAAAGCAAAAGTTGAAACAAGTTTTCTTGGATTTCCAAGATCTCTTTGCGGTAGACTCATATGACTGTGGCCGCACCGACATCCACACAACAACAATCCCCACGGACCCTGGCATGACTCCAGTGTTTGTGAAGCAATATCGTTTGCCTCTCGCATCCATGGAGTCCCTTACTGAAATAATTAAGAACCTTGAGTCCCGGGGAATAATCCGTCCAGTTCACAGCACCTTCAATAATCCGGTGCTGGGAATATTAAAGCCAAACGGCCAGTGGAGACTCTGCGCTGACCTTAGGGAGCTCAACAAACGGGTCCATACTTCCCGATGGCCTCTGCCCTACATTGACCAAGGGCTGGCCCAGATCCAGGGGTCACAGGTATTCACTGCAATAGACCTGACCAATGGATACTGGACTGTGCCTGTCAGTAGGGAGGACCAATACAAGCTGGCTTTTACCTTTGGGGGCCAGCAGTACACATGGACCCGGACTCCCTTCGGATACCTCAACTCCGGCAACAAATTCAACATTTTCCTACACAAAGCCATGCCCGACCTGGGTGCAAGGGGTAACCTGTCTTATGTAGATGATGTCCTCATCAAAAGTTCATCTGTGGGGGAACACATAGCGGAGATCCGTTATGTTCTGACCCAGTTGAGGGCCGCCGGAGCAAAACTTTCCTTTCAGAAAGCACAGTGGTGTAGAACCCGTGTTAATTTCTTGGGGCATGAGATTACCCCTCAGGGTCTCTGTCCCCAGGAAAAGAAAGTGGAAGCACTTCAGAAACTGAAAGACCCCACAACTCTGCGGGAACTAAGGAGCCTCCTTGGACTGACTAATTACAGCAGAAAGTTCATTGAGGGCTACGCAGAGATCACCAGACCCCTGATTCATCTCCTGAAGGGGGGGGTCAAGTGGGAATGGGGTCCAGAACAAGCCGAGGCAGTAAGACAACTCAAAAGAAGCCTCTCACAAGCGCCCTGCCTAGCTTACCCTGTCAGAAACAAGGAGTTCTTCCTGGAGACAGGGTTCTCTAATACGTGCTTGACGGCAGTATTATACCAAAAGCATGACAAGGTCAATAAAGTAATCTCCTATGCGAGCAAAACTTTATCCTCTGTGGAGGAAAAATTCAACGATTGTGAGAAGGCACTCCTGGCAACGGTGTGGGCATTGAAGAATTACCGCCCGTTTATCCAGGGGGAACACATCATAGTGGAGACTCCACACCAGCCTCTGCAATATCTCCAAAGTGACAGAATCCGGGCCGGGAATGTGAGTAATTCCCAAATTACTTCCTGGATTCTGTCAATGCAAGGCTTTCCTGTGGAGGTCAGATATGGCCAAAACAAGAAGAGTCCCCTCGCGCAAGGTCTGGCTGACTTGCATGATTGTGCCAGAGAAAACTGTCTCGAGGACGAAAGTCTAAAAATCAAGGACAACACGGAGGCATACCTTAATTCCCCACACAAAGTCTTTGAAGAAGACAAGTGTGAGGGAATGCCCACTGTCTATGTGGATGGATGCTCTTACCATGTTGACAACGACGGGGAGAAAGAACTGGTGGCTGGCGTAGGGAATGCATGGGTGAAGGAGTTTCCAGAACCCTCCGCTGGATACAAAATTGGTCCCTGAAGTAGTCAAGTGGCAGAATTGATGGCTGTGCATCAAGCCATCCTCACTGCTGTCCAACATCAACTCCACGTACTGGTCATTATCACAGATTCTGATTATGTACGGAACGGGTTCGTGGAGCACCTGGTTAATTGGAAAAACAGAGGCATGTTATGTGCTAACAACAAACCCTTGAAACATGGGAAGTTGATCCAAAACATTGATGATCTGGTCACCTCGAATGAGATGACCATCTATTGGAAAAAGATCAAGGGTCATTCCAAAATAGAGGGACCAGACAAAACTGGAAATGACTTAGCTGATCAGCTGGCCAAAACCGGGGCCATCCAAGGGGATCTAATTGAGATTGAGTCTCTGTTGGGGGAAATCCAGGTCACTGCTATCACTAGGTCCCAGACAAATGCTCACAATGATCTTTCAACTGCCCAATGGAGCAAGGAGACCCCTGATGCTGATTTGATTACAGCTCAGAAGGGGGATCCAATTATTGGTAAGTTTTATCAACACCTTGAGGACCCTGAGAACTTTCCCCTGACGGATACCGATTACATTGGGAAAGAGGACCTAAGAGTGTTGATGAAATGTCCAAAAATGTTCCGGATCCAAGACGGTTTGCTGGTAAGGAAATCCAAAGCTGGCCACGATCAGTGGGTGGTTCCTACCTCATTCCGAAGCCTGATGTTAAGTCACGCCCATGATGCGGCCACCGCCGGTCATAGGGGGTTTCACACAACACTGGAAATCTTAAGAGAGGTTGCATACTGGCCACACATGGGGCAGGACCTTGACCAATACTTGAAGGGGTGTCTTGTGTGTGCACAATTTCAGCCAACATCCCTCACACACCGGGCACCTCTCCAAAAGAGGGGGATGACACTGCCATGGTCAGATTTGCAAATCGACTTTGTAGGCCCCGTGATTCGCTCTGCTAAGGGGAATAAGTACATGTTGACTGTGACATGCTTGTTTACCAAGTGGGTGGAATGTCTCCCAGCCCCAAACTGCAAGGCAGAAACGGCAGCTGCCTTGATGATTAACCACATCTTTTCCCGTTTTGGTCTACCTCAAAGGATTGAGTCAGACAGAGGTAGCCACTTCACCAGTGAAGTGATCACAAAGATGTGGGAGATACTGGGGGTCAAAAGGAAGTTGCATATTGCTTACCGGCCAGCTTCTTCTGGGGCAGTAGAGAGATATAACCGAACCATTGTGAGCATCTTAAAAAAGTTTGTGGCAGATTCTGGGCCAAGTTGGGATATCCGATTACCTCTGGTCCTAATGGCCATCAGATCTGCCCCTTCATCCTCAACCAAAATGTCACCATTCGAGTTGATGTCTGGACACAAGATGGTGCTTCCGCAGCATTTGCTCTACAGGACCCAAGAGCAGACACTAATAAATGCCTCCACAACTCATGAGTATGTGGAGAATTTAAGGAAACACCTTCAACATGCTTTTGCCTATGCTCAGCGGAATCTAGAAAGATCAGCTGAGAGTATGAAGACCCACTATGACCTGAAAACTTCCAGGAAGGAATATCAGGTGGGAGACCCGGTCTATTTATACATTTTCCAAAGGAACCAGGCCAAACAGAGGAAATTTTTGCCTACATGGAAGGGACCCTTTGAGATTATAGACAAGATCTCCCCTGTGGCCTACAAGATCCGCATCCCCAAAGGCGGTTTGGCGGAGGGGGAAGACAAGTGGGTCCACATTAACCAGTTGAAATGTCGCCATCCCAGGCACACTCTGCAACAACTGGAGGAATCCTCTGGAATCCTAGAGGGTACTGTCTCAGATTAATTCAGTTCTAACTTAAAATATCCTATATATCGCCTATCAAATTCTGAGTTTCTCAATGTGGGTGTTTTCGTTTTTGAATGCAAAAAGAAATGTGCATGTTCATATGTTTTGACTATAAATTTATATGCCACCGCACTATATCAATGGTGGGGGAAAAATGTCTATGAATAGGTATTGCCGCTCTTCCTTTGTCGTCCTAGGAGAAAGAAAACCTTGAGACTGGCCAGGGAGGACGATCCGGAGACCGGGAGCAGAGACGCAAGGGGCCCGGGGTACCGCCCAATCTTCCCATCAGGACCGGCGAGGAGATCCGACCGGATGGAGAAAAAAATGCTGAACTGTGCCATCTATTGGAAGAAGATGAGGAAACATCCCAGATCTTGCGAGTTCCATCAGTGAAACAGAATGGCCATCGCAAGAGGCGGGCTTGTGGGATGTTTTTACCCATGCATCCGAGCCCTACCACAAAAACTGTGCAGTACTGGCATTGAAAACATCATGATGGCCAGAGCTTCCCAGAAAATGCCCAGGGAAATGCATGAAGAATAGGCTGCCACCCATTTTTGCTGATGTTATGGGCACAGAAGGGCACTGCCTAAAACCACCATTGGACTACCCACACAGTAGCCTGAAACCATCGGGAATGGCAATGCTGATTGCCAAAAGCAACCTAGGACTGTGGGGAATTCATTTCTTAAATCCCAAAAATGGTTGCATTACCAGTACTCACCACTATCAGAAAGCCGGCGTTTTAAAACAACACCAGACATTTGTGTAAAACTGAATAAATGAACCCAAAGCAGGCCAAAGAAAGACTTACTAAGAGGTGGATACAATGTAAATTTATATTCTGAAGTGACTTGAAGGTTTATAACAAGACTGGCTGAGCTCTGCAGGTCTGCAGCGGCTTAAACTGAAACTGGATTTAAAATTACCAAAAATCGAAATGTGTAAATAAACTGAGGGACAGACTTGTGACTGCCACATAGTTTGTCACTGTTAAAATGTCATAGTTTTGAACTTAGAATCAGCATTCTAGCTGCATATGTAAAAATTGTCTTGACTTAAACTGGGGAACAAAAAGTGACATTTTATCTGAAACCTGGCTTAATGAAACTGAATTATGCCCACCAGCTACTCCCGACAGGAGTTGAGACTTGCACAACAGCTGTGTTCCCAGGCCTAGCTGCCTTTTGCTGTTCCCACCAAAAGGGATATGACACTTCTCTGATTGAATTACCTGGGCTCTGCAGGAAATTGAACAAAGCCCTGTCCTGACTCAGGCAAATGTTTTATTATGGGGGTCGTAAAAGTGGCTTCCTCCTGGAAGGAAAGGGCAGGAGCACTGCCTGTGAGAGCAAGCTGGCTTGGCAGAACTGGAAAAACCAAAAATTCAACCTTGTGCTGGGGGGAAACCACACCCCTTTGGGGCCAGAACATAAATCTAAAAAGATGGAAATGTTATAAGTGATATCATTATTCTTGTGGTTTTTCTGTGCACATTTGGAGACGTGGTAGGACCCGGTGGTATGTTCAGGGGGGTTTTAGCGGAAAAGAGGATATTACTCTAAATGTATGTATGTTAAAAATCTGACACTCCACCACCTAATGCCCACACACCATGGGCACATCTGTGTAAATGCGGGGAAAAATCAAATATTGGTAACCCGACTAAAAAGTGAAATATGTTGCCATTTTTGAACCCAAGCTCCTAGGAAGAGCAGATTTGGGACAGAGACTACCTCATGTGATAGGTAATATGTACATGCAATGACAAACCACTATGTATTTGAGAAATGTGCATTTTGAATCAAATATAGATTTGTGGGCAAACTGACCAGGGGAGGATCCTCTGACCCATAAAACCTACAGCATCACTCTGACTCACAGTTCCTTCCCCAATCATGGGAGAGGGGAGAATTGGGCCAATGACAAGTTGAAAGAGGGGCTGGCTAGTGATGCTGCACACACACCCACTTTCAAAACACATAAAAGCAGACAGTCAGGACAGATAGAGAGATTCAATTCCATTTGTTGCGGAGCATGCTGATCGACGACTTCACATCCAGAGATCCAGACTTCAAATCCATCAATCTCCAGAACCTGTAGCAGTACCTAGAAAGCAGAGCAGTATCCAGAATCCAGAGAGGCTAGACCAGCAGAGCAGAGCTGACCCAGACCGCTGTTAGCAGAACCAGAGAGTTGACCCAGATCACTATGAAGTGCCGAGACCAGACCGGAGTGCAGTCCAAAACCTGACCAGATCCGTGGCGAGGCCTAATTCAAAAATATATTGTGAGTACCTAGCAGAACTGTGCAGAACCAATCTCTTAGTTAAAATAATATAATTCAATCCATTTTAATCTAACCAGAACTGCCTAAAAGCTGTCACCTGTCATTTCCTATCTGCAAGCTGTAACCTGTCGCTTTGAACTTTTAAAATTTCAAATCCGAAAAATAACCTTCACAAAATCGTTCATAACTCTAGAACCGTGTGTGCTAGGAACTTGGTTTAACTTTCCTCTGAAAGCTTAGAATCTCAGCTTTTCAACAGGCCTAGAACCGACTTCCTACTCCTCATACTATTGCCGTAATCACGATTCGCGCACTCGCAAATTTTACCGCGATTTGCGATTTGGTTAAAAATCCAGCCACGTGTGAAAACAGCAGCTTCCTTGCTTTCCTTGCTAAAAATTCGTTTGCCTCTTAAGAACCATCCCCGAATCATTGCTAGAGTGAGCCTGGACTAATATTAACTAGATACCACTCACCCTGAACCTCTAGAGGGAATTAAAAGCATTTTAGCATATTTTTCACTTCATTGCCAGCACATGTAAAAGCATTTTAGCATATTTTTCACTTCATTGCCAGCACATATAAAAGCATTTTGGGCCTGTGTTTCAAACTTCTGTAGTCTAAGCTTGCTGGGGTGAACTGAGTTACATTTGATTGCATTTCTGAGAACTGTGTGCTTTCCTTCCATTTCCTTGCATTGCATAAAGGGGGGAGTGGATTGCCAGAGAAAAGTGATTACATTGTTTTGTTGAAATCATATTGAGTATTTCCGTACTGCAATTTCATTCCACCTTGCATCCATTTGAAACCATAAAAGTATTGTTGCTATCTTATCCATCCTATAACCACTCATCATTGATTATAAAGAAGTGTGCTAGTGCCGGACTATCCATTATTGATTACTGCTCAGATTAAGTGTGATATTCAATTATTAATTTATTATAAAGTGTGATATATATATCTATTGTTTAAATTATCAAATAAACCCTTTAAACTTGCAAAACAGAAGTACTTCTTGGCTCAGTGGGGTCAGGGGGATTCCAAGAGAGGGGTGTTATATAGGGGTAGTCATCCAGAACGCATGAACTGGACGTAAAGATATATCAATAAGGGTTTCCATTCAGTATCCCAGACTAGGCATTGACTTAGCTGTAGTGTTGAATTGAATCCTCTTACAGTGAAAAAGATGATTGAATGAAAATGATAACCAATCCAAAAAAATTTGAAAGCAAAACAGTCCAAAGTCACCCTCCAACAACGCAAATCGAAAGGAAATGTAAAAAAAAATCTCCATTGCTTCATGTTTATAATAATAAAAAAAAAAGGGAAATCAATCCATAGTCCAACTATTTACAATCCATTGTCCGTAAAAAATAAATCCATTGCTCCCTGTCCATAATGAAAAAAAAAAAAATGAATACATGATGAAACTATATACATTCCATTGTCCAAGGATGTAAAGGGTCCATGATCCCAACCAAACAAATGAAAACTACCTAAGAAACTACCTAAAAATATAACTATATACAAATGTGTGTGGCATTGTCCATTGACCACAAATAAAAGGAAAACGAAAAGGAACCCTAACTCTAAAAACTATTTACAAGGGCAGCGGGCTAGTCCGACAGCTCACTTTTGGATGTCCCGGGCCAGGGCGTCATTGAACTCCTGCTCAATGTCCTGGAGGCGGTCCTCGACCACGGCCCGAGGGTTTGCAGGGACGACAACATGTTCTCCTCCAACTCCCTGCGAATTGCCTCGAGGCACTCGGCCCGCCTCAGGGCCCTCTGCATGGAGTTCTCCGCCCTGACCATCGTGAGCCGTGCCTCTTCTGCCCGCTGCCTCTCCGCATCTATAGCATGGCCTAACCGCTGCCACACGGAAGACACTTTCAGTCTTGGGTCCTCCTGCCCTCTGGCCGATGCCTGCCCCTCCGATGTCGAAGGCCCCCAGCAATGATGGCTCCCACCTTGTTGCTGCTGCTGCTGTGCATCTGCCTGTGCCCTGGCTCCTGCTGCCTGCACATCCTCCTCCGGCTGGGGTGCAGTTGTTGAGGTGGCCACCCCTGCTGGACGTCCGACTCCCGACTGTGGCAGGGATGTGTCCTCCACCAGCCTGGCCGCAAGGTCAGAGGCAGCTCCACAGGGTACCCAGGTGATACATGGGTGGGAAGATGGCATGGAGGACGACTGGGGCATAGGGGTTTCAGTTGAGGAGGGGGTCGGAACAAGGTCCAGAAAACGGAGGAATCCGGCCCTGGTGAGCTGTCCCAGTAGGTCAACGCGGTCAACAAGCCATTCGAGAAGACGTACAGTCTCCTCATGAAAAGACTGCAGGTCACCTCGCATGGCCCGTTGACGCAACGCCACCACACCCAGGACAGACTCAACCTGGTCCCGGATAGCCACGTCCGCAGGGAGAGGAAGGCCAGTTGTTGTAAGCGGATCCCCTCCCTGAAAAAGGGTCTGGACGTAGGCATCCGTGCTGGTGCGGGATGATGCAGTCACAGGATCGGGGACAGGATTACACACAGGCACCTCTGCGGTGGCCTGTGCTACCTCCTGTCCCTGCCCCTGCACTGCACCACTAGCACCAGTGGAATCCCCACCTCCAGACCCCATGTCTGTCCCTTGCACGGCCTCCTCCTCCACCAAACCCCCCACCAACCTGGATGACTCTGTGCCATCTTCCTCCGTTGCACCCCGTGGGGTCTCAGCTGACCCTTCTGCTGCCGAGGAGTCCAACTCTGACCTCCGCCTCTTGGACCTTCCCTTGGTAGCTGCGGCCTGGGACGCGGCACCGGACTCCTCACTCCCCGACAAGATGACAACCTGGGAGGGGAGCCGGGCCTTGCGTCTCCGGCTGGCGGGATGATCCCTGCCACTGTGCTCCACAGCACCCTCTCCGCCCTCTTCTTCAGTTGACGCTGCAGACAGGGAGAGATAAAACACAGGCATCAGGGCACTGTACAATGGACTGATACACACATGACAGTTGCACATGAGTGGCATTGTTTAACTACAGACAGGGCATCACACTCCACGACACACATGTCATTTTAACTCACACACATGAACATTTCAGCAGCAATATTGCACCAGGCAGCACCATCCATACACATACAATAGCATGAACAGCCAAAGGTGAGCCTGACATCACATGAAACACAAGGAGTGCACTAGACATGCACACACGTCACCACACTGACATGCATGTCTACATCTCCTCCAACTGTTGCAGTGATGAGATCGCCATACATGTCACATCTGCCATTCATCCTTCTACATATCAGTGTCACGTGCATCATTGTTGCATCACAGTTGCACACTTGTCAGATACACATACATGCACATGTACACAATGCAGATACATGCATTACGAACCACCATCCATGCCACAACCATGCCAATGTACATACATAGAAATTCAAACATGTATGCTCCCACACCTGCATTTGCCCAGCATGCTTACCAACACATACACCCTCAATGTGTCTCACAACTGAGAGGACTCACATGTGGCAGCCTCATGCCCATGTTCATACACATCCCTACATGGCCCTACATAAACACATGTGCAACCTGCACACTACTGGCACACCACGACACACACAGCGTACTATCAACATGCATGTACACTTCCTGCTCGACTCCAGACGGGTCTGCCTCTCAAGGAACTGGACGTAGAGCGCTGGGCATATGCGTTCCAGGACCGTCATTTGATGGTTCGACAGCTGGCCCCGGCGCCCCTTGGCATCCGCTGCCTTAGCGAGGCAGCTGGGCCTTGTTGAGGGTCCTGGACCTGAAGTCCTCCCAGCGCTTCTCGACATGATGTAAGTCGCGGACTGCCGCCCCCTCCGCATTGATGGCAGTCACGATGTCCATCCAGATCCTGGTCCGTCCTTCATTGTCAGCGCGCAAACTTCCAAAGAGGACATCATACTGCCCCAGGACTTGCTCCACCAGGACACCAACTTCGGTGGCAGTGAAGCTGGTGGCCCTCTGCCTCTCTGGCTGGGGGTTGCCAGTGCTGCCAGATGGTGTTGTGCTGGACATGGCAACCCCAGAGGCAGGAGTGGGTGGGCAACTGGGTCCTGGGGCTGGGCTGTGTAGCGATGGAATCCCAGTCGGGAGTCTTCGGTTCCAGCAGGGGTGGTCACAGCAACTACACCCCTGGCTGACGTGCAGGCAGCAAATGGCAGTGCACGTGGGCAGCAGGCAGTCAGGCAGCAGCAGATGGCAGGTGGGAGCGTGCTCGGGGCTCTGGGGGACAGTAATTTGGCCTTCTGGGCAGCAGCGTGGTCTTCCATGTTTTTCCGAGTGGCTAGCTTGATAACGAGTGATTTGGCACGTGAAATAATTGCACGTCAGCGTGTAATTCGAGGAAAGGGCCTTAGCACATAAGCGTGTCAGCACACGCACGTGATTTCATTGGACCAAAGGCCCTTAGCGCGTAAGCGTGTAAGTTACATTACGCGCGCGGGCATTTCCCTCATAGCACGTGATAACAGAGCACACGCGGAAAAACTGCACAACCGAGTGTCATCGCGTGTAATTGGAGGAAAGCGCCCGCGTACACGCGTATCTGACGTGTACGTGTGGGCCGGTTTAAAAGCTGCGTGTAGGACACCATTTCCTTGTACGTGCTTTCGTGGAGAGCGAGTGGGTGAAATCTGTACTTCTTGTCGGTTCACACGCGATTACTTCACAGCGTTTCTAGTTCGTACTCCCTGTTACCTCTGACAGTTCTTTTCTGAATTTTTGTTGGGCCTGTTTCCTCAAACAGAGTTCACTTCTCCTTTTGTCCTGTCTCCTCAGACAGCGTACAATTCTTCTTTTGGCGGGGGTGTTGCCAACGCGTACATGCTCGTATTTTTCTTGTTCTTTTTCCAGGCAGACCCTGAGTTCCGCACGTACTTTGCAACTGTGCTTGCCCCGTGTATCGTGTTCTCCTTCAGAGGTCATTGTAGGCTGCGTGTATTACGCGTACACTTAGTTTTGTGTTTCTGGGTGCCACAGCGTAGGGCGGGTTCATTTTTTCACGCACGTGGTCTATGAGGGGTTGCGTGCACGTTAATTTTTGATTTTGGGCTGCCTGTGCATTGCGTGACCCGTCATCTTCCCCCAGGGTCACAGACAGCCTTGTTAGAGCACTAGGGTACGAATTCCATCTGGTATCCTACCCCTTTGACCTCCAATTGCCCAGGACAATAGTTTACTGCAACTCCCATACGCACAACAACATCATTGCCATGGTTGGGAGGCGACCAAGCGGTAAGGGAGGCAAAGGTCGCCGACCTTCAAAAGGTGGGCGTGGCTAGCGCGGTAGGGGACATGGCTGGGATTTGCAGGGTGCCCCTATACCCTTGTGTGTGGAGGAACAATCAGGGACACCCATGCCCCCCCCATGGTTGAGGGAAACGTGGCTGACACCATCCCAGCTCAGCCCCTGTTGGACCAGCACATTGTGGCACCTGACCTGGCACAGGATGACTCCCTGGCTGACGTCTAGGTCAGCAAGTCTAGGCCACGTGTGGCGGTGCAAGTTGTTGTCACCAAGCCACGTGGATCTGGGGCAGCTATGTCATCTGCTGCCCCAAGTATGCAGGGTGGGGAGGTTGCAGTGGCAGCTGCAGGTCCATCCACACCAGCTCTGACTCTCCCAGCCAGGACAGTGTCAGTCCAGGTCCATCAAACTGACGTTCCCTCTGCCAACATTACCCTGCAACCAATGCCTGCATCAAGACCTATGGTCATGGTGCATTCCCACACTCCTACTACCCAGTCCACCGGTGATTCTGCCCCTACTGACCAGAGCGGCGTAAGCCACTCTGGCTCTGCTCCACCTTTATTTATTTATTTATTTTTAAATGTTTATTTATAGTATATACAATATATACAACATATCAGCCACTACATTAATACAGAAACCAAATTATAAACAAGAGGAAAAAAACAAAGAACCAACTTAAAAGAAGTCATTGAACACGTTCCAAATCTTCTCATATGTCGACATTTTACATTTCAATCTGTAAATAAGTTTCTCCGTCCGTGAGAGGCATTGCAATTCCTGGATCCACTCCCCATAGGAAGGAGATTCCCGCCCTTTCCACCCGCGGAGAATCAACCTCTTGGCCACAATAAATGCACGAAAAAACCACTTCTTGTGGGCTGAGCTGACATCACCCAACCCGGAATCATCACCCAGGATAACCGTCCTAAAATCAAGAACCAAACCACCTCCTGCAATCCTGTCACACAAACTTCACTCCAAAAATCTCTGACTCTCACACAATCCCACAACATGTGTTCCAATGACCCGACTGCCTGGACGCACCCCCAACAGTTAGAATTGTCAGACATGTCTCTTTTATGTAGTGTTTCAGGGCACCAATACACCCGGTTCAGGATCTTTATCTGTCGAGAACGTTCACTTAGATTCAGAGAGCACAAAGATACATTACTACACATATTCTGCCAATCATCCAAATCAATCTCTGATCCTATTTTCTCACTCCATACTCTCCGTAAATTGTCATTACTTCGAAAATGTGACACCATTAGCTTGTAAAGCCGACTGGCCAGGCCGCCACACTTCCCACTAGAGTCTGTCAGCAAAGCGCACACATCCAAAGAGTCAGACCAGTCAACCTCACCAACCGCCCTCTTTAGCCGTCTATATGCAGAGTCCGATAAACCATCAAAATTCCATCTCTCTCTCAGCTCTGTGGCAGTCAACCATCGATCATCATTCCCCAAATCAGAAACCTGTTTAATATTCATCAAAAACCATTCAGGCCAAAAAACAGTCCTCAAATTGTCCCTGATCCTAGGATTCAACCAGATAGAGGCACTCCTGCTTTTGAACGCATCCCGATCAAGCAATGACCAAACTGCAATCCATGAATCACGCAAAAATGACGTTGCCAACAAATTGCCACCCGGAATCTTGGTATTAGTGGTCAACAAGGCTGTCGGGCCCAGCGGCCCATAAGCGCTGGACTCCGCCACCGCCCAGCTGTCTAATTCACCTGTCAAAAATGGAACAAAAGAATGGACAGAAAAGGCCAAATGATAGGCCCGAAAATTCGGTACCCCAAGACCACCTAAATGGACAGGAAGCTGTAACTTCCAAAGACTAAGTCTTGGTGGCTTTTTGTCCCACAAAAATTCTTGAACTAGGCGGTCCAATTCCTTCCAGTAGCAGTTCTTAATCTTCAAAGGAAGCATGCTAGACACAAAATTGATTTTGGGTGTTGTATTCATTTTCAGGGCATTGACTTTACCCCATAAAGAGAGGTTAAGCAAAGACCACCTTTCTAGATCCGATTTACATTCACGAATAACCACGGTCATGTTCTCATCTACCATCCTGGAAAGAGGATACGTCAACCATACCCCCAAATAACGCAAGCGTTCCCCACACCACGTAAACCCCTGTCCCGTAACCAGGGTTTTATCACAACCATTCGTTAGGGGCAGCACTTCAGACTTCAAACGGTTAATCTTGTAGCCCGAGCAATCATGAAAATCCGATAACAGCCTCATCAAACTAGGCAAAGACACCTGCAAATTCTCCAGTACTAATAGAAGGTCGTCCGCATAAAGCCAAGCCTTTTGTACCATATCCCTGCAACCCACCCCGTGCAAATCTGGTTCATGTTTGATGCAAACAGCAAGAGGCTCAATTGCCAGAATGAACAACAGAGGGGAGAAAGGACAACCTTGACGCATGCCGCGTTCCAAACAAAAGGGTTCTGAAATTACACCATTAGTCTTAACGGCAGCAGTCGGCCTGGAATATAAAAGAGCAACCCAAGAAATGAACTCCTCACCCAGATTCATCCTCCTCAGTACAGAATACAAGTAATCCCAACTAACCCTGTCGAACGCCTTTTCCGCATCAAGCGAAAGGACAGCGGCATCTCGATTCGTTCTATCCGCCATTTCCATAGTAAGTAATAATCTTCTGATGGTACTAGAGGTACGCCTATTTTTCATGAAACCAGATTGTTCCTCACCAATCAGATTAGGCAAAAATTGCACCAGGCGCATAGCCAGGACCTTGGCAAGAATCTTATTATCTGTATTGATTAAGCTGATCGGACGGTAACTGGCCGGGAGATTACAATCCCTACCCTTTTTCAAAAATACCGAAATAGAAGCATGATTAGTACTTTTAGGCAGCATCCCAGTCTGTTTGCTAGATACATACACGTCTCTCAAGAGTTCCAAGGCTGAGTTCGGAAGAATCTTATAAAACTCACAAGGGAGGCCATCAGGACCCGGGGATTTGCCTGTATTCAGCGCTGAAATCGCTCCTTTGATCTCATCTACCGAAATCTCAACACCAAGTAGATCACGATCGTCATCTAATACCGTCGGCATTGGCAAATTACCAAAGAAGTTCTCACCCAAACCGGTAATACCCGCCTCATTGCTATACAGATTCTCATAGAAGTCACGAAATGTCAAGTTAATTTTATTTGGATCAAATGTAATTCTACCATCCTTGTCAATAATAGACGTTATTGCAGATTCCGAAATCCTTTTCCTCAACCTGTATGCCAACCATCTGTCGCAACGCTCCCCTTTCTCAAAATATGTACATTTTGAATAGAACAAGCCTCGTTCAGCCCTCATTGTCAAAAAGTCCTCCATTTCTTTTTTAAGTTTCTTCAAAGTTGCCAAAGAAACCGAATTAGTCGGGTCAAGCATCAGATCCCTCGAGATCCCACTAATACGTAGATCTAGATCACGCCTCTTACACTCCTCCTTTTTTCGTTTACCACACGACAGCCCTAAACAGACACCACGCATACTGCATTTAAAGGCTTCCCACGTGTTCTCAACACTGATCTCTTCCGAGCGATTCTCCGAAACAAAATAATTCGCCTCCGAAACAATCCGTTCCAGAATGTCATCATCTAACAGAATAGATGTGTTCATCTTCCATGAGAAACTCCTTTTGCACTGAAATTTAAGTCTCAAATGCATCTCAACGGGGGCATGATCACTCAATAAAATATTGCCAATACTACTTGATACAACACTTTTCGACACATTCCCACCAGAAAAAATCATATCCAATCTAGAGAACACACCATGCGCACTAGAAAAGAAGCTATATTGCCGTTTGTCTAGGTTCTCCAAACGCCACATATCTTTCAGATCATGTTCCTCCAAGAGTGAATGAAGTGCTTGATGATGATAATCACAACGTAACACACGCCTGACTTGACTTCTATCCAGATCAGGATCAACTACCGTATTGAAGTCACCCCCAAGCAGAATATTAGGGTTATTCAAATCTAAAAGGGTTTGTGCCACCATTCTGAAGAAGGAGCCATCATCCACTGTGGGACCATACACATTGCAGAGGGTTAACAACTCCCCCTGAATCTCAACCAGCAATGCAATCATTCTGCCATCCTTATCCGCACATTCCCTCAAGATTTTAACAGACAGTTTCTTACAAATCAGAATGGCCACACCCCTCGACCTTGACGAGAAGGAAGATCCATAAGCTGATCCCACCCACTCCCTTTCCAGCCTCGAAATCTCGTCTCCCAAGACATGAGTCTCTTGTAAAAAACAGATATCAGCATGCATATCCTGTAATATGTGAAAAACTTTCTTCTTCTTTAACATATTATTGACCCCATTAACATTCCAAGAGACAATGCACAGGTCGTTAGTGGTCCCACCTGTGCAAAAAAGCATTGTAACTAGAAAATCTGGAACATCCAAAGCAAAACTAAAATAAAAAGGAAATGAAAAGAAACAAGAAAAAGAAAATAAACATGAAAATGAACCAAAAACATAAAATAACAAACCAAAAGAACAGATAAGACTGCAAAGTCTGTTCAGCTCAAAGAACAAATGAATCCACATACAGAACCAATCCCAGGACCCCTCCCAATATCCAATACAAACCACATTAAAGTATTAGCGATAAGCATACTAAGAATAATCATAACGTGTAACCGAAAACCGCCAAATGTCCATAATCCTCCACCCCCAAGAGATGAGTCAAACCATGTAAATAAATAACAACTATTAAAGCAACCGGTAAGCCCTACCCCATATTTATGTAATGAGGCCCTATGTGTCCCATACTCATACATGCTAATTCGGAACCCGGAACCAGAAATCAAATTCAGATATTTCAACCTGACTGAATTGAAAGTACTCAACAATATGTAAACTGCGTTCATGGGCATGCAGTTCAGGCCAGAAGTACCTAGAAGTCGTGAAGTATTAGCTGTAGTTCTGTGGAAGTTACTTCACTCTCCCCCTACCTTCAGACCCTAGAGCCAACCCACAAAATGTAGGATTGAGCATTAGGAGATGCCGCACGCCTGCCTGTTAATGAACGTGACAACTACGCACTTGGTATCTGTCTCACTCCCCACAATATCCCTAACACTAACCTGACTAGGAGAACCCATAAAATAATCTTAAAAATAAAGTTATTGCTATCATGAAGGTTACCAACTTTTAAACCCGCATCAACTAAACAACTACAACTGACCATATATGTGATAGTGCCTTCAGTCCCACAAAGCAAGGAGGTGCAGTGAAGATCATCAAAAAGAGATTAAAATTATCCCCATCCCCCGCCCCCAGGAACGATAACATCAAACCTTCATAAAATAAAACTGGAAGGCACTACTGTACCCCAAACCATCCAAAATTCCCATGTACCCACAATCCCCTTCCCCCAAAATAAACATCAAGTGAGCCAAGCTATCAACATATCTTAATCTGGAAGTAAATATCCCAAACAAGGATGCCCACACAATGAAGAAGGGTAACATACTCTTAAACATTAGGGAGAAAACATGGAGTATAGGACACGGACATGCCAGTCAAAAAGTGGGAAAAATGTAACAGGAAAGTCAGTACCGGGCCCACACGCTAGGATAAAAGGAAACATCCAGAGCGTGGGCGTGGAATCCACTTAAAAAGAGTCCAAAAGTAAAGCCCAGTGGTCCGATAGATGTGAGCCGGAGCCCCTTGACATATCGGCATGACCCCATAAATGAATACATAGTGCCAAAGGGAAGTGCTTCAAAGTACCTCGGTAAGACAGACACCTCCGATCCGTATTAACAGTTGCAGGCGCTCCTCGAGCTGGTCCAGTAACCCTTCCCTCAATCCGATCCAGTAATACTACGAAGGTGCCATCCATGCATTTTGGGAATCACCCGCGCCGCTAAAAAATGAGTCAAAGCCCATTGTTGGGTGTTAACGATCCGCTCCAGGCTTCCCCGCACCGAGAGCACCAGCGGAAGTGCATCGGGTGTATTCCTTTCGTACGAAGACGCCGGGCGGATCAGCTGACATGAGCGCCGCTCGGCGTGCTTCATACGTCATTCCGAGCGCGTCCTTTCTTCTAAAAATGCCAGACGCAACGCTGAGCTTCGTCCGAGGCCTGGAATCCAAGTAAGTGAACGTTGAGGAAGTTCTAAATCGATTTAAAAAAAAAAAAAAAACTCGAAATGCCAACAGTCATCGGCCACCGGCGCCATTTTAAATAAATTAAAACATACTGCAGAAAAAGGTTGAAATGTAAAATCAAAAGACTGATCCATTGGGGGAAGAGGCAAACGGATGTATTGTTAAATCAAACGTGATCATTAGTCAGAGCAGGTGTAGGGACACTTTTCTTATACGTCTCCAGCCAATCCAGCGCTTGTACAGGGTCAGAAGTGCTTTTTTCCCCCTCAAGAAATACCATGGTGAAAACATTATTTCTGTTAAGAAATGCACGCAGAGACAACTGTCTGGCCATGTCTTTAGCCCCCCTAAATGACCTCCTCAAGAGCAGGATTTCTTTGGGATAATCAGGGTATAAATAAACAGATTTACCTTTGAAGGAGGCATTCCCAGTCATCCTAGCAGCTTTCATTAAACCTCTGATTCAAAAAGGAAATCAAAACATGCCTCGCTTTGCCCCCCTGGTGCTTTCCAATCCTAAAGACATTGTCAATATCTTCCATTTTAACGGTGAGGCAATGGAAACTTTCCCTAAAAACCTGAAAAATCAGGGAAGGTAAATCCTCTTCATCTCCTGCCGGATCTTCCAATCCAACCAATCTGATGTTTTTAGCCCTGAGCTTCAACTCCAAAACCAATCGTTGTTCCATTTCTCTCTTCAAGTCAGACTTCAGGTTATTATATGCTTGAAAGCTGCCTGCAATCTCAGAGCTCATAGTCAAGGATGATTTCTCCAAGTCTGTGACTCTGCCATCCAGTTGACCAGTCTTCAGATTAAGCTCAGCCATAGTCAGCTTGATTTCACTCACATCCTGGGCCACCCTAAGAATAGTTTTGTAGACGTCAGACAGGCTCGGGGTGTCCTCCATCTCAGGGACCTGCTTGGATTTTTTTGAGGCAGGGTTCTCGACTTCAGCAATCTTTTTATTAGAGTTCATGACAATGTCTTTATAAATTTCTTCAGGGAGAGGTCCAGAGCAGTTGAGCTAAGCTGCTACTCCACTGCCAGCCATTCTAGAATGCCTGCTCCACCTTTAAAGAAGAGAAAGAATGGTGCTCTGGCACGACAGGCTGAGACCCCAGACACGGCTACACACTCCGGTACCTCAAGGAAACATTGCTTTAATGATCCGGAACTTGATGCACTTGTGGCCTATGTGTCAGCACATAGCCGCGAAATGGTGGTGACTGCAGGGTGCAAGACCACACCTGGTCAACGTAGGGCACACTGGCAGACCATCGCGGACCGCATACGTGCCCTTGGATTTGTGAGGCGCACAGCTGATGATTGCTACAAGCGGTGGAATGACCTGAAACGAAGAGCAAAGAACAAGCTGGCCTCAAATCATGCCACTACTCGGGTGACTGGCGGTGGGTCTCCACAAAAGGACAACAAATTCACTGAACATGAGTCTGTTGCTGGGGCCTTCGTCACAGAGGAACAGATCCAAGGTGTGGGAGAACTACCTGATTATGATGCACTGTCCGGAGAGTGCCCATGCATGTGTGTGTAATGCATGTGTATGTTGTTTGGGTGACAGGTTCTGATTGAGTGCCAGGTGAGGGTGTGTGTGCCTGAGTGGTATGGGTCACCCATGTGCTTCATCCAAAACATTCAGCGGCCTTGGATTTGGGTGTGACAGTATCCCTTCTGCCCACAGTAGTTATTTAGCGCAACATTACGGCAGTTGCATCTTGCAACACCATTGTTTGTGTTTTTCAGTGTTCGTTCAGGCTGATTGTTTCAATTCTCCCACTTTTGCATTCCTCAGCCCTATTGTCACATTTGTGACATGCTTCTGTCATTGATGAACCCCACATTGGCCCACATGTGTTACCTTGTTAGGTGAATGATTTGACCATTCAGGCTGATTGAGTATTGGCCTGATCACATACATTTTTGGGGCCTGTTTGAATGTGGAACATGATAGTTGTTTCCTGTCATGTTGAAGTGCACAACCATTGATGTGTACATCGGCCTGAAATCACTGTATTTTTGTACACTGGATGTGTTGCAGTGTGTGGCACATGCCTATTTTGTCACACTATGTAGCATTTTTCATCTCATCATGTCCATCTCACATGGATGGCTGACAGTATTCATTCACTGACATATGGATGTACTTGTGAAATGTACTATGGCTATGGTACATGCCATCTGTGTGATGGCATGTGTCATGTATGTGTATTGGACATGCCACTCACAGGCCAATGTGTGATGGAAGTGCTACCCAGCATGCAGCAAATGTGTTGCTCTTCCATCTTGGTGTCATCAGTGTCTGCCTTTTGCCTCCCCTTCTAACTCAGTGACAGTGCATGCATGGGAGGGTTATAGTCATGTGGGACATGTGTAAATCATGTACTGGTTCTGTAGCTTGTCAGGCCTATTTGTGTGCTATGGTGCTAATGCCTGTTTCCATTTTTTGTCTTTCATGTTTTTGCAGGTGATGACACACTTGATGCTGTTGAGGTTGAGGAGATGGTGCAGACCCAGGAGGGATCTCAGGCACAACCGGGCACCAGTGGTGTGGTGGTGGGTGAGAACCCAATGCAGACCATTCTGTCCAGGCGTGTCTCTGGGTGCACCTCCCCAGACCTCTATTCAGGTGCTGATTTGGATGATGAGACCTATGTGGCGTTGCAGGTAAGTGTTTCTGGCAGGGATTCTGTTCTGTCCAACCCACCTGCACCAGGGGTAGAACCCTCTATGGGGATGTCAGTTTTGGTAAGTCCGCCTTTGGCGGTTACGGATGCAGGGTCACACTCCACAACATCTGATCCTGTTCCTGGGCCAGCAGATCAGAGGGGGAATGCAGCCCTGCAGCCTCAGGCAGTGCCGGCACAGCAAGGCGCAGATTGCCTTGCCCCAAACAGGTGTGGTGCCCGCCGACGCGGTGGCCGTATGCCACCAGGCAGTACCGCATGGGAACAATCCATGTACGGTATGGCAACCCAACAGGAAGCATCAGTTGAGATGATGGCTCAAGCAATATAGAGGGTGGCCACTTCCATTGTCCCCCCTGAAATGCAGATGGAGCAACTACAGCAGGCAACAGACTCTATTTGCCAATCACACAGAGAGGACATGTTGGCATCCAACAGGGACAGACGGGCAGCACTGCAGACTCTACGCCAATCAATATCAATAGAGTCCCAGGGCCACAGGGAAGCCCTGAGGGTAGAACTCCATCACCTCAGGGAGACTCTTGTTGACCTTGAGGCTTCCACTAACTTGAGGACAGAACAGCAGCTGGAGCGGCTCACACTTTCGCTCTCAGCTGAGATACAGGCAACTCGGAAGGAGATCTGGGCATCACGTCAGGTGGTGCATGGGGATCTCCGCACTATAATGCTCCAGAACGAGATCTTCCACACCCGCATGCTTGCTGCCATGGAGGACCATACCAGGGCTTTGCATGGGCTGCCTCCCATAGCACCACCACCTCCTGTGGCAGCAGCGGAGGGTGATGAGAGCGACAGCAGCAGTTCTCCCACAATGGCATAGCCGTGCAGGCCATGAGCCCATGGAGGTGTTTTTTTTTCCCAACATCCACACAGGTGGCTGTTGGTGCGCACCCTGTCCTCGGATCTCCTGGGTGGCATCCCCCCTCATCCCCCACATGGCCATTTTTGATTTTTGATTTTTTTTTTACAGTGTGGTCCTTGTGTGGCTCCCGTGGGCATCCACTGTTTTCCGACTGGGCACATGCAGGCTTGTCCTGAGTTTGGGTTAGATGCTTGGGTTCATGAGACACACACCCCTCCTGCTTCCCGTTTCCATGGGCTTGCAAAGGGTGTGCCCAAGTGACAGTGACTTACACAGTGACATTGGACTCCCATGAGCTGTGTGGGCAGTCTCTAGTCAATACTGTGTATACATTCCTAGTGGATACTGTTGTTGTATTGTACACTGCATGGTGTATTGATATGTGCTTGTGCATCCATGTCTTCCTCCTAATTTGCAGGTTCATTCCTCATGTCTTCACAAGGCCATCTACTTTGGAGAAGGAGTTCATGTTGTAAGCAGTGCACTTATACATTTGCGTGGCAGCAGCACTGTACAGTTGGAAGTGGTCGATGTGCTGGCATAATCAGGTTGTAAGACTACCACTACTTTAACTTAGTACTGTCATGTTTATGCTATGTTTGAGGTTTTGTAGCTGCATTGTATTGTTGGTAAGTATTTGGTCATGTGTGTTGTTAGTTCTACATTACTGGGAGCATATTGTGTGTGGCCAGTTTCCATTAGGGACACTGTACTTTGTGACACTTGTGTCATGTTTTGGGGATTGCTTTGTTTGCTCTCACATAGCATGACATGCCATGGTGTGTTGGGTGGCGGTGCTGGGGAGGGTTTGGGTGACATGGCACTGTTGTCATGTTGTATTTTGCAAGGGGGTAATGAATTTAGCAGCATAGAAGTGTGTCTTTTGATGACACAGCATTGGTGGCGTTTGTGTAGGTAGGGATGCACACAATGTAACACTTCCAGGTGACCAATCTCAGGCTGGTATGGTTGTGACAGTTGACTGTCCCTTATGTCATCATCATTGATTGTCAGATGGTATGTGCCAGGGCTGTGTGCACTCCACAGGGGTGTGATTTTAGGTGAAGTAATTAGCCACCTGCTGCGTACGGACTGCCTCACCCCGTGCCCTTTCCCCTCCCATGCGCAGCGGGCGTGCATGTGGTTGGGGATGTGGGGGCACCACCATGTCCACGGGCAGGCCCCGGCGTGTTGCTACGTTGTGCAGGACACATGCTGCCACTATGATCCTGCACACTACTGGGGGAGCGTATAACAGCTGCCTGCCAGAACGGTCAAGTGAGCGAAAGTGTGACTTGAGCACTCCTAATGTGCGCTCCACTATGCCCCGGGTTGCAATGTGGGCTGTGTTGTATCTTACCTCGGGTGGCGTGGTGGGGTTCCGAATTGGCGTCATCATGTGGGTGCTCAGAGGGTAGGCACTGTCCCATGGGGAGGTGGTGATGGGTATCATTAGTGGGGTTGTGACATTACTCAGTATCTGACATGCATGCATGTGCTGTGGCATTTATACTCACCGAGCATCCATGTATCGCCATGCCGCCCAGCTTCTAGGTCCCGGTTTAGGGTTGACATTCTGTAAATAAAACTGTCGTGGGTGGACCCTGGATAGTTGGCATATACTGAGGTGATGATTCCCTTGGCATCACATACTACCTGGACGTTGATGGAATGCCAGTGCTTGCGGTTTCTATAGATGTGCTCTGGTGCCCTGGGGGGACGTAGATCCACATGGGTGCAATCAATGGCACCTAGGACTTTGGGGAATTGTGCCACCCCGTAGAAATCCTGGACAGCAGCCTGCCTTTCTGCAGGTGTTCTGGGCAGGTATATGTGCCTGCGGACTGATGGGCGTGCAGTCATGATGGCCAAGACCTGGTGTAGGCAGCGTGACTGCGTGGCCTGTGACACCCCTCCCACTATAGCACTTGTCCGCTGAAATGATCCAGTGGCCAAGAACTGCAGTACATTGAGGACCTTCTCCAGGGGGCTGAGTGCTTGGGAGCACAGAGTGGGTGATGTGAGGTCATCCTCCCACTCACTGACCAGGTCGAGTATTATGTGAGATGGAAACCTGTACCTCCCATACACCTGGTCATCAGGCATCCCAAAAAGGCTGGTTCTGGGTGTGAAAATTCTGGGCCTGACTATCCTGCTCCTCCTCCTGCGGTATCCCATGAGCATTGCTGCTAGGAACAGTATATTCATCCTGGCATCTGAGCTTGTTTGTTGTTTGCGCGCACTTTTATGCTGCGCGGGTCCACGTACGCCTGCTTCCTGCTGGCGTCCATGTTTCAGGATTAGCACGTCTTTTTTGGCGCACACGTTAGCCTTGTTTGAATCCATGAATACGTGTTTTGAAAGAGCGTGTGGGCGTTCCGCGCATTTGCCTCCTGTACTTCCCCCGTGACGCCCACATTTTCACGCTTTGTTCCCCATTCCGCGTGTCACACCCTCTGTTCCTCCTACTTTTGTTGTGTGCGCCGCGATATGTGTGATTTCGCTGTGCGCGTAGCGCATACTGTTTGGAGACGTGTGCGCCAGCGTGTGCCACGCAGAATTTTGACGCACATCCTGGGATTTACAAGCGCACGGACTTCCATGAATCGCAGTGCGCGGGTTTCGCTGCGATTTTCGCACTGGTACTGCAAATCGCACGCTTTCGCACGCTTGCGCTGAAAATTTCAGCGCACATTAATTCCATGAATCAGCCTAATATGTCTTCCAAGCCAAGGAATATTGTATCTGTGATGTTTGATACTGTGCTAAAAAAAAAGCGGAGTTGGGGGAGGGGGTCATGGTTTGGGTCTCTCTATAGGAGTAAGAGACTTACGTTACAGTGGGCCTTCACCTTCATGATAAGGTTACGGAGAGTCATCTGTGAGTTTGTAAGTTGGGTTCCATGACTATTTGAAGGCAGTGAAAGAAACATCATATCGAGGAGATAATGCCCAGTGCAGAGGTGGTCATATTATGTGTGGATAAGGTAGTACTCTGAGAATCCCCCTGCGAAGTGACCACAAATTATTACGGGTGACTGATTTAAAAGGTCAGTGAAGTGTGAATATTTAAAAGGCCCTTTTTTGGGGGGACAAACATGCCACTGTCACCCTCTAAATATGCGCCATACCACAGCAGCTAATACATTCTCGCAATACTCAGCCAGCACCTGAAGACTTATAAAAACTTGTTCATGTAAAATCAGTCTTCAACAGTAAAATGGAACATGAATAGAGTGAGGCCGGAACACGGATACAAATCGCATTCTTCATGAAAGAGTCATTTGTAGGGCACAGAGTCGGTTACCAGTCAAATGGTCGAAAACATTTGGTCGACAGACAATTTGGTCGACACCATTTGGTCGAATGCCAAATGGTCGAATTTTTTTTTTTTTTTTTTTTTACCCATTTTTTGTTTTTTTTTGGGGGGGTCCCCCCCCCAACCCCCTTTTTTTCTTTTTTATTTTTTTCCCCACACGAAAACCCACAAAACACATATATATATATATATAAAAAAAAAAAATTCGACCATTTGGCATTCGACCAAATGGTGTCGACCAAATTGCAGTCGACCAGTTTGTCGTCGACCAGTTGACTGGACACCCACAGAGTCATATTGTGATGGTGCAGATAAGACTAGTGATGTGTAAGGCCACCCCACCCACCTGTTCCCAAGCGTCAGTGAACATATAGAATAAGAAAGCTGGAATAAGCCGCCATTTTATGTATTCAAAGAAAAGGATGAATCAGCCTGGTTGCGGCTACTGGCGCCCTTGTGTATTTATGCTAGGTAAGAGAGTTAATATTAAATCAACAAAAATAGTATTCTGAAATGGCAGTTCAAATTCAGAATACAGTACCCTCAGGCTGACCAGGGTTATAAATACGAAACAAACGAAAGAAACAATATTTATAGAGGAACCTCGTGAGGAACCGCCAAATATTTAGACGGGGAAACACGTGTTGAGGAACCTACAACTTTAATTAGCTTAAAAGAGAAATCTAGAGGAAAAACTACAAACTATAGGAATCCATAAATACAAGGAGCTCAAAATAGAAATTGAGGAACCTGTTACTATAAGGAGCTTTAAAGAGAAATTTAGAGGAATCTACAAACTAGAGGAACTTACAAAGGACATCATTACACAAACCAACTGAACGTATAATGTTGCCTCATTACAACTCAGGCGTTAAGGGATAACGCCGTCGTTAACCCTTAACGCCTGATTCCAATTTTAACGGCTGCTTTTAGCAGGCGTTAAAATCCATGGCGCTAAACCGCCTTGGTGCTAATTACGGCACCGTAATTTACGGTGCCGTAATTAGCACCTTCCCCACTCCCATTATGCCCTATGGGGCAAAAATGGGAATGGGGAAGGGTAAATGGGAAATGGGGATTTACCGCCCCACTCACCTTGGAATGGGGCGGTAAATCTGCCATCCACCATGGTGTAAACATAGTTTACACCATGGTGGTAAAGTTGGTGTACTTACCGCCTGGGTCGTAATGACCCCAATTGTTTTTGTGAATGAAGGACATCTAAAGCAATATAGAGGAACTGATAACATAAAAGGAACTTTTAAAGAGGATACAAACAATTCCAAGTGTAATAGCATCATATGATTAACACTGAAAGACCAATAGAGGCGCCATTTCAAATAATGCAGCGTTTCTTTCTTTTGTTCCATTTTATGTATTCCACTGCCATGTAGCATGTAGCACAAGTAGCATTAGAGTTAGTTTGCCACACTGCAGGGAGCTAGTTAGCCACATTATAGTGAGGGTTAGGTTAATAAATACTCGAACACACGCACAAAGAACACATTAATAGGTTGAATACATTGAAGGAAAACAGTCTCATGCACTGGCCCCACACTACAATGAATGAGCTATGTACGTTAAGACACAATTAGATCAAACACTTGCAGGCAGCAAAATGTATCAGAGGGAGCATGGGACGAGCTGTCTCAGGGCGAGCAAACTGTCTGGGAAGTTGGGGCCCGGCATGTGAATGATGAGATCGGAGTATGTTTTCATAGTTCTTTAGCCAAGGCAATGTTTTGATCTCTCCTTTGCCACCATAAGCTAAATGTTACCGCCAAGGCCACAGCAGTAACCAGCACCAGTATTTTAATGACTATCAGCAAGTTGTGGTGCCAGCCAATCAGAGGACGGTCCCATAATGTCCAGGACATGAAGTTTCACATAGTGGGAGGGACTCTCGGCAGACTCAAAGATAATGATTGACCAATTGAAATGAGACATTTACATTAAGATGTATTTTTATTTTAACAGTCAATGGCAACTTGTAAACGTTTTTTTTGCACTTTATGATACTCAGACTGCATTGATAGGCCTCTCTCTCACCATACAGGTCTCTCAAGTTTATCTAGGGGTCTGTCTCCAAATTGCACTGTGTGATGCTCAGATTGCATGGATGGGCCTCTCTCCCACTATACAGGTTTCCCAAGTGTAGCTGGGGTTCTCTCCCCAAATTGCACTGTATTATACTCGGATATCATTGATGGGCCTCTCTCCCACTGCACAGGTCTCAGGTTTTGCTGGGGCTCTGACTGCGAATTGCACTGTGTGATGCTCGGATTGCATTGATGGGCCTCTCTCCCACTATACAGCTCTCTCAGGTCTAGTGGGGTTCTGTCTCCAAATTACACTGTATGATACTCAGAATCTAACAAGGCTCCGATGCCCAAACTACATCAAGGGAGGAAATACTAGCTGTGCCCCTCAAAGTCACTCCACAGCCAGTTTATGTTCCTCCTAAACACACATGGCTAACTCACCACAGTGAACCACATTCAGGGAGACACAGACTAAAGAGAGCCACCATTAACACCCAACTATACAACCCTTAACCACCTACCTTACCCCCACCAAGACAGCAACTGAACGAATAGGCAACATCAGCTGGAAATACCAACTACAATCAAAGACTAAAACCAGTAGAGGACAGCATCCACACCAAGTACTACACCACAAGACAACCAGACCAAAACATAACCAACTGGCCTTTTTAATCAACTCTTTTAAAGACTAAACAACTCGGAATCGTAGAATGCTGCGCAAACGACCCACCCCGAGGGAAAGAAGAGAAGAAAGAACAAACACTCCTGAACTGTAACTAAGAACCGCAACATCAGAACACACCCCCACAGACAGGATCAAAAATTGAACCAACCTTCAGAGAAGAGACAAATCCCTCTACCTAACTCCATACCTCGCTAAGAACGGCTCACCAGACCGAACCAACGCAACGCCAGAAGCTGCAACATTAAACAACCTAACTAAATCACGAAGAAGAAGGATGAACACCACCAGAAACAACAAACACACGACCGAAACGATAACACCTTACATCACCAAAGCTAGAAGAACCTCCAATCGACAACCACAACCCCTGGGAGACGAACCCGATGAAAACAAAAATCCAAGACTAAACCTAGAAGAACTATTCGAGGACGCCGATAACCCGAAACCTACACCACAACAAGATCGGAAGATGACCCTAACAAGAAAAGCAAAACTAAACTACACCTCCAAACTCCAATGCAATCTAATAAACACAAGATCCATGTCAAAACACTCTACAGAGATCTTCGACCTACTCAATGACAATGGTATTGACATCCTATTCATCACAGAAACTTTGCTGGACGACAACTACAAAATCAGACTCCAAAGCTGCCGTCCAGCAAACTTCAAATGCCTTCAAATAAACAGGAAAAACAAAAGAGGAGGAGGCATCGCAATAGCATTCAAAGAACATCTAAAAATAAGAACAGACGAACCACTCAACATCCTCAACTGCCAATCCATGGTCATACACCTAACAGCGAGCCCAAAAACCAACATCACATTCATCCTGGTGTACAGACCTCCAACTTACGATGCATCCTTCGTCGACAACTTCATAGAAGCCATCACCAACATAGCCATCAACCACGAACACCTAATCATCCTGGGGGACTTCAACATCTGGTTCGAAGACAATCACGCCAACTCCCAAAACTCACTGACTGAACAACTCACCACCATGAAACTACGACAACTAGTCAAAGGGGCAACACACTCGGCAGGACACACTCTAGACGCAATTTTCGCCGAGGAAAACCTCATCATCACGGCACCACCAATACAAATACTGTGGCGCGACCATCTCATCATCCCATTCATAATAAGTCTGGCTACGCAAGTTTGCATCCAACCTCCTAAACTCTCAACCACCACAAAAAGAAACTGGAAAGACGTCAAAGAAAGCAACCTATTCGAACAACTGGAGTTAACCAAACCCTCAACAACAGAATTGGAGCTAGCTGATCTAGACGGGAAAGCAGAGATATTACACAAATGGATTGCAGATACAATTGGCAAGATAGCCCCGGAAAAACCATTTACACCATCAAAAAAGAGAGCAATGGGTAAATGGTTTACCCAACTATTAAGCACCATGAAAAAGAAAAACAAAAAGATGGAACTTGAATTGAGAAAAGATTACAACCAAGACAAAAAAACACTGTTCCGGAAGCAAATCCGTGCATACCAGAAGGAAATTCTAAAGGCAAAGAGAAGGCACTATGATGACAGAATCACAAAGGCCACCAACACACAAAAAGAAATGTTTCACATCACTAAAGAAATGAGAAACCCACCAGGCTGTGACAATACCCCAAACCCCTCGGAGAAACTCTGCAATGACCTTGCAGACCACTTAAAAAAAAAAATCAATGACATCCGACAAACCATCCAACAGAGGCCAACCGACAGCAACATACAGCCAAACAAACCTATCTCAGAACCGGAGCACAAACTCGATAACTTTCCAGAAATATCAGCAGAGGCATTCGCAATGCTGGTAAAACACAGCAAGAAAGCAGGTTCACCGATGGATCCCTGGCCCTCGGACATCTACAAATCAATCCTCGCACAAGGAACGCCAGCGGAATACTACAGAAACCTTCTAAATCTATCACTAGCAACAGGAACCGTACCAATGATCTTCAAATCAGCTTACATCAAACCACTTCTGAAAAACACAAGCGGTGACATAGATGACCTTTCCAACTACAGACCAATCTCTAACATCCCCTACCCGGCAAAACTCCTCGAAACCTACGTATACAAACTAACCCAAGAAAACGTCGAAAAACACCACCTGCTAGACCAAGCTCAAGTCGGCTTCAGACCCACAAGAGGTACAGAAACTGCACTACTATCCATCTGGGACGACCTAAAAACAAACGCAGACTCCAACACAACATCAGCCCTTATTCTGCTCGACCTCTCCGCAGCCTTCGACACAGTTAGCCATGACACCCTAACCAAAAGACTAGAAGACATAGGCATAACAGACACAGCGCTACGCTGGACTAAATCATTCCGAGCAGACAGAACAGAAACCGTTTGTATTAAACCCTTCAAATCCACTCCATGGGTTAACGACTGTGGAGTGCCACAAGGATCCTCACTATCACCACTGTACTTCAACATCTACCAAACCCCAGTTATCAGAATCTTCACGAAACACAACATCACATGCTACAACTACGCAGACGATACTCAAATCATCTACAAAATCAGACACCCACGCCGATCATTCAAACCTAACCGAATGTCTAAAAGAGGTCTTCACTGGATGAATGCCAACAACCTGAAAATTAACCCAGGAAAAACACAAATCATATCAAAAGACCAAGAGAAGGAAAGCGCCATCCCGTGGCCAACGGATATGGGAACCGCACCATCACTGTCTAAGGTAGTAAAAAATCTGGGGGTCCTGATGGACAACACCCTAAACTTAGAACTGCAAATAAACGCAACAGTCAAGAAATGCTTCTTCCTCCTCCACACGGCAAGAAAAATACTACCTTTCCTCTCCTTCACACACAAAACACTCACTATTGTCGCCCTCATCATGTCAAATATCGACTATGCAAACAGCTTCTACCTCGGAATACCGGAATACCTACTGAAGAAACTACAAAGGATCCAATACACAGCAGCCAGACTACTCCTCAAACTATCCAGAAGAGACCACATCACCCCTGCCCTAAAAACACTACACTGGCTCCCAGTAAAACACTTTATCACCGTCAAAACAATGTGCATAACGCACAGGGCAATCTGCGGACAAGGAGCAGAATTCCTACAAAAGAAAATAACAATCTAAAAGCCAACGAGACCCCTCAGGTCAACCAATGAAATCCGCCTGGAACTAAAACCTTATGTCAAGAAAAAACTCGGCGGAACAGCCTTCTACCACTTAGCCACAAAAACCTGGAACAACATCCCAAAAGAAATAAAGAACACCAAAGATCACCTTAAATTCAGAAAATTACTAAAAACTTGGCTCTTCAATACCAGAGATTAAAACCGAAACAACAGTAAGACAAAATGACTAAATGGCAAAGGACATTGACAAGCTCCCAGAACTGACTGAGAAGCACTCGGGGCACCGGGAGGGATGACGCCGGACAGAGTGGTTCACATGCGAGACCCATGGAGACGGAGGCAACAACCCCAGCCAATCCTTACCATCCCCTACCACCCGTTTAGCTACAACTAGGTACCAGTGGGTTGTGGAACTGGCGAGATACCACCTATCACCACACTAACTGAGGTATGGACACTGGCAGGCGCACTAGCCATGTGGGTGGGGATGAGGAACATGCAAGGTTGTTGACGGAGCAGGCGGAGAAGGCAGCGAGATGTTCAAGGGGCCTCGAATGCAAAACAGGCAGGGACCTTCAGAGGCACAGGATGCCCAAGCACCCCATCGGGTGAAATTACGCGAGCCCAACTGATCAATTCAGGATAGAGATGCCAACTAACCAATACCACTTACAATTTCCTCCTCTGCATACACCTCTCAAACTCCAAACCAAACACAACCACAAACCTCCAGCACAACAAACCGCACAAACTTCACTACACTGCAACAACAAAACAATAAATACACATAGACTCGCACATCAGTACACAACGACTACCAGCCGCATACACCCCAGGCCCAGCCGACTGACCCACCGGGCTGAGGCTGTCAACAGCACATCACTGCACTCTTGCACTTTTCCAGACTCCACCCACTAACTCACCTTCCCTCCCTCTTTCAGAGCTGCCTGAGTGTCAGGGGACCACTCCGGTGGTCATAGTGCGCAGTACAAATGTCCTTTAACATTAACATATGACGCTGTAATATAATCCCTGGGCTATCAAGAATTAATTGAGAACATCTGTGGACCTTCCCCAGACTGAATGTATCAATAAAGCTGGTTTCTTCATGCTCAGTGGCTGGTTCCTTTATTTTTATTGGTGTGGATTATTGGGAGCGTGTTTACAATATTGTAATAATCAATGACAAGGAAAAGTGGGTTTAACATCATGAGGACCCTGCTAGGTTTCACACTAATTTTGAGTTAGGCACCCAATTCCACCCACAGCATTCCCGGAAGGATAGCTCAGCAGCAACGTGCTCGCCTTGGGAGCAAGACGACACAGAACACCACAGGTTCGATCCCCAGGTCTGTGCTTACAAACCTCTGTATATTAAGCGCATTATAAATAACCTATCATATCACAGCAAGAGTGATTACAGTAGTCGCATTACACACAGAGACACCCAACAAGCATGTATATTTTCACAATTGTTTATCCCATGTTTCCTTCAGTTCTGAGTATATTTCATCTGGATTTTGGTGCCGGAATCTCTCCCACCATCATGTTCCATTCAACAGTGGACACTACTGACTGAGCCAACAACAGCTTTAGCAGCAAATGATGAACATAGTCAGGTTCTCAGGCTCACGGTCCCTCTTTCTCACCCCAGTCCAGCAGAATTAGGCTTGATTTCCATAGAGCTGCTGTTGGAAGGAGCAAGACACACATCTATTCTGAAGTTGTCTCACTTGGATAAATTGGCACGGTAACATGCCCCCTACCCCCGGGATCCCTCAGTGGTACACTGCCTGAATGTATTCAGTTCAATAAGGACACCTGCCTACTTAGCATCCCCATTCTTTAATTTTCTCTCAGTCACTGCATTAATTGCTGAGCCAAGTACAAAGTAACAGAGTTGCAGCACCACCATTTGTGCTGCCTCTGAAGCCCTTGAAGGCAGAATCTCCTTGGGGCTCAGACACTATTCTATATATGTTTTGAGGCAATTATGTAACAAGATGATTTTACATATAAATCCTCAATTCCAGGTCCATCCTTTCTAGAAGACGTACTCAGAGTCTACACCCATCATAGTTCATAAGAGAAATGCCATTGATTGGCAAGGTGTGAGTGCCAGCTACTAAACAGCTCTCCGTTTTATTTTATTGATGTGGCACCCTGAGTGTTTAACATAAACCACCCTTTGTCACACCTTGATCACTTAGCAGGTCATCTTTGTTACATTCTCCCCCTGATGAAGGTCCTTTACTTGCTGTGGACTGAAACATGCTGGAGCTGTGCGGAAAAGGGCATATTGCAGAATACAGCAAAGTGTTACTCTCAGTTTATGAAAATGATATGAACATACGCTCATACATTGGCCATGTAATTTACATTTTATATGTCACTATTAATTAGAGCATAATGGCTACTAATGAGTAGTAACATGCTGTTGATGGTCCACAACATTGTCTGAATCAGTCAGCAGCCTGGGTAATAAAGGAGATGGTACAATGACTACATGGTTTTTCTACTGTGTTAAAAAGAGAAATAATAAAATGTGGAGGACAGATAGTAAACAGCTTGACAATGCAATGCAAATCATAGCTGTGCTTGTCGTGTGACTATGAGGAGCTAAGGTCATATGTTGCTATTTATTGGTGTTTTATGGGATACGTCTGAGTTTGTAGGTTAAATGTGAGGGAGAGGACAAATGAGTTGAGAAGAACCCCTCTAACAGGACAGGTACACATAAAAACTAAATTCAAGAGTGTGCAATTGCTTCGCATGACAGCAAATATCGGTCTCATTAAAAGGTGGCTGTTGATGAGGTGGCGACTACTCTTTCATGGTCCTGGAATGCCTTTTTGAACCATGGCGCTTTCTGCGATTTTCTGAATGTCCGTTGATAGGGCTCTGGCCAAGCTCTGATGGTGGAGATTTCACAGATCAGGGCCTGTGACACCCAGTCTTCCCTTCCCACATTTCTTTTGTCTCAATCCTCTTGGGACCAGTTGGAAGTTTTCCACTGGAGGGATCTTGTTTGGGTGCACTTGGAGAATCGGATTGTTAGGCATTTACAGCGACTGTTCCAGGCTCTTCACTTGGTGATGCTGAGAACTTCAACCTTATTTGCCATTGAATGGGCAGTCAATGGAAGCCCTTCAGTGTTCCTGATCTATTATGGTCTTGTTTTTTGAGCGGGAAGACAAGCCGAGCTTCTCTGTTTTGTTCAGCCTTTTTTGATGAAGCACACCTGACACCCCAGTCAATAAACCATGTTCCCTACATTTTATTTACATGGTCATATTAGTAACATTACTAACATCATCACTGCAGGGTGCTGCTCATTATGGCATTCTGCTCATTAGCTTGACAAGGGTGCTCCTCTATGGGCAAGAGTACTACTACTGCACATGATAGTCTGCACCTCAATAAGATAAGTGTGCTATTCACTCTGTCAAGTTTGCTGCTCAGTATGTCAGGGCACTGCTCAAAATGGCAGTGTGCACCCGAATATTCCATGGGTGCTGCTCAATACACCAGGATTGTTTGTCACTGTGAAGGGATTCTCTTCAGTATGATAGGATGCTGCTCAACATACTACATAGTCCTGCTCAATAAACAGGGACTGTGGTGCCTAAAACGAAAGGATGCTGCTCAATATGCATAGGGAATTGATCAATATATCACAGGTATTCCTTACTGTGCCAGGACGCAGCATAATATGGTAAGGTGATTCCAAAACTTTCAAGATTATTCCTCAAAGTACTAGGGCTACACTCCATATGAACTCAGGCTGCAAGTGTGGAAGCGATGGAAGGACATGTGACTGTCTGGAGGTTTGTTTTCAAGAACTTTCTTTTCCTGGTCACTTGGCCACAGCCAACTTTTTAAAAGGACCCAGTGCACCATCTGAGGGTCCTGTTATGAACACAACTCATTATGGGCATACAACAAGCAGAACTCTGCCTGCATGGGTGTAAGCCATATAGAGCACCGTGAATAGCTCCCAGAGGAACATGTGACTGCCTGGCGGTTTGGATTCAATATGTTTTTTTCTTTTCTTGCCCATCCTGCTTTGCCAGTGAACCATTTGCATCATTTGAGGGTCCTGCTTTGAAAACGAAGCTCCCTGGACCTCCAACCCCCAGGACTTTGCCTGCAAGTCTGGAAGCCACCTGGAGCACTGTGATTGGCTCCCAGAAGGGCATGTGTCATACAGCCGCCCATTTTCACTCTGCAGCTAAGAGACAAAAGTAGCAAAGGGTTGCTCCCTGTTTAACCCAGGTAGTGCAGCAAAGGGCCTAGGGTCAGAACACCTGTGCAAGCCAGAAATCCACCTAGCTCGCACTCTACCAGGCTTCTGCTTCCACGCATAGCAATCCTTCGAATCTATGTGATCACTGCGCCGCCCGTAACTGCGCCGACGAAAATGTCAAGGCCAATTACGGCATGGCACAGTGATCAAATAGATCACTTTATCCACCTCCCCAACCTGGCATACCCCTACCCAACCCCCCCACCCCACTTAGCTTTATGGCGGCACACTTCTCTGTGCGCTGCCAACTCCCTGCTATCCCTGCGACATTGGTTCCTCCCACTTGTATGGATCAGAGCTGACGCCCCAGGGTGCTTTTTTTGGTTTTATTTTCTTGTCCCCCACAACCCCCGACTCCCGTTACTGCCCCCAAGGAGAGCGGGGGACACCCAAACAACCCCAGCTTTTCTTGGGCGCAGTAATAGGAATCATTATTTTGTGCGTCCCCCAAAGTCGCAGTGACTGTGGGCAGGGCCGTCACGAGGGGGGTGCAGGGGTGGCAAACTGCCCCGGGCCTCGCACTTGCGGGGGGCCTTGCGGCCCCCTCTCCTAAGTGGAAGCAGGACAGTCTCCCGTGTCCTTTTTTCACACGGGAGACTGTGCTGTCTGCTCTCTGCCCCTGCAATGATTTTGCTGTTTGTTCTCTCTTGTCAGTCAGTGTGTTCATGTTGTCAGCATGATCACGCTGACTGATGGGAGAGGAGTTCTCTCTTGTCAGTCAGTGTGTTCACGTTGCTCAGCATGACCACGCTGACTGACAGGAGAGGAGTTCTCTCTTGTCAGTCAGTGTGTTCATGTTGTCAGCATGATCACGCTGACTGATGGGAGAGGAGTTCTCTCTTGTCAGTCAGTGTGTTCACGTTGCTCAGCGTGACCATGCTGACTGATGGGAGAGGAGTTCTCTCTTGTCAGTCAGTGTGTACACGTTGCTCAGCATGACCATGCTGACTGATAGGAGAGGACTCCTCTCCTGTCAGTCAGTGAGTTCATGTCAGCGTGATCACGCTGACTGATGAGAGAGGAGTTCTCTCTTGTCAGTCAGTGTGTTCACGTTTCTCAGCGTGACCCCGCTGACTGATGAGAGAGGAGTTCTCTCTTGTCAAGCAGCATGTCTACGTGTCGGCTGCGTGGATGCTTTTTGAGGGTGAATGGAGGTAAGTTGTTTTTTATTTTAAATTAAAAGTGTATATGTGTATTTAAATTAAATTTGTATATGTGTATGCATGAATGCATGTGTGCATGTTTGTGTTTGTGTCAATGCTGTGTTTGGTTTTATGTATACATGCATGTATGGAGTTGTGTAACTGGTGGATGAATGTATGGGTGAAAATGTTTTTTGTGAGTATGTGTTCAGCACCACCCCTAAATGTAGACGCCCTCGGGGCCACTTCATTAAGGGGTGGGTTCATGGCATCAGAGGTGCACCTAGGCTAAAATGTCAGGGGGGAGAGGGGACTAACACTTCAAATGTTGGGAGAGGCGCTAATGTTAGAGGCTGTGAGGAAGGGGCAAACTTCCTTGTGTGGGGGCACCTAACATCTTTCCACATTTCGAATGAGTCTAATCTGGTGAAGCTTCAACGTTACAAGCAGCTACCGCTTGCCTTAATTTCTGAAACGTCACACTTAAGGACTGCTGTGAGAATGAGATGTCTAATTCCCTTCTAATTACTCTCCTAGCATGCAAGTTCTAACCCCACATCACGGTTTCAATTACCTAAAAACGTATGGATATGAATGCAGGTGCTAACAGTGAAATGACTTCTCATGGTCATGCGAATCCCTATGGCAATTCTCACCCAGTTCCTGCCCTCCCCAACCAAAACACCTCCTACTGGAACTCTTTGAGCTAGCTTTAAACATGCCTTGTCATCAAACTTTGCCCTCAATGTGCCAGCAAGTGTTTCCTCAAAGGAGTCTTCTGAGAGTTCATGACTCCATTGGAGTTGTAAACAGGGAACTGGTGTAATAAAAATGTCTTAATCAGGTCTGCCTTTAGCCACTCAATTTAAAAACATCCTGCATGTCTTTCGGTGAAGTCCTTTTAAAAATAAGCACTGGCGAAGCCAACAGTTTTGGCTTGTGTATAAGTATTAGGCATTTACCAGGAACTGCTATTAGCTGCTCAGGTACTCAAACCATTTTGCACTGACACTATCAATGGCCAGCTAATACCAATACAGAAGTGCCTTTCCCATGCCTACACGAATGCCCAAACTGTTAGCATTGCCAGTGCTCTTTTTGCTTTACCCTTGATGCACAGGACTGTGCATCAAGGTTAAAGCAAACATACTACTTGACTAAATTGTCCCACATTGAATGTAGGCCAATCTAGCCAGTAATAACACTTATGGTACACAGTCAGCCTGGATATACTTTCTGTGGTATGGCATTTTTATTAGCTTGGAGTCCGTACATGGTAATAATGGCATATATTGATGCAGCCTGCATCAACATAATTAGAACAACCAGCATGAATATATTTTTATACTAGCATATCTCACGTGGAAAGGCGGCACAAAATGTATTGGAAAATGTTCCTATGCACAATTTGTGATTTGCAACTATTGGGAATTTCCATGTGCTTCCATACAAAACCAATTGCAAACTGTATGGATTTCTACCCAATTTTGCAAAAAGGTGCTGTAAAATGCATACTTTTAACCCAATGTTTCAAACATTTTCTTGGGAGTCAGAACCCACCTCAAGCAACCCTTGTTTGGTTTGGGCTCCCTCACTGTACTCTGTTGATCCTGCCTAATTGGCACACACATTTAAGCCTCTTAAGTTTACAAATGTACCAGCCTCCACTGTATATCATTTGTCACTGTGTATGATGTGTTTTTTAATGCGCACACAGGGGCAGGGTGCTCCTTAATGATATGATATGGCATTTATAATGTGCCTGTACACAAGTGTTTCAAGGCACGACAAGGCAAGGAGGGAGAAACAAAAGAGTAGGACAAAACACAGATCTTACTAGGCCTTTTGTCATTCAGATCGCGCAAGAGCACAGAAGGGGCGAGGGGAGAAGTGCCAAGGGTGGGGTAGGATGCAGAAGTGCAGAAACAAAGGAGAAACAAGAGTGCAGCCAACAGGTGGAAAGTGTGGGTACTCATAAGTGCAGCCAACGGGTGGAGAATAAGAGCAAGAGCAGGGACTGTAGGGTTACAAATATAGACCACAAGTGCGGGATTGGAACAGAACAGGCAGGAACCTGGGCCTGAATTCAGAGCTTGACCAGGTGACCAGTGCATGAATCAGGCAGGTGATCAGCAGGGGAGAGGAAGAGAGAAGGCAGACGCAAAGAGACAGGTCTTGAGTTGCTTCCAGAACCAGTGATGGTTCTGCTCAAGTTTCAGAGAGGAAGGGAGGCTGTTTTCAGAGGTAGGCCCCAGCCGAAGAAAGTGATCTGCCCTCAACTCTTTGCTTGGAAAAGTGACTGACCCTCAGAGAGTTGGAGGTGACGCAGTGGAGAGCTCATGCCATCCTATATATATTTTATAAACGAGGGAACAGAGAAGATCCAGAAAATTATCGACCAATCGCTCTCCTTGATATAATTGGAACAATCTTCGCCTCCTTGCTTCTGACCCACTTTAGGAACTGGGCCAATCAATCGCCGGCGTATGACCCCTTCCAAATGGGTTTCTTAAAAGGGGGGAGCACGTCTGCCAATATCCTTCTTCTCAACATCTTAAAAGCTAGGGTCAAACAGGGCGCACCAACTCTCTTTTTGGCCTTTGTGGATCTGTCCCAGGCTTTTGACAGAGTCGACAGGCAAAAGCTCTGGGACAAACTGGAAAAATGGCATTGCCCTCCCGAAATACTGGATCCAGTGATGGCTCTACACACCAACACCAAATTAAGAATCCGGCTAAACAACCAAGGTCTTCTGTCAAGGGAGATATCTGTAGAGAGAGGGGTCAAACAAGGTTGCCCGATGGCCCCTCAATTATTCATCACCTTCTTAGGAGACATGAAAGACACAGAAGCTGGCATTAAGATGGCACCACCGAAGCTGGGTAACAAGCACATATCACGTCTCATGTACGCCGACGATCTAATTTTATTAGATCAGACCCAGATCAGACTTCAACGCCAATTATCCAACCTGGCCCTGTACATGGGAAAGAACAACATGAAAATCAACAAAGAGAAATCAAAAATCGTGATAATCGGAAAAAGCGGAAAAAAGATCAATCCCCACTTCACATGGACCATGGACACAATTCCTATTGAGGTGGTTACCAGCATCAAGTACCTAGGGGTACACATCGACTACTCAGCCAGGGAGGCCACGATGCAACAAGCCTTATGGGACAAAGCGCGCAACCTCGCAGCCCAAATGAAAACAGTTAACAACAGATTTGGTAAATTCTCACTTAAACCAGCTATCGAATTTTACAAAGGAAAAGTGGTGCCTACACTCACATACGGTATGGGAGCATCCTTGACCATACCAAACAGCATCTGGCGCAGATTAGAAAGCCTGATTTGGAAAGCAGTTTTAGGACTACCAAATTCCACCTCGATGGATCTCATCAGACGAGATTTGGGCCTACAGTTGTTAGAAGCAACGGTGATGCAACACGCTCTCACTCTCTTCAGAAACACCTTAATACCAGACAGCCCATTAATCTATAAAATCGTCGCTGATGAAATCGTAAAGCAGCGAACAACTAACTTAAACGCATGGTCAGAAAACTTAAAAGGGAAGCTATCAGATATTGAATGCTCAGTTGAAGATCTTAAGCAAAATCCTGAAAGAGTAAAAAGAAAGTTAAAGGAACAGGATTGGATCCTGACCTTGTCGAAAGCTCAATCAAATAAACTGACCAAGAATCTCCCACCTACCTTTAACAGACTCAAGGTACCTATACCATACTGTTCTAAGTTTCCAAGCCAACAGCTAAGAAAACTCTTCATGAGAGCTCGTTTCAACCTCCTACCGACGAGAGAAATCTTAGCAATCAGATCCAGTTCGACTGACATTATCTGTCGCCTTTGCCATAACTCTGCCACGACAGAATCAATCAAACATCTCTTACTTGAATGTCCTAACGTGAGAAAAATTCGAGCCACCTATCTGTCGACACTAATCTGCGAACACTCACCTTTCGGAGAGGAAGAAGAACTTATTTGGTGGAACAGGTTAATGTCGGGAGAAAAAACCAGATGGACAATCGCGACTGTCAAAATCCTGGAATCTGCCCTTGAAATGATCAGTTCCAGCTCACAAACTACGAGCAAGAGCACAGTTCCCGAAGGATCCACTCCCCTACAATAATGTTGATAAGGAAGATCAAGCTTCCTTCGGCACCTGTTCCCCGCCCGGACACCTAGGTCCATTTGAGTCTACACCTACATTTCTTATACACTCCACTGAGCTGAAAGGGGCAGTCCTGATCTTACCGGAATCTGACACAACAACACGAAAGCTCGAGGCGCATCACACTTGTTGTTGTTGCTGTCTTCAACCCTTTGTAAATTTTCAATTCTATGAATTATAAACAAATAAAATAAAAAAAATATATATATATTTTTGCATATGATACAAAAGTGAGTCTGGCATAAACCTTTCTTCAGTAGAGAAATCTAACTTTGTTGTAGTTGATTTGGAGTTGTAGTAATAAATCATATTTGGGATCTTGCACACAAACTCAAGGGGAGATTTCTCAAGTCTCCTGTTTGCGGAGGTGCCGCTGCTGGCCGAGTGCAAAAAAGGGTAAGGGGGCCTCACTAAATGTTTTGCCCCGGGCCTCACCACATCGTCTGACAGCCCTGACTGTGGGAGTGCACAAATGAGGGTGACATTTTGTATGTTTCCAATCCTTCTACCTACTGACAAACCTTTCCCTGCAGAGCTTCTGTTACCTCACATGACCAAGTAAAATTACTGTTTAGGGCCTGTTAACTGTCTTTTGATTACCTATAGCCCCATTCAAGCCCAACTCAGAATTTATACCTGCTTCTTCTCAGCCGATCATTCACTCCTTCTCTTTCCGTTCACCCACCGCCCCTCTCTCCCTATTGGGCTGCACCCTTTCTTCATTGTCTTCACTTGCCTATGTTGTCTACCCTTCATCATGTATATTGACTTTGCTCCATTCCTCCTTCCATTCACTTTTCTTCTACTTTTCTCTCATAGCCATCGGCCTCAACTTTCAGGGTAATTCATAGAATTTCGCAGAAAAGTGTCGCAAGCGGCTGGCGCAGAGTGTCCGCGTGCGATTGTCTGCGCCAGGCACGTGCGCTAAAACCGATTTCCGCGCACAGCGTATTCATGGATTTTAGGCTCCCAAACCAGCCGTGGTGCAGAGAATCGCAGCAACCCTGCAGCAGCGCCAGTAACGCCCCCAAGAACGCCCTCGCGCAAGGAAAAGCCATCAAAATCGCTAAATCATCGCAAAGGGCTGCGCTAACCCTGGACCAGTTCACCGGGCTGGCAAACAGCAAACGCCAAGCGGGGAACGTGTATTTCAGGGGTGCGCGGGAAGTTCCACACGCGATTTCAGCAGGGTACGTGTATTCCAGGGGTGCGCGGGAAGTTCCACACGCGATTTCAGCAGGGTACGTGTATTTCAGGGGTGCGCGGGAAGTTCCACACGCGATTGGCCCATTGCGAGCAGGGTACGTGTATTCCATGGGTGCGCGGGAAGTTCCAGATGCGATTCCAGCAGGGTACGTGTATTTCAGGGGTGCGCAGGAAGTTCCACATGCGATTGTCCTGTGTACGTGTGCATCAGGGGTGCGCGGGAAGTTCCACACCAAAATCAGCAGGGTACGTGTATTTCAGGGGTGCGCGGGAAGTTCCACACACGATTTCAGCAGGGTACGTGTATTCCAGGGGTGCGCGGGAAGTTCCACACGCGATTTCAGCAGGGTACGTGTATTTCAGGGGTGCGCGGGAAGTTCCACACGCGATTGGCCCAGTGCGAGCAGGGTACGTGTATTCCATGGGTGCGCGGGAAGTTCCACATGCGATTCCAGCAGGGTACGTGTATTTCAGGGGTGCGCGGGAAGTTCCACACGCGATTGTCCTGTGTACGTGTGCATCAGGGGTGCGCGGGAAGTTCCACACCAAAATCAGCAGGGTACGTGTATTTCAGGGGTGCGCGGGAAGTTCCACACGCGATTGTCCTGTGTACGTGTGCATCAGGGGTGCGCGGGAAGTTCCACACCAAAATCAGCAGGGTACGTGTATTTCAGGGGTGCGCTGGAAGTTCCACACGCGATTGGGCCCGTGCGAGCAGGGTACGTGTATTGCAGGGGTGCGCGGGAAGTTCCACACGCGATTTCATCAGGGTACTTGTATTTCAGGGGTGCGCGGGAAGTTCCACACGCGATTGGGCCAGTGCGAGCAGGGTACGTGTATTTCAGGGGTGCGTGGGAAGTTCCACACGCGATTGGCCCCGTGCGAGCAGGGTACGTGTATTCCAGGGGTGCGCGGGAAGTTCCACACGCGATTTCATCAGGGTACGTGTATTTCAGGGGTGCGCGGGTAGTTCCACACGCGATTGGCCCAGTGCGAGCAGGGTATGTGTATTCCAGGGGTGCGCGGGAAGTTCCACACGCGATTGGCCCCGTGCGAGCAGGGTACGTGTATTCCAGGGATGCGCTGGAAGTTCCACACGCGATTTCAGCAGGGTATGTGAATTCCAGGGGTTCTGGGGAGTACTACACGTGAATTGGCCGTGTGGGTCCTCCCAGGTGTACGCTCGACAACCTCCACGGCCCCTGCAGCCAGTCCACACCACGGGGGACTACCCTGCACCCCTGCTCATGTCCCGCAGGCAGCCCATCCACCATGGGCATGCCCCGCAGCCAACCCACATGTCACCTTGCACTACTGATCAACAATGCATGTCTCCCACCACCCCCACCCCCCAGCCACCATGGGCACCCTCCACCAGGCCCCCAGTCATGTCTCCTAGCACCCCCACCCCCCAGCAGTGCAGGGGCAGCACCACCAGGCCCACACTCATGTCCCCCAGCACCCCCACCCCCAGCATCCAGGGGCACCCTCCACCAGGCCCCCACCCATGTCTCCCACCACCCCCACCCCCCAGCAGTGTGGGGCACCCTCCACCAGGCCCCCACTCATGGCCCCTATCACCCCCACCCCCCAGCATCTAGGGGCACCCCCCACCAGGCCCCCACTCATGTCTCCCACCACCCCCACCCCCCAGCAGTGCAGGGGCACCCTCCACCAGGCCCCCACTCATGTCTCCCACCACCCCCACCCCCCAGCAGTGCAGGGGCAAGCTCCACCAGGCCCCCACTCATGTCTCCCACCACCCCCACCCCCCAGCAGTGTGGAGCACCCTCCACCAGGCCCCCACTCATGTCTCCCACCACCCCCACCCCCCAGCCACCATGGGCACCCTCCACCAGGCCCCCACTCATGTCTCCCACCACCCCCACCCCCCAGCAGTGCAGGGGCAGCACCACCAGGCCCCCACTCATGTCCCCCTGCACCCCCACCCCCCAGCAGTGTGGGGCACCCTCCACCAGGCCCCCACTCATGTCTCCCACCACCCCCACCCCCCAGCAGTGTGGAGCACCCTCCACCAGGCCCCCACTCATGTCTCCCACCACCCCCACCCCCCAGCAGTGCAGGGGCAGCACCACCAGGCTCCCACTCATGTCTCCCACCACCCCCACCCCCCCAGCAGTGTGGGGCACCCTCCACCAGGCCCCCACTCATGTCCAACTCATGTCTCCCACCCACCCCCACCCCCCAGCCACCATGGGCATCCCCCACCAGGCCCCCACTCATTTCTCCCACCACCCCCACCCCCCAGCCACCATGGGCACCCTCCACCAGGCCCCCACTCATGTCTTCCACCCACCCCACCCCCCAGCAGTGCAGGGGCATCCCCCACCAGGCCCCCACTCATGTCTCCCACCACCCCCACCCCCCAGCCACCATGGGCACCCTCCACCAGGCCCCCACTCATGTCTCCCACCACCCCCACCCCCGAGCAGTGCAGGGGCAGCACCACCAGGCCCCCACTCATGTCCCCCTGCACCCCCACCCCCCAGCATCCAGGGGCACCCTCCACCAGGCCCCCACTCATGTCTCCCACCACCCCCACCCCCCAGCAGTGTGGAGCGCCCTCCACCAGGCCCCCACTCATGTCTCCCACCACCCCCACCCCCCAGCAGTGCAGGGGCAGCCTCCACCAGGCCCCCACCCATGTCTCCCACCACCCCCACCCCCCAGCCACCATAGCCAGCCCCCACCAGGCCCCCACTCATGTCTCCCACCACCCCCACCCCCCTGCCACCATGGGCAGCCCCCACCAGGCCCCCACTCATGTCTCCCACCACCCCCACCCCCCTGCAGTGCAGGGGCACCCTCCACCAGGCCCCCACTCATGTCTCCCACCACCCCCACCCCCCAGCAGTGCAGGGGCAGCCTCCACCAGGCCCCCACTCATGTCTCCCACCACCCCCACCCCCCAGCAGTGCAGGGGCACCCTCCACCAGGCCCCCACTCATGTCTCCCACCACCTCCACCCCCCAGCAGTGCAGGGGCAGCCTCCACCAGGCCCCCACCCATGTCTCCCACCACCCCCACCCCCCAGCCACCATGGCCAGCCCCCACCAGGCCCCCACTCATGTCTCCCACCACCCCCACCCCCCAGCCACCATGGGCAGCCTCCACCAGGTCCTCACAATCCCCAATCATGTGCGTTATGGTCAGCCTCCACAGCCAAAAAGCCCTACCAAGTAACCCATTCACCCACATGGAAATGGAAATTACATGTTACACCCCCAATGTTCATGAAGCTAATGAACCCATGTCCGTCACACACAATGGTTGCAATTGAATGGGAAAACACCCAACATGACATGCATGAAACCAATGAGATGATACCACACAGTGAAGTATGAAAACAAAATTGTATTGAAAAAAAGAAAGAATGCTAAAGAAATGAAACAAACTACAATGGGAATGAAAAAAAATAAGCTGCATGTCCGTATAAAAAAAAAAAACACCAAAACCTAATCCAAAAAAATGTCATCCAAAGTCAAATGTAAAAAAATATCTATCCAATTAAGAACTATGTAAAAAACTTCCAAGGGTCCATGAGCCCAACTGAACAAAGGAAACCTACAAAAAAACCTAACTAAAATGCAACTATATACAAAAAGTGGAGCAGTGTCCGTCGACTCCAAATCATAAGAACAAACAAAGGAAACCTAAAACTAAAGAACTATATACAAAGGCGGCGGGCAAGTCCAGCAGCTCACTCCGTGGTGTTCCGGGCCAGGGCATCATCGAACTCCTGTTCGATGTCCCGGAGGCGGTCCAGTTCCATGGCCCCGAGGGTCCGCAGGGACGACGCCGTGTCCTCCTCCAACCCCCTGCGGATTGCCTCGAGGCACTCGGCCCGCCTCAGGGCCCTCCGCATGGAGTTCTCCGCCCTGACCATTGTGAGCCGCGCCTCTTCCGCCCGCCGCCGCTCCGCACCTATGGCGTGGCCCAACCGCTGCCACACGGAAGACACTCTCTGTCCTGGGTCCTCCTGCCCTCCGGCCGATGCCTGCCCCTCCGATGTCGAAGGCCCCGAGCCTTCATGGCTCCCACCATGTTGCTGCTGCTGCTCTGCCTCTGCCCGTGCACTGCCTCCTGCTGCCTGCACATCCTCCGCCGGCTGGGGTGCAGTTGTTGATGTGGCCACCCCTGCTGGACGTCCGACTCCCGACTGTGGCAGGGATGCCTCCTCCACCAGCCTGGCCGCACCGTCAGAGGCAGCTCCACAGGGCACCCAGGTGACTGATGGGTGGGAAGAAGGCAAAGAGGACGACTGGCGCGTAGGGGGTCCAGTTGAGGAGGGGGTCGGAGCAAGCCCCATCAGACGGAGGAATCCGGTCTGGGTGACCTGTCCCAGCAGGCTGACGTGGTCAACGAGCCATTCGAGATGACGTGCAGTCTCTCCATGAAAAGACTGCAGGTCACCTCGCATGGCCTGTTGACGCAACGCCACACCAGCCAGGACAGGCTCAACCCGGACCTGGATAGCCACGTCCGCAGGCAGAGGAAGGCCAGTTGACGTCAGCTCATCCCCTGCCTGAAAACGGGTCTGGACGTAGGCATCCCTGCTGGTGCAAGATGATGCAGGGACAGGATCGGGGACAGGATTGCACACAGTCACCTCCGCGGTGGCCTGTGCTGCCTCCTGTCCCTGGTCCTGCACTGCACCACTAGCACCAGTGGGATCCCCACCTCCAGACCCCGTCTCTGGTGCTTGCACGGCCTCCTCCTCCACCAAACCCCCCACCAACCTGGATGACTCCGTGCCATCTTCCCCTGTTGGGCCCTGTGGGGTCCCAGCTGCCCCTTCTGCTGCCGAGGAATTCAACTCCAACCTCCGCCTCTTGGACCTCCCCCCGGCAGCTGCGGCCTAGGACGCGGCACCGGACTCCTCACTCCCCGACGAGATGACAACACGGGAGGGGAGCCGGGCCTTGCGTCTCCGGCTGGCGGTGGGATCCCCGCCGCTGTGCTCCACAGCACCTTCTCCGCCCTCTTCATCAGTTGACGCTGCAGACAGGGAGAAACAAAACACAGGCATCAGGGCACGGTACAATGGACACATACACACATGACAGTTGCACATGAGTGGCATTGGCAAACCTCAGACATGTCATCACAATCCCCAACACACATGTCATTGCAACTCGCACACATGAGCCATACCACAGCCATATCGCAACTGCCACCACCATCCCTACACATACAACAGCATGAGCAGCCAAAGGTGAGCCAGACATCACATGCAACACAGGAAGTGCACCACACATGTACACACACCACCACACTTGCATGCATGTGTACACCTCTGACAAGTGTCGCACTGTTCAGACGGGCATCCATGTCACATCTGCCAATCAGGCTTCCACATACCGCTGTCACATGCATCCATGTTGCATCACTGTTGCACCCTTGTCAAATACACACACATGCACATATACACAGTGCTCATACATGCAGCCGAAAACAACATACATGCGTGACATCACGGACATGTCTACTTACATACACATTCATCCAAACATGTGTGCACACACAACTGCATTTGGCATGCAAGCCTACACACACAAGCACCATCCATGTCTCACACATTACAGCCCTCGCATGTGTTAGCCCCACGGCCCTGTACACCCCCACCCATACTCGACCCCATACAAACAGATGTGCAACCTGCACACTACCGAATAATCACCACACGCACTGCTCACAATCAGGATGCATGTACACTCACCGCTCGACTCCAGAAGGGTCTGCTTCTCTAGGACCTGGACGTGGAGCGCTGGGGATATGCGTTCCAGGACACTCATCTGTTCTTCGGACAAGTGGCCCCGGCACCCCTTGGCATCCGCTGCCTTCAAGAGGCGCCGGGCCTTGTTCAGGGTCCTGGACCAGAAGTCCTCCCAGCGCTTCCTGACATGTTGTAAGTCGTGGACTGCCACCCCCTCCGCATTGATGGCAGTCACGATGTCAGTCCAGATCCGAGTCCGTCCTTCCTTGTCGGCGCGGGAACTTCCGAAGAGGGCATCATACTGCCCCAGGACTTGCTCCACCAGGACACCAACTTCGGTGGCACTGAAGCTGGTGCCCCTCTGCCTCTCTGGCCGGGGGTTGTCAGTGGTCACAGATGGTGTTTGCCCCGACATGACAACCCCAGAGGCAGGAGTGGGTGGGCAACTGGGTCCTGGGGCTGGGCTGTGGAGCGATGGAATCCCAGTCGGGAGTCTTCGGTTCCAGCAGGGTTGGTCACAGCAACAGCACCCCTGGCTGATGTGCAGGCAGCAAATGGCAGTGCATGTGGGCAGCAGGCAGTCAGGCAGCAGCAGATGGCAGGTGGGAGCGTGCTCGGGGCTCTGGGGGGCAGTAGTTCGGCCTTCTGGGCAGGAGCGTGGTCTTCCGTGTGCATACGCGTGGCCAGCTTGATACGGAGTGATTTGGCACGTGAAAAGTCTGCACATCAGCGTGAAATTCGAGGAAAGGCCCTTAGCGCGTAAGCGCGTCAGCACACATACGCGTTTCTATTGGACCAAAGGCCCTCAGCGCGTAAGCGCGTCTGTGACGTGACCCGCATGGGTGTTTCCCACACAGCACGTGATGACAGAGCACACGTGGAAAGACTGCACGTCAGAGTGTCATCGCGTGTAATTGGACAGCACGTCAGAGTGTCATCGCGTGTAATTGGACAAAAGTGCGCGTACACGCGATTGGCCTATGTACGTGTATATCAGGGGTGCGCGGGCACTTACACACGCAAGTACGTCAGCGCACCTGTATCCCGGGGTGCGCAGGAATTTCCACACGCTATTGGACTGGGTACTGGATTTCAGGGGTGCGCGGGTCACACGCTCGCCTACAACACGCGCAACGCATAAATTTGCGCGCTAACAAAATAACAAGCTCAGACCCAGGATGAACATACCGTTCCTAGCAGCAGTGGGCGTGGGCTACCAAAGGAGGAGGAGGAGGATAGTCAGGGCCAGAATATTCACACCCAGAACCAGCCTTTTCGGGATGCCTGATGACCAGGTGCATGGGAGGTACAGGTTTCCACCACACATTATACTGGACCTGGTGAGTGAGTGGGAGGATGACCTCACATCACCCACCCTGTGCTCCCAAGCACTCAGCCCCCTGGAGAAGGTCCTCAATGTACTGCACTTCTTAGCCACTGGATCATTTCAGCGGACAAGTGCCATTGTGGGTGGGGTATCACAGGCCACCCAGTCACGCTGCCTACACCAGGTCTTGAACATCATCACTGCACGCCCATCAGTCCGCAGGCACATATACCTGCCCAGAACACCTGCAGAAAGGCGTGCTGCCGCCCTGGATTTTTACGGTGTGGCACGATTCCCCAAAGTGCTAGGTGCCATCGACTGCACCCATGTGGCTCTACCTCCCCCCAGGGCATCAGAGCACATCTATAGGAACCGCAAGCACTGGCATTCCATCAACCTGCAGGTAGTATGTAATGCCAAGGGAATCATCACCTCAGTATATGCCAACTATCCCGGGTCCACCCACGACAGCTTCATTTACCGAATGTCCACCCTAAGCCGGGACCTAGAAGCTGGGCGGCATGGCGATACATGGCTGCTTGGTGAGTATGAATGCCACTGCACATGCATGCATGTCAGATACTGAGCAAGGTCACAACCCCACCAATGATACCAATCACCACCTCCACAGGGGACAGTGCCTACCCTCTCAGCCCCCACATGATGACGCCAATTCGGAACCCCACCACGCCACCCCAGGTAAGATATAACACAGCCCACATTACAACCCGGGGCATAGTGGAGCGCACATTCGGAGTGCTGAAGTCACGCTTTCGCTCCCTTGACCGTTCTGGCGGGCAGCTGTTGTACGCTCCCCCAGTAGTGTGCAGGATCATAGTGGCAGCATGTGTCCTGCACAACGTTGCAACACGCCGGGGCCTGGCCGTGGACATGGTGGTGGCCCCACATCCCCAACCACATGCACAGCCGCTGCGCATGGGAGGGGAAAGGGCACGGGGGAGGCAGCCCGTACACAGCTAGTGGCTAATTACTTCGCATAGAAATCACACCCCTGTGGAGTGCACACTGCCCTGGCACATTCCATCTGACAATCAATGATGACTCAACCTGACACTGATCCTGAATGTCTGGAGAATCAACCGTGAAAACCATATCAGCCTGAGATTGTTCACCTGGAAGTGTTACAATGTGTGCATCCCTACCCACACAGACACCACCAATGCAGTTTTGTGAAGAAACACATTCAAGCAGCTAAAATGAATACCCACTTGCAAAATGCAACAAGAGGACAGTGCCATGTCAGCCAACCCATCCCCAGCACCGCCACAGGACACACCGTGCCATGTCATGCTATTTGCAGGTAAACAAACTAATCCTCACAACATGACACTAGTGTCACAATGTACAGTGTCCCTAATTGAAACTTGCAACACCTGAAATGCTCACAGTAATGCAGGACCAACAACAAACTTGAGCAGGTACTACCATTAACATGACATCACAAATGTTATGAATTAGTAGTCTCACCACCTGGAAATGCCTGCACTCCCACCACTACCAACTGTGCAGTGTTGGCGCCATGTAGAGTTGTAGGTGCACTGCTGCCAACATGGACCCCATCTCCAAACTAGAGGGCCTTGTGTAGACATGAGGAAGGGACCTGCAAATTGGGAGGTAGACACAGATGATGAGTTACACATCAATGCAACATGCAGTGTACAACACAACAGCAATATGCACTAGGAATGTATACACAGTATTGACTAGACTACCCACACATGTAGTGGGAGTCCAATGTCACCATGTACGTCAATGTCACTTGGGCACACCCTTTGCAAACCCATGGAAACGGGAAGCAGGAGGGGTGTGTGTGACTCAAACCCAAGCATCTGAACCAAATACATGACAAGCCTGCATGTGCCCAGCCACAATGCAGCGTATGCCCACAGGAACCACGGAAGGCAACAAATTGTCCCAAAAAAATTGGGAAAAAAATAATTAAAAATAAAAAAAATAAAAATAAAAATAAAAATAAAAATAAAAATAAAAAAAATAAAAAATGGCCATTGATGGGCCTGGGGGGGTTTGGGAGGCCACCCAGGAGGTCCGAGGACAGGGTGCACACCAAAACCCATCTGTGTGGATCCTGGGAAAAAAAAACACCTCCATGGGCTCATGGCCCACACGGCTACCCTATTGTGGGAGTATCACTGCTGTCGCTATTATCACCCTGTGCAGCTGCATCCGGAGGTGGTTGCACTATGGGAGGCAGCCCACGCAAGACCCTAGTCTGCTCCTCCATGGCTGCAAGCATGCGGGTGTGGTAGGTCTGGTTCTGGAGGATGAGTGTGCGGAGGTCCCCATGCAACAACTCACGGGATGCCCGGACCTCCGCCCTCGTTGCCTGCATCTCAGCTGAGAGCGTACGGGTGAGACGCTCCAGCTGCTGTTCTGTCCTTTGGTGTGTTGAAGCCTCAAGCTCAACAAGAGTCGTCCTGAGGTGAAGGAGCTCCTGCCTCAGGGCTTCCCTGTGGCCCTGGGACGCTATGGAGATGGCCTCCTGCAGAGTCGCCAGTGCCGCCCGCCTGTCCCTGTTGGACGCCAACATGTCCTCCCAGTGTGACTGGCAGATGGAGTCGGTTGCCTGCTGTAGTCGCTCCATCAGCCTTTCAGGGGGGACAATGGAAGTGGCCACCCTATCCATGGCCTGAGCCATCATCTCGGATGATGCTGCCTGTTGGGTTGCCATACCGTAAATGGATTGCTCCCATGCGGTATTGCCAGGTGGCGTACGGCCACCACGTCGGCGGGCACCACACCTGTCTGGGGCAAGGCGAACTGCGCCTTGCTGTGCCGGCACTGCCTGAGGCTGCAGGACTGCATTCCCCCTCTGATCTGCTGGCCCAGGAACAGGATCAGATGTCGCGGAGTGTGACCCTGCATCCGTAACCACCAAAGGCGTAGCTGCCAACACTGACATCCCCATTGAGGGTTCTGACCCTGGTGCAGGTGGGTGGGACAGAACAGTATCCCTCCCTGGAACACTCACCTGCGACGGCACGTAGGTCTCATCATCCGAATCAACACCTGAGTACAGCTCGGGGGAGGTGCAGCCAGAGACACCCCTTGAGAGCACGACCTGCAGCACTTGTGGGTTCTCACCCACCACCACACCACGTCCCTCACTGGTGGTTGGTCGGCCCTCGGACCCCTCCTGGGTCTGCACCATCTCCACAACCCCAGCAGTATCAGGTGCGTCTTCCCCTGCAAAGACATAAAAACAAAGAAATGGAAACAGGCATTAGCACCATGGCACACAATGAGGGCTGTGAAGCAACAGAACCAGTACTTGATTGACACATGTCCCACATGACTAAAACCCTCCCATGCATGCACCCTCACTGCATATGAAGGGCAGGCAAATGGCACACACTGATGACACCAAGATGGAAGATGAACACATTTTCTGCATGCTGCCTGGCAGTGGCATCACACATTGGCCTGTGATTGCCAGGTGAAACACACATGCCATCACACAGATGGCATGTACCATTGCTATTGAGTGAAGATGGAGAGGAGGGCAGCACCTATTCATTCAGTCCAGTTCCCGCATGTAATAGCTTTTCTAATTCAAACAGGTCAGATTTTTCACCTGGAGCTGCCAGTCCAAAATAGTCCAATTGCACAGGGACATGTGTGAACAAATGATATCCAGGTAACAAAGTCACTCCACTTTACCAAAGCCATGTCAGACATGTGACTACAGGACTGCGAAATGCCTAGTAAAAGTGGTGGAATGCAAACAATCTCACTGAATGAACAGTGAAAAATGAGCAACAATGTTGTGCGAAGGTGACACTTCAAGGGCAACTGGCGTGCAGTTGGGCTAGATGTCTACTGTTGGCAGAAGGGATACTGGTATGGCCAAATGCAGCTGCGCAGGATGTATTGCATGAAGCACATGGCTGACCCATACGATTCAGGCGCACACACTCTCACCTGGCACACAAACAGAAGCCCTCACACACACCATGCACATGGATGACACACATATGCATGTGCACTCACCGGACAATGCCTCGTAATCAGGCAGATCTCCCACGCCTTGGATCTGTTCCTCCGTGACGTAGGTCCCAGCGACTGACTCATGTGGAGTGAGTTCCATGTCTACTACTGGAGACCCACCTCCAGTCACTAGAGTTGCGGCATGACTTGAGGCCAGCTTACTCTTTGCCCTGCGCTTTAGGTCATTCAAGCGCTTATAGCAATCATTGGGTGTGCGCCTCACGATTCCAAGGGCACTTACGATGTCCGCAACGGTCTGCCAGTGTGCCTGGCGTTGTGCAGGTGTGGTCTTGGATCCTGCAACAATGACCATCTCGTTATCATGTGCGGACACATACTCGACAAGTGCATTCAGTTCGTCATCCGTGAAGCTGGGCTTCCTCGACGGGCCGGACTGTGTAGCCGTGTCTGGGGCATCAGCCTGTGCCGGACGAGCACTCTTCCTCTTCCGCTTGGAAGGTGGTGGTGATCCTGAGTGTCCTGCGCCGCTCTGGACACTAGGGGCAGGAGCCCTGGTGGACTCTGTATCAGGAGTGTGGGATTGCACACTCAGCATGGGAGTTGGTGCAGGCATTGGCTCAAGTGTAATGGTGTCAGGGGGAATGTCAGCAGGATGGACTAGGACCGACACTGTCCTGGCTGGGTGTGTGAGAGCTGGGGTGGATGGATCCGCAGCTGCCCCTGCAGCCTCTCCGCCCTGCCTACTTGGGGCAGCAGATGACCTTGCTGCCCCAGATGCACGTGGCATGATGACATCAACGTGCACCAGCGCACGTGTCATAGGCCTGCTGACCTGGAAGTCAGCCATGGAGTCAGCCAGGTCTGGTGCCACAATGGGCTGGTCCAACAAGGGCTGAGCATGGATGGTGTCAGCCACATCAGCCTCAACGGGAGGGGGGGGGATTATGGGTGCCCTTGACTGGTCCTCCACACATGGGGGGACAGGCTCACCCTGCAAGTAACGACCACGTCCCCTACCGGATCCACCACGGCCACCACTTGTGGCTCTTCCACCTTTGCCACCCTTACGGAATCCTCGCCTCCCAGCCATGGCACTGATGTTAATGTGCGTATGGGAGTGGCTGTAAACTATTGTCCTGGGCAATTGGGGGTCAAAGGGGTTGGGTACCAGATGGTAATTGCACCCTAGTGCTCTTGCAAGGCTGAATGTAACCCCTGGGGAAAGATGACGGGTCACGCTACGCACAGGAGCCCCAAAAAAGGGAGATGACGTGCACGCAACCCCTCCTAGACCACGTGTGCAGAAAGAAAAACCTGCACTACGCTGTGGCACCCAGTAACACAAGAATGAATGTATGCGTGTCACACACAGCCTAGAAGGACCTCTGAAGGGGTAGGCTACACACGGGGCAAGCACAGATGTTAGATACGTGCGTGACTCACCGTCTGCCAGGTAAAAGAGCGTGAAAAAGGAGCGCGTTTGGTTGGCAACACCCCCGCCAAAAGAAGATTTGTACGCTGTCTGAGGAGACAGGACAACAGTAGAAGGGAACACTGTTTGAGGGAACAGGCCCAGGTAAACCAGTAAAAGAGAAAAAGCTGTCAGAGGTAACAGGGAATACGAACTTGAAACGCCGTGAAGTAAATCGCACGTGAAATGACAAGAAGTACAGAATTCACCCACTCGCTCTCCACGAAAAGCACGTACAAGGAAATGGTGTTCTACACGTACCTTTTATACAGGCCCACACGTCCAGCGTCACTTACGTGGCGTGTACGGGCTAGGGCCATTTCCACCAATTACACGCTTTGTCACTTCTGCGTGTAGGGCCATTTCCACCAATTACACGCTTTGTCACTTCTGCGTGTAGGGCCATTTCCACCAATTACACGCTTTGACACTCGGACGTGTCTTTCATTTTTCTCACAAGCAACATTTTCATACGTGTGCCCAATTCAACGTGCACGTGACTTCATAGACGCGCATACGCTGGCGACGCGTTTACGCGCTAAGGGCCTTTCCTCGAATTACACGCAGACGTGTTGGATTTTTCACGTGCCAAATCACTCCGTATCAAGCTGGCTACGCGTATGCACACGGAAGACCACGCTCCTGCCCAGAAGGCCGAACTACTGCCCCCCAGAGCCCCGAGCACGCTCCCACCTGCCATCTGCTGCTGCCTGACTGCCTGCTGCCCACGTGCACTGCCATTTGCTGCCTGCACATCAGCCAGGGGTGCTGTTGCTGTGACCACCCCTGCTGGAACCGAAGACTCCCGACTGGGATTCCATCGCTCCACAGCCCAGCCCCAGGACCCAGTTGCCCACCCACTCCTGCCTCTGGGGTTGTCATGTCGGGGCAAACACCATCTGTGACCACTGACAACCCCCGGCCAGAGAGGCAGAGGGGCACCAGCTTCAGTGCCACCGAAGTGGGTGTCCTGGTGGAGCAAGTCCTGGGGCAGTATGATGCCCTCTTCGGAAGTTCCTGCGCCGACAAGGAAGGACGGACTCGGATCTGGACTGACATCGTGACTGCCATCAACGCGGAGGGGGTGGCAGTCCGTGACTTACAACATGTCAGGAAGCGCTGGGAGGACTTCAGGTCCAGGACCCTGAACAAGGCCCGGCGCCTCTTGAAGGCAGCGGATGCCAAGGGGCGCCGGGGCCACTTGTCCGAAGAAGAGATGAGGGTCCTGGAACGCATATCCCCAGCGCTCCACGTCCAGGTCCTAGAGAAGCAGACCCGTCTGGAGTCGAGCGGTGAGTGTACATGCATCCTGATTGTGAGCAGTGCGTGTGGTGATTATTCGGTAGTGTGCAGGTTGCACATCTGTTTGTATGGGGTCGAGTATGGGTGGGGGTGTACAGGGCCGTGGGGCTGACACATGCGAGGGCTGTAATGTGTGAGACATGGATGGTGCTTGTGTGTGTAGGCTTGCATGCCAAATGCAGTTGTGTGTGCACACATGTTTGGATGAATGTGTATGTAAGTAGACATGTCCGTGATGTCACGCATGTATGTTGTTTTCGGCTGCATGTATGAGCACTGTGTACATGTGCATGTGTGTGTATTTGACAAGGGTGCAACAGTGATGCAACATGGATGCATGTGACAGCGGTATGTGGAAGCCTGATTGGCAGATGTGACATGGATGCCCGTCTGAACAGTGCGACACTTGTCAGAGGTGTACACATGCATGCAAGTGTGGTGGTGTGTGTACATGTGTGGTGCACTTCCTGTGTTGCATGTGATGTCTGGCTCACCTTTGGCTGCTCATGCTGTTGTATGTGTAGGGATGGTGGTGGCAGTTGCGATATGGCTGTGGTATGGCTCATGTGTGCGAGTTGCAATGACATGTGTGTTGGGGATTGTGATGACATGTCTGAGGTTTGCCAATGGCACTCATGTGCAACTGTCATGTGTGTATGTGTCCATTGTACAGTGCCCTGATGCCTGTGTTTTGTTTCTCCCTGTTTGCAGCGTCAACTGATGAAGAGGGCGGAGAAGGTGCTGTGGAGCACAGCGGCGAGGATCCCACCGCCAGCCGGAGACGCAAGGCCCGGCTCCCCTCCCGTGTTGTCATCTCGTCGGGGAGTGAGAAGTCCGGTGCCGCGTCCCAGGCCGCAGCTGCCGGGGGGAGGTCCAAGAGGCGGAGGTTGGAGTTGGACTCCTCGGCAGCAGAAGGGGCAGCTGGGACCCCACAGGGCCCAACAGGGGAAGATGGCACGGAGTCATCCAGGTTGGTGGGGGGTTTGGTGGAGGAGGAGGCCGTGCAAGCACCAGAGACGGGGTCTGGAGGTGGGGATCCCACTGGTGCTAGTGGTGCAGTGCAGGACCAGGGACAGGAGGCAGCACAGGCCGCCGCAGAGGTGCCTGTGTGCAATCCTGTCCCCGATCCTGTCCCTGCATCATCTTGCACCAGCAGGGATGCCTACGTCCAGACCCGTTTTCAGGCAGGGGATGAGCTGACGTCAACTGGCCTTCCTCTGCCTGCGGACGTGGCTATCCAGGTCCGGGTTGAGCCTGTCCTGGCTGGTGTGGCGTTGCGTCAACGGGCCATGCAAGGTGACCTGCAGTCTTTTCATGGAGAGACTGCACGTCATCTCGAATGGCTCGTTGACCACGTCAGCCTGCTGGGACAGGTCACCCAGACCCGATTCCTCCGTCTGATGGGGCTTGCTCCGACCCCCTCCTCAACTGGACCCCCTACGCGCCAGTCGTCCTCTGTGCCATCTTCCCACCCATCAGTCACCTGGGTGCCCTGTGGAGCTGCCTCTGACGGTGCGGCCAGGCTGGTGGAGGAGGCATCCCTGCCACAGTCGGGAGTCGGACGTCCAGCAGGGGTGGCCACATCAACAACTGCACCCCAGCCGGCGGAGGATGTGCAGGCAGCAGGAGGCAGTGCACCGGCAGAGGCAGAGCAGCAGCAGCAACATGGTGGGAGCCATGAAGGCTCGGGGCCTTCGACATCGGAGGGGCAGGCATCGGCCGGAGGGCAGGAGGACCCAGGACAGAGAGTGTGTTCCGTGTGGCAGCGGTTGGGCCACGCCATAGGTGCGGAGCGGCGGCGGGCGGAAGAGGCGCGGCTCACACTGGTCAGGGCGGAGAACTCCATGCGGAGGGCCCTGAGGCGGGCCGAGTGCCTCGAGGCAATCCGCAGGGGGTTGGAGGAGGACACAGCGTCTTCCCTGCGGACCCTCGGGGCCATGGAACTGGACCGCCTCCGGGACATCGAACAGGAGTTCGATGATGCCCTGGCCCGGAACACCACGGAGTGAGCCGCTGGACTTGCCCGCCGCCTTTGTATATAGTTCTTTAGTTTTAGGTTTCCTTTGTTTGTTCTTATGATTTGGAGTCGACGGACACTGCTCCACTTTTTGTATATAGTTGCATTTTAGTTCGTTTTTTTTGTAGGTTTCCTTTGTTCAGTTGGGCTCATGGACCCTTGGAAGTTTTTTACATAGTTCTTAATTGGATAGATATTTTTTTACATTTGACTTTGGACAACATTTTTTTGGATTAGGATTTGGTGTTTTTTTTTTTTTATACGGACATGCAGCTTATTTTTTTTCATTCCCATTGTAGTTTGTTTCATTTCTTTAGCATTCTTTCTTTTTTTTCAATACAATTTTGTTTTCATACTTCACTGTGTGGTGTCATCTCATTGGTTTCATGCATGTCATGTTGGGTGTTTTCCCATTCAATTGCAACCATTGTGTGTGACGGACATGGGTTCATTAGCTTCATGAACATTAGGGGTGTAACATGTAATTTCCATTTCCATGTGGGTGAATGGGTTACTTGGTAGGGCTTTTTGGCTGTGGAGGCTGACCATAACGCACATGATTGGGGATTGTGAGGACCTGGTGGAGGCTGCCCATGGTGGCAGGGGGGTGGGGGTGGTGGGAGACATGAGTGGGGGCCTGGTGGAGGGTGCCCCTGGATGCTGGGGGGTGGGGGTGCAGGGGGACATGAGTGGGGGCCTGGTGGTGCTGCCCCTGCACTGCTGGGGGGTGGGGGTGGTGGGAGACATGAGTGGGGGCCTGGTGGGGACTGGCCATGGTGGCTGGGGGGTGGGGGTGGGTGGTAGACATGAGTGGGGGCCTGGTGGAGGGTGCCCCTGCACTGCTGGGGGGTGGGGGTGGTGGGAGACATGAGCGGGGGCCTGGTGGAGGGTGACCCTGGTGGCTGGGGGGTGGGGGTGGTGGGAGACATGAGTGGGGGCCTGGTGGGGACTGGCCATGGTGGCTGGGGGGTGGGGGTGGGTGGTAGACATGAGTGGGTGCCTGGTGGAGGGTGCCCCTGCACTGCTGGGGGGTGGGGGTGGTGGGAGACATGAGCGGGGGCCTGGTGGAGGGTGCCCCTGGTGGCTGGGGGGTGGGGGTGGTGGGAGACATGAGTGGGGGCCTGGTGGGGGCTGCCCATGGTGGCTGGGGGGTGGGGGTGGTGGTAGACATGAGTGGGGGCCTGGTGGAGGCTGCCCCTGCACTGCGGGGGGGTGGGGGTGATAGGGGACATGAGTGGGGGCCTGGTGGGGGCTGGCCATGGTGGCTGGGGGGTGGGGGTGGTGGGAGACATGGGTGGGGGCCTGGTGGAGGCTGCCCCTGCACTGCTGGGGGGTGGGGGTGGTGGGAGACATGAGTGGGGGCCTGGTGGAGGGTGCCCCTGGATGGTAGGGGTGGGGGTGGTGGGAGACATGAGTGGGGGCCTGGTGGAGGGTGCCCCTGCACTGCTGGGGGGTGGGGGTGGTGGGTGACATGAGTGGGGGCCTGGTGGAGGGTGCCCCTGCACTGCTGGGGGGTGGGGGTGGTGGGAGACATGGGTGGGGGCCTGGTGGAGGCTGCCCCTGCACTGCTCGGGGGTGGGGGTGGTGGGAGACATGAGTGGGGGCCTGGTGGAGAGTGCCCCTGCACTGCTGGGGGGTGGGGGTGGTGGGAGACATGGGTGGGGGCCTGGTGGAGGCTGCCTCTGGTGGCGGGGGGGTGGGGGTGATAGGGGCCATGAGTGGGGGCCTGGTGGAAGGTGCCCCTGGATGGTGGGGGGTGGGGGTGGTGGGAGACATGAGTGGGGGCCTGGTGGAGGGTGCCCCTGGATGGTGGGGGGTGGGGGTGGTGGGAGACATGAGTGGGGGCCTGGTGGAGGGTGCCCCTGCACTGCTGGGGGCTGGGGGTGGTGGGAGACATGAGTGGGGGCCTGGTGGAGGGTGCCCCTGGTGGCTGGGGGGTGGGGGTGGTGGGAGACATGAGTGGGGGCCTGGTGGAGGCTGCCCCTGCACTGCTGGGGGGTGGGGGTGGTGGGAGACATGGGTGGGGGCCTGGTGGAGGGTGCCCCTGGTGGCTGGGGGGTGGGGGTGGTGGTAGACATGAGTGGGGGCCTGGTGGAGGCTGCCCTTGCACTGCTGGGGGTGTGGGTGGTGGGAGACATGAGTGGGGGCCTGGTGAAGGGTGCCCCTGGTGGCTGGGGGGGTGGTGGGAGACATGAGTCGGGGCCTGGTGGGGGCTGCCCATGGTGGCTGGGGGGTGGGGGTGGTGGGAGACATGAGTGGGGGCCTGGTGGAGGGTGCCCCTGCACTGCTGGGGGGTGGGGGTGGTGGGAGACATGAGTGGGGGCCTGGTGGAGGGTGCCCCTGCACTGCTGGGGGGTGGGGGTGGTGGGAGACATGAGTGGGGGCCTGGTGGGGGCTGGCCATGGTGGCTGGGGGGTGGGGGTGGGTGGTAGACATGAGTGGGGGCCTGGTGGAGGGTGCCCCTGCACTGCTGGGGGGTGGGGGTGGTGGGAGACATGAGTGGGGGCCTGGTGGAGGCTGCCCCTGCACTGCTGGGGGGTGGGGGTGGTGGGAGACATGAGTGGGGGCCTGGTGGAGGGTGCCCCTGGTGGCTGGGGGGTGGGGCTGGTGGGAGACATGAGTGGGGGCCTGGTGGGGGCTGCCCATGGTGGCTGGGGGGTGGGGGTGGTGGTAGACATGAGTGGGGGCCTGGTGGAGGCTGCCCCTGCACTGCTGGGGGGTGGGGGTGATAGGGGACATGAGGGGGGCCTGGTGGGGGCTGGCCATGGTGGCTGGGGGGTGGGGGTGGTGGGAGACATGGGTGGGGGCCTGGTGGAGGCTGCCCCTGCACTGCTGGGGGGTGGGGGGGTGGGAGACATGAGTGGGGGCCTGGTGGAGGGTGCCCCTGGATGGTGGGGGGTGGGGGTGGTGGGAGACATGAGTGGGGGCCTGGTGGAGGGTGCCCCTGCACTGCTGGGGGGTGTGGGTGGTGGGAGACATGAGTGGGGGCCTGGTGGAGGGTGCCCCTGCACTGCTGGGGGGTGGGGGTGGTGGGAGACATGGGTGGGGGCCTGGTGGAGGCTGCCCCTGCACTGCTGTGGGGTGGGGGTGGTGGGAGACATGAGTGGGGGCCTGGTGGAGGCTGCCTCTGGTGGCGGGGGGGTGGGGGTGATAGGGGCCATGAGTGGGGGCCTGGTGGAGGGTGCCCCTGGATGGTGGGGGGTGGGGGTGGTGGGAGACATGAGTGGGGGCCTGGTGGAGGGTGCCCCTGGATGGTGGGTGGTGGGGGTGGTGGGAGACATGAGTGGGGGCCTGGTGGAGGGTGCCCCTGCACTGCTGGGGGGTGGGGGTGGTGGGAGACATGAGTGGGGGCCTGGTGGAGGGTGCCCCTGGTGGCTGGGGGGTGGGGGTGGTGGGAGACATGAGTGGGGGCCTGGTGGATACTGCCCCTGCACTGCTGGGGGGGTGGGGGTGGTGGGAGACATGGGTGGGGGCCTGGTGGAGGGTGCCCCTGGTGGCTGGCGGGTGGGGGTGGTGGTAGACATGAGTGGGGGCCTGGTGGAGGCTGCCCCTGCACTGCTGGGGGTGGGGGTGGTGGGAGACATGAGTGGGGGCCTGGTGGAGGGTGCCCCTGCACTGCTGGGGGGTGGGGGTGGTGGGAGACATGAGTGGGGGCCTGGTGGGGGCTGCCCATGGTGGCTGGGGGGTGGGGGTGGGTGGTAGACATGAGGGGGGGCCTGGTGGAGGGTGCCCCTGCACTGCTGGGGGGTGGGGGTGGTGGGAGACATGAGTGGGGGCCTGGTGGAGGGTGCCCCTGGTGGCGGGGGGGTGGGGGTGATAGGGGCCATGAGTGGGGGCCTGGTGGAGGGTGCCCCTGGATGGTGGGGGGTGGGGGTGGTGGGACAAATGAGTGGGGGCCTGGTGGAGGGTGCCCCTGGATGGTGGGGGGTGGGGGTGGTGGGAGACATGAGTGGGGGCCTGGTGGAGGGTGCCCCTGCACTGCTGGGGGGTGGGGGTGGTGGGAGACATGAGTGGGGGCCTGGTGGAGGGTGCCCCTGGTGGCTGGGGGGTGGGGGTGGTGGGAGACATGAATGGGGGCCTGCCCCTGCACTGCTGGTTGGTGGGGGTGGTGGGAGACATGGGTGGGGGCCTGGTGGAGGGTGCCCCTGGTGGCTGGGGGTGGTGGTAGACATGAGTGGGGGCCTGGTGGAGGCTGCCCCTGCACTGCTGGGGGGTGGGGGTGGTGGGAGACATGAGTGGGGCCCTGGTGGAGGGTGCCCCTGGTGGCTGGGGGGTGGGGGTGGTGGGAGACATGAGTCGGGGCCTGGTGGGGGCTGCCTATGGTGGCTGGGGGGTGGGGGTGGTGGGAGACATGAGTGGGGGCCTGGTGGAGGGTGCCCCTGCACTGCTGGGGGGTGGGGGTGGTGGGAGACATGAGTGGGGGCCTGGTGGAGGGTGCCCCTGCACTGCTGGGGGGTGGGGGTGGTGGGAGACATGAGTGGGGGCCTGGTGGGGGCTGGCCATGGTGTCTGGGGGGTGGGGGTGGGTGGTAGACATGAGTGGGGGCCTGGTGGAGGGTGCCCCTGCACTGCTGGGGGTTGGGGGTGGTGGGAGACATGAGTGGGGGCCTGGTGGAGGGTGCCCCTGGTGGCTGGGGGGTGGGGGTGGTGGGAGACATGAGTGGGGGCCTGGTGGGGGCTGCCCATGGTGGCTGTGGGGTGGGGGTGGTGGGAGACATGAGTGGGGGCCTGGTGGAGGCTGCCCCTGCACTGCTGGGGGTGGGGGTGGTGGGAGACATGAGTGGGGGCCTGGTGGAGGGTGCCCCTGCACTGCTGGGGGGTGGGGGGGGTGGGAGACATGAGTGGGGGCCTGGTGGGGGCTGCCCATGGTGGCTGGGGGGTGGGGGTGGGTGGTAGACATGAGTGGGGGCCTGGTGGAGGGTGCCTCTGCACTGCTGGGGGGTGGGGGTGGTGGGAGACATGAGTGGGGGCCTGGTGGAGGGTGCCCCTGGTGGCTGGGGGGTGGGGGTAGACCTGAGTGGGAGCCTGGTGGAGGCTGCCCCTGCACTGCTGGGGGGTGGGGGTGGTGGTAGACATGAGTGGGGGCCTGGTGGAGGCTGCCCCTGCACTGCTGGGGGGTGGGGGTGGTGGGAGACATGAGTGGGGGCCTGGTGGAGGCTGCCCCTGCACTGCTGGGGGGTGGGAGACATGGGTGGGGGCCTGCTGGAGGGTGCCCCTGGTGGCTGGACGGTGGGGGTGGTGGTAGACATGAGTGGGGGCCTGGTGGAGGCTGCCCCTGCACTGCTGGGGGTGGTGGGAGACATGAGTGGGGGCCTGGTGGAGGCTGCCCCTGCACTGCTGGGGGGTGGGGGTGGTGGTAGACATGAGTGGGGGCCTGGTGGAGGCTGCCCCTGCACTGCTGGGGGGTGGGGGTGGTGGGAGACATGAGTGGGGGCCTGGTGGAGGCTGCCCCTGCACTGCTGGGGGGTGGGGGTGGTGGGAGACATGAGTGGGGGCCTAGTGGAGGGTGCCCCTGGTGGCTGGGGGGTGGGGGTGGTGGGAGACATGAGTGGGGGCCTGGTGGAGGCTGCCCCTGCACTGCTGGGGGGTGGGGGTGGTGGGAGACATGAGTGGGGGCCTGGTGGAGGCTGCCCCTGCACTGCTGGGGGGTGGGGGTGGTGGGAGACATGAGTGGGGGCCTGGTGGAGGCTGCCCCTGCACTGCTGGGGGGTGGGGGTGGTGGGAGACATGAGTGGGGGCCTGGTGGAGGCTGCCCCTGCACTGCTGGGGGTGGGGGTGGTGGGAGACATGAGTGGGGGCCTGGTGGAGGGTGCCCCTGGTGGCTGGGGGGTGGGGGTGGTGGTAGACATGAGTGGGGGCCTGGTGGAGGCTGCCCCTGCACTGCTGGGGGGTGGGGGTGGTGGGAGACATGAGTGGGGGCCTGGTGGAGGCTGCCCCTGCACTGCTGGGGGGTGGGGGTGGTGGGAGACATGAGTGGGGGCCTGGTGGAGGGTGCCCCTGGTGGCTGGAGGTGGGGGTGATGGGAGACATGAGTGGGGGCCTGGTGGAGGCTGCCCCTGCACTGCTGCGGGGTGGGGGTGGTGGGAGACATGGGTGGGGGCCTGGTGGAGGATGCCCCTGGATGCTGGGGGGTGGGGGTGCAGGGGGACATGAGTGGGGGCCTGGTGGTGCTGCCCCTGCACTGCTGGGGGGTGGGGGTGCTGGGAGACATGGGTGGGGGCCTGGTGGAGGGTGCCCCTGCACTGCTGGGGGGTGGGGGTGGTGGGAGACATGAGTGGGGGCCTGGTGGGGGCTGCCCATGGTGGCTGGGGGGTGGGGGTGGTGGGTGACATGAGTGGGGGCCTGGTGGAGGGTGCCCCTGCACTGCTGGGGGGTGGGGGTGGTGGGAGACATGAGTGGGGGCCTGGTGGAGGGTGCCCCTGCACTGCTGGGGGGTGGGGGTGGTGGGAGACATGAGTGGGGGCCTGGTGGGGGCTGGCCATGGTGGCTGGGGGGTGGGGGTGGGTGGTAGACATGAGTGGGGGCCTGGTGGAGGGTGCCCCTGCACTGCTGGGGGTTGGGGGTGGTGGGAGACATGAGTGGGTGCCTGGTGGAGGGTGCCCCTGGTGGCTGGGGGTGGTGGGAGACATGAGTGGGGGCCTGGTGGGGGCTGCCCATGGTGGCTGGGGGGTGGGGGTGGTGGTAGACATGAGTGGGGGCCTGGTGGAGGCTGCCCCTGCACTGCTTGGGGGTGGGGGTGATAGGGGACATGAGTGGGGGCCTGGTGGGGGCTGGCCATGGTGGCTGGGGGTGGGGGTGGTGGGAGACATGGGTGGGGGCCTGGTGGAGGCTGCCCCTGCACTGCTGGGGGGTGGGGGTGGTGGGAGACATGAGTGGGGGCCTGGTGGAGGGTGCCCCTGCACTGCTGGGGGGTGGGGGTGGTGGGAGACATGGGTGGGGGCCTGTTGGAGGCTGCCCCTGGTGGCGGGGGGGTGGGGGTGATAGGGGCCATGAGTGGGGGCCTGGTGGAGGGTGCCCCTGGATGGTGGGGGCTGGGGGTGGTGGGAGACATGAGTGGGGGCCTGGTGGAGGGTGCCCCTGGATGGTGGGGGGTGGGGGTGGTGGGAGACATGAGTGGGGGCCTGGTGGAGGGTGCCCCTGCACTGCTGGGGGGTGGGGGTGGTGGTAGACATGAGTGGGGGCCTGGTGGAGGGTGCCCCTGCACTGCTGGGGGGTGGGGGTGGTGGGAGACATGAGTGGGGGCCTGGTGGAGGGTGCCCCTGCACTGCTGGGGGGTGGGGGTGGTGGGAGACATGAGTGGGGGCCTGGTGGAGGGTGCCCCTGCACTGCTGGGGGGTGGGGGTGGTGGGAGACATGAGTGGGGGCCTGGTGGAGGGTGCCCCTGGTGGCTGGGGGGTGGGGGAGACATGAGTGGGGGCCTGGTGGGGGCTGCCCATGGTGGCTGGGGGGTGGGGGTGGTGGTAGACATGAGTGGGGGCCTGGTGGAGGCTGCCCCTGCACTGCTGGGGGGTGGGGGTGATAGGGGACATGAGTGGGGTCCTGGTGGGGGCTGACCATGGTGGCTGGGGGGTGGGGGTGGGTGGTAGACATGAGTGGGGGCCTGGTGGAGGGTGCCCCTGCACTGCTGCGGGGTGGGGGTGGTGGGAGACATGAGTGGGGGCCTGGTGGAGGGTGCCCCTGGTGGCGGGGGGGTGGGGGTGATAGGGGCCATGAGTGGGGGCCTGGTGGAGGGTGCCCCTGGATGGTGGGGGGTGGGGGTGGTGGGACAAATGAGTGGGGGCCTGGTGGAGGGTGCCCCTGGATGGTGGGGGGTGGGGGTGGTGGGAGACATGAGTGGGGGCCTGGTGGAGGGTGCCCCTGCACTGCTGGGGGGTGGGGGGGGTGGGAGACATGAGTGGGGGCCTGGTGGAGGGTGTCCCTGGTGGCTGGGGGGTGGGGGTGGTGGGAGACATGAGTGGGGGCCTGGTGGAGGCTGCCCCTGCACTGCTGGGGGGTGGGGGTGGTGGGAGACATGGGTGGGGGCCTGGTGGAGGGTGCCCCTGGTGGCTGGGGGTGGTGGTAGACATGAGTGGGGGCCTGGTGGAGGCTGCCCCTGCACTGCTGGGGGGTGGGGGTGGTGGGAGACATGAGTGGGGGCCTGGTGGAGGGTGCCCCTGGTGGCTGGGGGGTGGGGGTGGTGGGAGACATGAGTCGGGGCCTGGTGGGGGCTGCCCATGGTGGCTGGAGGGTGGGGGTGGTGGGAGACATGAGTGGGGGCCTGGTGGAGGGTGCCCCTGCACTGCTGGGGGGTGGGGGTGGTGGGAGACATGAGTGGGGGCCTGGTGGAGGGTGCCCCTGCACTGCTGGGGGGTGGGGGTGGTGGGAGACATGAGTGGGGGCCTGGTGGGGGCTGGCCATGGTGTCTGGGGGGTGGGGGTGGGTGGTAGACATGAGTGGGGGCCTGGTGGAGGGTGCCCCTGCACTGCTGGGGGGTGGGGGTGGTGGGAGACATGAGTGGGGGCCTTGTGGAGGGTGCCCCTGGTGGCTGGGGGGTGGGGGTGGTGGGAGACATGAGTCGGGGCCTGGTGGGGGCTGCCCATGGTGGCTGGGGGGTGGGGGTGGTGGGAGACATGAGTGGGGGCCTGGTGGAGGCTGCCCCTGCACTGCTGGGGGTGGGGGTGGTGGGAGACATGAGTGGGGGCCTGGTGGAGGGTGCCCCTGCACTGCTGGGGGGTGGGGGTGGTGGGAGACATGAGTGGGGGCCTGGTGGGGGCTGCCCATGGTGGCTGGGGGGTGGGGGTGGGTGGTAGACATGAGTGGGGGCCTGGTGGAGGGTGCCTCTGCACTGCTGGGGGGTGGGGGTGGTGGGAGACATGAGTGGGGGCCTGGTGGAGGGTGCCCCTGCACTGCTGGGGGGTGGGGGTGGTGGGAGACATGAGTGGGGGCCTGGTGGAGGCTGCCCCTGCACTGCTGGGGGATGGGGGTGGTGGGAGACATGAGTGGGGGCCTGCTGGAGGGTGCCCCTGGTGGCTGGGGGGTGGGGGTGGTGGTAGACATGAGTGGGGGCCTGGTGGAGGCTGCCCCTGCACTGCTGGGGGGTGGGGGTGGTGGGAGACATGAGTGGGGGCCTGGTGGAGGCTGCCCCTGCACTGCTGGGGGGTGGGGGTGGTGGTAGACATGAGTGGGGGCCTGGTGGAGGCTGCCCCTGCACTGCTGGGGGGTGGGGGTGGTGGGAGACATGAGTGGGGGCCTGGTGGAGGCTGCCCCTGCACTGCTGGGGGGTGGGGGTGGTGGGAGACATGAGTGGGGGCCTAGTGGAGGGTGCCCCTGGTGGCTGGGGGGTGGGGGGTGGTGGTAGACATGAGTGGGGGCCTGGTGGAGGCTGCCCCTGCACTGCTGGGGGGTGGGGGTGGTGGGAGACATGAGTGGGGGCCTGGTGGAGGCTGCCCCAGCACTGCTGGGGGGTGGGGGTGGTGGGAGACATGAGTGGGGGCCTGGTGGAGGCTGCCCCTGCACTGCTGGGGGGTGGGGGTGGTGGGAGACATGAGTGGGGGCCTGGTGGAGGCTGCCCCTGCACTGCTGGGGGGTGGGAGTGGTGGGAGACATGAGTGGGGGCCTGGTGGAGGCTGCCCCTGCACTGCTGGGGGGTGGGGGTGGTGGGAGACATGAGTGGGGGCCTGGTGGAGGGTGCCCCTGGTGGCTGGGGGGTGGGGGTGGTGGTAGACATGAGTGGGGGCCTGGTGGAGGCTGCCCCTGCACTGCTGGGGGGTGGGGGTGGTGGGAGACATGAGTGGGGGCCTGGTGGAGGGTGCCCCTGGTGGCTGGGGGTGGGGGTGATGGGAGACATGAGTGGGGGCCTGGTGGAGGCTGCCCCTGCACTGCTGCGGGGTGGGGGTGGTGGGAGACATGGGTGGGGGCCTGGTGGAGGGTGCCCCTGGATGCTGGGGGGTGGGGGTGCAGGGGGACATGAGTGGGGGCCTGGTGGTGCTGCCCCTGCACTGCTGGGGGGTGGGGGTGCTGGGAGACATGGGTGGGGGCCTGGTGGAGGGTGCCCCTGCACTGCTGGGGGGTGGGGGTGGTGGGAGACATGAGTGGGGGCCTGGTGGGGGCTGCCCATGGTGGCTGGGGGGTGGGGGTGGTGGGTGACATGAGTGGGGGCGTGGTGGAGGGTGCCCCTGCACTGCTGGGGGGTGGGGGTGGTGGGAGACATGAGTGGGGGCCTGGTGGAGGGTGCCCCTGCACTGCTGGGGGGTGGGGGTGGTGGGAGACATGAGTGGGGGCCTGGTGGGGGCTGGCCATGGTGGCTGGGGGGTGGGGGTGGGTGGTAGACATGAGTGGGGGCCTGGTGGCGGGTGCCCCTGCACTGCTGGGGGGTGGGGGTGGTGGGAGACATGAGTGGGGGCCTGGTGGAGGGTGCCCCTGGTGGCTGGGGGTGGTGGGAGACATGAGTGGGGGCCTGGTGGGGGCTGCCCATGGTGGCTGGGGGGTGGGGGTGGTGGTAGACATGAGTGGGGGCCTGGTGGAGGCTGCCCCTGCACTGCTGGGGGGTGGGGGTGGTGGGAGACATGAGTGGGGGCCTGGTGGAGGGTGCCCCTGCACTGCTGGGGGGTGGGGGTGGTGGGAGACTGTGGTGGGGGCCTGGTAGTGGCTGCCCCTGGTGGCGGGGGGGTGGGGGTGATAGGGGCCATGAGTGGGGGCCTGGTGGAGGGTGCCCCTGGATGGTGGGATGTGGGGGTGGTGGGAGACATGAGTGGGGGCCTGGTGGAGGGTGCCCCTGGATGGTGGGGGGTGGGGGTGGTGGGAGACATGAGTGGGGGCCTGGTGGAGGGTGCCCCTGGATGGTGGGGGGTGGGGGTGGTGGGAGACATGAGTGGGGGCCTGGTGGAGGGTGCCCCTGCACTGCTGGGGGGTGGGGGTGGTGGTAGACATGAGTGGGGGCCTGGTGGAGGGTGCCCCTGCACTGCTGGGGGGTGGGGGTGGTGGGAGACATGAGTGGGGGCCTGGTGGAGGGTGCCCCTGCACTGCTGGGGGGTGGGGGTGGTGGGAGACATGAGTGGGGGCCTGGTGGAGGGTGCCCCTGCACTGCTGGGGGGTGGGGGTGGTGGTCGACATGAGTGGGGGCCTGGTGGAGGGTGCCCCTGGTGGCTGGGGGGTGTGGGGGGACATGAGTGGGGGCCTGGTGGGGGCTGCCCATGGTGGCTGGGGGGTGGGGGTGGTGGTAGACATGAGTGGGGGCCTGGTGGAGGCTGCCCCTGCACTGCTGGGGGGTGGGGGTGATAGGGGACATGAGTGGGGGCCTGGTGGGGGCTGGCCATGGTGGCTGCTGGGTGGGGGTGGTGGGAGACATGCATTGTTGATCAGTAGTGCAAGGTGACATGTGGGTTGGCTGGGGGGCATGCCCATGGTGGATGGGCTGCCTGCGGGACATGAGCAGGGGTGCAGGGTAGTCCCCCGTGGTGTGGGCTGCCTGCAGGGGCCGTGGAGGTTGTGGAGCGTACACCTGGGAGGACCCACACGGCCAATTCACGTGTAGTACTCCCCAGAACCCCTGAAATACACATACCCTGCTGAAATCGCATGTGGAACTTCCCGCGCACCCCTGAAATACATGTACCCTGCTGAAATCGCGTGTGGAACTTCCCGTGCACCCCTGAAATACACGTACCCTGCTGAAATCGCGTGTGGAACTTCCCGCGCACCCCTGGAATACACATACCCTGCTGAAATCGCGTGTGGAACTTCCCGCGCACCCCTGAAATACACGTACCCTGCTGAAATCGCGTGTGGAACTTCCCGCTCACCCATGGAATACACGTACCCTGTTCGCACTGGGCCAATCACGTGTGGAACTTCCCGCGCACCCCTGAAGTACACGTACCCTGCTGAAATCGCATGTGGAACTTCCCGCGCACCCCTGGAATACACATACCATGCTGAAATCGCGTGTGGAACTTCCCGCGCACCCCTGAAATACACGTACCCTGCTGAAATCGTTTGTGGAACTTCCCGCGCACCCATGGAATACACGTACCCTGCTCGCACTGGGCCAATCGCGTGTGGAACTTCCCGCGCACCCCTGAAATACACGTACCCTGCCGAAATCGCGTGTGAGACTTCCCGCGCACCCCGGTATACACGCACACGTATTTTTTGTCAGCGGGTGTCCGTGTTTGTGGGTACCCCTTTGCACGTCATTTGTCCTGGAGGGCCACAGTATAGGACATTCATCATGGCTGTATATAGGTGCTATTTGTTGGCGCACCTTTTGGCGCACATTTCTTCCAGGCGCAGAGACGCTACCGCCTGCTTTCTTGTGGCGGTCGTGTTTGTGCCTGTGCGCTGGTTTGAGCGTGCGCTTTTTTGCCCTATTCTATTCCATGAATACGTGTTGTAGGCGAGCGTGTGGGCGTTCCGCGCACTTGTACCCTGTACTTCCCCCGTGACGCCCACGTTTTGGCAAGTTGTTCCCCATTCCGAGTGTTACGCCCCGTGTTCCGCCTACTTTTGTTGCGTGCGCCGCGCTATGTGCGATTTTCGCTGTGGCCTGTGCGATTTTCGCTGTCACCTGGCGCACGCAGTTAGATGGCCTGTGCGCCAACGTGCGCCGCGCACTTTTTTATCGCACATCCAATGGTTTTCTCGCGCACGGCCTTCCATGAATCGATGTGCGCTGCTTTTCGTGCGATTTTCGCACTTGCACTGTGATTTTCGCTATTCCACTGCACGTTTTTGCCCACTTGCGCCGCGCTAATTATTCCATGAATCGGCCTGCAAGTGTGGCTTCTGCATCGCTTTCTGGCCTCCCCATCTTCCTCCTTCCCCCCTGGACCGCCAACCTTCAGATAAGACACTCCTGTGCTCCTGGGATATACAACCTCATCTATCCCCTTCCCTTACGGCACAGCACCTGCTCAACTCCCCCACCTCCTAATACTCTTTCACTTGGCCTCCTATTGACCCTTTTCGGAATCACTTGCCCTTTTCTCTGTTGGCCTCTTCGCGCCATCCTTCCAATCTGCAACTGTCGTACCCCTATTGAAGAAACCCTCTGCTGAACCAACTTCCCAGCAAATTATTGCACAGTTTCTCTTTTTCCCCATTATTCAAACTTCCTTGAGCAGGTGATCTTTGACCGGGTCACTAAGTATCATGAGAATAATGGAGATCCACTTCAGTGCGGTTTCCATAATAAAAAATCCACCAAGACTGCACTCCTGCATATCTCCAACTTTCTCTGTAATGCTCACCACTCCAAACTCTCTTCTATACTCATCCTTTTGGACCATTCTGCTTTTTTCAACACTGTTGACGACTCCTCTATTATTCTCACTGTCTAGGACCTTGGGTTTTGCAAAGCTGTCCTTTTATTACTAACCACTCTACAAAAATTCAAATCCCCACTCTCATACCCAGCAAACCTGACTACTGCACAAGACTACTACATGCCCTTTCTCTCCACTCCTTCCTCCCTCATGACAAAGTCCTCAACTTTGCTACCCTTGCTCTCTACATCCATCCTCGATCCTCCTCCATGTCTACCTACCAAGAGCATGCTGGTTGGCTCTGCATGTACAACTGCTCTCTTTTCAAGTTTCTCCTCCTAGTCAATAAAGCTATCAATGGTCTGGCTCCTCACTACCTGTCTGATTGTGTCTCATTTTACTCACCATCTTGTTCCCTCCGATCCTCCTCTTCACTCACCCTCACCATCCCATACTCTCCCTGTGGCTCTTATTTGTTCTGCTCTTTCACCTTAGTCAATCCACTCCACTGGAATCTACTGCCCATCACAAGCAAGACCAGCCCAACTGTGGACCTCTTCAAAACTCGGCTTCAGCATCACTTACTTCTTACTTGATAAAGAAAATGCTTCCCCTGCCGTCTCCCCCATTATCCCCACCTAATCCCACCACAATCTCCAGTGGCACCTAATGTAATTTGTACATTTAAATAGTACTCTCTTTTGTTTGAAGCTCTTACCCCCTTAGGTTATTGTTACTTTTGTAAATAGCCTGTTTTCCTATATATGTCTTCTTTCTGTTTTGTCCTGGGTATATGACCCAGTTTTGTACATGCTCATAAACTGGCTCCCCACTTGTTCTCATCTTTGCGCTATTGTACAGGCACCCTTTGTGGGAATTTCTACACTATCTGCAAATGTGTTATTGCAAATCATTTCTTATTTAATTTTTCTTTCTTCACATAACAAAATGATATCCCTCATGTGCAAATAAATACAAACGCAATTATGGAAGAGGCCTCCTCCGAATTAAAGGGTAATGCGCCATGGGCTAGTGTTCTACTCATTATATCCAGACGCTGCTCAGTATGCGATTTGTCCTACTCGACATGTTAGGGTAGAAGTTGTATGTGCCAGTGATGCTGCTCGTTATTCCAGGTAACTGCTCAATATACCAAGACGCTCAATAAGCTACTGTGCCGCCTAATATTACAGGTTGCTGCTCAGTATCGCAGTGGTGCTACTTGAAATACAAGGGTGCCTTTCAATATTTCAGGATGATCTTTAATCAATATGTCACATATACTACTCAATAAAACAGGATACAAACCAGTGTGCAGCTCAAAATACAACTCATTCAACTATCCCTCAACATCAGGCCCCTTACATTGAGGGTCTTGCCAGAGTGTCCTATGTGACAATGGTTATTATTGCTATTCCTGCTCCCAGAATCATTATCTGGAGCATTTCCATCCACCACTTTGACTGTTTTCTTAGGGAAGCTCTAGTTAAGGTTGTTTGCTTTGGTTCTATGTGTGCTTCCCGATGTTTTTCACCCCAGTATATTTTTACTGCCATTTTTTAATAACCATTTTTGTTTGCAACGAAAATGCAGGGGAGTCCAACCTCCGTCTGCCCAACCTCTCTTACCCTCACCCTCTACCCATACCATACTGCCTCACTTAAACGTCCCCTTCTTCAATTTGTACAGAAGGAATTTGGTCAAAAGAATTGTAGCAAAACACTGCATAAGATACCATTTACGTTTAGTTTGTGCTGTTGAAATGATCTTAGTTTGTTGTGAAGAAGGGATCCAGAGAACCTATTTATTTTTTTATTGATATGAAAATGTAGTTACAAACTAAAAAATAATTATAAAAAAGGTCTCCCTCTAACATTAATCGCTATGTTGAAAGGCACCCTGAATGCAGCAGGTATTCTTGTTCTTGAAATCCATAAAGAGTACCACAGCTCAGAAGTCCTCAAGCCTCTCTCTTCACTGGCTAGTCATAAAAACAAAATCTTTTTAAAGTGCTTTGCCTTGTGACTAGTTGTTTCTAGTGCATTGTTCTAGAGCACCTTTTAACTTACGTTCACTGCTTTTCTCTTCCCACACCTTAGGATGTGCCAAAGGTTGGCCAGGAAATTAACCTTTCCCACCCTCCTATGCACTTTAGAGTATAGTGAGTCCCATAAATAGACGTGCAATGTACCAGGGGGAGAGGGTCGTGCTAAGGAACCCTGCACGAACACAATATTGCACAAAATACAGATGCATAAATGTAGTGCATGCATATAAAGAGATGCATTTTTTCTAGTTATGGAAGATACATTCAGTCCTACATTGCTGCGTGGTAAACAAAGGCCCAATGACGATACCTGAGCAGGCCCAAGCGTTAATGGAAGAAGGACCCACACTGCTAATTCCCATAGAAACTTCCCTTTGTTCCTTAATTGTTGCAACTTCGTGTCATCCCGAAAAGGAATGCACCCTGCAAGGCCGCGAGACAGCACCAGGTTCCTTGCTGCGCACATTCATCACAGCCAGGCCACCAGCAGACCTCCAACCCCCACCCAACCCACCAGGAGTTATTACACCCACAAACGACCCAGTCCAAGAACCCTGAATTCCACAATAGTAGGTGACCGCAGACCATCAACCATGAAACAAGTGGTCATAAAGAGCTGAACTATACAACCATTTCACCTTATCCAATAATAACACACTTTGTAATCCAAGGTACAGGGTGGAATATATTACAGTCCAAAGCAAGGGTGGAAACCTAAGGTGCAGAGAGTGCCATGTCAACTGAGCAAAGAATGTGTGGGTCAGCATGACAGTGATACTCCCCCCCCCCCTGTGCTAGTCCCAAAGTTTCCCAGGAGCACGCCATAATGATAGAGTAGCATTGTCTTGCAATAATACATTATGAGAAACACAACCTTCAGATATGAGCCCAGCTGACCCCACATGATGGAAGATGGACTGACGGGACTGGGGCTAATCACAGCCTGGCATCTCTTAGGGAGCAGGTCCATGTATAGGGTCTCACCAGCCAGCCACGCAGGTTTTTGACTTATGCAATGACGAAGTGCTGTTTTATAACCTTCTGTTTATACAATTTTTTGTCAGAACGTTCTCGAGCAGCAGAGTTCTTTGCTTGCATCCTTATTTCTGTGCCATTCAACCTTGTTATCCTTGCAAGAAATCTCTTGGGCTTTTTTCCCTAGCGGGTTGCATTTTTTCTGGCGTGAGCGTACAGAGGAATGCCTTCATTTGGTGACCCTGCCATGATCTCAGCACCCCCGTACCTGCAGAGATATCCAGGCCACTTCTCCGGAAGGTCTGCATCCACCTACAGCGACCAGCCCCAAAAAAGCGTACTTCTCAGTGGCCGTACAGGAGCTGTCTTTGAAGAATCCTGTCTGTTCTTTGGAGCGGGGTGTGGCCCCAAGGAGAAGTGCAGGCTGGTGTTGTTGGAATCCTGTGACAGAGGCGTCCGGGTGAACGTGCCCACGTTAGTATAGCCTTGAAAAGTATAACAAGCAGGGGACATATTTATGGAGAAGTGTGAACAGGACAGGGTGAGCACACAGAGATTGCAATTGGAAGAGTGGCATGTATGTGGCTTGTTTTGTTTTTTGTTTTTATTATATTTTTTAAGGAGAATAATAAGGAAAGGAAAATCGAAGTGTAGGTAGACTCCCCGAGTGAGGGGAGAAGGTGGTGCCACTCGTACAGTTTAACGAACAAAAGAGGAAATACATAGGAGCCCTATATAATTAGAGGGCTCGGAAATAGAAGTGGTTGTTATTTTAGCTTGTTATTTTAGTTTGCTTTATTTGTGTATTTTATCATATAGGGAGGAGGCCCAGGCGGGGTGGTGCGTGATGTGTGTGTAAGTGTGTAGAGAGTGTGGTTTGCGTAAGGAAACCACATTGAAAAAGCAAGGAGGTGGGGGAAGAATATTCGCATTTTTATGTTTTTTGGTGAAGAAAAGGGGGGGATTGAATTGTGTTTTTCACAACATATACAACAGTGTAGCGTGCTTGCACAGGTGTAGCACTAGCAAGGGTGCAATCAACACAGTTATGGGAGGAGAAACGCTCATATAATACATGTGCAAGGCCCTGCCATTGTACTGTGACAGTATCCAGAAATATTACAACCAGTGGGTGACTGACACTAGGAGAGGGGGATGCCCCGTTCATGGCCAGAGTAGGGCTCCTACGTTAGAAATAATCTAGAACACATGTCCATCTTTTTGACAGCAAAGTACAAGGGGAAACAATTACACAACAGAAGGGAAGTGTTGAACCTGTGGAAAATGTTTGAGGCTACAGAGGAGCGTGAAGGAGGGACACGCAGCAATAGTAAGGGTGCAGGCTGAAGCGAGTATGGGAAGACGTCAGTGGGACACAAGGGAATATATCCTTGAGCAGCTCGTCCTGCAGTGTGATACACAGATCCAACTTATGTAACAACACCGGCAACAGGCCCAACACCGGCATATGTCTCCCCTCCAGAGGTCACAGCACCCGCAGATGTTAATCCAAGAGAGTTAGAAATATCATTGGCATCAACGCACTCAGAACTCACCAGACTGTGGGTGGCATGCATTGTGACTAAGGCAGACATGCCAGTACAGAAGGGGGTAGATGAGTGGAACTCAGGGGATTTTTTATTCAGGCTAGACAATGTTCCCATCAGAACTGTACATGTAGCACGTGACAGTGAAACAGACAGCTTAGGTTATGAGAATGTTGGTTCCCGTAGGGGAGACAAAGAAGAGTGGAGGACAATCGATGAGGTTGAGGACTATGAGGATCGGGAGTCAGAGCAAGTGCCTCAATGCACTCCTAGAGTAGAAAGCTTATGGGACGGCATGTTGAGAGAGAGGTTTGGCAGGATGGCAGTAGCAAGAAAAAAGGGAAGTGCGAAGAAGGGCGGGAGAAGCAAGCTAAAAATGTAAATGCCCCTAATACGCAGGGGTACGGGGAGACCACACTATGTGCCGTGGGCACTGCTGGACAAGAACAACCTAATAAAGGTGCTTTTCGGCCCTTACGGCGGGCTCAGGGAAGTGGATATATGCATTTGAAAAGCAAACAGCAGGCGTTCCCCCAGAAATAGTAGACAGGAAAAGCTTATTGATGGCCACTATCGGAGATCAACCTGTCAATGTGTGGGAAAAGGCGGGGTACCCGGGAATAACACTGAGCAACGATGCACATGATGGAGCATCCTTCAATAAAATTAGAGAAAAGGTGTGGATGCGCTGCAGCGAGCTTTCCCGGATACACCCGATTTACAGTCCATTATGCAGTGTACTATGGGTGATGATGAGGATGCCGCTCAGTTCATTCTTAAGGTCCAAGAGATGTGGAGGGCAGAAACTGGTAATGCTTGGGGCCAGTCAATACCCTTCTTTTATTTTATCATCAAACAAGGCCTACCCAAAGAGGTACAAAAGGCACTTGAGAAAATTGTGGGAGCCAAGGCGAAGGGAGGGCCGGAAATTCAGAGCATACTAGTGCACCATTGTCAAAGGATAAAGGAGCGTGAGCAAGACACGCTTCAGAGGCGACAGGCAGAGGAAGTGAAACTGGTACAAAACAAATTAGCTAAAGTAGCTGTGGAGGCATCAGCATCAACGCCAATACAGATAGAAGTGAAAGGGTACAATCCTGACTTCACAAACACCAGAATAGCCCCAATGTGGGCTGACAGAGGACAAGGGAAGTGGGGCAGAAACCCACAATACCCTGGACTGCTGTGGCAAGGAGGGCAGCAGTGAGGAAGAGATCGGTTCAGAGGAGCAAGGGGGGGGAGGTTTTGGAGGGATGGGACCCAGAGAAGGAGGAATGGGGCAATGTTGAAACTGTTGGAAGTGGGAGCATTTCTCATGGGAGTGCGTGAGCAGACAAGGAATGGGGTACAGTTAGGCCAACAAAACTATGGCACACCACCCCAATGGGCACCTCAAGAGAAAACTCCAAGAATTACCTCCATATCGTACGAGATACACCAAGCTTGCACACAGTTACCCTCGCAGATCCCAGGCTCTCCACCTCCCTCACCACAGGAACACCCCCGGCAGGCGATGCAACATTACCTGCCTCACAACAACTTCCAGCAGGAAGGAAACGCATACTCCTTTAATGGTGCACCCAGTGACACAGTGGTCGGGTTGCAAGGCGCTACAATGGTGGGGGGAAAGCCCTTGTCATTCCTGGGGACAAATACCTCTCCTGACAAGGACAGTCCAAAGAGAGCATTTGTGTGTCCCGTCCTGTCAATGACCATCAGCCCAGAAGAGGAACCTTGCGGGGGGCCGAGATAGGAAACATGCAATTCATATTTATGGTGGATTTGGGCGCTGACAAATCATGCATCAGTGAAGGTGACTTCCCGTTATCTGGCCAAACTCTTGACACGTAGGGATTCTCTGGGGCTATTTCTATGGTCCCATATACAAAGGATTTGGATGTAAAGGTGGGAGGAAGGGTAGTATGTGCTCCCATACTGTATTCTGAGAGCTCTCCTGTCAATTTACTCGGCAGGGACCTGCTTAGCAAATTGAACATGACAGTCTCATTTATCGACAACAGTATTGTCTGTGCCACACCAGGAATGCTCGCAATGAGGTTGCTGCCCATAACACACACCCTGACATGTGACGTAGACGTGCAAGGCATACCCGCTGACCCAGAAATGTACATCTACGGCATAACAGTGCTCCTGGAAGCTGTGCCACAAATTGCCAGACGCCTGCTGGAGAGTGCCAACCAACTTAATTTTCCTCTCTGTAGTGTCCCCAGAATTGGTAGCAGGCACAATACTATCCCTAGATCTGCAAGGGTCATTAGTATCTGCATAAAGTGTAGTTGTTCTAGTAACACACGAACAAGGATGTCAGGTGCGTACTGTATTGTGTTTTGATCCTACCATACCCCTCAAGGAAGTGACAGATGCAGACCTTTTTGAAGACAATGACAATGATGGGGAGATAATACTTGACATATGCATCTCCTGTGAGGTCATGGTACAGTACAGAAGAGTGCAGTGCTCTCTAATGGCCGTTGACGTGCCACCTCCATTCATGCAGTCTGACCTAGAGTATGTGCCTGCACAATTGTGAACAACCAATGCACATGATAATGGGCTATTGAAGGAAGTGACCCCAGTGCAGATTACACTAAAGCCTTGATTGGTATCACCCCAAGTATAACAGTACCCCTATCGATGGAGGCAGAAGAGGGGATAAAAGACACAATACAGGCTCTACCACACCAAGGTATCTTAGGGCCCTCCACCTCACCTTGTAATACTGCCATATGTCTTGTCATAAAAGCAACACGGGCAATTGGAGAATGACCCAAGATCTCCGACCCACTTAATGATGTGGTTCAGAGTTTCCTTTAGTTTTGAACCCAGCCACCATTTTTTTTGCAACATCACCAAATAAGCAACTCACCTCACAGTAATTGACTTAAATAATGACTTCTTTTCAGTACCCTTGCATCCTGACTGTCAGTACCTCAGAGCATTCACACATGGCTGAAAGCGTTACGAGAACACTCGTTTTCCCCAAGGGTACTGCGAGAGCCCAAGCATATTCAACAGGGTATTACCTCAAGACTTAGGCAATATCCATGTGCCCAACACGGTCATCCAGTATGTGGATGATTTACTAGTTTGCAGTGACAGTGAGCAACTGTTGACCCACAAGGGGTACAAGGTCAACAAGGCCAAACTCCAGTATTGCCAGCTGGAGATGCTTTACCTCATTTCAGAAGACAGCACGAGGATAATATCAAACAGAGCAGCCACTGGGCACGCCACTCCCAAAACAGTGACATTAAAAGACATGCAGACATTCCTGGGGTTATGTAATTACTGCAGGGCATGGATTCTGGACTATGCAGCATACACAAGACCACTCTTACAGGGTCTCAAGGAGGCACAAAAAGGCAACCATAAATTAGAATGAACAGCAGAAATGGTACATAATTTTAATGAGTTAAAAGAAGTGATTTCCACAGCCCCAGTTCTCGCCACCCCAGATTACACACAATAATTCTATATCTTTTCACACTCAAATGGCACACTCATGACTGCCGTCCTAACACAGAAAAGTACAATGGGCCACAATCCATTGGCCTATTACAGCGGTACACTGGATTCAGTTGTGCAAGGGCAATTCACATGCAAACAGGCTCTTGCTGTGGCTGCCTTCGCCATTGAAAAATTCTCCACAATTGTGATGGGATGCTCAGTAACATTGTATGTGGAGAAATCAGTATTGGCAATCTTGGAAAGATCGAGTCCACCCTGACCACCTAGAGAGCATCAGCCTACTAGATTATCATCTCAAACCCAAAGATTCATGTAGTGCGATGCAAGACAGTAAATCCTGCCACATTCCTAACGGAAGTGTGCTCTGACGAACACTTGCAGCAGCACAACCGCACCACATTTGAGGGTGAAGAGGATGACATCCCCAAAGCAAAGGACAGTGCACTAGAGTAGGGTGAAGTACTCTTTGTTGATCGGTCAGCGATGATTGACCAGGACACAGGCCAAAGACTTACGGGTGCAGCAATAGTATGCTTCGAAGGAGGAGACTATGAAACATTAGTAATGAAGAGATTATCCATGCACTACTCAGCACAAGCAGTGGAGCGTATAGCATTCATTGGGGTGCTATGCTCCTCAAAAGGGTGCCACGTGAGCATTTATTCAGGCTCAGCATACGTCACTACAAGAGTGCATGCCGGGATGTCACGATGGAAAAGACGGGAGTTGTGCAGAGCAGATGGTTCCCCAGTACAACACGCCAAACTTCTAAATACACTAATTTCCGCACTATCCCATCCCTCTGTGGTAGCTGTTGTCAAGTGCACCACACACACTGGTGGCACTGATAAAATTGCATTAGGAAACGCTGCAGAAGATGCTGCAGCAAAAATGAAAGCCTATCTTCCTGTCCAGTAATCTCAGAATATGTCATAACGACACAACCACAGGACCTGCAGTCAGCAGCATACACAGTGCTGCCCATAACACAACTAATTGAACTGCAGGAAAAAGTACCAAATGAGGAAAAGCGAACTATGGTCCCAAAGAGGGTGTAAAGAGTCCCCCATGGACCTACTCTGGAGACAAGAATGCACTAGCAAGGCAGTGATGCCTGCAGATCTCTTGACGATAGCATTCAACCAGTTGCACCACCCATCCCACAGTTCCAAACAACACATTGCTGCAGACAATCAAGAAGATTGGGTCATATCAAATCTTCAGGAACATCTCACAAATCTCATTATACATTACACCACCTGCCAAACTTTCAGCACTGACATGACGCTCCGGACACTATGAGGAACAATGCCTCACCCTATTGGGCTGTTCCGTGAGTTACACATTGATTACGTGGACATGGGTGAAAGATGGGAGAAAGATGCAATGGTTCACGATATCTAATATTTGTAGTGTGCCCGTTTCCACAATGGGTTGAGGCTGGTCCTTGTGTGCACCTGGATGCCAACTGCGCTGTTAAATGTCTAGTGTGTGAGGTGTTCCTTTGATGGGGCGTGTGCGATAAAGTCTGACAAAGGCACCAATTTTTTCAATGAACTCTTCAAAGAGATCACAGCACTACTTGGCATTAAACACTGGATGTGTTAAATTAATCACCCCCAAGTAAACAGTATTGTGAATGAATAAATGGCCTCCTCAAAAGCAAGCTCTCCAAACTCTGCACTGCCCTAAAAAAGAACTGGGTGCATTGTTTGCCTCTGGCCTTGTTCAGTTTGTGAACTCAGCCAAATAAAGACCATTACCTCTCACCACACAAAATAGTAACTTGCAGGCACATGCACACACCCATATCCCCAGTAAGGAGGGCGCCAGATGTCCATAGAGCTGCAACGGTTCTGGGGGAGGAATTAAAAGAATACTTAACAAACCTGACACATGCAGTCAAATAGGTCTCTCGACAAATCGCACCACCTTGCCCGGAAAGTCCACAGGGCCCTGCAAGCAGCCTACAACAGGTACCACGCCGCCCAACCCCTGCTGCCTGGTGACATGATATATGTAAGGAGCTTTGTGCGCAAATGGAACAACCCTAGGTTCAATGGCCCTTCTGAAGTAAAGTTTTCTACACCTCTTGCAGCAAAAGTGAAGGGGCTTCGATATTGGATACATCTTGGATGTCCGTAGGGTACCCCCAAACTCCTCACCACTATTCTAAAAAGAAACAACTAATATACCTCACAATGGCTACCTTAGAATAAATAATGTAACTGCATGTTAGTACAATAGAACATGCATTGCTGCTAATAGCATTAGCACTTTAAAGTAAAAGAAACTTTCTCTATTTACTCGCTCTCCCTCTACCTTACTCTTTCTTCCCCCACCTGATTTTGTTCCCCTACAGGAGTGTACGACATGGAGCGCTCAATGTCAAATTGTTCTTTGCATGTTCACAATAATGCTAGATATACTGTTAGTGCTACCAGGTTACATTCCTATAATTGTGGTCTACACTTCACTGCCATCCTATTTACCCTATTAATGATTGTGATGGGACTTTTTTTGACTACATCTTTTATCTGGGCAAACCATCTAAAAGAGTGGGGCGGGGGAATGGAAGTGCACCACTAAATGCAACTGCACTGTCAAATTAATCCAGCAACACAACTGTACATATGCATAATACTTCCCAAATAAGTAATATTAGTATCAACAGTGTGTGTATGAGCAGAATGATAGAAATATTTTTCCCCACAATTAAAAATCTTTTTTGTAGCACAAATGTTAGTGATGGTAACAATGTCAGCAGTAAGATAGTAACAAGGAGATAAGCATCGCGCCATGATAGAATGAAAAGGCAAGCACGTAGGCCCAAATACGATGCATACCATGGCCTAGGGTTGAATGCTATTCAAGATATAAGAAATTCCGAGTATTCAAATGCCTGGTATGCTGACATGAGTGCCGTAGGAAGACGGATAACAAATACTTGCTGCGATGTATCCTCATTGATACCGCGCATCAGGGGTACCCACAGTTTTAGTACCACAAGATGTTCCATTTATAGCGGCACAATGCCTGGTTCATCTTGCACTATGTAGGATAAAAGGCAGAACAGGTACGTCCTGGATATGCTGACGGCAATGGAAGGAGGCGTGTGCAAAAAGAATGGGGGATTCATGTTGCACATTCGTACCTCCTGAAGATGCAGAAAATGGGTCGTTGGCACACATAATAGTGGCAGTGCATGATCTGGCTGTGCGCCTGATGAAAGAAGCTGGTATCCAAGGAGGTGACTGGTTTGACACCATGTTCGACTGGGCACCGTCCTAGCTAAGAGCCCTCGTGAAGATTCTGGTTCCTGTCAAGGTGTTCATCCTTGTTCTTTTCTGCACATGCCAAGTGGGACACCGATGTTGTGCCAAAGCAGTGCCTAGTAGTGCAATGATGATGGTTTCAAATGGTATTTCAAAAGTACCTCATAATACAAAAGAGATAGAAATGTATACTGACCACCCTATGCCCTGCATGGTGTGCATACCCTATGGAGATGAAGTAGACAGACTGTACCACATGATCATTGTTCCTCCCGCTGACCCTGAAAATTACACAGTAGTATGGGGACATTTAGCAGGGATGGATATGTATCTACATTACATGCACTCCCGAAGAATATGCGCAAGCAGGAGAAAACCTACGTGCTGTATGCAGGCCATGGATGCCAATAAAAGGAACACCACCATATGAGGCTGCAGTAAGGAGGGAGAATGGACGCAAGTATGTGGAGGGATTTGTTACTGTAGAAGAAACGAAAGGAGGAAATGGTGGGAAGGAAATGAACCTTTCCTACCCCCCTGGGTGCTTTAGAGTGAGGCGAGTCCCATAAATAGATGTGCAATGTACCAGGGGCGAGAGGGTTGTGCTAAGTTACGGTGCACAAACACAATATTGCACGAAATACAGATGTACAGACATATTGAAACCATATCAAGAGACATCATTTTTTGTAGTTATGGTAGATACATTCAGTCCTGCATGACTGCGCGGTAAACACAGGCCGATAAAAAAAAACCTGAGCAGGCCCAATCGCTGATGGTAGAAGGACCTGCTCTGCAAATTCCCATATAAACTTCCCTTTGTTCCTTAATTGTTGCAACTACATGTTATCCTGTAAAGCAATGCACCCTGCAAGACTGCGAGACAGCACCAGGCTCCTCGCTGCATACATTCATCACAGCCAGGGCACCATCAGACCTCCAACCCCCACTCAACCCATAAGGAGTTATTACACCCACAACCAACCCAGTCCAAGTCCCCTGAATTCCACGATAGTAGGTGACCTCAGTTTACTAACCATAAAACCAGTGGTCATAAAAGATCTGAACGAACACGACCATTTCACCTTGTCCCATAATAACACACTTTGTAATATGAGGCACAGGGTGGAATAAAGTATAGTCCAAAGCGAAGGTGGAAACCTTGGGTGCGGAGAGTGCAATGTGAATTGAGCAAAGCATGTGTTGTCAGCATGACCGTGAATCCTGTGCCAGTCCCAGAGTTTCCCAGTGCACGCCATAATGATATAGTAGCATTGTCTTGCAATAGTAACTTATGAGGAACACGACCTTCCGTCACTTGAGAGATGAGCCCAGCTGAGCCCACGTGACATGATGGAAGATGGACGGACAGGGCTGGGGCCAATCACAGGCTGGCATCCCTTATGGAGCAGGCGCATGTGTAGGGTCTCACCAACCAGCCACATAGGTTTTTTACTGTATGTGATGATGAAGTGCTGCCTTATAACCTTCTGCTTGTACCATTTTTCAGCCGAACGTTCTCGAGCAGCAGAGTTCTGTGCTTGCATCCTTATTTTTGTGCTATTAAACCTTGTAAGAAATCTCTTGGGCTTTTTTCACCTAGCAGGTTGTATTTATTCTGGCGTGAGCATACAGGGGCGTGCCTTCACGGTCTTGGTTTACTGTTTGTTGATTCAGGCAGCGCACTGTTCTAATCAAGATGTGGATTATTCTTCATTTGGAGTCCTATGCTGTAGAACACTTTCTCTCTCATTGTGATTATCGATTCAGAACCCAACCATCTCCATTTCATAAATATCTTTAAAATCTTTGTTTGTGCAGGTTATGCTGGTGCTCTTTTTGTCTCTAGCAGGTGTCAATCTCTGTGGGAGGACCAGTTTCAAGAGATTTTGTTTGCAGTGAGTGCTTTACAAATCATCCCACTCACTAACTTACTTACCGAGCAATACTAAGAAAACTATCACCAATTCAAAATTGTAATATTGTTTATATTGGACAATAGTATTTTTAAGTCTACAAACTGAATTCCCCTTTCTTCTGTCAACAAGCATCCACAGTCAGGGCTTGCAAAATCTGTTAACCCACTCACAGAAGCGAGGAAATTTCATCAAAGGCGTGTACCATTTGCATGGTACTCGACAATGCTGGCAAGTATGGGGATGTTTGAAACCTATTTGTTATTTACTGCAAACAAACTTTGGAGTAAATGGTAAATACACATTTAACTGTGCATGGCTAGCATTTGGGTGGCAGTATTGCACCAAATATGAACTGTGCTAATGGTGACATGCATCATTTTATAGAATACACTGGTAAATATTGTGCCACCCATCACCATAGCAAGAGTGCATTTTTCATAGAGTTTATAAACTAAGGAACTCGACCTGCAGGCCTAGTGTGATTTTTAAGAATTTGCGAGGCCTGACAGTTCTCATTGCATTGTCCTTGTGAGGATGAACAGCTTGGCAAATCTTTCCAGTTTCAAACCGTGAGCTAAATGATATATCAAACCAGCTAATTAGAACTCCTTAAGCAGTACTAGTAGGCAGAAATCTAAAATTGAACTATTTCAAATTGGAGTGGTTAGTTCAGTCCTGTGTTTTTGTTTGCATTGTGGTGATTGTAGTTTTGCTTTTCCCTCTATAATCCCAGAAGGCAAAAAGAAAATCCAGGACTGGATAAACTGCTCGCATATGATATGGGACATCTTGAGACCTATAGCATGTAAATGGTCATTTAGCATTTGCTGTAAGGGGAGTTCTGGTTCTATGATATTTCGTAGGAGCAGAGAAAGCCAAGTGCAGTCACAGCGAGCATGTGTCTAACCTAACCTTGCCACTCCCAATAATGAATTGTAGCTCTTAGAAACATTGGCCCTCATTACAGGTCAGGCTATTAGCACCATGGTCCATGCCGGATTCCGCCATGGTGGATGGCGGAATTACCGCCCCATTCCAAGGTGAGTGGGGCGGTAATTCACCATTCACCATTTGCCCTTCCCCATTCCCATTTTTGCTGCATAGGGCATAATGGGGATGGGGAAGGCGCTAATTACGGCACCGTAATTTACACCAAGGTCGCTTAGCGCCTTGGACTTTAACGCCTGCAAAAAGCAGGCGTTAAAGTGTGAATCAGGCGTTAAGGGTTAACGGTGCCAACGGCGCCGTTAAACCCTTAACGCCTGACTTGTAATGAGGGCCATTATTGTTTTATCACTGAACTAGACGTTCAACAGTTTCAGAAAATTAAATATTAGAAACTAGCTATACCCACATACCATGATATGATGATACCATACCACATACCATGATATGATGATAGGTTATTTATAACGCGCTTAATACCCAGAGGTTTCTAAGTGCATACCGGGGGATCAAACCTGTGTTACTCCCCATCGTCTTGCTTCCAAGGTGAGCACGTTGCCCCTGAGCTATCCACCCGAGACCATACATTGATCTATAGCTCTCTCTCTCTCTCCATCTTTCTCGCTCTCTCACTGTCTTGCTCTCTTTCTCTTTATTTGTGCTCTTCTCTCTCTCTCTCTATCTCTCTCTCTCTCTCTTTCTCTGTCTTACACTATGAGTCTGTTTCTTTCTCTCTGCGTGGGAGATTCACATTAACAGATGTGTGTTGGCTAGCGCCATCCCAGCCGTTGCTGACAGCAGTGCGGCCAGGGAAATAAATGCAGAAAATACAGATATCTTAAAGGGGTGTTTTGTTTTTAATGGTTTAAAGTAGAATCAGAGGATCCGTTAATAAAGTGTCACCTGAGGAAGTGATCAGCTAAGTATTTGGGAGACATGAATGAGTCCTGCCAGACTCTCACTATCACAATGATGGTGTATTGTCCAAAGGAGTGGAGATGAAGTGGAGGGTGACAAGCTCTGTGGGGGCTCTGGGGATCTGACAGACCTTGTAAGGGACCAGAGAACCACACTACAAGGTCACATTAGTTTTTGCCATTTGATTTTTTTGTTAATTATTCGTGTTTGTGCTTACTGTAACAATTATACAGCACTACCTGCTAAACCAAAGGCCAACACATAATATTTAGCATCGCCATGGCGCCCACAGAAAAAACAGATCACTGGTTATTATCTGAGTATCACTATCTATGAAGGGAGGACGTTCTCAGAGACTAAATGGTATACAGTCTCTGCAAAAGAGGCTATTAAAAAAACATTTAATTGTGCTAATATTGCAAACTGGCTCTTTTTGTAATATTACAAACATTTCACTTGTCATACTGAACAAACCACAATATCAAAAACTTGAGTAGCCATGAAATTGCTTTTCTGATAATAGTTTATCATTCTAAGATGGACAGAGTGGTACACTCTTATTGTACTCTTTCAAAATACAGCTAAGAGAAAGAAGAAGCGGACACCTACTAACAATGATGGTGTATGACTGCTTTGAATTAAATCAAAGAGCATTTTGGCAACATAAGAGTTATCAAAATGTTTATATTTCACAAATATGTTTGTGATAAAAGGGTTGAATGCATGAATTACCAATAACATAATGTACTTTGGGCTTGTTCATCCGTCATTCTATCCCGCGTCTTTTTTCTAGAGAAAATGTTCCCTCCCCCAGGTGAGGGGTGCCTCTTAGAGTTTTAGAAGAGGGGGGCTTGGTCTTAGGTATGCATATCCAGTCCCTGAAGCACAGGCATTTTTAGAAAATTATATATCCTGTCCTCACTCTTCACCATCCCTACATCCAATCCCACTCCAGCTCGCCAGCTTCCCTTGGCTCCCCTCCCTCCACCCCCGCACTTTCCTCCCTCCAGCCCATAACATGCTATGAGTTCTCTAAAGCGGTCCGCTTTATGAAGGTCTCATCCAAACAGGTGCACCCCTTCTCCTCTAGAAGAATTAAGGATCATCTCCTCTCTCATCTCGGCTCTTGCCGATTTCTGTGTACCACTGGCTCTTGCCCTCTTTCCGTCAAGCACTCCCTTGTGCACCCTCTCCTAAAAAAGCTGTCTACTGACCCCTACTGCCGGTTAGCTATTGCCCTATCTCCACTACCCCCTTCCTGGGTAAGCTCTTGGAGAGGTTGGTCCTCCCTCAACTGAACCTTCATACTGAACTTATTGGTTGCCTCCATGACCATCAATCTGGATTCGGGGCATCCAGGGGCACGGAAACTGCTCGCCAAAACCCCTGTGAAGACATGCTAAAAATTCTTGACTAACTCCCTCGCTGTTCTCATTCTCCTCAATCTTTCCTCTGCCTTTGACATGGTCAACCATACTATCCTCATAAAACGGCTCTGCGATACCCTCGGCATCTCGGATCAGGCACTGGATTGGCTGACCTCTTTCCTCACTAACCGCCCTTTGCAGTTGCAACTGGGCCCATTCTCCTCCACCATGTCACACTCTACCTGCGGCATCCCCCAGGCCTCTATCCTATCGCCATGGCTCTTCAATATCTATCTCACCCCTCTTGCTCACCTGATCTCCTCCGTCTCTCCTCATTTCCAGTGTTATGCTAATGACGCACAGCTTTCCTTCAAACTTACCTCTACTACCTCCTCTGCCTCCTCTGTCATCCCCGATTGTCTGACCGCCATCCAGGTATGGTGTGCAGCTAATGATCTCTGTCTTTATGCCAGTAAGACAGAGATCCTTCTCATTGGGACACCTGCACCCTGATTCCCTCCTACCCTTTGGCCACCCTCCTTGGGCCCTTTACCCTCACCATACTGAGGCTAAAAACCTTGGGGTCATCTTCGACTCCGCTCCTCCCTTCGCCCCTCACATATTGGACCTTGCCAAGAAGGACAACTTTCAGCTACACCACCTTAGAGGCAGTCTCCCTTTCCTCACCTTTCCCCAGAAGCTAAACTTCGCCAGAGCTCTGGTCCTCTCTAGACTGGACTACTGCAACAGCATCGTCCTCAATCTCGCCCTTCCTCGCTATCCCCCTTCAGCTAATCGAGAATAGGGCTGCACAACTTATCCTTGGCCTCAAGCCCAGGGACCATATTTCTCCACCCCTAAAATCTCTCCACTGGCGCCCGGTAGCCGCAAGGATCATATTCAAGACACTCTGCCTGGGACCACGCTATCTCCAATTTTCACTCCCAAACTACTTCCCTGCTGCTCCTCTAACTCCAACTCTCTGCTTGTCAAATGCTTCTCCAAGCAGAGAGTGGGGGCCAGATCTTTCTCTTCGGCTGGTGCCTCTCTTTGGAACAGCCTCCCTTCTCTCAGACTTGAGACAGACCTCCTTAGGCTCTGGAAACTTCTCAAAACTCCACCTTTTTCTCTCTTTCACTTCCCTCCTAATCATCCCACTGCCGCTGAGACTGACGGCCTGGTCCTTCATGAATACCACAGGTTACCATGCCCTCTACTCAGTCGACACCAGCACCCCTAGCCCCTCAGCACTGCCCTTACAGGCCCCCTGCCTGGTGACTGTGCATCCCACCCATGGGATTCATCCACTTTAGCACATAGCCAGGGGCCTCCTCCCCCCTTGGCTCCCCTTTGCACTTCCCTCCCAGGCTCCAACCAGCACTTGTCCTTGCCAAACTCCCTCCAGCCCCCCTTCCTTCCCTATCTCCCACACTTCCCTTCAATGCAGTTGCACATCCGAATATCACAAGGCCCAGTAGGAGCACGATTGTATATTTACTGTTTTTGCCACTGCTTTTTACTCCCCTGTTCCCTCTCCACTTTGTCTTGTGACACCTCGAAACACCATTCTGTTGTATAGACACCTACAAAATAGTCAATAAATATAATAAATATACATAATAGAAGCCCTAGTGATGGGCCTGTTATCAATACAATATTAGTTCATACCCACTCACCCACTTTATCAAAGAATCATTGGCGAGACAACAGTTTTGGCTTTGCAAGAGGGAACTGCTTCAGTCACATAGGTCTCCTACCAAATCGCAGGGAGAGAGAGCAGGAAGGTGGCCTGCATAGCAATAAACTGCATTGATTGACCGTTGCTGATGATGATTGTCATTTTTAACGATGGTAGACTTTAGTTGCTCACGGTGGTGGGTGGTATGCAGATTGGTCTGCTATGGTTGATGATGGTGAATGATAGATGACTATGGTCTAGCAATGGTCTTACATAGTCTGGGAATAGACGACCATGGTCTGGCAATGTTTGACATGGTCTAGTGGTTGTTGACTGTGGCATTTTTGGCTGTTTGCTCTGGTGGAAGTCCTCCGGGTAAACTGCACCAGTGATGTCCTTGAATTGAAGTTTCATAAATTATGGAAGGGATTGATTCACTGCCTGAAAAATAAAAAAAGCAAATGCACAACACTGTGCCCCACCTACCTGGGAATCAGCATTGGAATCTATCTGCCCTCAAGTAACCATAAGATGACTCGCTTCAAGGCTACGTTTCATTACTTAGCAACAAAAGAGATATTTAAAATGTATACACTACACTATACACACTACACTATACACACACTTTGGTTCAAAGCAGTGACACCATTATTCTGCTTTACAAAAAGTGTTGCATCCTGATGAAGTGCTTCGCACTAAAATGCTGTATGATTTGTCGAAACATGCTTGTTGACACCAATGCATGTATGATCAGTTTTAATTCAATTTATTCTTTCCTCCCCTTCTGTTGAAGTTGCTTGATGTCTAGACCAGTGGTAGAAGTGTACTGAAAAAGTAGAGGAACTGTGATGTTGGTGGGGGGCAGGGAAGGTGAGAGCATAGTGCAACATATTTCCATATATCTACTGATGCACCTTAACGCTCAACAACGTTGTTATCTAAATGTACCACTGTGTAGTTCTCACTACTGTATGTATCTGGCATATTATCAGTGTACCCTTTTTTCATGTTGTAACTAAGCTTCAAGTAGTCTTGTACCTGCTGTGCCCAGCTACCTGAGGGTTTGGTGCACATTACCAAATAAACAAACAAACAAAAATGTGACAAGGTGTTGCTGCCGAGGCGGTTTGACAGCCAAGCAGGTGGAATGGGTGAAAGAAAGTGGAGCCCCTGTATTGTTTTTCTTTTTTTATGAGTCTGTCAGTCAGTGAGATCATTTAAATATTGTCTAGACTCGCTGATGTGCCTCCATGAGAACTTAACCTAACATCTACCTGAACAGATGCTGCTTCAATAAGGGCATGGAACTAGTAAAAGTCTGTGTTGTTATTGACATAATTAGGTAATTTACTCCAAATCCTATGTCCCAAGAATGAAAGTCTTATCTCCTCTGGCCTGACAGAGTTTAGGGATGAATAGTCTGTGATCCTCCAGAGACCAAAGGTTCCATCCTGGTAAATACCATGTGATACCTTCCTGAAGATAGGCAGGAGCAGCCACATTGAAGCCATTTGAAAACGATGCAAAGATGTTCAAGCTGAATGTTTTTCTCTGCTGGAAGCCACACCCAGATCCTGTTAACAGATTGGATATGATCACTTTTCCTACGTCCAGGAACCAATCAGTTTTGAGCAACCTGGTTGCTTCTAATAAGTTTCACTGAAGTAACGTCTAGGAGTGCACTGTAATGGTCCAAGCAACTAGTCACTAAGGCTCCCATTACAACGTTCCCCTTAATTGGGTTACGAATAGACAAATCTTCTATAAACAACTGATATTTAAAAAGTATCCCTTGCGAATGGCACTGACGTTTAGAAACTATATTGTATTAGCGTTTTACCTGAGATGACAACTTGACAATTTTCTCAAAACTTAGGGGGAGATGTAGTAAGAGGAGAGATTCCTTCTTACTCTCAACATGACTTCTCCCATCCGCCCCTAGCTACAATAAAGCCAGCTAGAATTCCTCCGTGCGATGTCACTTAGGCTTATTAAATGTAGGGTCAGATTTCAATTTAGCTGCAACTGCTATAAGATGGTAAAGTGAAGAGGTATGCTTTAACTTCAGAAACTACTTTCCGGAATGGTAAACACAGCGGTAAAAAGTAGAGGAACTGTTAACAGTAAAAAATAAAAGTATTGGCACTCCATTCCCAACCGCTGTATCCACATCCCTATATTTATGTAAGTAATTTTTGGTCTACGTACCTTCTCATGTTATGAAATTGTGATATGATACTGTGATGGATTGACTGTAAAACTATGTGCATTGGCATACAAAAAACAAATCTTTCTTTTTCACCTTAACGCTTACAAATTTGATTATATCTGCCGTTTAAGAAGTTTTGTTGGTTCACTTAATTAGATACACTATATACTTATTTTGTATGTATGGTCATTTAGCTCAACAGTGCGGAGCACGAATAGCACTTTCCTTAATTTTGAAACAGATTTTGAAACAGTTGCTCGACCAAAGTCTAGTGATGATCGGTCATGAGTGACCATGGTTGACCATAGCTTGCATTGGTCGACTGATGGTTAATGATTATCGACCCTGGATAGTGACGGTCGACCAGTGTCTGGGCATGATCATGCATAATTGGTGATTGTACGCAAAAGTTGACTGCGATTGGTGATCGTTGACTATGGTCGGCAACAGCGCCAGCCATATTCCATACCCACTGGTTCACCCCAAAAAAAAAGAGTACATCACAAATAACAGTACATGCCTGGCCTTAGTATGTCTGTTAACAAGGAATAAATGCAGTGCAGTCAAACAACACAGTATCTATATCTGCCGCCAATAGACCATTCCTCATTTCAGTGCAGCCACAGCATTAAATTGGTCTTGCATACAGGTGGTGCTCCCCTTAAAATAGAAAAAACGAAACATTATTTATAGTGAATTGCCTAATTTAAACATGACATATGACTCAGCCTAATATAAAGTTAAAATTAACACAAACTCTGTCTGTTACAGGGGCATGTAAGATAATGAAAGTCCGGGTTCTGGAGCACTTCTAGGGTTTCTTTTTAAGCAAGAGAGGCTATCGTTGTCTAATGGAGTAGCAGAGGTCAGAAATCTTAGTCCTAGAACCACATTTTGTGCCATTTTAGAAAATTTTCTTCAATAACCAAAAGCTCACTAATTATGGTCAAACAAGAAAACTCTTTCTTCTATGTATGAGGTCAAGTGATTTATGTAGGACTGGATGCACGAGTGCAGATGAATGGATGCACACATAAGCGTTCCTACATTGATGAGCTAGGATCATTGGATGAATGACTGAATGACAGTTATAGAGGCTCATTACAAGTTTGGTGGTGAGGTTGAAATATGTTGTTAATTCCATTACTGCCATTTCTTTGTAATGGAATCGCTACTATTTGTAGTGATCTGCCAAATTGCATATTTGATATGAAAGTGGTGGATTTACTGCCAGCAACACGATGGAGCTAAATTCTTAATCCATCTCCTTTGGGAAAATTTGAAAACCACCTCCAAATCCATTCTTCTGGGGGATTTCAATCTGGGCTACAATGGTCAGAAAGATAAACAATCAAATGCCCTAGCTAAAGCTCTACATGAACTTGGCTTCCAGCAAAAAATACTCAATCCCACCCAATGCAAAGGGCGCACCCTAGATTGGGTAGTAGACCATAACTGCTGTGTGGACGCTAATTCCAATACTCCGACTACATGGACTGACCACCACCTTATCCACTTCCTCATCCCAATCAGCACTAACACACCTAAAACATTCGAAAGGATCCCTCCTTACTTAGATATTCCAGCGCTCAAGCACCCACTTTCCTCAGACCCATCTGTGCTGGCTGAAATCTACAACACTACACTCAAAACAGCAGTTGACACCATTGCACCGCTAGAGAACAAGAAAGCGGAAAAAAAGAAACACTCTAACTTCTGGTTCTCCACCGAACTCAAAGAACTACGTGCCCTCAAGTGCAAAGCCCTGAGCAAATGGCAAGGATCCCTACAGGACTCCACGCTAACCGCCTACCGAACTCTACCAACACAATACAAAAAAGCTATAGTCCTCGCTAAATCCTCATCTTTCATTAATGCCTCCTTCAACTCTAACACAGTCCCTGCATGCCTCAAAGAGGCATGGGTTCGCTCACTTCTAAAAAAAACCTACACTAGACCCTGAGATAGCCAACAACTACAGACCTATCACCACAGTCCAATTCCTGCTGAAAATTCTGGACAAAGTTGCTTATACTCAAATCCAGCAGTTTTTGGAAGCAAACTGCATCCCGGGCAAGAGGGAATTGGGCTTCCGCCCGGGCCATGGGACAGAATCTGCCCTACTTGATCTCAAGATCCAACTCAGTGATATTATGGACAAAGGTAAGTCAGCACTTCTCCTCCTGCTAGATCTATTGGCTGTGTTTGATCTCGCCAACCATGATACCCTATGTAAACAACTCAATAATGCTGCCCACTTCTCCCCTGAAGCAACAGCATGGATTTTGTCTTTCCTGAAAGGGAGACTTAGGAGGGTCTTCTTAGACACTGCATGCACAGCACCCGCCACCATACACTGTGGAGTCCCACAGGGTTCCTGCACTGCATCCACTCTATACAACATTTTCACCATACCGCTCTTCAATGACTTGGACGATCGCGGCATATCATACACAAATTATGCAGATGACACCCAAGTCCTACTACCTCTAAACGGCTCCTATGAACAAGACTCAGCTTCCCTAGCCAACATTTAAGCAGCCATCCAGACGTAGATGGCAGCAAATGCTCTATGTCTCAATGGAGAAAAAACAGAGATCTTCTTGGTAGGCACCAAAGACACGCTCAATAAACTCAACGCCCAATACAGAACTTTCAATATCCACAATACGCCTATCACTGTACCTAACCCGGTAGCCCCGTGACTGCAAACAGCGGGACGAATCGTCAGACATCCCTGAATTACCGGCACAGCGGAATACCGGGTCCATTATGAGTACCATGTACACAGAAACACCACCATAAAAATGGCGGTAGCACCGTGAACATTGTGTCTGTAATACCAGCACCGTAGACCAGGCATTAAACAGTGGCAGGTGAACAGCAACAAGCCCGAGGTGTACAAACTTAGCCCAGCTGCACATCATTGGCCACTTGGAACCTACAAAAGGACCACAACCAACCCACCTCCAACACAACCATGCTGGCAGTCGGTCTAGCAGCAATTGGGATGGGGAACCTGCAAGCAGCTATGGAGTTAGAAGCAGCAGTGAGGCAGAGGCGGAGGCAGAGGCACAGGAGGCAAATGAGGAACCCGGTGGCCATCTCAAACATCAATGTACAGCAGGTACCACCCCACAGGCAGCCACCAATCCCCCGCGTCTAGGCCTCACCCTCGGGACCTGACCCCAAGGCAAATCCACACATTATACCGACTTGACAGGGCCACAATAATGTCAATTGTCACCCTCATCAATGATGACATCAGCAGCATAATCAACATCCAGACTGCTATTCCACCCTTGCTGAAGGTAGTTCCAGTGCTGCACTTCCATACAACTGGAACCTATCAGCATACCGTTGGCGAGCTGCACGGGCTGTCACAACCCTGTTTTTCTAGGATACTCTTCCAGGTACTGGATTTGCTGCTGCGCCATGTGTCAGACCACATTGCCCTACCCCAAACTCCTGCACAGGTCAATTCCACCAAAGGGGCCTTCCATGCCCTTGTCGGCATGCCCAATTTCATTGGTGCATTAGATTGCACGCATGTGGAATTGTCTGCCAGACCTGCAATTGAGGCGGTCTATCGAAATCAGAAGCAATTTCACTCCCTCAACGTGCAGATGGTTTGCGATGCACAACAACTCATCACGCATTGCTGTGCACGTTTCCCAGGGTCGACACACGACTCAATGGTATTGCGGAACTCCACCTTGCCAGGGTACAAGGCACAATATGCGGGAGAAAGCACATGGCTGTTGGGTGAGTAGAACGACCAATGCATGCACTCTGTGTAGTGGGAGGGGGCAATAGACACTCACCAGAATGTCCCTGGCTGTTGGGTGAGTAGAACGACCAATGCATGACCTCTGTGTAGTGGGGTGTGGGTGCAATAGACACTCACCAGAGTTCACACGGTTTACCACTGCAATAGCTAATGGCAGCATGCCATGTCACGGGAATACATACACTGGCTAATGTAAAAAAAACCTAGCCACGGAGTGGCACACCATGCAATGTCAACATGTGTAAGGGAGTATCGTCACCGGTGAAGAGTAGTAGGTGCACCCATGTGCTTGATGGCTATTTTCCATGCTCTGCGCAGTGATTTCTTCAATCGTGTATGCTGCATTTGCCCGCGCTGATTTAGTCTGCGCCATACAAGACATGAGGCACTTTGTACAAAGAGAACACACCATTGTGTACATTGAAAGGAATGCAACATGTAGTTGTCTAGCAGCACATCACAAATGGAGACATTGCAGGCCAAACAGTCTCAGTAGTAATGTGTGAGCAAAGTGTGTAATATTGAACAATTGATCCAAGTCAATTTTGTAGAGTGCATAGTGAAATCTGTGGCCTGTACTATGTGTGCTAATATCATACAGTGACTGTGTACATGCTATCATAGCCAACATCAAATTCCAACGACAAACATCCTATTACCTTTCTGTCACCTTCATGCAGGTGATGCCGGATACGCCCTAACGCCATGGCTCATGACACCCATCAGACGACCACGGAACAGGCACGTAGAGGCCTACAACAGGGCACCTATACGAACATGGGGCATGATAGAGCGGGCCATTGGACTGCTGAAGACCAGGTTCCGCTGCTTCAGCCGACCCAGCGGGGCTTTGCTGTACAGCCCCGTAAAGGTTGGCAAAATTGTGCTGGCATGTGCCATGCTGCACAATATGTGTATACGCAGGAACATTCCACTGCCTCCAGGCATGAACCCAGCAGATGAGGATGAAGAGGATGACGATGATGATGATGGGATGGGTTTTAAAAAAACCAGGGCGGGTGCCAAAGATGGACTACATGCATGGGGAGCACTTGGATTCAATTCTACTGCACATAGAGCACACTATTTTATGACACTTACATTAAATGATTGAAACACACATGGAAGAAGATTGTCCACTCGTAATGCGATTTTGCAACCCAGTGTAATATGAAAGAAAATATAGGAACAGGTGCAACAAGAATAAACGCCCACACATAGCAACCCACCTCATAAAAGTACCTACCCTCCAGCCAGGCCCCAACTACCTATTCCTACTATGGACCACCCCCACCTTCCAAACGTAGCCACCCTCCGCCCAGGCCCAACACCGAATATGGCAACATGTGAAATTTTCGGGAAAAAAACAACACTCTATTTCTTCCCACGCTTGGCCCCATGTATGTCCCTCTGAGTAGCCCCAGACAGCCGCGTGGACCTCCTCCTGGGGCTGCTTGCCTGCGAGCGGGAAGGAGTGGTGCTGGTGGAGGGCATAGTGGGGTTTTGTGGGGGTAGTCAGCTCAAGAGGGCCTGCAAGGCCAGTGACATTGTCTCAGCAATGTTCGACTGAATGATGTTGCCCTCACGGACCCTTCGTGACATCAACATGTTCGAAGTGGCACAACTCCCAATGGCACGTGCAATCCTGCAGCCTATTTTTTTGGTTGCTCTGCATGCAGGATTCCTCGTGTTGGAGCCTGGACTCCACAAGGTGTGGCTCAATTAGTCCCGCCAGCATGTCCTGCCGTTCCTCTACGCGCTGGAGATGGCTGAAGATCTCCTGCAGTGATGGTGTTGGGGAACGCATAGGACTCTTGAGGCTCATTGGGCTAAATGTGCCCAGTTGATCAGGGGTGTGGGGGTTGCCCTTGTTGTCTGATCCTGATGCCACACTGGCCTGTTCATCTTGAATCTGTCCATGCCATCTGACTCAGAGAGGTCTGGTGGTGGTGCTGCACTTCCCGCTGTAATAGCTGTGGCAGCAGGGGTGTTTTGCTGGAGGGCCCGTTGGGTAACCGGGGCTGCAGGGGTGTTTTACTGTTGTGCCTGCTGGGTAGCCGAGGCTGCAGGGGTGGTTGGCTGCTTGCCTGCTGGGTAGCCAGGGCTGTAGGGGTGGTTGTCTGGAGTGCCTGCTGGGTAGCCGGGGCTGCAGGGGTGGTTGGCTGCAGTATCTGCTGGGTAGCCGGGGCTGCAGGCGTGGTTGGCTGTGGTGCCTGCTGGGTAGCCGGGGCTGCAGGGTTGGTGGTTTCACGAGCATGGTGCACCTGGGCCCTTGTTACTTCACGGGTGGACGAGGTGCCTGCACCTGATGGACATTGACGTATTTCACGATGGGCACTTCCAGTCCCCCTTGAGATCCCCGGGTGACCCCCTTCAGTGTCAAATGATGTTCCTGTAGGAGATTGAAAGGCATGCTGTTAGTGGTGTCACAGGATGTGTATAGTACGATTACATGCAACACACTCCTCAAGCTACGTCACATTGTGTTTACATGCATTCATGTGTGCTGTGGGCATGTATGGGATCATCCTTGGGGGCACGCCATCTGGCTGGCTCGTGGGGGGGGCATGGAAGTACTAGGTGTGCTTGGGATGATGGGGACTGTGATATGTGGTTTTCTGTGCATTGCTTGGGGGGCCATGGGAGTATTGAGTGTTCTTGGGGTGATGGGAACTGTGACATGTGGATTTCTGTGCATTGCTGGTGCGAGGGGGTTAGGTTTAGCTTGATTCACATTCATGTTTTCACACTCTATGTACTCACCAGCCTCGCCAGGTGTCACTGCTTCAGCCTCCGCTGCATTGTATTTGGGCTGCCAGTATGTTGCGCACCCTCAAACGCAGGCCATCCCACCTCTTGCGGCAGTCCTTGACCGAACATGCTGTGACCCCCACAGCTGACACCTTCTGGGCAGCCTCACCCCATATGGCCTTGTCCCTCACCTACGTGCTTTGCCTCTGGTCTGCTGTGAATAACTCCCCTGCATTGTCAACTATGTGGTCGACATGCAGGGTGAGTTCTGCTTCACTTAAGCAGGGTTTGTGCTGATGCCTCAGTGGAATCCTGGAAGACATCTCCCTCAGTGGTTTTGAACACTCACAGTAGCTGTATGCCTTCTGGTACCAGAGGATTGCAGTGGATTGTGATGTATGTAATGGCCACCACTCTCTTTCAGGTTTTGGCGATAACGGCATTTCCGGCTCTGGTGTTACCGCCTCCACGTAGGCGGTGCCCCTATGTCCAGCATGCATGTGGCAGAGGTGGATGTACCGGCATAAAAGTTGCCGGTATATCGGTATCCGCCGGTGTTACTGTAATGGCGGTGGCACCGGTTCCGCACTTTGCTGATGCGCGCGGCCGCCAAGCCATCCGTAATTGTACCTTGTTTCCGACACCACCGCCATCACGGTAACACTGGATTTTTTTATGCCAAACTTGTAATGAAGCCCAATGTCTTTGGAAAATGGTAGAAAGTGGGGTCTTACAAGGCAATAGGACAAGAGGAACAGGACCACGGTAAATACCTTTTTGTCTGATAGTTACTGCTTGACATTATTTAGCTAGGTTTCAAGGTGGTTTCTAAGGAGCGATTCAGCATTGTATTGGTGAGCTGGGTGACTGGATCCAACATATAAAGTGGTTGACAAGCAGCAACAGCAAATGGCACAAAGAAGCTTGGGACAGGAAAGTGATGTATGCATCAGTGTAGCTCACAAGTGGTTCATTGCAGATAATTCTGGGCCAAGATGTTTTCCTTTACTTTTGGATTGCTGGGATCCCTTCTTCTGGGTCTCCACAAGCCAGGCGAGTTCTTTCATTATGCACCTCCCAGCCAGGCGCGTGCAACGCACCCTTTTGGGGTTCTGCCACCTGCAGTGATTAGGATCCTGTGTGCCAGTGTTCCAGATGCAGTAGGCTTGGCCAGCCAGTTGATTACAACAGTTGTGCATTGGGATGGGTAGGAAGCAGAGCTTGCCTTTGATTTGGTGTCTTCTGTCTTCAGCTCTACAGCAGAGGACCAGCATGGAATAGACTCTATTGCGAACAGAGTTCCAATGAATCCCTCTTCTTCTTATGAGAGTCCAAAGGCAAATCAAAAAGGTGGGTCTAAAGGTGGGTCTCTGCTCCCCCCTTGTATAGGCAAAATGCTGATCCAGAGCAAGCCTGTTGTCAGGTATCTAAACCAGGCTACTGTAACACGTATAATGTTCCCTCTTATGTTATACCCAGAGTGCTCTGTCTGTAGAAAGTGGGAGATGGCAGGAGGTTCAGGGGGTCCTAACAGAATCCAAGATAGTGCCAGACTACTCTAGCTCATGGGAGGGACTCCCAGGTAGGCCAGAGCGTGGCTGGGGGTCCACCGACTTCGAGGGTCCAACACCCTCCTCGGAACAAACGGAAGACTCAGCCAACAGCAAGTACAAACTGCTGTTCATTACAAATAAAACCAACAGTGATCAATACAAGAAAACAGGAATTCTCTGGTACATCTCAACTTTCCATGGCATGCGGCATGGTTTTGTGTGACTCTGGTGTCATCATTTGGGCCCTTCTCTGAAAACCCATCAGCACAACGGATTGGGTATTGAAAGTATTACTACCTATAGAGGAAACTATAGGTGTTATTATGATTATGTGACTGTATTGTAACTTGTGTGTACCATCTTTGCCTATGAGACTGTGCTCCTCACGTCGCAACACTTGTTGCAGTTTGGCTCTGGTATGCTGGGATCGGCTCTGCTTTCCCACCATGGATGACTTTTCATTGTCTCATTTGGCTGTCCACATGTTTAGAGACCACAAAATCGAGCTCTTCAGCTTGCAATTATGAGGATGTATTCTTTTTCTCTGCAGCTGGTCCACTTGTCCTCTGAGATTGGAATGTGTCTGTGTATCTTTGACCTTGGCTGCAAGTCTGCTCCATCCTCCATGCAGCCTGAATCAGCTTTGCGTGTCTCATGCTCAGTGGCTTGAGGCCTGCTGTCATTTTCCTAACCTTTATAATGTGGTTTCTACATTGTCCATGTTATGCTAGGTTCTCTATATGTTGGACACACTAAGTCCTATCAGGTTCTATATATATACCTGTAGCCCCATAGGTTTAGTTGTGTTAAGCATCGCCAAGCTTGCTCAAGATCTCTTGTGCCCTGTGATTCTGCATTACTGCTTTTGGCAAACGAAAAAATAATAAAAGCAATGAGTATGCATATGTATCTGCCCTCTAGCTATAGAACTGTGCACTCATGTATACAAGTGTGTGTTTGTGTGATGCAGTGCAGGACTGCGAGTGTGCTTCATGTCTAATTCTGCAATGTCGTGATGTCACTAATGACATCAGCACCATGGCTTCTTGGTGCTTAGTCGAGGCTGTCCATATAGGTTTCTGTGTCCTTCTTCTCCTACACGTGTAAACACTTGCACTGTATTTGTGTCTGTATGGCTGGCTGGGAGGATACCTTCCAGTGTACTTGTTAATCAGTGGTGCACTCGGGATTCGTCCAAAGTAGGATGGGTGGCTGTGAGCATTTCTGCCTCTCCCTCTTGACATGAACCTGGGGTGAGCAGGGGCATCTTTGGGACCCTCTCTTCAGTCCCCCCTCTGGTCGACCTGTTGACCACATCCTTATATGTTAAACCCTTAGCTCTTGCTTGCCATAATTTCATAATTCCTCCGAGGTGTCCATAATAATTCATATGATCATCAGAATTCCACGCCATATAACTGCACACTCCTTCCGGGTTGCACCATACCCATTTCCCTTCATAGTACTGTGCATTAAATGGATTATTTAGCTTCATTGCTTGAGTTGCCACTGGCACTTCCTATGGCTCCCACATCAGTCCAGTTTTGCATTATCTGCACTGGCTTCCAGTGCAGCAACGGATTGTGTTTAAATCTTTATGGATTTTTCACCGGGCAGTTTACCAAGTCGGACCAGAGTTCTTGCAGGATAAGTTTCTCCCATATATCCCTAGTTGGACCCTTTGCTCTAGTAGTGAGCGGCTGATGGTGGTCCCTAGGTTTCATCTCCAGAGAATGGATGGTAGAGCCTTCTCTGTCGTGGCTGGTAGGCTGTGGAATGAACCGTTTGGCATTTCACCGCCTACTTAAGACCACACTTTTCTGCTGATTTTGTTTCTGGTATCTTCTCTGTGGAGCTGCTATTTACTACTTTGCGCAAAGGTGCTTTTGAGAGGATGTGTGCAGTATAAATATCTGTAACATAACAAGTGGGAATAGTGGACAGTTTGCTATTCATTCTCTCAGCTTGTCTCTCTCCTCCACTATCTTGTCCTTTGCTCTGAGCGCGTTGTTGTGCCTGCTTCCCCCCTCCCACTTCCTGGTCCTCCTCTCCCTTCCTGCCTCCCTGCCCACCCACACCCCCCCTCCACTTCCCCGCCTCCCTCTGCCTATATCCACCCCCTTCCTGGGCAGCCCCCTGCCTGGCAGCCCCCTCGGCTAAGGGCCCCTTAGGCAAAGGGCGGCTCCTACGGTTGCGGTTCCCTGTGTATCTGCAGGTGTCCGCAGGGGCCGCCAGGCGCCTGTACTTCTATCTCCACCTTCTCCCGGCCCACCCCATCTATTCCTGGTCACTTCATTCGCATGGTGTCTTCACCTCAGTGTGTCCCACAGTTGTGGTAAACTAGGGTTTTATCTACCCTCGCAGGATTCTCAAACTTAGGTGGCCTCTGTACCTAATACGCACTCACTGTTCTGAAATGTGGTAAACTTGGGCTTGCCGCTCACTTCCTGCCTGCGTGCTCTTGTATCGTCTGTCTCCCCCCCCACTCCCTCCTACTCCATGGTGCTCTCTATCTCGCCTATCTTCTCTAACTGCTTCTCTATTGACTATCCTGCTCTCCTCACTAAATCTGGTAGGAAAAAGTTTAAAAAGGACATCCTGGTCTCCAACCCAGGCCTCCCTATCGCTGATACCTACACTAGTGCCTGTTCCAAGGAAACTCTCACTGACATCCTCTTTTTCGTGCCTTCGCCTGACCTATGGACCCTTCATATGGTCTCTGTGCTCTCTCCTTTCTCCTCTTCTCCCATTCTACACCTCCGCAGGGCGTACCTCTGATCTGTACCCCTCCCCAGAAGTCCTTCAAGGATGGCAACCTTCTCCACATTGCCACTCTTAACTCTCGCTCTGCAATCAAGGATTCTTCTGATATCTGTCACCTTCTTGAGGAACTGGACCTTGACGTCCTCGGTCTCACTGAGACATGGTTCGCAGCCAGCTCTGTCACCAGCTTTGACACACTCCTACCTGACGGTTACAAGATCCTCTCCGTGCCCAGGCCCAACCGTACAGGGGGGGTGTAGCCCTTATATTCCCTGAGTGGATTCCTGCCACTGTCACTCCTACGCAGACCTACTGCTCTTTTGAATGCCTTGTCTGCCGTCTCTCTCTCTCTCCTAGCCATTCTCTTACCGTGGCTACTATCTATCGGCCACCTGGTCAAATCTCCTCCTTCCTCTCTGAGTGGGCTGACCTCTCCTCCTCACTCCTGTCCTCAACCACTCAACTCCTCTTTCTTGGTGACTTCAACATCCACTTGGATGCCTCTTGTCCCTCCACGGGACTCTTTCGTGACCTCTGCAACTCTCTCTCACTCTCTATTCTCCCATCTGGGCCTACCTTCCCCTCTCCGTTCCTCTCTCCACTCCTCTCTCCTGGAGTGATCACTTTCTCCTATCCTCCCACCTCACCCTCCCTACCCCACAGGCAAAGCCACCCTCATCACTGCCACCCACCTTCTCGGTCATCCGACCCATGAAGTGCGTGTCAGTTGAGGCTTTCGGCTGCCACCTTCTCGCCCCCTCCTCCCCCTTTGGCTGACTCCCACCCTGACACAGCCCTCTCCATGCTCCACTCTGCTATATCTGATACTCTTGATATCATTGCCCCTATCATGAGAATCCGCCTGAAGCCCAAAGCCAAATGTAACTCCTGGTATGACTCGGATCCCGTCACCCTAAAACGTAAGTGCAGGGTGGCAGAGAGGAAATGGCGTGCTTCATGTTTATCCTCTGACAAACTGGCCTGCCGCCTGCTCCAAAGGCAATACCGTCTCTCCGTTCTCACCAAGAAGAGAGCCCTTATCCAAGCCCGCATCTCTGCGGCATCTAACAACTCAGCCGAACTCTTTAAAATCTGCAAGGAGCTTGCCAAACCTGCTGCAGTCTCTACCTCTCCTTTCCCCTCCCAGGCCCCCTGCACTGCACTGGCCTCTCACTTCATCTCTAAAACTCAGGACATCCTGTCCTCACTCTCCTCCTTTCACCTCCCTCCCTCTCTTCCCGGCTCTTCCTCTGGCCCTTCTGCAGCCACCCCTCCTCCCTCCTTCTCTGCCTTTCCCCTTTTTTCTGCTGACGAGGTTTCCAGACAAGTCCGATCTATGAAAGTCTCGTCTAAACAGGTTCACCCCTGTTCCTCCAAAACTATCAAGGACCACATCGACTCCCTGGCTCCTGCCCTGGCTGACTTTTGCAACCACTCCTTCGCCTCTGGAGTCTTCACATCCCCCCTTAAGCACTCACTTGTGCACCCTCTTCTTAAGAAACCCTCTTCTGACCCCTCCTGCCCGGCTAACCATCGCCCAATCTCCATCACTCCCTTCCTGGGCAAGCTCCTGGAGAAACTGGCCATCTCCCAGCTTAACCAACATGCTGAATCTGTTGGCAGTCTTCATGACCATCAATCTGGCTTCAGAGCTGCCAGAAGCACGGAAACTGCTCTCCTGAACATCCGTGAGGACCTGCTCTTGAACCTCGACTCCAACACTCCGTGTGTTCTCATTCTGCTCGATCTCTCTTCTGCCTTTGACACTGTCAACCATGCCATCCTGCTCAACCGTCTCCATGATAACCTGGGTATCACTGGTCAGGCTCTGGCGTGGCTGACCTCTTTCCTCTCCAATCGACCCTCCCAGGTCCAACTGGGGTCCTTCCTCTCTGACATCTTTTTCTCCACCTGTGGTGTCCCCCCGGGATCTAATCTCTCCCCCTGGCTGTTCAACCAGTATCTGGCACTCCTTGCCCACCGCATCGCCGCTCTCTGCCCCAACTTTCAGTGCTATGTGGACGATACCCAGCTCATTCTCAGGCTACCCTCAGCCTCCTCCTCTCCTTCCCTCATCTCTGACTGTCTGTCTGCTATCCAGGAATGGTGTGCCGCAAATGACCTCTGCCTTAATGCCAGTAAGACTGAGATTCTACTCATCGGCACACCCACTCCCTCCTTCCCTGCAGCTCTCTGGCCGGCCTCTCTTGGCCCTCTTCCTGCTCCTACCTGCAAGGCAAAAAACCTTGGGGTTATCTTCGACTCCACACTCTCCTTCTCTCCTTATATATCTGACGTCTCTAAGAAGTCACACTACCAGCTGCACCTCCTCAGAGGTATTCTTCCCTTCCTCTCCTTCCCCCAGAAGCTCACTGTCTCCCGAGCCCTGGTTCTCTCAAAGCTGGACTACTGTAACAGCCTCTATCTTAATCTGCCTGCCTCCACTCTCCGCCCTCTGCAACTCATCCAGAACAGAACTGCGAGACTTGTCCTTGGCCTCAAGCCCAGGGACCGTATCTCTCCAGGACTGAAATCTCTACACTGTCTCCCAGTGGCTGCGAGGATAAAGTTCAAAACCCTCTGCATTGTCCACAAGGCCTTCTGGGGCCTGGGGCCTAAATACCTTCAACTCTCTCTTCCTAAATATCTTCCTTCCCGAGCCATTCGCTCATCCGTCTCCAACTCCCTCAGGGTCAGCCGCTTCTCGAAGCAACGAGCTGGGGGTAGATCTCTCTCCGCGGCAGGGGCCTCCCTCTGGAACAGCCTTCCTGCCTCCCTGAAACTTGAGGAGAACCTCTCCGGTTCGGGAAGCACCTCAAAACCTTCCTCTTTGCTTCTGCTTTCTCTCTCTGTCTTCCCTGCTAATTCTTCGCTGAAACTGCACTGTATCTGCAACTGGGCCATTCTCACCGACCCCGGTCCTGGGCCCAGCCACTTGCACTGCCTCCCTGGCAACCCCTGCACTGCGGGACTGTCTCTGTATCCCTACAGCCCCCCCTTCCCAGCACTTGTCTGCACTTACCTTGCACTTGCCACCAGCTGGCCCTTTTTATTTATTTTATTCTACTTACCTTGTACTGCACTTCCCTCATCCCCTTCCCCATGCACTTTCTCCCTTCCCCCTACCCCTGCACTTGCGCGATCTGTATGACACCTGGCCTAGTAGGATCATTGTCTGTCTTCCCCTTGTTCCCCCCTCCCTGCCTTGAAACACTTGTGTATAGGCGCGTTACAAATGCCATATCATCATATCATATTCTCCTATGTTCACATTCATCAGGACCTTCATTCCAATAGTCTTCTCTGCAATCTTTCAGCACTGGGCGATACAGATTTTCACCATGCATAGTGTGACTCCAGCCAATGTCAGTGCTCCCAATAGTACCTTTAGTATGTCTGATAGTCATGACGGCATCCATAACCATATGTATGCTATCCAGCTCTTGTCCTTTCCAGTCCACGTAGCTTCTTCTTCAATTTTGGCATGCATCTTGGATAGCTGGGTTACTGCTTCGGTAAATGTGTCATTATCTTCATTGTTGGCAGGTGTAAATGGGCAACAGGAACTCCCAATTTTTGTGCAAACTCCTCCTTCCATTGCTGCGAGTAGCCCCAGAACATATCTATTCTGGAGCGCCATCAACCTTACTGCTCAGAGCTCTTCCTTTATTGCGTTCAACCCATTCACTGTAGAGTTTATTGTCATCACCAGCTCCCACTGGGTAATGTGCAGCCACTGTATACGTCTGTACAGCTGGAACAACTGATGCGAAGAACATTAGAGTTCGGCTAAATAACCTGTATTCTGCTGCTACCTCATCCAGAGCTGCTTCCAATTTCAGTGAAAAATATTTGCTTCTCTTCAATCTACTTATTTCCACCGGCCTTTCCCCTTTGCATGTTTGTTCTTCTTCCACACCTCTTCTTTCTTTTATTAGTGTCCTTCTTTGGGAATTCATCCAGCTATATATCTTTTCATGGCACAACCAACAATGGCATATTTATATGTACTAGCAAACTCCTCCCCAGTTGGGTGGCAGCCTCTCGGATGCCTTAGATCTGCATGCCCAGTAGCGATCCATAAATACTGCAGTGCCCGTCTTTGCAGTGCCCGTCTTCATTGCTGCATGCTTTTCAATGTTTCAGCATACTGTATTTTCCCCCACTTCCACCTCACCGTCATTTTGGTAACAGAGTGCTGGCATTTTCTGTTGTATTTTAGGCAATGGTCCAGCTTCATTCTCCACCCATGTGAGTAACATTGCACTTGCGTCCTACTCCTTCAGGCACTTGTCACACTTGAGGGTCAGTCAGGTGGTATACCTGGGTTGTCCCTACAATTAGATACATGAGAATTGTTACATGAAGACCCCTGAGGATTGGTCAATGTTAATGGCGTCAGTGATAAGAGCCCCATGTTCTGATTGGTGCATTCGCGAGCCTCCCAGCCTGGGACCATCGCCGTTCCCAGCTCGAGGTGCACCTGTCACTTGCAACAATGTTTCACTATGGGTACGTGCAGACAATGCGAGGACTTATTCATAGGCTGGAAGGCCGACTACTCCCACTGTCGCAGATGTCCATTGAGTCTTTTATTTGTATCTGCTTGTGTCTCGTAACGAGAGATTCAGGTGCCTCCATTCTCCTAGCCTTGGCATCCGTTCAGGTGTGGCTTGGTCACGTGAGGCGGGACCGTGTTTGAGGCCGAATTCTGCACAATTAATATTGATTTTCCCACTGTGTGCCTTGTTTAATCTGCAGGTGCGACCTTGACGTTGGTGTGCGGCGTGCAAGATTGCAACATTGTGGTTTGACTGTTTGCCTTTCGCCGGGCTAATTCTGCAGGATCAGCAACCGGACTCTTGTTCATTTTAATGTTCATGGAAGCTCTTGCTTGCGGCCTACTTGAATCAGGTGCATAAATGGAGTCGTTGAGTGCACAGGCGCTTTAGGTTATAGGGTTTATGTGAAGCGTAAGCAAGCCATTTGGATAAGTTCATTGTGCGTCTTGCGTTCCTGCACCTTAAAAGCCTATGTGAAAAATAATAAAGATGCACGTCCGTGGATGTGTCCGTCACCTACGTCATAGCGCTGAGTATATTCTTCGTGTAGGTTGGTGTGTGAGTGTCCAGGGTGCATGGTCGTCCAGGTGTGACCGTTGGCTAGGTCGTCATGGCATCTCTAACGATGTGTTGGTTTTAGTCGATTTGATCCATGTTGCAGGTGTCGGCCTGGGTAGGGCGAGCTGCTGGGCAGGTAGGGCAGGTGTGTGGGCACATCCGTAGGTTCCTGTACCAAGGTATTTGGTCGTCTGGTAGATGGGCAAACTCATCTCGTGGCGGGTGTCTAGGCCGTGATCCTCTAGGCCAAGGGCGAGAGGGGATTGGCGGGAGCCTGTTGTTCCATTCTCCCACTTCAGTCCCCCCTCTGGTCGACTTGTCGACCACAAACATATCCTTTTCTTTATCTCCTCTCACTCTCCATATTTTAGTTATTCCTCCCAAATGTCCGTAGTGGTTGACATGGTCTTCAAATGACCAATACATGTATGCACAGGTCCCTCCAGGAGTGCAGTATACCCATTTCCCTATGTAGCTCCTTGGGTTTCTTGGGTTTTCGAGCTTCACAGATGGTGGGTCCAGGTGGTTGGTGGTTATTTGGTTGCGCAGCCTCTCTCTCTCTTGTATTATCATGCCTGTGTGTTGGCCGTCATCTGCTGGCATCAAGGGGTGCATACCGGCCATTTCAATCATTTCATCTGTGGTGCGCGCCTTCCGGGCTTTCCAAAATCTTATTATGATCAGTGTAGCTCCAGCCAAAATAGTACATCCAACTATAATCTTCAGTCCATCTGACAGCCATGACGGCATCCATGACCATAATATTGAAAACCAGCTTCCATCCTTTGTTGCACCTTTACTTTCATCCATCATTTTAGAATGCATCTGGGCCAATTGTGAAACTGCATCTGTCAGTGTACCGTTGTCAGCATCATTGGCAGGGGTGAATGTGCAGCATGATTGTCCTATTTTTGCGCAAACTCCTCCTTCCATTGCTGTGAGGAGGTCCAGTACATATCTGTTCTGAAGTGCCACCATTCTTACTGCGCGCAGTTCCTCTTTTATGGCGTTAAATCCATTCACTGTAGAGTTAATGGTCATCATTAGTTCCCATCTAGTTATCTGGAGCCATTTTGCATTTGCGTAAGCCTGTAATCCCGGATGTATTATCGAGGAGAAGAACATTGCTGCTCTGCTAAACAGTCTGTGTTCTGGCGGAATTGAGATGAGTGCTGTTTCTGATCTACCCCATAGGTAATTTCCCGTCAGAGGTTCTCCTTGTCTTTTCTTTCTATTCAGGACAGTATTATTGCTGTTGGTTTTGTTCTCTGACTCCTTCTGATTTTGTACAGACCTCTTCGTCCTCTCGTTCCCTTCATCCATTTTGGGGAAATTGGCCATATTCACGTGTTTCTGCGGTACCACTAGTGATGGTACATTAACGTGCACTATTGTACATATACCATTCCACAGAGGGGGCAATGTGTGGTATGCTTTGTCTCCGCAGGCCCAGTAGTGGTCCATTATCACTGCTGTTCCTGCTCCCCCCTCAGGTAACTCCATCACGCTTGCACAGTTGATGTTATATCCTACGTCCACCTCACCTTTATGTTGGTAGCATACCTTAGGCGCAGTTAGTGGCAGTATTATTATTGGGTCTTCATCCTTCTCTATCCACGTGAGCATGGGTACGTATTTGATCCAAGTCGTCCAACATCTGTGGTTGTGCCCATCGATAGTTGAAATAGTTTCTTTTGTTATCATGTTGCTGCCAACCACTCCTATCTCCCATTTGTTGTCCAAGTACACCTTCCCTGTTATCGTCACCAGTGGCCTCTCCCAACATCCTGTTTTACCAGCAACTTCAGTGGCATACCAATCACATGGTAGGTACTGTAGTGTTACCTTCTTTGTTTCTCCTTTTTCAGGTCCACTCGTCATGTATCTGAAGGCTTCGGTATGTAGGCTTTTCTTGTGGTAACTTAAATAAGTCTTGAGGAAGTTGTTTTCATATGGGTATGAGTCTCGTGTTTTCCACACCAGTTGCACCACTGTCCCTTGAAATCTTCCTTTCGTTTGGAACAGTGCCAGGTATATTATGCATCGTGCTGTTTTTTCATCTATTTCTGTGGCAACAAATGTTCGAGAAGCGCTCATGGCATATGGAATTAATGAGCAAACGTAGCAGCTGTATTCTATTGTCTGCTTACCTATGTGGGTCATGTGTTGGTACCACATGTTGTTTGAGATGCGTGCTGAATCTTGTATGTAGTTGTCAATACCTTTATTATCTGAGTATGTGCTGCGTTTAACTCTATTATCTTTGTGTTGGATTATACTAATACCACCTGACGTAACACCTGTTGCAGCTGAGGGCGGGGGTATGTTAGGTTTGGGTACAGCAACAATATTCATAGCATAGCTGTACTGCCATACAGAGGCAGCCAAGAACCCGGTGATCATCAAAATCCCTATCAATTTTATTACACAAGCTAATTTCACCGGCATTTTGCTCTTACCTTGCTGCAGTCCGGCAGCTTATTCTTGCGACGTTAAAGTTGCCCGCCTGAAAATTCTCAATATGCTTGTTATTAGTGATAGTGGTTGTTTATTTTCAAGCCCTCCCTATCAGATAGTCATTCAGTGCCCAGGCGAAGAGCTGTTCCCATGCCACTCTAAGTGATCTATCTCTTAGGGCAGGCAAGTATGGGTGGAGGTGGGGCATTGAATATTCGATGGCCAAGAGGAATGCTGTGTAGTAGACACGTACCCTTCTTTTGTTCAGGTACGTTGGCCTTCTTACTTCATATACAAATTGGTGTGACAATTCTTCTGGGTAGTTATCGTATGAGGGTACCATCTACTCCTGGGCAGTGAATTTGTTAGTTAACTTACTTTCTTAACAGTACAATAATACGCAATACCTGCATGTGCGAGAGAAAAGAAAGAGAGAACATTCACGTGTTTACAGGTGTATATGTGCAAAACAATGTCCTTCAGTTCTGTTGTTGCTTCAGGGGGTAGGGGGTCAATGGGCAGAGGGTTTGGGTCTTAGCTGGCAGAAGTCTCTTTACTCTTTGATCGTGTGACCATGGGGTGGGTGGGTCCAATAATTGTCTCTGGGGGATCTGGGGGTTGACAGGGTATGGGGACACTTAAGCCGCCAGAAATGGCAGAAGTCTCTTCCTCCTTTGGTGACGCTGTTGTTGTTCTTCCGATGGCCCTGTCGGTGGCGCTGGGGCGGGTCAGGAGTTTGTAGATCTTTACGTCATGTAGGTGATTCCAGGCACGTTTGTCCTGTAGCTTTACTGCTCTCGTTGATGTCTCCTCTACCAGATGGGGGCCAGTAAAACGGGGACAGTTCCACTTCCTATTGAAATTGCGGAGTAGCACGTGGTCACCTTTAGCAATTTTACACAGTCTTTCCTTTTCCAGTTCTTTATCCGCTTCTTCTTGTTGATCGCTGTTAGACCCGCCCCGTGGGCGCTCGAGCTGTTGAGACACAAACACTACACTAGTAATCAAAGAAGACACATATTGGTACATTTCATCACCAAAAACAGTGGTGGTACTATCTTGATCAGTGAATGCTCTTGATGTTGGGGTCAGAGGAAGGCGCATCTGGCGTCCGGTAACCACCTCGTGTGGGGTGAGGTGGTGGTCGGAGCCCGGTTTATTTCTTAGTTCGAATAGGGCTAACGGAAGGAAATATAACCAACTCCTTTTTGTTGTTTGTTGTATTTTTGCAATTGCCTCCTTTAGTAGGCCATTCAGGCGTTCACATACACCGTTGACCTGGGGGTGGTATGCACATGCAAATTTATGCTTGATGCTCAATAAGGACGTGATGTGCTGGAACATTTCGTTTGCGAAATGCGGGCCATTGTCTGACCGCAGCACCTTGCACACTCCCCACCTGGGGAAGACCTCCCTTACTAGGAATTTAGCTGCTCTGAATGCATCTGGGTGGGAGCATGGCCCTGCTTCAATCCACCTCGAAAATGGGCATACTACTACAATCATATACCTGTTGCCTTGACATACGTTGATCATATCAACATAGTCAATATGGAGATGTCGAAAGGGTCCCTCTGGCCGGGGTATAGTACCTTTTATCACCTTCAGAGTGTGACCGGCCGTAAACTGTTGACATGTGAGACAGTTACTTATGAAATTTGACACATGGGAATTCAACTCGGGGCAAAACCAGTCTTCCCTAATTCGTGCTGCAATTACTTCCTTGCCTGTATGGGCTGGGTGGTGTAGTTGGTTCAGGGCGGTATTCAATAGTGCCAGTGGTATTACAATTTTTCCAGTGTTACCCTGGCGCCATAGTGCGTCAGTTGGTGACATTGTGCATCCTCTTTTTACCCATATTTCTTTTTCTGCCATTGGTGCAGCCGCTTGTAGCTCCATTATCTGTGTGGCGGGGAGATGGGTGTACCCTTCTCTTATCAACATCTCCTTAGCTATTCCCCTCCCTCTCCCTCTCTCTGACTCTGGGGGGTTCCATATCTCACCAAAGTACGCAGCATACTTTGCATGTGCGTCTGCCGCTGCATTCCCTCTTGAGACATGATCTTCTCCATTGGTATGTGCGGTACATTTGACCAAGGCTAATTCCTGGGGGTTGTTTATTACTTCAATTAGTTCAGCCAGTAATAGAGCATGTTGCACTGGAGTGCCGTCAGCTCTTCTAAACCCTCGTCTTCTCCATTTTGACAGCCCTGAGTGGACAGTGGACGTAACATATGCGCTGTCAGAATATATGGTCACTCGTTTATTAAAGCTTTCCTTCAACGCCAAGATCAGAGCAATCAGCTCTGCCGCTTGAGCAGAGTAATGCTGTGGTAATTGCACACATTTCATGGCCACACACACCGGTACCTCCATCATTTTCACCACCGCTGCCCCAGTCCTCCTTATCCCATCCTTTTGGCCAATTGTTGATGACCCGTCAATGAACAGGAGCTCACCTCCCTCTAGTGCGTTTTCTTCAACTTTTCTAGCACATGAGTACATTTCAGTGGTTTGCGTACAATCGTGTGCATAATCTCCTTCCTCAATTACTTCTGCTAAAAACCTTGCAGGGTTGACTGTGCTACATCTAACAATTGATAGTTCAGCTCTGGATAATATTATCTCATAACCTGATGCCCTTTGCGTGGTTAGGGTGGACTTGGGTTTATTTAATATTGCAAATAGTGCATGTTCCACGAATAGTGTGGTTGGGCACCCCATGGTTATTGTTGACGCCTTTTCTACCGCAAAAGCAGCTGCGGCGAGGCCTTGTTCGCAAGGGAAATGACCCAACATTACAGGATCTAAGTGGCTGCTGTAAAACGCTACTGGTTTGTAGCCCATGCTTGTTTTTTGAGCCAACACTGCTTTCATTACTGCTGAGTCGCAATGTGAAAATATGAAAAATTGTCGCTCATAATCTGGGGTGGCCAATACTGGAGCAGTTGATATCGCATCTTTCAGTTCATCAAAAGCCTCTTCCATTTCCATTGTCCACCCCAACTGTTTCTCCCCTTTGTTAGCTTCTTTTAACCCCTCAAGCAGGGGTCCTATGTATGAGCTATAATCAAATACCCATGCTCTACAGTAGTTACACAGGCCTAGAAACTGCTGTAGTTCCCTCACTGTTTGCGGCAATGGCGTTTTTGAAATGGCCTGTGCTCTTTGTGGGGCAATCTTTCTTCCATGTTGGGATATGAGCTGACCAATGTACAATACCTGTTCCTGACAGTACTGTAACTTTTCCATGTCTACCTTGTAACCTTTTTCAGCCAATATTGTCAGCATCTTTAATGAGTCCTCTCTGCATCTATTTTCGTTTGTGCTGCAAATTATTATGTCGTCTACATACTGCAACACTGTGCTTCCTGCTTCAATGTTACCCAAATCCATCTGTATTACTCTGTTGAATATTGAGGGTGACTCGCAGTATCCTTGTGGCAATCTAGTGTGTTTCCACTTTGTGTTTCTGTATGTGAAGCTTGTCAAATCTTGTGAGTCTGGGTGCAATGGTATTGAGAAAAAAGCATTTTTAAGGTCGATCACTGTAAATCGTGATGCCTCTGCTGGAATGCCACACAATATTGTGGCCGGGTTTGCTGCTATGGGGTACTCTGCTTCAACTATGTTGTTCAAGGGCCTGAGGTCCTGTATGAAGCGCCAAGACCCCCCTCTAGCCTTGCGCACTGGGTATACAGCTGTGTTACATGGTGATTCTGATGGGACCAGTATGCCATTATTTATGAGGGCCGTTATGGTTTCATATATGCCCTCATCTGCCTCTTTTGATAGTGGGTACTGTTTTACTCTGGGGAGTATTGCACCTTTTTTCAATTTTATCCTTACACCCCCTATACTTTTTATACATCCTACGTCATAGGGGCTAGTAGTCCATAGCGATATGGGTACCTTTGTCATATCCTCCTCAAAGAAGGGAACTGGGGTGGATGCCGGTGCCTCAAGTGCCATTGCAATTTTTTGTGCCACTTGTGTATACGGCACTCTTAGCCATATCTCCACACTCATCATAAACACCATTTCACCTTCCTCCTTTTCTTCTGAGAAGAGCTCCTCGTCTGACACCTGGGTTAGCCTACATCCCTCTGCTAGTGCTATTACTGCTCTCCATGCTCTTCCTTCGCTGTCTTGGGCATGCACTGAAATGTAATCAGCTGTTGCTATGATGCTCTCTATGTTCACTGAAATCACCTTTCCTTCTGGTTCATTGGCTGGAGTTTCTGGTCTGAACAAATAGGCCGCTGGCCTCCTCCAGATCTTTCCTTCTATCCCTGGCATCCAGGCAAATGCCATGTCTGTCCCGTACTGAAATAGTTCACCATCAACTGGCTCAGCCCTAATCGCTGTCTGTCCGCAGTATGCTTGCATTATTTGTCGTGCTGTGAACATGTTGATCCCTGGAGTAGAGCAAATTATGCCGTTTTCCGTAAAGGAGATCGTCATATTCAACCTGTTCATGATGTCTCTTCCCAGTATATTTACTGGTGAGGCCCTAGAATATAAAAGTGGGACTGACATGTCGCAATCCCCTATTGATAAGGGGACGTTATCAGTAAAGGGAACCAACCCCCTAGCCCCAGAGAATCCTTGGGTGTTCATGGCTTTGCCTGACATTTTAAACTTACCTTCCCTTATGCAAGACCGGGTCGCCCCGGTATCAACAAGGAATGATAACTTTTTGTCACCTATCGTTACCTCTATGCGTGGTTCCTCTGCACTATTAGGGGTTACTGACAGGATGGGACACACCAAGGCCGTCTGTGGGCTGTCCTATTGAGGGTACAACGATTGGCCGTTTCCTGTGTAAGGGTTGTGTCCTAGTACTGTCACCCTACCCAGTTGTGTTTGTTGTGCTTGGGGTTGTTGTGTTGTCGCTACCTGTTGTTGTGGCAGTGAAAATTCCTGTAGCTGTTGTTGTGTTGCTAGTTGTTGCTGGTCATTTCCCTGTTGCAACGTCTGCTGTTGCTGTATCCCCTGCTGTTCCTGTGTGGGCCTTAGTTGTCCCTGCTCGTTCCACAATGGTGTCCCTGGTCTTACTCTACACGTGCGTGACATGTGCCCTATCAAACCACAAATCCAACACACTGGTGGTTCCCTACTTTGCCATGGAAAGCTACCTGAGTTGTCCTGGTATACTGGTTGACTGGTGGGGTAGTAATTTCTAAGACCTCCCACCTGTTGTTGTGTGTTATATCCGTATCCCCTTCCTCTCATTATTCCTCCTCTTCCCCTGTTATAGTTATAATACCCAGCTCCTTGCGTTGAGTATCCCCCTCCCAAGTTGGTCGTATAAGGTTGGAGTGGCGGCGTCTGTTGTGTTATAGTCTGGGAGGGTTGTATTTGGGATTGGTCTTGTGCAGCCACTACTTGTGTGGGGCTTTGGGTCATTGTCGTGGGTTTAGTTATTAGTGCCCCTTCCATTGTGTATTTAGTAAGTTTTTTCTGTACAAGTTTAGCCTCTTCCGCTTTCCTGTCCTCTTCCTTTTGTTTCATTTTACCTTGCCATGTCCTGCAATGATGTACTATTGTCAGTTGTATTTCTGGCCATGCTTTTGCTTCCATTCCCACCACTTTCTTCAGTTGTTTCTGAACTCCTTCTGGGAGCCCTTGTACTAGTATATGATAAAATATTGCTGGTGTTTTGTCCCATTGTTCTCTAGTTTCCATGCGCCACTTCTCTTGAATTTCCTGGATATAATCAACAGGATCTTCGTTCTCACGCATCTTGCGTGAGGTAATTGCTCCTATGTCTGATGTGTCTGGGTACTGTACCCTTAGTGCCTGCCATAATGCATGTCTGCAGTTTGCGAATGGTGCCCCATCGTGTGATGTGTTGGTTATTGTTACCCCAGTGAATCCCGCTCTTTTCCAAATGTCATCCGCTGCATCCCCTAATATTGATATTAGAAGGCCCTTTACATCCCCCACTGCCAGTTTCTGTCCTGCGGTATGTTTTTCCATTTCATATATCCATTTACCTGCACCTCCACTTAATGATGGGAGCCTGCACTTTATATTTTCTTTGTCTACATGCTTCCAAGGGACATATTGTGGTCTCACCCCTCCCCTCTCCAGAAGTGGCATTAAGTTGTGTCTCGTTATATCCCTTGGGTTCCATAAAATTGAGTCCCCACACCCCTCCTCTTCTTCCCTCTCTCTTATGTCTTCTATTCTGTCCGTAATTCCCCGGCTCGTAGCTCCGTCTCCTCTTTCTTTTCCCCTTCTTTCATCATCTCCTGTAGCTAATGTGGGCGTGTGTATTTGTCCTTCTTGCCTACGTCTAGGGAGGTCTCTAAGCCTACCTACATAAGGTGTCATTTCGTTTGTGAAAGGCGCAAGTTTAGTTCTACGTAGTGAGCGTGGGGTGGTTGTCTGAGGGTAGGATGGTGAGGGTGTGGCATCATGTATCTGTCTGTTCGCTATTCCTCGCTCTTCCTCCTCACTTTTCTCCAGTTCATCCTTTCTCATACATATCCATGGTGAGTCTATATTGGTCCGAGTGGTGTACAGTTTATCTAGGCTTTCCCTGTCACTGTTTCTTCCGTCCTTCTCCATTCCTTCTTCTTCCTCACTACAAAAGTCATCTGTATGTGGCTGCCCCCACTCTGTCTTTCTCCCCTTGATAGTTACTGTTTTTAAGTCTATTAGGTCTGTCTCTCCCCTTCCTCCTTTACTACCCGCTCTCCCTTGTGCTGATGTTGTTGCTACTTCTTTATCTCTATATACATACCTCCTTTCTTCAATCTCTCCTCTCCTATCTCCTCTTTCTTCTCCATTTCTCTCCTCCATCTCTCTCCCAATTTCCTCCCTTTTCCTTTTTAATTCCTCCATTACTTCACTACTCCTCTTTCCCAATACCCTTTCATCCTCTTCCTTCCTTTCCCTTCTCTCCCTCTCCCTTTCTAATATACTCTCTATCACCCTCCCTTCTTCGTATTTCCTGGTCGTTTCTGATAGTAATCTCTTCTTCCACATTGCCATTTCTTTTTCTTTCTCTTCTTCTTCCCTTTTCCTCTCTCGTAGTACTGCTCTTGATACCCTTTCTGCTGCAGCTCTTACCCTTTCTTCTTCTCTCCTTTGCTCCTCATTTCGTTCCCTTATTCTTTCTAACTCGTTCTTACCTTCTTTCCTTTCCCTCGCTCTCTCTCTTTCCTCCCTCTCAAGCTGTTTTATTAGTTCATTCTGTTCGTCCCTTAGCTCTGCTAGCCGTTCCTCCAAAGCTTCTTCCTTTCCTTTTACCAGCTCTTCTCCCCTTATTTCGCTCTCCCTGGCATTATCCTCGTCCATCTTCCTCACTACCTTCCTCTCTTCTCCTGTTAATGTACCTCGTAATTTTAATAGTATCTGTGCAGCTACCCACTCGTCATGTCCTATTTCCTCAGCTTGCTCTTCTCCAGTCCTCCCCTCCCCCTCTGTTATCTTCCTATATGCTGATCCCGTAGTACTAGTCCTCTCCCCTCCCTTGTTGGCACTTGTCACTGCATATGGTGGCGGGCTGTATGCCGGGTTCGAGTACCCCTCAGCCGCCCTTAGTTGTTCTCTTCCTATTTCTCCTAGTTCTCTTAAAGGGTACAACCCCCCTCCCTCTGTTTTCACTACCTTTGCTAGGGTTATATCGTCGCCCTGTTCCTTTTTTAGTTCATTTTATTTTGGGTTGTTATTCTTTTCTCCTCCCTCTTGTCCGTTCCCCGTGTTCTTTGGGCCTTCACTCTCCTTCTCCCCACTCTCTCCTTCCTCCTTAATCTCTTTTTCTTCCGGTGTTTCCCCCATAGTGAACATTCCATTTGGTCCTGGTCGGGACCCCTGGAACATCCGCCATAAGTTAAACATCTCCACATGGTTTGTCAATTTCTTCCCCTTGTATGTATTATGCAGATGGTTTAATAGTGAATGTTGGGTGTATGGATCGAAGCTACCATTAGGCGGCCATGGTGTTGTCATTTTGTTGTCCGTCCCCTGTGTCCATTCTATGCTATACTTGATCAATTTCTCTCGATGGGGTGACAGTGTTTTGCATATGTGCTGTAGTGGGGTAGTGAGGGTGTTCCCCCATCCTCCCGATCCTGCTCCGTGTGACATAGCAGCGCTCCACTTGCTATCCTTCCCCTGTTTGGTAGCTGTTACACACAACCTTTTACCTTTACCTGGCCCCGTGAGTTTGGGGACTTGCGATAATCCGCTAAGGAAAATTATTAAAATATAGTATTTACATCTCCATATTCTGTTCTTCCTTGTCTTCCTTTACAAAACACCCTTGCGGCCCCCTGCGGCCGAGGCGCACGTAGCCCCCTACGGCTGCGTACCCCTCGTGACGTTCTTATACAGTCGTCCTATTTTCATTTGCTCCTCCTCCCTCTTCTACCCTGGCCGTGGCCGGCGTTCTCCGTGCGCAGCCACGTCCCCCGTTTCGCCTTTTCCCCGATCAACTCGTTACCGTTTACCTCCGTTTCCACTCCCTTACCACAACTCTCTTCCCCACCACCCTCCGAAAGAGAGATGCCTTGTGTTCGGGATATCCTATGAAAGCCCTACTGGTGACGTCACCGATCTCTTCACACTAGTAGTTAGGTCTTAATACACTTACACTCTACCCCCCGTTAACCCCACAGCTGTCTTCCTGTCACGCCTGGAACAAGGTAATCAACAATATATAATCGGACTGCGCGCACTGCGTCGCCTCGCGTGTGATACGCCCCTCGACAGGAGGGCTTAACCAGCCAATTATCTTCCGTATTGGGCAACCAACTAGCTACCGCCTACAGGGAAACATCATCTACCTATCGAGTTTCTTGCTCGATCAATAGGGATCCTCATCTACTCATTGATCTATAATCACCAAATCGTAGGAAACTGCACACACACACACACCCGTACACGTAGTCGCGACCTAGGCCAATCAGTGTCTACGAGCGGCCGCACGTGATGTTTTCGTGCTCTGCCCCCCTCTTTCGCGTAGCATAGCCGACTGCTCTCGCACTCGTTCGGCTACCATTCATGTCATAGCCAACACTAAATTGTCAACCCTTCGCCGCGCACCTGTGCAACACCTCCCACCTCCCTTGTTTAATTCCTCCCCCCTCCCTCACAATTTCACATTGCTTTTTGGGTGTGGCATACTCACCAAGTTCTCTCGATGTGCGGCCGCTCGACTGCGTGCACCCCTCCAAGCGGCTCGCCACCTCCCCTCGTCTGGACCACGTCTGGACACTCGCCAACCGCGGGCGGGATACTTCTCAACCGGCTCCCGAAGGCCAATATCCGGATTGCGCCGTCCGGTCTTCTCGCAGTTCCGCGATGGTCCTGTAGTCCTCAAAAGGGGGCAGCGGCAGAGGGGGCCGCGCCGCCGGGCCTCCTCGCAGCGGGAGCACTCGGAAAAATAAAATAAAAGCAGACCTTAAACAGATCTCAGCAGTGCCTCCAACTTGTCGGGGGGAAATTCTGCCGGGGTCGGCTGGGCCGTCCGCGGACCTCCGGGCAGGGAGGCCCCAACTCCTCCCGTGTATCACAAAATTGAGTATGAGACGCACACAAGAAGCAAGGTGGTTCTGCTGTTTATTATACAAACGGCAGGGATGGGTCAAGGAGCGTACGCGTCCGTCCTGACACGCACACAATCGTGGGGCTCGCAGGCCCTTTTTACCTTGGTATGACGCGCTACTTGCGTCACCTCGAAAAGTTAGCAAAAAACCTATCTCCACTCTGGATTGGTTACTTGAGTGGTAGGGTTAGTATAGCATACATATAGAGAAGAGTGTTATTGGCTGAGGGTCAGTCAGGTGGTATACCTGGGTTGTCCCTACAATTAGATACATGAGAATTGTTACATGAATACCCCTGAGGATTGGTCAATGTTAATGGCGTCAGTGATAAGAGCCCCATGTTCTGATTGGTGCATTCGCGAGCCTCTCAGCCTGGGACCATCGCCGTTCCCAGTTCACGGTGCACCTGTCACTTGCAACAATGTTTCACTATGGGTACGTGCAGACAATGTGAGGACTTATTCATAGGCTGGAAGGCCGACTACTCCCACTGTCGCAGATGTCTATTGAGTCTTTTATTTGTATCTGCTTGTGTCTCGTAACGAGAGATTCAGGTGCCTCCATTCTCCTAGCCTTGGCATCCGTTCAGGTGTGGCTTGGTCACGTGAGGCGGGACCGTGTTTGAGGCCGAATTCTGCACAATTAATACTGTTTTTCCCACTGTGTGCCTTGTTTAATCTGCAGGTGCGACCTTGATGTTGGTGTGCGGCGTGCGAGATTGCAACATTGTGGCTTGACTGTTTGCCTTTCGCCGGGCTAATTCTGCAGGATCAGCAACCGGACTCTTGTTCATTTTAATGTTCATGGAAGCTCTTGCTTGCGGCCTACTTGAATCAGGTGCATAAATGGAGTCGTTGAGTGCACAGGCGCTTTAGGTTATAGGGTTTATGTGAAGCGTAAGCAAGCCATTTGGATAAGTTCATCGTGCGTCTTGCGTTCCTGCATCTTAAAAGCCTATGTGAAAAATAATAAAGATGCACGTCCGTGGATGTGTCCGTCACCTACGTCATAGCGCTGAGTATATTCTTCGTGTAGGTTGGTGTGTGAGTGTCCAGGGTGCATGGTCGTCCAGGTGTGACCGTTGGCTAGGTCGTCATGGCATCTCTAACGATGTGTTGGTTTTAGTCGATTTGATCCATGTTGCAGGTGTCGGCCTGGGTAGGGCGAGCTGCTGGGCAGGTAGGGCAGGTGTGTGGGCACATCCGTAGGTTCCTGTACCAAGGTATTTGGTCGTCTGGTAGATGGGCAAACTCATCTCGTGGCGGGTGTCTAGGCCGTGATCCTCTAGGCCAAGGGCGAGAGGGGATTGGCGGGAGCCTGTTGTTCCATTCTCCCACTTCACTGCGCTTACCTCTCCTTACCGTGCTGGCAGTACTCTCCTGTCCACCTGACATGGTCATTCCACTTGCTGAGGTCAGGGTAATGTTAGTAGAGGATACAGCTGTATCGCTAGCCACAAGAAAAATTATCTAAAATATAAATGTAAATACTCCACTTGGAATAAAGAGACACAACAGTATAGCCACATTTTTTATTATTTTACCCATCTTTTACCGTTGCAGCTTGATTCTGGTGCAGCTTGACGATATAGTTGCCTACCTGAAATGCGCAGATATAGGAAGTTAATCTTTAAGCCCTGTGAACCGTATAGTCATTGATGGCAAATATGAACAGCTGCTCCCACAGGTCTCTAATTCCACGTTCCTTCAGTGTGGAAATAACGTAAGGATTTGCTTGACCGAGTTATGGGTACACTTGGGCCAGATATTCTATAAATATAAGATAGTATACTCTGAGGGAACTGGCCCGAAATCTGCTGGGTTTTCTCACATTGTGGACGGATTGGTTCAAGAAAGTATCAGGGTGATAGCGGGTAACATAAACAATCTTCAATTATCACAGTCGGCTTTCTCGAAGAATGTATGTAGAGAATAAAATAACAAACGGACAGTGTATCCTCATCTATGAATGTAGGCAGTTTGTTCCCTAACTTGCTGCCTTTGAGCAAGAAACCAGTGGGTGTCCTCCACTCAGCAGTGTAAGTTCAAAATTGTTGTTTTGCTCCTCTTGCTGCTGATCATTGGCCCTTTTGAACTAGTTGCCAGGCGAGGCTGCTGCTCGGTAGGGCAATGGGTCCAAGACATGGTTCCAAACAGTCTTTCCGGCCAATATGACAGCTTTGTCTGCTATTGCCTCGACAATGTGGGGTCCTATGAATCTGGGAGCGTCCCACCTTCTTACAAAATTTGTGAGCAGCACTGTATCACCAAGGCTAACATTCTTTTTGGTCCCAGACTCTTTTGGTTCATTGTCACTGTTGCTCTTGCTATTTTCTGGGCCTTCCTAGTGTTGTATCTGGTGAGCGATAAAAGAGGCACTAGCACTCAAGGAAGTAATGTAGTTGTACATTTCCTGGCCTAACACAGCTGCACTAATCTCACTGTCTTTCAGTGCCTTAGTGGGAGGGTCAGTGGGAGTTGCATGTGTCGTCCTGTCACCACCTCGTGGGGCATTAAATGGTGGTCGGATCAAGGCTTATTGCACAATGCAAACAGTGCAAGGGGTAGGCAGTGGAGACAGTTCTTCTTTGTGCTCTGTTTAGTCTTTGCAATTGTCTTTTTCAAGAGGCCATTCAGGCATTCACACACTCCATTTGCTTGCAGGTGATAAGTGCAAGAGAATTTATGTTCAATGCAACAGCAACATAGTTATGTGCCTGAACATCTCATTGGCAAAGTAAGGGACATTGTCAGAGCGCAGGACATGCGCCCCATCTTGGGAATACTTCCTGGACCAAACACTTTGCTGCTCTGAGAGCATCACGATGTGAACAAGGGCCCACCTCAATCCACCGAGAGAATAGGCACACAACCACTATCATGTAGTGGTATCCTTGGCATAATTAAATCATGTCAACATAGTCGACATGCAGATGTTGAAATGGGCCTGCTGGCCGAGGTATGGCTCCTCTCACAACTCTCAATGTATGTCTTGCAGTGAACTGCTTACATGTCAACAGTTGCTCACAAATTCAGCCATGTGTTCTGCCGAATTAGGACAGAACCATGTTTCTCCAATATGGGAAGCAATGACCTCTTTTCCTGTGTGTGTTGGACAGTGTAACTGTGTCAGTGCAGTGTTCACTAATGCTACTGGCATCACTACCTTCCCAGTGTTGTTCTGTCACCATAGGGCATCTGCTGTTGATACTGTATATCCCCTCCTGGTCCATAGTTCTTTCTCCTGCCTGGGTGCAGCTCTGTGTTTCTGGTAATGCATTGTACCCTTCCTTCAGTACCATGTTTCTTGCATAGTCTCGGGCATGTGATGCTGTCTCCATTTCTAGTAGCTCTCCAAAATATGCTGTGCCTTTTGCTTCTGAGTCTGCTGCTTAATTTCTCCTTGAGATAGGATCTTCCCCTCACGAGTGTGCCTGGCACTTCACTATGGTTATCTGCATGGGCTACTGTATAACTTCAATCAGTCTACCCAATAAACGTGCATGCTGTACAGGTGACCCATCTGCTCTCCTGAAATCTCTCCTTATCCACCGCGCCAGTCCTGAGTGTACTGTTGACATCACGTACGAGGAGTACAAGTACACTGTCACTTCCTTTTCCTTGCTGTGTTTCAATGCTAGTATTAAAGCTACTAACTCTGCTGCTTGTGGTGAATAATGTGATGGTAATTGTGCACTCACCACTACCTCACTTGTTCAATCTTCCCTCAATCTCACTACTGCAGTTCCTGTTTCCTAAACCCATCTGTCTGGTCAATTGTCGAAGATCAGTCAATGTACAGCACGTCTTCCCCCCTCACGTGCATCCTCGTGTACTTTGTTGGTGTCACTGAATTCCTGTATGTTTTCTGCACTGTCATTTGCATAGTCTCCTTCTTGTAAAATGTCTACTTTTACAAAATTGCTGGGTTAACAGGGCTGCACCTTACCACCTTAATGGAAGGATTTGATAGTACCACTTCGTATCCTGATGTTCTCTGTGTTGTCAGTGTGCTCTTTGGTTTCTGTAGTATCGTAAAACGGGTATGGTCCACATAAAGAGTGGTGCTGCACCCCATGGTAGTCCCTGCTTTCTCCACTGTGAATGCGGCAGTAGCCAATGCTTGCTCGCATTGGTAGTGTCCTCTCATTACTGGGTCAAGTTTCCCACTGTAGTATGCTATTGGCTTGAATCCAAAGATTGTCTACTGTGTCAGTACTGCCTTCATCACTACTCCTTCAGCGTGTGAGAACAGGAAGAATTCCTTTTTGTAGTCTGGGATCTGTGCATATTGCTTCCTTCAGCTCATTGAATGCCTCAGTCATCTCTGTCATCCAGCTTATTATCTTGTGTCCCTTCTGTGCTTCCTTCTGAGCACCCAGTAAAGGTCTTGTTTGTGTACTGTAGTCAAATGCCTATGCTCTACAGTGATTACGCAACCCCAAGAACTGCTGTCATGGATTAGGCCGTTTTGCATATTGTCTCCGCCCTTTCTGGCATGATCTGTCAGCCATTTTGGGAGATTGTCTGTCCCATGTGTAGCATTTCTCTCGGACAGTACTGTAGTTTGGCTTTGTCCACCTTGTATCCCTTGTCAGCTAACACCGTCAGCATGTGCACTGAGTTATTTCTACACTGGTCCTCTGTCGTGCTGCAAATCAAAATATCATCTACGTACAACAGGACTGTGCTCTCCATCTGTACATTGCCCAGGTCCATCTGGAGACCCCTGTTAAATATGGATGGTGACTCGCAGTACCTTTGAGGAAGTCGTGTATGTTTCCATTTCTGGGTTCTATGCATAAAGGAAGTCAAGTCTTGTGAGTTTGTCTGTAGTGGAACTGAGAAATATTTGTTTTTCAAATCTATGACAGTGAAGCAGGCTGCTTCCGCCGGAATGCTGCACAAAATCGTTGCTGGATTTGGCACTAGAGGATACTCTGCTTCTACAGTGTGGTTTAGGGGGCATAAGTCCTGGATGAAACACCACAATCCCCCTTTTGCTTTCTAAAAAGGGTACACAGCCGTGTTGAATGGGGACTCTGATGCCTCACTCCACTAGTACTGCAATCGTCTTATAAATGCCCTCATCGGCCTCTTTTGAAAGTGGGTACTGTTTTACTCTGGGTAAAATTGCTTCTGGATTCAGTTTTATCTTCACTCCTCCTATTCCCTTCAGAAGCCCCACATCATAGGGGCTTGTGGTCCATAGGATGCTGGGCACCTCGACCAGAGCCTCCTCACAAAAAGATGGTGCTGCTTCTAGCGCCATTGCCATTATTTGTGGTACCTCTTGGTAATGTATTTTCAACCAATAGGTCACACTCATTTCTAACAGCATATGGTGCTCTAACCTTTTGTCCCTGAATAGTTCTTTGTCACTGTGGTTAGCCTGCACCCTTCTGCCACTGCGATCACTGCTCACCATGATCGTCCTGTGTCATCCATCCCATGTACTACTAACCATTCGCCCCTCACAACCACTGCCTCAATTTCTATCGGCACTATTGTCCCCTCTGCCTCATCCAATGGTATTTCAGGTCTGAACAGATACTCATTTGGAACATGCCACATCTTCCCTTCAATCTCCGGGAGCCATGCAATTGCAAGTTCAGTCCCATACTGGAACAGCTCCTCGTCTACTGGCACCCCCATCTGTACCTTCCATCCACTATAGGATTGTATAATCTCTCTTACATTAAGCATGTGTAATCCTGGGTTGGAGCACACTATCCCCCTTGTCTATGAATGAGTATAATCTCTCTTACATTAAGCATGTGTATTCCTGGGTTGGAGCACACTAACCCCTTGTCTGTGAATGAGATTGTCATGTTCAGTCTGCTCACAATATCTCATCCCAATATATTTACAGGTGTCTTTCAAGAGTAAAGTAAGGGCAGAGATAAATCGTGTTCCCCTATAGAAAGGGAGAGATTTCTGTAAAAGGAACCACTTCCCGAGCCCCAGAGAATCCTTGAGTATTCATGGCATCGCCTGAAAACCTAAATGTTCCCTCTCGAATCCAGGACCTAGTTGCCCCTGTCTCTACAAGGAAGGAAAATGTTTTGTTACCTATCGCCACCCCTATGTGAGGTTCCTACGCAGGGATTTCTGTGATTGACAAGATTGAGCACATCAAGTCTGTCTCTGGGCTGTCCTAAAGAGGGTATAAGGACATCCCGTTCCCTGTGAATGGGTTGTTTCCCACCATGGTGACCCCTCCTAGTTTTCTGATGGGGATTGTGGCCATGGAGTTCATGTGTGACACTGTGCCATTGTTTGGCTGCATGCTGTCCTGTACCTGTGGCATCTGCTGTGAGGTGCTTGTAAATAAAGTGGTACAGGTGCTTGCATATGTGGTATCGTGTCATGGGCTAGTGTGCCTGCTGGTGCACACCCTGTGTCTGTCCTTGCTGTAGCTGTGGTTGGTCCTGTGTGTAATAATCATCCTGGTCCACCTGATAGGCCTCCTGGTATTGTGTTCCCCAATTCTGCTGCATCCCTCTGTTCCTGCAAGCTCTCGAAATGAGCCCCATCTGCCCACATGACCAGCACTGTGGTGGCTCTCTCCCATGCCCCTGGAATCCCCTGCGTAATCCCCTTGACCCTGCTGCACCTGCAGCCCATATCTCCTAAACCCCCCTGGAAAACCACCTTGGTTGTGATGTATCTGCATTCCGTACTGGCGTCCTCTCAATGCCCCCCCTTCCTCGAAACCCTTGCTGCATGTTTCCCTGCCTCATGAACCCTCCCCCGTGGGCAGCGGTGTGTACTGTTACAGCTGTGCTCCCTGTGTGCTCGTGCTTATCAGCACCGCCCATTTCATGGTGTACTTCGATAGATTCTTTTCTGCACTATTTTTGCTTCCTCTAACTTTCTTTCCTCTGCTTCCTTATTTAGCTTCTCTTGCAATAGCCTACAATGATGAATGATCGTAAGCTGTATTTCTGGCAAGGATTTTGCTTCCATGCCCACCAACTTCCTTAGCTGCTTTTGAACTGGCTCTGGTAACCCTTGACATAATATGTGGTTAAATACTGCTACCGTTTTATCCCACGGTTCTCGAGTTTCAAGGCGCCAAAGCTCTTGGATCGCCTCAATATAGTGTAAGGGGTCTTTGTCTATCTCCATTTTGTGAGCCATATTTGCTCTAATATCTGATGTGCCCGGGCATTGTGTCCTTAAGCCTTGCCATACGCCAGCCATTCAATTTGCAAACGGTGAACCATTGTGCGCTGTGTTCTGGGCGGTTACTCCGGGGAAACCCGCCCTTTTCCATACGTCATCCACAGCTTCTCCGAGGATCGCTACTAACAGTCCTTTCATGTCCCCCATTGCTAACCTCTCACCACTGTTATCCTTTCCATCTCATATATCCATTTCCCGGCACCCGCTGACAACGATTGTAACCTACATCTCATGTTTTCTTTGTCAATATGCTTCCATAGCTTTTCTAGCAGGGAAATCTGAGTGAACCCTATTTCCCCATTCACACTTCTAGTCAGTCTGACCTGTCTGTCCGTGTTGCTAATGTCAATGTACACATCTATCGGTTCTGTTATGAGTATTAGGATGTCATTGTTGGGTCCCTCTGGGATCCTCTCCCTGGAACATACTATAGCTGTCTCCCCCTTCCTTCATCCTGGGAGGTCTCTGAGCCTCTCTACGTATGGTTCTAGGTCATTAATGTTACATAGCTCATCCACTGACCATGGTATGCGCTCATCCTTGATGCCTCCTGTTCCCCTATCCCGGTCCCTCTAACCCATGTCACCCGCTTTTCCGTATCTGTCCCCGTTGATTGAGGCCTACGTGGGTCCCCTTCTCGTCCCCACTGTTTCGTCCTTCATTGTCGGACCCCGAGACCATGTTACTGCAAAAGTCTAACCCCTCCTTTGCACCCTTCTGCACCTCGCCGCTCGCTCCTCTGTCAGCGGTCAGCAGCCCTGTGCCTCTCGGCCCCTCTTCCCTAGTTTATGGTGGTGTTTTATATGTCAGATTTGAATACCCCTCTGCTGCTCTTAGTTCTCATAATGGGTACATCCCCTGCTCATCATCTGTGTCATCAGAGACAATGCTCGGAGGGACATGTGGGGGAGTGGAGGGCGGGCAGCGGCCCCTTCACCCCCTACTGGCTCAGCATCCACTGACACCTTGCTGCGTCCCCCTCGCCCTCTTGGAACATTCTCCAGAGCTCGAATATAGCCATGCGGCTTTCTAGCATCTTCCCCTCATAGGTACCCTGTATGTGTGTCAGTAGTGTATGCTGCACATCCTTGGAGAAACTTCTGCAAGATGGCCATGGTTTAGTTAACTTCACCTCAGTGCCTTTAGACCATTCTATGCTATATTTGCATATCTTATCCTTCTAGGGTGGGAGCATCTTACACAGCTGCTGGAGGGGCATTTCACCCCTGCACTTCCCTTGATACATCATTCTTGCTTTTGCCTGACCTCAAGTTGAGGGTTTTGATAATCCGCTGTTAAGGGAGAAACACAGTGTAAGCACGATATTGTTAATTCACTACAAGCCTATCTGGCTCCACAACCTGTCAGGCGTGCTGCATGAACAGCCCCTTGTCAAATCGCTGTTTCCTCAGGCACACCCACAATCTTGCACATGCGCCTTCTGCATACCACCATTGGTTCACCTTGTCTGCCAATCTGTTTTTCCAATGCTAGCTCCTCACCATCTTGTGTTCTCCAAGTCGTAAGTGCAAGCCTGTTGGTGACATCACCACTTACTAGACAAGGTAGCGTTTAAAAGGCCAAACACTGTGCACATAATATTACAACCCGTTCCCCCAAGATACACACAACCCCCACAGCTATCGTCCTGCCTCCTAGCACAGTATACTAATATTCTCTTGTGTTTGATCTGTACCTGCTGCGTTGCATAGAAAATAATACGCCTCCTCTCAAGCCTTAACCAGTCGAATCACCTTCCGCAATCTAGGTCAGCTCCCTTGCTAAACCTTACAGGGATACTGTCATCTAGGACCCAAGCTAAACATGCCCAACCCACAGGAAACCACTATTTAAATACTTCTGTCATCCGTGCCTTCGAGTCAATAGTCTAGGTTGTTCACCAGAACAGTTTACCTCTAAACTCGAATGTGCCATAACTACAATTAATGAACTCTACATCCGCTCTTGTCCCTACTAAGTTTAACAATGCTAAACAATACCTCAACAATACTTGACAATGCTCAACAATACTAAACAATACTCCACAATACTCAATACCCCCCATCACATCCACAGTTGAGGTGTGACTGGGTCAATACGTACACTTCATGGTCTGCTGGAGCTGGTTGGCTGCCGTTTCTCCCAAAGCTGCCCTTTCCCCTTGCTGGTCTGCTGAACCCTTGTGGATTTCATGCAGGATATTTCCCAGGCTGGTTCCCGACGGCATTTCCGTGGGGCACGCATTCCCCGTCTCATCGAAAGACGCAAGGGGTTTTGCAGCCTCTCAGGTTCTGCGGCAGAGGAGTCGGCTGTGTGCCAGGCTGGCGCAGCCAACCCTTACCTCTGCTAGCAACTTGTTGGGAGGGACTCCCAAGTATTCCAGAGTGTTGCCTGGGGTCCACTGACTTCAAGGGCCCAACACCCTCCCTGGATTTCTTGGCTATGATTGGTTAGAGCTGGTCTCCTCAGGCCTGGGACTTGATTGAGTTCTAAGCCCTCTTCAAGGTGATGTGAATGATTATGCGTCTGTATTGTAACTTGTGTATACCATCTTTGCCCATAGAAATATGCTCCTCACATTGCAACACTTGCTGCAGTTTGCATCTGGTTTGCTCGGATCGGCTCTGCTTTCCCACCATGGATGACTATCCATTGTCCCATTTGGCTGGACCATGTGTTTAGAGACCCCAAAATCGAGCTCTTCAGCTCGCAATTATGAGGATGTATTCTGTTTCTCTGCAGCTGGTTGCCTTGTCGTCTGAGATTGGAATGTGTCTGCGTATATTTGACCTTGGCTGCGAGTCTGCTCCATGCAGCCTGAATCAGCTTTGCTCGTCGCATACTCAGTGGCTTGAAGCCTGCTGTATTTTTCCAGTAGTCCCATAGGTTTATTCACGTTAAGCATCTGCAAGGTTGCTCAGGATCTCTTGTGCCTTTCTAATTCTGCATTACTGCATTTGGCTAATGAAAAAATAATAAAAGCAATGAGAGTATGTATATGTATCTGTTCTCTAGCTATAGAACTGTGCACCTATGTTCATGTATACGAGAGTGTGTTTGTGTGATGCGGTGCAGGACTGCAAGTGTGCTTCATGTCTAACGCTGCTACGTTGTGATGTCACTAATGATGTCAGCACCATGGCTTCTTGGTGCTTAGTCGAGGTGACCATATAGGTTTATATGTTCACGATCTCCGGTTCTTCTCCTACACATGTAAACACTTGCATTGTATTCGGTCTGCATGGCTGGCTGAGAGGATACCTTTCAGTGTACTTGTCAATCATTAGTGCACTCAGGATTCGTTCAAAGTAGAATGGGTGGCTGCGAGCATATCTGGCTCTCCGTCTTGACATGAACCTGGGGGTGAGGAGGGGCATCTTCGGGACCCTCTCTTCATAGCTCCACCACCTACCTCTGTCTTCTAAACTTCAAAGAGTCTCTGGTATTCAGCATCCTGTCGTAGACTATCTATTTTATCCTGGCAGGCATGTCTTTGAAATGAGTTCCTACCCCACCCCCAAGTGGGATTTTGTCTCGTGAGAAAGGAGGTGGCATTACCTAACATTAGCATCCAAAAGGAAGCTGCCTGACCTCCAGCCAGAGAATGTATGTGTCCAGGCCAGACAAATCTGAATCAACAGAGTCCTGCCATGGATTATTCACAGATCCAGGTGAACAACTAAATGATATCACATTGGTTTGTAGCTTTATAATTGTGTGATGTTAAGAGCCACCCTTTTTCAAACCAGTCAGGTCTTATCTTTTTAGTTTCCTGTGCCATCGGGCCATTTTGAGACAAACAGTTATCATCTTGGGGAAAGGCAAGTCTTTGACTACAAAGGCTAACCCCTCACATGCATGGAGTTTGGATCCAGCAGGCTGTACTCAAGAATGCAGTGGACCCTTTATAGTGGCCTGCTGCCACTGCAGTCAGGGGCTGGAGAAGTCAGGTGACCGTCCCAGCTAGGTCACGGATGCACTATGTTTTTAGCAGGGAGCAATTTACGAAAGGGGGTTTATGTACTCTTTCTAGGAACCTCCAATAAAAACCTAGAGAGGCTACAAGTCATACAGAATAATGCTCTCCGGGCAGCCCAAGGCATTGCTAAAAGAGAACACATTTCTGAGGCCAGAAAATTAGCCCTCTGGCTCCCAATAAAGGAAAGGATCGTCTTCAAAGCTCTAACACTGACCCACAAGTGCATTCACCTCACTGCTCCTACCTACCTCTCACAAAGGATCCACCCCGTCTCCACTACAAGGCCAACCAGATCACTGTATACCAACATGCTCTCTGTGCCACTAGTAAAAAGAGCCAGAGCGGGCGGATCCAGCTTCCCTTATCTTGCACCCACTCACTGGAATGCCCTACCTCCCACAATCCGAGGTGAGGCCTCCCTCATCGCCTTCCGCAAAGCTATCAAAACCATCCTCTTCACATAAGGTCCTTCCCATCAGCATACATACTTAACATATGACCTACTGCATAAGCTGTAATATAATGACCAAATGCAATATCTGTAAAAACAGTATTATGTTTTCTAGTATTCATAATGTGTCAGCGACTGCTACCATTCCTGTACCTGTGTAACTAAGCTCCTGCAAGTTACAGCGCCTCAATGCCCCAGGGCTGCTTGCGTGCTATATAAATATAAATAAATAAAAAAATATAAATAAAATCAGCAAAGTCCACGTTCAGAGCCAGACTTACCAATCAATAATGTTCAGGCTATGCATCCCTCACAGATGGCCAATCTGTCACAGTAACATTGACCGATGTTGGTAGTATTTCCATGGAAATACTGTTGTCATATCAACAAACTCAGAATGGCAACCACAATACATTGTATTTCTCTTCACTTTACTTACTGACATGGCATGACCACTGGTAACCTTTACACTTGTGTCAGGGAAACCAAGCTCACACATCAATTTTGGATAGCAACAAATCAGAGACAGTATTATTTGTTTGGCAAGACAAAAGACCAAGTGTATCTTCACCTAAAGAGCATTGACTGCAACAAAAAGTTCCAGACAACAGCTTTGGAAATATCATCAGCGTATGTCCAAGAGAGAGTTTGGGAGGAAACAAGCATTGCCAAGAGCAAAAGTCACTATCTATTAAGAATGAAGTCAGGTGAACAAAAAACTGTTAGACTAAGGAAATTAAAAGCATTGTGAATGCCATCATCAGGCATCTTTAGAGTTGAGCTGCAAATGAACTAATACTGCGTGTATACATGTCTGCTTGATTATTACTCTAAATTGCTGTGGATCTTATTTTAATAGTTGCATTGGCAATCAGAATGTCATCGGCAGAAAATGGATGCCGCCTTTGTAAAAACCCAGAGCAGCGAGAAACTTTAAGACATCTAGTGATGTCATGCTCCAACACAAAAAACAAAATAGATGTACTTATCTTCAGCCCTTACTTACAGGTGCTGTAGTGGTGGATGAAGACACTCTGTGGAATCGACTATCAGGGGAGGCCACAAGATGGACCTTGGCAATTGTCAAACTAATAGACTAAGCATTGAAAAAGATCAATCAACCAATGACAGAGGGCACGGAAAATTCTAGTGGCCTCCAGAGCCTGGTGGCCTCCTCAACCTCCTCTCCATGAGCAAGTTTCCGCTTGAACCACACACAAATATGTTGGAAATCGTCTCAGTTTGACAGAGGAGTTTTACTGAATCTTCCTATCTGTAAAACAAAGAATCTTGTAAAAGTCATATGTGATTAAACCCAAGTAATCATAAAAAAGATAGTTGCATTACTGACTTTTGGGTGAGCATGGGCGTGTTGCAGACTGCGCAATACTCTAATCAAACAAATAATAGTCACACAAATGTTTAGCTTTTTCATGAGTGTTGTGGGGTTCTAACTCACTGAGGCCTAATAGCGCTGGAGAAGAGCTCTGTGAACCTAAGATCTTGGCTGTGACGTCGATTTACCAAAATGCAAGAGATAGTGAGAGTGACATCAAACACCAGCTGACTTCACAGTAAGTAGCATCACATGGCTTTTGACTGGGCAGCATATCAGGAAGTAGTATCACTAGATCTCCGACCCTGATATCATCATAGGAAGTGACATAATAAATGTAAAAGGAAAAACATGATAAATACTTTGATGAAAAGAAAAGAAATTACTACGGCAGTCAGAAAGCTCATGAAATGCCTTTGTCATCAGCTATAGTCCAGCAAGTCAAGGGCAGTCATTTATGTAAGGTAAAGTCTCACATGCCCAGCTGCTGCCATCATATGACAAATGCACATTGAAATGCTCAGGTATTAGTATTAGTATTTGCTTTGCATAATGCCCTGCAATGCAAGTAAATACCCATTTGCCTTGAATAGTCACCATATGCATGGTAGAACCTGCGATGCTCAGCTGCTGCCATCATATGCCAAGCATCTCCCCTAAAGTTCCCATATTGCTCTATTATGGCATTAAGGGGCGTATATGCCTGGAACAGCCAACATGTGGAACTTTTGCCATCATATGCCAAATGTAGCTGAACTGCTTGGGAATGCCACTGTATGAAAGTGTATTGCTCCTATGTAATTGTAATGCCAGGTGTAGTCTCAGAAGTCCCATGAATGCGGTCTTACATCAATTCAAGTCTCATATGTCTGAGACAGTCGCCGTATATGGTGCAGACTTACTTGCGCCTGGAGCATCATCTGCCAAATTGCCTCCAATAGTGGGTTTAGGTACTAAATGTAAGGCACATTATCAAATGTCTAAACAATGTTTTGATAAGCAAGTACAGCCTCAAAATCTGCTATAATGCCATCTTATGACAATTCATTCCTTACATGTCTGCTAGAGCATCGCATGTACCTGGCGAGGATGCAACAGAGCACTGTCCTAATTTGGGGTTAATAGAGGTCAGTGGAAGGGGAGGTAACAGGTTGTAGTATCTTGGAATACCCCATACTACCTTGGTGGTGTATTCCTAGGAGTAGCAGGTCCTAGGTGACCTCTAGATATTCCCTGTAGGGCATGGTCTTGATTCCATTCCTAAATGGCAGGAGCATTGGAGCGGTCCTGATTGTGGCTGGGAGGCTGTTGAGCCAGTTTGGGCATATTAAGGGAAGGCCTGTTTCCTGGTTTTCTCTTTGTTTGCCAGTTTAGAGATTGAAGATCACTAAGGAGACCACTGATTATTGTGGGCTTCTGCAGGTGAATAGGGGATGTTTGGATCTGAAGTAAAACATCTGGACTGATTATTGTCTGTCTGAGAGCAGGAGGTCAACTAATTGATGACTGTGCCTGTGAAAACCCATTCTATCTGTGAGTAGGCCTGTTAGCATAAAGAGGTCCACGGTTTCAAACGAGTCAGAGAGTTCAAGGGTTCCAAGAGACAGGAGTCACCTTTATCCACGATTTGGAGAGCATCATCTATGACCTTGACGATGGCAGATTATGTGCTGAATGCGGGTCTAAATCCTGATTAGTAGTCAAGGAGCAGACCATTTTGGTTTATCTAATCATGTATTTGGTGGGAACTGTTTCTCAATGATTTTGCCAATGATTGTAAAGCAAGTGATCATTCAGTGTTTAACAAGGTTGTACGAGTCTAGAGTCGTGTTTCGAGGAGTGGGCAGATTAATCCTGTTTTAATGGTTCCTGGGAATATGCTCTGATTGGGCAAGGCATTGACTGACTGGAGGAAGGGGGTAAGGGAGGATCCTGGGAACTGTTTCATGATAGCAGAGGGAAGCATGTTGTCCTTGCATGAGGTATGTTTTAGTGACCTGAGAATATCACTGAGACCCTTGTGGGTTAGAGGTGTGAAGTTTTTCGAGGGTTGTTTTGTGTGAGGTGGGATCATGAACATGAAGATGTTGCTAATTGCGTTACATTTTCCAGTGGGCAGAGGGATTACTGGGTTGGGCAACAGCTTGTAGCAGTGCTGGAATGCCACAAAGAGGGTTTTACTCCTGTTAGAAGCTACTTTAGCTTCAATGACTAGTGCCTGGTTTATTATTTTGTGCCAACCATTTTCTTGCGTTCTGGTTGTTTATTGTCAGTCAGTTCTTGGGTATACCAGGGGCAACGTTGCTTCAGGGGTCATGGTCTTTCGTGATTTGGTTGAAGATTGACAGTAAGGCACTGACTTTGGATTTAGTTGGGATTGCTAGTGTCACAAGACTTTTTCTATTACCTCCAAGAAGAAGGTTTAAAGGAGCTCTGGCAAAACACATTGGGCTTCCTCACCCATATTAGTTGGGATCGGAAGTCATAGTCTGTTTGTTTGATCATTGGAAGTGGCAAGCAAGCACCTCCATGGAGTTCAGAGGCATACGGTTGAGGACGGTGGAAGTCCAGTTTATTTTGGGGATGACTGACACACCTCCTGCTACCCTCACTGTGCAGTCAACAGTGTTGGATGTTGTACCCAGGTAAGATGAGGACGTCAAAGACTTGGCAGGTGGTGGGTTGGAGCCCTGTTTTGGGTGCTGGCATAGAGCTTGTGTGTGGAAATGAGGTCAGGAATATCTGCAATGTTATGAATGGCAGAATACACATTCATTAGCATCAGGCTTGGGAAAACAGAGGAGGGGTGGTGATGAGAAGAATGTGGATGAGGTACTGAGATTCGAGGAGCAATGGTTCTGTGAGTGTTGATGGGCCTGGGCTCCTGAGAGCATGTGAATGGTATGTGACTGTAAGGGACACATTGTAATGTCTGCCTAATGTTGGAAAGGCAGGGGTTTCAGCCTTCAGACCATTCTGGAACCTAGCAGGCACAACCAGGCAATGTCCTTGTCTAGGTCCTTAAATAAGGATGATGACACCTGGGGAAGGCTAGATATAGGGATTAACAGGTGGCTCCTGATTGGCTAGTAATCTGGAGGCGGCGCAGCTGATCACGAGCCTGGTGGAAGAGCACTGCAAGGATGGGAAAAACACAAGCCTTTAAGTAGACATCCTTTGGCGGGAAAAAACTTTAATAGTGGCAGTCTGTATTTACTTACTTAATCGGGTATGGCATTTTATTCTTGGCATCAACGGTAAAGCAAACATACGTTTATTACTTGGCTAGCTTGGCCTATGGTGGTGTCAGTGTGCATTTATTTTCTTACTGTGTCATAGCATTTGTTACTTTTTACTTGACATCAAGGGTAAAGCAAACATGATGAGAGCGTTATTACATGGCTATACCGGCTCACATTGGTAGCGCCTGTCTAGCTCTGTATTTGTTGTGTCTCATGGCATTTTTTAACTTTGCTTCAAGGGTAAAAGCAAACATAAGTGTGATTACCTGGTACACTGTAGGATACACTGTATGATCTTGGTATAGCCAGACTGGATATACTTTCTTTCTGTAGCATGGCTCTTTTTACTGACTGGGCTGTCCTTATATGGTAATACTGGTATATATTGGTGCAGCATGCATGGACACGTATGGGCACAACCAGCATGATCACATTTTATCTACTGGCAAATGCTGCGGGCACAATGAAAATGTGTGGGAAAATTGCCCTGTGTACTGCACTGTTGGCAACTTCTATCCATTTGTTTTTTCCTGTGATACCATACAAACGTAATTGCAAACTGTGTGGCATCTTAACAAATATTTCACAGAAAGTGCTGCAAAATGCACCATTTTAACCCATTATAAAAAACAATGTGTCGGGGATAGAACTCCTCAGAAGCCTGCTTGTTAGGTTTGAGCTCCCTCGCTGTGCTCGTTCACGCCCAGATATTAGACACATACATTTACACCCATCCAGTACAAAAGTTCACCAGCCGCCATTGCCCCTACCACTCTTTTTAGAGGGTGCTCAGTCCTCCATAGACTAGCTGACGCTGGAGGATACAGTGTGCCATTTGACCATGAGTACATAGAGTGAACCAAACCTGCAATCTCACGTTGTGCTGCAAATTATGCTATTATCATATTTCTGCTTATTCTGAGTCATTTATCCTATGCGTTCTGCATCTGAAAGATAAAACCCACGCGGCTCACAAATGGCAGCTCAGTACTTGCCTGCATTAAAAAAAAATGTCTAATGAAATAAATAAGCTATTGAAATAGTTCTATTCCATGCCCAAGGCGATTGCTTGTTTGTCATATAAAATAAGCATTTGTTTTTTGCGGAACTGAAGATTTAATCTCATCATGTATAACAGCAAGGTGAATATCTACAGCAAAGAATGATTAAGAGCAGGGGCTGTCACACAGGCTCCTGTCATTAGGGTAGTAGGAATGTGCATATAGATGTCAAGGTATCCCTTGTCAGCAGTAGCAGAGGAAGCTTTTGGCACCAGGTGGGGCAGCAAATAGGGCGCCAGCGGGAGCCTGGGGGGCACACTGGGCTCCAGGGTGGAGCCAGGAGGTTGAGGGGGCAGCTGATCCCTCCTTACCCCCCTGGCTCAGCCACTGCTTGTCTGGTGTACTTTATTCAGATAGTCCTGGCTATATAGCTCACATAGTTTTGCTCTGCATGACTTGCAGTCCTTTATTCATAAAAGGGAAATAACATCACAAGATGAAATTAGCTACATGTAAGAAGTAGCATACTGCAGTACATTTATTTTGCAGAATAGCACATCCAGAATCTTTGTTTTTAAATACCTGTGAATTATCAAGGGGCGATTTGTGGTGAGAAATGTAGACAGTAGTTTCTCAACATTTTTAGGTTTATTGGAATTCAGATTTTCCTCTGCAGCAGTTACTTTTCATGTAGACTCCTGTGTGGGAGCAGAGAAATCAAGTGAAGATATCCCTCAAGGTCAGATGCACACCTGTTTACTACAAGGGTCTGGTGTTGCCATTTGTTTAACTTTCTGTGAAATATTTGTTAAAACGCCACACAGTTTGCAATCACGTTTGTATGGTAGCACATGAAAAAAAAAAATAGATACAAGTTACCAACGGTGCAGTACACAGGGCAATTTTCCAACACAGTCTGGCTATACCGAGATCGTACAGTTTACCAGGTAATCACACTTATGTTTGCTTTTACCCTTGATGCAAAGTTCTTCAAAAATGCCATCAGCCAGTCTAGCCATGTAATAACACTCTTTTCGTGTTTGCTTTACCCATGATGTCAACGAAAAAGTAACAAAGGCTATGACAAATTAAGAAAGTAAATGCACACTGACACCATAGGCCAAGCTAGCCAAGCAATAAAACTTATTTTTGCTTTACCTTTGATGCCAAGAATAAAATGCCATACCACATTAAGAAAGTAAATACAGACTGGCACTATTAAAGTAGGTCAATATGCAGACTGACACTTCTAATATAAACCAGTCCAGCCAGGTAATAACACTTATGTTTGCTTTACCCATGATGCACAGCAACAGTGCATTAAGGGTAAAGCAAACATAAGTTTTATTACGTGGCTAGACTGGTCTACATTCAATGCAGGACAGTCTAGCCAATTAATGTCTTCTTTATCCTTGATAGGCCCAGTAACTGTGCATCAAGGGTAAAATAAATATAAGTGGTATAACCTGGCTAGAGTCGCCTATATTGAATAACATTTATCGTGTTTGATTTACAAAGAGCTCCAGAAAGATAGGGCCTCATTATGATTTCGGAGGTAGCCATGCCGCTATTGGCGGCATGGCTGCCGCCAAAATCGGGCCTGGGTCCGGGTTCCCAGAATGGGGAATTACCGGGCCGTTCAGAGTTCGGAGGGCCTGGTAATTCCTCCCTCCAGTAACCCGGGCCCCGGCCTTCCCCATTCCCATTTCAGCTCCCATAGGGCTGAATGGGAATGGGGGAGGGAGCAAACAACGTGCCGATTACGAGCGGCCGTTGTTTGCTCCCTCTTCCCCTCGCGGGACCCGGTAAGCACGCCTGGTTTGACCAGATGTTACTTATCGGGTCCCGCGAGGGGAGCTTGTAATGAGACGGAACGGGTTTAACGGGTCCGCCTCCTTTAGCGGGTCCCGTTAACCCATTCCGCCTCACTTGTAATGAGGCCCAAACTGTGGACATGACATCCTGTAGCATGGAGCAGCTAAGATGACATGGCAGTCTACATTCAATTTCAAACAGGAACAAACAGTAGGGGATTGCACCCTTACCCTTAGAGAGCAGCCAGCCCAGGCATTGAGGGGTTGGGGGAGTTACAGGACCAATCATGTGATGATGGAGAGAGGGGAGTGGGAGGTGTACTCTGGACCTCCAGCAGTGAGATGGGGAGCACTAGTAGGCAGGATCAGACAGCGGGTGCCCCCACACAGCCTCTGCAACATTGGAGCAGCACTGCAGATGGAGGTGCAGGTGGATTCCTTGGATCCAGATGGCAAACCCAGGCATCAGGTAAACTGGGTTACAACTCAAAGGTCAAATGAGTAATCAATCACGTGATGATGGAGCAATGGGGTGAGAGCAGCTAGTCAGGACCTGCAGTGGCGAGATGGAGCGTGCCAGTAGGCACGGTCAGACAGCGGGCGCCCACACAATGCCTCGGCACGACTTTAGATCTAGGTGTAGGTGGAGTGCTTGGAGCAAGATAGCAGTATAGCCACGTAATAGCACTTATCATGTTTGCTTTACTCTTAATACACAGGACTTATTATAATAGGGCGGGCTGGTGGGAACTGTACTGACCATGAAAATACCAATTCTGGCCCTATTACAAGAGAGGAGGGCTCTTATTACAGAAATCACTGCACAGGTCTTGGCTCTCGTTCAAAAGGCGATGTTCCATTATTATTATTATTATTATTGTATTTATTAAGCACAGACCTTTCTTCACGAAGCAACAGCGAGCTTTACAGAGGTATACAACAATACAGATACACAATGGAGCACTTTACAAAGGTAACAAAAGTACAGATGCACAACAGAGCCCTTTTCAGAGGTAACAACAGAACAGATATACAGCGGGGGGTAGGATACAGAGCGGCACAGAGGAGGGGTACAGGTGTGCCGGATGGCAGGGAGGAGAGGGGCAGACAGCATCTAGCGAGTCAGGTGGCACGGGGGGTGACACGATGGCCTAGGTGTTGAGGAGGGAAGACTCCTTGAAGGGGTAGGTCTTGAGTGGTTTTCTGGGCACGAAGAGGAGTCTGATGCTGATGGGGAGGAGGTTCCATAGTCTTGGGGCGCAGACAGAGAAGGCTTGTTTTCTTGTCCTTTCCTTATCTGCAGCAGCAGATTTCAAGACATGTTCTATAGGGCTCTGACTTACCAGCTCCCCGCCAAGATCTCGTGCCACTTGACACTACCCACACCAATCCCCCACAGACGGCTGCCACAAAAATTAGCACATCATCACTAATCAGTTTATGACTTAGCCTTCCACTTTAGCCTATTACACCCTCCCAGATAAATGTCTATCCAGACTCAAAGTGCTGCAGACTATCAAATCTTGGCCTCTCCCCTTCAGATAACATACTCTCATGTATCTCTGAAAAATCCATTGAAGCAGAACAGCACTTAGGTCTTGGGGCATGCCTCACCTGGGGTACCGTCATGAGGAAGTAAGAGGGGGAACCTCGCGGTCCTCTGTAAAGGCATGTGGAGTCAAGAGGATTTAAGGTGAGAGTTCGGACTCAACAAATATGCAAGGGATGAGACAGGCACCAGGGGCTGCCATGGGGCCTTTGCTGTACTTCAAAAGTGTAACAGATTTCCTGACACTCTGCCTTTCTTGTAAGTCATTTCATTGAACAGAACAACTGGTGATGAGATTGTCACAGACCAAGTCGCACTGACCACCAGCCAGATGCATAGACAGGGTAGGGCCTGAGCGGGCAAGGCCCACCCAAAATCTGTAAATTCACACTCAGCAGCACTGTGTGGGCATTTATGGATGTTAATGTCACTGCAGTGGGGCCAACTACATTAGCTTCAGGACCCACTTGTTAGACAATCCTAGGTACCCCTCTGCCACCAGCTCCAACACATCACCAGCAGGACGTCTCGCTCAGGTCTGCAAAGCGGGCAGTGATCACCCTGCTATATCAGACAGGAATCCCATGACTGCGCGTCTCAAGCGTCCCGCCGGTAAAGAAGCCTATGCACCCACATGAGTAATGCCCCGTGGCAGTGGAACTCTAGTGTGCATGCCAGCTCCTCCTACACATTTACGCAGCACCACCCATACGAAATAATCATGCAGGCCTGACATCTCGCACCTGACACCGCAACATTGAGTTACACGTCGCTGCCAGCTGTCAAACAGAGCACAGACCAGTATGGCTGGTAACCCCATGGGCTCAATGGCACCACTAGACTACTGGCATAACACAAGCCCAAAGGGCGATCCATTGCTCGCCGACTAAGGCACACCAACCACTGTCCGAAGAGCCTGCGGAGCACACAGGGCTGGCATTACACACCGGAAATGCCAGAGCAATTCTATACCACATGCCATATAAGCAGCAGATATTTCGTGACTAGAGCGAACCGGTGAACAAGAGACTTGCATTCTAACTACATATCAGTTTCTAGGGAGGGCAAGTGACCACATTTTCAAACCCTCGTAAGCAAGGACACTCCACACAACTCATAAATACACGGGCCGCAGTAGAATATACCACCAAATATCCTTCCTCGGGTCCTGTATCATTTGTTTAACTTGCACCACCAGGCGATAGAGGGACCAGGTACACTGAGTGGATGTAATGACTCTGGAGAAGCTCAGTGTGGTTTGAGTACAGATTTGACCTCGTTCCCTACTTGGTTGAGAAATATGCTGAGTTTGTTTCTGGTGTTCCGCTCACCTGTGCCTTCCACCAAGTCATTACATCCACTACCTCCTCCACTAACAAACTCAGTATATTTCTCAATCAAGTAGGGAAAGAGGTCAGATCTGTACTCAAAACACTGAGCGAAGCGGACAGTGGAAGCTAATCCGCACTCACCACTGCACTGTAAACACAAAGGTCACCCAAAGAAACAAAGACTACCAGAGGCGTGTGTTTAACCAGTCAAAACTACTCCACGGAGAAATCATCCATGAATGTGTCACGCGTCCCAAAAACTGGCACTCCACTGTGAATTCCATGTCTTTTTGGATGCCGAAGCAATCAGAATCTGCTTCATTGAAGGAAGCACCACCTCCTCATTCCACAAGGAACTACTGAAGAAGCCTCTCCCACTCCTTGAGACTTGGAACGTGCGTGTGTGCGTGCGTACGTGCGTGCGTGCGTGCAGGCGGATTGACACACAAGCAGCCCACACTGCAGAAACCAGGAAACAAAGAAGAGGTAACAACAATGAGGGACTACCAGAAACCAATGAAACCCTGGACCACATCAAGAAAGAAGAAGGATGCTCATAAGAGGGCCCGCGAGCAACAGAAGTGACCCAGTAATGGACGCAAATGCAGGAGCTGCTACAGATGAGGACTCTGTTAGCAGCCTGGGGGCCCAGGTCCTGCCACCAGCAAGAGATACAGAAAAAGGGGCCACGATAATCACTATATGGCCATGTGTTGGGGTGGTGATCACACACGTCCCTGCCACAGCAGCTAGCCAGCTGGGTGCTTCAAGCAAGACAGCGATTCGGAGAAACGGCTACACAATGCACAAGAAGAAGCCAGCAGACAAACTATCAGCCAGTCAAGTGACCACTGACATGAAAATGTATACACTGGTCAGAGAGAGTGCCACTTTTAAGACACTTTGCATCAAATATATGGGGTTGTTCTGGGACCTACTGAAACTGAGGGGCTCCACCTGTCAAATTACACATTGATGACATCGCAATAGAAGTACCTCAGCACCAGAGAAGAGTAGGGGTGCATCTCCAAGAAAAGGTCATGGAAGAAACACAGACATTGCGCAGATAAATGATCATCGACAAGGCCACCAGACCCCAATAAGGGGTATCCCCATAGTGGTAGTACTGAACCAGGAGGAGAAATCCAGCTGTTTGTCAATATCATGGTCCCTAATTAAATTATCGGAAAGAGAGACACCATGGATCCCGACTGGATTGCCTGATCACGCAACTAAACAAGGCAACAATATTTTCAAAACTCAAATTCTATCACCAGCTTGAAAGACCTGTCTCCAGCTTCATAATGGTATTCTCCACGCTGCCAGGACTCCTCAGATACACGCAGCCCAATGTAGCAATCAATTTAGCAGCGAACATCATTCAAGAATTGATCCGATAACTTCTTCTGCCATTCCCTAAAGCACTGAACTACAGCAACGATCGACTCATCTTTGTAAGGACTCTGAAAGCCATGAAACCCTCTATTTCAAGTATGCCAAGGGGTAGAAGAAGCCAGTCTAACTCGGATTGCCAAGAAGAGGAGTTCCATAAGAGAAACATCAGATTCTATGGACACATCTTCTTGGCATCCAGACACCGGAAAAATAGTGGCCCTCCAGCAACTCCTTCCACTCACAATGGCCAATGAAACAACCATTTCGAGGGATGGTGGGATACGGTGCAAGATGCTTGCCACGCTGCACCACAATGGCAGTGCCCATTCAAGCCTCAGCAAGAAGGTTTCGCCATTCAAATGGACTCAGAGATACCAGAAGGCGTTGGACAGTGTCAAGAAGACCTTGGTGGAGGTGAAGGAACTCACCTACTTAGACTCTGTAACGAAAATAAAATTGACTGCCAACATCAACCCTGTGGGGCTGCAAGCCATACCAGCCCAGTCCACAGGACATCCAGGAAACTAAAAGACTATTGTAGTATATGCCAGCAGGGTGCTGTCCCACACTGAAACTGACGACTTAAACTACAAAAAGAAAGTCTTCCCTGATTTGGGTGTATGAGCATCTTCAGCACTGCCAGAGAAGGAAGCAATTTGCAATGGTTACAGACCACCAAGCCCTACTTTCCAGCTTCGAATAGGATAGGATAGTGGGGGATCTGACCACAAGAATTAAATTACAATGTCATCCACAAACCAGGCCATGAAGTAAATCCCACGGATTACATGTCACATCACCCACACGGCGGAGGAAGACATCTTTGGAAGGGTAGCCGGAGAGTACATCAACTACACAGCCAGATGTACCATGCCCTGCCATATCACCAAAGAAATGCTAGAGTTCTTCAACAGCAATGGCACATTCTGTGCGATCAAATAGTCGCTATCCCGAAGAAGGTGGATGGAAAACAAGTCATTTATAACAACGCCACCAACAGACGACTTGTTGGAGATGGAAGGATTCGGAGCCACGAGAAACAATCTTGCTGTGACACCTGAGGGCCTACTGTTGCAGGGCATACAAATGGTTATTCTCAGAAATCTGTGACAATGGGTGGCGGACATGACCCACGTGGGCCAAAGAGAGATGGTCCCAATGAGACGGCTGCTATGCAACGGTTTCCCAGCATAGACAAGATGTTCAAATGCACCATAAAGGCCTGCATGCCCTGCTAAGTGACAACAAAGCGAGACTTGCCAGCGCCTACTAACACCCTCCAAACTTCCTGGGGGATCCTGGCAAAAGGTAGCCATCGACATTTATGGCGCCTTACAAGATGGAAAGTATTTCCTTATTGTGATTGGCGAACACTCCAGATTCCCAATAGTCCAGGAAGTCACCTCCACAACATCCTCAATCACAGCAGCCCAATTAGATGAGCTCTGCTGTGAACAGGGAATACCCAATGTCCACAGCCTTAGAAGATTCCCACAATACTACTGTGAAGCCACAGCTGTAGGCTCAAGCCAATGGGATGGCCGAGCAGTTCCTATCTCATTCCCTTGCACAGAGCAGGGGCCCCTTCCAAAAGTTCCACATCTGCCTTTTCCTCTATCCCACTAACAACCCCCACTTCTCTCTTCTTGCAGAGTCACGTGCAGCGAGACCACTCTACATTACCTGCAATGGTGCCCAGCCCAGTCTTCGGTCGTTAGCCAGAGTGTACCTACGTCATGCCACACACAGGAAGCGTCTCCACACCACGTACATGACATTGGGGCAGTGGTATTCAAAAATGTTTTATTTTGAGCCCCCTTGATTAAAAAAAAGTGTTGCCTCCCCCCAACCAGACACCATTTCTGCTTGTAATGTTTGCTGAAAGCAGTCACCGTACTCCCTTTTTGAAGATCTTTGCGCCCCTTCGGGTAGGTTGACCAGACGTCCCGGTTTTTCCAGGACTGTCCGGGAATTTTCACCTGCGTCGCGACACTTTTTAAAGTTTAAAAACCCTGTCCCGACATTTAGGGATCGGGTGGATACCATCCCAGTTTTTGGCCGGATATCATGATTTTTCCACCAGTTAGCCAAAAACCGGGATGGTATCCACCCAATCCCCAAATCCCAGATGGGTTTTTTTAAACTTAAAATAGCCTCCGGACTCGGGCGCTGCAACATGACACAGGACAGGCCACCCACCTCGAAGTAATACTACAGTGTCACCGCTGAAGCTGTAGTCCTACTTCCTTGTCAGTGGCCTGTCCCGGTTTTTTATTTTCGAAATCTGGTCACCCTACCTCTGAGCCATCCTTCAGCCTCTCCTAGGGGGGGGTCAGCCCCAAAGTTTGAAGACCACTACATTGGGGTTTTAGGTCCCAAGAGCATCCTATGTGTCTTACATTGAGTGCCATTATCATGCTCAGACCTGTATTTGGCCTCTCTTACATCTTAAACCTGAGCGTCTGCATGCAAAGTCAAAAGAAAAGCCACTCTACAAAAGCCAAAACGATTGCCTTTGCCAATGATTGATGGACAAACAACCAGGATTTTGTGCGCTTAACGAATGCAAAAAATCAATAAAATACAACAAATGGTACTGACACCCCGAGGTAGCTTCTGATGACAGATGCTCCCATCATGCACCTAAACAGTGTGCATTGGGTCACAGAGAGTGAAAGGCTGAATCCGCCCCGCTCATTTTGAAACCTCTGACCTGCCGGCTATCAACAGAACTCTGCAGCAGGCGCATCCGCCTACTGAGCTAGATTAATTCAGTTAAGTAACGCTGCTTGGCAAGCGTCACGTCTATCCCAAGATGTGCATTTGCGATGAGTGGCAGGGGGCTGCTCGCTCTGAAGTTCTCGCACGCCGTATTGTTTCCGCCAAGCAATTATCATTCATATCTCGGGCAGTATTGCCTCTCGGAAGAAGGGCTGGTGAAGTCGCAACGGGGGAGAGATCGAGTGCCGGGGTGCGTTCCTGCTTCACGGCAATTACATTTCACTTCTCCCAAGGACACCCGCATCCCGGCCCCAGAGCCCAGTGGAGAGATGCTTAGCATTCCCCCAGCTCGCCTCTCCATGGCTCCCCCCTTTCTCGTTTTCAGAAACCGCTGAAGTGCACAAAAGGGTGTTGTGAAGTGTTTCATAAATGCGCGCCTGGGACGGGGGTGACTCACTGCTTCCGAGAGCAGAGCCAGCGGCGGGTGGGTGGAAAGGGGACCCGCTGTGGCGCGCGTTCAGTCGGCTTTTATTCGGCTGCGGGGGAGGCTCGAAGCGGAAGGGAGGGAGGGGGGCGCGGAGGCTAGAAGCAAGAGGGCATACCTGGCAGTTTCGCACACTTCCAAATAGGGAGATTGTCTGATGAACAAACCATTGGCCCTGCGCCGCCACCTCCGAACATGTGTGAGAATGTGGCTAGTTATGACCTCGTGGCCGAGCCCGTTCCCCTGCCTCGGGCGTGCACGCAGAACTCAGATGCACGTCTGTATACGCACCCTGCTTGCTTGCTCTGTAATGCTTCCATTCTGACCTGCGCACATTTTTCCAGAAGCTTCCACAATACATGACGGTTTATTATATATATATATTTTTTTAATTTGGTTGGCCGAGTATAATCAACCTTTCAGATTTGTACAAATGTTTCCAACTTCTTCACACGTAATACATGCATCATTAAAATTTACATGATTTCATATTTACATGAATATATAAAATTCTTTTAAAAATCCCTTCAAGATACATCTTGAGACATAGCATTGTATTACATATTTTACAATGGAATTTGCATGACAGTTTTGCATTTTGGAATGTTAGGACTGGTGCAAAGCGGAGTGAAACGGTTTGGTGTGCTTTCATGGGTGTGATGTGGGATATAGCGTGGAATGTAACGCGGGTTTATAGCGTGGTATGGTGTTGGTTCTACCTGGTGTGTGGGTTACTGTATGATGTATTATGCAGTGATACATTGTGATGTAAAATAATGTGGAATTGTGCTCATTGCTGTTGGTATAACGTTGGGACATTTTGGTGGTATGGTGTAGTGTGTCTCCGGGCTGTATATTACAGTCTGGCATAGTGAGTTATGTTTTAATGTGGTGTGAATTTGTGTTGCATGGGCGTGGAGTGGTATGGTGTGTTGCAGTATAATTTGGTGTGTTTTTTATCGTGTCGTCCTGGAAATATTTTTCACAGTGCCATCAGATTACAGCATGCGAGAATGCCAAACCAAAGTAAGGTGTGGATGGCGGTTTTCTGTTCAAGAACGTTTTGAAAAATGCCACCAAATAGTGAATTTCAAATAACATTTGTCTCTTTATCAGCATCAAAAAGTAGTGAAAATACCCCAAAAATATATAAGCCATTTGGTATATCTAATTCTTTGCTTCCAACACATGTGGGGCATGGGGAGACATGGAGAAAAGGGTTCTTGGTGACTGGGATTGAGGCTATAAGGAGCAGAAAACCAGGGTACCCTCACAAAAAGAGGCCTGTGGGATAGACGCCCACCAGGAAATCTTCAATGTTCCTTGCAGGCCAGCCCACCACTGGCTGTGGTATGGCAATGTTAGGTTTGAATGGGCTATAGTAAGGCCATATTAAGATAATTATATTTTGGTTCTCAGCTCATGTAGGAATCGCACCGCTGCAAAATAATTCCCCACTTTTTTTTCAGTTCCGAAAAGAAATGTGCAACCGGATCAGAGCGAATGGGCCTTTTGCTGATAATGTTTTTATGTCTGCAATTGTTATACTGTATAGAATATACTATGGGTACCTCCCACCTTTTTACTGATATCGGGGGACCTGTATCGTACGGAGAAGAGACAATATACTCACAAACCAAAAAGGATACAGGCTACCCCTCCCTTTTCCAAGTATTCAAATTCCTTTGATCTATGTTAAGTGCCATGGCAGAAAAATCCACTGCACACAACCAGAAATATGTTTAAAAAACGTTTTAATATTTAATCAAAAACTTTTTGTTATAACTAAACAATTCATATTACACAACAAAACACCAGCGATGACTTCCCTTTATCAACTATCATGGATGCCCCAATACAGTTTTAAAAACTGTCACACTGTGAGGTTATTATATAAAGGTGACAATATCTTATACCACAACAATACTAAAGAAGAGAAACACTCGTTGTGATACACACATGTATGCGCTTCAGTTGGTGTGAAGATGTCATAATGTGATTTACAATTGCTCATGACGTGTATAAATAGTGATGTTCTGCTTAATATACATTTAGTTGTAAAGGTTTGAAAAAGAACAAGGGGAAACGTAAGCACTACCAGGGACTCCAGCCTTTGAGCAAGGACATGTCAAAGAAACCCTCAACCTGCCATGTGTATGCCAGTGGTGAGACCTTGTAGAACAAACAACTCGCAGTGACCTTTATCTGCTACTCTCAATACAGCATGCTCGTGCCAGGTGATGTCATCGTGGACCTGGCAGGACATCTGGCCAAAAACCTGATGCAAAGAAATCCATGTCATCACTTCAGTCCTGAAGCCATGGATGGACAGGTATTGGTCCAGGAATGCCATGTTTGTTGTTGGCATAAAAAAAACAGGGGGTGGGGTAACCCCTGTACCCCCCTCATTTTCTCTTGTTATGCCCTTAACCTTTTTTTCCAATTTAAATTCATTATTCCTTGAAGAAAAAGGATGACGTTGCAGCACTGATGCTTTTACACTGATACTAAGACATACCAATACATGAGCAATGATGTAGAGACATGCCTGATTCAAAGCCATTCAGCAGATACTGCATGCAAAAGCTACCTTTACGAATAACCATGAAGAAGGCACTGAGGATGGGCTGTATTTTCAATGGATAAACTGGTGGAATCATTCATAGGCAATCGGAAGGTGGAGGGGAGCACAAAAAGGATAGCAAAGAAGGTGAAAAGGGGAACTAGGAACATGGGTTAGAGAAAGGAGGAAGGTGTGCAAGGAGGGGTCAAAGACGGTGTGTTGAAAAAACAGGCAAGAGAAAGAGGATAAGAGGAAAAAAGGGAAGGGGTTTTAAGAAAGGCTGCTTTTTAGATGTAAGTTTGAGAGGGCGAGTTATCCACCACATCAGTGGTTATGTTACAAGGCTCTTCTAAAGTGCCAAATCACCACCGTAGTGGTCTCGGAGTGCCCAGGCTCGCCTGGATGTTGGCATATTGTTCTCCCACCCTAGATATTAAAATCTTAGTCTGAGGGGCGTTCTGTTTTTACATGTTCTAGACTTCACTTTTGGAGACTGTCCTACCATTTTATATGTTGAGTGTTGTGAAAAATACAGTTGACAACATAGAGCACTGAATGTGATTAGCCAATGGAAATGTGCATTGTAGCTTAGGTAAGTAAACAATTCTTTTTTTAAATCACTCATTGAAAGTGTGTTTTTGTAATCTTATTGCATACAGGCCGACTAGTGGTGTAACACAAAATGTGGGTGCTCCCCTGCGAGCCATGCTGAGGGCCCAACCACCCACCCATTTGACAACAAATCATGGGTCACACCACACTCTGGGCCAGCCTGGATTCTCACGCTTCTGCAATGCGCACGGACGTGCTGCTCCAGGGGTATGGCGCACACTGCACTAGGAGAAATATATAAATGTGTTGTAATGCATTATAAAGGACACTTTCTGAGAAAAACTGGCTAAAAGGCCAGAGCATTTGCAATTGATTTGTAGGGTAACACCAATCCAAACATCCAATTCACGCAAGTCACCAACAGTGCACAGGAACATTAATGCTTTAATTAATATAATGCTTTGCTATTAAAAATGCCATGACACAATGAAAACATGTCCAACTGGCTGCAGTATAAACACATAATAAAATATTACAGTAAAGCATGCCAGGCCACATTTAGACATACGTAGACTGGTTGTAACAAAATGCCAGTAGAAGCAATAACACCTATCATAGTTATTTTATCACAGATGCCCAGAAAAATATACAATGCTGCAGTAAGAAACGGCTAGACTGGCAACACCCAAATGCCAGCCTAGACAGGCAATTACACTTAGCAGGACAGCTTTATCAGAGATGCCCAGTTAAAAAAAAGTCAAGCGAAACTAAGAAATGACTAGACTGGCTGCACCAAAATGCCTCTCTAGCCACTAATACCACATATCCTGCCTGCTTTGCCTGTACATGGATGACTATTACAGTTTATCGAGCAAGGCCCATCCCATCCTACCCCCACACATCCTCTCTCCCTCCCACCCCCTTCCCCAAGCCTTCCCCAACCCCCAAAATCAACTTCTCATTCAGAATTACCTCCACATACCTTTTTCTTGCCCCAGTGCTTACGTATGAGGCTCCTTGCCCCATAGGTAAGTACTGGGATGTGGAAGAGTGGGACTAGGAGTAATGAAGATTGCAAGTACCTAAGCCACGTATTACCTCCATGTCCCTCTACCTCATCCCAGTACTTGTCAAAGTGCCTTATACACAAGTACTGGGATGAGGAAGAATAGGGCTAGGAGTAATGAAGATTACAAATAAGTAACCAAGACATTAAACACAAGTAGTAGCGTAACACCACTGAGCTGACTGGGCTCAGCCCTCACGCACTACCCCCTTGAAATGGTTGGCTATGTTGACTCGACCTGGCTGACCTACTGAGCCATTGCCGGACAGAACAGGACACAGATGTTAAATGCACCTGGGGTTCGCTGTTAACAAAGGCCCAGCAATTACTAACATAAAGCATTTCACTGTTAGTACCTGCATTCAAATGCATAATTCTTTAGGCAATTGAAATCTTGATGTGGGTTTAGTACTTGCATGCCAGGAAAGTGATTGGAAGGGTAGAAAGGGACAGGAGACTGCTTATTCTCACAGCGGTCCATAACTGGGTGCTTTCAGACTTAAAGGTGAGAGTTAACTGCTTGTAACATTGAAGCTGCACTAGAATAGTCTCATTAGAATGCAAAACGAAGTTAGATGCCCCACACAAAAAAGTTTGCCCCCCCACCACCCATGAAGTTACCACCTCTTCCAACATGTGTGCACCCTTTCACCATACATTCACAGAGGCAACCACTTATACATTTTAGTGTGCACCCTTTCACCATACAGTCACATAGGGCAGCCACCTATACATTTAAGTTTGCACCCTTTCACCATACACTTGACATGCACACCCAGGCACCCATACATGTAATTGAGCACCCTCTCACCATACGCTCACACAGGCAGTCACCTATACATTTAAGTGTGCACACTTTCATTATTCAGGAACACCGAGGTAGCCACTCATACATTTAAGTGTGCACCCTTTCACAATAAACTCAACACACACACGCAGCCACCTATACATTTAAGTGTGCACCCTTTCACCACACACCCATACATGTATGCATCATGGCGTTGAGGGGAGCCCTATTACTTCAAAAAGAAATGGTTTCGTTTTGAAGTCACTCCGACTTCATAAAGAAGTTATTTCTGTTAAGGACCGAACCATAATGGAAATGATTTCTTTATGAAGGCAGAAGGACTTCAAAAAGAAACTATTTCTTTTTGAAGTCATAGAGCACCCCTACCCCATGACATGGAGGCCTCCAGCCTAGAGGCTTCGATATCATCAGGTACAGGGAGCCCTCGGACTTCAAAAAGAAATACTTTCTTTTTGTAGTCACTCTGCCTTCATAAAGAAATTATTTCTGATTTCTTTATGAAGGCAGAGCACCTTAAAAACAAAAAAAATGGAGACCACTAGGGGGCGCTGACAGCAATATTTGCCTGAAGCGAAGCTCCACTAGATGAAGGGCCTAATGTGATGAGAAAGAGCATTTTCCGAAGCCCAAAAGTGCCTGAAGCGGAGGTCGAGATGCCGGATGAAGCCTAGAAGACACAGGACCTTCCAAAGTAAGAAAAGTCCCAGGCGAAGATAGGAAAGACCACAGTGCAGGAGCCGACACCGCAGCCGGGCCTACTCCAGTGGGCCGTTGCCAGCGCGCGCCAAAGAGAAAGTAGGGGCAGGGCGACATCCCAGAGCCTGGTGCGGAGATCCTCGCGGCAAGAAAGAAATGCTCACTCTAAAACCTGTGTAATGGGCAAAGACACAGAACGGTGTTAGGAAGACACGCTGCGCCCATGGAAGAAATGGGAAACCGAGGAGAGCCAGCAGGGGCCCAGTGAATAAATTGCCGATGCCAAGGGCGGCCCATCCCCACGTCTGCCGTGGGTGAAAAACGAAGCAGAGAAGGAGGAAACGTGGCAGACCGGAGAGCAGGGCTGACACACCAAGCCACTCGACCCAAGCGGTGACTGAGGGAGAGTGAATGAAGCAGTCTCCCTCAGGAGAGAACCCTGAATTGTCACCCCACGCCAGGGGAAAAAAAGAACGTGAAGTGGCAGCCACCAAGGGTGCCAGGAAGAGGAGCAGACAACGTGAGCCAACAGCGGGAGGAAGGTGAGAATACCCCTGTGCCCCAAGCAGACTAAAACACACTAGGCGTAGGGGGAGCATCTCCCGAGAACCCAGCACCTGAGACGGGACACATTGCCCCAAGACACGACATGAGCAACAGAGCCCACTTCAAAAGGAAACTTCACAGCGCATATACAGCAGCAAGACTGGTGAGGGCCTCAGAAGCAATCAAGCCCTCACGCTAGAAGGTGGGAGGCCCAGGGAAGAGGCCCATCTGGAGAGCCCACTGGCAAAACAAAACGTGGAGGGCGGTGGAGAGTACCCAGAGAGACGAGCGATGAAGGAGGGTACTGGACCCCCACCAGCAGGCAGACCCCTTTGCAATACCCACCAATAAAAGAGCAGGGACTCCCCCATAGCAGCAACAGTAACGCCAAGAGCGGAGGGGCAGTGCACAGGCTGCAGGGGAAAATCCCACCAAAGAACAACACAAACAGAGCCATGCCAACCAGGGGAACATCAAGGGGAGAGTGCCAGACCTCACCCGCCCAAAGGGCAAAAGACAGAACCCAACAAAGAAAAGCAGCAGGGGTCAGGCTCTGACTTACAGTAGAGTTCTTAGAACAAGACAAACAAAGCTCCACCATAGGCTCGCAAGAAGGAGAGCGAAGGCCGAGTCAGGGCCCCCTCACAGGAGGTCTAGAAGCACTGCAGAAATACAGAAGTGAAGGGGCCCACCACTCGAAGGACGCTCCAAGCTTGGTCCCAAAGATGGGCAACGCATCCATAAAAGAGGACATAGTGGGAGTAATGGCAGAAATAAGAGCCCTGCACACAGACATTCAAACATCCATTGTGGAGCTGCGAGGAAAGGTGGAATAAATGGAGGGAAAGGTAGAAAACCTTGAACACAACCAAATCAATGCTGACCTTGTGGAGATGAAACTAAATGCCAGACTGACAGACATCGAGTTAAGGAAGGAGGCGTTCACCCTGAAACTAGATGACCTAGAAAACAGAGAGCATAGAACACATTTACGGATAATTGGCCTTGAAGACATGAATGGGGCAATAGCGACCCAGGTCGAGAAGAAAGTGCAGGACATTGTGAACCTCCTCTACCAAGTGGAAGGAGGGAAAAAAGTGCTAATCGAAAGAGCCCTCAGAGGAGGAAGAGCATTCAGCGGCATTCCCTGCTCCGTTGCAGTGACATTCCTGCAATACAAAGAGAAGGCAGAAGTCCTTGCGAGGGCAAAGCATGCACAATAAATCGACTACCAGGGATCCAAAGTCAGAATATATCAGGATCTGTTGGGCCTCACCTTGGGGCATAGGAGAGAATGCAGACCACTCAACACATGGCTCATGGACAAAGGACATGGACATGTGTGGGTTCCCTTTTGCACTACTGTTCGATGTCAAGGGAGAAGAATACAGGGTCACCAAAGCAGAGGAAGCAAAGCTAGTTCTGCAACATCTAGCGGAGGGCAGTGAAAGAAGAGTCCCAACAGGTCCGCCAGGAGCTCACTCTCCAAGGACAAAGCAAGCTGAAATAAGAACCCCAGAGGCGCAAAAGAAGTTAAGCGGGAAGAAAGTATCTGAAACTAAGCTCCCAATCGCCATTGAAGCCGCCATGATCAAGAAGGAAACATTAAGGCGGCTTTTAAGAAAAAAAAAAGAAAAACTCATGAGGTAAACAGGGAAGGTGAAGGGAACAAATAGAAAGACCCCAAGCAGTGGGGAATTCCTAACCTAGTGGCCCTCAGTTAAAAGAGGGCATCTCAATACAGGGTACCACAGTTTGGGTATGCAATTGTTGGATCATTATCTCAGTTTTGTTACCAGTTGTAAAGGTGGGGAGAACGGGGACACAGATGAGGACAAGACGAGGAAAAACTGAAGGGCAGGAGAAATACAGACAGAGAAATGGGGGACGCACAATATGGTGTCACAACAGGAAGTGGAAGTCCAGGAATGGAAGGAAAATCAGTGGAAATGAGTGGAAGCAGCCTCCTGAAAGTGGGATCTTTAAATGTAAAGCACATGAATTCTCCCACCAAAAAGTCCCTGGTAGAACGTGAATTTGAGAGGGCATCGGTTGATGTTCTCTTCATTCAAGAGACCAGACTGAAAGCCGGTGAGGAAAGGCCACTGAGAAGAAAGGGGGTGGGGCAGACCTAATGGGTCTCGGCCGCGCAGAAAAAAGGAGGGGTAGATGTGATACAACACAGGCGGGTCCGGTTGCTAAGCCCAGGGATTCACTCTCTGATGGGGGGCAGGCCTTTGCTGGTCCAGGGGACCTGGGAGGGGAACTGGGCAACCCTAGCTGGAGTATAGACCCCCCCAACTAGGGCCATTTAACATCTTTAACGAAGAAACCCCCACTACCATACTGACCAGGAGCAGGGGGGTAATCATAATTGGAGGAGACTTTAATACATGGTCAGACCCAAGATTGGATAGACAAGCGAAATGGGCGGAACATAGGGAGGCGACAACTTTAGAAAGAGCCTGGAAAGCAAAGCCCTACTAGACATCTGGAGAACACGACACCCGGAAAGAAAGGGATACACATTCACATCGAGTGTGCATGCGACCTTCACTAGAACTGATTATTTGCTAGTAAGCAGAGAGCATAAATCTTGGATAAGAAATAGCACAATCCGCGTGATTGGCTGGTTGGACCATGAAATGGTCACATTGGACCTTGAGATGGAGGGTTTAAGCAGGGGTGACTCCAAATGGTGCAGCAACGAATATCTGTGTCGAGATAAGCTTTTCGCCCAGGAGCTCAATGCAGTAATAGAGGAATATTTCCAAATTAATGACAAATGGGAAGTGGAGGAGACAGCACTTTGGGAGGCAGGAAAGGCAACATGAAGGGGGGGCCTAATAAGTGGAGGAGTCAGGAAGAAATGAGAGCGAAAGCGGCAGGAGGATAGACTGGGCAAGGAAATGAAGAATCTTGACGGCAAACTACATTCCCATGAGACCTACCGAGAAGAAGTCTTGAGAGCACTAAAACAAAAATGGGCTGAAATGAATGGCCTGGAAGTTGGGGAAAGGGAGACACAGTGGACAGGATGTTGGCCGCCAGGTTGAGGGCTCAGAGGGCAGAGATATGGGTGGAACAAGTCAAGGGTGAAGACAGACACTAAGACCACTTCCCCGGAAGATATAGCGAACCATTTTGCCACATACTACGAAGAGCTCTATAAAAGTGAAGGCTCTAGAGGTAGATCAGAGATACACGAATATATCACCGGGGCAAGGTTGACACAACTGACCCCAGCAGAAAGAGACTTTCTAGAATCTCCATTTAACCCTGAAGAAATAAAGGCAGCGATTAAGAGACTGTCATCGGGAGGAGCACATGGGGAAGATGGTTACACAATGGGATTTTATAACAAATTTGCAGGAACCCTAGTGCCCCACATGACCAGATTATTCAATCATATATGAGATTCCGGTCAGGTTCCACCCTCCTTCACTAAAGCACACATAGTGATCATCCCCAAAAGTGGCTAAGACCCCACCAATTGTAAGTCATACCGCCCAATATCCCTCTTGAATACAGACGTGAAGGTTTATACCAGAGCCCTGACCACCCGAATGGAGGGAATCCTGCCCCACCTAATTCACCCTGACCAAGTGGGCTCTATGAAAGGCAGACAAGGAGCTGACGCCATGCGCAAAACCTTAGACATTATGGAACACTCAAGGAGGGAGGGGGATCGAGAATATAAGCTGGGAATGTTTGCTGACGATATGTTCCTTTAAATGGCCAACCTGACCTCCTCCAATCTGAAAGTCCTCCAGACCATAAGGGAATATGGCCAATGGGCAGGACTGAAGGTCAATATAGAGAAATCCATAATTTTCTCGTACACCAACCCAAGGGACATCATAGAGGATGAGTTATCCAGCCTAGGAATCCCAATTGCCCCAAAAACGCTTAAATACTTGGGAATTAACATTACAAAGGACACAAAGGACCTCTACAAGGCAAACCTTCCCCCGCTCATGTCAGAGCTGAGCACCAACTGACAATCTCTTGGCTAGGTCGCCTCAATGCAATCAAAATGGCTGTCCTTCCCAGAGTCCTCCATCACTACCAAATGCTCCCAAAAGAGATCCACGGGAACCACTTCTCTGAAATGAAAAGTAAAATCAGAAGCAGAGGATATCATAGAACACTGTGATTTGGGGCGAGGAGGGGGCAGTAGGCCTCCCGGACTGTAGGCCTTCCGGACTGTTACTCATACCACCGCGCAGCCCCATTCCAGGCCCTGGTGCCACATCTCAGGGGAGACATAGACAAGCAGTGGGTCGAAATAGAATATTTACTGAGGCCAGTGATGCTGGGGGAATGGCTCTAGGCCAGGAATGAGATCCAAGAACCGCAGCGCTTCCAAGAATGGTATGAAGCAGGATAGGAAAGAGTGGGGCAGATGATAAAAGGCAAACCATGCCTCTCCCTCCAAGATCTAGAAGAAGTATTGAAAATCAAACCCATACCGCCCTTCCACTTCTTGCAACTGAAGGGGGTTCTGACGTTCCCAAAATGGAAGGACAAGCTGGAAAGAGACTTAGCGCCGTTGGAAAAGATACTGAGTGAAACCACATCATTGAAGGGCCTCATCTCTCAAATATACAAAACTCTTTTGTGCAAGAAAGCGCAAATTAAGCCCTCAGAAAAAGCAGGGAGAAGGACCTAGGTGACTCAATCCACAAAGACCTTTGGAAGTGCCCCTGTAAGAACGCACATAAACCCTCAATCTCATGTCAATACAAACTGCACGGATTGAAACTGCTCCACAGGTGGCAGTACAACCCCAAGTGCCTCTCCAAGATGTTCAGAGGGTCAAGCCCACTCTGCTGGAGAGTATGTGGTGAACAAGCAGACTACTGGCACGTGTAATGGTCGTGCCCAAATGCACAGTCATTCTGGAAGGAATTTCTGGCGTGGATAAAAAGCATAGGTGGGGTAGAACGTAGCCAAAAACCCTAGCTAGTCCAATTCAGGCTTGAAGATTCAGAAGGCCGTTGGTCCCATCTCCCACACATGCCACACTTCCTGCTACTGGTGGCCAGAGTATGCCTCACAATAAGATGGAAAGCCTAGACCCTCCCGTCAGAAAGAATGTGGGCCCAGAAGGCCAGAGGGATCTATGAAATGGAGAACATTACAGGTGCACTCCACGACATCACCCCAGCAAGAGAAATAGAATGGTTACCCTTCCTCAACGTGTACAAATGAATCACCCAACGCCCTACCGCAGACGCTTTGCTTGCCTACTTGAACTCTTTCAACTCCAACTGTTATGCTCGACCCAACTTGTCCCAGAGGGTGGAGGGGAGGGGGAGTAAAAGGTTACATTATTTGAACAAACTTGCGCAGAATTTCCATTTCAAGTAGTGATCATTTCCCAGGTTCACCCTCTTGTTGTGGGGAATTGGGACATTCGATGAATGATATTGTTTTTACTGATGTGCATTGGTAATCTCAAAATGCTTAATAACATAAGAATAAAAAAAAAAGATTTTGTTTTAGTCCAAGATCCTGTACCAGATCGCTGAAATGCAGGTGGCAGTGCTAATATAACTGTTGGCAGGACATGCTGGTGAGACATTGTGGGCACTAGGACCCTGTAGGACCGAGCAAGAGGAAGTCATAATTTAAGACTCCTGAAGCCGACAAGACATGCCGGTGATACATTGTGGGCACTAGGACCCTGTAGGACCAAGCAAGAGGAAGTCATAATTTAAGACTCCTGAAGCCGACAAAGCCTGTGAAGGGCGGTAAGGGGAATCATCTGGAGACTCATCACTATATTGTGCATGTGAGACCTTGTGTTCACTAGGAACCTTTGGAAGCTGTCAATAGGAACTCAATAGCTAAAATCCCTGAACCCATCAATGCATGTGAAGGGGGGAAAGGGCAGTCACTGGAAGGCGACTCTGGTATCAGCATTTCACTGTGTGCATGAGACCCTGTGGACAATACAAACCTGTGGGAGCTGGCAGGGGAAACAGAAAATTTAAAACGTTTGCAAATTGTTAAAATTCACAGTTCCGGGGGGCGCTATTGCGCACTGAAGAAATGGCCACCTGATTCTTGAGCTGCCGCTCGACCAAACATCCTAACCCGAAATATCCTGCAAGGGGCCGCCCACGGAGCTAAAGCTCGGATGAATAGAAAGCCCAGATACTCGTGAGCACACGGTAAATGCAAGAGAAAACTGCAGCGATGGGGACGCTACAAGATGGAAGACTGGAGGTAGGTGGAGCCTAGATCTCCAGGGCGCGCTGGGACGCTATACATCCCGCGCAGGCAACTGTAATCCGCACTGTGAGAGGGTGATCGGCAGAAGGACGACCCTACAACCCCCTTGGAGGACCGGGTCGGGCAACAACTCCCCGGAGCTGGCGTGCTGGTGCCCCGCACATTGACCGCGCAGCACCCAGCCACGGGAACCAAGGACCCTTGGTGCCGGAGTGCCCCGCGACACTGAGGGAACTCTGTGGCCAAGTGGAGCTGTGGGGTACGGTGCACCGCACGCATGAGATCTGCCTACCGCTGAGTTAGTACAATGAACATGCAGTATGCACCAATCCCACAGCGAGGGAAGCAACAAGGGGGAAGTGTGCGTATGTAATAAACTGCACAACACCACGAAGCAGAGGATGCACCTTGTGATATGATTGATCCTCAGCCCATGCAGCTTTAATGCGCTCCGTGCGGAAGTCTGTGAGCACACTGAGGGCCCTACAAGACCCACGTGGATCACGGATACTACGGTCCCAACAGTTCGCTGCTGTGGTGCGTATGGCTGGCGTAAGGGTGGAAAGGGGACACAGGCACATGAGGAACTGGACCCTGCAGCAACCCCAACCGCATCTGTGTTGCCAAACCCTGGGCCGTATTGAATACGAACTGGTTGCAGTGGGTTGTGAACTACGCCTGAGGAAAATACCCCACAGCGGTGGAAACACGAAATAGCGCCAACACTGATCGCTACATGAGGGACTATAAGGCTGGAGGGCACAATCTCCTGATCCCAATAAGAAATAGAGACCTGTAAACTGGTAACAGCCCTGCTGGAAACTGTCAGCCAGCACTTAGAGCCGGTACTACCTGGAAGGGAGCTATAATAATAATTTTGGCAAACATATGCTCCACGCAACTACTACATAATATGTGGGGAGTCACAGTCCACTCGTGGATCCCAAATGCCGAATGGTTACACCCGAACAACTGCATACGCGAGATACAACCAACTTCTAAGCCCCTGCTAATTCCATATAAGAAAAGCCTATAAGAACTGGTGGAAACGTGCGCAGTGGTGTGGGGACCATGCAACTGTGCACAATCTGGCATTACTGACACTACACCTCCATACACTACTGCATTAAAATGGGCGAGACACAAAAGTCCGGGAAAGCAACAAAATCCTCAGGCACTAAGAAGAAGGGACCCATGGACACGTACACGAGCAGTCAGAACCAGACTACCACTGCAGAAGTACATACTAATTCTAATGAGACGGCGGAGACCGAATTCGGTGAACGGGAAGACAGGCTGACAACAATAGTGCAAAATGGATTTCTTGCAGTCAATGTCAAGCTAGATGATATAGTTGCAACTATTGGCTGGCTGAGAGCCCGAATGGACAAGGACAGTGCACGAATCACTGAAACAGAAAATAGAATTAGCTCCAGTGAAGTCACCATTGCACACCATAGCTGAGAAATTACCCAGCTGAAGGAAAATATGTCTAAATTACAACACAAACGCGAGGATCTCGAATCGCGGTGAAGAAGGAATAACGTGCAAATAGTTGGTGTGTCTGAATCATTTGCGAAGGGGCAAATGGAAAAACAAGTTGAAGCCCTGCTCTTCGGGCCAGAATCCTTTTCAGAACACTTCTTGGTGGAAAGAGCGCATCACACATTGGCACCGCTACCCAAACCTGGAGCGCCACCAAGCACGATCATTGCCCGACTCCTTAATTATAGGGAGAGAGATGCAATCCTGTGGCTGGCGAGGGAGCATAGTACACTGCAATATGAGGAAAGCCGGATACACATACACCCGGACTTTTTGGCCGGGATGCAGGCAAGCAGAAGGTCCTATGAACCAGTCAAGAAACTCCTGAGAGCACGCCAAATCTCGTATGCCCTTATGTTTCCAGCCAAGATGAGAATACAACACGCAGGAAGGGCGCACTTCTTCAAAATCCCGGCCGAAGACATGGCTTATGCTGAGAACTCTATACCCTTACCCCCTACTGCACACAGACCCGAACAGAATAATAGACCCCGACCTGCGGACTAACGACATGAACCGGCTGACCTCACACAAGGCATACCATATCCTTTCTATTGGCAACCGTGATGCTTTGTTTTCAGATGGTGGCCCCACAGACTACCCTTTAATGCGGTGAGGGGCGGTGAGGGGCCGGATCTGGCGGTCATGTGAAGCAACATGGCTACCCCTGGAATATTCAATTGATTCAAAGGAATAGAGGTGTATATACTTAAGGTATGCCGCAACTCTACTTTTTTGGCACACACTCCTTGGAGATGTTTCTCACAGATGGGTAATCACCTCTATTCCTTTGATTATTTCCTGATATAGAACATGGATTTGTTCCTGGTGCACTGGCCACAGTGGGCACCCCTTATTGGGGAGTAACGTTTATGAATACCTCAGATAGTTACATTTGAACTACTCCAGTTAGGATATACCTATATATGTGAATTCGATGTGGGTTCAATAAGGACCACTGTGTTTAGCACTTTACATGCGTATATTATGTTTGTTTAAATGTTGTTTTTCATGTCTGTTTAGGTTTTGCAGTCCAAACCCAATAGGCTCAAGAAGAAGGGATGAATATCCCGAAACGCGTCAGCCACAAATTGTATAAATGGACTATCATTGTTTACTGTTTTCATGTTTTTTTGTAGACAGTCATTTTGGCTTTTTCACTTCAAATCTGTATGGTGAATTTACTGTGACATTAATTAAAAACCTCCCCCTGTTTTGGGGTTTTTTTACAAAATCACTGAGTGTTCAGTCTTACTACTAACTTGATCAGAATATTATTAATTAACTACAACAAATGCATTTAAAATTGCTGAACCATCAATTGATGGACTTATGATAGAGTGCAGGGGACGGGAGGGTTCCTAATTTTGGATCCTCGTCTTTTGTTTCTACTTATATCGTTATTGTGATCCTGTGCCAGGTTCACGTTTCCTCCCCCGCACCTCAAAAAAATATGTATACTTCTACACATTATTGAATAAATCAATCTCTAATTTTAGAATACCAGGGAGTGCTTCTACTGATCTACCCCTTTGCACAGTATACTATAAACAGTGCCAAGTCCGATATATTCCCGCTCACCCCAGCTACAGGGTGCCCAGATGTGACATGTGGGCTTAGGTGGTCAGAACAACATATTAGATACTTAGGAATCCTTGTTTCCAGAAACAGACATACTTTGTACTCTGACAATCATGAAAATGCACTGCAACTGCTAAATACTAAACTCCAGATGTGGGGGAAGTTCCCCATCTCCCTATATGGTAGGGTGGCGATTCTTAAAATGATAGTCCTTTCCAAATTATTGTATTTCTTTGTGAATGTCCCTATATGTCTGGGCAGGACCTTTTTCGCCAGACTCCGATCCGTGGTGGTGACGTTTCTGCGGAACGGGAAAACGGCTAGAATGCGGTGGGAAAAGATGATGAGCCATATTTTACCGGTGGTATTGCTGCTCCGGACTTTGAGCTCTATTACTATGTAGCCCAAGCACAATTAGTGAAATATTGGTATGATACCTCAGATAGATCACCCCATATGTGGATAGAGGAACACACCACATATCCCACAGACATACAATCGGTTATTTTCAATACACGATACAAAGACTCCTATGAATATAATCCAGTAAGCTGTACAGTCTGAGCCTGGGAGGCGATATACAGGAAGCTGAAGATAGAAACACCTTATAACCCAGAGGTACCCCTCTGGAATTTCCCAGATAGTCCCCCAACGCATGACGTTAATTTACAGGAATCCTGGGACCCCGATAGAGAAATGAAAATGGGAGACATGTTCCCTAATGGGAAATTTTTAGCCCTGGAGGACATTGTGAGAGCGTTGGGTGGAGGACCACTTAAGACACTCCAATATTATCGTATGAGGTCTGCATTCCAAGTGAGATGCCCCTCTTCCCGGATGAACCTCCCCAACACCCATGTATACAATTGGTTACATCTAAAGAAGGCTTGGGGATCTCCAAGATACACATGTTAGTGCAGACACATACTCCCATGGCAAACCAGATTAAGCACAAATGGCAGAGGGCTCTACAGATGCCCATCGGAGAGAAGAAATGGGGCAAATACTGTGCGCTCACAAAAAATGTGTCACTCAATGCCGGGCTGCGCCTAATTCAATTTAAGATTCTAAATACATTACACTATACCCCGGCTAGAGTGGCAAAATATGTAGCTGGCAGCTCAGACGGATGTCCCAAATGCAGGGCATCTCAGGCAGGATCCTTCCACATGTACTGGGAATGCCCGGCTGTGGCGGAGTTCTGGAGCATGGTGGCAGAAATGTTGGAGAAAGTCACACAGATCCCCCCTGATCTAACGCCTCAGAAATACTTGTTTGGGGTCCTTGGCAAGAGCTTCCAAAAAACTAGGAGATTATTTAATATCTCATGTGCGAAAGCCAAAAAATGTATTTTACAAGCATGGAAAAGTTCCACGCCACCGAACATGAACTACTTTCTTCGCGAACTGACACATGTTAATGAATGTGAGGAACAATATGTCTTGACCCAACCAGTGACAAGTAGGCCCAAGGACATATGGGGCCCCTTCAGGATGTACTATGTGACATGCTTTCTGATGATGAAGCTTCCAAGTAATCTGTATTGCACTATTGAAACCAAAGAGATATATCCTTGTATGCTGTGTACATCCAGTGTTGAAATGGCGCTTTGTATCTGTTGTGACCACTAATAAAAAGAAGTTTAAAAAAAATAGATCACAGTTCCATCACTGATCAGACAGTGGAACCCTCCGACTATGAAATTAGCCTAATATGGAAAGGCATCAGCGCTCAACATTCATGCTCTTTAGTACAAGACTTTGCCTTTCATCTTGTTTCACCTAAGGACATCTCCTACTATAAGGCGCTGTCCCACAAGCTTTTGTTCCACTTATGAGCAATATAGTTACATGTCTTTTGAGGAGGGATATATTCTGATATTTGCAAGAAAAGTTTGTCCACTCCATTATTAAAGAAACCCTTGTTGGACCCAGACTTATACTCCAACTACAGACCTATTCCTAATGTCCTGTTTCTGTTTAAAGTTCTAGATAAAATAGCTTCTCCACTGTTGCAACAGCATATTGAAAAGTTTAAATTAATTGGTGATAATCAGGGCTTAGGCCTAATTGTGGAATGGCAACTGTTCTCTTGGATGCACATGAACATTTGCTCTGTGTTGTGCAGGCTGATGGTTCTGGCATATTGATGCTACTGGGTGTGTCAGTTTCTTTCGATAGATTTGCTCACCAGGTCTTTTTAGACAGGTTACTTTCAGAAATTAAAATTGATATTTCAACCAGCAACTGCTTCTTCTCTCTTCTTCATGGCAGATCCATCTCCGTGAAACTTGATTAACAATGACCACCTTCCATGTTCATGAACTGTGGGGTCCCTCAGGGATCATGTCTGTCACATCTCTGTTTACTGTTTATGTGAAACCCCTTCATGATATATTGATTAGAGAAGGTGTGTTGTTCCATAAGACATGTAAGACACACATCTTTTGACAAGCTCAAGGGAAGCCTGAGAGATAATATAAATTGTATCCAGGCACTCTTTGATAATATAAAGCCCTTGATGAAATAAAGCTGACTTGCGTTGAACTAGACAAAAACAGAATTTCTTTTCCTTGCCACCAATCTTCTAAAAGCAAAGGTAAACATTCTTTATTCCCACACAGCTTCATCACAATCCAATATGAACACCTCTGAATAAGTACATTCTCTATGTGTTATTTCAATACAATGTAATCCATGGATCTTTATTGATAGTACTGGAAGAACAATATTCAAACATCTCAATGGTTGAAGAAATGCTTAGATATGCCGAATTTAACTGTACAGGATAAGAAACTTGACACATCTAATCAGTTATGAGTTAGGGAACCTCCCTCTAACCAATCTTATTGCAGGATTAGATACAGGGACGCCATTGCACTACAATCCCAGGGGAAGACAGGAAACATCATGAACCATGAAGTGACATCAAATGATCTTTTGACCCCCAACTTCACAGGAAATAATGCAACACGAATTTTGATAGTAATGGTGTCACAGGAAGGAACATCATGGATGTAAATAAAAATGGTGTGTTTTTTTAAAATAAAAGGTATAATAAAAAGGTTACCAGGACAGACAAAATGTTATTTTAATTGGTGCCCTTGGTAATATTTATTGATGTCTTGTAGTGCCAGAGATGCAGTCATTATTTCTGCGCTATAAGAAAAACATATGTTTCTAAGCAATTGGTTAGGAAAAGTTCAGTAAATTCCTCAAACATTCTTTGTGTAAAATTCAAAATAAAAAAGTGACATCAATGTAAAGAAAAATACTTTAATCTATCATAATTATATAAAAATACAGCATAACGACATTTCATTGAGTGCCAAAAAACTGGAACACGTGTCAAGGACATCAATCAAGCAACAAATTGTAAGTATTGCAAGCATGCATGCAATAAACATTCTCATGCAGAAACTAAAACTGCAATCATCACTTAAATATATAGCAAATGGATACATAAATTATGTGCATGGTGCATTCATAAATGTACACTGTTGTAAAGGATACTCCTTGAGTCTTCTGGTAATTTGTTAAGAAATTCCTTTTGTTAAGTTACATCAAGCACAGCACCGATATCTCAGCGGATCCCATAATTACAGAGAGGCAGAACGACTGGCTCCCACCACCCATGATGACATCTCTCAACTGCCTGGGCTGGAACCTACTTCTTGGGTAAACATTACGCTGACTCACACAGCATTCTACCAGTGACCTCACACACTCCATACATACAGGAAGACCAAATATTACATACACCTCTTCATTTGTTAACAAATTCATAGGGAGAATATGATAGATCGACCCTCATGTTTTGACGACTAACTCCTATATCATATAGTGGGCGCCATCTTCCTCTGGATCCATATCTAGTACTGGCTTTACTCAATGATATCAAAGTGTTAAATCATTCAAACAATACTTTAAGGACTGGCCGCAAGTTGTCATTGTTATATAAGTATGAATAAAGTATGATTAAACACACATGATTCATCTATCATATTTCATGTGTAAGACAGCATGACATCTTTATCTGTAAATATGCTGCGGAAAAGAAAATGAAAACGATTTTGTGATTGTGAGAGTGGGAAATAAATGTTGTTTCTCCACATATAGCTATATCAAAACGGCTACCTTAGGGTAGCAGATCAGGAAATTAGAAACCTTCGGAAAGTAAATGGACCCACTATTTAATATTATTTGAAATTTTAACATAGTTGGTTGGCTAAAAAGTATTAGAATACTAGAGAAGAGAAAATATTTGTACCTCAGTGGGATTGTCCAATATGCTGCATAAATGTCTGAGCGTTCAGTGTGGAATATTTAGACTAAAAAAGGCTTCCTTGCTCTAAATTCTTTCTTTTACTAAAACACCAGATTGGCAGATCATTAGTGGCATCATTACAAAATACTATATAGCATGGAGTCAAAAAGATTATCAAAAAAGGGTAGTCAATACTTTAGCAAGTGCATTGTCTTTACACAGCCAGGGCATTTATCCACCTGATCCTAGTGGGTTCGTCGTCCTAGTGGTTGTCACTTTTATAGCCCAGGACGGACTGCAGATATATTAAACCATGACCAGATAGGTCAATAAGTTGGAACAAATCGGGCGCTATCTTGAAATACAAAATGTCTGCCATTATGATGGCTAAGGCAATAAAGGGTCACCGCCTTGAAATGGGAAGGCCCTTCAAAATAGTGCAATGTTATTAGTTAATCTCTCTCATTGTTCAAAAGGACCAGATGTAAAAATGTCAGTATCATACGCAAACAGTAGAGAGGTTGGAAATGCTCATTCATAATTAGATCAAATGAAATACATCTTGTGCTAGCTACACTACAGTAATAATCAATGAGTATGATTGGCAAGGTAGGATGTAATGTACCCTTCTTGCGGCATGTTGACAATTTCATCAGCTCACACTGGATGGAAAAATGATTAATTTGTTCTGGACTTCGGGTTTGAGGCCCTTTTGTTGTTTGTTGTCTTTGCAAATTATGTTAGATTAAGTTACTGTCCGATAACTAACAAAAGGATTGGTCCTATCTAGGTACGCACATTTTGCTGGCGTGATAGTTTTGTGTGTTATTCGACCACTTGGAAACAGGGGCCCACATAAAATCTAGCACAGGTGTTTTGATGAGGTTTTGCTGGTATTATTTAGTTTGTGGAGAAGAGTTAGTTCATTTAAATGATGGTCTGTCATTTTAGTCCACATGGGATTTACATGCGTGTTGGATTATGCTTTTCTTGTACCCAGGCTTTCTTTTACCTGGGCCCTATGTTGAGTGGCACACACTTGAGTTACATGATACATGACAGTGCACCCTTGTGTTTCCCTGGCATTGATCCATTTAGTCACCATGCAAGCCATGCATTAGTTCATTATTGCTACAGCACCCCCGCTTCTGGCCCAGACCAGAATACATATATAAGGACAATGCTTGGCAAATTTAAATTGTAAACTATTTAAATCCATACAATTCCCATGTCAAAATTGGTAGCTCATAGCCCAACTTCATGCAAGACCACATATTGTCAAAAATGGGTGGCTTTATTTAGAACGCTGAGTCACAAGCCACTTAACCAGGCACACTAAGCACTATTCCCTGAGGTAGGGTACCCAATACACTAAGCCAGTGGTCTTCAACTGTGGGGCTGCCTCCACTTCCACAAGGGGAGCCAGAAGGATGTTTAGAGGGGGCTTGAGGCTTTTCAAAAAGGTAGTATCGTGACTGCTTTTATTAGAAAAGATAAGCCGATATGGCAGCTGTAGGGGCTCCATCAACAATATTTTTACTCAAGATGGGTTCAGCATAAAAACGTCTGAATCCCACTGCAGTGGGCACTTAGCAATTTTTATATTTCTACTATCATCTGTTCCATGCGCAAGTTATGAAATACATGTGAACACGTATTTTTAAAACCCAAAAAGCTTTCAACTTAGAAAGTGAATAAAATATTGAAAAAGGAACAATTAATGCATTTCAAAAAGGGACGCAAAAAGGTATAAAATAATGAAAAGGTTAGTTTATAAAAATAATGCAATCACTTGAATTGTTCTGAAAAATCTCTTATTTTTAAATAATTCTTAAACTATGGGAAACTCTCAATATTAAACTCTTATTGCCCATTGAGTCTTCACACATACACGTATCTCCATATTCCATTCTGGTTCAAACTCTCACCCTGAACCCTAACTTGCTAGCTCTCCACACCCATCCCACACAGTCCCCTCCTTTGCACAAGCTTTCACTCAAAATTGTCATAAGGCCATGCAAGAATCCTACATACATATATACATATATACATGCGTACATACATACATACATACATACATACATACATACATACATACATAAATCTGACTCCCAGCATCGGCTCCTTGGTTCTCTGAAATCATTAAACAGTTTGCTAAAAAAAAAGCCACACAACAGTCTATTGCGATAAATGGCACCAGGAATGGATTTTGGACTTCATTACATTCAAGTAAACGTTTTGTTAATTTCATAAACAAAAAATATCGAAAGCCAAAAGTGATAACTTCAGTAAAAATACATCGTTTTAAAATCTTTGTAGTGGACTGATTTTAGAGTCATACATTGTAGTCATACTCAGAGTAACTAACATCTGTACGCAATTTATTTTGACCTACTGCGGAGGGAGTACCCCCACAACTAATTTCTCATTAAAATATACCATTTGGCTTACTAAATTAGACCAACAAAAGGTGCAGTCAAATTGGAGTAGGTCAAGTTGGCATTACGTCAACTATGCCAATACCAGCTTGGAAGCAACAGAGCTCTGTACATATGGGACACACCCAGGTGTTACAAGAAACACGCAGGAGTAGCAGAGCGGCTGGCATGGGTTGGTGGAATAGAAGAGGGGGGCTCCAGAGAAGAATAGGTAGGGTTTAATGGGAAGATGTTCTTTGAAGATCAGAGGCTTTAGGTCCTTCTTGAAGTGTAGGATGGAGGGGTCCAGTCTGAACTGTGTAGGTGTCTTGTTCTAAAACACGGTGCTTTGCAGGAAAAGGCAAGTTTCCTGTTTTTCTTCTGAGTGGAAGTTGGTGGACCTCTAAGGGAAACTTGAATTGGCTTGCAGATTGCATCTTGTCATAAACAGCAAAGATCATTCAATTCAGACTACAAAGGAACAGGCGATTAGTGAAGCCTATGCAGCCTTGCAATTCAGTTTCTAAAGTAGTGTTTCTAGGTTACACATGACTCCGAATTCACTGGTTAATATGACCTGGTCTGCTTCACAATCACTAGGAACTTTTTCAACACTGATGTAGTCATTTTGGAAGTCCCTGACCTGGGAATAGCATAGAGGGGGCCACTTGCAGATGCACTTGGATTCAAGGAGTGCACTTCCTGACATGTTCATTCGTTATGATAACTCATGTTAATCTAATTTAGAAATCAGAGCGGACTCAGGTTTCTGTGTTAGATTTACACCATTAACAAAATGAAGCGCAAATGCCTCGCACTATACCTGTACATCACAGGAGGCGTTATAACATGGATTCTGATTAAATCAACCTGCTTGTTTCAGCTGCAAAAAGCAGGCAGATTTCACAGAAATACAGAGCATCTCTGCTTACATCAAAACGCATGATGGTGCGGATGGGGCTGGTGGATTCAGGGAATAACGCTCCATGCCCAGCTGTGCCCTACAAATCTGACTAAAATCACACGGTACATAAAAAAACCATGCTCTTAATGTACCATTTTTACACACCGCACAAAGAACAAATACCATCTGAGTAGTAGGATGAAGATAAATCATCCTTGGGCCCATGACACCATGACTCCGAGATCATCAGTAGGTAAATCATGGTAAACACATTGGCAGGAAAAGTGGTTAATCCATCGTCATTGGGCATCAATCTCATGCCACCAGGAGTACATGGAGAACATCCAAGGGACATTGAGTAACCGAGGGCACTGTTTAGAGGTGGCTGTCTGCTTCCTCAACTTTCGCCAAGAATCGATTTTTAGAGGTGGAGTTTCCACAGTTCCTGCTCGCTGATGTGCTGATGAGGTATTGCAACCACGTTCAGATTAGAGCAACTGAACCTCTAAATGCCCAATTTGTGCATTCACTGCAGCACAACCTTTGTGGCAATTCCATCTTTCTTTGGGGAATATATTAATAAAACACAATAATCTAAGTTGAAATACATATTTATACATTTGAGTTCCACCATGGTGAAGAAGATAGCACAGTGATTTAAGCACTTGTTCCAGAGATCTAGGTTTGAGTACTGGGGTTCATATTTGCGTATATACTTTCTGTTGATAGGAGCACATCCTGTGCTCCTCACTATGTGTATATTTTATGTATTCTGAGCAGGTTATTTCAAATCCAACGTAATGTGAAAGGTGAACTGTTACTGCCTGTTTTCCGTATCCTTCTGGATAAAAGCTAATATTTGAGATAGGTGGTGGCAGGGCCCCCTCAAACATTTTCTACTGCATGCATAACAATCAGGCTTTGGGGCTGTGGAGGCCAACTTAGAGAAACCTGAAAGTAATGGGACAATATTAGCACACAGCAGTGCATTGGCTGGTGGTAACAGTTGCACCACACATTCCACATAATTGCCATTTTGACATTGTGAAATGCAGAGACTGGTCCAGAATAAAACTGTGCTGATCAGTTACAGAAGCTTGGATTTAAGTCGAAGTGTCTGCGTGCTGAGCTGAGTAATGTGTACATTAGGCCACACATCCCAATTCGTCATCACTGGGACTTGGCCTCAGATGCCAGAAGTGCTATGCAAATAATAACCTACAACACATGAGGAACCCCCACCCATGAGGCCACCCTGCAAGGTCTTTGGCAGTATGCCCCTCCGGCTGGCACCCCCCTTGTGATGGCCCTGCATGGATGATGAATGTACGTACCTTCCCCAGTTTGATGACCGTTCGTCTCCCTTGACTCAAGCCTTGAGGAGGAGTGACTCGAGGAAGAGCTCCTCAGGCTCCTGACTGACTGTCCTTTTGTGGCAGGCAGGCTGCAGACTGCAAAGTGAAAGTGCTGATCGTGGGGGGCAGACAAGCAGTAACAGTAGTCATGACCTGCAGCACCATGCGCCGAGGCAGGGCAGAGGCAGAGCCACCGCCTCAGGCAAGTTGCTGCACTGTGCCACCCGCATATGTGGAGGGGAAGCATCCTATAAGCCAAAACTATTGCATTACAGTACAGATAGGGAGAAATGGTATATGAGGAGGGACAGAAAGATTGTAGATGTTGTTTGGATATTGACCACCAATTGACTGCCCAAGGTCATTGTAATCCCTATGGCCATTTCCACCCAGTTCCTGCCCCTTTCCGCCCAAAACACATTCTCATGGGAAGTCTTTCAGCTAACTTTAATCATGCCTTACCATCAAACATTGCATCCAAAGCACCTGCCAGCGTTTCCCAAAGCAGTCTTCTGAGATTTAATTACTTAATTGGAGTAATAAACGTGCTAATTGTGTAATAAAAATGTCTTAACCAGATCTGTCTTCAGCCACTCGATTTATAAGCACTATGCGTTTCTTTCACTGAAGGTTTGTTAAAAACGAACATTGGCAAAGTTAACAGTTTTGTCTTGTTCCTATGTATTAGGCATTTGCAGGCCCTGCTGTTAGACGACCAGGTACTGGCGCCATTTTGCACCTGTTACCATCAATCGCCAGTTAATAGCACTGTGGGAGTGCCTTGCAAGTGCCTATCCTATGCCTACACAAAAACCCAAACTGTTGGCATTGACAATGTTTGTTTTTTGGTTGTGTCAAATGTGCCTGCAGGCATGCAAGCACAAAGCATATGTTCTTTTCAGTGTCTAAACGAGGAAGTAAATGAGAGATAGAAATAAAGAACGCAACATTTCTTCTGGCTTCGTTACTTGGCCACACACCATGAAGTGTCGATCCCCCCCCTGCCTCCAATCAGCGCCACCCCCTGCCGAAGTTAGGTGGCAAGTGGGCCATTTGCCCACCCATAAAAACATCTCTGCAGCATGAGCTTGTAGCATTTCTCGTCTTTCTGAGGTCGTGAACATGTCGGATCCAATGGTCTTTTCACTTGCCTCCACCCTCTCTCTTCGGTTGTAGGATGGCGATGTGGCTTGTTAAATAGGCCACTTTTGTGTGGCTACTCAATTCTACTTCTTGCTTTCTATCTGCATTAGTTTGTTTTTTGACATCTGTACAGTTCTTTAGTTGGTATCCAACCATGGCCTTCTTCTACAGCAGCCTTGAGTATTCGGCGACTTTTCATTTTGCAGATTGACTGTTAGTTGCTCAAAAATATATGTGCTATCAACATTGATCTCTTTATTATTTTTTAAGTATTTTTTCTCTTGTACTTTCTTACGATTGGTCTTTTTCTGATTATAGTTTTGCCATTATGGTTACTTAATAATCCAATTCATAAAACAACCAATACAAATGCTAGAAAATGCACTTTAGCGCTCTGCCATTTATCGTTTTGGCTGCGGCATTCTGCATTTTTTGCAGCAGGTAGATCCGATGTTTGGACTGGCCGAAGTACGGGATGCTGTTGCAGTTGATTTTTGAACCAATGTTTCACCTGGCGATTTTTGGTTTTTTGTTAACCCTTTACGTTTGGCTGAATCTTGAGGACTTGTATCTAGTAGTGTAAGAGCGTGGCCAATGTGCAACTACTCTTAGGAAAGATGATGTCAAATGCTCCCTTTTGTGGCATTTGTGGCCCCGCTTCTGACTCGTGGCGGCCATTAACGGTGCCACCACGTTTTCCCCCAGTGCGCTTGCTGCGCACTAGTCTTACGTGTAGCGTTCCCAGGCAGGCTTATCAGACACGCCCTCCCTGGTCACTCCGCATTGCAACTGTTTCGGTTCCTGCGCTACGTCGTCCCAGCTACTCAACACTGTGTCATTTTGTTCCGCTACTCTGTCTCTCTTTTCCGCGCTCCGCTTCGGAATCCATGCTTTCTGCAATCTTCCCGGCTTCCCGGAACTTGTTCCCTATTTACTCTCTCTCTCTCTCTCTCTCTCTCCACTCTGGTTTCCCCACTCTGTTTCCCTCGCCGAGCTACTTTATTTCCCTGGAGTTTGGTCCTTTCTCCCTCACTAATACTTTCTCCCCGCTCGCTCTTACTTGGGCTCCTTTCTGCCATTCCGGTCCTTTCCTGGCTTCAGTGCTTCTACTGGTATTTACATTCGTTCAGGGCAACTGTTCCGACGGACCCTTCAGTTACCTTTTTGGCTGCATGGTGCTGAGCCTGCAGGGCCCACTTCCCACTGTCCACTTCACATTGGTGTTCCTTGGATACCTTAGAAACTACAGAGTACACTTCGGGTTTTTTATGCCTTGCTGGCTTTTTCCCCAAGCAGTCCCTTTCGGGAGAGAGGCCACAGGATACGCTGTTAAATAACGTTTCACTGTGGCTTCCTTCCAAGATAAGGACACTCTCTACAAAAGAAAGAAGAAAGAAGAAGGATTATTCTGCCAGAAGACCTCAGCTAGCTGCGCCGTCAGACTCTGGTCCATCAGGTGAGGAGGAGGAGGAGGAGGTGGTGGGAAAGCCAGATCCTTGGGAGAGTCAGCCCCAGGAGGCTGACAGATGATTGTTCCGATTGGTCAGTGAGTAAACACATCTCCGAGCACTGCTGACAGCTGCCTTCACTGCTCACTCAAGCCCCCTCTCTTACTGCTGCTCGGGGACTATTGAATATTGCCCAGTTATGTCAACACTCTCAGGCAGATCATGTGAAAGTAAACTCCCTGATCTGAGCACCAAGGACCAGGGCTCTGGTGTTAATTTCTTATGTTAGCACTAATGTTATTTCTTTATTTTTATTTGTGCTTCCACGGTCTACTTTGAGTGCTGTATACTGTTTGTTGTGCCCCTTTCCGATCCTACAGGTGCAGGAATAATCTCTCATATGACTTACAACTTCAACTCACTAGGGTTATTTATGTCCTTGACTGACACTCTCAAGAGCCGATAGGCAAATGGTATTATCCCTTTAAGTGCTGGCACTTCAGTAGATTCCAATATGGCGTTAACCACCCGTTCCACGGGCTGGAATGGGTGGTAACGGCCCAGGGGAGGAGTTAAATGCCTAAGCGACGCAATGGCTTTTAATGAGGGTCCTGGGATGCTACCACCCATTGGATTGGGTGTTTAACGCTATTCGAACCTGTCCCAAAGGGCTTGGTGTGACGAAGCAACTTTCGGGGCACCATATGTC